>NC_083417.1:53806264-55023139 GCF_020745735.1 Hemiscyllium ocellatum | reverse complement strand
ACCCCTCCCACCCCTGTAGTGCTCTCCTAAAACCTCTTCTATCAGGCAGAAGCTTGAACACACACACCAACAGGTTGAAGAACAACTTGCTCCCTTCCATTATTAGACTGATGTGAATGGACTGTCTGACTTCAAATAATGTCGATCTTGAAAATTTGATATTGCTTTGCGCACCTTGTATGCAGAGTAACCTGATTTCCTCTCTCTGTCTACGCATCCTATGATCTGCACGTTCTTGATTGCTATGATCTGCCTGTACTGCTTGAAGAACAAAGTTTTACACTGTACTTACAATAAATCAAATCAAAGTAAGTAGGACTCTTTAAAGTCTCTGTTTCAGAGACATTTTCACAGGGTGAAATGTTTAAACTTCCTGGACAATTCCTGACATGGAATCAATGCATCAGATTTTGCAGGAGTTCCAACATGCATATTTAGGAGTACATCCAGTCTCGAAGTAGAGACCTGAAAATCTGGGTCAATACTTTCTTGGCTGCAAATGTGCTGCTTGTTGATAATTTCAGCATTCTCAAATTTAATTGTTACAGGGCAGAGGTCACAACATAAACTTGCCTTTAATTTGGTACTAAGTCGACTGTTGTTTTTAGGCCACAGATAAATAGGGATAAAGCAATTTTGGTGCTAGGAGCTTTTCTACAGTTAGCAGATTTCTGTTCTTGCTGCAGTGAAGAAGGAACTATACTCAATCAAGCTGTGTCGAATCACGTTTGACAGTGAAAAGAATGGAAGGACTTGCATCATGTAGCAATTTTGATGATCTCATTAGATTGCTAAGCACTTTACTTGAACAACTAATTTTGAATTTCCTTTATTGCGTCAGTGCATAGATTCCAGATCAGATGGGCAGTGTACTTTCAAGATAGTTTCATTACCCGCCTTCCTGATGTAGTCATTGGAACAAAGTCCGCCAGCTGGATATCATAGAATATGAATTCTCTAATTGGGGCTGTTAACCTGGTCCAATCAGGACATCCTGACTGACAGATATGAACAAGAGTGTCTGCTCTTCCAGCACCACTAATCCAGAAACTAAAATCCGCTGTTTCATTCCATTCGGGAGACGGCGCTTAAGGGGCTGCTATTTGACTGGGGAAGGAATTACCCAAGAGCTTGCCCAGTCTTGGATTCCTCACATCTCCCACCAGTAACCAACCCCCGGCTGTATCAGCACGTCTTCTCTCTCTCTTCCTTGCTATCGAGCTAATTTTTATATTGAGCAAATAAAGGAGAATGGATTTTCAAAAAAAAATGAACAAGAGTGTCAGGGGTTTTGTTCACTCTCAGAGCCAGCTCTGAGCTAGATGGATCAGTGTCATCTACCATGCATGTACAAATAAGGGGTGACTTTGTGGAGTTATCTCAGTGGCGATGAGAGAAAAATATGCCCCTGAAGAGATTTGCTTGCAGCATTCATCTTTGAGTTGGGGGTATGCATTTCTGGCATTATGCCCCTATTTGGGAGGCTTGATTCATTCAATCCTGCCTTTGTATGTAGAAAGAGTGTTATTTTTTCCAAGCAAATGACATTGGGGCAGATAAAAAGCAACAAGTAATTCTTCTGACAGCTGGTGGACCCTCAGCTTTTTTATTTGTTAGAAATCTAATTTTCCATGAGGGACCAATATTACAACCTTTCAAGAGTTGACATTTAGCGAAAGAGTATTACAACACCAAGCCGCCTCAGATTCTGAGACTATCAGTTTTATTCAGCAGTTTGAGAACCAGGAGGATTTGTAATCGGATTTTTGACAAGGTTAAGATGACTGGCAGAGGCATGTGATTTTGGTTTAACCCTAACCCTAAATGCTGAGAGACCATTTGGTATGTGGGATTAATTATGTGATCATGTAAAAGCGCCTACTAGCTGAAGGCTAACTGTACTTTCAGCAGACACTACAACTGACTTTGTCATTAAAATATGCAGCAAGTGGATCATATGAATTACAAACAATGCTGATAGAAGTGGACACCTTCACCAAGCTGACAGGGCTTGAGAGACACCATGTGTGTGAAGGCAATTGTATAGCCTCACTCAGGACATATTCTGAACAGAAGAACTCCAGATAAGCCCATAGGAAAAGCTCAAAATGAAGCCAAGCTTCGCCAAAAGATTAAAATTTTCCCGAGGATCTGGGCTGGTAGGCCATTGTAGTTGCTGCTGGTGTGTGGATCTGAGACAACAAAAAGAGTGCCACTTGGCCAGAGTTGAGTATGAGAACTCATAGACCAGTATTCAGGAGAGTGTATAAGCGAGAAAGACCAACTACAGCTGGTTTGCAACAGTTAAATTACTAAGCAACATTCAAATCAGAACCAGTTGAAATAAAATGTCTGGTTAAATGGTCATCCCAGTTGTAATGGAGGTCGATACTGGCGCAGCTGTATCAGTGAATGCAGAACCAGGTACTTGGGAACCCCAGCAGGTTAAGAGAACAACTTTGGTTCCAGTCTCTTATGAAAAGTGGCTGGTGCACTGACCATTGATTGTGGTGAAAGGCTCTGGCGCAAGCTTGATGGGGCAAAATTGGTTGAGAAAGATTCACCTTGCTTGGGTCAATATTTTTCAATTACAAAATGGCTGCTGAGTGAAGTCCTAATTAAATACCTGAACATTTTTCAGGAAGGTCTAGCAAGTATCAAAGGGACCAAGGACACCTTACATGTTGACCAAGGAGCAATTCCATGATTCTACAAGGCCTGCCCAGTGCCATTTGTCTTATGTACAAAAGTAGAGGCAGAAAAAGGAGGCTGGAAAGCGAAGGAATCGTGAAACCAGTGCGGTTTGCAGAATGGGCAGCACCAGTCACACCAGTTTGTGAAGCCTGATGGGTCGGTTCACCTTTATGGGGCTTTCAAACAAATGGTAAAATCACTTACTGCAGTTGGACAAATACACAATTCCTCTTGTAGAGGACTAGTACGCAAAATTGGAGACACAGGAAGGCTGGCCTTCATGAAACTGGACATGAGCCATGCGTACCTACAATTACGATGAGATGAGGATTCCCAGAAGTATGCTACAATTAATATTCATAAGGTTTTGTACCAATATGCGAGACGGTCATTTGGGGCATCATCAGCCTGTGCCATTTTCGACTGGACAATGGAAAATATTTTGTAAGGTCTACCCCAGGTCACCATTTATCTGGATGATGTGGTAATAAATGGGAACACCAATAAAAAGCATATAGAGAACTTGGACATGATATTTAAACATTTCTCACAGGCAGGTGGTTGCCTTTGGAGGGAAAAATGTGTATTCCAGTGATGTACTTGAGCGACATAGATAACAAAACGTGGTTATACCTGTTGGGAGATAAGGTGGCCTGGCTCCTACATCTATAAAACTTAGGCTTTCCTTTGGTTAATAAATTATTACAGAAATTTCAGCTGTAACCTGGCCTCCATTCTGGCACTTTTAGATCTGCTACTGAACAAAGGTCAGCGTTGGAAATAATCTTGTAAACAGAATGTAGCCTTTAGGGAAATGAAGAAGCCACTATTATCATATAAGGTGTTGGCACCCTTCGATCCCAAGCAAGATGTGGTGCTGACATGCAATGTCTCCCCATATGGGTGACAGGGTAGTATTGCCTCACCAGGGGCCCAGCTGAGAGGAACAGCCAATAGCATCTGCTTCCCAGACCTTGGTTGATGCTGAACGGAGATACTCCCAAATAGAGAAGGAAGGTTTTGTAGTCATCTTCGGTGTGAGCAAGTTCCACCAATATGTTTGCTAATGTAACATTGTAATAGAAATGGACCACCCCTGCTACGACTACTTAAAGAGGGTGCTCATAGCTTCATTTGAGTTCAGTGGTGGGCTCTTATTCTCAGTGTGTACAAGTTGGAACACTATCCAGGCGGCCAAGTGGCAAATGTGGATGCACCACCGTTAGTACTGACACTGGAAGGGTCCGTTCTGGTTTTAAACTTTCCAGACACCCTTTCAGTCACAACTGACAATATCTGACTGTGGAGACAATAGAACCTGTCCTGGCAAAACTAAAAACAGCTGGTGGTGATGGGGGAAACAAAAAGGCCATCACAACTAGAATTGAAACCTTTCTGGACCCGGCGAGATCAGATCACCATAGAAGACAACATTTTTTTATGGAGAGCAAGAGTGATTGTCCCATGCACAGGTCGCCCAGCAGGTACTGGCTGATGTCCACTGTCAATCAGCGGTTTCCAAAATGAAGATGTTGGTAAGAAGTTATGTCAGATGTCCAGGAATGGATGCTGGTATAGCCACTTTGGTGGGGCAGTACCCAGAGTGCCAACAAGGACAAAACTTATATCAGCAGCACTCCCACTTTCATGGGCATGGCCGTGTAAACTATGGACTCTGTTAAATTTCAACCATTCTGGTCCTTTCGTAGGCTCAGTGTTCTTGGTCATTGTAGATGCCTATGAAAGTGGTTGGATATGCATAGAGTTCATTCGTAAAAGCGGGGACGACAACTGAAAAATTGTGAGCATGTTTTGCAATACACAGACTCCTGGAAGTGTTGATCACAGACAATGGGCCATCATTTACCAGCAGGGAATTTGAGTATTTTCTGAAGTAGAATGGCATTCAACATGTAAGGACAATTCTATACTACCCACCATCCAATGGTCTGGCAGAAAAAGCAGTCCAAACTTTGAAGGCAGACTTAAAGAATCAGCGTACAGCTTCACTCAATGCCAAACTATCCCGGTTCCTGGTTGATTAGAGGACCACCCTCATGCAACCACAGGGACAGCTCCAGCAGAGTTGCTAATAGGGACAGCTTTCTCACTAAGAACCCTCTCATTTTGCATGTAATCATTACTGGTAGTGATGTTAAGCCCAAGAAATATCATCAATTATCGCTGTTTTGATTGAGGAAAACACATTCCTCGGCACCAACAAGCAGTTTGAACTCCTACATAATCAAATATTTGTTTTATTTTTAACACATTTTGTACATTTACAGTTAGTTTTATCGTCAGCATTTCAGGCATGCTTCCTGAATTGCAGGTTCAAGAAATTGCATATTGTTATCATGTGATATTATTTCACCCTTGATAGATAGAGAATTGGATTTATGTATGCTTTTGGTGAGGGACCTCCAATGATAAAGACATCTTTACATGTGCTTTCTGCAAGACCATGTCTGCACAGCAAGAATTTGTTGCAGCAACTTTTTGTTTCACTTAAGGGAGGCGAGCAACTCTGGCTGGACCACCATTTATTGCTCATTCCTACATGCCCTTGAGAACGTTGTGTTGAGTTACCTTCTTGAACTGCTACAATCCATGTGGTGTAGTTACATCCACAATGCCATTATGGAAAGAATTCCAGAATTTATGCAACAACGCTGAAGGAATAGCAATGTATTTCCAAGGCAGAATGGTGAATGGCTTGAAGGGGATCTTGAAGGTGGCGTTGTTCGCTTGTATCTGCTGCCTTGTCCTTTTTGGTGGCATTGGTCATAGATTTGGAAGGTGCTGTCCAAAGTGCCTTGGTGAATTTCTGCAATGCATTTTGTACACTGCAACTGTGTGTAGGTGGAGTGAATGAATATTTGAGGATGAGTGCCAATCAAGCCGTCTGCTTTGTCCTGAATGGTGCCAAGCTTCTTGAATGCTGTTGAAGCTGTATTCATCTAGGCATGTATACCATCATACTCCAAGACTGTGCCTTGCAATGGTTGACAGACTTTGGAGAGTCAGGAAATGAGCAACACATGCAGAGTTAAACATATTAATTATACTACTAAAAAATTTAACTTATAAGGCAAACTCACTAAATCATAACCAAACGGAAAGCAATCCTTACAGAATGATGTCACATCATAAAACTGTCAACCAACCCTTTTCAGTTTTGTGCTGGCAATCATCCATAGATAATTTTCTTTTTCCCCTCTTGCTTCAACCATCAAGTTAGACTCAACTTATTTACTGTTCTTGAATCCCTTCTGCCAAAAAGAAAACATTTTATTGGGTATGTCCAATTCAGAATGTGCAGTGAAATTCTTGCCCAAAAGAGGGAATGAATATTGCTGGTTAAATGTAATCGAATGAACTGGTGGAATAATGAATAGCAGTGGATAATAATCTAGGGGCGCTAAGCCCACTATCTCATAGTGTGATGTGACCAATGTATATATTGACTGAATACTGTCTCCCCTCACTTTTATTTCCAGCAGATATATAAGATTCTTATAACATTCAAATATGAGTAACACGTAGTAAGTCTCAAGAGGGAAAATCCTGTGCCATTGAAATATCCATTTTAATTGAAAAGATAAAGTTGTTTCATAACACTCTTTTTAGAGACTCAGACTACATCTAGAAAACAATGAAAAGGAGAAAGCATAAGATTAATAGCAAATTAATGACAGACCAGCTGAAGTATGCATTACAATGTCATAAATGTATTCTATTATATATTGCCAAAATCTTTGGTTTTAATTTGGATTTGAGAACTTTGAGATGAGAGAGGCTAATCAATCTGCCTGTCCCTATGTTTCTTCATGAAATGTACTATTTGGGATGCAATTATCTATTTTATCTGAAGGTTGAAGATGTTGGAAGTTAATGACATTTCTAAAATCACATTGAGAAATAACCAATATAGTGCTTCTCTTTTTCAAAAATTTAAATGCTAAAGAAAAGCTTGAGATGAACAAAGTGCCTCTTTTGGTTCAAAAATAAAGAAGGAACACCCTGAACTGCTTTTAAGGAGATCAAAAAATTTAAGTGGCAAATAAAAACATGCCCAAAGTTAAATCTGACATAGATCTGCTGCCACCCTCAGGAGAAAAAAATTAAAGATGTCCAGAAGAACAGTTTTCACAGGGTGGAGCAATGAAAAATTCACTTATGCAGGGTATGTTTCTTTTTTAATAGAAACAGGATGCAAATTTGTTTGGGCATAGATAGTGTAAATCCATATTTTGTGCTCTTGTGGGTTAATGGGAAACGGCATTTTTTAGGTGTTTTAATCTAGTAAGTAAAGAAAGTATTTATCTTTTTACATAGCCTCCACACCTTTCTTAAAATATTACCAGAACATTTCTAGCTTCTTCATCTCTGTAACTTGTGTTTCCCTCTGTCCATGCACATTATCTGCATGTTTTGGTTGTTAATCTGGATTGACTCCATTTCTCTTCCCCTTTTTGCTCCCCCATTTTTCACTGTTGTTATGCCTGTTTTCATTGCTTCCACTGCCCTTCCCAAATTCCTACCCCGACCCTTCAGCGTTTGTCAATCTTTGCTGTTTCAGGTTTGATTTGATCTTAGCTAGCTCTACTTCCTGTTTGTTACATTTGGAATTGATGGAAACTTGACTGAGGAAAAATTACACCCTGACTCTTCATGAAACTTAATGAAACGTGCTCTGCACAAGCCATTGAATTAATGATGTAGCACTTACCTCCAAACTTGGTCTGTTTCTGTACTTTTATCTAACGTCTTTTCTTCTAATTTCCAGACCACCTTGTTTGAATCCTGTCATTTCTCATTTAAAGCCCTCATTTTTAACCACTAATTCAAGTGACATGCCAAGTTTCTTACTAAGATTCCACAATTGCTTTCTTCCCTCAGTGTCTGTTTCTTCTGGTTCTCAACCCTTCTACAAATGTTAACATTTCAATTGTATCTATTCTTTCTTAAAACCCTCATTTTTTACACTAATTTTCCCTCAACTTTCTGTTCATTAAGGAGAATAAGCTACCCAAGGTACAGTGGCTTTCATCTGTGAATTAATTTGTGGTAACCTTTATTATGTTAAGATAAATGAAGCTTTCACATCCTTTCTAAAGGGTCTAATGGAAATAATATGTGAAGCTGAATCATTGTTTACATTCCATGCTTTTGTTCTCTATAACTGTATTTATAAAGGCCAGAGGCAAACTTTTCCCTCACTGATGTGACGTGAGTAATAGAAAGAAAGGTGGGAAAATACAGAGGGAACTAAAAATCAGAATCTCAACCTTGACTCTTCAGTCCTCCCATTATGTGCTGTCTCCAAATCCAAGTCATTAATATAACTTGAGGAAAGCAGTAGTTCTAATACTGATCCATGAGGAACACCACAGTATACTTTGCTATAAATTATTTTCTCATCAACCAGTTTAGAGGTGTTATTACACACCTCAGGAACAGGTGAGACTTGATCGTGGACCCCCTATCTTGCTATAGTATAACAATTGGATCCACTACTTACTTGTTTCCCATGACTCAACTAACATCATATCTATTGACCATTGCCTGTCAAGTAGCATTTTATCAAATAATTTTTGGAAATCCATATTCACCACAAAAAGCACATTACTGTCATCAATCCTATGTATTATCTCAAACACTCAAATCCAGTTAGATAAACACAATTACATTTTAACAAATCTGTGTTGTCTTTCCTTAATTAATACACGTTTGTCGAAGTACTTGAATTTGCATTTCCAAACCCCCTTTCCCCCCTCAATGGAAACAAGGCGTGGAAGAATGATCAATGCCGCTGCAATTTCTAACATGGTTACTCAGCAGCTCTGATGAACACCATACCATAGAGTTGATGACCTAACAACTTTAAATATAGCTTGCCTTTTTAGTAGCTCCATGATCTTTAGCCCATATATGTCATGATACATAATCGATCTCAGTTCAGTTTGTATGGGATTGAACCTGCAATGCTGATTTAATTCTACTTTCGACATTCCAGGCTAACTGACTCCTGATACAATGAACACTATTCACCAAATGTTATCTAACTGACACTTAGTCAACATCATTTCCAAATCAGATCCAGCAATATCTCCTTCCTAATTGTGCTTGAACTGGTGAATAAAATTCTCCTGAAATCTTCTTCTTCTACCCTTTACTGAGTACTGTTCTGACATTTTATATCTTCCAAGAATCCTTCAATTCTGGAAAAGTCCCAGAAGACTGTAAAACTGTGAATTTAACATCATTGAAAAAAATGAGGGAGATTAAAAACTAGTAACTGTACTGCAGTTAGCTTAATGTGTCATTTGGAAAATATTGGAATCTATTACAAAGCATGCAACAGCCAAGCATATATAAATACATAATAAAATCAGCATGAATTCTTGAAGTCAAAATCATGTCTGACATATTAATTAGAATTCTTTGAGGTTGTAACTAGCAGGATGGCTAAAGAGGAAACAAGTGCATGTAATAAAATTGGATTTCCAAAAGGTATTTAATAAGAAGTCATAAGTAAGACTATTTAATAAGAGCCCTTGGGTTTAGCAAATTAACAGACTTAGATATTAGTTAACAAATAGAATGCAGAGAGTTAGGATAAAGGGGACATTTTCAGGAAAGCAACCTGTAACTATTAGGGTGCTACAGGGAGCAGGTAGTTGGTTAGCTCAATTGGCTCTACAGCTGGTTTTCAATGCTAAATGATGCCAAGTGTGGGTTCAATTCCTGGACCAGTTGAGGTTACCATGAAGGACACTCCTTCTCAACCTTTCTCCTTACTTGAGGTATAGTGATTTTCACGTTAAGCACTGCCAATTGTCTTTGAGAGAGCAGCCCTTTGATCCTCTGGTACTATGGTGACTTCACCTTCACAGAAATCATTTCTGGGGCCACATTATTTGCAATATATATTAATGACATGAAAGATGGAAGTGAATGACACAAAAGTAGGTAGGGATGCAAGTAGTGAAAATGGTGAAGAACCTGCAGATCGATACAGCCAGGTTAAGTGAATAGACAAAAGGTTGACAGATGAAGACTAATGTGGGAAAATGTGAGCTTATGCACTTTGCAGGAAGAATAGAAGGGGCTAAATATTATTTAAATTGAGAAAGGCTGCAGAAAATTGTACCGCTGCAAGATTTTGGGGGTCCTCATGTACATACCACAAAAAGTTAGCAGTAAGTTTGTAGGTAATAAGGAAGGCACATGGACCTATGGCCTTTATTTTAAAGGGATGTGGCATAAAAGTAGAAAGGTGTTGCTAAAACTATACAAGGTGCTAGTCAGACCATCGTGAGCTGTTATGGTCCCCATATCTAAGTAAGAATATACTAGTATTTGAGGCAGTCTAGTCAATTTTCACAAAGTTGACCTCAGATATGGAGGAACTTCCTTATGAGAAAAAGTTAAGCAGGATGTATTTTGTACTAATAGGAATTTAGAAGAATGAGAAGCAACCTTATTGAAACATATTATTGTTGGAGGGCTTGACAGGGTAGATGTGGAGTGGTTGTCTCTCTTTGTGGGAGAGTCTAGTACCAGAGGGCATAATCTCAGTGTAAGGGTCAATCATTTAAGACAATGAGGAATTTCTTCAATGCAGTTAATCTGTGAAATTCTTTACTGTAGAGAACTGAGGGCTGGGTCCTTGAATATATTCAGGGTGGAGATTGATCAGAGTATCAATCAGTATGAGAACTAAAGATTATAGAAATAAGGCAGAGAAATTGAAATGAGGATTATCCCGATCAGTCATGATCTTGTTGAATGAGAAGACTCGACGGACTAAAAGGTCTACTTCTGCTCCCTCATTTTATGGAATTTTATTAGAATAATTGAAACCTTCCCGTGACACTTTCATATCATTTTTGCACCAATCTATAATTTCTCTCCAAATTTGCTTCTTTATACCTTTCTTGTTAATTAGCAGCCTGTTGAATACAATGAATAGTGCAACAATGATCTCTTTAACCAAGTCGACTCTGTTATTCTTCTTCTCAGCTGTGTAATACAGTATTCTCCTTAATCAGTACTGTCAACCCTCCATTTTCTTTCTTTTCCTCTTTTCCCTGAACACAGTGTTACCAATATTTAGTCCCCAAAGTAAAGACAAAATACTGTAAATACTCAGTAACAATGCTCCCTTGGGTGCACAACGGCTTGGAGTTTCCATGTCTGCGAATTGATGTGTTGATCAATTGGCAACCGCCTGTGGAGCATGAACTTCAGAGATCTGCCGTAAAAAAAAAATTACAGGGGATTCTGCACAGCACATCTAACAGCATCAGAAGAAAGAGAAACAATATTAACATTTCAGGTTGCGGAGCTTTCATTGGTTTGTTTCTCTCTCTAAAGATGCTGCTTGACCTGCTAGAGCATTTCCAACCTTTCACGTTTTTATTTAACATTTCTAGCATCTGCAGGTTTTTTTTTCATATTTAGTATCCAGTTTGCCTTTTTTTAAAAACAACTGCTGGAGAATCTCAGCAGATCTAGCAGCATCTGTGGAGAGAGAAACAAAATTTAGTGTTAAATCTGATATGACTTTTTCAGAACTTTTTTTTGAACCAGGTTTCCATCATCACCAAAACGTATTACAATTTGACAATTTGACTACATCTGCAAGTACACTTGCACCTGCAATCAACCAGTCTTGGTTGACACTATGACCTTACTATTCTTATTCAGGCCCTATCTGTCTCTTCCAGACTTTTATGCATCTCGCTCTCATTTCTCATGTGCCTAATTAGATTAAGCTCACCCATAGGACAAGCAAACCACCTCACAAGGAAATTTCTGTGCACCGTTATTGCAGTAAATGACATGGATTTCTATTACTTGACAATCGCTGCAGCTACCACAGGACTTAATTCAGCTTTTCTCACTTAACACACAGTTATAAATTGTATTTAGATATTGTGAACTTATTTAGGAAAGGATAATCGTGTTTTGATTTAATTTTGTTCCTAAGCTGGACTGTTGCCATGAAATCGCAGTGCTCCCGGATCTCCCATTAAACCTTGAGTCAGCCAAGAGTGCTGGAGAAAGCCACATGACTGAAAATGGTTGACTAAGCCATTTAGACCAAGAGAATCTTCCTGGTGTGCAGGTTGTTGTGTGTTTTAGATGTATGAGAATATGACTATGAGAACTAGACTGAGAAATACTACCCTACACTAGTTAAAGTTTAAAAAGGAAGGATTGAGTCCTTTGTGAATTGTAATACATTTCTGTGGAGAATAAAAATATTTTTATTCCAAGATAGAGAAGGTATGTTGGTTAGTGGCAGTTCTGTTGGTTCAGAACAAGGCTGCACACTTGTATATTTATGAAACACAATTTGAGCACATAATAAACCTCTGTGAGAATAAGATAGGAGTAACAATGTATGGATACAATGTAAGCTTGCACTTTAAATGATTTAAAATAGAATACTTATTGGGTAGCCTGATAATAAAAGATTATATTCAAATAGTATATTGAAATGAAGTCTGATTTTTTTTTCATACGTATTTTGTATATAACAAGAGGTATGCCTTGAACTGAAAGTTGTTTCCTTTTATTTCTTTTCTCTATGGTAAAGTTGTGAAATGAATACTTTGTATTTGTCTTCACTGAGAAGATAGATGCTAGGCCTTTATGACAGAGGAGAAAGTTCTGACACTAGAAGCATTCACAATTGATAAAGAGATAGCATTGTGTAGACTATCATTTCTTAATAGTTTATAAGGGACTGGGATTGACTGAGATGCAAGCGAGAATTTAGAAAGAAGCGATAGTGGAAATTGAAGGGGTACTATCCATTAACTTTCGATCATCCTTAGATTAAGTCAAGTTGCTAGAAGACTGGACATTAGTTCAAAAAAAGATAGTGAGAATAAGTCCAGCAATTACAGACCAGTCGGGTTAACTTCAGTGACAGGGAAACTTCTGGGAACAAATATTTGGGAAGGAATTTGACGTCAGAGGTGGGTTGTCTAGGAAGAGTCCGCATGGATTTCTAAAGGGCAAATTCTATTTGACTAACTTGAAGCCTTTTGAACAAATAACAAATGTAATGCTGTTGACACGGTGTATGTGGATTCTAAAGGCATTTGATGCTATGTACCAGCATATTTGAGGGGAAAGTTATAGTTCTTGGAATAAGAGAGACAGTAACATCATGCGAACAAAATTGTTGAGTAATAGGAAACATAGTTTAGTGGACAGTGGGTATTTTTTGTGATGGACAAAGGATTTCCAGGGGTTAGTATTGGAACAATTGCTGTTTATGATACAAATGTTAAAGTGGTGGATCTTGGTGTGCTGGGTACATTTCAAAAGTCATAGATGAAATTTAGAAGCATTGGAAGTTTTTCTGTTTGCTCCTGTGCAGAGAACAGTGTAGACCTCCAAATGGACAGACCATTGGTGGAGTGGGCAGAAAGATGGCAAATAAACTTCATTGATACATTTTGGTGGGAAGAGTATAAACAAGCAACACATAATAGGGTATACAGTACACAAAAGGATGTAGGAGCAGAGTCTTAGTCATAGAGTTGTACAGCATGGCCCAACTCGTCCGTGTCGACCAGATATCCTAAATTAATCTAGTCCCATCTGCCAGCACTTGACCTGTATCTCTCTTAACTCTTCCCCATCCAGATGCCTTTTAAATGTTGTACTAGTACCCGACTCCACCACTGCCACTGGCAGTGCATTCTATACACGTACCACCCTCTGTGTGAAAGAGTTGTCTCTTAGATCCCTTTTTAGTCTTTCCCTGTCAGCTTGAACCTATGCCCTTTACTTTTGGACTCCCCCATCTTGGGGAAAAGACCTTGGCTATTCATCCTATCCATGTCCCTCATGATTTATAAACCTCTATGAGGTCACCCCCACAGCCTTCGACGCTCCAGGTAAAATAGCCTCAGCCTATTCAATCTCTCCCTATACCTCAAACCCTGCAACTCCTGTACTCAGTGCACTGACCAATAAAGACAAACGTACCAAGCTTAGATAAACATACGCCTATCTCCCTACAACTCCACTTTTAAGGAGCTATATACCTGAACCCCAAGGTCTTTTTGTTCAGCACCACTCCCTGGGATTAGATTAGATTAGATTAGACTTACAGTGTGGAAACAGGCCCTTCGGCCCAACAAGTCCACACCGACCCGCCGAAGCGCAACCCACCCATACCCCTTACCTAACACTACGGGGAATTTAGCATGGCCAATTCACCTGACCCGCACATCTTTGGACTGTGGGAGGAAACCGGAGCACCCGGAGGAAACCCACGCAGACACGGGGAGAACGTGCAAACTCCACACAGTCAGTCGCCTGAGGCGGGAATTGAACCCAGGTCCCTGGCGCTGTGAGGCAGCAGTGCTAACCACTGTGCCACCGTGCTGCCCTTCTCTTGCCATTAAGTTTAAAAGTCTTCCCTGATTTGCCTTTCAAAAATGCAGCACCTCATGTTTATCTAGATTAAACTCCATCTGCCACTTCTCGACCCATTGGTCTATCTGATCAAGATCCCATTGTACTCTGAGGTAACCTTTTTCACTGTTCACTCTACGTCCAATTTTGGTGTCATCTGCAAACTTGTTCCCTCCTATGTTCACATTCAAATCATTTATATAGTTAATGAAAAGCAACATCAATCTTTGTGGCACATTGGTTACAGGCCTCCCTCTGAAAAGCAACTCTCTACAACCGCCCTTTGTCTTCTACCTTTGAGGCAATTCTGTATCCAAAAGGCTAGTTCTCCCTGTATTCCATGTAATCTAATCTAGCTAATCAGTCTACCATGCAGAACTTTATCAAGCGCCTTACTGAAATCCATATAGATCACATCCACAGCTCTGCCTTCATCAACCCTCTTCATTATTTCTTCAAAAAACTCAAATCAAGTTAGTGAGACGCTACTTCCCATGCACGTATTGACTATCCCTACTTAGTCCTCACCTTTTCAAATCATGTAAATCCTATCCCTCAGAATCTCCTCCAACAACTTTGCCCGCCACTGATGTCAGGCTTCTGTGTTTTCCTTTCTACTTTTCTTAAAGGGGCATCACATTAGCTAACCTCCAGACGTCTGGTACCTCACCTGTGACTATCAGTGATACAAATATCTCAACAAGGGGCCCAGCGATCACTTTCCTAGCTTCCCACAGAGTTCCAGTGTACACCTGATCAGGTCCCAGAAGACGTCCAGCACCACCTCCTCCGAAATATGAACATTTTTCAAGATATCGCTGTTTATTTTCCCGAATTCTCTATCTTCCATATCCTTCTCCACAGTCAACACTGATACAAGATACACTTTTAGTAACTTCCCCCATTTCCTGCATTTCCATATATAGGCAGCCTTGCTGATCTTTAAGGGCAGAGGGACCTGAGTGTATATATGCTCACTTGTCACTGAAAGTGGTTGGACAGGTGGAGGTAACAATTATTGAAGCGTACAGTATTTTGCATTTTAATAATAAGGGCATAAAGTACAAGAGCAAAGAAGTTAATGTGAACCTATACAAGACACCTATTAGACCTCAACTGGAATATTGTATACAGTCCTAGGTACCATACTAAAGGGAAGATGTGAACGCATTGCAAAGAGTGCAGCAGAGATTTGCAAAAATAGGTGTTCCAAAGCAACATCTGTTATGATGACAGATTGTTGAGGTTGGGACTGTTCTCCTTTGAGAGAAGAAGGCAAAGAGAAAATCTGTTAGAAGTTTACAAAATCATGAGAGCTCTAGATACAGTAGATGGGGAGAAACTGTTCCCACTCATTAAGAAATTGAGAAAAAGAAGTCACAGATTTTAAAGCGATTTGCAAATGTGGTATGAAAAAATCCTTTTCTCACAATGCACGGTTCAGGTCAGGAATGCACAGCCCAGAAGTGTGGTGGACACAGAGTCAATTGAGTCATTCAAGATACCATGGAATGATTGTTTCTATTCAAATTATGTGAAATAGTATTGTAAAATACAAAAATAAAAGGTCAGTGCAGACAGAATGGGCTGAATCACCTCCTTGTATGCTATAACATTTCTGTGATATGTGACAATATCTCGTTATTTTATACTTTCTGTTAGTTCATCAAGTGGGATGGGCTGCATCTCTGGTCAATCTATAAATCACATCAGTTTTAATCTGAAATTTCTAAATGCAAGCCCAGCAGTACAATTTGAAATTAATTTCTTGATTTTATTTCAGTTTTAAGGTTGTAGTTAGTTGGCTTTCCTATACACAAATTAATGTATGAATACTGTGGCGCTTATCATCAAACTAGCACAGATGCACTGAAGAGGAACTTAGAAAGTGCATGAGCGAAAATGGAATTGAAGGATTGTTGATGCTGTGAAACAAAAGGAATGATACCTTCCCAGTAAGGATAGCTACTGAACATGTGCAAATGAGTGATGCCACAGTAACTTCAGATCACATGGAACTGGGCCTTGGCTGCAGATAAGATGCAATCTCGATACCATCATCTGTATTTAATAATGTTCCGTAAAAGCCTGTTGTTTTACACCCGCAGGAGTGGAGACCTCTGACTAGAAAGGAGATTATACTCAATCTGAGGCCTGACCTCCTTGATTTATATTTGATGTTACTTGATAACGCAGTAAAGTCCTATCACTTAACTGATGTTTGAGAGTAGGTAGACAGGGAGGGAAAAACCAAAAAAAATGGATGCTGGAAATCGGAAACAAATTCAGAAATTGCTGGAAAAACCCTCAACATCTATGGAGAGAAAGCAGAGTTAAGGTTCTTCAATTTCTTCAGAACAGAAAGGTCGCAGGACCTGAAATGTTAACTCTGCTTTCTCTCCACAGATGCTGCCAAATATGCTGAGCTTTTATAGCAATTTCTGATTTTGTTTCTGACAGAGTGGGAATTGGCTAGGTTCAATTTGTCCTGTTTTTCAGTGTTGAAAATATTGGCATGGCTAACTCTGGAGCATAGGTCTTCATTATTATTGTCAGTCTTTTCTGAAAATCACATACTTTTTAAAGCAAACTGACAACAATTTTTACATTTATCACACTTATATATGCTCTGCTAAGTGATGCAGAACTTGCTACCAGAGAGTACTTGAAGCAGATGGCATGGATACATTTAAGGGGAGTTGAACAAGCATATGAGGATAGATTTAGATAAGAAAAAATGTGAGACGGTTCAAGTGGTCATAAATGCCAACACAGACTGATTGAGCTGAATGGCTTGTTTCTGTGCCAGACATCCTTGTTAATGCTACATGTAAGCCTGTTCCACCATTCAAGTAGACTCATTTGTATCTTAGCTCCATTATCTTGCCTTATTTCCATCTCCTGTATTATTTTTACATCGAAAAATCCATCCATGTTAGTTTTGAAATCACTAAAGATCTCAAACTTCTTGGGGAAAGAGTTACAAATTGTCACAACTGAACGGTTTATTGTTTGTGCTTTATAATAATAAACTTCAGTTTTAGGAATATAACTTGTAGTTTGTCATTTTAAAAGGTTAGAAGAAAGAGAGCTATAAACAACAGGACTAATTATTTAAGAAACTGAAGATGTGATGAACATAATCTGCTTTTGTCTGGTGACTCTCATTTGCTGAAAAGATGGCAAGATATCCAATCAGACTGTTCAGAGCAATACCTGTCATATTTTCTTCAAATATAAAGAACAGAAGCGGCCTTACTCTGAAATGAAGTCCCGGAGATGGATGTTCTGCGAGTGAGAGCTGCATACCCATCAAAGGCAGCACCACTGAGAAGGCCATGCTTGCTACTGGAACGATAACCAAGATCACAAGGACCAGAGTGCAGTACTTTTTGTTTGAGGGTATCAGTGGAAGGAAAAGCAGAGTTGTCACACGCATGAATGAGTAAGATGGCCCTCTGCAGCCAAACACCTGACCTATTTTCATTGCACAAATCAATGCAGATGTAAGAGCAGAAGTAGGCCAGTCACCCCATCAAATCTGTTTTGCTGTTATGGAGTCACACAGCATGAAAACAGACCCTTCGGTCCAACCATTATGACCTTAATCCCAAACTAAACTAGTCCCACCTGCCTGCACCTAATCCATATCCCTCCAAATCTTTCCTATTCATGTACTTTTCCAAGCGTGTTTTAACTATCGTAATTGTACCTGCATCCACCACTTCCGCTGGAAGTTCATTCCATGCACGCACCATCATCTGTATTAAAAAATTAGCCTTTTTAAAAATCTCTCTCCTCTCACCTTAAAAATCTGCCCAAGTCGTGAAATCCCCCATCCTAGAGTTAATGGTAGTTGTGTTTTCCCTATCTATATTCCTCATTATTTTAAAAGCTTCTATAAGGTTGCCTGTCAAACCTCCTACACTCTAGTAAAAAACATTCCAGCCTATCTAGCCCTTCTTTATAACTCAAGCATTCCATACCTAGCAACATCTTGGTAAATCTCTTCTGAACCCCTTCAGCTTAATAATATCTTTCCAATAACTGGGCTATCAGAACTTGAATGTCCTCTATAACCTCAATATGACTTCCCAACTCCTATATACAAAGGACTCTTATATGAAGGCAGGCATTTCAAACATCTTTTTAATCACCCTTCAAAGAGTTACGTACCCGAACCTCCGGGTCCCTCTATTCTACAACACCACCCAAGACTCTACCGTTAACTGTATAAGGCAGAAGTAAGGACTGCAGTTTCTGGAAATTAGAGTCGAGAATGTAGTGCTGGGAAAGCACGGCAGGTCAGGCAGCATCCGACGAACAGGAAAATTGATGTTTCGGGCAAAAGGCCTTCATCAGTAATGAGGCTAGGAGCCTTGGGGGTGAAGAGATAATGGGAGTGGGGTGGGGCTGGGGGCAAGGTAGCTCAGAGCGCAGTAGGTCAATGGAGGTGGGGGTAATGGTGATAGGTTGGAGAGGAGGGTGGAGCGGTTAGGTGGGAAGGAAGATGGACAGGTCATGAGGGCAGTGCTGAGCTGCAAAGTTGGAACTGGGATATGGTGGGGGGAGGGGAAATGAGGAAACTGGTGAGGTTCACATGGATGTCCTGGAGTTGGAGGGTCCCGAGGCAGAAGTTGAAGCGGTTAGGGAGTAGCGATGGAGCAGGTCCTTGGCAGAGTGGGAACGGATGTTGAAGTATTCCACCACGGGGCGGTGGAGTTGGTTGATGTAGGTGTTCTGGAGATGTTCTCTAAAGTGCTCTGCGAGTAGGTGTCCTGTGTCCCCAATGTAGAGGAGACTGCATTGGGAGCAATGGATACAGTAAATGACATATGAAAGTGCAGGTGAACCTTTGATGGATGTGGAAGGCTCCTTTGGGGCCTTGGACGGAGGTGAGAGAGGAGGTGTGGGCGCAGGTTTTACAATTCCTGTGGTGGCAGAGGAAGAGGATGAGTTATTGGGGGTATGGATCTGACGAGGTAGTCACTGAGAGAACAGTCTTTATGGAAAGTGGATCAGAGTGGAGAGGGAGATATATCTTTGGCGGTGGGGTCCTTTTGTAGGTCATGGAAATGGCAGAGGATAATGCGATGTATACGGAGGTTGGTGGGATGAAAGGTGAAGACCTGGGGGTTCTGTCCATATTGCGGTTGGAGGGGTGGGGTTTAAGGGCAGAGATATAGGAGGTGGATGAGATGCACCTCAGGGCATCATCAACCATGTGAGAAGGGAAATTGTGGTCTTGAAAGAAGGAGGCCATCTGGTGTGTTCTGTGGTAGAACTGGTCCTCCTGGGAGCAGATGTGATGGAGATGAAGGAATTGGGAATAAGAGACAGCATTTTTACAGGAGGCAGGGTAGGAGGAAGTGTAATCCAGGTAGCTGTAGGAGTTGGTAGGTTTGTAGAAGATGTCAGTGTTGAGTCGATCACCATTGACAGAGATGGAGAGGTCCAGGAAGGGGAGGGAGGTGTATGAGATGGTCCAGGTGAATTTAAGGTCAGGATGGAATGTGTTGGTGAAGTTGATGAACCGCTCAACCTCCTTGTGGGAGCATGAGGTGGCGGCGATGCAGTCATCAATGTAGCAGAGGAAAATTTGGAGAATGGTGCTATTGTAACAACAGAAGATAGACTGTTACACGTAGCCAACAAAGAGATAGGCATAGCTGGGGCCCATGCAGTTACCCCTTTTGTCTGGAGGAAGTGGGAGGATTCAAAGGAGAAATTACTGAGGACCAATTCAGCCAAACGAATTAATGTGTTACTGGAAAAGTACTGTTGGAAACGTCAAGAGAGAAAGAAACGGAGGCCTTGGAGGCCCTGGTCATGGTGGATGTAAGTGTATAGAGACTGGATGTCCACAGTGAAGATGAGGCATTGGGGACCAGGGAAACAAAAGTCTTGGAGGAGGTGAAGGGTATGTGTGGTGTTCTGAACATATGTGAGGAGTTCCTGGACTGGGTTAGGACAGTATCGAGGTATGTGGAGATAAATTCGGTGGGGCAGGAGCAGGCTGAGACGATGGGTCGGCTGGGTAGTCAGGCTTGTGGATCTTGGGTAGGAGGAAGAACCGGGCAGTGCAGGGTTCCCGAACTATGAGGTTGGAAACTGTGGGTGGGAGATCCCCTGAGGTGATGAGGTTGTGTCCAGTCTGGGAGATGATGGTTTGGTGATGGGAGGTGAGGTTGTGGTCGAGGAGGAGGTGTCTTCAAGTTGGCAGAAGTGGGTACTGCAGATGCTGGAGATTAGAGTAAAGATTAGAGTACTGCTGGAAAAGCACAGGAAAGGAGCAGGAGAGTTGACATTTCGGGCAAAAGTCCTTCATCACGAATGTTGTTGCCTGGCTTCAGCGGCGTAGAGGTCAGTGCGCCAAATTACCACTGCACCCCTCTTGTCTACTGGTTTAATGGTGAGGTTGGGGTTGGAGCAGAGAGAGTAGAGGGCTGTGCATTGTGAAGGTGAGAAGTTGGAGTGGGGGGTTGGACAGGTTGAGGCAGTCCTCCTCCATCGCCACTCCCTAACTACCCAATGCCTGGAGGAAGAACACCTCGTCTTCTGCCTTGGGACCCTCCAACCCAGAGCATCAATGTGGATTTCACCAGTTTTCTCATTTCCCCACCCCTCACCTTATCCCAGTTCCAACCTTGCAACTCAGTACCCCCCTAATGACCTGCCCTACCTATCCATTTCCTTCCCACCTATTCGCTTCACCATCCCGTCCAACCTATCACCATTACCCCCACCTATCACACACTCAGCAACTTTCCCCCAGCCCCACCCCTCTCCCATTATCTCTCCACACCCGAGGCTCCCCACCTCATTCCTGAGGAAGGTCTTTTGCCCGAAGCGTCGATTTTCTTGTTCCTCGGATGCTGTCTGACTTGCTGTGCTTTTCCAGCACCACACTCTCGACATTAATTGTATAAGTCATACCCTTGTTTATTGTACCAAAGTGCACTACCTTGCAGTTATTCAGGTTGAACTCCATCTGGCATTTTTCAGCCCATTGACCCATTTTATCAAGATTCCTAAATAAATAACATTCAGCTCCTCTATTCTTAGTGCCAAAAGTACATAACCTCACATTTTCCCATTTGTGTTCCATCTCCCAGGTTTTTGCCCGCTTGCTCAATCTGTTTGTATCCCTCTGCAGACTGAGTCATCCTCACCATTTTCCTTCCCACTTATTTTTGTGTCATCTGCAAATCTAGCTCTAGTGCATTCACTTTGCTTAGCCAAGTCGTTAAAATATACATATTATATATATTTATTTGTATATAATACAAATAATTGTGGGCCCCATAGTGATCCTTATACCTTGATCACTAGTTACAGGTCTTCATTCTGAAAATGCCTCGCTTATTCCCAACTCTGCCTTCTATTAGCTAACCAATCCTCTTTTTATCCAAATAAATGACCACCAACATCGGGGAATTGCCTTTAATTTTCCAATCAACCTGTTCAGAGATGTTACCTCACATGTCTAGAGCAGGTGGGTCTTGAACCTGGGCGACTTCGTCCAGAGGTTGGGACATTACTAATGTACCACAAGATTCCTCGCTATCACCTCTTACATTATTAAGTAGCCTTACATGGAATCTTATCAGTTGGTTAAAAAACCAACCCACCCTCTCCGTACTTCACTTCCCTCAGTTTCTCATCCCTGTCACCCCCGCATTACCCCCTCACCTGCCTCACCCACCCCTCTCAACCCCCATCCAGTGACCAATCCCTTAACTCCATTATCCCTATGCTCTCTTATCCCTGCTTATCCACACCTACCTAGCCTCCCCCCCCTCAACATTCTTACCGACACACCCTATTCCTAATCACCATCTCCTTACCCCCACCTCCTCTCATACCTAAGTACCTCACCATTCATCCATATACTCTCAGCACACCCCCATCTCTCTCTCACCATGGACCCCTCTGCCAACCACTTAAAGTATTATTTGACAATGAAGTTGGAAAATAGTCCACTTTGAGGACTGGGTTCAGTGAAGGTTTAGTTCGTTTCAGCATGCTATAAAGTGAGATATCAGTGCAAGAAGCAAACTATGGCAGATATATATTTCCAGCTGTTTGAATTGAAACCGGAGAGAAACTTTCCATGATTCATTGAACTGCTCTGGTTTAGTGGATTTTAAAGAGTTGCAAAACGAATGGGGGAGTAAAGAGATGGAATTATTGATTACTTCTGTTTGAATAGATTCAAGCTAAAAATGGTCTCTTGCTGCTTACTAATTTCTATTTTTGATATGTATTTTTGAGATCAATTGGTATGTTTATCTCAGAGTTGAAGCTGCAAATTCAGTTAGTAATAGCTTGAAAATAGTATTAAATTCGGGAATTCTCTTTCTCCTGCAGTAAGTAGTTTTATTTAAACAGTGGGAAGAGGGAGCTGTTTTTCCCCTTCTAGTTCATTACCTTATTGATCAGTATTTAGGCTGTAAAAGAGTCAGGTAATAGCTGTAATTGAGCCATGTTTCAATGTAAAGTGTAGCATTTTTACTTTATTAGAAGCCGATGACCACTCTGTAGTGACAATCAGCCACTATTGTAAGGTATATTCACAAACAGGCCATAAAGAATCTTAATGTTTTTCTTATTTTTGTATTTACTGTCTAAGATAAACTGAGGTGCTACCATAAATTGTGACAAGGCATGGAGTAACATCTATTGTCTGTTTTGAATCTACACAGGCTGGAAAGAGTAGAAATGTGACCAGCGTTCAGATGTCTATGTGGTATCTATGAAGAACTAAATGATGCTGACAGCTGTTTAAGTCATATATTAAAACAAAATTGCTTGTTAGTCAAGAACAAGAATAAATCTGGAAAAAAATTCAAAACATAATAGAAATTGAAAATAGGCACTTATTCTTCTTGTCTATCAGGTTTTGATATGACATAATGCTTTTTTTTATAAGTTTGACACATCATTTACATTAATTCACATATTTTGAAGGTAAGGCTTTCTAGGTCGGATGCCAGAAATTATCGGTTGTGCCAAAGTTGAATATGTGAATTGTACACTAAAGGCTATGTTTCATGAGCCAGTGAGTTATGTAAAGTTGAGCATGCAGAATAGTCAGCACAGTGTGCAGTTGGATATCTTTAAATGTATGTGTTTCAAGAAATGTACAAGGTCAGGCTGTGTACATGTTATCAGCTAGATTTTAAAATAGGAATCCAAGATGAATAGACCTGAAAAGGTTCAGTTTTATTTTTCAGTTTGTACTAATTTTGGAAATGTTTTCAGATTTTATCTTCATTGCAACTTTCTAGCAAAAACTGCACTAATGTCTCACTAACAATATCACTTGTGTGTTTTACTGTAATTCATTATTAAACCATAGGTTTAGATGAAATTATTGGCAAGTATGAACGCAGCTTTTGAGTTTCTTCCAAAAATGACATCTCTGAGAACATTACTCTGTAAGAACTACTTCACAGCCAGTTGTTGGTTTGCCATCAGTGCAAGTGATTCTTCCCTCTAAGGAGGATATTTTAAGTATTTTATTATGTTCATACATTTATATTTACTAAGGCACATCCTTTGATATAAAACTTAATAATGCTTTATTTTAGTGGCAGAAATACTTGAATAATTCTAAGACTACAAAACAAGTAAGGCTTTAGTTCAGTGTCCTAGATTGGGATAGGTTGAAACAAAATTGTTTCATAGTTTTTGGTGTTTTATTTTTGCTTCTTCTGATTTTCCAAACATCAAGCTCTTAGTTCAGGCTGGAAGAACGAACCAAGAAAAAGAAAGTTTTGCATTGAAATGGCACTTTTCATGAGCCTTGGATGTCACAAAATGTTTTGCAGCCAATCAAATACTTTTTGAAGCTTACTGTTCTAAATAGTGGGAAATTTCATAGCCAGTAATACACAACATATATATCCCCTTATGACAACTAATTTAATTAGTTCAATGTATCTTAGAGTCAGAAAAAGGTTACAACACAAAAGGAGGACTATTTTTCTGTTCCATTTCCTTCAGGAGAGACTGCTAAACTCACTCCTTTGCCACTTCCCTGTAGTACTGCATTTCTTTTTCACTTTCTAGTGCATATTAAATTATCTGAGGTAAAGATTCATGATAAAACCTGAAATGATCTTGGTGTGCATGACTGTGCTATCAGTTACATAAACTAACTTAGGGAGGCTTGCTGGTTGATATCAAATATTGGGCTTCTTTGAGAAGTAGTCATTCCATGTTAAGAATATTTTGATATAATTTCCATCGTCATTCAACACCAATCCTCTTTGTTTGCTGTGCTGTTATGAATTGATGCATTCCTTTGGATCAAAAGTGCCTTGATGAGTAGTTTGCACATGAAGCTTTGGAAGTATCTTCTAGGCTCTCTTTGACAGGAGACCTGGGCGCAGCAGACCCTTATGAATATCTACTCAGTGTGAGTAGATATTCTTCGCTGTCATAGTTGCCAAGCCACCACACCTCATTATACTGAAGAGAAGGGCCCATCTCAGCCTGTGGGCTTCTGAAAATCTAGACACGTGTTGGATGAAAGGGAGCAGAGTGTGTGATTGTTCTACTGTCAAGTTACAAGTGTTTCATTTTGATTTTGTTTTTAAAAGAATTAAATGTCCACAACCTAGCTTTCATGTCAGCTTTTCTTTTTATATTGATTTTTTTGGAATTGCAGTTTTTCTTTATTTTTCCTTGTGGGTTTTCAGTGCATTTAATGATGTGGCTAATATCAGGGCCGACATGATTGATTCTTTTCAGTTTCCTAGCTGCAAAGGAAGTTTACTCCATCTAACACATCTTTCATATAATGCACCTGAAATCTTTTAACTGATATATCTACCACAGATTGAACATAGATAACATGAGTAACCTATTGCTTCATTTTATTAATTCATTCTACTTTATGCCTAGGGGAGGATAGTATTTCTAATCAAAACCAGCACTTGCCCTCTGTGAATGAATGTTATTGACATTTCAATTGACATTTAAAGATATAATTTAATTATTTCTGAAAACTTGTTGATTTTTGTGTCCTAATCTTGGAATTATGACTCCCTGTTGTTGAGCCTTTCCTCACTTGATTTTTCCACCCATCACTGAACTTTTGCCATCTTCGTAATGCAGATGGAAACATAGAATATAGACCAAGAGCAAGCTATTCAGTCCTTTGAGCCTGTTCCACCATTTAGTGTAATCATGGCTGATCATCCAACTCAATATTCTATTCCTGCTTTCTCTGCTTTGACGCCTTTATTCCTAAGAACTAATTTACATCTTTCTTGAAAATCTTCAGTGTGTTGGCTTCAGTTTCCTGCAGCAGTGAATTCCACAGGCTCACCACTCTCTGGATGCAAAACATTTCTTCTCACCTCTGTCCTTATAACGTCTACCTCTTTATCTTTAGGCTGTGACCCCTGGTTCTGGAATCTTATGACATACTCTAAGCTAAGACATAGAAATTGAATACATTAGTAAAGCTATGCTTGGGTGTCATTTAGCATTAAGTGTACAGGATAAACATAAAACAGAGAAGAAAAGTTGTGGGGAGCAGTGAGGTTAAAGAATGAGCAAATCAGTTAGATACTCAATCCAGGAATTTCCTTCTAGGAAGGGGAAAATTATCTGGACACTTTGAGCTACAGACATTGTGCCTCCTGGAGCAGACTCTAACTTCTCAACTTGGATCCATAGTTCCTTAACTGCAAACATCTCGCACAGATGTGCCAGCTGGGGAGCACCTCAATTTCCAACACCTCCCTCATGTTGCAGCAGCATATCACACGTCCTGCCATTATACTTCTATTTAATTTAATTAATTACATTGCTCTTGTATCATTGCTCCTCTATTTGAAGAGTTGTCTGCTCTTAATAGAATTTTCATTCTTATTGGAATTCTTTAAAAAGGCCTTTATCCAGCATTTTGTTGAGAATCAAATTTTAAGAAAAAATAAGGCTAGTGACCTAAACACAAAATAAAGTCCTTTTACTTTAAATACGAGAAAATCCACCAATCCTATTGACAAGACAGCTACTTTTCCTGAATTCATGTCATGTTGTCATTTGTGATATCACTTGCTACTTGTCTTAATGCAGGTAGACATCTCAATCTGCGATTATTTTTCATCTCCCTCGTGCCTCTCATTAACATACACCAGTTTGAGCCTTGGGAATAAAATAAACCTTAATCACTTACCTAGATGTTCATCAATTAGCCAGCTTCTTCTTCTGTAGAGCTCAAAAATTAATTCCTGGAGGCTGAAAATATTTAGGTAAAAGCGATCAAAGACCTCACTGTTCCTCTACTGAACATACCGAAACACTCAACTGTGGAAATCTATTGTACACCAGTTAGCTACTTACATTTACTCCAAATACAAAGGCCCATGAAGATCTTAAAAGGGACGCAGTTTCAGCTTGTTCTTAATCAAGCTATTGTTTCACTGGAATACTTGAAAACCCCTGCTGGCAACTATAGAATTAAAACTGTAGCTTTTTAGTGTAATGCTAACTACAACCTACAAACTAAGTTAGGTTTGTTTTTTAAAAAAACAATAATACAAGTGCTCAGTCCTAGCTTTTCTTCGCACTTTTCTCCATGGAGAATCAACTGTGTAATGTTAATAATTCTTTCTGTTTTCTTGCAGAGACACAATGGAAACTGTCACAGAATTATATAACAAAGTGGATGAAGGAATCCATGAGCTGGTTATGTTATCTAATAAATGCATTCAGGAACTAGAGTTTTTGAAAGAATTCAAAACACATGAAAGAGAGTTTAAGGAGGTAAGAGATTAATGAATCAAATGAAAGAATAATGATCCACATGATATTAATCAGTTCGCACACCAGTTTTGATATTTTGAAGATGAACTGATCAGGAGATAGCTTTTGTCATATAATGGTAAACATTAGGAATCAGAGTGAGCCATTCAACTCCATGACAAGATCCTGGTTGATCTGTATCTCTTTTTTAAAAAATCATTCTTGGATGAATGTGTTGCTGACTGGACCAGCGTTTATCGCCCATCCCCTAATTGCTCAGAGGGCAGTTAAGAGTCAACCACATTACTGTGGGTAACAAATGGCAGTTTCCTTCCCTGAAGAACATAAGTGAACCAGATGAGCAGCTGTGCTACATATCCTTAACAAAATCCTTTCACCTTTGGCCTTAAACTCCAATTGTACTGTTAACGATAACTTTTGGGTGAAGAGAATTTCAGATTCATATCACAGTTTATGTGGGTAAAGTGCATATGGTTTCAGTTCTGTATATGTATATCCATTTATATATATTTGGATCTTTAGAAAGCATTTGATGAAGTGCCACAACGCAGGTTGGTTAGCAAATTAGAAATGTTGGGGATTGATAGATCCTTGGATTAGATGTTGGCTAAAAGACAGGAAACAGAATAGATGTGTTGTGGGAATCTCTCAGATTGGAGAAAAGTTCAAAGTGGTGTTACCTGGAGGTTGGTGTTGGGACCCTTGTCTTTTCTGATTTATATAAATTTTGATTTGGAGATGGGCGTTGAGGGCAAATTTTCAAAATTTGCAGGTGATTCTAAGCTAGCTAGAATTGTGGATATTGAGGATGATGCTGAGTAACTTCAGAGGGGCATTGACAAATTGGTCAAATGGGCAGACACCTGGTTGTTGAATTTCAGTGTAGAGACATAGGAGGTAGAAGAAATATAGAGGCAATAATGAGGCTCAGTGGTCCAATTTTGAGGGGATTACAGGAGCAAAGGAACATTGGGTTCAAGTGCATAATCCTCTGAAGGTGCTTTGAAGTGCTGCTTTGCCAACCAGAAATTCCGTTTCTTTCATACTCCTTCAGTCAGAGGTTCCTTCTTTCCACTTTATTGCTCTTTTAGAAATAAAATCTGTTTGGAGGAGCAGCAAGGTCAGAATGGAAGGAACCTGTGATTAGAGAAATCATTCCGGTTGCTTCTACCCATGAAAGGAATTAGCCAAATGGAACAGGCCCAGGAGAGGCCTCACTCAGCTTAAGCAAGGTCTTTTGGGAATTGACCAAGTTTCAGCTGACCATGAGGAGAGGCTATGATCTAATGGTATTATCACTAAACTATTAATCCAAAGACCTGGGTAGTGTTTTGGATCCCTGGATTTAAATCTCAACATGGAAAATGGTGGAATTTGAAATCAGTAATTAGAAAACAAAAATCTGGAGTCAAATGATGACTATGAAACCAATGTCAATTGTCAGAAGATCCACCTGGATTCGATTGTCCTTTAGGGAAGGTAACTACAACCTTACCTGGTCTGGTCTAGCCTACACATGACTCCAGATCCACAACAATGTCGTTGATCCTTAACTGCCCTCGGGGGGTAGTAAATGTTGGCTTAGCTAGTGACACTGACATCTCCTGACTGAATAAGTAAAAATGTGGGTTTGTGTGGTGGCATGAAGGAAACTGGCAACCCTGGCATAATTGTTGCTGTGCTCTTTTAATTTTTGCCTTTGTGACTCAAGTTGCTCCTTTAGGCACATACGTATAGTTGAGCTTGAAAGTTGTCCTTTGAATATGTCAACTCATATAATCAACTCATTTTTGCCTTCAATCAGAAACTGTTTTGTCAGCAATCAACTGTTTCTCTCATGGTCCCTTGGGCTGTAACTTAAAATCCAATGATCTTCACCCTGAGCTTTGATTTGTTGTTTTTAATGATCATACTTCACATTCTGAATTTTAACTTGTTCACGATTATCCATTAACGTTACAGGTGTGTGTCAAATATTTTAAAAGGCTGACTTTTTTTAACAGATTAAATGTTCTGTGCTGGACCTGAGTTTTCGATGGGTGCGGGGGTGAATATCAACAGTTAACTCTATAGCTGTCAACTGAGTATGTGGGTATGGAGGTTGAGAGATTTACTTATTAAAAATTAATGGGAACATCTTATTTCTAGATTCCATGCTTTCCTGGTAATTGTGCTATATCTTTCTAAAGAAGAAAACCCTAAAAAAAAACCCCAATGCTACTACATTATTACTGCATCATTTCATGAAAATAAGTTCTTGAGAACTAAAGATGTAGCCCCTGAAAATCAAGGTGTAATCACTGGAAAAATATCACAAGGGTCCCAAGAAAGCAACTAAAACATTTTGACCATTGTCCAAAAATATTCTTCCATTTTGGTATCCCATTGATTTCTAAATAAATCAAGACATTTGCTTGCACCACACCAAGCCTGAGTCCTTGTAAGATAACTTAAAGCCAAAGTTATTGGTCTTGAGTGTATTTGCCCCGTCAAACATACATCTTTAATACCTTATAAAGACCATTCTGTTTTTCCAAAGAAAACTCTGAAGAACCTGATACTGTCAGTACCCACCCATGTGTTTAAATTTACTACAGTTTCAGCTGAAAATAATCTAATTTTCAAATTTATCATAAGATATAAATATTCCCTTTCATAAATTGAACTTGTTTTCAGCTTGTGTTGATCTACTGACAAATTGAGGGCCAAGATTGATAATTTATTGCCAAACTTCCATATTTACCATGTTTATTAAATATACATGAGTTTGTTTACAAATATGAACAAGGCTATTATATGTGCAGCTTCCTTTGTGATATTGATATCTTTTTCAGGTGAGTAATTGGATAGAGGAAGTTGGAGAAAAGCAACTGGAGAGATGTAACGAGTTAGAGGATTCACTGGATTCATTGCTAAGGACACAGGGAGAGTTCAAGAGCTTTTGCAATGTTGCTTATGTACGTATAAATTACTTTGGTTGACCAAATAAAATATTTTGACTCCTGTCCTAAAGCATTTTTCCATTTTGGTATCCCATTGATTCCTAACTAATTCCAAGACACTTGCCTGCACCCCTCAAGTCTGAGTCCACTGTAAGATAACTTAAAGCTGAATTTACAACTGAAGAATTGTTTCTCTTATACATTTTAGTGGCAATTAAGATTACGCTTGAAATTAATCAACTTGTCCTTTGGGGACTGATCTTCTCGATAAATCTGAGTGTTTTGCTACATACGTGTCCTATGTGTTGATGCTGTTCCTTTAACAAGGTTGTGTTGTCCTTAATTTTTTACAGAAGTGTTTTGCAACACAGGTTGCAAAATCTCTGGCTTGATCTACTTGAAGAAGCTTTTAAGTTTAAAAAATGTACTTGTACAATGAAAGGGGAGTGGCCGGTTCTCCCAACTCCGCTTTTCTCAGGTTTGGTTTGGTTTAGTTTTAGCAGTCTGGCTGTTCAGAGCAAGCAGCCAGTTAGCTTTGAGGTTGCTGATCAAAGAAATAGCTACATGGAAAAAAGTTGTTCCATGCTGAATCTCTCTGCCATCTCTTCTGTAGGACCTGTGTTTGATTTTTCCTTTTTATGTCCAGGAGTGTTTATGGGGAATGTTGCAAGTAGTTGGAACAAGCTGGCTCACTCATAGAATATCCACTTTACACTTACTTAAAACAGCTAGAAAAGTTAGGGTCCAGGTTCCTTTCTTGAAATGTTTTGAGGGGGTCTGACCTGGTCCATAACATCTAGAACATTAGAACCTAAGAAATAGAAACAGGAGTAGGTTTCAGTCTCTTGAGCCCGCTCTACCATTTCATATGATCGTGGCTAATCTTACCTCAGCCAGCATCACCTCCCCCTTCCTGCCACCTCCCCATAACCATTCAACCTGTTACTCACTAAAGATCTGTTTATCTCCTCAAATTTATTCTGTGTCCCAGCATCCAGTACGTGTGGGGTAGTGAATTCCACAGATTCATGACCTTTTGAGAGAAGTAATTCCTCCTTGTCTCTGTTTTAAGTCTAATACCCCTGAGCCTAAAACTATGATCTTTTGTTCTAGATTGCCTGACATGGGGAGACATCCGCTCTGCATCTTTGTAAATCCTCTTTAGCATCTTCTTATATACCTTAATTAAATTTCCTCCTGTTCTTCTAAATTCTAGTAAGTATTGACCTCATAGTCTCTACATAAGACAAACCTTTCATCTGTGGAGTTCAATCTAGTGACTGAACTGCCTCCACTGCAACTAAATCCTTCCTCAAGGGGACCAAAACTGTACATAGTTCTCCAAATGAGGTCTCACTGAAGCCGTGTAAATTGCAACAACATTTCGTACTTTTATACTCTATTTCTTTAGCATAAATGCCAAAGTCCTATTTATCCTCCAAACTACATCCTGTACCTGCATACTAATTTTCTACGGTACATGCACAAGGATACCCAGATCCCTTTCATCAAAGGATTTTGAAGATTCTCTCCATTTAGAAAATAGGTTGCCTGTCTGTTCATCCATGCAAAATGGACAACTTCACACTTATCCACATTAATCGCAATCTGCCAAATTTTGGCCCAGTCACCTAATCTATCCATATTGTAAACAACACCTATTTTAGTATCACCTACAACTTTGGCTATAGTACATTCTATTCCTGTATCCAAGTCTTAATATAGATTTTAGCTAATTAGAGCTGGAGGAGTGAACTCTGTGGCACTCAACTAGTTATAGTTTACAAAACAGATAAAGACATTTTTCTCCAACTCTCTCTTTCTGTTGGTTAGTCAATCCTCTATCCATGCTAATATATTACCTCTGCCACCATATAATCTTACCTTGTGTATTAGCCTTTTGTGTGGCACCTTACCAAATGCATTTTGCAAGTCTAGATATATTTAATCTACAGGATCTCCATTATCCAAATTGCCTGTTACATTTTCAAACAATACAAGCAAATTAGTTCAACATGATTTACTTTCATAGAACCATGTTGACTCTGATGGATTGTGATTTGATTTTCCAATATTCCTTACCACTTCCTTAAAAGATTCCAACAATTTACCAACAACCAAATATAAACCTCACTGGAGATCTGATTTGCGAGTGTGTTGCTGGAAAAGCACGGCAGGTCAGGCAGCGTCCAAGGACCAGGAAAATCGATGTTTCAGGTCAGAGTCGGTCATCAGGACTTTTGATTTACATATTTATAGAGTCTTAAAGCAGGCAGGTGTTTCATCCACTAAGATAGGCTGCTCCTAAAATGTCAGCACTAAGCGGCTTCCTGCCCCTAATCTCATTGAGGTATTTTAGGAAGTTAAAATTAACTCCATGGAGATTTTTCACAATATTTCAATAAGGCTTCATCGAGGATGTTGTATTCAATTTTTGTTTTCTCTCACTGTGTGTTAAAGACAACTAGAAAAAATTCAAAGTCTATTAAAATGATCCATAACTAAAATTTTCAATTTTGCGATCACTAAGTGAACTAGCTCTTCTTACTTTTGAAAAAAGTTTAGACTAGGCATTTAAAATTACAAAAAGTTGTGGATTACCTTAACAGAAAGATTTCTTGGTCTATATGGGTTAGAGAAAATTAAGTGATCAGATGTTTAAATTGGTGCATTCATTGGTCAGTTAGGAGCATAGCGCATACTCAGACTGTACATTCCAAATTCAGCTTCCTCCTGGGACTGATCTGCTTCTGTAATCCAGTTTAGTGCAACAGAGCTTCCACAATGTCTCCATTCATGCCTGTTCAAATTTTAGTCCAGTCCTGATTACGTCTTTGGAATCGGGCATATATAAAGAATGATCTTGCGAAGTTCAGTTTGACGTCCCCATCTCATGCTCAGGAAAAGATGTTAAAAGTGAAGTTGGATCCTGCCGGTTTGACATAATTGAAAATGCTTCCACTCTACCTTCCCTGCCAAATTTCAACCAGTTGGATAAAGACTTGCAGATCTCTTTATCAAACTTACTTGTGGAACAGCTGTTAGCTGTCAGCACCATTGTTTCTAGGAGCTGGGTTGAAATATACCTCAGATTTCTGATAGATAGTTTCACTGAAGAGTTAAGAATTTTAAAGTTACCTTCGCATCAGTGAATTGAATTCATTGTACAATGTAAAGATTCAAAATATTTTGTTGGTAAAGTGAGGGTTGTTTCAAGATTGTCAAAAAAAATGTAAGCCAGGCTCTGCTTCATATCTAAAACATTATGAGCTTGATATTTGATCCTTGCCAGTCAACATGTACGCAAGTCACCTGTATGTTTAGGTTTGTTAACTGTACAATATACTATTTTGCAACCATATAGACAAATTTAATTTAATTTTTTTGACATGCTGGTATATTAAGTTGTTCATTTTGCTTTTATTTTAGCTCCCGATACTAAGTTCTCCAAGTTCACGTATCTTACATTCCTGAGCTGCTATCTTTGAACTGAACAGTCAACCAGTTAGTTTTTAGTTGTATAATCCAGTTTTCTACTTTCCTTCTGTTTCCTCCAGATCTCCCAAATTTTGAGGGTGCAACTTTCTTAATTTAAGAATGCCTTTTAATTGCTTTAATTGTCCCTCTTCATTTGGTGCTTTAGGATATTGCTGTTATCATCTTTTAACAACTTGAACAGTGATTTAGGTTTCTTGGCAAGGAAGTGTAAATGGTAAATATCTGTTAATTTACACTCCTGGGTAATACAGTAATTGCTGTTAATATATTCAACTTGATTTTGAAAAGAGCTGGCGAATTAAATTTCTTAAAATACATATGTTAATATTAAAGGAGTTTAATTGCTCAGTAGCTGCAAATCAATGTTTCACAGCAATGAGATTGAATTTGATTAATCTTTGAGTCAAAGACGTTGCACTGTAATTGGAAAATGGAGAGGGCTGACATGTTTGGGTCAGAGAATTGATCAAGAAATTCACAACTGACCAGTTATTTTGAATAACTGAAGCTAGTATTCTTGCTATTGCCAGACCTCAATGTAAAATAATTAGTCATTTTATAATTAAGAATTGCCCAACTGTCATTGTCTACTACAGTGACCTCCTGAGCCTAAAAGTCAAATTTTCAGAAGAACCCCAGAAGTTATTTAGGTGAAGGCTTTGCCCACCAGCTTGTTTTAAGTCAACTTTTGTGTGGACTGCTTTTCTGTGCATTAACTTATTTTTTAAAGTTAGAGTCAATGGAATGATGAAGTCCAATTAAAATTAAAGTGCTAATTATCTAAAGTTAGAAGAAAATGTATAGTTTAACCTTTGTGGTTAAAAATTTAATTATTTGATACTCGTACCATGTTAAAAAATTTATTGGATTGATTGTTTTAGCCTTTTCATTGCTTTCTGACATTGTCTGGAGTATCATATTGAAATTGGATCTCCAAGTAGCTGGACAGTCTTTAGGGCATGGCACGGTGTTTTTTTTTAAATTATAATTTCTGAGAAATAATGCAGCTTTTCTTAAAAACACTTTAGACACATTCTTTTAAAATTAATGTTCTTTTTCAATGTTAATACCTTTAACCATTATTGATTTATTTTATTCCAACTATATTGAACATACGTGCTTCAGTATCATTTTGCATAGAGCAGTATTACATTGGCCTGAAGTTGTGACTTAGTGTTATAATAAAGTAAAATACATCTCCCAATACTATACTGAAGACTACATTTAACATTGACTTTTAACCAAGGAATTGTTCAGGTCATATGAAAAGAAGTTGATATGTTGTTTATGAAGTGTGCTAATTGTTAAGTTAGGAAATGACAGCAGCTAAATAATTAAATGATCTGTTTTACTTTTTCCAAGACAAGACTTCTCTAGAAAAATATTATGTTTTTGGTAAGTTTTGAAAAGACATCCTATTTCATTATAGGAGTATTGCAGGAAAGGCAAAGAACTTTTGAAGAGGCTAGGCCAGTGGCAAGACTTCAAATCACCAGCATTGCATGTTTTTGAAGAAAAGTTGCAGGCACACAGAAAGCAGTATGATGAATTTCTAAAGAACCTGGGTGAATGCAGACTAAAGATTGACAAGACTTTAAAATTGCACAAATTCTTTGACAAGGTAAGTGGAATGATAAATAATTTGTTTTAAAGTTATTGCAAAGATGGATTTAAGAAATGAACTGAAGTGCTCATTGCTTAGTGTGGCTTCAGCAAATTATTTGATAAACGTTTGCAATAACATGTACATTTATTCTGTTACATGTTCCAGCACAAACACTAAATTATGATATAAGAAAGAAGAGTTGAAGAAGGTCATTTGCCCCCCTTTAAGCCCGCTTTTTTTGAAAACTTTGGCTTACATACATTTGCTTTTCCAGCTGGTTACTGTATTCACAGTTAACTTTGAATGATTGTGTATAGGGAAACCCAGGTTCCTCTGGGTATCAATACTTATTCAGTATTTAAAAATATATTCTGTTTTTCTATTTTTTGTCCCACTTCACATTTCTGCAAATTATTCCATTTGTGTCTTTCTTACAAACTGTTTGTCTCATCTTGTAGCATCTTTGCATCTCCACTGCTTGCTTTCTGTCTTAGCTATATTGTCAGTAACTCTGCATGTATGGTTTTATATTTGATTCCTTCATCTTAAATCATTGATATGTAATATAAGTAGTGAGATTGTGGTACAGATTGTGGCCTGACATCCTGAAAATTACTAGTTTATTTTCCATCTTTATGTCCCATCTGTTAAACAATCCTCAATCCATGCCATTTTATTTCACCTTATTCACAAATCCTCTTTTTAATAACCTGTAAAATAACGTGTCTTAAGACCATAAGACATAGGAGTGGGGTTAGGCCATTCAGCCCATCAAGTCTGCTCCACCATTCTATCATAGTTGATACTTTTCTCAACCCCATTCTTCTGCTTTCTCCTGTAACCATTGATCCCCTTAATACTCAAGAACCTATCTATCTCAGTCTTAAATATACTCAATGACCTGGCCTCCTCAGCCTTCTGTGGCAGTGAATTCCATAGATTCATCACTCTCTGACTGAAGACGTTCCTGCTTATCTCCATTCTAAAAGGTCTTACCATAACTCTAAGGTGTGACCTTGGGTCCTAGTCTCTCCCACCAGTAGACGCATATTCCCAACATCTACTCTGTCCAGGCCACTCAGTATTCTGTAGGTTTCAATTAGATCATCCCTCATCCTTCTAAACTTGAGCGAGTATAGACCCAGAATCCTCAAACATTCCTCGAATGTTGAGCTTTTCATTCCTGGGACCATTCTCGTGAACCTCCCATGAACATGCTCCAGTACCAGTACATTCTTCCTGAGATATGGGACTCAAAACTGCACACAGTACTCCAAATGTGGTCTGACCAGAGCCTTATAGAGCCTCAGAGGTACATTCCCTACTTTTATAGTCAAATCCTCTCTAATGCCATCATTACATTTGCCTTGCTAACTACTGACTCAACCTGCAAATTTACCTTGAGAGAATCTGCACTAGAACTCTCACGTCTCTTTGAGCTTCAGACTTCTGAATTTTCTCCCCATTTAGAAAATAGTCCATACTTCTTATCTTCCTACTAAAGTCCATGGCCTCACACTTTCCCACATTGCACTCCATCTTCCACTTCTTTGCTCACTCTCCTAACCTGTCCAAATCTTTCTGCAGTTTCCCCGCCTCCTATGCTACCTTTGTATCATCTGCAAACTTAGCCAGAATGCCCTCAGTTCCTTCATCTAAATTGTTAATGTATAAAGTGAAAAGTTGTGGTCACAACATTGAACCTTGCGGTCACTAGTCATTGGCTACCTCCTGAGAAAGACCCATTTATCCTCATTCTCTGCCAGACAGCCAAGCTTTTATCCATGTTAGCACCTTTCCTCTAACGCCATAGGACCTTATCTTACTCAGTAGCCTCCTGTGCGGCACCTTGTCAAAGGCCATCTTGAAGTCCAGGTAGATAACATCCTTTGATTCTCCTTGGTCAAACCTGCTCAGTACTTCCTCAAAGAATTCCAGCAGATTTGTCAGTCTTGACCTTCCTTTTATGAAACCATGCTGACTTTGCCCTATTTTGCCATACATTCCCAAGTATTCAGAAATCTCTTCCTTCAAAATAGATTCCAGGAGGTTACCCGTGACCCAGGCTAGGCTAATCAGTCTGTAATTTTCCATCTTTTGCCTTAGTCCGTTTTTAAACAGGAGTGTCACGTTTGTGATTTTCCAGTCCTCTGGGAACCTCCCTGATTCTAGCAATTCCTGAAAGGTCACCACTAACGCCTCCACTGTCTCTTCAGCTATCTTCCTCAGAATTCTGGGGTGTAGTCATCTGGTCCAGGTTGTTTATCCGTCTTCAGGCCATTCAGCTTTCCTAGCATCTTCTCCTTGGTGACAGCCACCATACTCAGCTCTGCCTCGTTACTCTCTTGAATTTTTGGGATATTACATGTGTCTTCCACTGTGAAGAGCCACGCAAAGTAATTATTCAGTTCCTCAGCCGTTTCCTTGTTCCCTACTGCTATCCAGCGTCAATTTCCAGCAGCCCAATGTCTACGTTTGCCTCTCCTGTGCCCTTTATATGTCTAAAGAAATTCTTACAGTCTTCCTTCATATTACTGTCTAGTTTACCCTCATATTTAATCCTCTCCCTTCTTATTGTCCTCTGTTAGTCTTTGTAAGCTTTCCAATTCTCTGGTTTTCCATTGCCCTTGGCCACATTATATGCTTTCTCTTTTGCTTTTATGCTATCCCCGACTTTCCTAGTCAACCATGGTTGTTTTATCCAGCCTGACCATCCTTCTTTTCCCTTGGGATGAATTTCTGCTGTGTCTCCTGAATTACTCCCAGAAGCTCCTACCTTTGCTATTCCACTGTCTTTCTTGCTAGGCTCCTCTCCCAATTGATTCTGCCCAGCCCTTCCTCATGTCTCTATCTTCTCCCTCTCAAATTGCAGAGCAAATTCAATCATATTATGATGACTGTCTCCTAAGGATTCCTTCACCTTAAGCTCCCTTATCAAGTCGGCCACATTGCACAACCCTAAATCCTATATTTTGCCTGTTCCCTAGTGGGCTCCACACAAGCTGATCTTATGGCATCTTATCAAATGCTTTCTTCATCCACATTGTCTCTCTTATCTGCATCTTACAGCCACAAGCAGCAAATGTTGAGCATAACTTTCCTTTCCTGAGTGTTCTGTTACCATGCCCCGAATGAGAGCTTGGTAAAAGCATGACCCAAAAAGGGAATGGTAGATTTCACACAGAGGGTGTGGGGTGCATTTTACAAGACTATAATACATCTTCAAGTCCAACAATCTTCATGTCACATGTATTAATATTGAAGAATTAGTTGCCAGTTCATCCCGCTGTGTTTTCTGCTTGTCCTTTTGATTCCTTGTTTGCCCGTTGCATGTATTGTTGAAAGGGCAGTCATATGAACTTTCTCAAGCTACAGTCTAAATTCCATTATATATTACCACACAGAAGGATACACAAGAATAATGTAAGGTGTCTTCCCCACAGTTTTCCATGTTTTCAATGCTTAAGTCCCAAGATCAATTTTTTTAGTAAGTCTTCAACAAAAAAGCAAAAAAACTGTGGATGCTAGAAATCAAAAATAAAAACAGAAATTGCTGAAGATCCTGCCAAACCTGCTGAAGTTTTTCAGGAATTTCAGTTTTTGTTTAAAAAAAGTCCTGCTCTTCTTATAATAGAACAATCTGGAATACAATGTTTATTTGCAAATGTCAAAATGTTACCTACTCGGCTCTGTATTTATTCTTTCATGGGATGTGAAGTTAACAAAACCACCTGGATGAACTCCAGCATGTTTGAGTCATGAATCAGGAGTGTCGACAAATTAAATAACTGAAGAAAAGCAAAAATTATAATCAGTACAGACAACTGCCCCAAACATCCTGACATCATCAGCCTCAAAAGTCAAGCTGACATTCTTGTCTCTCAACATCACGATTACACTCCAGATAATGGATCAGAGGTGATAAGGAACCTAGAATCAACCATAGGAGCCAGCTGATTTCTCACTTTATCAAGGCCATCAATAAGGAGGAGATCAACCCAGCCCTTCCAGAAGATAGCTGTTTGTGATCAAGAAGGTGTAGGAGCTGGGGATAGAAGCCATAATTGTAAACTGGTTCCACTATACTGTGTTCAAAAGACAACAACTGAGCAAGATGCAGAGAATGAGTTGGGAATAGAATGAGGACAAACAGCCCCATGTCAAGGCTTTTTCAGTTGCCTGAGGAAGGCTGGCATGGAATTTCAGCCAAGACAGACATAGAAACTTATATTTGAGGTAGACAACATCACATGTTGCAGAATGGAACAGATAGATGCAATATACTCTTCAATTGAGAAGGTTTGTCAATGCTGCCCACTTATCTGCCCAACTCCAAATCTGAAGTTGCAAAGATTATAGAAATGCTCTAAAATGTTGCAGTGCAACATGAAAACTCAATGTATTTCTCTGCATTGACAACATAGCAGACTATATTGCACTCAACCAAAGAAAGCAAGCTAAAGAAAAAAAGAGCTAACTGCCAACATTTTTCAGTACCTTTATTGTAAAAGATTAGGCCATTATAAGTTTGAAAAACCAGCTCACATTGAAAAATAAAGATGTTTTTCACATAGTTACTGTGTCACTGTTTTTGTTTGTTTTCTGATAGACTTTATTTGTAGACAAATATAGCTATATAGGGCTTCCTCAACTATATCAAAACTCCACCAACACAAATGTAGTTTTCAAGAGTTCTTTTTTAACCAGCTAACATTACCCTGGTTCATGGGTGAAAACGCCTGGAAAAACACCCAGCTCTTTAGCATATGAGTTATCCGATTTCCAAATCTTTTTCATCAACCCAAACAGTACTTCCAAGTAATGCATCATCTTTTCTGCTAGACAGATAAACTAAGCTTTTCAGGAGAGTGATTTTCTTCTTTTCACAACAATTCTTTTGTCTGTTTTTTCTATGACTAGATCAATTTGAGATTGGAAATGACTGTCCCAATTACTCAATTATCCAGTGTACTTATACATTGAAAAGTATTCTTTGAGATAAAAAAAGAAGCTTGCACATTATCGTAATATCCCAAAGAATTTCATATGTATTAATTACTTTTTAAGTAAAATTCCTACTTTCACACAGCAAATTGAAGCTGTCATTTGAGCTTTTTAAGTGATTCTTGATGAGGTTTGGCCAGACATTTGTTCTTCCACAAATACTTTAGGACATTTTATATCCTTCTGGTCAGCTTGATTGGGCTCCAGTTTAAGATCTCGTCTAAAATCCAATACCAGCAATGTGGTTGAACTACTTCAGTACTTCAACCTGGATTATTGGTGAAATCCAGAGTAGGGTCCAGATGAGAATTTCACACTGAAAAAGGCAGACTCTTATGAAGATGCATGTTCCTTAGCTTACCATTCTCTTCATAATTTTATAAGTCTGATTGTTTACCAACCCAGATTAATTACATTTTATTGCAGTAATCGTGGAAATTTCACATTTACACTCTGGCATAAAACTGCTGTTGTAGATCAGTTGCTTATTTTAGAAATTAACAATTCTGTTGAAGTACGATTTTTAAATTGGAGAATGTAACTTTCTAGTTTGTTTATACTTGTTTGCAGCATTAAAATTGCCAACATTTTAGAGAGTCAATAAGCAGGATTTTTCAGATGACAGCTTTTCTAGACATAATCAGCAAAGAATGCATCCATGCCAGTACTGTTGTCCCACAGCCATTTAATGATAAAATCTGATTGCCTGACAGCTTAGTACTGCCAGTAATGGTGTGGACAAAATTAGCACTACAAGCAGCTGCTGACTTTCAGTCCTAGTGTCCAGGAGCAATTAAATGCAGATGGCTTCACTGCAGAAAGGAGAGATGAGGTTTGTGGAGAGGAGTTTGGCAGTGTTGATGAAGAAGTTGACAGGGGCAATAAACATACCCATAGAGGGGGATAGACTGAGCGAGGTTAATGCTCAGTCTGGATAGTAGACAATTGAAAGTGGCACCTCTGGTCGCCACATCTCTCTTCCCCCCCCCCCCCCCCACCCAACTATCTCCTCTCTACCACGCATGACTATTTCCCCTTAGCCTGAAAATAAGACATGGTGCAAAGCATCCCCTAACTGGTCATTTGTTGTCCATTTCAGGGTCTTAATTGGGGCAAGGCTGGCACATTGTCCTAGGCACCCCCATCTCTGAATAAAATTGCAACTAGGGCTGGGCAGGCGAGAGAGCAGTAGAAGTGCATCTGGGGATTTCTTCCATTTTCCCCCACTTGAGCCCAATGTGTGTGATAAGTATTTTGACAGTTACAAAGTTTGACAAACAACTCCACGTATTGCTAATTTAATAAAAAAAACCCTAGTATATGTTTAAATTAAGGGATTGCAATCAGATCAACATGACATTTCTGATCATAAATAATTTCCATGAAGCTGTAAAGGCACCCCTTGTTAAAAGTTTCAATTGAAAGCAGAGGTTTTCCCATCATTTGCATGCTGTGAGAATACTGCACAGTCTAACAGACATCCCCTTAGTAACTGGCCTGATTATGATAAAGGTAGGTGGAAGAGAGTAACCATCCATTCCTGTACCTATTCAAATCATTGTAACCACAGCATCTGTATTACATGATGCCTTTAATGGCATAATTCAGCAGCTATGGCCGCATCCAAGTTAAATCCACTTTCAATTGCATTTTTATCAGGCATTCTTTCTACTTTATGTAAGTACCTAATTGAAATGCATCAAGGATTTAGGTTATACGTTACATAATTCTTTGAACTACATTGCAGTTATAACAAGAAACATTATTCCTGTTGAAATATGTACTGAGAAAAAGGATTTGATTTCCAATTTTGAGCAAGAAACTTTCGTATATGAGCTGCAGTTATGTTTACAAATTCATATGCTCTCCCCACTAACCCAAACGAACAGCAAAGTTCTGTTCAGCTGCTCTATTTGCAGGAGTATTTGCAGAGAACTTGCATTTAATATACAACTCAAGACACTTTCCAAATATTATTATTGACAACATTCTATCAACATAATATTCGACCTACAAAAAGAACAACCTGTTGCTGAATTCTCATTAAGGCTGTGTGGGATAATTCAATTCAGCATGTGATCAGTTGCTAAGGTCTCTCTCTAAAACATGTCTAGTAATCAGTATGAGTACCGCAGTGGTAAATTACTACTTTTTTTGTCTTTACATAAGCCTGCTGAAAACAGGAATGTTCGATTAAATATTTTTGACCTTTAAGAGAGCTTAAATTATTCATTGTCAAAAGTTATTGTCAAGATAATTCAAAATTATGTGGCTTTAGTTTGAAGGGATAGAATGTTTACCAGTTCTGAACTATTGTTCTGATAGTTACATGTACTTATCTCTGAGTCTAATCATGGAATTGCCTCACATGATAAATATTAAATTATTCTTAAATGTGACTGGATTAGAGATGGTAGAATAGAAATGTTTTGTCTGTTGAGTGCAAGAGTGTGCCAACCCTACACTGTGGTCTAAAATTGAGTTGACTATATTTGTTAACCCATTGGCAAGCATAGTATTGTTTTATAAGTTGTTTCTTTTCACTGAGGCTATATCTTGAATACAGCCAGAGCATTCAGGGTGGCCCCTCTTTGTTGGTTGTAACAGTTCTGTGTATAAATAGTTTTGCCACATTTTAGCCAGTTCACAGTGTAGACACTCAAAATAAAACTGCCCATGTTTCAGCACTAAATTACCAGTGTTGCTCAGGGAGCTTACAAAAATGGCTGGAGTGAGCAAAAGGGAAAGTAGTGCTCTTGTGAGATTAAGATAAAGGCACACTGTTGGAGAGAAAAGTGAGCTTTGTTCTTTAAGTGGTTGTACTGAAACTGAGCTGGCAGAGCAGCTGCTTCTACTAGGTGCCCTGAGTGGAAAATTGTATCAATTACAGTCACTGCACCTCGATGAGGAGAAAATAGCCCATTTTGCATGTAATAAATTAGGATTGAAACATGTACACCAACTTTACCTCCATTTTTTTTTCTCATTTTTGCAGTATGCACTGGTAGATTTGTTGGTCTTTGTTTTAATTATTTTTCCAGTACTCTCTTTATCCTAATTATAAATCCCGATAGTCTAATTGTGTTTCTGATAGCCTTCTGCCACTGACCATAGAACTTTCAAAACTCTTGCGCCATTAAACTTGGGCTTTGCTCCTTTGCAAGAGGTCTTAGTTTAAGCTGGCATACTATGTAAGTGCTTGATGTTAGTTACTCATTATAGTACATTTATCCACATTAAAAACCAGAGGCAATTGCATTCCCTCCTGCATCTGGATCAGGTTGTAATTATTTTCCAAAAGGTTCTGATATCAACACAGATCTTGATGCTGTCTATGAACAAGTGCCCAATAGACCCAATATTTTCACCAAAATCATTTTGAAGAGTAATGACCAAAACATCAATCTATGTAGGATTGCACTTGTGATATTGCCACGAATAACAGTGGATCTTTTGTCGAAGAATGCAAGAAGAATCATCAACCCCAGTTTCATGGGGGCATCCCAAACCTTTGTTGTCCCATGACAGTCAGGATCACGTACGGAGGCTGAACTCACCAACTGTGGATCAGATTTCAAACAGACCATGGCAGCCATTAGTGTAGTTGTTATTCAAACACTGTAGCTTCAGTTTGGAAAATCTTAGTTTGAAAACAATTTGGAATGTCTCAGGAGAAACAGAGGCCTGAAACCTCTGATGTGGACCTGTTGATCCTCCTGGAAGCTGTAAGAAGAGAGGAGGAAGATTCTGTTTAGAATATGGCAGGAGCAGGCCACCCACCCCAAATAAGTTGGCATAGCTGACACAGGAAAGAATTTTATCCAGCGTGACCTGATGTACTCTGGCGAGATGTGTGCATCCCCCAATCCTGACGACCAACCTCTAGGTACTCACCTTCCACCATATATATTAGCAGATGCTTCAGGATGCCTGGCTCCGAATATGGGAGAAATGCACTTGATGCTCCTCAGAACGGTTTAGATCTATGTTGTTGCTGAGAACTTGCTGGCTTTGCAACATACAGTTTCTAATGAATGGGAACAACTGGCAATAGAAGACAGCAGTGCTATATCATTCCTTTTCCTTGCGGGAGAAGCAGGCACATAATTCGTAGGAGAGGCCCTAGACTGTATGGTTGGAGCCAGGGAGGGGGGAGCAGTGAATATGGCCAAGACAATGGACTTGCACCATGAGGAAATTGGAAACAGCAAAACGGGCATTTATGATTTTTAAGAAATTCATTCATGGGATGTAGAGACGAGAATTTTCTTGCATATCCCTAGTTGCCCTTGAGAAGGTGATGGTGAGCTGTTTCTTGAACCGCTACAGCTGCTATGTTGTAATTAGACTCACACTACTATTATGGAGTGTGTTCCAGGATTTTGACCTAGTGATACTGAAGGAATTGTGATATATTTCCAAGTCAGGATGGTGAATGATTTGTAGGTGTTGATGTTTCCTTGTATTTGCTGCCCTGGTCTGTTTGAGGTGGAATTGTAGTGAATATGGAAGGTGCTAAGGAGCCATGGTGAATATCTGAAGAAAGTGCAAAGACTCCTTGCCCGTCTCAAAACAGCTTCTTTGCTGGTTGATCCTGTACTGAGGTCATGACTACTGTGTATTTTCTATCCCATTTTTCCATCCTCTACTCCCTTGATGCCCCGTACTCTGTCCTTTGCCCTTTGTGATGAGCTTGATGCCTCTCATCCCTGCAGGATTCAATATCTGAGAGTCTCTCTATCAATCCCATCAACTGCTCTGCTTGTAAAGCAATTGTAACAAGGTCAGCCAGTTGGACTTCATAAAATATGAGTTCCTTGATTGGGACTGGTAAACTGGCTGCCATTAGAAAAGGTGAACATCAGATACTGGTACCTGATTCTGTATGAGGTAGTACTATAGTCAAGGACAGTTCATGTGCAACTAAAGGGTGGCTTGGTGATGGGATACCGACCTCTGGAGTAAAAAATTAGGTCTGCAGATGCTGGAGATCACAGCTGCAAATGTGTTGCTGGTCAAAGCACAGCAGGCCAGGCAGCATCTCAGGAATAGAGAATTCGACGTTTCGATGAAGGGCTTATGCTCGAAACGTCGAATTCTCTATTCCTGAGATGCTGCCTGGCCTGCTGTGCTTTGACCAGCAACACATTTGCAGTACCGACCTCTGGAGTTATTTCAATGATGATGAGAATAAAGCATAATCCTGAAGAAACTCTCTCGCAACAGTCATCTTTGAGTTGGGGCAATCATTTCTTATATCATGCCTTTATTTGGCCTTGCTGTCGAGGACTGGACCCAATATGTGGAAAGAATATGTTATTTTTCTGTGCAAATGACATATTGGCAGACAAAAAACAATAAGTAATTCTTCTGACAGCCTCAGAGCTGCAGCTTCTTCTGCCATTGGGAGCCTAACTTTTGCTGAAAATGTACTATATACTAAAACCTTTCAAGAAGTGACTGACATAGTTAAGGAATATTATGACCCCAAGCCGCCTCCAATTGTGAGACATATCACTTTTACTCTGCAATTTGAGAGCAAGGGGAATACGAATCGGGATTTTTTATTAGATGAAGTCTGATCTTCCCAAACGTTGTGGTGTATGAAACAGCTTCAGGAAATCCAATTCCAGTCACAAGACTCTGCCATGCAAGAAACAGTTTGACACAGGGACAAAGTATGGTGTAGAAATCATGGAAATGGCCCCATATGAGTAAGAGGCATGGTCAAAGCGAGGTCAGGACCAGTGACATACAAAGTTTGTGTAGGGATGACTGTCCTGAATGAGCAAGTGAACCATATGAAAGCCACAACTTCTCAAACAGTGTGGAAGTAAACTGTGCCTTGCTCCTCGAAACCATCACAAATGGTGCCAGAACTCATGGATTCACCCTCATCATAAATGTTGTCAAGTCTTCGGAATCAGAGATGGACATAACGGAGGTAGCCACCTCGACACCTTTGCCACTGGAAGAGAGTGAAATTTGACTGAGGTGTTCCTGGCATAAGAAATGAACTCCCATATATTACACAATGCCCATGTCAGATGCTGAGTCAGAGGAACCTGACCCAGTGCTGAAATGCCCTCAGAGGCTATCCGAGAAAAAGAATCGCCCTATGTTCATGGACTCTGAGGGGGAGGGATGTAGGGCCACGCTGAACCTCAGAATATGAGTTTCCTAGTCTAGTCAGAGACTCCTGACTGACCTATAAAAAGGTTGAGTATCAGGGATACTGACATTCTGGTGCCTGACTCTGTATGAAGCAGGATGGACAGTCAACAACTGCTCATGTCTAAATAAAGGGTGAGTTGGTGATGGGATATTGACCGCTGTGGAGTTATCTTCACTTGTCCTCTGGTGGCCCCTTTTTGATAATGATTGAGAGACCCATCTTTTAAACAGCTTTAATCTCGTGATGATGAAAACATCCTACACTGCTCAGGTGCTCAATGCCTACACACCTCACCATCTTTACTAATCCAGTAACATCTGTTTTCTCAATGGTCAAATCCCACCTCTTCAATCATGTCCAGGTAATTCTCTGGGACGACCATGACCAGCTTCGAGTGTTTGTTCACCTCCATTCAAGCTGGACTGCCTCAAATAATGAGTTCAGCCCATGTGTCCTCCTGAAAATTGGAGTGCTCCTTAATGAGTTCAAATGAGCTCTTTAATGTTAATTCTCCATCTTAATGGTTCAGGCAAGATCACCCCCACCCTATATGATGTCTAGTGTTGGTGTTACTGTCCTGATTCTACCCCAAGTGCAAAAGTTTCAAGTGGCTGTTTTGTAAATCCCTGCTATCAATATTTATGTGAATATCTGTGAAGAAAGTGTCATGTTCACTTATAATATTGAATATCCACATCATCTGGCCAAAAGTATGCAAGGGACTAACATTGAAGCCCACCTCATTGGTGAGGAACTGGCAGGTATGAAACTATTTCTTGTCAACGTAAATGTGTGTTTAAGAAGGGTCAAGGTGTCAATGTGTACAAAAGGGGAAGGGACAAGAATCGGACAAAAGGAGCAGAAGTGAGAACTGAAAGGTCAAATGTGATCAAAAACAAAAATTAAAATTTTAAAACAAACCTCTCAGTATTTCATCAATGGATCACTCTCAGCAGTGTGGTGCAGCTTTTTAAAGTCGCTGTTTGTCTACACTGTATTGAAATTACTGTATTCCATCATTCTGTGGTATCTGAACTTTTTTTTTAAATTCATGGAGTGTGGACATTTATTGCCTGTCCTTAATTGCCCTTGAGAAGATGGTGGTGAGCTACCATTCTGAACATGGGTATGGTAACAGCGCTGTCAGAAAGGGATGATGTGGAAATGCCAGTGTTGGACTGGGTGGACAAAGTCAGAAGTCACACGACACCAGGTTATAGTTCAACAGGTTTATTTGAAATCACTGGACCCAAAACGTTAACGTTGATTTCCTTCCACAGATGCTGCCAGACCTGCAGTTTTTTCAGCAATCTGTTTTTAATTTCTGAATTTTTAGCATCCTTCTTTGGGGTTATTTTTTTCTTTACATTAATGAGTTGTGTTCTTCTAAATCTAACTATTTTATATATTCACCACTCATCACAGATACTAGATTTGGGTAATATTTAGTCACAATGGAATTCATGTGATTTTAACATCTTGACATATTTCCTTATACTAATGAATTTAGAGGAGAGTTTTTACTAAAATGTATGCAGTAAGAAATTATTTTTATGACAGTAATATAGCTTTCAATGCATTTTTAAGCAACTGTCAATCTATCAAAACAACTTTAGATAAACTGTTATGATAAAAGCTGACTACTTAAACTATAACCAACTAACCAGATTGCAACCAAAGTCCTCAAATGATTAATATCTGCAACAAGGTTGCTAGTTAGAAGGAGTCGGCTGATTTTTCAGACTTTTAAACTATCTCTTTAGTTTCTTTCTTTAAAATTAGCTAAATGTGGAAGATTCAACTCCACTGATTGCTCCCAATTGAAATTCCAGTGCCATGTTTTTATTTCATGCTCCTCTGTTCACTGATTTTTTTATAGTGTGGGGATGGAAGCCCCTTCCTCCCCCACCTCAATCCTTTCATTTAGTTACTGAGGAAGTCCATCTGGTATTTAGCCTAGCATTTGTCTGTGAATACTGACGCGTTCATAGGGACTTAAATTTGCACGTTTGCAGGGTACCACCATTGTGAGTTTAGGGTGATAGCATACAATATTGCAGAAACAATCTCACAGAAACCAGATCTGTAACCAGTTTGTAGACTTCTGCAGGTAGGAGCACACTTGTGTTTTCCTGAGACTTTTGTAGCAGACGCATTTTGGTGTCGGCAACTGTTGACATTAGATTGTTCTATCATGCAGTAGATTGTGTATCATTTTCAAAGGAACTGTGATTGTGAAATTTAGAAGATTACTATTATGTTTACCATTGACCAGTGCTGTACAGTGCATAGTCCATAGTTGTTTTTGATTATATGTAATACATTTTGTAAGTAGTTTGTACTTTTTAGAAAATACTTTGTTTTGGAAATGACTAGTAAGTGAAGAACCAGCACTAGATTAGTAATGCATAGAGTCTGTATTTCAAATATGTTTCCACAGTGATGTTTTTAAATAAAGAGACTTTGAGATGAGTCTTTTAAATTCAAAGTTGTGTTGCAAATCTCTGTTTACTTTACAAATTACATCTGACAATGAATAGTAAGTTTTCTTCTTAATGAATTGAAGCATTGATAAGAATAGCCAGTAGCTATTGTGTTTGTCTGCTACTTCTTAGTGCTATGAACCTCAAACAGACTTCAAATTCAAACTGTGGTGTATTGTCCTGTGGATGAATACTCATTTGTGGGGCCTCTGCTTGGGCTAGTTGAGCATCTCAGCAGTTGGTCATTTGAAAAGTGAGAAAGACCAAGAATTAAAAGTTGATTTAAGATAAGTGTACAATGCTAAAAAAAACTATAGTGTGATGAATAGTTTAGTTTGAGGTATTAGTTGGTTCCCTAATCCAAAATGCTTTTATTAATAACTCAGATTTTGTAATTTATGTACACACACTCTCAATTCTGTTTGTGTTTTGCACAAGGTTAGCTGTCTTACATTTTAGCATCTCCAAATGCTAACTATTATTTTTGAAGTTCAGAGTAATTAAGTATGGCGGTATTTGATTGTCTTGTGAACTAAGTTCTGGAAAATGGCATTTGACTTTATTGTTTTATTCCACAAAGAGCAAAGTGAACATTTCATTAAACCATACACACCCATAAAATGTTTAATGTGAATAAAGCCAATAAGATGTTTACCATCCAGTATTTTATACTGGATGATAAATTGCCTATAGACATGATGTAATCCCAGTTTAAGGCTGAGAAGCTTTAGTATGTTACATATGTATATAACCTGGGAGCTGTGATCGTTGTTCCAGAAGAATTTGATGATGTCAGAGACTCATTTTATTATGATGGTAAGTTCGGCTGAAGCTAAAATGGAATTAGTGAGTCATGGGGGTGGGGGAGTCACCCTTTAGTTTCTTTGTCATGCCTGGTTCCATTCTAATAATTTAAATGTCACTAATCATGCTGTCTGGCTGAACCATGAGTCCAGAACACTGCCGGGTCACCAGCCTTTTAAAGTTATTCACGACAGGCCCTTCTCTGTCTGTCATTTCATCTTTGGTGTAGACAAATTCATCTTCATTTTAAACTCATCTAATGCTTGAATGCACTTGAAACTATTTCCATACATAACAGTAAATATATTTGTGGAAGAATCCACTATGTCATTTCTATTTTGCTTTTTATTAAAACACCTGGAATGCTGCTCAAAAACTAAGAGGTTTAATGATTAACATACCATCAATTACTTTTATTTGGAGGTTTTTTATGCTGTAGTCTCATTTCCAGTAGTCTTTGTTCACCTTGTTCTGTCCCCATCGTCTCCTATGCCACCTGTCAAACAAATCAAACAATGATTTGCAGACTTATATTGATGGCCTACTTTTCAAAAAAAGATGGAAATGGGCCTGGCCTTTAGTTCATATTTCAAACAGGTGAGTAAGCAAAATCAGAATTTTGTCTTATGAGAATTGCACAGAAAAAAACTGCAGCTGCCTGTAAAATAGTGCGTGACACTAATGTAACTGCCCTGATATAGTGCCACACTGTCACCTGACTTTAGTTTGCATAATACACAATTTATTCTAGTTTATTTTGTTTCAGGATTAATTTCAAAGGAACAGAAGCTCAAGATCATTGCTTAATTAGCACTTATTCTATCACATTATCATATCTAGTTTCCCATAATTACATTTATCATATTTGATTTATAGTGTGTTTAGGTATTACCTCACATAAGGTTCATAATTTTGACTTATGCCCAAATAAATCAATAGTTAAATATTTTGTTATTGCAAATAAATCTTGTATCTATACAAAATAAGACATAAATTATATTTCAAAAGTATTTACGTAATATTTCAATAATAAAAAATGAATTTATAAGATTAAACATGAGCATGATGCATTGATAGATTATATATTTGGTCACTAGATCACCAAATTGAAATGAAACCAGGATAAGTCTCACCACTACTATACCATCAATACTGTTACTTTAATTGTATCTTGCTATATTGTCCAGCCAATTATCAAATGTGTCAAAATACAATAAAAGCTTGGAAGTGAGTTGAAACAGATACAGTTTTTAACCTTAAACATGCATTCTTGAATATGTATGACATTTTCCACATTTTCACGATGTCTGGAAGCTCTTCAAAGCCGATAGATTGCCTTTAAAGCACAATAACTGTTGCTATGGAAGGAAATATGTCAGCCAATTTGCACAAAATATGGGCCCACAATGATAGAATGATAAATAGTCTGTTGATCTCTTTAATGGCGTTGGTTGAGGGATAAATGTTGACCCATGTCAGGGTTAGAAAATCCCCTGTGCTTCTTCTGATAGTGCTACAGAATCTTTTGCAAAATATAACACTCATGTAATCATTATGTTTTTAGCACAGATAGATAATGCAGGACATGTTTAAAGCGTAAGTAAAAATTGTTCTTCTTTCTTTATTCAGGTTGATAGGAGCATTGCTCTTGAAAGAATGACACTTCAACACTCATTTTGCTATGTTAATTTTTATTTTGTTCATTTTTAGAAAACTTACTTTTTATGAATTTGGAAAGACTATATAACCTTAAGTAGGAGACAGGAAGAGGTTCTAAAATTTGGTTTTGACTAAAGATTTGGAGCAGTTGTTTGGGCACACACTTAGTTCTTCAGTTTAGAGAGAAACATACATAAATATAGTAAATTGGATCTGGCTCTTAACAGCTGCTGAATTCATTAGTTTCTGTTTGCACTCATAACATGATTATTAGAGTGTGATCAAATTCTTTACAGATCGTGAAGAGTGATGCAACGCATGCCTAAAGGGGAATGTCTATATCTGTCATAGCTCAAAAAGCCAGAGTTCCTTTATCACATACATTTATTATGAAATTAACTGTTACCTTTTACTAAAATAAATGAAATGTATGTTTAGATTTGGCTTGCAAATTAATGAAAGCAAAAATGCTGAATGTGTCAAATATGCTTCAGGATAAATTTCAGTTCTGTGTAAGTGTGTTACATGATTTAAAATAAGCAGTGCAAAATGGATGTATTTAAATATTTATAGAGTCAAACTTGGTTGTGGTTTTATTGTATGGAATATTAGTTAGCTGTTTCATAAATTCTTGCATCTTGGAGATGCTACCATGCCACATATACATTTTTGGACACATTTTTGGTCACTCATTCTGCATTTTCCTTCTTTGACTGGTCATCAAGCTTCCCATTCACTGAGGCTATTAAATAAGATCACGGCACATACAATACATAAGCAAGGCTTAGTGCATTTCATTTCTAATGATCTGATTCAGCTGCATTTGATATTAGATGTTGGCCTGGAATTTTTTAAAATAATGAAAGTGCAACTCAGGATTTCAGTAAGAGATGGGCTGCGATTGTGTTAGAAAGCAATGTTATTCCTGATTGAGAATTTAGTCAAAATTTCCATTGATTTTTCTTTCCTGGGTTATTGATAGTCTAAAGGGTGGAGTAGTGTGTTTTGGATAATCAGTTAGAGCCTTTATTCATTCATTTATGTTTGCATATTAGCTGTGTTTCTATAACATGTTTTGTTCCTCTTATAGTAATTTTAGGCAAGCTGGAATTTAGTACACAGTCTGGGACTGCTATCTATAAGTAACTGCTGCAAGAAAATTACAGAAGACATAGAATGCCATTACTATCTTAGCCACTGGCATACATAAAGTAGTGATTTTAATGCTACTCGGGTTTTTTTTGCTTAATATTTAGATGATGTGGTGGTAATCCAGGGTTATTGTTCAGAGGACATGAGTTCGAATCTCAATATATCAGCCAGGGGAAATTAACCTCAAGACGAAATCTGGATTATAAAGCTCACCTCACAATAGAACTATCAGCAATTGTTTTAAAAACCTATCTAATGTTCTTTAGGGAAGGAAATCTGCCATCCTTACCAGGTCTGGCCAAATGTGACTCACCACAGAAATGTGGTTGACTCTTAATTGCCCTCTAAAATGGTCAAGCAAGCTACAGAATTCAAGGGTAGTTAAGGATGGACAACACATTGTCCTTGCCATCAATTCTGACATGAAAATGTGTTGCTGGTTAAAGCGCAGTAGGTCAGGCAGCATCCCAGGAACAGGAGATTCGACGTTTCGGGCACAAGCCCTTCATCAGGAATGAGGAAAGTGTGTCCAGCAGGCTAAGATAAAAGGTAGGGAGAGGTGCTGGAGGAGTCCAAGGACCTGCATGTCCTTGGTGGACTGGGAGGGAGAGTTAAAGTGTTGAGCCACGGGGTGGTTAGGTTGGTTGGTCCGGGCATCCCAGAGGTGTTCCCTGAAGCGTTCCGCAAGTAGGCGGCCCTTGGACTCCTCCATCGCCAGAACACTCCACCAAGGACATGCAGGTCCTTGGACTTCTCCATCGCCAGAACACTCCACCAAGGACATGCAGGTCCTTGGACTCCTCCATCGCCAGAACATTCCACCAAGGACATGCAGGTCCTTGGACTCCTCCATTGCCAGAACATAACAACACGACGGTTGGAGGAAGAACGCCTCATCTTCCGCCTGGGAACACTCCAACCACAAGGGATGAACTCAGATTTCTCCAGTTTCCTCATTTCCCCTCCCCCCACCTTGTCTCAGTCGATTCCCTCGAACTCAGCACCACCCTCCTAACCTGCAATTTTCTTCCTGACCTCTCCGCCCCTACCCCACTCCGGCCTATCACCCTCACTTTGACCTCCTTCCACCTATCACATTTCCATCGCCCCTCCCCCAAGTCCCTCCTCCCTACCTTTTATCTTAGCCTACTGGACACACTTTCCTCATTCCTGATGAAGGGCTTGTCTCCAAAACGTCGAATTTCCTGTTCCTTGGATGCTGCCTGACCTGCTGCGCTTTAACCAGCAACACATTTTCAGCTCTGATCTCCAGCATCTGCAGACCTCACTTTTTACTCGATCAATTCTGACATCCCAGGAAAGAATAAAAAACAGTTTTGTAAGCAGTGCTAATCTTGTTGACAACTATTATTTGCACAAAATCTTATTGCAAAACAATTTTAGGGTAGATGTGGAAAACATTTTCACTTGTGGATGAGTTGAGAAACAAGTAACTTTTCAAATAAAATATTTAGGTGATTTTCTTTGCACTGAAAGTGGGTTTGGAAAGTTTAGGGATTGGGTGGCGCACATAGGACAAGAATTTTGCGTTGCAAATCATAGGGGACTAGAATGTGTGCCATATGGAGTGGCTAAAGCAGAAAACATTAATGGAATTCTGAGGACACTTGCTATTAACCTGAAGGTGAAAAGAAATGGGTTGTGGGGGCAGGGTGGGAAAAGATCATTGGAGTGAGAGGATAGCTTTTGTGGAAAAATGCTGAGACAGGCTAGTTGAATTTTAGGCCTGTTCGATGCTTTATAAATAATTGTCTATAGAAGTGCAACAATCATGGTTTTACTTGAATTCATATTTGAATAACATAACTAACTGTAATTTAAGCTATTCTGTTCATTCTCCCTCTTAAAATAACTGCTTTTAGTTTTCTGCCTTGCACCATCCCTGAATTAAGGGTTGCCTTTTCTCAGGTCAGTTCTTGTGGCATGCTTGACTCAGCTGCTGCAAAATTCACAGACTTCAGTTTTCTTTCTGTCTGTAGGAAGGTGTCAATCGATATTCCAAAAATGGCTGTATTATGGAATCATGTATTTAAATCTTAGTAAAATTGATGTGGGGCAGTTTGTTTTAAACAGGTGATTCAGTTGAAATAACCAATCTATTTGTACCAATTTCTAATTTAGATTTATTCCATACATTTGATTTATTCCATCACTGTTTATCGTATATGGGGCTTTCATTTCCATTTATCGCTATGTTTTTATTCAGGGAAAAGGACAATGAAGAACAGTAAGTAAATGGTATTGGTGTGGGAACAAGCTAGTTTAACTTTGACTAATGGAGGGAGATTGACAGAAAGAGGAAGGCAGCAGAACATAATCACATTTTCAGAGGGTTTCTCAGCTGGAAGGAAAAACTAAATTGCAGCTTTTTTGCTTTAAATATTTGTTGGCAAGGCAATTCTTAAAATGTTTTTTTAAAATGGTATACGTTAATCATGTGTTGCATTTCAAAACTGTAATAGCATAATTATTTCTACCCTAACAGAATTTGCAGTATAGTTTGTCAACATTAAATCATGGAGAATTAAGGCAACATTTATGCTGTGATTTAAGGTCTTTTGAGAACTAGATAGAAATTTCCAAAACTCAAATCATATGGGAATTTTTAGAGCCAGCAAAGAGAGAAGGCATTCATAATTTCAGGGCAAACTGAATTCACATATCTGAAATTTTCTGGAATTCTGTTTAGAGTACACCTTTTTAGTCTCTCTTATAAAATATATGTTGAGTGTATTGAGTTGATTGGTGGAAAGGTGGTTCTTCATTAAGTGTTGCCAAAATGAGTTAACACATTGGAAGGCTTAAACATCAGAAATTAGCTAGTTATGTGCATTATGCAAAAAAGGACGAATATTTGTTTATAGAACTGTGTTGGTTTCTTAGCTACTAGCCACTGATATTGTACTTAAATAAGCTTTTATACAGCTTATATCATCACCATATTTGAGAAAAGATTCCTAAATTAAGCACATTCATTTGGTTTTGCTGTGCTGTGATTTTGACATGATTAATGACTTTTTTTGTAGGCAATTGAATTATTTTGTCACCTCAATGTAGCTACTGTAAAACAGTTGGTATGTCACAGTTGGTGTCTATCTACTCTTAGAGACAGTCTTGTTTGAGTTTCAAGGAACCAAAATCTCAAGTACCATTTTCTTGAGAACTGCTTGTCAGAGAAGAAAAACATTGTCACATTTGGCTGAAAAGATGTTATGAGTTGTTAGTATAACAAATTTAACTGTGGTTACCTATATGTACAGAAAAATCTTATTAGAGTGCATAAAAAAATTTAAAAGAAGTCTCATTCCTACCGGTATTTACTCCAGCCATTGGGTTGCTATTGTAGGGAACTAACTATACTAAAAATATTGAGTGATTGTTCATCTGAAATTTTGACATCCTTAAGATGTATTTGGATTAAAACTTTATTTTCCTTGTTTTTAAATCTTGATCCTTTTTAAATAAAAGCTTTTTATATCAGTTTATTTGTCTTTGTTGCAGGCTTATGAGTGGGCCCTAGAAGGTATGCGACACCTTGCATGTATCAGCATGGATGACTGCAGTTCGCCAGAATGCTGTGGGTCAGTTGTGAAATATCTGGAAAATCAGCAACAGCAGCATCCTGAAATTAAAGATGTTGAGTTTCAAGAAATGAAGGAATTGGCATGCGAATTGAAAAGTGAGAAGGGGATTAATCAATGGAAATTTGCTTGGTCCAAATGCCAAGAGACAAAACTTATATTTGAAAAGAAGCTGGAGACTGCATTGCGAACAAGGAAGTCGTTACCATCAGACCATAGGCTTTCTGATTTTAACACTATAAAGAATGAAATTGTTAACATAGGACAAAGGCGGCATTCAGATGGAATAGAGCAAAGATTACAGTGTGAAAGGGGTATTGCAGGATCCAGCAGTGGTAGTTGTTTGCTCAACAGGTCAACACATTGTGGAATGTGGCAGAGAGACAGAAATTTGTCACAATCTTCAGGCATTTATTACAGAAATATAAAACATAAGGATGATTTTGTACCAGAACCTATTCTCAGCAAAAACTCTAAGCCAGGTTTCCAAGGCTTTGATCAAACAGAAACAGGGAGAACTTGTGCTCCTGCTCATATATCAACACCAGAAGCTTGTAAACAATTGCATAATATCTCTGATGAAGTATACTGTCATAGTGATGTTGACTCTTCTTGCATTGAGTCTAGATGTCTCTTAACACCAGATCCCCAGAATCAACATCTGAAAAAACTGTTACAGAAAGCACAGAGTTTTGACTCTTCACCCAGTGATACTCACAGGTATAATTCATGTCAAAGAACTTACAGTGAACCTCCAAGGCGTGGAAACACAGGGGTATTCATTAAAGGGCTAGAAGTGAGCAGCACTGAACTTAATGATAGACCTTGTATCCCCAAACAACAAGCTTTGTTTGGTTGGACTGGAAACCAGACAGAAAGTCACAGAAGCTATAATGCCTTACAAGAGACAAAGACGAAGGGCAGGTGAGTATTAATTTGATCCATGATTATTTTAATTGTGAGCTATTTAACTGAATAATGTGGAAATGCGGTATGTATCAAACTGTTGCAATGGTATTTCAGGAATATGGAGGAAATGGTAACTAACCATTCTCATCCCTCTAGTTGGGAGGTAGCAATTGGATCTTGCTGCATCTTTTTTATGGGCACAAGCAAGACCAATTTCAGAGACTAATTTCTTGTATTCCAAGAGTATCTAGAAGACTAAGCCATCTGACGCATTTGTTTAATGCAGATATGAACTCCTTGCATATGTTGCCCTGCGCTTTTCCAGGTTGGAATGGGACAAGCATGTGGACATGATGAAAATTATAATTTTTTTTAAAGCCCTTGACCTTTCATCCAGAGAAGCAAGTGCTGCTGGCCCAACCTCATTCCTCTCCCAATCTTCTTTGGCTTTTAACTTCAGACTGTTGTTAGTGAAGTAACCAGTGTGCGGCTCATCTTCATAAAATAGAAAGGTGCATAATAATGAAACTGAAGTGCACAACCCAGAAAAGTATAAAGAAATTTCTACCTGACACCTTTAACCTGTTTAACTTAAAGTATGTGAGTTGAAACAATGCAAGAATCCATTCAAAATATATAAGTAAACATATACAGATGCAGCTGGAAAGCTTTAAATGATGAGTCTTTTACTGTGCAAACTATAGCAGATGCTTCTTACCTCTTTGGGAGTTCAAAAGGGTTTCATCTGGGTACTCCAGATTCCTCCCACAGTCTAAAGATGTGAACTGACCATGCTAAATTTCCCATTTGGACCTGCAATGTGTAGGTTATGTGATTAGCCATGGGAAATGGCTTACAGGGATAGGGAGGGGGGTGGTTGTGGATGGAATGCACTTTGCAGGGTCGATGTGGATTCGGATTGAGTGGCCTGCTTCCGCTTTGCAGGGATTCAATGATTCTAAGTGTTAATTTGTATCCAAAATGCAACACCCTCTTGTAGCAAAGCAATAGACTTGCAAAATGTTCTGTTTATAATTCTATTGGAAGAAATGCATTTGAAAAATATTTACTTTTTCTGATTATTAGCCATTTTTTTCTAAGTGACAGCTTAATATTCAAGGAGCCTTTTCCCTTGGGTTGTATCTATTCCTTGTTTTAGAATCAGTTTCTTCGTAGGATCACCACCTTTTCTTCAAGCAGGAATCTCATCTTGGACAGAAGGAAGCATTATTATTAGCAGTGGTAGTGCCACGCTTAACCTGGTTAGGAGCGATAGTGATGGTGATATTGTTTGTTCTGGAAGACTAGATCAAATTCAAGGAAGGTTAGAAGTCATACTTCAACTACACAAAGTTCTGGTTATTCCACACTTTGGACTATTGTAAATGGTCTGACTACATAGCTTAGGAAGGATATATTTTTAAGATATTTTTATATTTTAGAGTTATTTTTAAATAACCTGTTCAAACATGTGATGACACACTTGCAGAGCAGGTTGGACTTGAATCTGGATCATCCAGCTCAGAGTGGGGATGCTACTTTTCCTCCACAACATCCTCATTTATTGGCCTTGGAGGAAGTGAAAGTGGATTAATGTGCATCATGTCTGAGTTAAACCACAATGAAAGATTGCATAAACTAAGGTTATATTCCCTTGAATTAAAAAAAAATGAAAATGATTTGATCAATGTTTTCAAGACATTAAGGGGAATAAATGGGGTTATTAGAGAGAAACTATTTTCACTACTTGCAGAGCCTAAGGCTAGGAGGTGTAGTCCAAAAATTACAGTCGGATCATTGAAGAGTGAAGTTAGGACACTTTACGCACAAGGGGGATTGAGTTTGGAAATGGCAATTCGTTACTAAGTAAAATGTTCATTTTAAACCTGAGATAGAGATTTTTTGTTTCTTTTTTCACTCTTGAGACAAGGACATTATTGGCTGGCCAGCATTTATTGCCTATGCCCAATTACCCTCGAGAATGTGGTGGTGAGCTGTCTTGAGCCACTGCAGACCACATATTGTAAGTGGATCCATGATGCCCTTGGGGTGGGAATTCCAGAATTTTGATCCAGCAACAGTGAAGAAATGACAGTGCATTTCCAAGTCAGGGTGATGAGTGGCTTGAAGGGGAATTTGCAGGTGTTGATATTCCCAAGTAACTGCTGACCTTGTCCTCCTAGATGGGAGTGGTTGTGGGTTAGGAAGTCATGTATAAGGTTCTTCAGCTTCATTTTAGGCTTCTTACCATCGTCATTAAATGCCAAATGAATATGTTAGTTATGACTATTTGTTTAAGTTTTGTTGTTGGAAAGTCTGCCTGTTGCCTGTTAAATCTCAACTAAGTATCTTAATGGAAACTACACAAGTTACTAAGTTAGGTATATCAGCTGTATAATTGAAAACATTATACCATTGTGCCAAAATCTCTATTAAGCATTAAATACAACCATTCTCGAAGGCTTTGAATACATCTTGTTTCATCTGGTGCAGTAAATATATTGTTCACAAATTATATAATCGATTTCAATGTGGGGGCCGACTGTAATATTTCTAAGTTTGTAGATGATACAAACTTGGTGAAAATGTGAATTCTGAGGAGGATACAAAGAGTCCTAAAAGGATGATTGACTAGGCAAGAGCATAGCTGATGAATAAAATGTTAATAATTCTGAGAATATGAGCAGGGAGAAAAATATATCTTAAATGGTGAGAGGTTTGTAAGTGTATATGTTCAAAGGAGCCTAAGTGTCCTTGTTTATAAGTCACTGAAAGCTAGCATAAAGGTGCAGCAAGCACTTTGTAAGGCAAATGTTTTGTTAGCTTTTTCATTAACAAAAAAGTAGATGCAGAAAGAGTGTGTTCTCTGGCCATGGTGTCTAGACTCTACGAATACACTGTCAGAATAAAAGGCTTGGATGAGGAGGAACATTTAAGACTTGGGTGAGGAGGAACATTTTTTCTCAGAGATTAATGAATCTTTGGCATCTTCTACCCCAGAGGGCAGTGGAAGTTCATTCATTAAGCAAGTTCAAGACCGAGAATGATAGATTTCTAGTTACTAATAATATCACAGGATGTGGAGATAATCACAAACTTGATTGAAGAGGTGACCAAGACAGAGTAATAGACGTTGTCTACACAGACTTTAGTAAAGCCTAAAGTAAAGCCTTCGACAAGATTCTGCATGGTAAACAGGTTAATAAGGTTAGATCACATGGGATCCAGGGAATGTGAGCCAATTTGATACAAAATTGACTTGATGGGCTTGATGGTGGGAGAGAGGGTGGTGGTGAAGGCTTGTTGTTCCGACTGGAAGTCTTTAACCAGCAGTGTGATGCAAGAATCAATGCTAGGTCCATTGTTGTTTGTCATTTGTATAAAGGATTTGGATGAGAATATAGGAAGCATGGTTAGTAAGTTTGCAGATAACACCAAAACCACCTGATGAAGGAGCATCGCTCTGAAAGCTAGTGCTTCCAATTAAACCTGTTCGACTATCATCCTGGTGTTGTGTGATTTTTAACCAAAATTGATGGTATAGTTGACAGTGAAGAAGATTATCTAAGAGTACAAGATCTTGATCTGTTGGGTCAGTGGGCTGAGGAGTGGCAGGTGTTTAATTTAGATAAAACACAGAAATAGAGAACACACATCGGATCATCAACGCCACACTCACAGGAATCCGATTCACGAGAGAGGAAGAAAAGGACAACCAGCTCCCATTCCTGGATGTGATAGTACAAAGAACACCGAACGGAGAATTCACCACGAAGGTATACAGAAAAGCCACACACACAGACCAAGTCCTGAACTATGAAAGCAACCACCCCAACACACACAAACGAAGTTGCATCAGGACATTATTCAAAAGGGCCACAACACACTGCAGCACACCTGAACTACAAAAAGAGGAAGAAGAACACCTATACAAGGTATTCAACAAAAACGGATACCCACGCAATTGCATTAACAGATGCCTCAGGGAAAGACAACGAAATGAGGACATGCCACAACCCAAAGGACTGGCCACACTCCCATACATCAGGAGCATTTCTGAACTGACAGCCAAACTGCTGCGACCACTAGGACTCATAACAGCACACAAACAGCCACTCTCAGACAACAACTCACCAGGACAAAGGACCCGATACCCAGCATGAGCAAAACCAACGTGGTTTACAAAATCGCATGCAAGGACTGCACAAAACACTACATAGGACAAACAGGAAGACAGCTAACAACCCGCATCCATGAACACCAACTGGCCACAAAACAACACGACCAGCTATCCCTAGTAGCCATACACTCAGATGACAAACAACATGAATTCGATTGGGACAACACCACCATTATAGGACAGGCCAAACAGCCAGGGAATTCCTAGAAGCATGGCACTCATCCACGAATTCGATCAACAGACACATCGACATTACCCTATATACCAGCCACTGCAGCGGACAGCTACTGACAACCGGAAGCGGCAGATTCAAATCAGTATAAATGCCGGAGGAATCAGCACAGAAGCGCTTCACAGGAGGCTCCCAAGCACTGAAGATGTCGCCTAGAAAGGGTACGAAACGTTTGCAAGAAAAACTCCCAGCTCGGCGAACAGAACCACAACAACGAGCACCCGAGTTACAAATCTTCTCACAAACTTTGAACATTAGATAAATGTAAGGTATTGCATTTTAGTAAGGAAAACCAGGGCAGTACATAAACAATTAATGATAGGGGAGTGTTATCAAACAGAGAGACCTAGAGGTGTAGGTACATAGTTCCTGAAAGTAGTGTCTCAGGTAGACAGGGTGGTGAAGAACACATTTGCCATGCTTGCCTTCATTGGCCAGAGCATTGAGTACAGAGTTGGGACATGATGTTGCAGCTGTACAAGACATTGATGAGGCCACTTTTGGCATACTGCTTATAATTCTAGTCACTCTGCTATAGGAAGGATGTTATTAAACTGGAGAGGGTGCAAAAAGATTTACAAGAATGTTGCTAGAACTAATGGGTTTGAGTTATAAGGGGAGGCTGGATGAACTGGGATGTTTTTCCCTAAAGCATAGAAGGTTGAGGGTCACCTTATAGACATTTATAAAATCACAACGGGCATAGATAAGGTGAGTAGCCATGGTCTTTTCCCCAAGATAGGGGAGTCCAGGATTCGAGTGCATAGATTTAAGATGAGAGGGGAAAGATTAAAAGGGACTTAAGAGGCAACTTTTTCATACCCGCTGGTGGTACATACATGGAATGAGCTGCCAAATCAAGTGGTGGCAATGGTTACAATTACAACATTTAAAAGACATTTGGAAAGTACGTGAATTGGAGAGGTTTAAAGTGATATGGGCCAAATGCAGGCAAATGGGTCTAATCCAGTTTGGAAAACCAGGTCAGTATGGATGAGTTGGAATAACAGATCTGTTGCCATGCTGTATAGCTTCATGACTCTAAATGGAGGACTATGACATGGATCAGTCATGACCTAGAAGAACATACACTGTCAGAGGCTTTCTCCTGCTGCTACATTGCTCACTCAACTTTAGATTTATTAAAATGCCTTAGGTATTTTTCACAGTCTCTGGTTTATCAGTATCACCAATTCATTTGAGCTTACGTATTGTTGGGAATACATAGTCCTTAAAATAATTACATGAACAAAGCTGGAAGAGATGGAAGGATTTGAACAATTTCTGGGTTGAAAAGAATTAACTCTGCGACCTCCTTAGTATTGAAAGTCAAAGGTTAAAGTGTGTCAAGGTTCACCTACTGTTTATGTTAGATGACTGTGGACAGAAGACAAACTAAGGTTTTAAGAGAGACAGGAGATGTGATTTAAGACTTTAATTACTGTCTAGACTGGTTTGGAAGAGACCCTCTGCTGAAGGTTGCCTACAAGAGTCTCTGGTCTGGAGTCTTTTTTCAGTCTATCTGGATCTGTTATTGGAAGAAAACAAACCTCAGACAGCTGATATGAGAATGCTAGATTCCCTCATACTTTACCCTCTTTTCAAAAGTGAGTAGAAACCTCAAATCGGGACAAGCTGAAAAAAATGTTCTCTTTTGCTAGACTGAAGCACTTTTGAGAACCTGAGAAAATTTCAAATATCAGTATCTCTGAATCGCTCAAACTCTGAAAGCCGAATTGTTATTTCTATTCAAAGACTAAGTCTATCTGATTTCCTTTCTGAACAGAAGTCTTGTGTGAAGATTTTTCATCATTGTATAGCAGTCAGCTTTTCAATATTATCAATAAGCAACTTCGGGATCAATGAGATGTCATCCCATTTCATCCTTTGATTTTGGACTTGGCCCATGGGGTGTATTTTTCTTCTTTTTAAAAAAATCTAATTTGTACAGAACTGTATTGGTTTGTTTGTTTTGTGAATGTGTTTGCTTGGGATTAAGAGGATTATGATTTAATTTGTGAATACATCTTAATTTTTCATAGATTTTGTATTTGTTTAAACAATACATTTTGTTTACAATAAACTTAAAAATAATAAATTTATTACATAATCTGGTGAAAGGATTTTTTTCTCAATAACAGTGATAAGGGGAAACAAAGTGACAATTTTGGTAACTAACTAAAACATTTACATTTTTGGTATTGTTCATGCAGCTTTCGAACTTGATTTCTACTGAACTCAGTCTGTTAATTGTAACAATATGCTTAGTCATGAGAGCTTAGATGCTTGAAGAAGATGATTGTGTCAGATCCAATTGCATCCCCTGTTGGTGAGATGAAGGCTCAGGATTCTGCTTTCAGCCTCTTCCATTTTGAATGAATCCTGTGGCCTCCCTTCACCACATCTATAAATAGCATCATAGCTACGCTATAGGTTGCAATCACTTGACAGGTGTAACCTTTCTTGTATTAATTAGTATATGAATCACTCCAATATCCACTGGGTGAATTGCAGACATTGTATTTGCTTTGTGGATTTACACAATTTTTAATTTTGATGATTTTTCAGCAGAAGCTGGCCCTGAAAAAGGCTACTTTGCTGTTAATTCATTTTTCGGGGAGAGACTTTCCAATCAGACATTACTTTGTTTTGTTCCCCAGTTGAGCTGTCTTAAACTGGGAATATGAATCTCTGCCTAATATTTTTGTGTATGCTGTTGCCTTTTTGTTTTCGAAAGAAAGCTGGTGTTTAACATAAGCACTGCACATGGAATAGCTTCCCCTATCATGTAATGCCATGATTCTGCTTGAGTTCAATTTATAATAAAACAAACCTTTGTTTTTGTCAAAGTTGTTTTTAGGGCTATGAAAGGAAATGTCAGGAATTTTTTCATCTATCCAGTTTTCACCTTTTTTTCCTTCTAGGGGTGTTACTTGCCTTTCCATGTTTGGATGTGTTTGCATAGTTTTGTAACTGATGATTTTTGACTTGGAAACAGTTGAGATGAGATAATGTGGAAAGATTTGGCATTATGATCTTTTTAAATTAAATTGCATTTGAATTGAACAGCAGATGTCACTGGTCATGGCCTATTTGTAATAAATATTCAGTAATATCAATTTATAAAGCCCGAGTAAACATCTAGTTTTCTTTTATTGGGACTTACTCTTTGTTTCCTTTTAATTAGGTGATTCTGATTTGAGTCTAATAAATACAGAATAATAACAAATTTACATTGTACCTAAAATAACATGTGTGGACAACTGTGTATACATTAGCGAAGTCTCATTTTAAATCATGTTAGGTTGACCAGCAAATTTGATGGTTCAATGAAGCCAGATCAAGTGATCAGAATTTGATAAAAGCAAAAGGAGAAGAGCAACTGTTTCCTGTCTTCTCACCATCAAAACTAACAAAAATATATTTGGTTTGTGAAAGCCTTTTTTGGATGCTGTTAACATAATTTAGAAGCATGACTCTCCATGGAGTTAATGAATATATTTGTTGCTGCACTTTGCAATATACCTTAAAACACCCAAATTTGTGTTTCTCATTACAGTAAACTGAGGCACATAATTGATGAAATGGTGACAACAGAACGCGAATATGTGAAATCTCTCCGGTACATCATTGATAATTACTACCCAGAAATGGAACGTTTTGACGTTCCTCAGGATCTTCGAGGCAAACGCAATGTTATTTTTGGAAACTTAGAGAAGCTTTACAGCTTCCATAGCCAATATTTCCTGAAGGAACTGGAAAGTTGTGTTAACCACCCATTACGTGCCAGCCACTGCTTCCTCAGACATGTAAGCAAGCATTCAATTTACAGTATATAGTTGTATGACATTAACAAACTTTGGTCTGTTTAAATGATAATATACAGTTCTGAAGAAGGGTCACTGGACCCGAAACATTGACTGTAGTTTCTCTCCACAGATGCTGACAAACCTGTTGAGTTTTCCACGCAATTTCTGGTTTTGTTTCTGATTTCTAGCATCTGAAGTTCTTTTGATTTTTTTAATAATATATTGTGTTGTTTAAGGACTGAGAAACACTCAGTGAGATTAGGAACTAAATTGACTTAATTGCACATGTGCTCCCAGTTAACAATGTCTCTAACAATCCTGACATGGTAGCTGTTGAAAGTTTCATTACTTGTTATCTTGGAGATCAAGTGTGCTGGAATCATGGTCAGGGAGAGCAATAGAAGCAATCCACAAAGATCTGAGGGAAAACTAGTTTCTTTTCAGGTTGTTGAGTCAAGAATAGGTCACTACAGAGGAACCTTGATTATCTGAACGAGATGGGCAGGCTCTGTTTCATTTGGATAATTGATTATTCGGTTAATTGATTCAATATCTCTCCTCTGGGGCTTGGAGTTTTCTGGTAAGTCCACTCCCTGTTCAGGAAATGAGGCAGCAGTACTCCATCAACCCCATACCCGTCCAAAACTGCCCTTCTTCTCCCCCATCTCCGCTCACACCCCAACACCGCGCCCCCCCCGTGCCCCCCGACCCCCTCTGGGGCAGCCAGACTGGACACCAACAACTGCTGCTGCATTTGGGGGGGGATTTGGCTGAATCTCCAAACAGCACACACACGCGCGCATACATACAACGTTTTACTGCAACTTTTTGACAGGTTCCACCTTTGCACTGTACAGGACAATGTTGGAGAGATTATCTGTGGAAGGGGGTGTTGGATACACTCCTGTGTAGAACTCCAGGGAAAGTGTGGGGTGAGAGAGAGAGAGACGACAGCAGGTCGACCATTTAGAGACAGTGCATGGGTTCCCATCAATGTCCAGGACTGTTCTCAGCAGCATTTCAGTAAGCTGAATTCGTTTTAATTACTGTAGACAAAAGACGCAATCAGTGTTGGAAGCACTGTAATGATTCTATCGGGACATCGAAATCTCCTTCGGATTATCCGATATTCAGATAATTGATATTTGGATAATTGAGGTTGCTCTGTAATTAGAAGTATTCTGGTACATATTCCTGAAAATTTAAACTATGAATGAAAAATTTCGGTGTCAATCAGATTTTGTGTATTTGTTATATAATAAAGATAATTTATATAAATGTGGCATGCATAAGAAGTTCCCATGGAAAGTTTCAAAATGGTGTATCTGACTGGTTAGATTTATAGAGTGTTATAAGTTTGATTTGTGTACTTGCTGAGTTCCTTGCTGATAGGTTGTTTTATAGTTCTGAAAATGTGTTGCTGGAAAAGCAGGTCAGGCAGCATCCAAAGAGCAGGAGAATTCTTCAGGAATGAGGAGAGTGTGCCAAGCAGGCTAAGATAAAAGGTAGCGAGGAGGAACATGGGGGAGGGGCGTTGGAAATGCGATAGGTGGAAGGAGGTCAAGGTGAGGGTGATAGGCCGGAGTGGGAGTGGGGGCGGAGAGGTCAGGAAGAAGATTGCAGGCTACGAAGGCAGTGCTGAGTTCGAGGGATTTGACTGAGACAAGGTGGGGGGAGGGGAAGTGAGGAAACTGGAGAAATCTGAGTTCATCCCTTGTGGTTGGAGGGTTCCTAGGCGGAAGATGAGGCGTTCTTCCTCCAGCCGTCGTGTTGCTATGATCTGGCAATGGAGGAGTCCGAGGACCTGCATGTCCTTGGAGGAGTGGGAGGGGGAGTTGAAGTGTTGAGCCACGGGGTGGTTGGGTTGGTTGGTACGGGTGTTCCAGAGGTGTTCTCTGAAACTTTCCACAAGTAGGCAGCCTGTCTCCCCAATATAGAGGAGGCCATATCGGGTGCAGTAAATGATGTGTGTGGAGGTGCAGGTGAATTTGTGGCAGATATGAAAGGATCTCTTGGGGCCTTGGAGGGAAGTAAAGGGGGAGGTGTGGGTGCAAGTTTTGCATTTCTTGCGGTTGCAGGGGAAGGTGCCGGGAGTGGAGGTTGGGTTGGTGGGGGGTGCGGACCTGACGAGGGCGACACGGAGGGAGTGGTCTTTTCGTTACTTTGATAGGGTAGGGGAGGGAAACATATCCCTGGTTGTGGGGTCTGTTTGGAGGTGGCGGAAATGACGACGGATGATACCACCACCAGAGATATATTTCCCTCCCCTCCCCTATCAGCTTTCTGAAAAGACCATTCCCTCCGTGACTCCCTCGTCAGGTCCACACCTCCCACCAACCCAACCTCCACTCCCGGCACCTTCTCCTGCAACCGCAAGAAATGCAAAACTTGCACCCACACCTCCCCCCTTACTTCCCTCCAAGGCCCCAAGGGATCCTTCCATATCCGCCACAAGTTCACCTGCACCTCCACATGCATCATTTACTGCATCCGCTGCACCCGATGTGGCTTCCTCTATGTTGGGGAGACAGGCCGTCTACTTGCGGAAAGTTTCAGAGAACATCTCTGGGACACCCGGACCAACCAACCCAACCGCCCCGTGGCTCAACGCTTCAACTCCCCCTCCCACTCCTCCAAGGACATGCAGGTCCTTGGACTCCTCCATTGCCAGACCATAGCAACACGACGGCTGGAGAAAGAGCGCCTCATCTTCCGCTTAGGAACCCTCCAACCACAAGGGATGAACTCAGATTTCTCTAGTTTCCTCATTTCCCCTCCCCCCACTTGTCTCAGTCAAATCCCTCAAACTCAGCACCGCCTTCCTAACCTGCAATCTTCTTCCTGACCTCTCCGCCCCCACCCCCACTCCGGCCTATCATCCTCCCCTTGACCTCCTTTCACCTATTGCATTTCCAACGCCCCTCCCCCAAGTCCCTCCTCCCTACCTTTTATCTTAGCCTGCTTGGCACACTCTCCTCATTCCTGAAGAAGGGCTCATGCCCTAAACGACGATTCTCCTGCTCTTTGGATGCTGCCTGACCTGCTGCGCTTTTCCAGCAACATAGTTTCAGTTCTGATCTCCAGCATCTGCAGTCCTCACTTTCTCCTGTTTTATAGTTCTCCATACTTTAATGAATGATGCCCAGTCAATCTGTGCTATATGAAACATTTCTTCATTATGTGCTTTATGTCCAGAAGACAACTTCTGTATTACATGGTTTCTATTTATCTCTTACCTACTATTACTTACCACGGTGTCTCCTTTGACTTGCATGTTTAATGTCGTCAATTTTCTTAAGCTTAGTTTTTATTGATTCATTTTTTCAATCATAAACATTCCTGCACCAGGTTGGATGTGCCAGTTGCACATGACGTTATGTAGTTCTACCTAACCTCTCTTGCAGCTCCATGCACTGTGCCACGGTGGCACAGTGGTTAGCACTGCTGCCTCACAGCGCCTGTAGACCCGGGTTCAATTCCCGACTCAGGCGACTGACTGTGTGGAGTTTGCACGTTCTCCCCGTGTCAGCGTGGGTTTCCTCCGGGTGCTCCGGTTTCCTCCCACAGTCACAAAGATGTGCGGGTCAGGTGAATTGGCCAAGCTAAATTGCCCATAGTGTTAGGTAAAGGGGTAAATGTAGGGGTATGGGTGGGTTGCGCTTCGGCGGGTCGGTGTGGACTTGTTGGGCCGAAGGGCCTGTTTCCACACTGTAAGTCTAATCTGTAAAAAAAAACCTAATGTCTACCTGACCTTAAACTCTCAAATACTGCAGATGTTTAAACTTTTTCATTCATGGGAATGTGGGCATCAATGGGCCACATTTGTTAACAATGCCTAGTTGCCATTGAGAAGTTTGTGGTGAGCTACCTATTGAATCACTGTGGTCCATTTACTGTAAGTAGACCAACAATGCCATTATGGAGAGAAGTACAAGGTTTTGACCAAGTGACTCTAAAATAACAATGGTATATTTCCAAGTCAGGCAGGTGAGTGGTCTTGGAGGGGAACGTGCAGGTAGTAATGTTCCCATGTACCTTCTGCCCTAGATGGTAGAGGTCATGGGTTCAGTTTACCGTTCTAAGATTGTTACACTTAAATTTTGATGAATTAAAAACTCTTTTTGAACTCAGCTCCTTGCTTTGTCAAGCCCCCACTTGCTGAAAATCAGAGAATGTATTTAACTGCCAATACAGTCAGTTCTCCTATAACACGATGGTTGCGTTTGTGAGCAACCCCATGTTATGGAAAATCACGCTTAAGGTGTTGGCACTGTAATCGCATTACAGCCAACACATGTTTTAAAAGTTCGCGCAGTAGAGACAGTGTCCGCAATTCATCAATCATGTTACAGTGAATTCGCGTTGACAAAATGCGTGTTATAATTGAACGATCTGTATCTAGAAGATAAAGGCGTGTACTGTACCTTTAGGAGAGAATAAATGCTGTTCTGAACTGAGACCTGACAAGCACCTGTGATGACTAGCTAGCAGTCTGAGAGTGTACTGGAAAATTGAAAATATGTAACATTTGGCTGTGAAATGGATACCTGAGTTGGTTGCAGTTTTGACAGCGGTTTGAATTTAGCCAATCAGTTTAAATTATCCCCCAGGATACTAAAACCCAATCAAGTTTGAATTTAATGTTTTGCCAGCATTGAACCAATGAGATGATCCAGTGTTGGGGATATAAAAAAGGCAGGCATTTTGAAAATCGGACAGAGCAACTGCCATCAACACAGATTCAAGAAATTAGGGAACACTTTCTATCAAACGTACCTTTTCATATGAAACATATTTGCAGTAAAAAGAAAGAAGATGACCCAGGGAGATCTTCAGCTGGAAGAAGACAGACACCAAAGATGACAGCCACTGTATGGGTTTAAAATTAAGTTGATGTGATTTTAATAAGTGTCTCATGGAACAGTATATTGATATAGAGTTGGAGCCAGATAATAAACAGTTAAGCGAAAGGGGAGCTTAGATTTGTGAATAGTTGTTACTTAATGTTCATTTTTAGAGTTTAAAAATAAATTGATGTTATTTTCTTTAAATCGTGGAATTTAGGGAGTTCTCTGTCACTCATAGTTTAACAGATTATAAGGCAGGAGGCAAAGTGAGTTTTTCTGGATGTTTGGTTTCTGGATGTTTAGTTTAATTATTAGAAGGTTCACCGCGTGTTGTAACACTATTGCAGTGTGTTACAAGCTTATGAGCAAGAAGCCCTCATTGCGTTAATTAGACTTCCTGATTTTGTTGCATGCCCAGAAGTGTTCCTTCTCAAATTCAGAAGGCAGTGAAATGAACAGTTCCTTCAATTATTAAACAACATGTAGATACATGCACAAAAAATGCTCATTAGCAGGGACACAATGTAAATGTTATGGTAGTTGTTAACTCCATCTTCGAAGAAAGTATAGTTAGCTATGACCAAGGTTAAGAGGAAGGAATTGGCTCCCCTCTTTTTAGGAGAAAGTGAGGTCTGCAGATACTGGAGATCAGAGCTGAAAATGTGTTGCTGGAAAAGCGCAGCAGGTCAGGCAGCATCCAAGGAATAGGAGATTCGACGTTTCGGGCATAAGCCCTTCTTCAGGATTCCATGGATGCTGCCTGACCTGCTGCGCTTTTCAGCAACACATTTTCAGCTCCCCTCTTTTTAGGCCCTTCTTGGTCAGCGGCAACAAATATATTTTTATTTACTGTTTTAGTATATAATTATCAATATAGGAACAAGAGTAAACCATTCAGCCCTTGAGCCTGTTCTACCATTCAGTGAGATCATGACTGATCTGTGTCCTATATACCTGCCTTTGTCCTATAACCCTTAATACCTTTTCTACACTCTAGTCCTTTAGATATGAAAGTCAATATTGCTTTAGCTGCTTTGCTTATTTTCTGCATCTGCGGTAACCCACAAGTTGCTGCCTGCTGTTTAGAAAAAGACCCACATATTCCTGTTCTTTGTTTCTTGCATTTAACTCAATATACTACTTCCAATCCCATGTACTTTAATTTTACATGTGAATGGCTTATTTGGGACTTTATCAAAAGTTTCCTGCAAGTCCAAATAAACCACATTTGCTGGCTCCCCCTCATCAACTCTACTATTTACATCTTCAAGTAGCTCACCACTATCTTCTCCAAGGAAATTAAAGATGGGCAATGAATGATGTTCTAGCCAGTGATGCCAACATTCCACGAATGACTAAAACAAATGTTTCTACAGTACACTGCAGTTTAGGGCATTAGATCTGCTTATATTATTTGAATGTCACAATCACAGTGAAAATGCACAATTAATTTTCAATGATTATCCTATGACTTTAATACCTGAGACATTCATTCACTCCAAGATTTTTTTAAAGGATACTAATGACCTAAAATAGCTACACGATTACCTGATGAATAAAGGCAACCAACATGAGATACGCAATATATCAAGAGAAAAAGATTGGTGAGTAAAATTATAGATCTCTTACAGTCAGAAGGATGAGAACTTATAATTGGAAACAAAGAAATAGTTGACCAACCAAACACATACTGAGGTTCTGTGTTCACAATGGAGGACACAAATATTCTGGCTGTCTGACAGAAGGCAGAGAGTTGGGATAAAAGGTTCTTTTTCGGAATGGCAGCCGGTGACAAGCGGTGTCCCACAGGGTTCAGTGTTGGGGCCGCAGCTGTTCACATTATATATTAATGATCTGGATGAAGGGACTGGGGGCATTCTAGCAAGTTTGCCAATGATACGAAGTTAGGTGAACAGGCAGGTAGTACTGAGGGAGTGGGGAGGCTGCAGAAGGATCTAGACAGTTTGGGAGAGTGGTACAGGAAATGGCTGATGGAATTCAACGTGAGCAAATGTGAGGTCTTGCACTTTGGAAAAAAAATTAAAGTGTAGACTACCTTCTAAACGGTAAGAAAATTCGTAAAGCCAAAGTACAAAGGGATCTGGGAGTGCTAGTCGAGGATTCTCTAAAGGTAAACATGCATGTTGAGTCCGTGATTAAGAAAGCGAATGTAATGTTGTCACTTATCTCAAGAGGGTTGTAATATAAAAGTACCGTTGTGCTACTGAGACTTTATAAAGCTCTAGTTATGCCCCATTTGGAGTACTGTGTCCAGTTTTGGTCCCCACACCACAGGAAGGACATACTGGCACTGGAGCGTGTCCAGCGGAGATTCACATGGATGATCCCTGGAATGGTAGGTCTGACATACGAGGAACGGCTGAGGATCCTGGAATTGTATTCATTGGAGTTTAGAAGCTTAAGGGAAGATCTAATAGAAACTTACAAGGTAATACATGGCTTGGAAAGGGTGGATGCTAGGAAATTGTTTCCGTTAGGCGAGTAGAAAGGACCCGTGGACACAGCCTTAGAATTAGAGGGGGTCAATTCAGAACAGAAATGCGGAGACATTTCTTCAGCCAGAGAGTGGTGGGCCTGTGGAATTCATTGCCGCAGAGTGCAGTGGAGGCCGGGACGCTGAATGTATTCAGGACAGAGATTGATAAATTCTTGATGTCGCAAGGAATTAAGGGCTACGGGGAGAATGCTGTTAAATGGAGTTGAAATGCCCATCAGCCATGATTGAATGGCGGAGTGGACTCGATGGACCTAATGGCCTTATTTTCACTCCTATGTCTTATTGTCTTATAATATACTAGCAACACTGGGGAACACAGGATTTAGTAAGAGAGGGGAACTGAAGGACATCAGTATTCTTAGTAAAATGGTGTTGATGAGCAATAGGTAATTGAAGGCCAATAAATTCCCAGGCCCTGAAAGTCCACTTAAGGAAATGGACCTTGTAACAGTGGATACATTGGTGGTCACCTTCCAAGACACAATGGTGGTCACCTTCCCTTTCATAAATCCATGCTGACTCTATCCAATCCTATGTCTGTTTTCCAAATGCTCAGCTGTTAAATCTTTTATAATGGACTGTAGCACTTTTCCCTCTGCTGATATCAGACTGACTGGTCTGTGATTCCCGGTTTTCACTTTGCCTCCCTTCTTAAATATAGGAATCATATTAACTACCTTCCAACGTGTAGGACCTGTTTCAGAGCCTATAGAATCTTGGAAGGTGACCAATGTATCCACTATTTCAAGGTCCATTTCCTTAAGTGGACTATCAGGGCCTGGGAATTTATTGGCCTTCAATTATCTATTTTTCATCAACACCATTTTACTAAGAATACTGATGTCCTTCGTTTCCCCTCTCTTACTAAATCCTGTGTTCCCCAGTGTTGCTTGCATATTATTTATGTCCTCCATTGTGAACACAGAACTGCAGTATGTGTTTGGTTGGTCAACTATTTCTTTGTTTCCAATTATAAGTTCCCAACCTTCTGACTGTAAGAGATCTATAATTTTACTCACCAATCTTTTTCTCTTGATATATTGCATATCTCATGTTGGTTGCCTTGATTTGTCAGGTAATCGTGTAGCTATTTTAGGTCATTAGTGTCCTTTAAAAAAATCTTGGAGTGAATGAATGTCTCAGGTATAAAAGTCAAATGATAATCATTGAAAATTAATTGTGCATTTTCACTGTGATTGTGACATTCAAATAATATAAGCAGATCTAATGCCCTAAACTGCAGTGTACTGTAGAAACTTTTGTTTTAGTCATTCGTGGAATGTGGGCATCATTGGCTAGAACATCATTCATTGCCCATCTTTAATTTCCTTGGAAAAGATAGTGATTAGCTACTTTCTAGAACTGCTGCAGCCTTTGAGTTATATGAACACAGACTGATTCAGCATCTGGTGGCTCATGAATGGTGCTGAACATGGTGTAATCAACAGCAAATGTCCCCACTTTAGCAGCTGAAGATGGTTGAGTCTAGGTCCTACCCTGAGAAACTCCTGCATAATGACCTGGAGATGAGATGAATGATTTCCAATAACCACAGTCATCTTCCTTTTGTGCTAGGTATTACTCCAGACAGCAGAGCATTTTCCATGAATTCCCATCGATTCAGTTTTTGCTGTAGAGTTCCTTAATGTCATATTCAGTTAAATATTGATGTCAAAGGGAATCACTCTCACCTCACCTTTTGGGTTTAGCTATTTTTCAATTGTATGGACCAGGATGTAATGAGCATCAGTAAACAGGTTATTCCTAAAAAGTGCCATTTGGTACTAGTGTTGACATTACAATCCTGGGCAATCTTCCACATTGTCAGATAGATGTCAGTGTTATATCTCTATTGAAACTAAAGGCACAGCTAGTTCTGGAATGCAAATCTTCGCCACTGTTTCTGGAATGTTTACAGGACTTAAAGCCTTTGCAGCTGAAAAATGTGTTGCTGGAAAAGTGCAGCAGGTCAGGCAGCATCCATGGAGCAGGAGAATCGACGTTTCGGGCATAAGCCCTTCTTCAGGAAAGCCTTTGCAGTATTCAGTGCCTTCATCTGATTCTTGATATCAGGTGGAGTGAATTGAGTTGGCTGAACATTGGCAGCATCTGTGATGTTGAAGAGCTCCAAAGGAGACCAAGATGGATCAACCACTTGGCACTTCTGGCTAAAAATAGGTTCAACTATTTATGCCTAATCCTTTGCACTGATGTGCTGGGCCTCCCCTTGGAATAGTATGTGGATATTTGTGTAATCTCACCCCCTGTCAGTTGTTTAATCGTCCACCAGCATGCCATAGATGTGGCAAGAGTGTTGATCTTAGACATGACCCATTGTGTACTGCTTACCCTTGTGTATCAATTACTGCTTCTGATGTTTTGAATACACATTGTACCTCCATAACCTGGCTGTCTTGGGGCTGTGCTGGAGATTTGCTAAACCACATGAAGTCACATGTCAGCGTCAACATGGGGGCTTTAAGCTCCTTCTCTCGTATCCTTACCCCAACTCCTCCACGTGGTCTGTCATTATACACAACCCATTGTTAGTCCTGTTAATAGCTATTCATTTTCCTAGGCTGATCATTATCCATTTCTTTGTCTGTCCAACTCTTCTTCTGTCTCCTTGGGCTCTATCTCCACCTATCATTTACTCCTTAACCCCTCCCCACACCCTATCTTCTGTGTAAAAAACAACCTTTTGGCATTGGACCAAAACGTTAACTTTGAATTTTCTCTGTAGATACTGCCAGACCTGCTAATTTTTTTACAGCAATTTCTGGGTTTTTTTCTGATTTCCAACATCTGCAGCTATTTAATTTTTTAATTCACTCATGGGATGTGGGCATCACTGGCTGGCCAGACTTTATTGCCTGTCCCTGGTTGCCCTTGAGAAGGTGGTGGTGAGTAGCCTTCTTGAATTGCTGCAGTCCATGTACTGTTCATAGACTTTCAATGTCGTTAGGAAATTCCAGGAATTTGATTCAGCAACAGTGACATAATGATGATATATTTCCAAGTCAGGATGGTGAGTGGCTTGGAGGGGAACTTACAGGTCGTAGTGTTCCCTGTATCTGCTGCACTTGTTCTCCTTGATGGAAGTGAGCAAGGTTTTGGAGGTGCTGTCTAAGGAATTTCTCCAGTGCATCTTGGAGACAACACAGTGTATGCTCCTGAATGTTTATGCATTTTTAAACCATTCCTTCCTTTACTCCCATCGCTCTTCTCATATTCTGAAAGCATTAATTCATGCAAAGGCATTTCCCTTATACAAACTTATATAATAACCCTTGATGATCTGTTCAACCATGGGGTTATTGCATTTGTAGAGAGCTAGTGACCGTTCTCTTTGTCTATCTTCCTGAACCAGTCTTGTAGTTTGATTTTTCTAACATATTTTGGTATTTCTTTGATTAGTTTCTCTTGTTTCATACCTTGCAATATGACCTCTTTCAACTTCCATTCATTACAGCTATCAGATCTGAGACCAACGTACTGGTTTATTTCTGCTTCCAGGTTTAATATTAATGGCTAAAATCAATTGGTGCATAAATTGGGACTTGAGCTTATGCATAATGGATCATAAGATACCTTGGAGTCAATGCAGCTTGTCACATTGTGTTTAACAAGTAATGGCTTTACGGTTACATGAGAACCATGTGCATGTATTATCTTAATTCCAAAGAGATGTCATAACTGTTACAAAGCCAGGCTGCCTAATAACTTTAATTTGTTTTTTTTTAATGAAAGGTGAAACAATACAAACACAATAATACATTCTAATTGATATATTTACAGCATGACCAGTTTGGCATGTATGCATTGTATAGCAAGAACAAGCCCAAATCTGATGCTCTATTAGCCAGTCTTGGAAACATATTTTTTAAGGTAAGCATTTCACATGATCCACAACATTTTTTCAGTTAAACTGGCCTTAAAAAACCATTATAAACAACTATATTAACCAGTTTTAAATAAGGCCAGTGGGGTTGACCATGATCTTTTGAAATTTGTCGATTTAAAAAGTCAGATTTGATGATGTTGCACTTATGACAAAGGCTTTGAAACGTGTTTCTTTGCTATTTTGTCTTTCTTTTAGTAGACATTGATGTTATTTTATTATACTCCAGCTTCTTTGAAGGAAATTATTTGTTTGATGTCTTCTCAACATAGTGGTTTACTTCTGCTTTTTCTATTCTTTTAGCACAAGCAACTACAACTGGGTGATAAAATGAATCTAGCTTCTTACCTGTTGAAACCAATCCAACGGATGAGCAAATATGCCCTGTTATTGAAAGACTTGATCAAGGAGTGCAGTGAAATTCAGGAGCAAGAGCTCAACTACCTCAGAGCAGCAGAAGAAATGGTTAAGTTTCAGCTTCAACATGGTAATGACTTGCTGGCTATGGATGCTATTAGGGATTGTGATGTAAGTCCGCATTGATTCTTTGATTTCTTTGAAAATGGTACAAATGGAGTAAATAGTGACTATTCATACTTAAGAGAAATTTTTATGAAATTGCAGATGAAAGACTGTTAAATAAAAGTTGAAAATACCCAGATTGGAATAGAAACTAGGTAGGTGACCACAATTTAAGCCAGTATTCAGAAAATGGTATTTCGGCCTTTATTGAGAGGGATTGAAGATAGAAGGTTTGGAATCATTCTGACTGCATAAATGATGGTAGGGTTACATATGGACAGCAATGTGCAATTTTGAACTGTCTAGTAGAAGGGATATAAAAACCTTGAGTGATCAACCATGATTCACCAGGAATTTGGAATGGCTCAAACAACTAAAGCTATATTATATCAAATTAAGATTTGATGTGAAGATTTTATTCTGGTTGTGCATCTTAAGTGGTTCATCACCTCTTCAATATTTCAGAAGGGGATTCCTAATGTAATGAAGTATGATGAAAAAAAAAATGATTTACGTAGCACCTTTCACAATGTCATAGCCTTCCCAGACAATAAAGTATTTTTGACATATATTTACCTCAGTTGGCTAGGTGGTTGAAATATAATGCAGAAGAACACCAGCAGCGTGCGTTGAATCTCTGTACTTAAAGTATTTCTTAAAGAGTTGTTTTCTTGCCTTGCCTTGCCTTGTTAAGATATCATGGCTGAAGCTATGTTTATCAAGCAGTGGGCAACAGGGACTCCACATAGAGGGCAAGAGTGGCTGTTTAGGAATCTCAATAAGTATTCAAATCTTTCAAGGTGTATGTTTCGTCAGTGTCCATTAATACTTTAAATATTATTAGAAATGAGAATGGAAAGCTATTCTTTTTGCCGTCTAATTTCGAGTTAAATCTGTTAAGCCTTGTGGTAGTTAACAAGCAATGAAATGTGATCTTGGGAAACTAAAAACAATTACAAACTAAAAGACAATTTATTTCCACAAAAGATTATACATGTTTATACATTAAAAATATTTTGAAATAACCTGGTTACACGAAACTGATAAATTGGCATTACAAGTAACGTATTTAAATTGTATAAAAACAGGTGAACCTGAAGGAGCAAGGTCAATTGGTTCGTCAAGACGAGTTCATTATCTGGTTTGGACGCAAGAAATACCAGCGACATGTCTTTCTGTTTGAAGACCTCATTCTTTTCAGCAAACCCAAGCGGATTGAAGGTGGATTTGATGTTTATATCTACAAACATTCCTTTAAAGTAAGAAAATGAATATATTTCTTTCATATAAATGCAGTTTGTTACAAATGTGTTGTTTATAAGGTTGCTAAATGTTGAGACTATGAGCTCTGTTTTGTATTATAGTTTGGGATGGTATCCTTAAATCTCTTTATTCTAAAGACATTCTGTATCTTTAAATTTTTGGTAAATGCAGGAGGTTATTCGACATATACTAGACCATTTCTGACAGCAAACCTGGGTGATATAATGATGAAAAATCAAACTGTCTCTAATTATATTCCTGAGATGGAAGTGCTAGACATTTTTACCTGGGAACACTGGCAGCTGTTCTAAGTCCACATGAGAAGACTTCCAAGACGTAGATAGGTGTTCTCATATCAAGTTGTAGACAGTTGTGGTGGACTCTATTCCTTTTTACAGATGAAAAGGACTGATGATCCAAGATAGTTATTTAACACTTCTAATTGGATCCAAAGTGAATGTGTTTCTTGTTGCCATGAAAAAGAGTATATAGGAAATGATTTTGAAATCAGACTGCAAGTTTCCCTGTCAATCCAGACATATTGCAGATGTCAAAGGCAGTTCCTGTTTTTGGTCTTGTGCAGCCTATAGCTGACTGCGAGTTGAACAGCAAAAAAAATAATGTTAGCTCCACCTGCCCTAAAACAAGGAAAATGCTGACTATCATTTACCATTGTAATATGGATGGAAGTTCATGCTCAGTTTGAAAATGGAGTCTGTGAGGAGTTGCAGTTAATCCATGCTGAAAGATTTGCTTAGCTAGAGTTAAAGAGAGAGTCCCTGGGAAGTCTCTTGTAATTGAATGTAGAATTGGAAAAGGAAAACAACAGAAGCAAACTTTGGATGCTGTGAAACGTTTTTGATTGCTTCTAGGAGATTGGACTTCTGCATAAGAGACTGAGTAATGCAACAAAATTGGGGTTTTCAGTTGTCATCAAAATTAAAAAGAGCTAACTTTTTTCAGTAGTTCAAAGCTACTAGCAGGAAGCTAGTGATGTACAACAATAATGTCCTGTTTGCTAATAATTTAAATGGGAACTGAAGCCTTTCTCAAACTGTTTCTTTTTTAAGATGAATATAGGTTATCAATAGCAACAAAAGTAGCAATTGCTGGAAAAGCTCAGCTGGTCTGGCAGCATATATGGAAACATGGAGGAAGGGCCATTCGACCCAAAATGTTAATGATTCTGCCAGACCTGCTGAGCTTTTCCAGCAAAGTCTATTTTTATTTTCAATTTTCAGCATCCACAGTTCTTTCGGTTTTGTTTTATAGATTATCAGTATAGTATTTAGTATATAATGCAATTAAAGCTATTGATAAACAATTGAAAAGCATGCCACAAAGAGAGCAGTTTGTTAAGAGAAATGATGTATCATTGGCCAATAAACTATATAAATTGAATATCAATAAATGTTGTTTAACGTTTTTTCTTTCATAGACAGCTGATATAGGTTTAACAGAAACTAGTGGTGAGAGCAGTGTACGTTTTGAAATATGGTTTCGTCGACGGAAATCCAATGATACGTATGTTCTTCAGGCAAGTTCAGAAGAAGTAAAACAGGCCTGGACAAAAGATATATCAAGTATCTTATGGCAGCAAGCGACCAGAAATAAAGGTAATAAATTTACAAAGGTTTGTTATTCTAGGTTAGTATTTTCATGATGAGCTTTGCCAATGTGTTTCTGTTTTGTCTGAATAATAGCATCTACAAACTTAGCTTACATTCATTCAGCTATCTTTAACATAATATTCCAAGGCACATTTTAGAACAAAGCTAGTAAGTAATTAACAGAAAGGTACAGATGTTGGAAATCTGAAATTAAAACATAATATACATTTCCAAGTAGAGGATGTGCCAATTGTCATATTAGCTAAAGACATTCTGCTTTTTGCCCATGTTTGAAGTGAATACTGTTTCCGTTGCAATTTAATAAGGAAACAAATAATAATTTCAAGTTCCTGTTGCAAAATTAGTTTGCAGAGGGAAAGTTTGGCTCTGGAGAAGAAAAAGGTAAGGAGCTCAACACGATTACCGTCCTAATAGGTGCTGTTCCAAATCAGCCCTTCCTGAAGAAGGACTTATGCCTGAAACGTCGATTCTCCTTCTCCTTTGATGCTGCCTGACCTGCTGCACTTTTCCAGCAACGCATTTTTAAGCTCTGATCCCCAGCATCTGCAGTCCTCACTTTCTCCTAGCTGTTCCAAATCAATCTGCTATTTCTTTCCAGTGTCATCCCAAACCCCAGTCACTTCTTCCAAACATGAGTCTACAATGTATCTTTTCTAAAAACAGAATGTCTCTCCCAAGTCCACACCCATTAGTGACTTGCCTGGCTTTTTCACATCATGTCATTTTTAGTGCGGACACTAGATGCCCAAACTCAAGAGCACCCCCTCTTCTCACAACAGAATGACATTCCCAAGTTTCCTGACAAAAAAATTGATGTCAGTAGTGAAGTAGCTGTTCAGAGGCCGGCATCTCATCACCAATCACCCTTTATTCACAACTGCATAGCCTTTGATAATCGCACCACCTGTCATTGAGTCAGGCATTCAGAGCACATTCATCCTTTTATGTCAGGCAGGTCTCCCTGATTCGACTAGATTATCAGTCTTAATCAGGGGACTCATATTTTGGACTTGAGCTTACAATATGGACTAGAGATATTGCAGTGGTGAAAGCTGAATGGTCATAAAGAGAATGTTATGGGCTTTGAAGCCATCTGTGTATCAGACAGAAAATGGGTTTTGCACAACCTGATCAGCCTAAGATGGGGACAAAGAGGGGTGGCAGGAGTCAACTGCTTTATATTGAAAATATTGTTAATCCGAATAAAAGTGGTGAACTGATGTCGTTCATATCTACGACTTATTGTCACAGAAGGCTATTGAGGCCAGGTCATTGAGTATATATAAGACTGAGGTAGATAGGTTATTGAGTATCAAGGGGATCAAGTGTTATAGAGAGAAGGCAGGAGAATAGGGTTGAGAAACTTATCAGCCATGATTGAGTCTGCTCCACCATTCAATGAGCTGAATGGCCTAATTTTTGTTCCTATGTTTTATGATCTTATAGTCTATATGATGAATATCTGTTTCAGAAGTACGAATGCAGGAAATGGTGTCTATGGGAATTGGTAATAAACCATTCTTGGACATCAAGCCAAGTGAGGCTGCAATCAATGATCGAGCCATTGATTATATTATGAAAGGCAGAGGTAAGTTTTCTGAATTAGTTTACTGACATGGGTCCAATAATCTTGATGGACAAAGAAGCGAGTTGCAAATTATACTAAACTGAACCTTAAAACAGCTTTCTGAAAATTCAGACCAATTCAATATGAATGCACAGTCTTAGTAAAAGATTGGAGAATAAGCAACTATGAAGCAAAATCTCTATTATCGGTTATTAAAATCTATACTTGCTGTAGTGTTTTTAACTGCATGTATATTTGGATGTTGATAACTCTGAAGAGATTTCAACCTAGATATCAATACACTGATTTATCCAGTTTTTGTTTGTTCAACGAAAACTCAGTCTTCAATAAAAATTTCAAACAAAATATCTTGCTTTTAACTCCTTAAAGTATTATTTAAGCAATTGTGTGATTTTTATTGGTAATTGTCCATTCTTCATGCCTTTGAGAATCTTGCACTTCTTACAGGAGCACGGACCAGAGCTTCAATTGCAGTCTCCTTATTCGATCACACTAACCCATTTAGAAGGACACAGAACATTTCAAGTAACGGCAGTCCTTCAGCTGGTTGTCCATCCTCATCCTCACTGTTGGGACCACTGAATCTCCATATGTATACTAACCAGACATTGCTGTCAGGGGTAAATACTGAACGTCCATTTGATGTCAACACTTGTATTGAGGAGGATGAACTGGAACATGAAACAAGCAGCCAACCCTCCATGAGTAAGTGTTACAACCCTAATAAACAGAAAATCTTTGCACATTTTTAAAATATTATTTGTTGACTCCAGTGGAAAGTTAAGTTGGGTGGGATATAAAACCATGCAAGTGGTGAGATAGGTTGAAATTGGCATCATTTAGCAGCTGTAAAGTCAGCATCTCCCTAATCCATTCAGTTTCCCACCCTCGGGATAAGTTAAAATTGCCCTCATTGTGTCTTTACTTTCAGAAATTCCTGTGAACGATAACATGAAACCGAATAATAACATTGTACATTAAACTCAATTCCTTTATTCCTCCTGTGGTTCTCACGTGAGAGTATATACAGGTCGTCCTCCTCTAACAGATTTCGTTAACACGCGTTTGCTATAATGCGATGTGAATGCTATTTGGATAATGCAAACTTTCTACTGAACGGGTCTAGCAATCTTATACAGCAGGGTTGTAGAAGAGCACAACTGTTGCATTGTAACAGAACGACCTGTACATGAACAGTCTCCCGAAATACACACACATTGTGCAGTGCAGTCAGTATGTGATGGTCTTAGAATACTTTATTTTTTGGAAAAGATTGTGGCTTCTTTTGTCTACTGTTGAGATTGATTAACACAGTATGTAGGATATTGTCGGTGCAAAGCATGAGGTCTGAGTATATTAATGTTGACTGAAAAAAGACAAAGATCTGCAGTTGCTGGAAATCAGAAACAAAAACAGAAAATGCTGGAAAAGCTCAGCAGGTCTGGCAGCATCTAAAGAGAGAAACCAGAGTTAGCTTTTTGGGTCCAGTGACCTTTCTTCAGACTGCTCTGTCATCACATGGACTGCCACTACAAACAACCCATTGTCAGCTACTAATGGTCTTCGTTAGCAGCTGTTGATTCTCCCACACTGACCTTTACCCATTCCATTGTCTGCCTAGTTGCTGTTTTCTTCTCTCTCTCTCTCTCTCTCTCTTTCCCTCCCTTCCGTCCCTTCAGGTTCTATCTCTACCTATTATTTCTCACTTCTACCGCCCCATCTTCAGAATATATACCAACCTATTCCTAGATGCTCCAAAGATGCTGCCAGACCTGTTGAGTTTTTCCAGCAATTTCTATTTTTGTTTCTGATTTCTAGCATTCGCAGTTCTTTGGTTTGTTTTGTTTTAAAAAAACAAATCCTGGTGAATCTCCTCTGTACCCCTTCCAGTGGAATCAAATCTTTCCTATAGTGTGGTGACCAGACCTGCATATAGTACTTCAACTGCGGCCTCACCAAGTTCTGTACATCCCATACATGACCTCTTATAATCTGTGTCTCAACTGAATGTTTTTGCAAGTGTTCCAAATGCCTCCTTAACTACCCTATTAACCTGTCATGTCACCTTCAGGGTTCTGTGGAAAAGTATCCTAAGATCCCTGTGTTCCTCTGAGCTTCCTGGTGCCCTCCCTTTCATTTGGTACTCCCTTGTCTTATTCCTTCTTCCAAAATACATCACTTCACATTTGTCAGGGTTAAATTCCATCTACCACTGATCTGCCCATTTGACCAAACCATTTATATCCTCCTATAACCTAAGACTTGCAAGTGACTTAGTAGTAGATAAGATAATGAAGAAGGCCTTTGGTATGCATGCCTCTATTGGTCAGTGCATTGAGGATAGGAGTTGGGAGGTCATGTTGCGGCTGTACAGAAGATTAGTTAGACCACTTTTGGGGTACTGCATTCAATTCTGGTCTCTCTATCCAAAGGAAGTTGTGAAACTTGAAGAGGTTCCGAGAAGATTTACAAGGATATTGCCAGGGTTCGAGGGTTTGAGCATTAGAGAGAGGCTGATTGGCTGAGGCCATTACCCTGGACACTGTTTATGTGCTGTATAACTATAACTCTATGACCTTCCTCCTCACTGTCAACTACCTGGCAAATCTTCGTGTCATCACAGATTTATCTATCTCCCCCTCAGTGTTCTTGTCCACATCATTTACAAATGTCATGACTAATAAGGGACCCAGTCCTGATCCCTATGGAACACCACTGCACACCGGGCTGAAGTCACACAAATAGCCTTTCACCACCTTCTGCCTCCTGCTACGAAGCCAATTTGTCTCCAACTTGCCAAGTTTCCTGGATCTCGTGACGTTTTACCTTCTTTATCAGTTTCCCATTTAGGAGTTTGCCAAAAGCTTTACTGAAATCCATATAACCTACATCAACTACACTATGCTCATCTACACACTTAGTTACTCCTTGAAATATTCAATCAAATTCTTGAGGCACAACCTCCCCCTGACAAAGCCATGCTGACTATTTCTGATCAAATGGTGCCTCTCTAAATGGAGATTAATCTTCCAATTCATTATTTGCTTCAATCTTTTTTCTACCACTCCATGTGAGGCTCACTGGTCTGTGGTTTCCTGCTCTATCTCTGCCATCTTTCTTGAAAAGTAGAACCACATTAGTTCTCCTCTAGCCCATGGACATCTCCGCTGTGGCTAGGAACAGTTTAAAACTTCGGGTCTTCTCTTGTCTCCCATAGCAAACTGTGATACAGCTCATCCAGATCTGGGGATTTTTAAACACATCAATACCTCCAAAACAGAGGTCTCAGCACTAGAGCCTCAGCTTATCTTTCTTATCTCAACTTCTCAAGAGACCAGTGATTAGAAACTACTTTGAGGTGATGGCTTTGAGTAATTTGACTGTGGTTGTATTTCTTTATTTCCAACCTTGCACTGATTGGAAAAATTTGGTTCTTGGCTAGCTGAAATGGAAGAGAAAAAAATGAAAAGGAAAACTGACCAAGTACAGAATTGTGATGAGAGGAGTGGAGAAAGTCAGCATGTTTACATATCTGCAGCTTGTCAGAAGAGATTGGGATGAGAGCAGAAGGCAGAATCAGAAGGTACCATCACCAGCAATTTAGGTTCCACTATTCACCCCAGAGAACTTCAACAATGCCCTTCACCTGATGGCCAATGCTGCCTTTGTCATGGGTATCAAAATGTGAAGGCACAAATATGCTTCTGAAGTTATTGGCCTGCTGTTATGTGGAAGTTGTGGCAGCAAGAGAGAAGTTTGCAATTGTGTATCCTACAATCTGTTACATCCTATTGCTTTTCTGGTTGATTAGTTTGCCCCGGCTTGTGTGCAAGCTTGGAGATGTGGATATCAATCTTGAAGCAGTGCTCAGTGTTTAGTGACAGAAGAGCTTTTGAATTGAATGGTTAACCGTTGATTAATAGCGACGGAGAAGTAAAGAATGGGGTCAAAAAGTATGGCGCTGGAAAAGCACAGTAGGTCAGGCAGCATATGAGGAGCAGGAGAGTCAACATTTCAGGCATTGGCCCTTAATCACATCCTAATGAAGCGTTTATGCCTGAAACATCAACACTCCTGCTTGTCAGTTGCTGCCTGACCTGCTGTGCTTTTCCAGCACCACAGTTTTCAACTCTGATCTCCAGCATCTGCAGTCCTCACTTTCTCCAAGCAAAGAATGGAGCAATGGTTGAGGGTAACAGTGCAATTTATAGATATACATTTGAAGATGAGATTTTTCACCATTTTAGCTTGTGTCAGGTCTTCTGCACTACATCCATGTTCATGGACCAACATTTTTGCAACACTTTGTTCCCATTGCCTTCCAAACATATGTTGTGAATTGCCTCTGGCCAGCACATCAAACTGCACCTGGATGATTTCTCTTTCCCTTTCCATCAAGATCTTTCGTGATTAGTCTGAGAACCTTGTTGCTCAGTATGTTGCCTGTTCAGACATTGTTCATATCACAAATTAACTTTTGAATAATCACTGATCACTTCTCGCAGTTACAGTGCATTCATCCTTAACAGCTACAAGCAGCTTTTAAGAAGTCCTGGCCACTCAATATCATGGTCCATACTGGTATGGCAACCAGTGAACACTAAAAACATATTAAAAGAGCACCAATTTAACATGTTGCCTGTAATGCAATTAATAGATACAAAATAATCATGTACCCCATGCCAACACCTGTTTTCAAGGGTTGATCAGTTTATCCTCCAGGGAGTTATAGAGAATATCAGAGGTAGATAAACAAAATGTTAATCTGGGGTTATAGGATTTGGAGTCATGCTAAATAAACTTTCTCTTCAAGGGACATCAAGGACATTTGCAACAGAGTGCAGAAGTAGGGGGGTAAGATTGATAAATGTCTGGCTGGAAAGATAGTGCAGGACAGAGGACTTTAGAGGCCTGGGACTCTGAGGAAAATAGCAGCTGGACAAACGCAGGCAGATTGAGACTGAATTCATTGCAAGGCATTTTTGCCAGTGTTTTACACTGACTTGTCAGTACTTTGGGAACCAACAGAGAATTTAGACTTTGAATTACCCAAATGTATGTATTAGTGAAGGGTGGGGCGGTGTCCTGGAATATATTCAGCAGAGAATACCAGAGTTCACAAAATATTTGGAGATACAGTTGTCACTAGTGTGGAGAATAACAAGTTCATAGGTAAAGTCAGTGTGAGGGAGAAATAAATTAAGTTGAAACAGAGTTTACATGCATGTATGTAAATGCACAGGCATAATGAATAAGGTTGAGGAGTTACAGATGCAAATTGCCATGTGGAATTATGATGTTGTGGCAGTAACAGAGACCTGCATCAAGGAAGGGCAAGACTGGATGTTTAATATTCTTCGGTATAAGTTGCTCAGGATCGATAGAAAAGAATGAATGGAAGCAATATTGGATAAGGAGAGCATTGTAGAGCTGGAGAAAGAGGATCTCGCAGGGTTGCAAGGAGGTGTTCTAGGATGAGTGGATTTAGATAGAGGTAAGGAATAAAAAGGTTACAATTATATTGTTTGGTGTACTCTTTAGATTACCAACTACTGGAAGAATGTAGAGGAACGTATTCCTCGACAGAGGGCCGGTCTGGGAACTTTTGCATGGAATCTGAGCAGATAGGGGAAGCCCTAAATGAGTTTTCTGCTTTGGTTTTCACTAAGGAAAGGGATATTGTTGTGAATGAGAACTTTGAGGAGCTGGGAAACAGGCTTGAACAGATCAAGATTGATGAAGTTGATGTGCTGAAACTTTTGGCAAACGTTAAGATTGACAAGTCCCCAGCGCCAGACCAGATTTATCCTAGGTTGTTCCCCGAAGTGAGAAAGGAGGTTTCTAGGCTGCTGACAAAGATCTTTGATTCCTCACTGTCCACGGGAGTTATACCGGAGGATTGGAGGAAGGCAAATGTTGATCCTCTTTTCAAGATGGGGAATAGGGCAATTACAAACCGGACAGTATTGTGTCTGTGGTTTTGGAAAGAATTCTGAGGGATAGGATTTATGACTATTTAGAAAAGCATAGCAGTCAGTATGGCTTTGTGAGGGGCTGGTCATGCCTCACAAATCTTACTGAGTTCTTTGAGGAGTTGATGAGACAGGTCAACAAAGATTGAGCAGTGGATGTGGTGTACATAGACTTCAGCAAGGCATTTGATACGGTTTCCCATGGAAGGCGCATAATGTCAGGTGATATGGGATACAGGGAGATTTGGCTAGCTGGATTCAGAATTGTTTGGCCGGCAGAAGGAAGAGAGTGATTGTAGATGGAAAGTATTCTGCCTGGAGGTCAGTGGTGAGTGGTGTCCCGCAGGGCTCTGTTCTTGGGCCTCTGCTCTTTGTAATTTTTGTAAATGACTTGGATGAGGAGGTTGAGGGATGGGTTAGTAAATTTGCTGATGACACAAAGGTTGAAGGTGCCATTGATGGTATCGAGGGCTATTGCAGGCTGCAGCGTGACATAGGATGCAGAGCTGGGCTGAGAAATGGCAGATGGAACTTAACCTGGATAAATGCGAAGTGATGCATTTTGGAAGGTCGAACTTGAATGCTGAATATAGGATTAAAGACAGGATTATTGGCAGTGTAGAGGAACAGAGAGGTCTTGGTGTACAAGTGCATTGATCCCTCAAAGTTGCCACCCTAAAAGTGGATAGGGTTGTTAAGAAAGCATATGGTGCATTGGCTTTCATTAACAGGGAGATCAAGTTTAAGAGCTGCGAGGTTTTGCTGCAACTCTACAGGACTCCTGAATATTATGTCCAGTTCTGGTCGCTCCATTATAGGAAAGATACGGAGGTTTTGGAGAAGGTGCAAAGAAGGTTTACCAGGATGCTGCCTGAACTGGAGGGCTTGCTTATGAAGAGAGGTTGACTAAGCTCGGACTTTTCTCACTGGAAAGAAAGAAGAAGAGAGGTGACCTAATTGAGGTATAAAAGGTAATGAGAGGCATGGATAGAGTCGATAGCCAGAGACCTTTCCCCAAGGCAGGAATGACTGGCACGAGGGGTCATAGTTTTAAGATATTAGGAGGAAGGTATAGAGGAGACGTCAGAGGTAGGTTCTTTACGCAGAGAGTTGTGAATGCATAGAATGCATTACCAGCTGTGGTGGTGGAAGCAGAGTCATTAGGAACATTTAAGCAACTGCTGGACATGCACATGGACAGCAGTGCATTGAGGGGTGCGTAGGTTAGGTTATTTTAGATTAGGAATAATCCTCAGCACAACATCATGGGTCAAAGGGCCTGCTTTATGCTGTACTTTTCCATGTTCTATATCTGCAGATATGCAACATTTTAGAATAGATGTATTGGGGGACTTTTAATTACCCAAATATATACTGGGATACTGATAACGTATGAAAACATAAGAAATAGGAGCAGGAGTAGGCCATCTAGCCCATCAAGCTTGCTCTGCCATTCAGTAAGATCATGGTTTGATCTTTCAGTGGGCTCTACTCCATTTATCTGCCTGCTCATCATAACCCTTAGTTCCTTTATTGTTCAAAAATCTATCTATCTTTGCCTTAAAAACATTCAATAAGGTAGCCTCAACTGTTTCACTGGGGATGGAATTCCATAGATTAACAACCCTTTAGGTGAAGAATTTCCTCCTCAACTCAGTCTTATATCCACTCCCCCTTATTTTGAAGCTATGCCCCCTGGTTCTAGTTTCATCTGCCAATGGTAACTACCTCTCTGCTTCTGTTTTATCTATTCCTTTCATAATGTTGCATGTTTCTATAAAATCCCCCCTCATTCTTCTAAATTCCAGTAAGTATCATCCCAGTCTACTCAGTATCTCCTCATAAGCCAATCCTCTCAACTCCAGAATCAACCTAGTGAATCTTTCCAGTGCCGGTATATCCTTTCTCCAATGAGGAAATCAAAACTGTACACGGTTCTGCAGGTATGGCCTCACCAGTACCCAATGCACTTGCATCATTGCCCCTCTTTTTTTAAATTCCATTCCTCTAACAATGAAGGACAATGTTTCATTTGCTTTCTTAATTATCTGCTGCCGCTGCAAACTAACCTTTTGTAATTCATACACAAGGACAACTAGGTCCTTGTGCACAGCAATGTGCTGCAATTTTTCATCATTCAAATAATAGTTCATTTTGCTGTTTTTTAAACCAAAATGGATGACCTCACCTTTACCTATATTGTATTCCATCTTTGCCCACCACTTAGCCTATCTACATCCCTCCTTCAGACTTTCAGTGTCCTCTGCACAGTTTGCTATACCATTCATCTTAGTGTCATCTGCAAACTTTGACGCACTATGTTTGGGCCCCACCTCTAAATCATCTATGTAAATTGTAAACAATTGCAGACCACTAGCCTCTGATCGCCAATGAGAAAAATATCCATTAATCCCCAATTTTTGCTTTCTGTTACTTAACCAATCTTCTGTCCATTTTAATACATTATCTGTAAAGCCATGTTACTAAGCAAGTGTTCCTAGAATGTACTCTGGAGAATTTCCTACAACATGAGTCCGATTCAACAAGAAAGCATGCATTGTTGGACTTGGTGCTTGGAAATGAGCTGGGCCAAGTGAAACAAGTCGAGGTGAGGAAGACAGTGAACATTATATAATTAAGTTGAGGATGGCAGAGATGACATGCGGCAATCCAGAACTAGAAAAATTAGTTGGCAGAGAGCTGACTTCAGTTGGGGCAACAGCAGGGCTGGGCAGGATTGGAACAAAAAGTTGTTGAGGAAAAGGTTGACAGAGATCGGAGAAAAGGGCATGAACAGTTGTTAAATGAATACTTTGCATTATCCTTACAAAAGAAGAGAATGCTGTTAAGGCCATGGCCATAAGGAAGGAAACTCTGTTACGAGAAGGGTTCAAAATTATTATGGAATAAATTTTAAGTTGTTAGATTTGACACAGTGCCAGGAACAGATGAGATGCATCCCAGGATTTTGAAGGACGTAAGGATAGAAATTGAGGGGAAACTGGCCATAATCTTCAGCATTCTTGAACTTGGGGGAGATGCTAGTAGACTGGACAGTTGCAAACATCATGGCCTTGAACAAGAAAAGTTCTAAGGATAATCTCAGCAGTTATAGACCAGTTGGTTTAACTTTGGGGGAATGGAAGCTTTTAGTGACAATTTTTCAGGATTTAATCAGTAGTCACATGGAAAAAGGTGGGTTAATTATGAAGAGTCAGAAAGGTTTTCTAAAGGGGAAATCATGTTTAACTAACTTTCTGGAGCATTTTGAAATGAAGCAGAAGTTGTTATGATGTACATGAATTTCCAGGAGCATTTGATACAATGCCACACAACAGCTTTGTGAGGAAAGTAATAGTTTAGGGTATAAAAGGGGTTTAATATAAAATTTGCTGAGTGATAAGAAACAGTGAATGGTCAGTGGATTGTTTTGGGGCTGGGGGAAGGTTTGCAGTGGAGCTCCCCTCGTGTTGGTATGAGGACCCATGCTATTTTGGTGTACGTTATCAGTCTGGATCATGGTGTACAGGAGATAATTTTAAAGACTGCAGATGATACAAAACTTGGACAGATTTTAACCTGTGAGGAGGAATTCCAAAAGGACATTGACAAGTCCATAAAGTAGGCAGATTGAGGTTCAATGCAGAAAAATGTGAGGTGATACTTTAGTACAAAGAATATTGAATGACAATATAAAATAGGAGGTACAATTCAAAAGGGTGTTCAAGAGCAGAGAAATCTGGGTCTGTATGTGCAAAGATCATGCAAGTAGCAGGTCAATTGGAGAAAGCAGTGCATACAGCATGCATTTGCCTTGGCTTTATTAATTGGGGCATAGAGTACAAGATCAAGGAGGTGATGTTGTATGTGTGTAAGGTACTTGTTAGACCTCAGCCAAATATTTTGTACAGTTGTGGGTACCACATAATAGCAAAGATGTGAATGCATTGGAGAAAGCATAGATGCAATTTATAAGAATATTTCCAGAAATGAGAACCTTCAGTTATGAGGATTGATTGAAGAATTTGGGAACGCACAGAAGAAGGCTGAGAAGAGATTCTATAGAGGTTTTCAAAATCACGAGTGGGCTGGATAGAATAGATAGAGAGAAGCTTTTTCTGCTTGTCGAAGGAATGAGAATGAGGTCTGAAGTGATGTACAAAGAAGCAAAAGTGATGTGAGAAGCTTTCTCACATAGTGAGTAGTTTCGGTACGAAATGCCCTATAGAAATGTGGTGGAGGCAAGTTCAGTTGCAGCATTCAAGAGGGTATTGGATGACAATTTAGATAGAAATAGAATGCTGGGTATGTGAAGAGTGGCACTAGGTAATGATGCTACTGCAACCATAATGGGTTAAATGGCGCCCATCTGCACAGTAACACTTCTATGGCATATTCCCAATTAAAGCCTTAACCTGCAAGTGTTTAAGTAAAAAATATTCTTCATCTTGATTACTAGAAAGCTTTGATTTGATCAATGTTCTTCCTATTCTTTTTCAGCAACTGAAAGCTCAGAATCTTCTTTTCACTGTATGTCTGCCAGTGGCTCTAGTGGATCTGATAGTGGTTGCGTCTCCAGTCTCCTTCTTGAAAACCTTTCAGAAGATACAGGATCTCCATCCGATATATCAGCCTCGTATTCTTTCCCAGGATCCAAGCACAGTTCTACTACCATCTCCCCACTGGAACACAAGCCTCGTTTCTCTAACAGCCAGTATATTTCAACGGTATGTATTGTATGTATGTGTAGCCTCTGGTCATACAGCTGATACCATTTATAGTTACTTTTTCAAGTTTTAGACATCTGCGAGTTCTGCAGATACAATCTATGATGGATAATACAAAAACAGAACATGTTATAAATGTTCAGGTCCAGGAGCATTGTGCAAACAGATAACAGTTCATGTTTCAGGTCATTGAGTGACCTTTAATCAAAATTGAAAGAAATAAAAAATAATCAAGTTACATGCAATGCAGAGCTGGGAAAGCAAGGATGGAGGCAGGAAATATTAGAAGAGCAGGTCTGTGCAAGGTGGCAGAAGTGACTGAATTGGTAGGAGAATTGATGGTGCAAGGTAAGAGATGGTAATAATACAAAGAAACAAAAGATGAGTCTAGACAAGTTAAAATGGCAGAAGCAAAAACATTACCAGTATCTGCTGTGCAAAAGATAGGAGCAGTAGTAATGATCTAAATTTATTAAGTCCAAAAGTTTGCAAAATTCCTGATCAATAAATGGGGTACTGTTCCAGTGAAGTTCAGCGAACAGCTTAGGAGGCTGAGAAGACCTGAGGTTCAGAGCTATGTGTGTGAACTGAATGGAGGTGTTCAGCAAAAACAGCATCTGTCCTGTGTTTGTATCTCATGTTGTTAAGAGAAGAACTGGAGGAAGTGGCAGTGTCTCTGAATGTCTGGCATGGTGCTGAAGGACTGTTAAGGCTGTGCTGTTTTTGAAAAGGGGAGAAAGGCCTAGTAATTAGCCTACCTTCAGTGGTGACATGTTTGTGAGAAAAACTTGAAGGATGGTATTGATCACAATTTTGAAACAGGTTAACTAGGGAAAGTCAGCAGAAACTTAGAAAAGTAAGGTCACATCTGGCTAACACAATGGAATTTTCTGAGGATGTAACAAGGAAAGTTGATGATGGAGAGTAATTGATGTGGCCTACACGAATTTCAGCAAGAATTCACATTGCAGACTGATCAGAAAGGTAAAAGTTCATGGAATCTAAGGAAAATTGAGAAATTGCATCTAAAATTCGCTATGGTTGGCAGGTTTAATTCTTTATAGATTTAATGAAAGACTTCTGCAGTACATTTGTCTCAGTAAGGGCAAGCACCAGAGGTCATGTTCCACATTGTACTAATGTCATGGGTAGGATAGGGAATGTGTATTAACAAGTTTGAGAAGATTTGTAGCTCAGATTGAAATTCTGGATGTAGGTTTGCTTGCTGAGCTGGAAGGTTCATTTTCATACGTTTCGTCACCATACTAGGTAACATCTTCAGTGAGCCTCCGGATGAAGCCCTGATGGTGTAGCCTGTTTTCTATCTATATGTTTGGGTTTCATTGGGTTGGTGATGTCATTTCCTGTTCTTTTCTCTGGGGGGGGAGGGAGCTGGTCAATGGGTTCCAAGTCAATCTGTTTGTTGGTAGAGTTCTAGTTGGAATGCCATGCTTCTAGGAATTCTCATGCGTGTCCTAGGATGGATGTGTTGTCCCAGTTGAAGTGGTGTCCTTCCTCATCTGTATGTAAGGATACTAGTGAGAGAGGGTCATGTCTTTTTATGGCTAGTTGATGATCGTGTATCTAGTGGATAGTTTTCTACCTGTTCGTCCAATGTCGTGTATGTTACAGTTCTTGCCAGGTACTTTGTAAATGCCATTAGTTTTGCTTGTTGTCTGTATGGGGTCTTTCAATTTCATTAGTTGCTGTTTTAGTGTGTTGGTGGGTTTGTGGGCTACCATGATGCAATAGTCTGGCAGTCGTTTCAGACGTGTCTTTGATGTAGGGGATAGTGGCTACGGTTTCTGGACGTGTTTTGTCTGCTTGTTGGAGTTTGTTGCTAAAAAAAACCCAAACAAGCAGACAAAACATGTCCAGAAACACATTAGGCTCAATGAAGATGTTATCTAATATGGTGACGAAACATCTGAAAATGAACTTTCCAGCTCACTGAGCAAACCGGCATCTGGAATGTGTGTAATTTAGGGATTTAAGTAGAAAATTAGTGAACAAGATCTCTAATAGCCTTTGGATTACTACCAGTGTCATGTGCAAATAAGTACAGAAAAAGGAAGATAAGACAGATAATTGAATGTATGGAAAGATGATGCAGAAGGGAGGGCTTTAGATGAAACAGTGGGACTGGCTCTGAGGGCAGTGGTACCTGTAACAAACCAGAAAGGTTGAACCTGAACAGACTGGGACCAAGTTTCTTGCAGAGCATTTTGCTATTGCAGTTGGGAAGGATTTGAACACCTCAGCAAGGATGTGAGAACTAGGAGACAATACTAGGAGGGTAGACAAAATGCTGGGAGAGCTAGAAAGCACTAGCATAGAGAATTGTAAGTAGATTGAGTTAGATTAAGTGGGAAAGTAATGTAGACTAAATCAAAGATATACCATATATAAGTGAAGCATAGAATAATAAATAAGATTGGGGAGTTACAAGCACAGTTTGCATTTTGGATCATGATTATGTGCTGATAATGGAGGCTTGCTTAAGGAAGGGATGTCAATAATTGTGGTTACAAGGTGTTCAGAAAAAAATAAAAAAAGGAGGGAGATTTTTAGATAAGGAGAGCATTGCAGTACCATAGAAAGATGTTACTGAGTGTTCAAGGACAAAATTAGTTTAAGAGAATTATGCAATTATGTTGCTCAATGTAATCTGTAGACCACTAACTAGTGGGAAGGATGTAAAGGAACAAACTTGCAAAGAAATTACAGCAAGGTGTAAACATCATGTCTCAGTTAACCTAGGGGACATTAATTATCCATGCTGGGATAGGGATTAGTGTAAGGGGCTGAAGGACCAATGTTCCTAGATTGTGTCCAGAAAAACTTCCTACCCCAGTATATGTCTAGCCCATCAAGAAAGGAAGCACTGCTAGACCTAGTTCTTGGGAATGAAGTAGGCCAAACAGGTGAAGTGACAGTGGAGGAACATCTAAGGGAGTCTGATATTTGTATCATAAAGGTTAGGATATCATTGGTGAATTCAGAGTAACAATTTACACCTGGAAGTGTGGATTTTAATATGAGCTGGTCTGATTGACTAGGATTAAAGGATGGTGGAAGAAGCAGTTGAAGATTGGACTACCCTCAAAGAGGAGGTGATTTGGGTGTGAACAAATGATATTCCTCCAAAGGGAAAGATAGGACAAAAGTGCAGAGTTCTCTAGCTGACAAGGGAAGTGGAAATTAAGTTAAAGAATAATGAATGTGATTATGACAGGTATTTGGTAATAAAGACAGTTGAGATCAGATACTTCAGTTACAAGGAAATATTGGAGAAATTGGGGCTTCTTTTGTCAAGGGGAGATGTCTATGAGGAGATTTGGTAGAAATTTTCAAAACCATGAAGGGTCTGGACAGAGCAGACAAGAAGAAACTGTTTCCATTCATAAACAGATTGAAAACCAGAGGACAGAATTTTGAAGTGTTTTGCAAAACAAGCAAAATACTACACCATTAGTAGTTGGAACATCAAAAAAATAGGAGCAGGAGTAGGCCATCTGGCCCTTCCAGCCTGCTCTGCCATTCAATACGATCATTGCCGATCTTTTCATGGACTCTGCTCCACTTATCCGCCCTCTCACCACACCCCTTAATTCTTCTACTATTCAAAAAATTATCTATCTCACCTTTTAAAAATGTTCAATGGGGAAGCTTCAACTACGTCACTAGGCATGGAATTCCACAGATTCACATCCTCTAAGTGAAGAATTTCCTTCTCAATTTGGTCCTAAATCTGCTCCCCCACAATTCTGAGGTTATGCCCTTTTGTCTTAATTTCACCCACCAGTGGGAACATCCGTTCTACTTCTATCTTATCTATTCCCTTCGTAATTTTATGTTTCTATAAGATTCCTCCCTCATTCTTCTAAGTTCCAATGAATATAATCCCAATCTATTCAGTGTCTTCTCATATGCCAACCACCTCAACTCCAGGGTCAACCTGCTTTGTATCCCCTCTAATGCTAGTATATCCTTTCTCAAGTAAGGAAACCAAAACAGCATGCAGTACACCAGGTTTGGCTCACCAGCACCTGATACAGCTGCAACATAACCTCCCTGCCTTTAAACTTACTCCCTTTAGCATTGAAAGACAAAATGCAATTTGCCTTCTTAATTATCTGTTGTACTTGCAGACCAGCCTTCTATCATGCATGCACAAGGACACCAAGGTCCCTTTACACAGCAACATGCTGCAATATTTTACCATTCAAATAACGCTATTATCAGTCTGAGTCTGAATGCACTACTTGGTAATGTGGTGAAGGCATGTTCACTTGAGGCATTCAAGAGAACATTGAATGATTATTTAAATAAAAACATGCAGAGTTACAGGGAAAAGGCAAGAAATTGGTATTCAGTTAAATGATCAGATTGGCAGTGCAAATAAGATGAGCTGAATGACATCTTTCTGCACCATTACAATTCTGAAATACTGGTTAGAAAAACTGGTGTAGGAGTCAATCCTTGTTATATTTCTCCTCATAATTTAATTCTTGTCAATTCAGCATTGCACCCAACACTAATGAGCTTTCTCTATTCTCTGGATAAACAATGTACTATCCGGTTCAAAATGCTACGCAGAACCTTTGGATATTTTTAGTCTTTTCAATTATAGCATTGTCAACTGACTGCTAAAGCTTCAAAGAATCTAATTGGATACTTGGGCATTATCTGCATTTTCTCAAATCTTTAAGGTAACTAAGTTTGTCAGACACAGCATCTTGGTGTAAATCCATTTTGTCTCTTTTTATATTATTGCTTTTATATCTTTTATACGATTAGATGTTGCTCACTTAATTACCAAGATATTAATATGAAGCTAAAGGGCCTGGATTTGGCAGCAACAGATTTCACAGGATATAATTTTTATTTACATTTTAAAATGCTACTTTTAAACATGGGTTTCTTTCTAGTGCTCAGTCAAACAATGTATTTGAACAGTTAAAGGACAGACCTTTAATCTAGCACACTCTAACACAATTGTAATCACTATAATTTGACCTTGAGTGTGAAATTTATGTGATTAGAGAATGGAAATGTCCAATTACTTGGGGTGAAGAAGATTGGGATTGTGATTTACTATTTTGCCAATAGACTTTTTAGAAAAAATACAGTTACAGGTGTTTAGGACTTGGTGTCAATGTCAATCTGTGCATCTGCTCTGTCGATGCTGCTTCGTGCCACTTAACAGTGTCAACCCATGCCTGAAGAAACTGATGGTATGAAATTTTAATTCATCCCTGCTTTCCTTTTAGTGTTGGTTGTTAACAGCTTTTGCTAACCTATCATTCTACTTTTCTTCAGCAGAAATCAGACCAAATTACCGTACGCCCATCTACAATGGTATAAGCATAGCTGTGCTTTCTGTCCTGCCTTGTCTAAGTAAGTGAGGTGTTGCTTTCCTGCTTTATTTGTTCAGTATTTTTCCTCTTTAACACTCTCTTATCTTTGATTTACCAAAGCTTGATTGCTTGCTATTTCCCTTAAATACTTTGCATGTTGATACAACTCACATACAAGTCAAAAGCAACAAAATTTCCAATTTTTGAGTCATCACAAATCACTTGTTTATTAAAGCAATAGGACTTTGTTTACCACAATGATGATAAACTTTTTTCTCTTAGGGATCGTGTGTTTGTAGAATTTTCTTCCCCAGACATCAGTGATGACAGAGTCATTGAATATTTTTAAGGCAGAGTGAGACATATTATCAATGGGAAATTCCTGTGAATACTTCAGTCACAAGAGATGCTTAATTTTATGTACAAATTGCATTACTGATAAATTTAAGAGAGCTAATACGTCTGAGTTAGTATGATCCTGGTTGATGGAATTACTGGACATGTCAGATCCCAGAATGAAATCTGGCTTGATAAACTATAATTTTTATCTTCCCTTTTATCTATTTTAGAGTCATTGAATATATTCGTAAAAGGCAGCCAATCTACTTTTAAGAAAATGATTTACATGTTTATTATATAAATGAGAAGGTACTATGTAGTGTAATAGACAAGAATTATTGGAGCAATGTTGTTATAAATAGCCATCCTTAAATATTTTATAGACACTCAAACCTCAGTGAAGGGTCATCCCTATTGCAAGCCTAAAGTTTATTGTTTAGATGACACAGTTGTAGTCAGTTTCCTTTAGGCAATTTCTTTGTGTTCACTTAATGCTACTTTCTTTTGTTATTGAGACTCTTAAAACAAGCTCTAAAATTCACTTAATGTGGTTCCGTCTTCAATTACTGTGTAGAATATCTTCCTCTCTGACACCTCCACAGCTTTTTTTTTAAGAATATATTCGAGGCTTGACTGTCTGGAACTGCTACTGCACATGGACTTCTTCTATCTATATGAACACGTTTCTGGCCATCTTTCCTCTTGTTTTTCTGAGTTGTAAAAGCTTGAGTCAGCAAACATGATGGTTTGTTAGTCATTAGCTTAAATCATGTGATTTCTTGTAAATATTGTTTTGAATATTATACAAACTGACTTTTCAACTGTTCTTTAAAACAAAATTGACCTTCATAAAACTGAAAACTAAAATCCCTTTTTTTCCACATTGGAACCTAGATTTCCAAATGTATTACAAGACTTTGTTATTATTGAAAGCAAGCCTGCTTTTAAAATCATATGTTTTGTTTCTTTTTTAATATGTACTACTTTGCTGTGCTTCAAGTTACCAAAGTTACCTGGCACATTTCAAGCAGAATTTTAACAGCTTGAAATGTTTATAGCACCTAGAATGATGGGTAAATCAAATAAATAAGTGTAGGATCAATTCAGAATTGAAAGAGTAGAAGTTTTTGTTATATAAAAACTAATAAGGGTTTTTATAATGATTATCTCATTACTTTTAATTACTAGTGAACGATTTTTTTATGGTACAAACTAGTCCAAAATTGATAACTTGTATCGAAAACGAGAATATCGCATTGGCATAGTAGTGAAGCTCTTCTGAGATTGAACTTACATACACGCAGACAAAATATCCTGTATACTCATATATAGGTCGAGTTTTGAAGACTGTTTGAAAGCTGAAATTAGGGGTTGACTAATACACAAGGTATTGTTTTTGAGGGGATGAAACTCTTGCTTGGCATGAGTCAAAGAATGGACAAATGAGCCAGATCAACAACAAAACGAAAAAGAATTATGGCCATTATTGAATATTTATCTGCAAAATAACTGTCTCCATTCTGCCTGCTAAGGTAGAACGGTACTTTTGTGTGATATTCCAGTTACCAGTACCATAAAGTGCATGCAGTCTACACATATGTACAAAAGTTACTGGGCATACCGGCAGGTGGTCAGGCCATCTACCGAGGGTATTTGTACAACACACCATTCATGGTCAGGAAGTGACCACTGAAAAACTAGGGTCAACTTATACACGAGATATATGAAAAATACCAGATTGTTTGGCCAAAAATAAGGGGGTCGAGTTACAGTCCTGCTGTAACGAACTATATTGCTGGCAATTAGAAATCGTTTTTTGGCAATATTCCTCACTTTGAGCAGAAAATTAAACAACTTTTTCTCAATATATTGTCTTTTGTAATTTTTTGTGATATTTACTGCCTTGTTTTAATATGTATTTTCCATTAGGTTTAACACATCTTTGGTATTCTGCATGTTACATGAAGACATGCGTAACCCTTAAAGAGCCATTGAAGAGTAGAACATCAGCTTTCCACATACTTTATACATAACACCAAAACAGAATGTGATGTGGTTGGTACTCCTTAGAATTTTTTATAATTTTTGTGCAATCGTCATATTCTGGTAAATTGGAAGACTGTGTGGCTGAGAGGCTTTGACCATTGGACATTGCATTTTATTTTTCCTTGCAGTTCACATATTTGGCCGATTATATGACATTGCTATTAGCTAGTAAATCGATAACATTTGCCCAAATTGAGCAATTAGACACACTGTAAATATTAGTTACCATTTCTGTGCAAATCTTGTATTTTGTTTGATCAGAGCAATTTACATACGCGTTGATTGTTAGCTATTTCTCGTGTGTTGCATAAGATGCATTTGATAACTTAGTTGCTTTATTGGATTAAGATGGTTAAATAAGGCTTCCTTTCGCAAATTAAAACGTTAATTGCCACATTGGCTAAGGGTAGCCTGTTGACCAGCATTAATAATAAAATGGTGTGGTGAGACTAACAAGATACTGAAGACAGAGGAGTTTTGCAGCACCTATTCAACAGTTAAATGTAGTGCATTTTTTTCACTAAATATTTGTTTCTGTAAAATCTGTGAATAATGTATCTAGCACAAGTGGTGCTGGGTTTATTTTGGGCAAGAAAAATAAATTTTAATTTCTTTCTGATATTACTTAACTAAATAGAGAAATCATAAGTGCCATTGGTAATTTCAAAACATTGATTTAACTTGCTGAGAGAAAAGTTAGCATTTGCTGTCATGTAATGTTGTTTACTATGCTTCTACACGTGGGCATTTTCAGTATTTAATAAATATCACCAGTTTTGTTTCAATCTTTATTCACAAATCTTGAATGAACAAAATTTCATTTGATAAAATTGTTGGAGTGAAACAAGAGTGGATCAAATACAAATTAACAAAGTATCAAATTTATAAAATTTTTATCTAAGCTTACAAAGTTTGAACTATATTAAATAATTTCATTTTATTTAACTATAAGAATTCGTTTGGGCTGACAAATATGACAAGTATTGCTACTTGCTGCGCAACCATTGTTCACAGTGAAATATAATTAATAGTTATTCCAGAAAGATTCTGCACACCAGCCATTCTCAATGTGGCATGCTGAACCACCCTACTTAGAGAGCAGGTTGCTACCAACTGCATATTGTCTTTCTGCATTATGTACTCAAGTTAAAACTCAGTATGCCATTGAGGAAACCATAACAAAGTTCTGGCTGAACAGACCACTGGCCATTTGTGCACTGTTGTTTTTAGTATGGATGGGTTGCGAAACAACATGTAGTTCAGGCTAGCACAATTATCTTGAATACCATTAATACAAGTTCTAGGTGCCATAGTGTGAGTAAAGGGATGCTCAGCATTGAGAGGGCTTTAGTCTTCAATCATCTGGCATCTGGAACTCTAGATTAATCCTGTTAGTCAGTAAAAAAAATACACAAGTTCATTTCCATCCAGAGTATTGCTCATCAAAGCAGCAGTTTTGACAAGCAAGACATTAACTTTCCTTCAAATAGTGTGACTGCAATCGTATCTTGGAATGAACTAGTAATTTACAGCTAAGGTCATCTTTTCCACAAAAGGCAAGTGTGACATGTCCAAATTCTTTACCATACCTTTCTCTATAGTTTAAGGCTTCAGAAATCTCCCAAGTCTAGAATCCTGATAAGTGTAAAAGTGGGGTAATTCCATAGTTAAAGGAAATGTCCCATCCTAATTCAAGGCACAGAGTCGAGCATAGATAAACGGGTTGTTGATGCCTGCACAGTTGCACCACTGAACATACAAATTAAAACTGACTTAATCCCTCACATAAGGCTAACACTATAGTAACAGCATCTGCTACACAAATATACTGAATGGTTTTCATTGAGACAAATACAGTCTAAATTGCAAGTAATTATAAGTTTTAATGTCAAGTTTTCACGTGTAATTGGTAGTTTATACTGCCAAATTCTCATAACATCCAACAGATAATCATCTTTAGAAGCTGCAAGTCTAAAAAAAAACCAATGTATTTAGAACTTAAATGAAAAAAGCATATTTTTCTACAAAAGTAATGAACTCTTTATTTTGCAAGTTTGGCAAAATTCACACATTTATGTGGCCAAATTAAAAATTACATTTAATTTATACAAAGTACATCTTGTGGAAAAACTGGCTAGGATCAGTGTTTTGTAATTTGTAATAAAAATTTTTTTGTGTGGTAATCATGATCTACATGTGATCCCACAATGATGATAAAAACAGAGGGTGTGGGCTGACTGGACTGATTATGATTACACTAACCACAAAATGTTTTTCACATCCCCATCTCTTGAAGCTCAGCTTTCAAAACAAACAATCTGGTATTAAATAGATTACTGTTCAAGTTATTCTGACATTTGCTCTGAACTTTTAAAATATTGATATTCATTGCATACAATAATTGTTATGAAATCAGTGACATTAGGTTCAAATTCATTTCTGTTGAGTTTTTTAAAATTAGTTTCCTAACACAGGAAATGAGACAGATTTATAATATCCTTTCTTCAACAAAAGTTCCATGCAGTGGCTATATTTCCAAGCAAATGGCAGTGTCAACTGAAAAACACAAACACATGCAATATTTATGTAACAATTACATTTCAAGAACTGAAAGCTGGTAAAACTTTTTTTTTTCTTTTTCATTGTTCATGCCAATAAGGCAAGTTGAGTTAATTTCCTTACAATGGTTATAGAACCTAAATAACAAAATACTTTAAATTAGTTGATAGATATCTGATCAATAAACAGATTTGTATCATAACACCTACTGGTCAATGACCTGCTATAAAATGTTGGATTACCACACCTTGACTGATGGGTGGAAAATGTAAATTCAAGTGGACTTGTCATCTATTAACTTCTTTGCACTTTCACCAGTGGGCCTGTAAACCAATTGAGGCTTACCACCACTGGAATTTGTCCATGCCAAGTGTACACCAAGCATCAGCCCAACAGGTTTCCCTGCATATAGCTGACAGGCATGGGTTATCCCTTCTTGACAGCACTCCCCAGCAGCAAGGCCCACAAAACTCGTCATTTTGACTCAGCCCCAAGTGTTGGAGTGGCACTTGCCACAGGTACATTTGCTTAGCCAACAGCTCTGAGGTGAGACTTCAGTGTCATAACAGTGAAAATGAACATTTGTTTACATGTACAAGATTGACGAAATGTCAGTTAAACCAATATGAGTGACCTCAGATGATTGTTTTTTTCTTCTGCCTCTGACTACAAGTAAGTAACAATCCTGACATCGACAGCGGGGTTAGGAGGTGCTGACTGGTACATTTTGGTGATTGTAAAGACTTTGGCAACACGGAGATTTTAGTGAAATCTGTAGCTCAGGTTGTGGATCAGGTTGTAGGTTTGCTCGCTGTATGTATATGTTGTCCCAGTCAAACTAATGTCCCGCTTTGTCTGTGTGTATGGATATCAATGATAGTTGGTCATGTCTTTAGGTGGCTAGTTGGTTATCCATACATACAGATGAAGAGGGACACCAGTTTGACTGGGACAATATATCCATCCTGGGACAGGCTAACAAAGACACTTGCGGGAATTCCTAGAGCCCTGACATTCAAACCAGGACTCCATTATCAAACATATCAACTTGGGCCCCATTTACCAACCTTTCAGAAACAGAACCAGAAATGATATCACCAACCACAACAGATCAAGACACACAAATAGCAAGCAGGACAGAACACGAACACTTCACTGGAGGCTGACCGATACATTACCTAGCATGGTGTCAAAACATCTGAAAATAAACCCACCAGCTCAGCGAGCATAAATACTAACCTGACTTTGGCAACTCTGGGGACTAGCATAGTTGCAGGTGCATCCTACCCAGCTTCAGCTGCTCCAGGAAATAGTCACTGGCAGAAAGGAGTCAAGGGTAGGTCAGGGCATCTTTGGAATTTTCCAAGATGAAGTCTTCAGGGTCCTTGGGTGTCATTCCTCTTCCCTTTGGATGCCTGGTGGCTCCACCTGAGAGGAAGGGGGAAGCCTTGTTCTGCTCTCACAATGACATTGTTGCTAAGCACCCATGACTAGGACAAAAAGAGTGCAGGTCATAGCAAATATCTGGCAGCCACTGAGCATTCTGCTGAATCTGGGTCCCCAAAGTAGTTAGCACTTGACTGCTTCACAGAAATGTTGATAACATGCCAAAGCCACAATAAAAGTTAGATAGACTCTACCAGTATGGTGAGTCTTCAATATCACTACCTAAATTTCCCTCTCTCTGCAGGTTAACCATGTCACTTATAACAAATCCATAGGCAAGTAGCTCAGCAGGTGGCTAAACTCTGTCAGTCCTCTGAGTTTTAGAAACTTTGAGAGTTGCTTTCTCCTCTTACTGAGCACACAGGGAGGTTTTGGTCAGATTTTTAACCCCAGAATCTGTTCCAACTAAAATGCACATCAAGATGATAATCTTTGGGCCATTGTAAGCTAGACAAACACTGTGCTGGTGCTTCTTCTGATGTTTCATAGCCATCATCATCAGAGGCGGTGGTCATGCTGTGCACAGGTTGTTGCCTTTTCCAATTGAATGTCTATTGACCATTTGTACCTGTGGAAGATGAGAAATATTTAGTTGAAGATCCACAAAGCTTCGTCTGGACGAACGCGGGAGATTGCAGACTGCTCCTGTCAGATGTGCAAGCAATGTTTCTTCTCTGGTTTTCTCATGTGACCTGCCAGCTCCACTGCCTGCTTCACACAAGGGGTCATAATTCGGAGATTTGGCATACTTTCTTGACTCATGGCCATCTCCTTTTTGTTGTACACCAGCTTATCCAACAAGGAGAGCGAGGATTAAGTCTATTGTCAATGGGTGCATGAATACTTTTGAGCACACATAGCCACATATGTTGGTGAACCTATCTAGATTAAGTGAGTAGAAAATGCAATGCACATCGTACATTTGTTTCAGAGGTTAACAACTCTTTGTGACAGCTGTACAGTGACAGAGTTACACTGAGTGATGGCCCTCTGAGTCTGAATTTACAGGGGCAAGATGGTGGAACTTAGCTTTGCAGAACAGGGATTGTTCATCCTTTGCCTGCACAGCTTCTAGGCTATTTCATTAAATCCCATTGGCACTGTCCTGTGTAGCATCCTTGGTCCAGTCACTCGAGTCTAGTAAGATTGCTTCTTGCAGCTCTCAGTACAAAGAGTGTAATCCTTTGAACCTGAATGGCCTGCAACAGCATGTCCCTCAGCCAGTGCAGGAATTGAATCCATACTATTGGTGTCCCTCGGCATGTCTAGTGAGGATTCGGAAGACATTTTAGCCAACTTTTTCCTGGTCTGTGAAGTCTTCAGAGGGTTGGAGACAACCAAAGCAGATTCCTATGACGCCTCTGGCTAGCACTGAGTGAATTATGTGCAAGTAAACTTCATAAATATAACACACAAATTTTCAATCCTGAAAGACCCGGGTGGGTTGAGAACCTCTGGATTACCTGCCATTTAACTCAAGCTGTAATTTGGTTGTTTGCAAAATGAGCTTAAAAAGCCATGACAGAAGTGACACCCAACTCCACACTTTAACTTCAAATTGGAACATCTTGGTCAACTTGTCAATATCGCTGCATTAACCACTAAATAATAATGCACACTAAATCATAGATGTAGTTTTCCATGTACCTTTAATCCTTCTCCAGCACTATCATAGATAAAGGTAACGTTGCCATCACCTTACCAGACCATGTGGCTGAGATGACTGATGATGATTTAACCTGAGGGTCATCATGCCTTAGGTGGGGGAGAGGTTGAAAAAAAGAGAGTCCTTCATGGTAACCTCAGTCAGTGTGGAAATTGAATCCACGTTCCTGGTGTCACTCTGCATTGCAAACCAACCATTCAACTACCTGAACTCACCTACCCCAGTTCTATTATACTGTAATATCTCAAACAATAAGTCTAGATAGTTTAAAGCATTTTTACGAGTATTTTGAGCTTCATTCCAAATTTGATTCTCATAGGTTCTGAACAAAATCAGGAACTCTTGTTAATGTTCTTTTTTACTATGCTTAAATTACTTGTAACAGATGTAGACAGTAGTTTCTTCACAAATGATAAACAGTTGATGTAAAGATTCATAAGAATTTGCAACCCAATTGAATGTTCATCACTTACCGTTAACCATTTAACCAGCTTTTCATGTGACTGTTTTTGGTTCTTGAAAACCTTTAGATTTAGCAGCTTAGACACAAATGTTTCTGGTGTTATTTCTTCTGTCTAAAATTTTTTTTCAAAAAAAAAGGTATTTTACAAGTTGCATTCCAAATAGTAATTGTTCTGTTACAATGTTCTGTATAATTAAGCAAGGTACAGCACAATGCCCATCAATTTGCAAATTCCCTTTGATGAAATTTTCTGGAAGTTATGCCATTAAAGTTTTCAGAAATGTTCTATGAGCATGAGTACTTTATTATAAAAATGCATTGTGTACTTTTTTATAAAATTCAACTATGTACATTAAGTAGCTATTGAAGTGATGCCAAATTGAATAATAACACCATAAGTAACACTATGTAACTTAAATGTACTCCTTTTCATGTCAAGCTAAATACCAGGTTTTGGTAGGAAAATAAATTGTTCTTAGTTTTGTATTAAGATTAGATTACTTACAGTGTGGAAACAGCCCTTCGGCCCAACAAGTCCACACCAATCCGTCGAAGCGCAACCCACCCATACCCCTACATTTACCTCTTACCTAACACTACAGGCAATTTAACATAGGCAATTCACCTGACGCACACATCTTTGGATTGTGGGAGAACGCGCAAACTCCATACAGTCAATCACCTGAGGCGGGAATTGAACCCGGGTCTCTGGCACTGTGAGGCAGCAGTGCTAACTGCTGTGCAACCGTGCCGCCCACAAAGTTCTATGTTCCATTTTTATAATACAAACATTCACTAGAACTCATGACTTTTGATGATAAGTTAGAAAATTTTTGGAAAGCAGGGAAATCATCTTCCCGTGGACATGAAATGGAGCTAGCCACTTTCTGTGTGGCCTTACTGGAAGAGCAAAGCTTACAACTACATTCCTGTTATATTCCAGAAGGCCCTGAATCAATATGTTCTGATGTCACACGTCTCATATGACATCAGTGTTCCAGATTTTTTCACATAGCCTCTTCACTGTTCATTCTGAGGGGAACAAGTAAGAAGCTTCAGGGAAAGCATTGAAACTGTGAAGCAACATTCTCAAAGTTGTAGGTTTGGGGGTGATTTTTGCCAGTTTCTGAATATATCAAGGAGACAGGATACCTGACCCAGCTAAGGTGCTACTTTGCATTACCTCCTGGCCTGCAATATTGCCATGAAAAAGAACAGAGGACAAATAGAGCGGAGGTTCTTGAGTAGAAGCAGGAAATCTCAGTGGAACGAATAGATCAATAACACCTCAAGTTTCTTCTTCTCACACCTTCTCCTTGATGATGGACACCAATCAGCTCTGCCCCCTTACTCTCTTGAATTTTTGGGATATTACTCACATCTTCCATCATGAAGAGCTACAAGAACTAATTATTAAGTTCCTCAGCCATTTCCTTGTTCCCTACTACTCTCTCGAATGGCCGCTCTTTTGCCCTTTATATATCTAAAGAAACTCTTAGTCCTCCTTTATATTACTGGCTAGCTTACCCTCATATTTAATCTTCTCCCTCCTTATGTCTTTTTTGTTGCCCTCTGTTGGTCATTGTAAACTTCCCAAATCTCTGGTCTCCCTCTGCTCTTTGCCGCATTATATGTTTTTTCTTTTGCTATCCCTGACCTCCCTAGTCAACCTCATCCTCCCTGTACTATGCTTTTGTTTTCCTCGAGTTGAATCTCTGCTGTGTCTCTTGAATTATTCCCAGAAACACCAGCCAATGCTGTTCCACTTACTTTCCTGCTCAGTTCCTCCCCCATTCAATTCTACCCAGCTCCTCCCTCATGCCTCTGTAGTTGCCTTTATTCAGCTGTAATATCACTACCTCTGATCTTATCTTCTCCCTCTCAAATTGCAGAGTAAATTCAATCATATTATGATCACTGCCTCCTAAGGGTTCCTTCACGTTAAGCTCCCTTATCACGTCTGTCTCATTGCACAACACTAAATCCAATATTTCCTGTTCCCTCATGGACTCCACAAGCTGCTCCAAAAAGTTATCTCGTAGATGTTCCACAAATCCCTTTTCGTGCAATCCACTTTCAACCTGATTTTTCCTGTCCATCTGCATATTGAAATCCAACAAGATCACTGTAACTTTGCCTTTCCTACACATCTTTTCTATCTCCTGGTGTATCTTGCACCCAGCTCCTGACTACTGCTTGGAGGCCTGTACATAACTCCAACTATGGTTTTTTTAACCTTTGCATTTCCTCAATTCTATCCACACAGATTCTACACCATCTGACCCTACTTTGTTTCTTACTAACAAGGCAACCCCACCCCCTTTGCCCACCTGCCTATCTTTTCGATAGGATTTATATCCTTGAATATGCACATGCCAATTTTGATCTGCACCACAAGCTCAATTACCTTATTCAGATATAACACCTTCAGTCCTATATTAACCTTCCTTCTTCTCATTGTCATTTGTTTGTCCAATCTGCCTAAAGTTTGATTGCTAACCCTTTCCATACACTCTGTCCTATTTGTGTCTGTGCTGAAGATTTAAGTAACCTCTCCTAAGTTCTGCACTCTTACCTCCTCCTTTAATTTGGGTTTTTTAAGTTCCCCTATAACTGAACCCTCACCCCCTGTTCTGTCCAGAGAAGTATGCAATAGTACATTTGGAGGAGGTTAAAAAGGAAGGGAGCATGTGATAAATGATGAATACTGAGAACTGTACAGGAACAGAGGAACCTAGCAGCATATGTCCATACATCCCTGAAGATGGCTTAACAGGTAGATGAGGAGGTTGAGAAAATGTATAAGTTAAGAATATTATTGACTGAGACATAGAACATGAGCTGGAACATTAAATTTGATCTCTATAATTTGCAAGTACTGAGTGCAGTTTTCTTTACTGCACTAGATGAAAGGTGCCATTACATTAAATCAGATACAGAGCAGAATGTTGCCTTAATTGAATTTTAAAAAAGAATTGAATAGGCTAAAATTATTTCCTTCGGAACAGAGGAAGCTAAGAAGAACCATAAGTAAAGTGTATAAAATTGAGTGGTTGAGAATAAAACCAGACCTTGTTCCTCTTGGTGGAAAGGTCTATAACTATGAGATATAGTTTAAGGATAAGAGATGGGAGGTTTAGATGGAATTTCAGGGGATCATGGTGGCATTCTGAATGTCATTGACTAAAAGAGTAGCAGAAGCAGAAATCCTAATTACATTCAAAAAGTACTTAAATATGCATTGATGAGACTATTATGGAACAAGTCTGGGAAGAATATCCTGCAGTCGGTTCTTGGTGAAAACCACTGAAATCACAGAAAATTTATAAGTTGGTTGGTAAACTGCTGTTGGGATATCTGTAAATTGCAATACATTAGAAAAATGAATTCTTAAGCACCAAAGGTAAGCTAAAGTTAGGACCAACAAGAAATGTAATACAAGTGAGCTAAATTAAAGGAAGGCAGGAGAGTAAAGTTAATTTAAAGCAAGTAAGCTTAAGATTAATACTAGGTATGGTGGGGAGGTCATTCCATGTATCGCATTAACTTCAGTATGAGAGAAATCTTAAATGTATATGGTGGTCTGGATAACCACATCTGCAGAACTGCCACTGTTTTAATGGTCTTGGATGCCAGGTTTGAGAGCTTGAGCATTAGCTGGAGGCACCACAGTGCATCTGTGAGGTTGAGAGTTACATGGATATCACCTTTTCAGACATGGTCACACAATAGCTCAAGGAAGTGCAGTCAGAGAAGGAATGGACAGGCAGGCAGGTAGTAAAAGCCCCAGAGTGTCTCTCATTCAAGAACAGATTTTTGGTGTTCGGAATGTTGAGATGTCAATTCCTCTAGGGAGTGTAGCCAGAGCCCAGCTGAACAGGAGGAGCAGAAAGAGAGGGAAAACAATTGTGCTAGGAGATTCAGTGGTGAGAGTAAGAACAGGTATTTCTACAATCCCAGATGAGACTCCAGGATGGTGTATTGGCTCCCTGGGCCAGGATGTCACTGAACAGCTGCAGGCAATTCTGAAGGTAGAAGGATAACAGTCAGATTGTGGTTCACATTGGGATCAATGACTAGAAAGAGGGATGAAACCTTTCAACAAGAACAACTAGGTAGCAGATTAAAAAGCAGGATCTCAAAGATTGTAATCTCTGGATCACTCCCAACGCCATGTACTAGTGGGTATAGAAATAGGTGGATATAACAGATGAATGCATACTGGAGGAGTTGGAGTAAGAGGAAGGGTTTCAGATTCCTGGATCATTGGATTTGTCTTAGGGCCGGTGGGACCTGTAGAAGTGCAACTAATTACACCTGAACCAGAAAATGGCAACATCCTTGCAGAGAGAGGCGACCTTATAGAGGTTTATAAATCATGAGACGCATAGATAAGTTGAATAGTCAAGGTTTTTTTCCCCCTAGGGTAGGGGAGTCCAAAACTAGAGGACATAGTTTTAAGATTGGGGGGAGGGCAGGAAAAGATTTAAAAGGACCTGAATGGTAACTGTTGAGGGTATTGATTAATGCATGGGGACAACGTTGAGGGAGACAAGACTGGCAGCTCAATTTCTGGGCTATAGGATCTTTAGGCAAGACTGCTTTGGGAGGGGATGTCACACTATTCATCAAGGAGTCAATTACTGTGCTAAGAAGGGATGATACCTTAGAAGGTTCCTGAAATGAGACCATGTAGGTAAAACTTAAAAACAAAAAGGAGGCAATCACCTTTCTGGGGCTATACTAAAGTCTGCCAGTAAGGGTGGCCCAAGAGGATGTCCAAGAGAGCATTTTAAACCAGCATGTAAAAGGTCTTACAAGAGAACTGAGCTGGGCAAATGGTAGATGTGGCAATAAGAGTGCATAAAATCAAGACAAAGATAGATAAAGACTCTGAATTCGGGATGGCCAGTTTTAATAAGGCAGGATGCAGTCAAAGTGGACTGGAAGCAATTATTTGCAGGAAAATCCACACCAAAGCAAAGGAAGACATTTAAAAGGGAGAGACAGCAAGGCCAGCATGTTTCAGTAAAGGTCAAGGGTGTGAACAACAGGTCCAGAGAGCCCTGGTTCTCAAGAGATGTAAAGAATTACATGGAGACAGCATGGTGGCTCAGTATTTAGCACTGTTGCTTCACAGCACCTGGGACATGGGCTCAATTCCTGTCTTGGGTGAGTGTCTGTGTGGAGTTTGCACATTCTCCCTGTGTCTGCGTGGGTTTCCTCCGGGTGCTCCGGTTTCCTCCCACAGTCCAAAGATGTGCAGGTCAGGTGAATTGGCCATTCTAAACTGTCAATAGTGTGAGGTGCATTAGTCAGAAGCAAATGGGTCTGGGTGGGTTACTCTTTGGAGGGTCAGTGTGGACTTGCTGGGCTGAAGGGCCTGTTTCCATACTAATGGGAAAGTTAAAAAAAAAATTAAATACATATGGAACATGCCATAGGCTCAAAGTATCAGATGTACCTAAGGAGTTTGGAAAGGGCAGGGGATTGCTTCAAAAAGAAATTAGGAGAGTGAGGAGAGGATACAGTAAGATACTTGACAGCATCAGTAAGGAAAATCCAAAAATGTTTTCCGAGTATATTAGGGATGAGGGAAATAATCGGTGAAAAAGTAGAGCTAAAAATGTGTTGCTGGAAAAGCACAGCAGGTCAAGCAGCATCCAAGAAGCAGGAGAATCAACGTTTCGGGCATGAGCCCTTCTTCAGGAATGAGGAGAGTGTGCCAAGCAGGCTAAGATAAAAGGTAGGGAGGAGGGACTTGGGGGAGGGGCGTTGGAAATGCAATAGGTGGAAGGATGTTAAGGTGAGGGTGATAGGCCAGAATGGAAGTGGGGGTGGGAGCGGAGAGGTCAGGAAGAAGATTGCAGGTTAGGAGGGTGGTGCTGAGTTCGAGGGTTGGGACTGAGACAAGGTGGGGGGAGGGGAAATGAGGAAACTGGAGAAATCTGAGTTCATCCCTTGTGGTTGGAGGGTTCCTAGGCGGAAGATGAGGCGCTCTTCCTTCAGCCTTCGTGTTGCTGTGGTCTGGCGCTGGAGGAGTCCAAGGACCTGCATGTCCTTGGTGGAGTGGGAGGGGGAATTGAAGTGTTGAGCCACAGGGTGGTTGGGTTGATTGGTCCGGGTGTCCCAGAGGTGTTCTCTGAAATGTTCTCCAAGTAGGCAGCCTGTCTCCCCAATATAGAGGAGGCCACAGTGGATGCAGTAAATGATGTGTGTGGAGGTTCAGGTGAATTTGTGGCAGATATGAAAGGATACCTTGGAGGGAAGTAAGGGGGGAGGTGGGGGCGCAAGTTTTGCATTTCTTGCGGTTGCAGGGGAAGGTGCCGGGAGTGGAGGTTGAGTTGGTGTTGGGTGTGGACCTGACAAGGGAGTCACGGAGGGAGTGGTCTTTTCAGAACGCTGATAGGAGAGGGGAGGGAAATATATCTCTGGTGGTGGGGTCCATTTGGAGGTGGCGTAAATGATGACGGATGATGTGATGTATATGGAGGTTGGTGGGGTGGTAGGTGAGGACCAGTGGGGTTCTGTCCTGGTGGCGATTGGAGGGGCGGGGCTCAAGGGCAGAGGAGCGGGAAGTGGAGGAGATGCGGTGGAGGGCATCATCGATCACGTCTGGGGGGAAATTGCGGTCTTTGACGGAGGCCATCTGGGTTGTTCAGTATTGGAACTGGTCCTCCTGGGAGCAGATGTGGCGGAGACGAAGAAATTGGGAATATGGGATGGCATTTTTACAGGGGTCAGGGTGGGAAGAGGTGTAGTCTAGGTAGCTGTGGGAGTCGGTTGGCTTATAGTAAATGTCCGTGTTGATACGTCGCCCGAGATAGAAATGGAGAGGTCTAGGAAGGGGAGGGAGGAGTCTGAGACGGTCCAGGTAAATTTGAGGTCGGGGTGGAAAGTGTTGGTAAAGTGGATGAACTGTTCAACCTCCTCGTGGGAGCACGAGGGAGCTCCAATACAGTCATCGATATAGCGGAGGAAAAGGTGGGGGATGGTGCCAGTGTAGCGCGGAAGATGGACTGTTCCACATATCCTATGAAGAGGCAGGCATAGCTGGGGCCCATAGCTACTCTTTTGGTTTGATTCGGTGAAAAAGTAAAGCCCAGCAGGGACTTGTACGCTATTAATTTCAAAACTTAGACTGCACACCCATAATATCCTGTGACACTGCATTATCTTCAATTCTTGAGTGATAAATTTTAATTTTATTAATAAAGCATAAACATAAGAATGGCAAGTGCTAAAATAATACTAATACATCATACCCAAAGAATGTTTACTAGCTGCAGTATTTCCCATGTTATTTGTTGAGGATCCTTCAAAGTATATGAATCCAGGATGATTCCAGTCAAAAAATGATTACATTCCCTGGCATAAAATATTTCTTCATGTGATAAGTTAAAAGTGAGAGATGCTAAACCTATAAAATTTTGAACAAATAAAAAAAAGTCTAAATTCAGTTACTGAAATGAGTTACCTGGTTAGAATGATCTAATATCATAAGACCACAAGACCGTAAGAAATAGGAGTGGAAGTAAGGCCATTCAGCTCATCAAGTCCACTCCACCATTCAATCATGGCTGATGGGCATTTCTATGCCATTTACCCACACTATCCCCGTATCCCTTAATTTCTTGTGAGATTACGAATTTATCAATCTTTGCCTTGAAGACATTTAATGTCCCAGCCTCCACTGCGCTCCATGGCAATGAATTCCACAGGCCCACCACTCTCTGGCTGAAGAAATGTCTCCTTATTTCTATTCTAAATTGACCCCCACTAATTCTAAGGCTGTGCCTACGAGTCCTCGTATCCCCGCCTAATGGAAATAATTTCAAGGGTCCACCGTTTCTAAGTCATGCATTATCTTGTAAGTTTCTATTAGATCTCCCCTCAACTTTCTAAACTCTTAATGAATACCATCCCAGGATCCTCAGCCATTCATCATATGTTAGGCCTATCATTCCAGGGATCATCCATGTGAATTGCCATTGGACACACTCCAGTGACAATATGTCCTTCCTGAGGTGTGGGGCCCAAAATTGGACACTATTCGAAATGGAGCCTAACCAGACCTTTATAAAGTCTGAGTAGCACATAACTGCGTTTATATTCCAATCCTCTTGAGATAAATAACAACATTATGTTTGCTTTCTTAACCATAGACTCAACCTGCAAGTTAACCTTTAGAGAATCCTGTACTAGCACCTCCCAGATCCCTTTGTACTTTGGCTTTATGAATTTTCTCACCATTTATAAAATAGTCCATGCCTGTGTTCTTTTTTCCTAAGTGCAAGACCTCGCATTTGCTCACATTGAATTTCCTCAGCCATTTCCTAGACTATTCTCCTAAACTGTCTCCATCTTTCTGCAGCCTCCCCACCTCCTCAGAACCACCAGCCTGTCCACCTAACTTCATATCATCGGCAAACTTCACCAGAATGCCCCCAGTCTCTTCATCCAGATCATTTATATATAAAGTGAACAGCTGCGGCCCTAACACTGAACCCTGCGGGACCGCTTGTCACCATCTGTCATTCTGAAAAAGAACCTTTTATCCCAACTCTCTGCCTTCTGTCAGGCAGCCAATCCTCAATCCGTGCCAGTAGCTCACCTCAAACACCATGGGCCCTCATCTTACTCAGCAGCCTCATGAGAGGTAATGGTAAGGTCCTAGGAAGTGTTGCTAAACAAAGAGACCTTGGAGTGCAGGTTTATAGCTCCTTGAAAGTGGAGTCGCAGGTAGATAGGATAGTGAAGAAAGTGTTTGGTATGCCTTCCTTTATTGAGCAGAGTATTGAGTACAGGAGTTGTAAGGTCATGTTGCAGCCGTACAGGACATTGGTTAGGCCACTGTTGGAATATTGTGTGCAATTCTAGTCTCCTTCCTATCGGAAAGATGTTGTGAAACTTGAAAGGGTTCAGGAAAGATTTACAAGGATGTTGACAGGGTTGGAGGATTTGAGCTATAGGGAGAGGCTGAACAGGCTGAGGCTGTTTTCCTTGGAGTGTCAGAGACTGAGGGGTGACCTTATAGAGGTTTACAAAATTATGAGGGGCATGGATAGGGTAAATAGGCAAAGTCTTTTCCCTGGGGTCAGGGAGTCCGGAACTAGAGGGCATAGGTTTAGGGTGAGAGGGGAAAGATATAAAAGAGACCTACAGGGCAACTTTTTCACACAGAGGGTGGTACGTGAATGAATGAGCTGCCAGAGGAAGTGGTGGAGGCTGGTACAATTGCAACATTTAAGAGGCATCTGGATGGGTATATGAATAGGAAGAGTTTGGAGGGATATAGGCTGGGTGCTGGCAGGTGGGACTAGATTGGGTGGGGATGTCTTGTCGGCATGGACAGGTTGGACTGAAGGGTCTGTTTCCATGCTGTACATCTCTACGACTCTTATCAAAGGCTTTTTGGAAGTCTAGGTAGATAACATCCACTGGGTTTCCCTGGTCTAACCTACTTGTCACCTCTTCAAAGAATTCTAACAGGTTTGTCAGACACAACCTCCCCTTACAAAATCCATGTTGACTTGTTCTAATTCAACACTGCACTTCCAAGAATTTAGAAATCTCATCCTTAACAATGGATTCTAGAATTTTACCTCCAACCAAGGTTAGGCTAACTGGCCTATAATTTTCCACCTTTTCTCTTGATCCTTTATTGAACAAGGGGGTTACAACAGTGATTTTCCAATCATCTGGGACTTTCCCTGACTCCAGTGATTTTTGAAAGATGACAGCCAATGCCTCTGCTATTTCTTCAGCCACCTCCCTAAGAACTCTAGGATGTAGCCCAACAGTGCCAGGAAAGTTTTAGCTTATCAAGTACTTTCTCCTTTGTAATGGCCATCATACTCAACTCTGCCCCTTGACTCTCCTTGATTGTTGGGATATTACTCATGTCTTCCACGTCGAACATCTTTTATACAGCATGTTGGTGCTACTTATATTATAAATAACTTTTGACGTCACACCAATGCAACTTTAAATTGTAATTTGCTCCATTACGTTCCCAGCCCTATCTGCAGTCTTGTCTGGTCTGAGGAGAGACAGTATGCCCTCCACTTGGAAAGAAAGTCACTCTCAGGTTAACTATAATTCTCAGCCCAAAACAACATTGACATAGGTCTTTCAGAAGGATTCAGATATTGTCTCTCAACTACTGTCTTTATATGGCCTTGATAAATCAGGGATTGAGGAGAACATTTTGTTTTTTGGAAAATAAAGATAAGCAAATACAGTACTTTAAACAAAGAACAAAAAAATCATTTTTTACAAAACAAATAAATATTTTCCTTTGGAATAAGTAATAAATACCTGCGACATGACTGTTATCGGAGTAACCAAATTGTGCGGCATCAACTGTTGGAAAATATGGAAACAGGCAATAATTTGCAAATAAGTATTTCAAATTAGTGTAGCGTATGATTTATTTTACAAGATTGTGGTTAAAAGAACATTGTGGTAACAACGTAAGGCATGCTCCACAGCCATTCATATGTGAAATGCACAATAATTCTAATTATTCAGGACATGGTTGGGAACATGAGACTGGGATATCATAGCAATTACAGAGACGTGGCTCAGGGATGGACAGGACTGCAGCTTAATGTTCCAGGATATAAATGCTGGAGGAAGAATCGGAAGGAAGGAAAGAGAGGAAGGGGAGTGGTGTTTTTGATAAGGGATAGCATTACAGCTGTACTGAGGGAGGATATTTCCGGAAATATATCCAGGGAAGTTATTTGGGTGGAATGGAGAAATAAGAAAGGGATGATCACCTCAGTGGGATTGTATTGTAGGCCCCCCAAAAGTCAGAGGAAAATTATGAAGCTAATTTTTAAGGAGATCTCAGTTATCCGTAAGAACAATAGTGAATGGTTATGGTAGGGCATTTTAACTTTCCAAACATAGACTGGGACAGCCACAGTGTTAAGGGTTTAAATGGAGAGGAATTTGTTAAGTGTGTACAAGAACATTTTCAGGTTCAGTATGTGAATGTACCTACTAGAGAAGGAGCAAAACCTGACCTACTCTCAAGAAATAAGGCAGGACAAATAACTGAGATGCCAGTGGGGGAGCACTTCGGGCAAGTAATCAAAATTCTGTCAGTTTTAACATAGTGATGGAAAAGAATAGACCAGATCTGAAAGTTAAATTTCTAAATTGGAGGAAAGTCAATTTTGATATATTTGGCAACAACTTACAAAATTGATTGAGGAAGGGTATTTTCAAGTAAAGGAATGGCTGGAAAATGGGAAGCCTTCAAAAATGAGACAATGAGAATCCAGAGACGGTATTTTCCTGTTAGGGTAAAGGGCAAGGCTGATAGTTGTAGGAAATGCTGGATGACTATAGAGAGGTTTTGGTCAAAAGGAAGGAAGCATATATCAGGTATAAACAGCAAAAATTGAGGGAATCCCTAGAAGATTATAAAGGCAGCAGAAGTATACTTAAAAGGGAAATCAGGAGGACAAAAAAGGGACATGCGATAGCTTTGGCAAACAGGGTTAAGGATAAAAGAGTAACAAAGAAGGGAATAGGGCCCCTTAAAGATCAGCAAGGCCACCAATGTGTGGAATCGCAGGGGATGAGGAAGATACTAAATCAGTATTTTGCCTCAGTGTTTCTGGTCGAGAAGGATATGGAAGCTGGAGAACTTGAGGAAATAAATAGCAACATTTTGAAAAATGTCCATATTACAGAGGAGGAGTTGCTGAATGTCTTAAAATGCACAAAGGTGGATAAATCCCTGGGACCAGATCAGGTATACCCTAGAACTCTGTCGGAAGCTAGGGAAGTGATTGCTGGGCCTCTGGCTGAGATATTTGTGTCATCAGTAGCCACAGGTGAGGCCAGAAGACTGGAGGTTGGCTAACATGGTGCCACTGTTTAAGAAATGTGGTAAGGAAATGACAGGAGCTATAGACTGGGGAGCTTGATATCAGTGGTGGGCAAGTTGTTGGAGGGACAGGATTTACACTGGAAAGATAAGGAGTGACTAGGGATAGTCAACATGGCTTTGTGCATGGAAAATTGTGTTTCACTAAGTTTATTGAACATTTGAAGCAGAGCAGTGGACATGAACTATATGGACTTCAATAAGGCATTTAATAAGGTTCCACATGGTAGACTGGTTAGCAGGTTAGATCACATGGACTTCAGTGTGAAATAGTCATTTGGATACAGAACTGCCTCGAAGGTAGGAGACAAAAGGTGGTGGTGAAGAGTTGCTTTTCAGACAGGAGGCCTGTGACTAGCGGAGTGCCAGAAGGATCGGTGCTGTCACTTATAGGAATGATTTGGATGTGAACATAGGAGTTATGGTTAGTAAGTTTGCAAATGACACCAAAATTGGTGGTGTAGTGGACAGTGAAGAAAGTCAACTCAGAGTACAATGGGACCTTGGTCAAATGGGCCAAAGAGCTGAGGATTGGCAGATGGAATTTAAATTAGATAAACGTGAAATTCTGCACTTTGGAAAGGCAAATCAGGGCAGGACATACCCTTAATGGTTATGTCGTAGGGAGTGTTGCTGAACAGAGACACCTTGGAGTGCAGGTTCATAAATGGAGCCACAGGTAGACAGGATAGTGAAGGTGGTGTTTGGTATGCTTTCCTTTATTGGTCAGTGAGTATAGGAGTTGGGAGGTCATGTTGCAGGACTTTGGTTAGGCCACTTTTGAAATTTTGCATTCAGTTCTGGTCTCCCTGGAAAGATGTTGTGAAACTGATTATGATAAGATTTATAAAGACATTGTCAGAGTTGGAGGGTCTCAGCCATAGGGAGAGGCTGAATAGGCTGGGGCTACTTTCCCTGGAGCATTGGAAGCTGAGGAGTGACCTTCCAGAGGTTTATAAAATCACAAGGGGATGAATAGCCAAGGTCTTTTCCCTGGGTTGGACAGTCCAGAACTAGAGAGCATAGGTTTAGGGTGAAGGGGAAAAGGTTTAAAAGGGACCTGAGGAGCAACATTTTTGTGCGGAGGGTGGGGCATGTATGGAATGAGGAAGTGGTGGAGGCTGGTACAAATACAACATTTAAAAGACATCGGATTGAGTACATGAATATGAAGAGTTTAAGAGGGATACAGGCCAAATGCTGGTGATTGGGAATGGAATGTTGTAGGATATCTGGTCAGCATGGACAAGTTAGGGCAAAGGGTCTGTTTCCATGTATAGCTCTATGACTCTATTGCTTTGAACCATATTAACATATTTATAAACTTTTGTTCATAGATCTGATCAACTTAAAATCCCTTTATCAAAATTCTTTTTGTTCCTCTGCCTACATAGCAGCACAAAAGGAGGGTGACTATCTCAGCTCTTTTAAAATGGCAATTGTGGGCTTTCCTGTGGCACTGAAGGTTTTTCCCTTTCAGCTATTTATCCAATTATCTTTTGAAACTTCTTGTCAAATCTACTCACAGCTTTTAAACAGCAGAAAACATAATCACAACTCACTCAGTATAATAAATCTCTTCATCTCACCTTAGTCTTGCCAAGTATTTTAAAATTGTATTCTTGTTATTGACCTTTCTGCTACTGGAAACAGCTTTTCTTTATTTGCTCTGATCAAAACCCTTTATGATTTTAAACACCTCTATAATTAATACCGGGCAGTACAGTGGCTCATTGGTTAGCACTGCCACCTCACAGCGCCAGGGACTTGGGTTTGATTCCACCCTCAGGCAACTGTCTGTTTGGAGTTTGCATATTCTCCCCATATCTGTGTGGGTTTCCTCCCAAAGTCAAAAGATGTGCAGGTTAGGTGGATTAGCCATGCTAAATTGCCCATAGAGCCTAGGTAGATTAGCCATGAGAAATGCAGGGTTAAAGGCATAAAGTAGTGGAGGTGGGTCTGGGTGGGATGCTCTTTGGAGAGTCGATGCAGACTCTAAGGGCTAAATGGACTGATGCCACACTGTAGAGATTCTTTGATTCTTGTTATGGACCAGGTCAGTTCCCCTCAAAACATTTTAAGAAGGTAGCCCAGACCCTAACTTTTTTAGTCATTTTAAGCAGATGTAAGGTGGATATTCCAGGAGTGATGCAGCTGGTCAAACCATTTGGCTACAAGTAAAATAGAATTTATTTACACACCACTGAATGATACATGAACAAAAGATATCAGAATTTAGAATAACTTATTTGAAAACCCAACCAACACAATATCGTAACTTAACAAAGCTGTTCCAATCCCTACAACATCCCATAAACACACCCCTTAGCAAAAGGTAAATTCAAACACAGGCAGGAGAGGATTCAGAGAGAAAGTTCAGGCAAGACCCATGTTGAAACACGGAACCTCTTTTCACTGTAGTTTTCTTTGACCAGCAGCTTTGAACAGACTGCTTGCTAAAACCAAACCAAACCAGGATAAAACCTAAACTGGGAGAACTGGCCATTCCCCTTTCATTGTACAAATGTTTTCTTAAAAAAAAACAGAAGCCCTTTTCCCTGATTGTTGCCTTAGGCAGTATCTGTTAGCCATAATCAAAGTGGCCTAACCCAGACAGATCGAAACCTCTGCTTTTTACAACCTTTTTTGAAAAAAAATGAAGGACAATATAACCTTGTTCAAGGAGCAATGTCATCGCATTCCATTAAATCTCTTCACCTTCTGTTCAATACTTATAAATGTAATCATTTATCTATCTTGCTAGTCTTTTACAAAAGAAAAAAGGAAAGATAATTAAGACAATCCCATTGTTTAGTTTTTTTTTCTCAAAAGCAAATTTTTTTTTAAGTAGCATTTTCAGAGCCATTCAAAAAAAAGTCGACAAATATTACAGCTGACTTTGTGTAATCCGTGGCAATGTGACTAGTTACCATTCAGGTCTTTCATGTCTATATTCATTCTAGGTTAGAAGATATGCTGTTTCATAATGAGAACACTGTTTAATCATAGTCTTGATAGCCCTTGTCTGTAACAAGTTAGAGGATTGCTTGATGAAATCCAATAAGTAAAGCTTTATCTCTTGAATTACTTACATGCTATTTGAATCATAAGGTGATGTCATACAGTAATAGAGATATACATCACAGAAACAGACCCTTCCGTCCAACTCGTCTGTGCCATCAGATATCCTAAATTAATCTAATCCCATTTGTCAGCATTTGGCCTATTTCTCTTAAAATCCTTCCTATTCCTATACCCATCCAGATGCCTTTTAAATGTTATAATTGTACAACACTCTATCACTTTCTCTGGAAGTTCATTCTATATATACACCACCCTCTGCGTAAAAACTTTGCCCTCTAGGTCCATTTTAAATCTTTCTTCTCTCATCTTAAATGTATGCTGTATAGTTTTGGTCCCCCTAACCAGGGGAAAAGACCTTGACTATTTACTCTATCCATGCCCCTCTTGATCTTATAAACTCTATGAGGTCACCTTGTCGGTCTCCGACGCTGCAGGGAAAGTAACTCCAGCCTATTCAGCTTCTTTGTTTCCCTCAAACCCTCGTACCCTGGCAACATCCTTGTAAATCTTTTCAGAGCCCTTTCAAGTTTTACAACATTTTTTTTGTAGCAAGGAGACCAGAATTGAACACAGTGCAATGTTCCAAATGTGGCCTAACCTGTCACAGAACCATAGAGTCCTACTGCACGGAGACAGGCCCTTCAGCCCAAACTGGTCCATTCCAATCAAAATGTCCATCCATGCTATCCCCATTTCCTTGCACTTGGCCCATATCCTTCTCAACCTTTCCTATCCATGTATTTGTCCAAATGCCTTTTAAATGTTCTTAATGTACCTGCTTCAACCACTTCTGGTGGCAGCTCATTCCATTTGGAAACCACCCTCTGTGTAAAAACTTTGCCTGTCAGGTTCCTTTTTATTCTTTCCCCTCTAACCTTAAACTGATGCCTTCTAGTCCTCAATTCCTCAACTCTGGGAAAAAGACAGAATGCATTCACCCTGTCCATGTCTCTCATGATCTTATCCACTTCTGTAAGAACTCCCCTCAGTCTCCTATGCTGTAAAGAAAACAGTCCTAGCTTGTCCAACCTCTCACTATAACTCAGATCACTGAGTCATGGCAACATCCTTATAAATTTCTTCTGTAATCTTTCCATTTAATAACTTTCTTCCTATAACAAGGTGACCACTCTAATCTAGACTCTGGTTTCCAGCATCTGCAGTCATTGTTTTTACCTATAACAAGGTGACCAAATCTGAACACCATACTCCAAATGCAACCTCACCAACATCCTGTACAACTGCAACATAACTCTACTCAGTGCCCTGACTGATGAAGGCCAGTGTGCCAAAAGCCTTCTTCACTGTTTAAGGAGCAGTTCTTCTATGTGTGATGCATAAATTTGTTCCTCTGAGACAGACAAGAAGAGGTAAGATTAAGGAACCTTGGATGACGAGAACAGAGGAGCTCCTCGTCAAAAAGAAGGAGGCAGCTTACGGAAGGTGGAGGAAGCAACGATCTAGCACAGCTTTAGAGGATTATAGGCTTACGAGAAAGGAGCTCAAAAATGGACTGAGGAGAGCCAGGACGGTGCATGAAAAAGGCTTGGCGTGAAGAATTATGGAGAACCCAAAGACATTTTACACATATGTGAAGAATAAGAGAATGATCAGGGAGAAGGTAGAGCCATCAGGGATAGCGTAGGGAACTTGTGAATGGAGTCTGTGCAGATAGGGAAAGCCCTAAATGTGTTTTTTGCTTCGGTTTTCACTAAGGAAAGGGATCTTATTGTGAATGAGAACTTTGATGAGCCAGGAAACAGGCTTGAACAGATCAAGGAAGTTGGAAATTTTGGCAAACATTAAAATTGATAAATCACCTGGGCCAAACCAGATTTATCCTAAGTTGCCCTGGGAGGTGAGAAAAGAGGTTGCTAAGCCACTGGTGAAGATCTTTGCTTCCTCACTCTCCACGGAAGGATTGGAGGAAGGTGAATGTTGTTTCACTTTTCAAGATGGGTATTGGAAAATCCCTGGGAATTACAAACCAGTCAGTCTTACGTCTGTGGTTAGCAAGGTTTGGAAATAATTCTGACGGATAGGATTTATGACTATTTGGAACAGCAAAGCATGGTTTAAAGCAGTCAGCATGGCTTTGTGAGGGGCAGGTCATGCCTCACAAATCCTATTGAGTTCTTTGAGGACGTGTCGAGATAGGTTGATGAAGGACAGGCAGTGGATGTGATGTATATGGCCTTCAGCAAGGCATTTGATAAGGTTCCACATGGTAGGCTCATTCATAAAGTCAGGGGGTATGGGATACAGGGAGATTTGGCTCTCTGGATTCAGAATTGTTTGGCTGACAGAAGGCAGAGTTGAGAGTGAAGTGCTGGAAAAGCACTACACTCCCTACACTGAGCTCCAGCATCTGCAGTCCTCACTTTCTTCTCCTGAGAGAAGGCAGAGAGTGGTTGTAGATGGAAAGTATGCTGCCTGGAGGTCAGTGGTGAGTGGTGTCCCGCAGGGCTCTGTTCTTGGGCCTCTACTCTTTGTAGTTTTTATAAATGACTTGGATGAGGAGGTTGAGGGTTAGTACATTTGCCAATGACACAGAAGTTGGGGGTACCATTGATAGTATCGAGGGCTGTTGTAGGCTGCAGTGCAACATTGACAGGCTGTAGAGCTAGGCTGAAAAATGACAGATGGAGTTCAACCTGGATAAACGCAAAGTGAGGCATTTTGGAAGGTCAAACTTGAATGCTGAATATAAGATTAAAGACAGGATTCTTGGCAGTGTGGTGGAACAGCGGGATCTTGGTGTTCAAGTGCATAGATCCCTCAAAGTTGCCACCCTAAAAGTGGATAGGGTTGTTAAGAAAGCATACAGTGTTTTGGCTTTCATTAACAGAGGGATTGAGTTTAAGAGCTGCAAGGTTTTGCTGCAGCTCTACAAATCACTGGTGAGACCACAGTCGGAATATTGTGTCCAGTTCTGGTCGCCCTATTATAGGAAGATGCAGCGGCTTTGGAGAGGGTGCAAAGAAGGTTTACTAGGTTGCAGCCTGGACGGGAGGGCTTGTCTTATGAAGAGAGGTTGACTAAGCTCAGACTTTTCTCTCTGGAGAAAAGGAGGAAGAGAGGTGACTTGATAAAGATGTACAAGGTCGTGAGAGGCAAAGATAGAGTCAAGAGCCAGAGACATTTCCCCAGGGCAGAATTGACTGCCATGAGGGGTCATAGTTTTACGGTGTTAGGAGGAAGGTATAGAGGAGACGTCAGAGGTGGGTTACTTACGCAGAGTTATAAATACATGGAATGTGTTGCGAGCGATCGTGGTAGAAGCAGAGTCATTAGGGACATTTAAGCGACTGCTGGACATGCACATGGACAGCAGTGAATTGAGGGAAGCATAGGTTAGGTTATTTAACTTTAGATTAGGATTAATCCTTGGCACAACATTGTGGGCCGAGGGCCTGTTCTTTGCTATACTTTTCGATGTTCTAAATCAAAACTGTTAATTTTCTGTTCAGAATGTGAGAATCATAAAGTACCTATGTCAGTAGAGTGCTTCATGTATAGCACACTATCTGTGTAAAACACAGAGTATCCATCGTTTCCCAGGAGGAGTGGATGGTGAACCTTTATGATAAATCCAGAGTCCCGTGGCCAGCAATCAAAATCATTATGATCCATTGTCTTACTGAATCGTTTTCCTACAATCAAAAAAAAATTCCATATGTTATAAATCATGCATAGGAAACAACACATTTGCTGTTATAAATTGCTATTTCAACATTTGCTATGTCAATTGTTATACTGTGAATATCAGGAAATTACTGATAATTGAGTGTACAGCTATTCAATGTTGGCATGATTTCAACATACAAAGGCAGCAGAGGAAAATCCTCACAGCAAAACATGGAATTATGTTCTAGTTTATTTTTTAAATGTGTAGCAAGTAATATTATGTTTCCCTTGACAGAACCATTCCAAAGACCCATGACATTGGTTGCAAAGAAAAGTTCAGTACCTTTAATGAGTTAATGTTTTGGACTGTAAGATGGAGTTCATTCTGCTGCATACTTTCCAAAGTTAGGTGGATCTGGGATGTCCCATATCATTTTAAAGCACTTGCTTCAAGATAGGTTGGCAGAACAGATGTATAGTTAACTAAGATTGCCACAGCTAGTTGGAATGCCCACAGAAGGGAAGAAATGATCTGGGGTCAGTGTGAATGTGAAAAATTAGGATCAAGATGAAGAGTTCCAAAACACCTGTATATGGGGACCCATCACGGGAACAATAAAAAAGCACAAAAATGGTGCAAATATGACAGTCAAATTAAAATAGCTTTGGGGTGCAAATCCTAACTGAAATAATATTTTGTTACTAAATATATACAATTCCTATACTATCATAACACTACCTTTAATATCATTAGAACTGTACTTTTTGTTTATATAAAATATAAATATAAATCACATAGAACAATAAATTCTGTACACCAAAAGGAGTATTTTCAATACAAAAAAGAATGGCCTTAGCCAATTGTACATTTATAGTTTGTGGATTTTATGACTTTTATGTATGCCACTCATTTAATCTCCTGAATGGAAATGAACTTTAAGAAATCATAATTTTCCCAATGAATTATTTTTAATCCTAAGTAGTTCACCATAGCAGAATCTTTATTTACCTTGAGGTCTTCCTTCTGTAGATATAAGTTATAAAGTATGCAGATGAATTTCAAACCTGAAATTAAATTTACTCTTTTGAAATACTAGTTTTTCTATTACTTTTTCTACTAGGCGCTATTACAGCTATTCTTTATGTATTTTCACAGAAAATATAGGCTTGTATTGAAGATGCTAAAAGGTTAGTTTAAATGGAAATTGTTGACAAATGCAGATACTATAGAAGGTTAGATTATTTGCAGGAAACTGCAAAAAACTTGTTCCATTGAAGAATGCTTACAGACAGATCATGAAGATCTTTCTGGGGCATATCATAAATATTAAATGAAAGTTTTGCATTAGATTGACAGTTTTGTGGCTCAGTAGATAGCACCTCCAATTTTTAGCCAGAAGCTCTTGGTTTGAGTCTGACCAAAGGATTTACAAGGGAAAATATGTTAATCATACAGTCAAACTGATTAATTTATCAACCTGCAAATACTTTCAACGTATGCCAGGTGCTAAGGGTGAGAGAAGTTCCTGGTTACCCATATAATGAAGAAAGTTGGAGCCTCAATCATGACCATTCATAGCTATAATGTAGAAACACAGATAATTGGAGCAGGAGTAGGACATTTGGCCCTTTAAGTAGACTCAGTCATTTAATATGATCAAGGTTGATCATCCAATTCAGTACCTGTTCTCAATTTCTCTCAATATCCTTTGATCGCTTTTGCTCTAAAAGTTATATCTAACTCCTTCTTGAAAACTGAGAAAAAAACTGGAATTGGGCCACCAAAATGTTTCCGTCTGATATTGGATGAAAACTTGACAATGATGAGTCCGAGAAATGTGAAAACATTAGCATCATGGTCATGAATACTGACGTTGATAATGAGCATGTAAGTTTCACTAAGAATTGTGTGCCAAGATGGGAAAAGCTTATATTTTCTTTAACGTGAAGTCCTAGTAAGACTAAAGTGATTGAAGATTATTCTAAAAAAAGGGTTAATTAGAGGGTTTCCTATGTCATTACCAGTTTCCAAGAAATACCCACAAGTTCTCAGGTTATGATAAGCTAAGAGGCAAAGCATAAATAGGAAATTATTTTCAGTGGGGTTGGGTCAACCTGTGTTTCTTGACTGGTAGTTCAGAACACAGCAAAAAATCAGTTAAAGGGGAAACAAGCAATGTTTTCTCATTCTCTGTTTGGTTCCATTTCTGACGTTGAAGCAGGTCATTGAGAACAAAGAGACTGGAAGCTGAATATCCCCATTTTCAGTCAAAGTGTTTTTTTTTCCAGCAAGATAAGGGTGCTCAGTCGTTCCATGGCTCACAGCAACCTAATCATACAATCTTTCATTTTCACCTCATCAATTGTGTAGCTATTGCAAGACTAAATGCAGCTATCTTTTCACTATTACCTCACAATCACAAGGCCTCCATTAACTCTGCCACTGCACATGCCTTTCACCAAGGCTTGTCAGATACAACTCTTACTATTGCATGCACTGCGTCCACTCAATTGCTTTCACCCATCTCATCCTCCAAGCTTCTCACTCCTCTTTGCTCTTCCCATTCACTCACTGGGCATGCCTCACCATCTTTCTTGATCCTGATTCATCACTAATAGCTCTCCTGTCCACTTCCATCATTCTCAATTCCTTCCTTTATCTCATTACAGGAATAGGGTGGTACCAGTAGGAACCCAATGGGAGAAGTCACTCATGGGATCTCCATAAGTTTCTTCATAGGACATTCCAGAGATGCATCCCCCCTCCACCTCAACTCTTATCGGCAATGCCAAAGCGTGTCCTAGCAGAGGCAGGTGAGCCTACATCTGAGAAAAATTCTTCCAGGAGACTGGGACCTGTAAGTGCAAACAGTTGCCAGTGATGGCCATCCAAGTCTTCCAAGCCAACTAGAGAGCAGGCTCCCTCCACCCAGCTGTGGATATCAGAAGTGCATTTACTGGGTGGGAAAAAAAATAAATACATGGATGGCACAGGTGACAAAAAAATTATGAAAATTCTTGCACTTTTGTAAATATATATGCAATTTATTGTTAAAACGTCTGTGGTGGTCTCTTTGTCACTGTTGGACCTGGTTAAGCCATATTCATGAGGTGGATAAACTACCTCCTTATCCCAAAAATAAAAGACATTGTAATGGTCAGGCATAGCTCATTTTTGACAAGCAATCAACTCCATGACTGCAGATAGTATCAGATGACAGGAGCTTCTCACCATGATGTTGCTCATACAGCCAAAGCGTAGAACTTAACTGCAGACAGAACCAGAATCACAAATCCTTGAACTGTGTCATCAATAACTTATAACCAAGGTGCTAGACTTTGACAATGATATCACTGACATTAAAACATGTTGTGCAGGGACTGCATTAGGGCCTGGTTTGTATGCACTTTCCATACTTAGTAGAACAGATGATCCTAAACATCTCAGGAGGGAAAAGATAATTTTCTGTATTGGTTATCAAGGCAGAGCACTGTCATTCAAAATTTGGAGATGTTCAATGGACAGCTCACATCCCATCCCCCTAATAGCACAGTGGTCTGCCTTGAATAGCTGCACAAAGCTCTGCCTCTTCCAGGCCTGACAGAGTTAATCTTGACAGGCATGTAGTCCTTCTCAGCGTAAGTCCTTCTCCAGCAATTGATGGGGCGGAATATCCTTAATTTGAGGATGTCCAATATTTTCAAGAAGTGCAGAAAATGAAAAAGAAGTCTGTATATCCAAGATCACATTATTCTCCTCATGACTGCATGTTTTCCTGGACCATTGAGACTGCCTTGATCCAGCTGGCAACTTCAGACCAGGCTGGCAGTGTCTGTTTTGTGGCCTCCACTGCTAGACACGGGTAGGTGACAATCTCCCCTGTTTGCATTGTCTGCAGTAAATTTCTCAAACAAGGCAAAGTAGCTCAAGATTACCAGCACTTTACCCTGTGCACAGTAGTTTTTCAAAAATCGTGCTGACACCAGGAATCCTGGGATGTCCGAGCAGTGAACTTTCACTTATGGCAAGTGGGAGAATTAAACTAGTATTGGACAAGAGGGGTGCAATTGGGCCGTGCTGTCGAGTTAATGAGCCAAGCTGACCCAACAGCTTAAGAAAACACACCAGGTTTCATGAGAACAACTTTCTGTCAACAAAAACGACAGCCAATTTCTAAGATTCAACTCATAGTGCATTAAAACTGGTTCTGCTTTGGAACCAGGCTTGTCCAGTACCACTGTCAACTGGGATCATAACACAATCTAAATTTTCAATTTGAAATTTAAATAATGGCACAGAAACTCTTTTTAATTTTTGTCTTATTCTTTCATGGGATTTAGGTTGTGCTAGCAAGGCCAGCATGCGCTGTCCATCCCTAATTGCCCTTGAACTGAGTGGTTTGCTAGACCATTTCAGAGGGCAGTTAAGGGGACAACCATATTGTTTTTGGTATGGATCAGCAAGGATGGCAGATTTCCTTTCCTAAACAGCACTAGTAAACCAGATGTTTTTGTATAACAGTAGATAATAGTTTCAGGGGAAACAAGAACAGAAATTGCTGGTGAAACACAGCAGATCTGACAGCATATGTGGGGAGAAAGTAGAGTTAACGTTTTGATTCATGTGACTCTTCATCAGAACTGGTTTGTTTTAGACGTCAGGCATCCACAGTTGTTTGTCTTGTGTTAGTTTAATGAGACTAGCTTTCAGTTCCACATTTTACCAATTGAATTGAAATTCCGCCAGCTGCCAAGTGACACCAAAAGTAATAGCCCAGGCATCTGGATTATTATCCATGGGACATTACCACTTTACCAGCCCATAAAAATGTGCACATATCTTCACCTTCTGTTATTAATGAAATTATGCTGACAATAATGGACAAACCACTCACATCTCAGCTTGACATGAATCTTGATGTTAATGATCATGTGCAATTTCAAAACGTCTCTCAAAAAGCAAAGAATGGAATATAGAACAGTAAGCCACATTCTCAATTCATGAGATGATTCACTGCATAACAGTATTAATCACTTTTGCAATATCTCTATAATATTGAATCTAACATAAATAAAGTTCGACCAAAGAATATCTGTATTTGTAATCAGAATCTATTATGCATTTTTGTTCACAGTCATGACTATGAAGTAGTTCAATGATCCATACTGAATTAATAATAAACTGCTATAAAAGTTAGGACAGGGAAGCATGGTGTTGATATCTTCTGACTATTCCAATTCACATACCAAATTGAATTGTTATTACCATACAATTAAGTTCACACTAAAAACTTTACATGTTGAATGGCTCAGTTGGCTGGATAGCTGTTTTCCAAAGCAGATTGATGCCAATGAGTACAGGTTAAAATCCCACGTCAGCTGAGGTCATTCTGGAGGCCCTGCCTTCTCACAAGAGGTGTGATAGCCCCCAGGTTAAACCAGTCAAATTTCTCTAATAGAGAGCATGCGATGGAAACTTCCTTTGTATTAGCAATAAACTAGTTTCTTAGCTGTCATCACGCATAACCCCACCCCCACGCCGTCTTTCGTCACTTCACGTAACCCCGCCCCCACGCAAACCCTCGTCACCACGCATAACCCCGCCCCCACGCTTATTTCCGTCACGACGCATGACCCCGCCCCCACATCGAGCAACGTCACCACGTCTAACTCCGCCCCTACTTCGATCTCTGTCCCCGCCCCCAGCTCCAGTCCCACACCAGGTCCTAGCTCCCAACCATGCCGGATTTTCACCATCCCTCCAGATCTCCCCCTCTCTGAGGATGAAAGATCAGTCCTCAGCAGGGGCCTCACCTTCATTCCCCTATGCCCTCGGATTAATGAGTTCAACACGCGCCGAGATATTGAACAATTCTTATGCCGCCTTCGCCTCCGTGCCTACTTTCACAACCAAGACTCCCGCCCACCCTCTGACGACCCCTTCTCCCGCCTCCAACACACCCCATCCACCTGGACACCCTGTGCTGGCCTCCTACCCGCCCTCAACCTCTTTATAGCCAACTGCCGCCGTGACATTAACCGACTCAACCTGTCCACCCCTCTCACCCACTCCAACCTCTCACCCTCAGAACGTGCAGCCCTCCACTCCCTCCGCTCCAATCCCAACCTCACCATCAAACCCGCAGACAAGGGAGGCGCGGTGGTAGTTTGGCGCACTGACCTTTATACGGCTGAAGCCAAACGCCAGCTCGCGGACGCCTCCTCTTATCGCCCCCTTGACCACGACCCCACCTCCCATCACCAAACCATCATATCCCAGACCATCCATGACCTCATCACCTCAGGGGACCTCCCATCCACCGCCTCCAACCTCATAGTCCCACAACCCCGCACCGCCCGTTTCTACCTCCTGCCCAAAATCCACAAACCTGCCTGCCCCGGCCGACCCATTGTCTCAGCCTGCTCCTGCCCCACCAAACTCATCTCCCAATACCTCGACACGGTCCTGTCCCCTTTAGTCCAAGAACTCCCCACCTACGTTCGGGACACCACCCACGCCCTCCACCTCCTCCAGGATTTTCACTTCCCCGGTCCCCAACGCCTTATTTTCACTATGGACATCCAGTCCCTGTACACCTCCATCCCCCATCACGAAGGACTCAAAGCCCTCCGCTTCTTCCTTTCCCGCCGCACCAACCAGTACCCTTCCACTGACACCCTCCTTCGACTGACTGAACTGGTCCTCACCCTGAATAACTTCGCTTTTCAATCCTCCCACTTCCTCCAAACTAAAGGAGTTGCCATGGGCACCCGCATGGGCCCCAGCAATGCCTGCCTCTTCGTAGGATATGTGGAACAGTCCATCTTCCGCAACTACACTGGCACCACCCCCCACCTTTTCCTCCGCTACATCGATGACTGTATCGGCGCTGCCTCGTGCTCCCACGAGGAGGTTGAACAGTTCATCAACTTTACTAACACCTTCCATCCCGACCTGAAATTCACCTGGACTGTCTCAGACTCCTCCCTCCCCTTCCTAGACCTTTCCATCTCTATCTCGGGCGACCGACTCAACACAGACATCTATTATAAACCAACTGACTCCCACAGCTACCTGGACTACACCTCCTCCCACCCTGCCCCCTGCAAAAACGCCATCCCATATTCCCAATTCCTTCGTCTCCGCCGCATCTGCTCCCAGGAGGACCAGTTCCAACACCGCACAGCCCAGATGGCCTCCTTCTTCAAGGACCGCAGATTCCCCCCAGACGTGATCGACGATGCCCTCCACCGCATCTCCTCCACTTCCCGCTCCTCCGCCCTTGAGCCCCACTCCTCCAACCGCCACCAAGACAGAACCCCACTGGTTCTCACCTCCCACCCCACCAACCTCCACATACAACGTATCATCCGCCGTCATTTCCGCCACCTCCAAACGGACCCCACCACCAAGGATATATTTCCCTCCCCTCCCCTATCAGCGTTCCGCAAGGACCACTCCCTTCGTGACTCCCTCGTCAGATCCACACCCCCCACCAACCCAACCTCCACCCCCGGCACCTTCCCCTGCAACCGCAGGAAATGTAAAACTTGTGCCCACACCTCCGCATTCACTTCCCTCCAAGGCCCCAAGGGATCCTTCCATATCTGCCACAAGTTCACCTGTACCTCCACACACATCATCTATTGCATCCGCTGCACCCGATGTGGCCTCCTCTATATTGGTGAGATAGGCCGCTTACTTGCGGAACGCTTCAGAGAACACCTCAGGGACGCCCGGACCAACCAACCCAACCACCCCGTGGCTCAACACTTTAACTCTCCCTCCCACTCCACCGAGGACATGCAGGTCCTTGGACTCCTCCACCGGCAGAACATAACAACACGACGGCTGGAGGAGGAGCGCCTCATCTTCCGCCTAGGAACCCTCCAACCACAAGGTATGAATTCAGATTTCTCCAGTTTCCTCATTTCCCCTCCCCCCACCTTGTCTCAGTCGGTTCCCTCAACTCAGCACCGCCCTCCTAACCTGCAATCTTCTTCCTGACCTCTCCGCCCCCACCCCACTCCGGCCTATCACCCTCACCTTGACCTCCTTCCACCTATCCCACCTCCATCGTCCCTCCCCCCTACCTTTTATCTTAGCCTGCTTGGCTACTCTCTCTCATTCCTGATGAAGGGCTTATGCTCGAAACGTCGAATTCTCTATTCCTGAGATGCTGCCTGGCCTGCTGTGCTTTGACCAGCAACACATTTTCAGCTAGTTTCTTATCTGACCTGGGAGATCAATTGTTTCCTAAAATGTCATTTCTTTACAAGAGAAGATGAGAAAGTTTTTGCACTATGAAATAATTTACCTTTAGAACCGGCAGTAGGCAAAAATCCAACTTTCTCCATATTGTTATTCTTCCATCCCTTAACCAGAGATATTAACTGCTCCACTGATGTCATTATTTCAGACTGTCCATCATGATGTGGCTTGACTGTTTTTTTTCTGGGTGGACTTTCTGAATCATCAAAACCTACATCATTGCTTGAAGTATACAAATCCTCAGTGACCTGCTTCTCTCCAACACAAAATGTGTTTAATTTGCTTTTCCTTGCTTTATGAGGTGAAATAGTTGTGCTGCAGTTTTTAGGAGCTGAATCCATGGTCATGTTTCGTGTCTGAGGAACAGGCTTATTGCTCCAGTTCCAACTGGTCAATCTGCATTGATCTATTTCAGTTACAGCATTATTTGTGTCTTCCTAGGAGACCAAACAGTTAATTATTTTTGGCTTTGTAACATAAATAATGCATTTAAATTAATATAAATTGTGTTGTGATGTAGCTTTAATGAAATCAGGTTCAAAGTATCTTTTTTCTGAGGACTCTTCTTGAGATTTTTCGAAGGCCACCTTTTGAGTTTCAGGGGCTACATTTTGATTATCATTACCTCCTTCATTAGATAAGATGCAGTCATGAAGTAATATTATCTTTTGCATCTGTGATGACATATGCAGTATTTGGACTCCAAAACAGAATGAAAGGAATTCATGAATTTCCTCAATAAATATCAACTCTCCATTAAATGTAAAGGCACAACACACAAGGAAAGCTTAAATTTTCTCAACAATACAATGGGCTTCAAACAGGATTTTATCACACAGTCAATGCATTTAAAGTCTTTTAAAGAAAACACATTTTGGAATTATAAGTTAAAAGAAGCCTATAAATAATTCAGTATTCTGATAAATCTCTGCACTTGATTCTCCACGCCGTTCCTTTTGTAGCCACTGGCTTCTTCCACCACTTTACAGGCATAATCTTCCCCCCCCCGCTCCCCTTTCTAGCCTCCCATTTCTCACTTTATAAGTCAACACTTTGCTGTTTACATGGCCCCCTCTCAATAGCTCTTTCCTCACTGCAGTCTTACACATCACAGGCCTTGTCCAGGAAACCCACTACCTCCAGTCCTTTCCCAGTAGATGGTCACTCTATCCCCTCACACCTCACTCCAAAAGCCTGCTTGACCCCCCCAGACCTCATTCTACAAATCCACTTCCACCTTGCCTCACCCTGCAGACCTGCCACCCAGGCCATTCCTTGCAGATGCAGACTCCACCCTGCCAATCCACTCACTCCAGGCCCTGACTGGCAGATGCACATTCTGCCTCCCCTACTCAGCCCTGACCCCACGAACGTGCTATCCCAAGCCTTCGCCCCACAGACCACCTTCTAAGACCTCAGGAGTGATTGCGCCCACCTCCCCCCTGTATTTTAGGTGCTGAGTTAAGACTGTTTTGGTAGGTTTAAATTGAAAAGTAAAAGCGGCTGCCTTTATCACTTTGTAACATAATAAGTCAAAGTAACTTATGTCTGAAAGCAACTTACAATTACAGTAGCTGAAAATGTGTTGCTGGTTAAAGCACAGCAGGTTAGGCAGCATCCAAGGAATAGGAAATTCGACGTTTCGGGCATAAGCCCTTCCTGATGAAGGGCTTATGCCCGAAACGTCGAATTTCCTATTCCTTGGATGCTGCCTAACCTGCTGTGCTTTAACCAGCAACACATTTTCAGCTGTGATCTCCAGCATCTGCAGACCTCATTTTTTACCCTACAATTACAGTAGAACTTTATTAATAATTTTCATTTAAAAATGTCACTACCTCTCAGGCATGCTGAGAGAAGGCCACTCTATAATTGAGTGTACAATAGCCCAAAATACATGATCAAAGACAAGGAAACAGAGTTGTACATAAAAATGATAGGAAACTGTTGTTTTGATGCTTACAAATATAAATCATAAATACCATCAGTTCATAACGTGCATGACTAAAATGAATCCTATTAAATATAAGTCAGTGCAAAAGTGATTGAACAGCAATGCAACTCAGTCATGAGTTTTCTATGAAATAATTACGTCCAGTACCAAGAACATAATGATGTTCATGCTGACAAGTAATTTAATAGAATATAGAATTTTAAACTAAATTTCTGCAAATATTATTTTAAAATTATAAGACTAGCACATATGGCACATATTTTCAAAAATAATAATACATTTAAACTCCATTTATGTGGATAGTTAGTAAAGGCAAATAGGGTGGCATGGTGGTTAGCAAAGCTGCCTCAGTGCCAGGGAACCGGGTGCAATTCTACCCTTGGGCTGACTGTCTTTATGGAGTTTGCACATTCTTTCTGTGGCTGCAAGAATTTCTGCCAAGTGCTCCAGTTTCCTTCCACAGCACTGCTGCCTCACAGCGCCAGGGACCTGGGTTCAATTCCCGCCTCAGGCGACTGACTGTGTGGAGTTTGCACGTTCTCTCCGCGTCTGCGTGGGTTTCCTCCGGGTGCTCCGGTTTCCTCTCACAAGTCCAAAGATGTGCGGGTCAGGTGAATTGGCCATGCTAAATTGCCCGTAGTGTTAGGTAAGGGGTATATGTAGGGGTATGGGTGGGTTGCGCTTCGGCGGGTCGGTGTGGACTTGTTGGGCCGAAGGGCCTGTTTCCACACTGTAAGTAATCTAATCTAATCTAGTCCAAAGATGTTCAAGTTAGGTGGTTTGGCTATGCTAAGTTACCCTGTTGTGTCCAGGGATGTGCAGGCTGGGTGGATTTGCCATGGTAAATGCAGAATTACAGCAATAGGCTGGGTCTGCATGGAATGTTGTCCGGAGGGTCGGTGATGATTTGATGGACCGAATGCCCACTTTCTACACTAGAGGAATTCTATGATTTTAAGTTTCTGACTGGCATGTTATTCATGCCAATGTCAGCAGATGGCACTGTTTCCAAGTACACCCTCCCTCAAATCTATTATTTCTCAGTTTGAAGCCTCATCCCAAAGCAATAAGATATTTTAATTAAATACATTGTTCACTGTAAAGCCCTAACAGTCATGCAAATGTCTCAACTTGAATATTAGTATGCTTTTTAAACTGACAACTTGTATTTATATTATATCTCTAATATAGTGAAACATCATTTGGGGCTTCAAAGAAACATTACAAGCAATATCTAACACCTAGCTACATAAAACTAGTTAAAAGCTTGTTCAAAGAGATTTAAAGAGCACCCTATGGGAGAAAAGAGGTAGAGTTTTCATTTCTAATGTATTAAGGAAAAATACTGAAAAAGGTAAATGTTCATTAGATTTCCAAACAAAATAGAAAACTTTTAAAAATGAAAAAAACCTCAGGAGATCAGCATCTGAGTCATGTTTTAGACAATAGCTCAGGAAAGTAAATAAGAAATTTTACTCCTGCTGAAAAATAGGAATTTAAAAACGGAATAAATAATACCTTTTGCGCAACATGATTTAACAAACTTTCCTTTTCTTCAAAGCTAGCTTGAATTTCTGCAGAAGAAACTGAAGTAATGGTTTCTGCAGTAATGTCAACTTTTTCTGCACTGAATGGCTCTGTCTCATTTTCTGTTAACCACAATCTAAGTAAAAATAAAAAAAATGTTATCTTAACAGTATAGAGTAATCCTTAGGAAACATAATACCATAAGTGAGTCTTCTATTATTCCAAATGCTCACCTTATCATTCTTCAGCATGGACACACTGAAAAATTAGGAGGTCTATTTGCAGAAATTTACTATGCAAACATTTTATAGCATATTATTTGTCTAGTAGCTACTCTTAGGATACCTAACAAATCATTACTGGTAATTTTGTATATTTTCACTGTAACAAAAGGATATAAAATATTGCTTTACTTACATAACAAATAATTGCTATTAAAAACTCAAAAATGTCATTTTGATGATTGAAGCAAGATAAACCCATAAGTTACACTCTACGAAACAATACGCTATACAATTCTTTTCGATTGCTTCACAGGATACATTTTTTTCCATCCTTGTGTGGTCTAAGCAATTCCTTTTACGATTGACTGCTTTCCTATTCCATTTCCACAATATTGAATAGACCAGAGTTTCGCCAAACCAAGTAAAGGCTATGTAATCCCTTCACAGAAAGGCATCCACACTCATTCAAGTTTTGTGATCATTGTCAGCTTGGTTGAATTCATGTCTCACCATGGTGGGATTTTCTTACATCCCCTAAGTTGCCAAACAAATCTCCTAAAGCACTACACTGGTGTACCCAGTTATGATAGTCTATAAATTACTTAAGGATTATTTTCTTTTCTCACAAAAAATATTACTGTATCAATAGGAACCAATTTAAATGGTTTCAGCAACATGTGCTATAATCTATTTTCTACATTACAACTGAATGATTAATCTTTGACTCTTCTAGAGGTGTCCAGCATAATAGGTGCCAGTCTTCAGACAGTTCAATTCACTCCATTTCAAGAAACAACTGACTGCACTGGATGCAGTAAAGACGATAGGCCTCAATAATATGCTGGTTGCAATGCTGAATACTTGTGCTTTGGAACTCCATGCACCTCTAAGCTAAGTTGTTCTAGTACACATATCTATTAGGCAATGTAGAAAGTTTTCCGGCTCTATCCAGTCAATTACCACTAGACGAGTCTACTCTCAATCAGCAGCAGAATGATGAAAGGTATTATTGGTAGTACTTTCCAAGCACCAATTACTCAGCAATAGCCTGCTTATCAATGATCAGTTCAATTCTGCCAAGAACACTCTCTAGTCTCAGGTCTTGCGGTGCAGAGGTAGGGTCCCAAGAAATTTCTAGGCCAAGAAATCTGATTTCAAGTCCTACCTGCCCCAGGTATGTGCTCAACATCTCCAAATAAATTGATTAAAATAACTACAACCTTAACTGAACATGAACAAATTGAGTTGAATTGAAGATGACTGCCCTTAACATTAAACAGAACTTAATCAACTGAGCAGCAAAGAACTTTAGTAAGATTTAGCTGGCCATAAGAAATGGGAACAAGAGTAGACCATTTGGCATTTTCTCTAATATTTAGTAAGACATGGCTAATCTGATATTCCTTATATCCACTTTCCTGTCTTTTGCCCATAGCCCTCAATTCCTCTACTGATAAAAACCTATTTTAGCTTTAAATGTACACTCTGCTCCTACAGCTCTCTGTAGCAAGGAATTCCAAAGATCCTCAACCCTCAGAGGAGAAATTCCTCTTCATTTCAGACTTGAATAGGCACCCCTTTTAGAGTCCTGGACTCTCCCATGAGGGGAAACATTCTCTGAACATTTAGCCTGTCAAGCCCCTTAAGAATCCTATATGTTTCAATGAGATCACCTCTCCTTTTAAATTCCAATGAATACAGTACCCACTGTTTAACCTTTGCTCTTAAGATAATCTCTCCATGCAGGGGATCATTCAATGAAAATTCTCTAAACTGTGTTCAATGAAATAATATCTTTCCATAAATAAGGGAACAAAAACTGTTCACAATAATCTAGATGTGGACTCACCAGCACCTTGTACAGTTGGTTAAGACTTCCCTAGTCTTATACTTCAATCCTTTGAAATAAGGGTCAATATCCCATTAGTCTTCCTGATTACCTGGTGCACTTGTGAGCTAATTTTGTAATTCAAGCACAAGTACCCCAAGTCCCCTTGTGTTGTAGATTTTTACAGTTTTTCTCCATTTAATTAATACTGTTCTTCTGTTCTCCCTTTCAAAATGAACAACTTTACATTTTCCACACCATGCTTCATTTGCCACATTTACTTAACCATCTCTATAAGCATCTCTCTGTAAACTGTTGTATCCTTATTCCCACCTGCCTTTCCAGCTATTTTTGTGTCATCAGCAAACTTTCCTGCAGTCAGATAGTCCTTCCTCAAACTCACTAATATATACAGTTGCAGTCCCTACATTGCACTCTGTGAAATCCCATTGGTCATAGGCCATCAACCTGAAAAAAAAACCTTATCCCCACTCACTGTTTTGTGGCCATAAGCCAATTTTCTATCTATGTCAATATACTACCCCCAACACCAGGGACTCTTATCTCATGACTTAACCTTTTGTGAGGTACCTTGTTGAATGCCTTCTGGAAGCCCAAATACAATACATCTACTTGTTCTCCTCCATCCACTCTGGTTGAGACTTACTTAAAAAATGTTAATAAATTAGTCAGATATAATTTCACTTTCATGAAAATATATTGACTCTGCTTGATTAGGTTTTGATTTTTCATTTGTTCTACTATTATCTATTTAATAATTGAAGCTAGACGGTTCCAACAAGGTGTGTTAAGCTAATTGGCCTATAGTTACCCACTTTTGCCTCCATTTTTAAAGAGGAGTATCACAATGGCAAATTTCCAATCCTCTGGTACACCTCCAGCATCCAAGAATTTTTAGAAAATAACAACCAATGCATCAACTCTCTATAGCTACACATTCAGGATCCTTGGATGCAGGCCATCAGGGCCAGATGACTTATTTGCCTTTAGTCCCATTAATTGTTTAATACTATTTAATAACAATAGACATAGGAGCAGAAATTAGGCCATTTAGCCCATTGGGTCTGCTCCACCATTCAATCATGGCTGATAAGTTGCCCAACCCCATTCTCCCATTTTCTACCCGTAACCTTTGATTGTCTTGATACTCAAGAACTTATGTATCTCACTCTTGAAAATACTCAATGACCTGACCTTCTGTGACAACTAATTCTATAGATTCACACTCATTGGCTGAAGACATTTCTCCTTATCTCCATTCTAAAATGTCTTTCCTTTACTATAAGGCTATGCCCTTGGGTCCTAGTCTCTCCTTCCAATGGAAACATCTTTCCAACATCTACTCTGTCCAGGCCATTCAGTATTCTGTATGTTTCAAATAGCCACCTCCTCATCCTACTAAACTCTATTGAGTATAAATCCAGAGTTCCTCATATGTTAAGCTTTTCATTCCTGGGACCAATTTCTTGAACCTACTCTGAACACGCTCCGGGGCCATTACATCCTTCTTAAGACATGGGGCTCAAAACTGCGCACAGTACTCCAAATGTGGCTTGAGCAGAGCTTTATACAGCCTTAGAAGTACATCCCTGCTTTCATATTCGAAGTGTCTCAAATGCCATCATTGCACCTGTGGGGGCGAAACAGTGGCTCAGTGGTTAGCATTGCTGCCTCACAGTGCCAGGGACCGGTTTTGATTCCATCCTCAGGCAACTGTCTGAGTGGAGTTTGCACATTCTCCCTGTGTCTGCGTGCATTTCCTCCCACAATCCAAAGATATGCAGGTTGGGTAAATTGGTCATGTTAAATAGCCCATAGTTTAGGTTAGGTGTATTAGTCAGGGGTAATTATAGAGTGGGTCTGGGTTACACTTCAGAGGATTGGTGTGGATTGCTGGGACAAATGGCCTGTTTCCGCACTGTAGGGATTCTATGAATATTCAATTATCTCAAAATAAATGCCATCATTGCATCTGCCTTCCTAACTACTGACTCAACCTGCAAGTTTACCTTAAGAGAATCATGGACTAGAATTCCCAGTCTCTTTGCACTTCAGACTTCTGAATTTTCTCCCCATTTAGAAAATAGTCCATGCCTCTATTATTCCTACTAAAGTGCATGGCCTCACATTTTCCCACAACATATTCCATCTGCCACTTCTCCGCCCACTCGCCGAACCTATTCAAATCTTTCTGCAACCTCCCCACCTCTTCAATGCTACCTGTCCCTCTACCCATCTTTGTATTATCTGCAAACATATCCAGAATGCCCTCAGTTCTTTTGTTTAGATCATTACTGTATAAAGTGAAAAGTTATGGTCCCAATACTGAGCTTTGCGGAAAACCACTTGTCACCGGCTACCATCCTGAGAAGGATCGTTTTATTCCCACTCTCCACTTTCTTCCAGACACCTTACCTCTGACACCATGGACCTTTATTTCCTCAGTAGCCTCCAGTGTGGCACCTTGTCAAGTGCTTTGTGAAGTCCAGGTATATAACATTCATTGGCTGTTGTTAACCTGCTTGTTACTTTCTCAAAGAATTCGGGCAGATTTGTCAGGCATGACCTTCCTTGATTAAACCATGCTGACTTTGCCATATTTTAACATACATTTCCAAGTATTCAGAAATCTCATCCTTCACATGGATTCCAGGATCTTACCCATGACTGAGGTTAGGCTATTCAGTCTGTAGTTTTCTGTCTTTTGCCTTACTCCATTTTTAAACGGGGAGTGTCACAGCGATTTCCAGTCCTCTGTAACACTCCCTGTTTCTAGTGATTTTTGAAAGATCACTATTAACACCTCGACTCTCTCTTCAGCTATCTCTCTTAGAACTCTGGGATGTAGCCCATTTGGTTCAGGTAATGTATGCACCTTCAGGCCATTCAGTTTTTCTAGCACCTTCTTCTTGGTGATGGCCACTATACTCAGCTCTGCCTCCACACTCTCTTGAATTTTGAGGATATTACTTGTGTGTTCCACTGTGAAGACTGATGTGAAGTAATTATTCAGTTCCTCAGCCATTTCCTTGTTCTCCACTACTATCTCTCCAGCGTAATTTTCCAGCAGTCCAATGTCCATTTTTGCCTCTCTTTTGCTCTTTATACATGTAAAGAAACTCTTACAGTCTACCTTTATATTACTGGCTAGCTTACCCTCATATTTAATAATCTCCCTCCTTATTTCTTTTCTTGTTGCATTCTGCTAACCTTTGTAAGCTTCCCAATCCTCTGGTTTCCCACTGCTCTTCGCCACATTATATGCTTTCTCTTTTCCTTTTAAGCTATCCCTGACTTCCCTCATCAGCCATTGTTGCCTCATCCTACCTGTACCATGCTTCTTTTTGCTTAGAATGAATCTCTGTTGTGTCTCCTGAAATAGTCCCAGAAACTCCTGCTATTGCTCTTCCACTGTCTTTCCTGCTAGACTCTTCTTCCAGTTAATTCTACCCAGCTCCACCCTCATGCCTCTGTAGTTGCCTTTATTCAGCTGTAATATTGTTACCTTTGATCCTATCTTCTCCCTCAAATTGCAGAGTAAATGCAATCATATTTTGATCACTGCCTCCTAAGGGTTCCTTCATCTTAAGCTCCCTTATCAAGTCTGTCTCACTGCCCAACAGTAAATCCAGTATTACCTGTTCCCTCATGGGCTCCACCACAAGCCACTCCAAAAAGTCATCTCGTAAATATTCCACAAATTAATTTTCTTGCAATCCACTACCAACCTGATTTTCCTGTCCACCTGCATATTGAAATCCCATCTGATCACTGTATCTTTGCCTTTCCTACACATCTTTTCTATCTCCTGGTGTTTCTGACTGTTTGGAGGCCTGTACATAGCTCCAGTTATGGTTTTTTTAATTTTGCGATTTTTCAATTCTACCCACATAGATTCGACACCATCTGACTCTACTTTGTTTCTTACTATTATTTTACTTTAATTTCTTACTAATAAGACAACACCACCTGCCTATACCTTCAATAGGATCCTTGAATATTCAGCTCCCAATCCTGATCCCCTTGCAGCCACATCTCCGTGATGCCACCACATCGTACCTGCAAATTTTGATCTTCACCACAAGCTCAATTACCTTATTCCTTATACGGCATGGATTCAGATTTAACACCTTCAGCCCTGTGTTAACTGTTCCCCTTCTCATCATTTGTTTGTCCAGTGTGCTTGCTAGCCCTTTCCATACACCCTGTCCTATTTGTTTCTGCGCTGAAGATTTAAATAACCTCTCCTGAGTTCTGTACTATTACCTCCTCCTTTAATTCAGGTTTTTATTATTTTCTATAACTGAAACCTCTCCCCCCACCATTTAGTTTAAAGTCCTGTCTAAAGCCCTAGTTATGTGAGTCGCTACGTCTGGTCCTAGCACGGTTCAGATGAAGACCCATGAATGCAAACCCCGTTTCTCTAATGATGGTACTTACTGCCTACCCCATAATCTTTAGTATTAATCGGATGCTTGAAGTATCTACCCCATTTAAGATTGATACTAAATGTCTGTTTAACTCCACTGTCATTTTCTTATTTGACATTCTATCTCCACAGTTTCATTTTCTAAGAGGCTTGTGTTGACTTTGGGCTCTCTCTTCATCTTTTTGAAGTGATTCTTATTGTCAGTTTTTATATTTCTTGTCAGTTTGGCATTGTACTTTGCCTTTATTGTGACTTTAGTCCTCCTTATCTGCATTCTGAACTTATCGCAGTGTTTGATGTGATCACTGACTTTCGCTTCATTATATGTTTTTTCTTTAAACTTAATACTCTCCTTAATTTCCTTAGTTAGCCATGGATGGTTTATCCATCTCTGGGAATCTTTCCTCCTTACTGGGATAGATTTTTGCTGAGAGTCAAAAAGACAAAAGAACTGGGTTTTGGATGGTGGTGGTGGTTGGATTGAGGTAGTCATAGGTTAACACAGGTAGAGGGTGTGGCCTGGTTGGTCAATTGGAGGAATAAATCCTGTTGGTACCTGGAAGGAAAGGTTGGTCAGAGGAATGGAAGAGAAGAGGGGGCCTGGAAAGAGAGTCAAGGGATGGGAAAGGAGGTTAATTGAAATTGAAAAACTCAGTGCTAAATCCTCCAGGCTGAAGGCTGCCCAGGCAGAGTGAGGTGTTGCTCCTCCAATTTGTGGATACATTACCTCCTTAAATATGTGCCGCTCCTGCTAATCTAATCACACAGTTCACTTTGACTAACTCTATCCTCATCTCATTGTAATAAATTAAGCACACTCGGGAACTGAATATTAAATTTATCATGTTGTGATCACAACATCTGAGGGAATCTTTTCCCTGAGGTCATTTATTAAACTGTCCTAATGCGCTCGAAGAATTCATTGTCATTCCAATTCGATTAACCCAACCAGCATGAAGATTAAAGTCAGCCATAAATATTTGATGAATTCTTTTTCATGCTCTCATTCTTTGATGATATATAAGCTTTCCAGAATGGCTATTCTTTGGTAGGAATTGTGTACAGATCTCCAATGTCTTCCTTCCTTTGTTTTTTCGTTTTAACTCCACCAAAATGGACTTTATATCATCCAAGCCATCATCCAAACCTCAATCATCTCTCACAACTGTCTTCAATTCATCTCTTATTAACAGTGCTACCCAACCACATTCTCCTTCCGTCTTGTCCTTCCAAAAGGTCAAATATCCATGAATATTAAGTTCCCACTTTTGATCTCCTTATAACCATATTTCCATAGTGGCTTGGAAGTTATATTCAGTTACCTCGATTTGTGCCATTGGTTCATCTACCTTATTCAAAATACTTTGTGCATTAAGATACAAAGCCTTTAAGTTTTTTCTATTATCAAATTTTCCCACACTTTATGCTTCCTTGGTGCATATGACATTCACACTCTCTGTCCCTTCCTTTTATTTTATGGTAACAATCAGCCCCATTACCAATGTGCAATCCTATTTTCACCTTTACCTTTGATTCTAATTTTCCATCTAACTGAACCCATGACTGATTTGGAATCGGGGGTAAAAAATACTTCACTGAACCAGATACATAAACACTGTGCCCACAAGAGCAGATCAGAGAATGAGAATTCTTTACCAAGTAATTCAGCTTCAAATTCCTCAAAGCTTGTCCAAAATCTACAACACACATTAAGTGTGTGATGGAATACTCCCCAAATGCCTAAATTACTGTAATTCCAAACACACTCAAGATGTTCAACACCATCAAGGACACAACAGCTTCTTCAACTGGCACCATCTACCATCTTATAATTTACCCTCCTATCAATGGCACACAGTGTAACAGTGTGCAGTGTCCACAAGGTGCATTCATCAAGGTTCCTTCAACAGCATCTCCAAAACTTAGAATGTCTACCTCCTGAAAGAACATGGGCAGCAAGAGGAAGGAAACATCAACACCTGCAAATTCCCTTCTAAAACATCCTGATTTGGAGATATATCATTATTCCTTCAGTGTCACCAGTTCAAAATCCTGAAACATCCTCCTTACCAGTGATTTGAATGTATCTACTCTACACAGACTACAGCAGCAAAACAAGGCGTCTCACCACCATCTTCTCAAACATAATTAAGGATGAGCAATGGATTTGCTAGACATATCTATATCCTAAGAACAAACAATTAAAAAAAAGAACTTCACAGAAATTAACAACAAATCCTTTGGTGAATTGTAAAATCACTGATGGTAATTTCACAAGTTGCAAGTTTAACCAAAAGCCAGAAGTTGCTATCTGTTTCAGTGCAATAACAAAGAACACTGATAATTTCAATATAATTAGAACTGCAAAATCTAAGGCAGTATTTAAATCTGAGCATAGGTAAATAAGGAAGGGAGATCCTTTTAGCCCTTGAGCCTATCCTACCATTCAGTGAGAACATAGCTATTCTACTTGTTAACTTCATATATCGACTCTATCCCACTTCCTTAATACCTTTGGTAAATAAAATGTGCTGATCTCAGATGTAAAATGCATGAATTGCCATTTATAGGAGAGTGTTCCAAATTTCCATCATTTTTTTGTCTCTTCCACCATAATTGTTTCATAATAAATCTGGAACTAAAAGCTAGTGTCTTTAGTCAATCGTCCTAAAACTCTATCTGGCTCAGTCTTCTTCCTTAGGGAAGGAAATCTGCAGTCCTTCCTGCTATGGTCTACATATGATTCCAGAACCACAGCAGTGTAGTTAGCTCTTAGCTATCCTGTTAAATTATCATTCAGTTCAAGGGCAATATGGGATGGACAACAAATGTTGACCTTATTAGTGACATGCAAATCTCATGAAAGAATAAAAATAATATGTAAAAACATATATTTGGATATCATTTCTGATGAATCTGGGTCTATTTTTTTGAGTATACCTTTTAGAATTACAGACTTCAAACAGTTTCTTCCAATCTACTTTATGATTGTCACAGTCTGCCAATTAGAAAATTCTTTCATTATTCTTATTCTGTCACCATGTATTCAATTAAATTCCCACTCATGCCATTGGCCTTCAATGCCACTAGCTTCAACTTTACATAAGACACCATAGAAAGTATTCTATCCAGATGCATCCGGCTTGGTGTAGCAACTGCTCTGCCCAAGATATAAGAGCTGTAAATACAGCCCAGTCCATCATGCAAGCTAACCTTTAACCATTAACTCCATCTATACTTCTCACTGTCTTGGACTGGCAGCCAATATATTCAAAAACACATCCCAACCAGACTATCATCTCTTCTAACCTCTTCCATCAGGCAGAAGACACAAAAGCTTAAACATATTCAAGAACAGTTTCTTCCACATTATTATTAGACTTCTGAATGGACCTCTCGAATTTTAAATTTAACGTTGTGCACCTTCTCTGCAGCTGTAACATTGTATTCTTCACTCTGTCTATGACCTTAATTCCATTTGAATGGTATGATCTATCTGTGCTGCACCCAAAACAAAAACTTTTTACTTTACCAAGATACATGTGACAATAATAAGTCAATAAAAAATTATTATGGCAGATTTTTTAAAAATCTTCTCGAAGTTCATAAATAACATCCGTAGATGTTCCTTGTCCATTACTTCAGTCAACTATTCAAAAAGATTAATCAGATACTGTCTGCCCTGTAGAAATGCATATTGGCTCTTTCCAATCAGCTTAAATCTTTCAAAATGTTAATTCACTCTAGCTTCATTATAAATTCTTATTATTCCCCAACGTAGATATCAGACCGACTAATTTACAATACCCTAGTTTGTCTGACTTAAATGGCAAAATTACATGCCTGATTTTTCAGTCTAAAGGAATGGTTCCCCTATATATAGAACTTTAGAAGCTCATGTAAGTAGCAGGTCTGCAATGTTTAAATCCATGGGAAAGGAATTGATTTGATCCTGAGGAAGCCACCCTTTTAGATTCATTGGGCAGTCACTGAATGACATGGGCAATGACAAACATTTGGGAAAATATGGGGGTCGAGAGTATGATGCTGGAAAAGCACAGTCGGTCAGGCAGCATCCAAGGAGCAGGAGAATAAGCCCGAAATATTGATTCTTCTGCTCCTCAGATGCTGCCTGACTGGCTGTACTTTTCTAGCACCACACTCTCGACTCTGATCTCCAGCATCTGCAGTCCTCACTTTCTCCTATTTGGGAAAATATGGCAAGAATGAAAACATGAGATTCTCAATGTCGAGAATTTTTGCACAGAATTTTGATGGTTAGATGAGAATTTTGCAAACTAAGTAGCAAGGCCATTTGTAATGTATGAACATCTCATTATTATTTAACCTCACCTCATATATATGCAAGTTACTCTTGTCCCAAACATTGGAGAAAAACTAGATAGAAAGAATTCCCAAAATGGATGTCAAGAGCAGAACAACTGTAATTCAGCTTATCTTCTTTGGGCATTCTTTTGGCCAGCATTCCACAACATCTCAGGGCATGTTCCGTAAATACTGTCCAAAGTGGCTGGCACCAGATAGGCACCAAACTCATCACATAATAGATCAGAGAATCTCAATGGTGTGGAAGGAGGCCATTTGGCACATTCAGTCACACTGACCCTCCAAAGAGCATCAAACCCAGACCCATTGCCTCCCACCCTATCCCTGTAATTTTGTATTTCCCAAGACCAATCCACCTAGCCAGCACATCTTCAAACTGTGGGAGAAAACCAGAGGAGCCGCTGAAATCCACACAGACACGGGGAAAAAATACAAACTCCACATAGACAGTTGCCCAGGGCTGGAATCAAAACTGGGTCCTTGGCACTGAGGCAGCAGTGTCAACCACTGAACTATTGTGCCACCTGTTATGATTTTACTTAAATTATGGTTCACCATCTCTGAAGCTCACCAACACCTTTCATTGCAATGCTGTGTCCAATGCTGCTTTGCATACAGGTACACACACACATGTATTAGAACAGGATGTATCTCTGGATTTTAGCTTGCCTACTTAGCACTTACTTTACACCTATTTGGATACACTCAATCCTTGTCTTTTTGGGTCCTGCCTCATTCAGAATTTAAAGGTTCACAGTACTTTTGCTGCTCCTTGGATGCTGCCTGAACTGCTGTGCTCTTCCAGCACCACTAATCCAAAATCTGGTTTCCAGCATCTGCAGTCATTGTTTTTACCTAGTACTTTTGTCTTGTCTTACCGCACAGACACAAGCTAGGCAAACCTATCATGTTTACCAGCAATTAACCAATTAAAAAGATGGATGTTATGTCTGGCACTGTGCTATGTCAATATCACACCCACAACATATGGAAGCAACTTATAAGACAAAAACACTGATGACCATTTAGTTGGATCACTATCTCTTAAAGTTTAAAAGCAGCAATCCTTAGTCAAGTCCAGATGGATTGTCATCAATGAACTTTGTCAAAGCCTTCTGAAAGTCCAAATAAATCACAAACACTGTCCTCCACAACCTTCACCATCACCTCACCCCCTCCTTCGCCCAAAATCAACTGTACTAATTACATCCTTGAAGAATATCAGTAGATTTGGCAAGCATGTCCCTTTCATAAATCTGTTCAGACTCTGTCTGATCCTACCAGTGTTTTCCCAAGTGCTCAGCTATTAAATCTTTTATAATGGACTCTTGCATTTTCCCCACTGCCAACATCAGGCTGACTGGTCTCATCCCCAAGGGGCACATATAACTAGAGTGCCAATTACTCCTTTAAGTGGGCTTAAGAGTGTGTTGCATAATCCTTGCATGCTGTCCTCTGTACAGCTGGAGCAGGCAGAGGGCAGATGTGACGGATGCTGAAGAGCTGGGAGAGCAGCTGCAGTCTTCGAAGAAGAAAGAAGTTATTGAGCAACAGGAACATTATCTTCACCATGATAAAGCATTGGGTCCAGAGAGCCAGACAGGACTTAATTTATACCCTCTTCCAAGAGATCTCTGTTGGGTGAAGTCATCATTCACATTTGTAAATTTGTTACTGCACCAAAGGTAATCAATCCCATTTAATCCCAGTTTTATTTAGTTCTTTCTATGCTTTTCCTGCTGTTTAATAAAAATTAACATTCACAATGGGTTTGAAGGCATTATAGCATCTGGCACTCACATATTCAATCATGATAATGTAATGCTACACTAGACATTAGGAAGACAGTAGCAATCCTTCAGACATGGTTCTAACATTGAATGGCACTGAGGAAGGATAGCCTCTGGAGTTTCATTATTGTAGCTGTTGTGAAAGTGCAGTGCCAATGATTTAAAGTGCCAATGTGTTTACAAATATTATATTCTATGTACAATGAAATGTTACCCATGCCTATTATGCGCTTCAGAAGACTTTCCTTCCCCTCTCATTACCTCAAAACATTGTTGTCTGTCCCTAACTGGGATGACTGGGGGGGGTGGCCTGCCCTACTCAGAAGCCTGTTGACCATGGTATTTAGGGCAGATGACCCCAATAACTTTTGTGCCTAGAAGGCCCATACATGCTGAGTGTCTCCTGGCTAGATGAAGGCTCACACTCCTCAGCTTGAAATCCCACAGAATTGTAGAGATGCCACACTTTTTGTTTTTTCTAAGAGATTATTGGTGAGCCTGTGCATGGGTCTTCCTGGCACCATCCTGTCTCCTTCTGGGGAAGAGGGACCTGGAGGGAGGTCAACCTCCTTTGTACTTCTGTTGTCTTGTTATTGGTGTTAATTACCAATAGATCTGACTCTCCATGGAAACCACTGACTTGTCCATAGAGACAGTAAGATGCAAGCATGCTGAGGACAGCACAGTACAGACAGGGTTGATGGACTCTTCCAATTCAATTTACTGAGTGTCTCCAACAAAACTGCCCGCTGTCCATGTCTGTTGTCCATCTCAATAAAGTTATTAATGGCTGATACCATGGGGTCTTCTTCTTTCTGGGGCTGAGCAGTTGCCTAGTCTTCAGCAGTTCTCAAAGGCCAACAACCTGGGGCATTACTTCCTCAACCACTGCAGAGACGTGCCCATGATGTGATCATCAGAACGTGCTCCCAATTCTAATCTCAATAACCACCAAGGTGTCAGTAACTAAAATAGGGGAAGGCATGGAGTCAGCCTTGCCAGTGCATCCACTGAGAATTCTGTGCCTTATTCCTCATAGATATAGGAGGAGATGATGACTGGAGGGGCTGGTTGATGCCATCCATGCCAAAGGAAAAAAGGGTATTAAGCTGTGGAGTAAAAGGTAGTAACTTAGGCATGTTAAGTATACATTCATAGTGGTGGTAATGGGAGAACAGCAACATGCTAGACAAGGAACCTTACTTGGTTGCTGAGTCATGGAGGTTTTGGCATCACCAAATAAGTAGTCACCCTCTCCCTCTAAGGCAAGGATTCTCTCCTCAAAGGGGCTGAGCAGACAAATGTTGGGCAGTCCAACACCTGTCTTGGTCCTCTCCATCATGTTGCTGTTTGTCATTTTCGCCTGCAATCAGACAAGGGCAGAGTTTCAGTGAAAGTGGCTGACAAGTTGTCAGTGTTAGTGCAGGTAAAAGAAAGGTGTTGAGGTGTCCCAAGTGAGTGAACAGGAAAGCTTAGTATTTTGGGGAGGGGCTAGGTAACAGTGATTGAGGAAGAATACTACACTTGGTGAAAGGTGCATGCAGTGGCAGAGTTTGAGTGAATAAGGGGCATCAGAGCAAAGATTGTGGCATTTATTCTTGCTGAGAAAGGAAGGTCATTAATCATCTTCCGCCATCCCTAGGCATTCCTCTGTACTGTGAGCACTGCACTGACCCTGATGGAAACATCAGACAAGGTTTGCAGGGACTGGTGCTCTAGGAGTCATGTGATGGTCCGGAGGAAAAAGGACAACTCTCCAGTCCATCTTCACCTCCAGGTCTCTGTCAGCAAAATGGGATGCCAACTCATCTCTAGGGTAATTCTTCAAACAGTGCAGCTGTGAAGAGTTATTCATGACTTATAGCATTTGAAAAAGTACACAGCTGAGATTTAAGTATAGCAAGGAATCCAGAAGCATCTGGCAGCAGCGAGACTTCTACCACTAAATACTTAATGTATTCATAGTGAAGTAATTAGTGTAAAATTGTAGGAGAAAACAAAGAGAAACTCTCCATGAAACTCCCTGAAATTAACATTTAGCCAAATTTTAGGGAAAAAATTAGCCCATTATTTTTCTCAGTATTGTTATCTTGCTAACATCAATTTTAGTGAACCCTTGCCCTTGACTCAATATTGATAGCTACTTTTCCTCTAATGTAAATACTGAGTAATTAATCAATATATTGTAGTTTCATTTTTAATTGACAATTATCAATTCTCAAAGAGTTCTACCATTCAACATTTTTTTTGGCATTTCCTTGATATCTACTGGAATTTCTATTTACACTCCATTTTTGTAGTTTGTATTGTCTATTTAATTATCTTTGCTGTTCTTTGTTTCTTTCCCATTTGCCGGGTTGCTCAGTTATTTATTTTATATTCATTCCTGTTTAATATTGTCTGTTAATTGTATGGCAAGTAAAGCTTTTGCCCCTGAGGAGTATAATGTGTTTCTTCATCATATTAAAAGCTTTGTTTTAAACGTCCCCCATCCCAGCAACAGATCTAACCTATTAACAGATCTGCCTAGTTTACTATATAAAGTCATTTTCATATTGTGTAGGAACTTTACCTAAATCTAGATTCTTAGTAGCTGCTCTACTTTACTCCCTTTCAAATAACATGTTGAACCCAAACATTTTATGATCACTGTTCACTAAATTTTAGTGCACTCTGAGGCTACTGGCTACATGTAGCCCAATATTCAATCAAATATGGCTTGCTCCCAGACAAGGTGCATAAATCTATCCTGAACACACATTCATATGTTCACTACCTTTCTGATATGAGATTTAATTTCAACAAGTAAAATTGTTTCAAATCTTGTTTATTGAAGTGAGCCATTTTAGAGTAATGACTGTATCCTTGAATAAACCTCAATTTTCAGCATTAAAATCTAGAAATCTGAAATACTTGTCTGATTTCAAACTTCTCCATTTCCTTATCAAGTTCTTTGAACATAAACTGTAACTTTCTAAAATTGCTTATTTTCAGAGGCCTATTATCTCCTTTGTTCAGCATGTGTACAAAAAAATTTAAATTGCTTTTGATTTCTTCCCATGGCTATTTCAATGTAATTTTTGCTACCCATCCTTTTTTTTAAAAAAAAATTTGTTCATATTAAGACTAGTTTCTTATGCTCACCCTCCACTGTGTGGTAACTTTGATAATAATTGATCCTCAAATCTTATGTGTAGTTTTAATCAGAATACATGTTCAAGAACTGCAAGTATAGCAATAATTATGAAATATGCTTACTCATTTGCAATATATAAAGTGCTGCAGATATAACTAATCTTCTGAAACAGACAATAATTTTACATAAATCTACAATAAACGTGACAATGTGTTTAAAATTTATTTTACAGTTTAATACCTGTACTGTTCACAGTGAAACAATGCTTCAGAAAGTGCAGGAATTTTACATTCTTCTATTTCTTGACACAGTAATGGCCATTCCCTGCAATTTGAAAATGGATTTGAATAAAGAACGATGATAGGTTGTTATGATTGACGTGAGGTATTAGTCTTTTGACATTAATGCAATATTTAGAACATTGTTTCATAACAAGGCTAAAACACTAGTTATTTCATATTTAGTCTTATATAAAGTGCATTAAATATTCTCCAAATTAGATTGCAAGGAATAGTTTCTTAACATTGCACTGTACCATTTATGAACATTAATCAAAAATAATACTATGATACAATGAAAATGTTTGTAAACTAAACATTCACTCAGGTGTTGTCTCATTTATTCCATGCATAGATACCAGACAGAATTTTTGAGTCATATCAGAAGTGGGACCAGAAGCAGGAAGATAGGAAAACTGGTGCTGGAAAGTGTTGTACCACTTTGACAGCATGCTCCTGTTTCTGCCCCATTTTGACAAGGCGGTGTCAGGTACTTGTTCACTAATGAGGTCATTTAAAGGTCTAACAAGTCCCACATTCTGAGGCTGATAACAATTTTCCCAGCCAAGGCACAGGAGTGGACTGCTGATGACAGACTGTGGGGCCAACATTCTAGCATTGTCTACAAATGCCTACCTCGCAGCTTCTGTGATTCTGTCTGATTCATAGGTGTTGACAAAGTGTTTGGTGCTCAGATTCATAAGTGCCACCCTGCTGGCTATTATTGTCATTTCAAAGCCACTGCCACAGGAGTCAAACAAGCAGAAGCTATTAGCTTCTTCGAAAAGGACGTTTTTAAAAAAATGACATATACAAACTGCACAGACAGCAACATCCTGCCTATCTGCAGTGCTGTCCATTCAAGTCCTCCATAACTGAAGTATGGGTGATTAAAGTGGTCAACCCTAAATTTAGGATGTTTTCAGAAGCTAAAATTGATGGATATCTTTGTGTTCTAACAGAGATGGATTAAAATCACATGTAGAGTAAGATTTTGTATTTGTTACATAAAGAACTTTGCTAATGGAAAACCAAATTGCTACAACAGAATGCCATCTATACTGTATTTTAACCAGTTCAAATAAAGCCAGAGCCTTACAACATTAAAAATAAATCACCCTCTGAGCTTGGCATCTTGTCTTCAGCTTCTCTAGGTTTCCAAACAACGTGATCATTTCAAAACAAAAATTATCCATTCTCAAAGCTGAATGAGGAAAAAGAGACTAACAATAACAGAGTATTTTCTCTAAAAACTAAGTAAAAATAGCTAATAATGCTCAAGTCATGGAACTCATACAATATTCTGGAGAAACTCAAAAGTGAGTATTTTAGATCACATTAAAAGAATATTTTATCAGAATATTTTAGGTCAGTGAGTTCAATGAAAGGGAAGTTTGCAACCATTACTGGAAGACAAAGGTAGGAGTTGCAAGGGAACATCACCACATGCAAGTTTCCCTCTAAGTCACACCCAAACTGACTTAGAGATATATTGCTATTCTATTATTGTCACTGGATTAAAATCATGCCACAAAGAGCACAGAAGTATGCTTGAAGAAGCCTTGGTGATTTATCTCAGTCAAGCCTATTGATGGTACACATGGATATAGCAGTGATGGAACAAATTAATGCAATGGATAGGTTGGCAGTCAAGCAAACAGCTTTGTCCTACCTGTTATTGATTTTATTGAATGTTCTTGAAGATGCATTCATCCATGGAAATGGAAAGATTCCCATCACATTCCTGACTGCTTTATAGATAGTAGATAGTCTTTAGAAATGCAGGAGATTAATTACCCAGCTCAAAAATTCCAGCCTCTAACTGTTCTTGTCACAGTACTTCTGAGTTAAGTTTGTGGTCAATAGTAAATCACGTGACACCAATGTGGATTAATTGGAATACGGTGAATATAATATCATTGAATGTCATGGGGGTTGGGGGGCCAAGGTTCTTAGATTGTCCTTGTTGGAGGTGATCATAGTCTGGCATGTGTGGTATGAATGTTGCTTAACACCTTGTTGCATCTGAGTATAGATTTCTTCATTAACCAAAAGGTTGAGACTGACAAAGAGCATTGTGCAGTCACTGATAAACACCCACACTTCTGACTTTTAATGAAACTGTTGAAATGATTGGGCCCAGGGCCCTAAACAGTGGAACTCCTGCAGCAATGTCCCGGGGCTGAGATGATTGGCCTTTAACAACTATTTTCACTTGTTTTAAGTATGAATCTAACCAGTGAAGAATTCACCACACACCCCCAACCCCAACTCCATTCCCATTGACTTCAATTTTACTAAGACTCTTTGACGCCACATTTGGTCAGATGCCAGCTTGATATAAAGGACCATCAACCTCACTTCAGCTCTGAAATTCTCTTAGCCATGTTTAGATCAATGCTGCAATAAGGTCTGAGTTACAGACTCAGACTAGTCATTGACAGAACCCAAAATTAGCAGATTCTTACACTGTCAATGACATATTATGTCACTTCGCTGCTAACAGATTAGAATGCTGGCTCTGTAGACTGTCTGAGTAACATAGGTTGTGAAAGGATTTGGGCCAGAATCAGACAGAAGCCTGGCAAGGCTAATCTCAACACCGGGAGAATCTCATTCCATCTTCTAGATATTTTAGAGCAGGTGTGATCTGAACCTCAGCCTCTGATGCAGAGGTAAACTCACTCCATCTTTTATGCTTTTCGGAAGCAACATGGCAAGTTTCTCACTGGGCAGTAACAAGTTGCCAATTAAGGGAGATCATTGCTTTTTGAACACCTTGTTAACTGTCCAACTCACCTCATTATTGCCTTGCCTCGATATGCCAAATAGTACAATCACACAATCAGGCAGCTTGACTTGCAGGTCAGTAGTCTTCAGTCCAGGTGGTATACATCTTGCTGTGCAGCAGTGTGTTATGTTAATGTCACACATGGACAATGCATTAGCTGTTTACATAGCAAACACACTGCACTTGCAGCAAGCAATCTGTTCTATCCCTAAGTCTTAGGGGACTAGTCCTCACTGAACTACAAGGAAGCACTAATCAATCAAGGACAGCCTCCATATGTCTCAAGAGGAATGATATCCAGTTGGAGTGTTTTGGTAAGAGAGTGCATGTCTCTGCAGTACATGGAGTGAGTCACAGCCAGTCCTATGGATCCAGAGTACCAGTCTGGGAGACAGGGCGGAGAGACACAGTCATCAATCAGGAATCTGAGGACATCTCATCCAGGATTGTCTGGAGTCACAAAGTGGGTAGGCCATGGTTGCAACATTGACTCCTAATGCAAAAATTAAGGGGTAAGTGAGTTGGGGAGAAGGCAAGTGCAGCTGTTGCTGTGGGAATAGACTTTGCAAATTAGACTCAAGGCTGTAGATTTGGATGAAATGGGGAATGACAACCATGAAGTGGGGCAAGAATTTCTGCAAGGGGAGGATACAGTAAAGCACAAATGGTAAAGGAGTCATGTAGGATGGGAGATCATGCAGAGTCAGGAGTAGCCTGGTTTTAATGGGATGGGACTGGGTGGATTACTAAACTTGGCAAGGTTTTCTCATAAGCTAGGGGCTGGGTAGGAAAGTGAGCAGATCCAGGTACATGTAGATGGACTGGGTGGCCATCGGGAGAGGTGGAAAATCGATGGAGTGGCTAAAGGATGATTGGAAAGGGGTTGGTATTTTGGAGCTTACCAATACATTGAGGCAGACGCCGTGTTGCCTTCCACCGTGCTGGAAATTGAAAATGTATAGTCAGAAAGAAAATGGATGTGTACATGGTCTAAGTGGTCAGGTAAGTGATAGAGCTTGTGAGAAAAGAGATTCAGGCCCACTGATGTCAGGGCTTTTAAAGGAAAGAACATTACACAAAGACCCATGTACTATACTAGACACAGAGTTTCAGAGTCCTTTTTACTTGACCATCCTAATGCATTTCCATTATGTGTGTCACACCTCCCTGCCATTGGCATCACTAAATAACTCATTGACATGTGCACATTTGGGTACAGAGGCCTCAAAAGAATAGAAATATAAAACAAGGTGGGCCAAAGATGTCACCAGCACCCTCAGCTCTGTGTTTGCCTTGTTCCTCTTGCTTTCAGATGATGGAACAGAGTGTCAACACAGACTTCCATCCATAGGAACAGTTTGTAGTTACGAAGTGATGCCTGATTCTAGAATAATGGCTTTTACAAAAGACAGAGAAGCAACCAGATGTAACGTAAAATTATGATGTTTATAAAAAAAGTGCAAAATCACATTATCATCCATGCCACTAAATGCACTCAATCATCATCTTCATCTCTCCCTCACTAGGGCTTGGCAGTGGAACCCATTGACCATGGAAGTTGGGTGATCCCAGGGGGCACTTGCATTTAGACAAGCCATACATGCCATGCACAAGTTGACCCTCCTTGGCTTCAACCTCCAAGATGAGAGGGGACAGTCAGGTTGGAGGTGAAGGGCCAGCCATCTCTGAATTATCCTGAGTGGAGACCTCTAAGGCACCCATGTATGGTTCCATCTCTGGCTGGATGTCTCCTGACACAGTTCTGTATCCAAATAAGCATCTAAGGTCGGTGGAGTTGTGGATAGTGACAAAGGATGTAGTAGGTTGAGAGAGACGTAGATAGGATGCAGAGCTGGCTGAGAGGTGGCAACTGGAGTTTAATGTGGACAAGTGTGAGGGGATACACTTTGGACGGAGTAATCGGGATGCAAAGTACTGGGCTAATGGTAAGATTCTTGGGAGTGCAGATGAGCAGAGAGATCTCAGTGTCCATGTACACAGATCCCTAAAAGTTGCCACCAGATTGAGAGGTTGTTAAGAAGGCATACAGTGTTTTGGCCTTTATTAATAGAGGGATTGAGTTCCGGAACCAGGAGGTTATGCTGCAGCTGTACAAAGCTCTGGTACGGCCACGCTTGGAGTATTATGTACAGTTCTGGTCACTGCATTATAAGAAGGATGTGGAAGCTTTGGAAAGGGTGCAGAGGACATTTACTAGGATGTTGCCTGGTATGAAAGGAATGTCTTACGAGAAAAGGCTGAGGGTCTTGAGGCTGTTCTCGTTAGAGAGAAGAAGTTTGAGAGGTGACTTAATAGAGACATACAAGATAATCAGAGGGTTAGGGTGGACAGGGAGAGCCTTCTTCCGACACAACTTTAAAGTGAGGGGGGATAGGTATAAGACAGATGTCAGAGGTAGTTTCTTTACTCAGAGAGTAGTGAGGGTATGGAATGCTTTGCCTGCAACAGTAGTAGATTCGTCAAGTTTAAGTGCATTCAAGTCGTCATTGGACAGGCATATGGACGTATGTGGAATAGTGTAAGTGGGATGGGCTTCAGCTTAGTATGACAGGGCGGCGCAACATCGAGGGCCAAAGGGCCTGTACTACGCTGTAATGTTCTATGTTCTAGAGTGCCAGGTTCCCCATCCCTCCCGCTTCCATGCCTTCAGTGTTGATGATCAATGGCTGAGGTATTGGATTGCAGGCACGTGTGCCTGTACAGCAGACCTTGGACCTGGTTCTTCAATGGCAGCCACCAATCTGGCCAAGGAGGCAGACAGAGAATTATGATTTGTTGCACCATTGCAGTTCTGGGCAAGATGGTCCATTGATTCCCAAGTATCATCTGCTGATACTGTGCATGCAGTTGAAGTTGCTGATTGCCAATACCACAGAGCCTTCTGCTGTTTGAGATTAAGCAGGTGCCAGGTCTCCAGCAGTTCTCTAACTCAATGTGGCCTGGAGCATTTCTTCCTCAGTCAGCAGTGGACCTGTCTCAGGGAGGTGCTCATCAGGTTGTGGTTCCACACTCTCTCTGCCTAATATTTTCACAGAGGTGTCAGAATTTGGGCTGCCGGGGCAGTCTTGCTGAGGCCTACTTGGAGGCTTTAGTACTGTCATCCTCAGAGGTCAAGGAACTGGCTTCTGGAAGAGCCCGGCATTTCACACAATGAGATGTGGCTATATTTTCAAGACAGGAAATAGGAGTCAGAGTGGTCAATAGTTAGAAATGATGTACAATGAAAGATATTGCAGGGTTAGTTGAAGAGTTGCAGTAGAATGCAGAGTGGTACTTACTTAGTTTTCAGGATTTGGATATTTCAGTACCCCACAGGAGAGCCAGGATTTTCTCCTCATATAGACTGAGGAGCTTAATGTTGGCACTCCTCTACCTGTAAGGGCTTCCTCTGTTTTATTATCTTCTCCTGTTATGAAAGAAAGAGACAGATTGAATGTGATGAAAGTGGATGGCATGCTGGTGCAGGTGGGCAAAATGGAGGGATGTGTTTCCAGGTAGTGAGTAGACAATATAGAGGTCATATTGAATTCAGGGTGTGCAAGCTTGGGAGGAGTGACAGTGAGTCAGGGAAGATATTACATGCAATACTGAGAGTACCAGAGCATAAACCTTGATGGGAGAAGGGTGCAGATATAAAATGAATGCAAGCTGGCAGAGAAAAGTGTGGCACTTACCCTGATGCTACAGAGAAAATCACTGATATTCTTGGGGCATTACTGGCCATTGTTTCAGACCATGAAGAACACTGTGAACTGGCTAGTAGCCCTGAAGAAGCTGAGAGGTGGTGTAACCTCCTGATGATTCTCAGGGAAGAAAATGACCCTCTAAACCAGTTCCTAGACTTGGACCTTCACGTCCTTTACAGAATTGTAGCACCATCTTTCCCTTCTCTGACCTGTTCACAATCTGTCCTTGAGCAAGCAGCACCACTTTGGAATTCCAATGTCCATTCAATTGAACTCCAGGTTTTTAAGCACAGCATAATGCAAGTGGTACAAGTTGTTCAGCAGATATTTGCTGAGTGGAATTTATTTTCTGGGAACAACACATAGTAAGATGAAGTGAAATCTGAATTTATGGATGTCATGGGTGGGATAAATAGTTAATGCAGCAAGTTTGGCAAATGCAGCAAGAAAACACACAAGGCCTATGGCAGAAATCCCTTAAAAAAAACTCAATGCAACTAGGACTAGGCCAAAAAAATATAAGATTCAGCCCTATATTTTCCATGTGATGTCATGGAGTGTGTAGAAACCAGAGATGGATGTTACCGATCTTTTGTTCTTTTGAGGTATAAGCTTCACCACCACACAGTAATGTGCTGATGATGCAGGCCTTGCAAATAATAACTTTGTCCCATAGGCAATGTATTTTTGTTCTCTTACATCTGTTTTGCTAGTCAGTCAAAGTTGGTGGCTACCTTCCAAGGGTGTGCTGAGTTTTCATAAAGAGGCTGGCAATTGGAATAATTAGATTTCTCTAAACTTTTGTGGACCAGACCTACCTTGGAAGTTTTCATTGTCAGAGAGATGTCAGTTTTGTAGCTGTATTGAAACAGTCTCACTAGGGCACAGCTTGATCTGGAGCACAAAGTCTTCAGTACTATAGAAGAAAAGTTGTCAGAGCCTAAAGCCATTTTGCAAGTGCTTCCAACTGTTCCTTAAGATGAAAATTGGTCAGTAAGAGGGTGTGTTATCATCCATCTACTGAATTATAGGGTACGGGAACAAGGCAAGGTAGGATGCACTTCGGAGGGTCAGTGTGGAATTGATGGGTTGAATGGCACACTGTAGGAATTCTATGATTCTGCCATGTTTCATCTATTGATAGCTCTTTTTAGGTCACAATGTAACTGTATAAAACATGTCTGTCATTAATATCCCCTCAAGCCAATCCTCCATGAAAGTGTCCTTTACAAAGCATCCAAGTTCTTTGGCAATGAAGACTTATAGTGTGATTGATCCCTTGTTCATGAGGACTCCTCACGGGATGACTAAAGAGGTATCACTTTCTTTACAGGTTCCTGAAATCCATTATGAAATAACTCCACAGAGGCAGACATCTCTTCACCATGTCAACCCTTTACTTACAAATGGAGAGTCCTTGACACCGATCCGGCTCCCTCAGAGCCAGCTTTCAGAGTGAACAGCATGTCTGGCACTCCTATTCTTTGTAAGCCAGGGCTCTTGATGGGACCAGATTAACAGCCCCAATCAGGGATCTCATTCTATGTGATCCACCTGGCTGACCTTGTTACAATTATTTACATTCCTCCCCATCAGAGTCCAAGAACATAGGCCTGTTCTTTTTTTGTAGCTCATCCTAGTGTGTTTTGGCATCCACATCAGGTTCCACCAACTCTGCCTCTCGTATGGGCAGAATGAAACACACAGCAGCTCAACTCTTGTGCCCAGAGCATCTTGGAAGTAATTCATTCTCTTCAGGCAGCAAAGACATTGAGGCAGTGACATCTGGCATGTCCATCTTAGACTCTGAGGTATCTTCAATGCCTGAAGGAGAGGGGGAACCCAAGGGTTCCAGAACAATTGGTAAGGCTGTTGAGGAGTTGGGCATGTTTGCTCTCGCGCCATTTGAATGTTTGCAGCTTTCATATTGTCCACATCCTTGTTCAGGACTATCGCACCTACCCAAACTCTTTACGTCACTGGACCTGACCTCACATCAACCATGTCTCTCTTGCTTAGTGGAATCTAATGTCCCACATTGGTGTTCTTGATGCCATTTCAGCCTCTCGCCCCAGGTCTAGAAATATCAGATTTAACCTGGTGTGGAGTCTTCTCTCTGTTAGCAATTCTGTTGGAGCTATCCATTTAGTTTCATGAGAGGTGGTCCTATAATCAAATATGTAGCTGGTAAAGCTGTTACCTGTTTCTTCAATCTGCCTTCAAAGTTTGGACTGCTCTTTCTGCCAGACCATTGGATGATGAATAGTATGGAGCTGTACTTGTATGTGAAATACCATTCAACTTTAGGAAATACTCAATTTTCCTGCTGGTAAATGATGGCCCATTATTGGTGAGCAACACTTCTGGGAGGGAGTCTGTGTATTGCAAAAGATGCATACAGTTTTCCTATCTTCATTCCACTTGAGTGGGCATCCACAATGATTAAGAACATTGAGCTAATGAGAAGACCTACACAGTCAACAAGTAACCGAATACAGGCTTTACCTGGCCATTCCCATAGGGCAGCTGCTTGTTGGCACTCTGGGAACTGTCCCATCAATGTGGCTATGCCTGCATCCAATCCTGGCCACCAGACATAACTACTTGCCAACATATCCATTTTGGAAACCCCTGGATGACCCTGGTGGAGTTTAGCCAGTATCTGTGATGACCGTTGTTCAGAACAATCACTCTTGCTCCCTATAATAATATGCCATCCTCTACTGTGATCTGGTCTCTCCAAGTCCAAGAAGGTTTCTATTCTGTTTGTGACGGCCCTTTAGTTTCCCCCACAATCACCAGCTGTGCAAGGACTGGATCTTTCTGTGTCCAAAGTCTGATATTATCAGCTGTTACTGGAAACGTGTCCAGAAAGTTTAAAATCACAATGCACTGTTCCAGTGGCCATGCCACCAGTGGTGTATCTACCAGCGAGAGGCAGTTCAATGCATCCACATTTGTTACTTGGCCTTCCGGAGGGTGTTCCTACTGGCAATTATGCACACTAAGTAACACAGCCCAATACTGAATCCAGCCTGAAGCTATGGACGACACTGCCTTGTCCTCTGATTATACCCAGCAGAGGCTTGTGGTCTGTTATATTGCAAATTTATGCCTGTAAAGATATTGGTGTATCTTCCTGACTCCAAGTACGACCACCAAACATTGCTTCTCTACCTGGGTTTATTTACACACTGCAGTAGCCAAAATTCTGTGTGTATATATATACACATATATACTATTGGCCGTTCCTCACCATTGGTCCAACTATGAGCTGATGCCATATGATACCATCTACGAGTCTAATGCCATATGGGGAGGCATCACATGTCAATAACAGATCTCACTTGGGATCACAGTGTGCCAACGCCTTAAAGGACGATAGATGTTGCTTCACTTCCCTGAAAGCTATGGATTGGCTAGGCAACCATTTCCAAGACTTACACTTTTAAAGAGTTGATGCAAAGATTCTAGGATGGAAGCCAGGTTACGTATGAACTTCCTGTAATAATTCGCCAGCCTGAGGAAAGATCCAAGCTCTAGTGCAGATGTGGGAGTCGGGGCACCCTCATTTTATAGTCCAACAGGTGTAGCATGGTCTTGGTGACTCTCTAGCTCAGGTGGGTCACTTGGAGTGCATAGAACACACATTTTTCCTTTCTAAGGTGTAAAACTGCTTGTGAATAATCCCTAAGAACTATGTCCAAGTTCTCTAAGCGCTCCTTATTGGTCTTCCCTGATATTAGCTTATCATCTAGATAAATGCTGACCTGGGGTGGACCTTGCAAAATGTTTTCCATTGTATGCTGAAATATTGATAATACCTCATATGGCAATCTCGTATATTGGTAAAACTCCTTATGGGTATTAATTGTAGCATTAATTGAATCCTCATATAATCACAATTGCAAGTATGCCTGGCTCACTTTAGCTTCATGAAGGATAGCCCCCTGCCAGCCTTGCATATAAATCCTCCACGCGAGGGTTAAATATTTATCCAGTTGTGAAAAGCAGCTTATTGCTTGCTTAAGATCCTCACAAAGACAAACCAATCTTCACAATCATTTCAAAAGGTACTGCCCAATTCACAAACTGGGCTGGTTTGCTGATTCCTTCAGTTTCCAGCCTTCCAATTTCTGCCTTTACTTTTACCTATAAGGCAAATGGCACTAGGCAGGCCTTGCAGAATCATGGAATTGTTTCCTGGTCAACATGCAAGGTGGCCTTGCCTCCCTTCATAGTCCCTAGACCTTCTTGAAAAACGTCGGGGTATTTAATCAGGGCTTCATTCAAGCAACTATTTTCTAATCAAAAAATGTTGAGCCAATCCAGGTGAATCTTTCTCAACCAATTTTACCCATCAAGCTTTGGGCCTGAGTCTTTTACCACAGTTAGTTGTTTCTCATAAGAGATTGGAACCAAAGTTGTATTCAATCTATAAATGTTCCCCGGTATAGATTCTCAATCTAGCCGAGATCTTGCACAAATTTAAAGACTGGAGTCCAGAGGCAACTTTGTTAAAGATTGGTTCTGTGATCACAAACAGCCACACTAGTATCAAGCTCTGTTAGATCCTGGTGACCATTTAACCAGATGTTTATTGTGATTGAGTCTGATGTGGATGTTGCTAAACAATTTAACTGTTCCAAACCAGATGTGGATGTACTTTCCAGAGTGTGCACTCTCCTGGATACTGGCCTATGAGTTATATTAGCTGAAAATGTGTTGCTAGAAAAGCGCAGCAGGTCAGGCAGCATCCAAGGAGCAGGAGAATCGATGTTTCGGGCATGAGCCCTTCTTCAGGAATGAGGAAAGTGTGTCCAGCAGGCTAAGATAAAAGGTAGGGAGGAGGGACTTGGGGGAGGGGCCTATGAGTTATCTTATTCAAGTTAGGTTTAGTGGGACCTTTTTTGCTGTTTTGAGTCCACATGCTGGCAGCAATTACAATGGCTTGCTGGCCCAGATCCTGAACAATTGTTAACCATTTGACTGAAGCTTGGCTTTGTTTTGGGTTTTGATGTGGGCTTACCTAGAGCACCTCTGTTCAGGATATGTCCTGAGTGAGGCTATGTAATTGTCTTCATTCAAGTCATGTTGTCCAAGCTCAGTTAGAATGGTGAGGTTGTCCACTTCCATCGGAATACGTCACAATTAATATGCTCTACTTGCTACATTTTCTAATGATAAAGTTAACTATGGTGTCTGTTTAAAGTCAAGTTTGGCTTCAACTAGTTGGCAATTTTGCATAGTTACATCATTAATCCCACATAACCAATGGTCTCTCAGCATTTCAATCAGGGAGTTAACAAAAGTCTATGCCTCTGTCGTCTTAACTTAGTCAAAAATCCTGATACGGATGCCCATTTTTCTTGAATTGTCGAGCAAAACCGAAAATGTCTCAGAATTAGAGAAGGTTTGAGGTTGTAACATTCCTTAACTAAATCTGTCAAATCCTGAAAGGTTTTAGTATCTGGTGCCTCAGGGAAAGTTAGGCTCCTAATAACCAAAAACGCTGTGGGTCCACAAACTGTCAAAAAAAAATTCATTGCTTTTCATCTGCCCTAATGTTATTTGCCCAGGAAAAGTAACATTCTTTCCACATATTGGGCCTAATCTTCAACGGCAGGTTTGAATGAGTCAAGCTTATGATGCTTACCCAACTCAAAGATGACTATTGCAAGCTAATTTCGTCAGGAGTGTGCTTTGCTCTCGCTTCCACTGAAGTAACTCCACAGAGACCAGTATCCTATCACCAAGTTATCCTTTATTTACACATGGAGAATCCTTGACACTGATCTAGCTCCCCCAGAGCTGGCCCTCAGGGTGAACAGGATGTCTGACACATCTGTTCTTATTTGTCAGCCAGGGTTCCCTGATGGGACCAGATTAACAGTCCCAATCAGGGAACTCATATGCTTTAAGGTCCACCTCGTTGACCCCGTTACAATCACTATACTTTATATGCCTTCAAGATGTTGAATGATACTCCTGAATATTATTTGTATTTCACATCCCAAGGGTTCTCAAAAAGCACATGATAAATAAGTTCATCTAAATATGGAGACCCAAAAGGTATGAGTACATGGATCCCACTGCAGCCATCCATTTAGTCACAATCGTTAATCCTATACCAATTCCATTTGATTCTCCCTATAGGTGCTGAATACTTCAACAAGACTCCCTGTTGAGTCCGACTATCTGAGACTCCCAAAATGAATGCTTCTGAATGATACTTCTGTAAGATCTTACAGAGATTTACATAATAGGGATGCTTCCTTCTGTTTTCTGGTGCTAGATGCAACCTGATGTATAGTCCTATACCCAACTAGTCTTCTAGTTGTGAACATATAAATAGCGAGCCTGCGCATATTTTGAGTAGCAGAATAACATCTGCAACAGTTTGTATGGTGAAAGAAGGCTTTGATTTTGTCTGGATCTAAATAGGAATTATAAATTCACTGATGAGGCATTGAGGGTTGTTAAAATGTCAGCATTAGAGTCAGTGCTTTGCACTCATTTCATACTGTTTTGGGCTAAATGCTTGAGCTATGCAAAGTACAGCTGTGTACCGCCTACAAATTGCACTACAACAACTTTCTAAGGCTCTTTTGATAGCACCTTCCAAATCTAAGACCTTCACTTTTGTGTTTTTTATCCATGAAACACATGCAGAGATGATTCACTCTAAGAAACCAGTTAAAAGTCTGAGCAGGCGTTTTAAACAATGCTTTAAAATGCTTGCTCATTGCCTGTGCCTTAAGGTCAGTTCCCTTCTGTCAGACACTGCTCTCAGCTTTAACAAATCACAACCTAAGCAGAGAATAGTAAAGAAATACAGATAATCAGACAATAGAATATTATATTTTACTACCTGGAAGCATCACCATTGCAATTTCATTCCTAATCATACACCATCCTGACTTGAGAACATATTACTGCTCCTTCATTGTGATTGGGCCAAAATCTCTCCCTCGGGTACCTTAGGATACTATTGAAGAATGCAGCTTCTCGGGGTATTTAAGGATGAAGAATAAATACTGAGCTTGCTGGTAATACTGAAATTCTAGAAATATTTTTGAAACATAGTCATGTCTTTGAGCAATCTTTATTCACATAGCTTGGAATTCTTGTCCCATCTCAAAGATTTGATACATTGCTTGTGCAATCTATGGATTCATACTGACTCTCCTGTTTTTATTGTGAGTACCTACTCTTAGCAAAATAAATTCTCCCAAGATGTAGACAAGACTGCATAAATTAAGCAAATTCTACACCACTCCAACATGGTTCCTACTAGCTTCTCCAGATAACATGCTTTGGCCTGTGGTCTTGGATTTTGTGCACATTGTGTTTGTTCGCAAACATACAGCCAACAATCAGTTAAAGCTTTCCCAACACTTGGACTATTACATTTAAATCTCCATTTTGGAGTGATATGAGAGTTTAAATTACTAGAACACCCTTAAAATTAAGCTCACGTGTCACGTAACATTCAGAAGTAATATTAAGAAATAATAAGTAATGCTCTCACTTGAATCCCGAAGGAATATATAGTTTGTCGAACCGCAGAAAGTTGATAATATGTCTGAACATCTGACCATCTCCAATGATGAAAAGTGTCTTGCCATATGAAATCCATTGTGCTTTGTTGCGATTATATAGCAGTTCTGGATACTAATAGGCAAAATCCAATTAACAAACCTTACATGTTGCATCATAGATTTAAAATAAATTACTATTGTATTAAGTAAAGTTTAGCATCTATTTCAAGTCATACCAAATTTGTATCGTTTGTGATTGATCACTCCCAACCTGAAAATCACTAACCTTCTGCAGAGAGAAAAATCCATGAAATTTAAAGCACAGAAATAGGCAAAAAACCTATGCTTTGGGTACACCCAAAACTCCTCCCACTCTCCACTATTTCAATATATATCATCATCCCTTTGTCCCTCACTTATCTATTTAGATTCCTTTAAATGCATCCATACCATTTGGCTCAATCATTCTGTTAGCAAGTTATCCACTCAAAGAAAATTGTCAAAAATGCTTTCAGCAGTAGCTTCCAGAAATTGCCCTTACAAGTTTTACAAAGCATTCATACAAAATTCCTATTATATTTGAACAATGTTTGCTAAATCATCAAAATGGTACACCAATAGACAAATGACGTGTATTAAGCAATATGCTGTTTAGCTGTACAAACTAAGAAATTTCCCGTTTGAGTCCTATCATCTACTGAATGAGCCACTATAATCAATACAAGCTACAAATAGACTTTGCACTTTAGTTACAGGAAAAACACTAGGTGGTATGGTGGCTCAGTGGTTACCTCTGCTGCCTCACAATGCCAGGGATTCGGGTTCAATTCCAGCCTTGGGTGACTGTATGTGTGGAGTTTGCACATTCTCACCGAGTCTGCGTGAGTTTCCTCCACATGCTCACGTTTCCTCCCACAGTCCAAAGATGTGCAGGATGGTGAATTGGTTATGCTAAGTTGCCCGTAGTGTTCAGGGAATGTGTAGGTTAGATGCATTAATCAGGGGAAATGTAGAGCAAATAGGTTAGGGGAATGGGTCTGGGTGGGTTACTCTTTGAAGGGCCAGTATGGACTTGTTGGGCCAAATGACTTGTTTCCACACTGTAGGGTTTCGATGAACACCAAATATTCCACTATAGGCCAAAATGCTTTATCTTGTGGTCCATGATTATCACAAATTTTCACTAATAAAGGCGGGTGGGATTTTTCTAGCTCCAAATATGACCACTAATCCTCCTTTTTTTTCTATTTAGGCATTATCCAAAGTCCTGAATGTATGTTATTGAGAATTCCTCTCCAGTGGGCCATCTATGAGCTAATATCACACCAATGCCATACGTGGGGGCATTGCATGTCAATATCAGATCTTTCATGGAATCATAGTGTGCCAACACATTTAAAAATGATTTTTTTTTATTCCATTAAAAGCTAGGACCTGTGTATGAGACCATTTCTAAGGCTGACCTTTTCTTTAAAGTGTTGAAGCAATGGTACCAGGATGGATTCCAAGCCGTATACGATGTATCCATAATAATTTAGCAGACTCAGAAGTGACCTAAGCTGCTGGGTAGTTATGGAGGCCAGGGCACCTTGGATCATCTCACTTTATCTTTCAATGGGTTTAAGCCAAGTTATCGACCCTGTAGCCCAAGAAGATCACTTGGAGGCCTGAAACACATTTTCCCTTCTTAGGCATATGCCTGCTTTGGAAGAATGCCTTTAGATTATACCTAAATTCTCTAAGTGTTCCTTATTAGTTTTTCCTGTTATCAGGATGTCATCGTAGGTAAATGGAATCCATGCAAAACATTCTCAATCACCTGCTGAAAAATTGGAATAGGCTGACCATACACCAAATTGCAGTCTCATATATTACTGCAAGACCTTATGGGTATTGACTGTAGCATACTTCTGAGAATCTTGGTCTAAACGCAATTGCAAGTAACTCAGCTCAGGAATTCGCTCCTGCAAATGTGTTGCTGGTCAAAGCACAGCAGGCCAGGCAGCATCTCAGGAATAGAGAATTCGACGTTTCGAGCATAAGCCCTTCATCAGGAATCGGCTCAGGAATTCCTCAACAACCTCAAGAATATTAAAATCGACAACAATGAAATCACTGTTTTCTTTGACATCACAGCACCATTTACCTCCATTGACATACCAATGGTGAAAGAAGCACTCCAGCACTACTGGAAGAACCGAAACACTGACCCCCCCCCCCCCCCCCAAACAATACCATCAGCATGGACAACATACTCAAATGACTGGACCTATGCCTCACCACTCACTTTGTCTTCAATGTTAGAGTACATCAACAAGTCAATGGCACTAAGGTTCTGAAACCTGAATACAGGCTAAGGTGACTAGTTGTAATCAGGGGCAACCATTTAACAGATCCTCTTAATAATCAAGGTGGCAACAAAGTAGTTTCTCGATGCAAATACCAAGGCTGCAAACTGACAATTCTGCTAAAGCTGCTTAATTGACTAACCACAGACTGCTTCAGTAGAGATTAGCAGACAATGCGTCCTTTAAAGCATAGAAATAATTCAACTAAATAAGGCATTACTGGCCATCCTGAGCAATGGCTTGGTTAGTGAGATAAGGGGGCCTAAGTATTAGAAAATAAAGTTGGTTCCCAGGAAATATCACTGGTATCAAGTAACTGTCAAATAAAGCAGTATCGTGTATTGACTGGTAATTGTTTGAATGTACTCTGCGATCATGCCCTATATCAATCTTTAAGAAAAGTATAAAAACTTTGTTTTAAACCATGTGCGCAACTCCTCTAAGGAACACAGAAGTGCACAACCTCTGTTTCTGGACACCATGTGCCCAGCCGTATGAAAAATAAAGAGTGAAGTCTTAACAGCCAGATCGATTGAGAGATTTTATTGACTGATCACTGAACCGAGATACTATGCCGGGCGTCCAGATCTTCAGCACACCCATGGGATCACTCATATAAGGACTCATAGAAGAAGCAGTCAAGCAAAGACTGGAATGCACAACTCTCTCCACAGTCGAACCCAAAGTATGGATCTGATACGTGGATGACCTCATGGTAGAACAAAGGACCAACGGAAATTCCTAATCAAAGCATATAGGAAGGCTGCTCACATGGATCAAATTCTCATCAATAACAGCAACTACCCCAATGTCCACAAATGGAGCGGTGTAAGGACATTATGTAAATAAGTTACTACACACTGCAACACACTAGAACTATGCAGGAATGAGGAAGAATACTTATACAAGGTCTCCACAACAATGGATAACCCAACAGCTGCATTCACCGATGCCTATTGCACAGACAATACCAGAAGGATACCATACACCTCAATACACTGGGTCACCCTACCCCATATCAAGAACATATCAGAAACGAAAACTAGACAAGTACTAGGAATCATGACAGCACACCAGCCAACAGCCACACTATGGCAACTACTCACAAGAACAAAAGATCCATATCCAAATCATGCAAGACCAACATGATATAGAATGTTACTGAGCAATTTAACTGTTCCAAACCAAATAAAGGTGGAGTTTCTAGGTATGAACTTTCCTGGGCACCCACCTACGAGTTATCTTACTCTATTTACATATAGAAGGACTCTGTTTCTGTCCCGAACCTGCATAACAACAATTACAATCTCTTAAAGGACAGGATCCTGAATAAAATTGTAACTGTTTGGCCAAGAATTGGCTTTATTGTGGAATCTTGCTGTGAGCTGACCTAGAGTTACTCTTGCCAGGACATTTTCTGAGTGAGGCCGAGCAGTTACCTGCACTCAAGTGGTGTTGCCCAAGCTCAGGAAGACTAGCAAGTGTGTCCACTTCCATCAGAATACCTTACAACTGACATGCTCCACTTGCCTCATTTCCAATGATAAAGCCAATTTTGGCACCTGTTTGAAGTCCTGTTGAGCTTCATCCAGTAGACGATTTTGCATAGTTACATCATTAATCCTGCATACCAGATGGTCTCTAAGCACCTCATCAAAGGTTAAACCAAACTCACAGGTTTCTGCCAGTCATCTTAACCTAGTCAAAAACCCTGATACAGACTCCTCTAGTTGTAAAAGCCAGAGCATTACAGAATTAAAGGAAACTTTTTTTTCTTTATTTATGCATGAGATGAGGGCATTGTTGGCCAGGCAGCATTTATTGCCTATCCCTAATTTCCCAGAGGGCAGTTAAGGAGTTTGGAGTCACATGTAGGCCAGACCAGGTAAGGTTGGTGGTTTCCTTCCCGAAAGGACATTGGTGAACCAGATGGGTTTTTCCTGACAATTGGCAATGGATCATGGTCATCTTTAGATTCTTAATTCCAGATACTTAATTCAAATTCTGCCATGGTGGGAATCAAACCTGGATTCCGGCGAAAATACTACTAGGCTATCAGCTCCCCTTGAGATTGTCATATTTCTTAACTATGTCAATCAATTTTTGAAAGGTTTTAGTATCTGGTGCCTCAGGAAAAGTTAGGCTCCTCATGACAGAAAAGCTGCAGGTACATAAGTTGTCAGGAAAATTATTTTTTTCATCTGCCATAATGTTGCGCAGGTGACAGACAAATCGTGGACCCACTCCTTGACAACAGAGTCAAACAAGTCATTTCTCGAACAAGTAGGATGTACAACAATGGTGACACCCAACAAGAGCAAGAAACAGACAAATCCATTAAATATTTAAACACTATCATTTGTACTACTTTTGCATTTAAGAACTAAGAGTAACTATTCCACATATGTTTCGTTATACAATCATTAAACAGATCAATTATTTAAGTTTATAAAGGACAGTCATTGAAACTGCCTCCTTCTTTTACACATGTGTAATAAACTACAAATCCTTTTCATTGATATTACAAAATGACATTTCCAGTCTGCATGGAAACCCTCAAATAGGTTTAAAAAACAAAATAATTGCAGATGCTGTAAATCAGAAACAAAAACAGAAATTGTTGGAAAAATTGAGCAGGTCTGACAGCATCTGTGATAGAAATCAGAGTTAATGTTTCGAGTCCAGTTAAACTTCTTCGGAACAGAATGGATTTGCCTGCTTCTTGCTTCAGCAGAACACACATGGCAAGAAAGAGACATAGAGATGGATATGATGTCCATTAAGGTTTGACATACGAATTACCAGGCTGCTCTGGTGACTCATTTCTTACATGGGGCTGAACCAGGAAGCTGTGTGTTATGTCCTAATTATAGCTTCAGCTATCAGAAGCACAGTCATGTCCCTGTACTTTTTGGAGATTCGGAGTTAATACATCAAAACAAAGAAATGAGTAATTACCAATCATGACAACAAAGAGAAATTTAGACATCTAAACATAAAACTATTTTTTTTTTGCTTCAGCTATTTTAAGGGTTGTGGTTCTGTTTGCCGAGCTGAAAATTTGTGTTGCAGACATTTGGTCCCCTATCTAGGCGACATCCTCAGTGCTTGGGAGCCTCCTGTGAAGCACTTCTGTGTTGTTTCCTCCAGCATTAACAGTGGTTTGTCTCTGACACTTCCGGTTGTCAGTTCCAGCTGTCTACTGCAGTGGCCATTATATTGGGTCCAGGTCGATGTGTTTGTTGATAGAATCTGTGGATGAGTGCCATGCCTCTAGGAATTCCCTGGCTGTTCTCTGTTTGGCTTGTCCTATAATAGTAGTGTTGTCCCAGTCGAACTCATGTTGCCTGTCATCTGCGTGTGTGGCTACTAAGGATAGCTGGTTGTGTCGTTTCGTGGCTAGTTGGTGTTCATGGATACGGATCCTGTTTGTCCTATGTAGTGTTTTGTTCGTCCTTGCATGGGATTTTGTACACTATGGTGGTTTTGCACATGCTGGGTATCGGGTCCTTTGTCCTGGTGAGTTGTTGGCTGAGAGTGGCTGTTGGTTTGTGTGCGCAGTTCCAGTGGTCGTAGTAGTCTGGCTGTCAGTTCAGAAATGTTCTTGATGTATGGTAATGTGGCTAGTCCTTTGGGTTGTGGCATGTCCTCATTCTGTTGTCTTTCCCTTAGGCATCTGTTGATGAAATTGCAGGGGTATCCATTTTTGGCGAATACATTGTAGAGGTGTTCTTCTTCCTCTTTTTGAAGTTCTGGATACGTATCCATGAACACCAACTAGCCACGAAATGACATGACCAGCTATCCTTAGTAGCCACACACGCAGATGACAGGCAACATGAGTTCGACATTCTATCAACAAACACATCGACCTGGACCCAATATACCGGCCACTGCAGCGGACAGCTGGAACTGACAACCGGAAGCGGCAGAGACTAACCACTATAAATGCCGGAGGAAACAACACAGAAGCGCTTCACAGGAGGCTCCCAAGCACTGAGGATATCACCTAGACAGGGGACAAAACGTTTCCAACACAAATTCCCAACTCGGCGAACAGAACCACAACAACTAGCACCCGCGCTACAAATCTTCTCACAAACTTATTTTAAGGGTATTAATGCCAGCGATAATCTGACTATTCATACAGTCATAGAGATGTACAGCACAGAAACTGAACCTTCGGTCCAACTCGTCCATGCCGACCAGATAATCCCAACCCAATCTAGTCCCACATGCCAGCACCTGACCCATATCCCTCCAAATCCTTCCCATTCATATACCTATCCAGATAACTTTTAAATGTTGCAATTGTACCAGCCTCCACCACTTCCTCTGGCAGCTCATTCCATACATGTGCCACCCTCTGAATGAAAAAGTTGCTTCTTAGGTTTCTTTTATATCCGTCCCCTCTCAACCTAAGCCTATGCCCTCTAGTTCTGGACTCCCTCACCCCAGGAAAAACACTTTGGCTATTTATACTATCCATGCCCCTTATGATTTTATAAACTTTTATAAGGTCACCCCTCAGCATCCAGGGAAAACAGCCCCAGCCTATTCAACCTCTCCCTATAGCTCAAATCCTCCAACCCTAGCAACATCCTTGTAAATCTTTTCTGAACCCTTTCAAGTTTCACAACATTTTTCTGATAGGAAAGAGACCAGAATTGCACATGATATTCCAACAGTGGCCTAACCAATGCCCTGTACAAGTGACCTCCCAACTCCTGTACTCAATACTCTGACCAATAAAGGAAAGCATACCAAACGCCTTCTTCACTACTTATCTATCTGCAATTCCACTTTCAAGGAGGTACGAACCTGCACTCCAAAGTCTCTTTGTTCAGCAATACTCCCTATGACCTTACCATTAAGTGTACAAGTCCTGCTAAGAATTGCTTTCCCAAAATGCAGCACCTCACATTTATCTAAATTAAACTCCATCTGCCACTTCTCAGCCCATTGGCCCATCTGATCAAGATCCCATTCTAATGTGAGGTAACCTTCTTCACTATCCACTACACCTCCAATCTTGGTGTCATCAGTAAACTTACTAACTATACCTCTTATGCTCATATCCAAATCATTTATATAAATGATGAAAGTAATGGACCCAGCACCAATTCTTATGGCACTCCATTGGTCACAGGCCTCCAGTCTGAAAAACAACCTTCCACCACCACCCTCTGTCTTCTACCTTTGAGCCATTTCTGTATCCAAATGGCAAGTTCTCCCTGTATTCCATGAGATCTAACCTTGCTCAACAGTCTCCCATGGGGAACCTTGTCAAACGCCTAACTGAAGTCTATATAGAACACATCTACTGCTCTGTCCTCATCGATCCTCTTTGTTACTTCTTCAAAAAACTCAATCAAGTTTGTGGGACATGATTTCCCACGCATAAAGCCATATTGACTATCCCTTATCAGTCCTTGTCTTTCCAAATACATGTACATCCTATTCCTCAGGACTTCTTCCAACAACTTGCCCATCACCAACGTCAAACTCAGTGGTCTACAGTTCCCCTGGCTTGTCCTTACCACCTTTCTTAAACGGTGGCACCACATTAGCCAACCTCCAGTCTTCCAGCACTTCACCTGTGACTATCGATGATACAAATGTCTTGTAAGAGGCCCAGCAATCACTTCCCTAGCTTCTCACAAAATTCTAGGGTACACCTGATCAGGTTCTAGGGATTTATCCACTTTTATACATTTCAAGACATCAAGGACTTCCTCTTTTGTAATATGGACATGTTTCAAGATGTCACCATCTATTTTCCGACATTCTATATCTTCTATGTCCTTTTCCACATTAAACACTGATGCAAAATACTCGTTTAGTATCTGCCCCATCTCCTGCGGATCCACATAAAGGCTGCCTTGCTGATCTTTGAGGGGCCCTATTCTCTCACTAGTTACCCTTTTTTCCTTAATGTATTTGTAAAAGTCCTTTGGATTCTCCTTAACCTTATTTGCCAAAGCTATTTCCTCCTACAGCATCAATATCTGTTAATCATGCTTTTATTATTTGATAGCAGGGTTAGGATGTATGGCAGATAGTTGCCAAATATATGAATGATAAGGATGAGTGAACTGAGGGCATTGTTGCTATGTTTGCAGATGACACAAACATAGATTAGATTAGATTCGATTCCCTACAGTATGGAAACAGCCTTTTTTGGCCCAACTAGTCCACACTAACCCTCCGAAGAGCAACCTACCCAGATCCATTCCCCTACAATTTATCCCTGACTAATGCACCTAAAACTATAAGCAATTTAGCACAGCTAATTAACCTGGCCTGCACATCTTTAGATTGTGGGAGGAAATTGGAGCATCCGGAGGAAACTCAAGCAGACATGGGAAGAATGTGCAAACTCCACACATTCACCCAAGGTGGGAATCGAACCCAGGTCTATGGCGCTGTGAGGCAGTAGTCTAACCACTGAGCCACCTTGCTGCCCTACATAGGTGGAGGGACAGGGAGTTTTGAGGAAACAGAGAAACTGCACAAGGACTTGAACGGGAGGACAGACAACAGAGGTGAGGTACAACAGAGAGGGAGGGGACAGAGAGGGGGTGGACTGGGTTGGAGTGTATAGAGGTGGATGTGGGGAGATGTGGAGACGGGGGGAGGTCAGGGGGGAGAGGCGTGAACAGATAGCAGGGGGGAGAGGGACAAAGGAGAGGGAGGGGACAGAGTGGGGGGAACAGTGGGGACATCGGGGGAGACATGGAGAGACATGGTGGAATACAGAGAGAGAGAGAGAAGGGGGACAGAGAGAGAGCGAGAAAAGAGAAATGGAGGAGGGACAGAGAGAGACAAGAGGGACAAAGAGAGAGACAAGGGGGACAGAGAGAGAGACAAGGGGGACAAAAAGAGAGAGACAGAGGGAAGGAGACAGCGAGTGAGAGAGAGAGGAGGATAGCGAGACAGCATGAGAAGGGGGCCAAAGACAATGCTAGAAGGGGGCCAGAGAGAGCATGAGAAAGGGGACAGAGAGAGAGAAAGGGGAAACAGAGAGGAAAAAGGAGGACAGAAAGAGAGAGGGAGGGGAACAGAGAGTGAGAGAAGGGGATAGAGAGAGAGAGCACAACAAGGGAACCAGAGAGAGTATAAGAAGGGGGCCAAAGAGAATATAAGAAGGAGGAGAGAGAGTGATAGAAAGGGGGACAGAGAGAGAGAAAGAGAGCAGGAGGACAGAGAGTGTGAAAGAGGGGGGACAAACCGAGAAAGAGAGGGACGGGGGGACAAAGAGATACAGAGAGTCAGAGGTGGGGGTGGTGGTGGAGACAAAAAGAGAGTGGAAGAGAGGTGTGTAACAGAGGTAGAGACTGAGAGAAGGTGGGGGAGGACAGACAGAGCGAGAGAGAGGAGATGGGGGAGGGTGAACAGAGACAGATGGGGATAAAAAAAGAGAAGGGGCACAGAGAGAGAAGGGGCACAGAGAAAAAAGGGGTCAGAGAAAGAGAAGGGGTCAGTGAGAGAAGGGGACAGTCAGAAGGAGGACGAGAGAGAGAGGACAACAGAGAGATAAAAGGGGGACAGAGAGAGAGAAAAAAGGACAGAGGGAGAGAAAAGGGGACAGCGAGACATTGAGAAAAGGGGATAGTGAGAGAGAAGGGGAACAGAGAGAGAAGGTGGGGACAGAGCGAGAGAGAGAGAGAGAGAGAGAGAAGGGGTCAGGGAGACGGAGAGGGGAAAAGAGAGAGAGAGAGAAAAGGGGGTCAGAGCGAGAGACAGAGAAGGGGACAGGGAGAGAGAGAGAAGGGGAACAGAGAGGGAGGGAAGGAGAACAGAGAGGAAGAGAAGGGGGACAAAGAGGGAGAGAAGGAGGACAGAGAGAGGGGATGGAGGCAGAGAGAAAGAGAAAGAGGGAGTACAAACAGAGAGACAGAGATGTGGGGAGAGAGGAGAGACCGAGAGAGAGAAGGGGGACAGGGAGAGAGAGTAGGGGGACAAAGAGAGTAAAAGGGGACAAAGAGAGAGAAGGGGGACAAAGAGAGTGTGAGAAAAGGCAGGGACAGAGCGAGAGAGAAAAAGAAGGGGTCGGAGAGGGAGAAGGGGAACAGAGAGAGAGAAAAATGGGACAGGGAAAAAGAAAAGGGGAACAGAGAGAGAAGGGGGAACAAAGAGGGAGAGAAGGGGGACTGAGAGAGGGGGGCAGAGCGAAAGAGAAAGAGGAGATACAAACAGAGGGAGAGAGAGAGAAGGTGGGGACAGAGTGAGAGAGAGATAAAGCGAGAGAGAGAGAGAGAAGGGGGTCAGAGCGAGAGACAGAAAAGGGGACAGGGAGAGAGAGAAGGGGAACAGATAGGGAGGGAAGGGGGACAGAGAGAGGGGGGCAGAGCAAAAGAGAAAGAGGGGATACAAACAGAGGGAGAGAGAGATGGGGGGCAGAGAGAGAGAGAAACTGGTGACTGAGTGAGAGAGAGTGAGATAGAGCGAGAGAGAGAGAGAAGGGGGGGCAGAGAGAGAGAGAAACTGGTGACTGAGTGAGAGAGAACGAGATAGAGCGAGAGAGAGAGAGAGAGAAGGGGTCAGGGAGACGGAGAGGGGAACAGAGAGAGAGAGAGAAAAAAGGAGTCAGAGCGAGAGACAGAGAAGGGGACAGGAAGAGAGAGAAGGGGGACAGAGAAGGATAGAAGGGGAACAGAGAGGGAGAGGAGGGGAACAGAGAGGGAGAGAAGGGGGACATAGAGGGAGAAAAGGGGGACAAAGAGAGGGGGTCGGGGGCAGAGAGAAAGAGAAAGAGGGAATACAAACAGAGAGGGGAGAGAGAAGAGAGACAGAGAGAAGGGGGACAGGGAGAGAGTAGGGGACAAAGATGGAGAGAAGGGGGACAGAGAGGGGGGCAGAGCGAAAGAGAAAGAGGGGATACAAACAGAGGGGGAGAGAGAGAGAGAGAGATGGGGGGGCAGAGAGAGACAAGGGGGACAGAGAGAGAGTGAGGGGGGAGATAGGGAGAGAGAAGGGGTCAGAGAGAGAAGGAGATGCCGGACAGAGAGAGACAGGGAGAAGGGGGACAGAGAGAGAGGGAAGGAGACAGTGAGCAAGAGAGAGGAGGATAGAGAGAGAGCGCTAGAAGGGGACAGAGCGAGAGAAGGGGTCAGAGAGAGAAGGAGGAGAGAGACAGAGAGAGAGTGTGACATAGAGAGAGAGAGAGAGATGGGGGACAAAGAGAGAGGGAGAAGGGGGGTAGAGAGAAAGAGAGAGAGAGAGAGAAGGAGGAAAGAGAGAGAACGTGAGAAGGGGATCAGAGATAAAGCAAGAAGGGGGCCAGACAGAGAGTGAGATTGGGGGTTGGAGAGAGAGAGGGAGGGAGAGAGAGAGACAGCACGCAGGGGGACAGAGGGAGAGAAAGAGAGCGGGGGAACAGAGACAGTGAAATGGGGGGGATTTTAGAGAGACAGATTTAGAGAGTCAGAGAGACAGAGAAAGGAGATGGGGAGGGCGGTTGGTGACAGAAAGAGAGTGGGAGTGAGAAGTGGATAACAGAGGCAGAGACTGAGAGAGAGTAGTGGGGGGAGGACAGACAGATAGAGAGGAGATGGGTAAGTGTAAACAGAGATGGGGGACAAAGAGAAAGAGACAGACAGACAGAGTGGTCAGAGAGAGAGAGAAGGGGGACAGATAGAGAAGGTGGGGGAGAGAGAGATGGAGGGAGAGAGAGATGGAGAGAGAGAGAGCGCAAAGGGGATAGAGAGAGTGAGAAGGACAGGGAGAGAGAAAAAATGGAGGACAGAGGAAGAGAGAAGGGGGGCAAACAGTGAGAGAGAGAAAAGGGGACAAAGTGAGAGAGAGGAGGGGGACAGGGAAAGAGAAGGGGAACAGAAAGCAAGGGACAGGGAAAGAGAGAGAGAAGGTGATGAGAGCAAGGGAAGGTGGACAGATAGAAAGAGAAGGGGACAGAAAAAGAAAAGGGGGACAGAGAGAGAGAAAGTGGGGAAAGAGCAAGACAGAGCACGAGAGGGGTCAGGGAGAAGAAGGGGAACAGAAAGAGAGAGAGAGAGAGAATGGGACAAAGAGGGAGAGCATGGGGAACAGAGAGAGGGAGGGGGCAGAGAGAAAGAGAAAGAAGGGTACAAACAGAGAGAGAAGGGGGCAGAGAGAGAGAAGGGAGACAGAGAGAGACAGAGAGAGGAGGGGGACAAAAAGAGAGAGAAAGAGTAGGTACCAACAGAGAGAGGGGAGGAAAGCAGCAGAGGGGTGATAGAGAGAGAGACAGACAGACAGAGATGAGGGGATGTGCGGAACAGACAGAGTGGGAGAGAGAGGTGGGTAACAGAGAGTGAAGTGTGGGTGGAGGACACATAATGAGACAAAGAGGGGTTGGGGTGGTGAACAGAGAAAGGGTGTGGGGGGGCAGAGCGAGAGTCAGAGAGACAGAGAGAGTGGGCTGGGGAACAAAGAGAGTGGGGAAGGGGGGCAAAGAGAGGGAGGTAGGGGGTACAAGGGGAGGGAGAGAGAGGGGTGGGACAGAGAGAGAGTGGGACAGAGAGAGAAAGGGAACTGAGAGAGAGGAGGGGGTGGGACATGGGAGGACACAAAGAGAGGGTGTGGACATAGAGGGTGGGGGACATGGAGAGAGATGGGGACAGAAAGAGAGTGAAGGGGAACAGAGAGAGAGAGGGAGAGACAGAGAACGAGGGAGTGAACACAAAGAGTGTGGGAGAGAGAGGTGGGTAACAGAGACAGGGAGATGTGTGGGGTGGGGGGAGAGGGGAAGGGGAGGATAGACAGAGGAGGGGGGAGATGAACGGTGAGGGGAAAGAGAGAGAGAGAGAGAGAACAGAGAGAAAGACAGACAGATTGGGACAGACACAGACAGAGAGAGAGAGGCAGAGATGGGGGGGTGGGGGGAGAGTCAGGCGGCACAGAGAGAGGGGTGGGGAACAGAGAGATAGAGGAAGGGGGGACCATGACAGGGAGGTGGGGGGGGGGAGGAGACACAGAGACAGGGTGGGGACACAGCAAGAGGGTGAGGACAGAGAGAGAGGGTGGGAGACAGAGAGAGAGAGAGAGACAAGGACAGAGAGAGCACAGTGAGATAGAGAGAGTGAGGGAGACAGGGTGAGGGAGACAGGGAGAGGGAGGGGAAAAGAGAGAGAGAGAGAGACAAGGACAGAGACAGAGAGGGATGGAGGATCAGGTAGAGAGGGATGGGTCAAAGTTGGACAGAGAGAAATAGTGAGAAAGAGAGAGAGAGACTGAGAGAGCTGTGTTTACAGGTTTCTGATATCAGGAGCTGGATCCAGATGTCCATTTCATCCCCCTCCCTCCCTCACCAGGCAACAGGGATCAGGAGCAGGATCCCAGTCTACTTCACACCTCTCTCCTTAACCTGCAGACAGAAAGGTTAACATGCAGGTTCAATTGGCCGTTTTGAAAGTGAATGCAATATTCGCATTCAATTCAAGAGGGCCACAATACAAGAGCAGAGATATACCACTGAGGTTGAATAAGGCTCTGGTCAGGCCACAACTGGAATATTGCGAGCAATTATGGGCCCTGTATCTCAGGAAAAAGTGCTGGCACTGGAGGAGGACCAGAGGAAGATTAGAAGAATGATCCAATGGATGAAGGGCTTGTCATATGAGGAGCGGTTGAGGACTCTGGGTCTGTACTCGACAGAATTTAGGAGAATGAGGTGGAAATTTCATAGAAACTTACAGAATATTGGCAGGCCTGCATAGACTAAATATGGAGATGATACTTCCACTATTAGAAAAGATTAGAACCAGAGGGCACAACCTCAGAGTGAAGGGACGACCTTTTAGAACTGAGAGGAGGAGGAATTTCTTCAGTCAGAGGGTGGTGAATCTATAGAATTCATTGCCGCAGAAGGCTGTGAATGTCAAATCATTGAGTGTACTTAAGATAGAGATAGTTAGATTTTTGATCGGATCAAAGGTATGGGAAGATGTCAGGAGAATGTGGTTGAAAACACATCAGAAATGATTGAATAGTGAAGCAAACTTGATGGAATGAATGGCCAAATTCTGCTCCTATATCTTATATCTATGAATAGAATAGAATATCCTTTTATTGTCATGTGTACTCTAGTAAAGAAGTACAAGAGTACAGTAAAACGTTTTTACAATGGCTGCCTCTAATGGCACCATCTGAGGTACAAGCACCTATAAATCTTGGATACAAAAGAAGAATGAACATCTTCTTTAGACACGTACAGTATCTAAAAATTAAGTTAGAAATAAGTTAGTTATAAAATAGTTAAAAGATTGACATTACAGTCCAGTAAAGAATTTCAAATAGACATTACACTGCAGCAGCTCAGTGAGCACCCATTACCAGGCTCCATACTAACAGTCCTGCTCTGTTCTAAGCCTCCAGTCCGCTTTGCACTGGCACTCGGCTGCACCAATGGTCTAAATAGTAGAATACTGAACCTACATACCTTTAAGAAGGTATTCAGATAAGTGGCATACCAATAGTTTCCCACATAAACCTTCACTATTTGATGAAGAGTGTGGCTGTCTACATCAGCAGCCCAGCTGTCATCCAAAGAACCTTAAATTAAAACCAAAAATGTTTAACATTAATATTTACTGTAGTTAGAAAGTTGGATATTTAAATGAGTAGATTAGCCTGCTTTAGTGGTTAAGACTTAAGAGACTAACCAACTCTGGAGCATTAATAGTTTAAATGAAGCATAGAATGCAGGTCTATAGAAACTGAAAAATCTGATTACCACTCATTGTGTAGCACTCAACAGTGGTAGGCTGTCATGTTTGTCAAACACAGCCACTGGTAACAAAAAAATGAAGACTATGGAATGTTTAGCAAAAAGCACAGAAGTTGTTAAATTGATTTGAAGTCAATACCGACATACTTCAAAGCCAAAATGGCATTGATACCAAATTAGAACTTCAGAAAAGTGCAACGTATACAAAAGCACGAGGAAGACATTTTCTAACCCCTAAACAATGTGAAATATGGCAAGAAAATTGGGAAAATTAGGTGAGAGAGCCAACAAGAAGCTTCTTGGTGTTGAAGAAGACAAAACCTGGGACCTTTTGCTTATTTGTATGCATTAATAATTCATTATTAGTTTTTTGAACCTCACATATGCAGTTTTCCATTCTTCCACCTTTTGGATAAAAACTAGACAGCAAAAGTTTCTGAGTTTGATTTCAGTGGTGGGTAGGCTAGAGGAGATTCTGAATAATAGCATTTATATATATTTGGAGAGGCAAGGAATGATTAGGGATAGTCAGCATGGTTTAGTGTAATGAAAATCATGTCTCACAAACTTGATTGAGTTTTTCTGAGGATGTAACCAAAAAGATTGATGAGGGCAGAGCAGCAGACACCGCTTACTTGGACTTTAGTAAAGCCTTTGACAAGGTTATACATGGTAGACTAATTAGTAAAGTTAGATCACATGGAATTCAGGGGAAGACTGAAAATTGGATCCAAAATTGGCTGAATGGGAGGAAACACAGTGTGTTGGAGGCTGTTTTTTGGACTGGAGGCCCGTTACCAGCTGTGTTTCACAGGGATTGGTGCTGGATCCAGTTTTGTTTGTCATTTATATAAATGATTGAGATGAGAATATAGGTGGCATGGATAGTAAACTTGTGGATGACATCAAAAGAGGTGGTATAGTGGACAGTAAAAAAAGGTAATCTAAGATTACAAAGAGATCTTGGGTCAATGGGCTAAGGAGTGCAGGTTCATAGCTCCTTGAAAGTGAAGTCACAGGTAGATAGGATAGTGAAGAAGGTGTTTGGTATGCTTTCTTTTATTGGCCAGTGTATTGAGTACAGGAGTTGGGAAGTCATGTTGCAGCTGTACAGGACATTGGTTAGGCCACTTTTGGAATATTGCGTGCAATTCTGGTCTCTTTCCTATCGGAAGGATATTGTGAAACTTGAAAGGGTTCAGAAAAGATTTACAAGGATGTTACCAGAGTTGGAGCATTTGAGCTATAGGGAGAGGGTGAATAGGCTGGGGCTGTTTTCCCTGAAGCATCGGAGACTGAAGGGTGACCTTATAGAGGTTTATAAAATCTTGAGGGGCATGGATAGCATAAATAGAAAAGTCTTTTCCCTGTGTGGGAGAGTCCTAAACTAGATGGCATAGGTTTAGGATGAGAGGGGAAAGATATAAAAGAGACATAAGGGGCAACTTTTTTACGCAGAGGGTGGTACGCGTATGGAGTGAGCTGCCAGAGGAAGTGGTGGAGGCGAGTACAATTGCAAGATTTAAAAGGTATCTGGATGGGTAAATGAACAGGAATAGTTTGGAGAGATGTGGGCAGAGTGCTGGCAGGTGGGGCTAGATTGGGTTGGCATGGACGAGTTGGACCAAAGGGTCTGTTTCCATGCTGTACATCTCTATGGCTCTAAGTGACAGATGGAGTTTAATTTAGATAAATGCAAGGTATTGCAATTTGGTTAAACAAACAAGGGCAGGATTTATACAATTAATGGTAGGATCTTGGGTAGTGTTGTATAACAAAAAGACCAAGGGGGTTCAGGTACATAATTCCTTGAAGTTTGAGTCACATGTAGACATGGTGGTTAAGAAGGCATTTAGCATGTTTGCCTTCATTGCTCAGACCTATAATTATAGAAGTTGGGAAATTATGTTGAGGTTGTACAGGATGTTAACAAGACCTGTTTTGGAGTACAATGTCGTGTTCTGATGGCCCTGTTATAGAAAGGCTATTAAAAAGCTGGCCAGGGTTCAGAAAACATATATCAGGATTTTGCTTAAAATGGAGGGCTTGGGTTATAAGAACCGGTTGGCACTGTTTTTTTACTGGAGCATCGGAGACTGAGGAATGACCTTATAGAAGTTTATAAAATCATAAGGGGTATAGATAAGGTGAAAGATGAATGTCTTTTCCCTAGGGTGGGGGATTTCAAAATTGTGGGACATATTTTTTAGGGCAAGAGAAGAAAGATTTTAAAAAAGACATGAGAGGCAACTTTTTTTTTTAAACATACAGTGGTTAATGTATGGAATGAATTTCCAGAGTAAGTGGTAAATGTGAGAATTATGACATTTAAAAGACATTTGGATAAATATGTGAATAAGAAATATTTGGAGGGATAGCAGCCAAGCACAGGCAGGTGGGGCTAGTTTAATTTAAATTTATGGCCGGCATAGACTGGTTGGGCCGAAGGGTCTGTTTCCATGCTGTATGATTCCAGGACTCCATGGCCAGAAAGGTGAAGCAGTTATGAGGTGATTCCTGTTGGCCACTTGCTTCTTTGCACCACCATGTCCACATCCAACATACCAGACACCAAATCTCAGGGCACACTCCATGGGCACTGAGTGCATGTAGACACACCCCCAGCATTCCATGGACCTTTTGCATTTGACACTTACCAGCCTCACCCCACCATTACACCACTTCGGTCCACTTATAAAACAGTTCTAGATGTTAATGCTTCACTTTGGAATGTACTTATACCTTTTACTCGGATACTACTGCCAATCACTCTACATACAGGAACAAGCATTTCATGTATTGGACCAGGATGCATCTTAAGGATCCTTGCTCATTTTCTTTGCAATCACTTTATGCTGATTTCAACACTCAAACCATCTCTGCTTTGCCTTTATGTATCTTGCCTTCTCTGCCAAAGCTGAAAAGCTTGCTGGATATTTTTCTTGACTTGCATTTTAGTACAGATACAAGAACCAGGCAACTTCTCATGCTTGTCAGATGTTATCAGTCAAGGGTGTGGACATGTTGCTGTACATCAGTATTCCATAAATCAAAGTTGCACCCATGTGCCAGCCACATACGCAGCAAACACACTACATGTGCATCAACCATTTGGCCACATAAGAGGACTAGTTCTCAAGTTAATGGAGTTTGTTGTCAATTACATTAAATCATGGACAGTCTCCAATATCATTCTGGGCATTGAGCATAGTCAGTTTGCCACCTGAAGCAGTCAGGGTCAGTGGGTCAGTACCACTGTAGTCCAGGGAACGGACCACCATCAGCCCTGCAGGTCCAGTGCAAATAGTCTGGGGAATCAGTCAGGGAGTTGCACACCAATCAGTCAGAAACACACAAGATCTGATCATTCGGTGAGATCCTGCTAGGTATGTCATAGAGGGGAGCTATGGTCGATCCTGGGATCCACCCCCTAAAAGTCAAAGGAGAGTTATTAGGGACTGCCACTTGAGGAGGTCTGGGGAACTCAACTGTAATTATTGGCATATTCCATTATTGAATTCTAAAAAAAAGCAGAACACTGGGATGCAAAGATGATAACAATCATGAAGGGGGACATTCAAAATATAAGGCAGATGATCCAGCAAGAAAGCTAAGAGGTCATTCCAGGGAGGGGAATATTGATAGTCAATAACACCCTAGTTTTGTTAGGAGGATAGTGGATTACTATATCCACCAAGATGATGCAGTTTGCCTCGGATTCAGGGGATAGAGTGGGGAGATGAATTTAATAGATGGCTTGTATGGGAATGTGGACAGGTTCAAAGCTGTTGGGTTGATAGGGGAGCTACCAAAAGGAATGTGTATATTTAGGGATTTGCCAAAGGTAACAGGATGAGTTTGAGTCACTCTGCCTGAGGAGCCAATCTTGACAGCATTAAGCAAGACTTTCAAAAGTTGATTGGGAATGGATATTTGCAGGCAAAAAAGATGGCTGGAAAATGGGAAGCCTTCAAAAATGAGATAATAACAGTCCAGAGACAGTATGTTCCTGTTAGGGTGAAGGGCAAGGCTGATAGTTGTAAGGAATGCTGAATGACTAGAGAAACTGAGGTTTTGGTCAAGAATAAAGAAGAAAGCATATGTCAGGTATACACAGCAGTAATGAAATATATTCCTAGAAGAGTATAAAGGAATTAGACGTATACTTAAGAGGGAAATCAGGAGGCAAAAATAGGACATGAGATAGCTTTGGCAAATAGGATTAAGGAGAATCCAAAGGGATTCTACAAATACATTAAGGACAAAAGAGTAACAAAGGAAGAATAAAGCCCTATAAAGATCAGCAACACCACCTTTTTGTGGAACCACAGGAGATAGTGGAGATACTAAACAAGTATTTTGCATCAGTGTTTATTGTGGAGAAGGATACAGGAGCTGGAGAGCTTGAGCAATGAGCCTGATGTCAGTGGTGGGCAACTTGGTGGAGAAAATCCTGAGGGACAGGATTTACCTGTACTTTGAAAGGTAAGCACTGATTAGGGATAGTCAACATCGCTTCGTGCATGGGAAATCGCATCTCACTTACTTGATTGAGTTTTTTAAAGAAGTAACGAAGAGAAATGAAGGCAGAGTAGTGGATGTGATCAATACAATCTTCAGTAAGGCATTCAACAGGTTCTGCATGGTAGACTGGTTAGCAAGGTTAGATGACATGGAATACAGGGAGAACTAGCCACTTGGATATAGAACTGGCTTGAAAGTAGAAGATATAGGGTGATGGTGGAAGGTTGCTTTTCAGACTGAAAGCCTGTGACCAGCAGTGTGCCACGAGGATTGGTGCTGCTTTTTATTGTTTATATAAATTATTTGGATATGGACATAGGAGATGTGTTTCGGAAGTTTGCAGATGACACCAAAATTGGTCACATAGTCACAACAAAGGAGTTTACCTCAGAGTACAACAGGACCTTGATCAAATGGGCCAATGGGCCGAAGAGGGACAGATGGAGTTTGATTTGGATAAATGCAAAGTGCTGAATTATTGGGAAAGCAAATCAAGATAGGACTTATACATTTAATGGTAAGGTTCTGGGCAGTGTAACTGAACAGAGACCTTGGAGTGCAAACTCATAGCCCCTTGAAAGTGGAATCGCAGGTAGATAGGATAGTGAAAAAAGTGTTTGGTATGCTTTCTTTTATTGGTCAGAGTACTGAGTGCCGGAGTTGGGAGGTCATGTTGCGGCTGTACAGGACATTGGTTAGGCCACTTTTGGAATATTGCATGCAATTCTGGTCTCCTTCCTATCGGAAGGATGTTGTGAAACTTGAAAGGACTCAGAAAAGATTTACAAGGATGTTGCCTGGGTTGGAGGATTTGAGCTATTGGGAGAGGCTGAATTAGCTGGGACTATTTTCCTTAGATTGTTGGAAGCTGAGGGGTGACCTTATAGAGGTTTATAAAAACATGAAGGACAGGGATAGGGTGAATAGCCAAGGTCTTTTCCCTGGGTATGGGAGCCCAAAACTAGACGGCATTGGTTTAAGGTGAGAAGCGAAAGATTTAAAAGGGACCTAAGGGGCAACTTTTCAAGCAGACAATGTTGCATGTATGGAATGAGTTACTAGAGGAAGTGGTGGAGGCTGGTACAATTCCAACATTTAAAAGGCATCTGAATGGTACATAAATAGGAAAGGTTTAGAGGGATATGAGCCAAATTGGACTAGATTAATTTAGGATATCTGGCCAGCATGGATGAATTGAATCGAATGGCCTATTTCCATGCTGTAGGAGATACTATCAAGATTGGCCTCTCAGTCAGAGAAACTCAAGCTCAGCCTGTTACCTTTGATGAATCCCCAAATATACACAATCCTTCTTGGTAGCTCGCCCATCAACCCCAACAGCTTTGAACCTATTCATATTCCCATGCAATCCATCTATCAAATTCATCTCCCCACTCTATCCCCAAATCCGAGGCAAGCTAAATCATCTTGGTGGATATAGTAATCCACTATCCTCCTGCAGCTCTATGACTTTATGAGCAACTGCCGTTTCCTTCTATCAAGGTCCAAACAATACGTGCACAATGAAGCAGAAAATGGTTGCAATGTGAGGCCGTTGATAGAGAAATGGCATTTGAACGACACCTATTAAGTAAACTACAAATCTTGGTCCAAAACACTCTTGATCATATCATGCCATATTGGGAATCAATTCCACTTACAACTGAGATGCACAAGCAATGTTTTGTGGTCTGGAAACTTTTGGCAAAACTGCAAGCACCTTCCAAGTGCTCATGACATGTATGTGGTGTAAGATCTGATAGCACACAAGGATCTTTTAAATATGGCAAGAAACAGGAATTCTGGGTTATATCAGCAGTACTTCTGCCACCAGCAAGTAGGACAATATGATGCACAAGGCACCAAAGTTATATTGCATTTAGCTGATGAGGTGAGTTTGGAATGATAGCATGAGAAAACCCACTGGACCTCGCAGAGAGGAATCATCCATGAAACTTGCGACAAATAACATTTTGCTAATTTCTGCCAGGATTCAATCCAAGATGATTGGAAACACGAAGAATAGTGATTAGTATGACCAATTATGTTTTCAGATATGATAATTGAGATGTCTTGAGTGGGGCTAAAGTGTTTTGAAACTGCAATAGAGTGGCACAAACTGACATTGATGATATCAAACTGTGGCTCCTTTCAAAATGCAGAGACTAGAAGTCAAATTATTTTTATATTTTTTGGCAGATACAATATGTATTTCCAAGCCAATTATAACAATTCAGTAACCTAAGGGACTTAGATTGTTTGGTTGTCATTTTGAAATAAGTGTGAGAAAGACCAGAGGAAGGAAAGCTGCTGTTGCACTTTATGATTACTTTCAGACATCTGTAAATCTTAGAAATGATCTTAAAAGAAAGGTTTAAATAGGTGGTCTCTTGCATGGTAGCTTGAATAAAAAATTAGATGCCTCATTGGGCAATTGTCACTTAAGATGGATTTTGGATTTAAGGGGGACAGTCTAATCTCCTCAATTACGCATTTGGTACACTTTAGAAAGAAAGACTTAAATTCCATTGCAAAAAGAGTGATTCAATGCTTAGCTGAAGCAGTTTGGTCAGCTGCTGAATGGTATGTTACTTTATATCTTTTATGACACCTTATAATGTATTTACAACTGCCTTATTGCTAATGGGTGTATTGTTAATGAATGGATTATGTTGTCATTAGTGTTTAAGTTGAGCCTTGAGTGCTAACTGTTTATTTCCTCATAGGTATTATGTTTGAATTATAGCATAGCCTATCAAGGGAAAAATGTTACATCTTATGGTAAGAATGATGCCTTGCATTTTAAATCAACTTACTTATTTTAAAATTAGATTCGAATGTCTCCCTTTTCCTTGTTTGCAGGTAGAGTCGCATGGCATCTTTTACTGGCTGATACAGATTGTCATGTTGATCCAGAAATACACAAACTGCACACATCTGAGATACATCTTCAGTCAATGGTAGACGGCATGTTCCTAACCAGCTTCTGAAGACATAAATAATGTCAAAAACTTCCAATTAGGTCAATAAACTTCAGAAGTAGCAATAAAAAAGAAAGCAGCAACAATTTAAATTTATAAATATAACATTCTAAACCACAATTGATTATGAATGAATCATTAATCATTTTGTTTTTGCATAGGCCATATTACATAACCATTTAATGTTTAAAACAATATCTGGTGTATAAGAGAGAAAATATAAGGCAATTAATTTGTGCTTATAAAATTACAGGAACATGAAGTCTTGAACCTTCCATTCTCAGAATCTGCTTTGCATTAGTTGCTTGTGGAATGTTAAAATTGAGGTTGAAACACTAGGCTAGAAATTTGAATGCATTCAAATTGGGCTATGAATCAGGTGCAATGCATGCTTGTTGCTTCAGATATGATGAGATTGGTTTTCTTGATTCTGTCCCTGTACACACTCTTCCTCAACTGCCCTCCACCCTGTATTCTCTCAAGAATGTTGTCCAGTCCTGAAATTGGTCAATCCTGATGCTGTTCTTTGATGGTCCTGCAGCTGCAAATGGTAATAAATGAACTAATTTGTCTTTGTTCTCGCACTGTTATCAAGTATAACAGTGCACGTGGGTGCATGTGTATGGCACTGTGCTGGGATCACTACCAATTTGAGTTCAATCAAATTTCTCAGTCAAAATCTTCATCACAATTTGAACTATCCACAAGTGATGAATGTAAACAGTCTACATAATTGTTAAGAGCAAGCTAATAATAAAGCATATCCTATATCAAAATTAGCATACTGAATTATTCTATACTTTTTGGAGCAATGTTGATAAAAAACTATAAATCTAAATGTTGAGAAGTTTTTCTTGTCATCATTACCACCTCCCCCGCCCAAGTGTAATCTGGCATATTCTTTGTAGCAAGTGTCTGTTTCTCATTCTGTTGATTTCAATTTATAATGGATTGGTGATCACGCTGTAGTTAAGATGTTAATAGTCTATCTTGTTTGTGACCATCAAATAAAGTGAATTCCATGATGTTGTGCATTTGGTTAAGTATGGTATATTGTCATTTTAAGAATCCAATCTTGTGATATCACGATGCTGTGAGGCAGCAGTGCTAACCACTGAGCCACCGTGCCGCCCCCTCACTATTTTTAATATTCCCTCATCAGTTTGTCATCTGTCTCTCTCTAATCCCAGTTCAGAGCTTTGTTACTCTGTCTATCACTATTCTCTGCTCACTGTGCTCTCACTCTGCCTTTCTCTATTGCCAGTTCAGTGTCCGTCCATCTCTCCCTCTTTGCAGTTCAGTGTTGTCACTCCATCTCTCTCTCTTCCCAGTATGAGATCCATGATGTCCATCTACTGATTTGACAAACGGAATCATGGTCCTCAGAGGCACATCAATCAAATAGAAGAAATCAAAGTACACCATTGCTGCAGAGAAGTGGGTACAGTATATGAGGAAAAAAACATCATCTCAGGGAAGAGGTGAATAGTGCAGAAAAAACTTGCCAAGTGCTTAATCCTGAAGTAACACTGAATAATGAGCAGCCTACATGAGGAAAATATTTTGAGCAAAAGGCATAGTCTCAAAGAAACAGAGCTTCAGTAGTGCCTTGTTTTAACCAAGAAAAGGTGAGGTAGTGCTAATATTTCGGTGGTACATCATGCTATGCAGACCTCACCCATTTTTTACAAAATGTATAAAATGGCAGAAAAGTTTGGTGCCATAGGATTGTATGTTGAAAATACAGAGAACTTAAACTGTGACATAGAGAAATTCCACTATTTTGTTCAAGCTGGTAAAATTGAAGCAGATATAGTCATCTCTGCATTCCTGAGTATTGTTGGTGGGAGAGGGAGGAAGAATTTTAACCTTCTGAGAAATCTGGTACAGTCAGAGAAACCAAGTTCCAAAACTCAAGAAGAAATAGTAGAAATCCTACAAAACCATTTTTCACCAAAACCATTGATGGCTGAAAGGTTCAGATTCCATAAACATAACCAGCATGATTATCTCCCTATTCATAGTAATTTTAAAGAATTAGCAGAATTCTATGAATTTGGAGACACCTTAAATGATATTATCATGGGCTGACTAGTGTGCGGTCTAAGATGTGAAGTAATCCAAAAAAGCTTACCAGTGAAAAGGAATCTAGACTTAAAGGAAGCACTGGAAATAGCAGTCTAAATGGAACTGACAGGCAAGGAAGCTCAACAGCTAAGCTTGAGCATGGAAGTTCACAATCTGGCAACTTAAAGATAAGTACCAATGCAGACTCAAAACTGCTAGCAGTGTGGGAAAAACAAGTCACAGAACAGCAAATTGCTGGTATAAAGAAGCTATATGCAGAAATCTCGACAAAAAAGGGCACATTGAACAGCTGTGTTTGAAGATGCAATATGAACAACATTAAGCAAAACTATAAAAACCAGCTGTAAGAAAATATATATGATACAGTCGTAAGAAAATTTACATGATACAAAAAGAACATCAAGAAAGCCCAGATCTCAGTCCAAAGAGAAGCTGTTACTAAAATACTGGCCATTGCTGGCAACACCAACTAATACTGGGTCACTCCATTACTGAATGGCAAACCAGTAAGAGTAGCATTGGACACTGGAGTAGTGGTTTCATTCATGCCTAAAAGTGTGAATCAAAAACAGCTGAGTCACATTATGCTGCAACCCTTAAAAACTGTGTTAAGAATATAAACAGGTGAAGTGGTACATTTATGGGATGTATCAATGTTCATTATACAGTCAGTCTGAACATTTGTCCATAAACATTACCAAAGGAAATAAAATTTTCCAGTTTTATTGGGAAGAATGTGGTTGGAGTAAATCAAACTGAACTGGACTGAAAATGATCATTGCTGAAAATGTGTTGCTGGAAAAGTGCAGCAGGTCAGGCAACATCCAAGGAGCAGGAGAATCGACGTTTCAGGCATGAGCCCTTCTTCAGGAATCTGAAAATGATCCTTGTCAAGATTAGAGTAGTGCTGGAAAAGCACAGCAGGCCAGGCAGCATCTGAGGAGCAGGAAAAATCAACATTTCAGGCGAAAGCTCTTCATCAGGAATGATGTGATGAAGGGCTTTTGCCTGAAACGTTGATTTTTCCTGTTCCTCGGATGCTGCCTGGCCTGCTGTGCATTTCCAGCACCCCTATAATCTTGACTCTAATCTCCAGCATCTGTAGTACCCACTTCCACCTAGTTGAAAATCATCATTTCCTAACACTTGTATGGCACCAGTGTTACTTACCATTTGTCAGTCCAAACCTGGATGTGGACTGCTTCAGTATTTAATGAGTGTTGATCATTATGAAATCAGTGAACATCTCTCCCCTTCTGGCCTTCTGGTGCAGAGAAGGTTATTGATGAAGCAGTTGAAGACTGCTTGGTCTAGAACACTACACGGAGGAATTCCTGCAGGGATGCCCTAGATCTGAGATGATTGACCTCAAACACCCACAGCCATCCTCTTTGTGTCATGTATGGTTCTAAACAGTGTAGAGTTTTCCCCTTATTCCCTGGCTTTGTTGGGGTCATTGATGTCACATTCAATCATATGTACCCTTCATGTTAAATGGCAGTAAATCTCACCTCACCTCTGGAATTCAGCTTTTTAGTTTTTCATGTTTAAATCAATGTTGTAATAAGATCAGGAACAGATGGCTCTGGTGGAATGCAAACTGAGTGCCAGCAATCAGGTTATTGGGAAGGAAGTGTAGCTTAATAGCACAATTGATGACACCTTCTGTCATTTTATTGATTAAGACAGACTAATAAAGTATGAATTGCTGGGTTAGATTTTACCTGTTTTTTTTTATGTCCAGGATATACCTAAGCAATTTTCCATATTGTTGAGTTCCACACTGTTGCAGCTCTACTGGAACAGATAGACTAGGGGTGCAGCAAAATCTGGAGTCCAAATCCTCAGGAGTATTGCTAGGATGTTGTAAGAGCCTATGGCCTTTTTAAAACCAGTGCCTCCATACATTTTTGATATCACAAATTGAATTGAAAGATTGAAGACTGGCATCTGTCATGCTGAAGATTGTTGTGAATTTGTAACAGTCTTTATGGTCATACTAAATTTCCTTAGCCTCCTGAATAATTGAAGGTGTTGCTGTGCTTTCATGACCATAGTGTCAAGGTGGATGGACCAGGACAGATTATTGGTGACCATTACTCCCAAGAACCTGACACTCCCGATCACCTCCACCTTGGCACCATTGAATCAGATATAACTGTGCCCTTCATTCCACTTTCTCAAGTTAATGACCAGCTCCTTAATTTTGCTGTTGTTAGGGAGATTGCTGTTTTTACACCATGCCGTTAAGCACTCTATCTCCTTCCTGAACTCCGTCTCGTCATTGTTTGAGATCTGACTGACAACTGTGGTGTTGTCAGCAAACTTGTAAACAGAGTTGGCATAGAATTTGGCCACACAGTTGTGCGTATATAAGGTGTATAATAGGGGTTGAGTATGCAGCCTTATGGGGCACCAGTGTTTAGGATTATCATGGAGGAGTTGTCGCTGCCTATCCTTACTGACCGTGGTTTATTGGCCAGGAATGTTGAGAATCCACTTAGAGGGGGGAACAGAGACCTAGGTCTCAGAGTTTGGAGATCAGTTTGTTTGCAATTATGGTGTTGAAGAGCGAGCTATGGTCAATAAGTAGGAGCCTCATGTAGGTAAGAACAAATTATTGCAGTTGCTGGAATCTGTACTGAAAACAAAAATTCTGGAAATCACAGTGGGTCAGGCAGCATCCATAAAGATATAACAAAGTAACTTTTCAATTCTAGATGACTTTTCATATCTTTGTTGTCCAGATGTTCCATGGATAAGTGTAGGACGAGTGAGATGGCATCTGCCATGGACCTATTGCACCGATACTCAAATATAAAGGGTTCAAGGCAATCTGGGAGGCTGGAATTGATGTGAGCCATATTCAAGCACTCTAAGCACTTAATAATTATGGATATCAGAGCCATTGGGTTGTAGTCATTGTGGCACGTTGCATGATTTTTCTTTGGTAATGGGATGATGGTGGCCTTCTTGAAGCAGGTAGGGACTTTAGATCATATTAAGGAGAGGTTGAAGATGTCTGCAAATATCCCCTTCAGCTGATCTGCACAGGATCTGGGTGATATCTGTAATGTTTCCTCAATGATGAGTATTTTAATTTTCTATTTGGGACTGGATGTGGCAGGACTACTGAGCTTAGATCAGATTCATTGGTTGTGGAATCATATAGCACTCTATCATTTGCTGCTTATGCTGTTTGCCAGTCTTGTAGTTTTGACTAGGTTGCTATCTCATTTCTAGGTATGTCTGGTCTTGTTCCTACCATGTCATCCTACATGCTTTATTTACCCAGGGTTAATGGTAATAGTGAAGAAGGGATTGTGCCATGCCCAGAGGTTATAGATTATGTTGGAATACAACTCTGCTGCTACTGAGGCCCACAATACTATTGAAACTGTAATTATCACTGAACTATTTCCAATCTAATGGTGTAGGAAAGGTAATTGATGAAGCAGTTAATGATGGTTGAAACTACACTGAGGAAATCTTACAATTATGTCCACTGGGTAGCATGACATTTTAAAATTTGTTCATGGGATGTGGGCATCACTGGGTAGGCCAGCAATGTCCACCCCTAATTGACCTTGAATTGAATGGCTTGTTAGGAAATTTCAGAGGGCAGTTAAGAATTACATTCTTGTGGATCTGATGTCACATGTAGGTCAGATCAAGTAAAGATGGCAGATTTCCTTTTCTAAAGGACATTTATGCACCAGATAGATTTTTACAACAATCAACAGTGTAATAACATGGTCATTATTAGACTAGCTTTTTTTCCAGTTTGTTTTTAATTGAGTTCAAATTCATCTGCCATAGTGACATTTTAACTTATACCCACAGAATATTCACATAACATTCAGGATCACTAGTCCAGTGACATCACTTCACCAGCAACTTCCCTTTTACAGGCCTTCAATAACCATGACCTTGACAGAACACAAGCTGAGCAGCATCAGTAATTTATTGCTAATTAAATGTTGCTTAACAGTACTGTTGATGATGTCTTCCATCATTTTGTTGATGATCACAAATAAACTTTACCAGGTTTGCAGTTATTTTTCATATATACCTGGTGCTTTTCCTAACATTCCTTCCTACACTACTCAATAAAGCAAGGTTGGGCACCTGGCTTGGCAGTAATGGCAGACTGAGGGCTATGCCAGGCAGAGGTTACAGACTGTGGTTGGATACAATAGTGTTTCTGCTAATGTCCAACAGTACCTAATGGATACTCAGCTTTGAGGTGCTAGATCTGTTCTTAATCTCATCTATTTAATTTGATAGTAGTGTCACGTATATTGAAGTATGTCCTGACCAAGAAGATATGACTGCTGCTCCAAAGACTATGCAGTGGACACTCTTACTCATACTGTCATGGACTGATGCATCTTCATCAATTAAAAAGGTGGGAACAAGTTCAGATAAGTTTTCCCTCTTACCAGTTCTCTCACCACTTGCTGCAGTCCCAGTTTGGCAATTATATCCATTAGGACAAAGCCAGTTTTGGTCAGTAGTGACGCTATCAAGTAATTCTTCATGAAGGATATTGTGTCAGCCACTTAAGAATGCATTCTATGCCTTTGCTAAACTCAAGTGTTTTTTCCCCAAGCACTGATTTGGCAACTGAGGGAGGGTGGCAGTTGCAGAAGGTTTTTTTGCCCTTGTCATGAGACTTTGTGTGATTAAAACTCAATGTTGAAAACTCTTAGGACCACTCCCTCTGAACTATATACCACTTTGTTGCCACTCCTGGTGGGTTCGGCTGAAAAATGGAATAGCACACAGGCAGAAATGGTGGTGATAGAGTCAGATATTATTATACTTACTGAATCAGAACATCTGCCAATATTAGGTTGTAGATTGACTATTCTTTGGGACAGGCCTTCCAATTTTGATACAAGTTCACAACGTCATCGAAGATCGACTTTGCAAGATCAACTGGGCATGTCTGCCTCTATCTTTCCATCACCGCCAATATGACCAACAACTTTACCATTCATGCTAAGATGGTGCACTTTGAAGCTAAGCCTTCTAGGGTCAGGCGCTGCTCAAAGCCTTCTACAAAGCAATTTTCAGTGTACCTACTGAAAATCAGAAACCTTCCACAATCATGCCGCAGTTATAAGGGCATGCAAAGGAAAATCAGCAATAAAGAGAAAGGGTGATTGCCATCTGTAGACAATGCATGATTTGGTTTTGAAATTTACTTTAGAATATCTGAGAGTTGTTTTTTTAACCTTGCTCTGTGGATGTTGTGACAGCCTATAAACAAAGAGAAGGCAGTTATTAATGTGAGATGGCTGACAAATGGCAAATTGGTGTTGCATTTACAGACATCGGTTGAGTTAGCCATGAACATCCCAGCCAGCAAAGGCTGTGTTGCTTGCTTCCCCAATTCCTTCTTTTCTTGAGTTAAGTCCATATATCTGGAGGCAAACACTTAAGTGATCATAATGGCAAAATTGTGAAGGCCAGCATGGACCTTGTCAGACAGCAACCCAACAAACAGAAGAATTTCAGCATTCTAGTGTTCTGGTTTATCACATTTCATGTGGCAGTATGGCTTTCTTTGTAAGCATGCTTCCAATATGTGTGTTTGTAATAGCTCAAGTGCATTTGGTACAATGGACTCATTCAGAATGAAGAATAAAGAATTTGTGACTATTGCCAGGATACTGCTCACTTGATTGTATTAAATGCTATGAGAGGTAACACACCAGATGGACACTGAAGGAATGGAATCATTTTCAATTATGATTCATCTCGGTTGTTCTCTGACAACTGCAGAGTTATGTGCATGCAGTCAACAGTATGTTGTTTTCCAAGAATGCCTGCAATTCATGAAAAACTGCACACTCACTCCACCTACTTCTCTCTGGCAAGACAGACGCTGTAATCAGCTCAACTGGAATATGAACTCTCAAACTCCTCCATTAGGTAACATGAGGTCAAGCTCAAATTAGGAAATTCAGTGAATAATGGAATTCTAATTAATTTGTTTCTAAAATCTAAAGTTGCTGTTAGAATTTTATTGAAATATTTAGACTGATCTGTGATCAGGTACAGGAGGGTCTGATTACAAGGGAGGCAAGCAACTAGATCCAGAAGTTAGCCTTAGAAGAGACACAACTTATGCAATTGTCCAACAGCTTCAATGTTCATGCAACCTGGGAATTAAAGTAGGGACTGCAAAGAAGAAAAGCAAACTGACCACAGCACTAAGTTACAGCAGGCTATTCAAGTTGGGGAACTAATAAAATGATGTCATGGAATTAAGGGACATTATAATTACGGGAATAAATATTGCTCTCTGCAACAAAAAGTTCAAGTCCCAAAGGCTGCGTTCCCTGTCCAATGCCAGATCAGGGAAGGTGAAGGGTCTAGTTGTTGTGGTCCACAAGCATACAGATGTTACAGATAGGAGAACTGCCACTTAAACACCCTTGATAGATAGGACTTCTACTGGGGGTCCTTCTTCTCCTCCTTTCCTCCTCCTTTTTCCAGCAGCTTGTCTTGCACTGTCATCTCTGCTCATTCTTCATTAAGCCCCAATTAAAGAGGTATGCTTACAACTGCGCGTACTTTTGGAAAAAAGCGGATTTTACAAAACCTGAAAATCAGGACAATGCTCATCAGTGCTTGCTATACAACATTCAGCAACTTCAAACAACTCTAGAAACCACCAAACTCATCTACAATCACAAGAAAAGGCAATAAAAAAAATCAAAGAGCAAGTAGCTTGTAGGAAGATAATAATTCTTTTAAATAGCATTGGTCAAGAGAGGGTGTTATTTCTTATGTTCAACTGCTCACGTTTAAGACATGGTGCCAGCCGGAGGGTATAGCTCCAAAATGGCACTGGTTATATCCAATAATTTGTTAAATGTCCATATTTCTAGCAAACATCCTCACCCTCACCCTCAAAGTAAATCTGACATGGTTTGTACCAGACATCTGTATATGCACTGCAAAATCCATCATACAATACTCGTTAGGCCAAAGGTCTGAGCACTAAGCAATTGAAATATGCTTCCAAGCATTACAAAATTTGTTTTTAAGTGAATTGGTTCTTTCCACCTGCCAAATAAGCTTGCTTCCAGTAAAATGGCACTGAAAACAAGATGGCTTAAAGTGGCTTTAACTCTCAATTTCTTTCAGCTTTAGATGCTATATCTGACTGGGATAGCATGTTGGAAGTCAAGCCCAATATTCCCAGAGTCATCATAGAAATTAAAAATCTTATCCAAATGCACCGAAATCCCCAATTTTTCTGTCTGAATGACTAAGGTTAACAGAAGTACAGAACTGTTTTCTGCACTCAACAAGAATGACTATTTATTACATATAAATAGATTCTAAAAATTTTAACCCAATTTTAACATCCCTGTGTATACACAATCTCTCTGTCTTGCGTGCGTGCGCACCACCCCCCCCCCCCCCCCCCCCCCCCCCACCGCACTTTGGACCTAAAGGAAAGCATATGCACTTAATGAATGCAACAGATGTTATATAATCTTTTATAACAGATACTGTATAGGCAATTAAAATTAATTGAAAAAGGTCTTAATTTTATAAATTTATAAAAATTACTTTTCCGTGGGACAATATTGTGCAAACGTGATATTAAACAGTAAATCCATTTTGCTTCTGCCAGGAATTAGAATAAACCTAATATAAGCACCTGACATGTTTAAAAAGAACTCCATTGCCAAAAATATATAGCTTCATCCCATCAAGGCTGCTCTCAATGGAAAGCTGTCCTAGTGCTGAATCTGGGTACTTCACTAACAATTCCAGGACAAGGACATATAACGGTTTATCTGTTATTTCACATAAATTGTTACAATCTCCTTCAGAATGACGTATAGAACTGACAGGGATAGAGACATCTTTGGAGCTACCACCTATAACAAAACAGAGGTGAAAATTAATTCACATAACCAATGACTTCCAAGTGGCCATACAAAATGTTAGGTAGACTTTTGACTTTCCATCCATGCATAAAATACCACAGTAGATCAACACACAAGTTTTATTACCATATTTTGACTTTTAAATGCTTTTTAGCAAGTTCAAAATCTACTTCAGCATTTAAAAAATATATATACATACAATCTTGCCTTTCCTGATTTCCAAAATTCTCAGCAACCATTAGACTGCAATGATTCTTATATTATTACAGTAACTATGCTTCTAAATACTTCATGTGGAGTGCCTTGAAATGTCCTGAGATTGCAAAAGGCACAAAATAATTGGAAATCTTTTTAATGAACACTCGTGTTTGATGCTGTACATGACATTATTTATAAAAGTAGCATTATCCACTGAAAGTGTAATTTGAAAAATAATCATTTTCACTCCCTTCATCCACTAGCTTTACAACAATGAACAATCTTATTTGGGTTAACACAGAAAAATCAATATGAACTACAGCCACTGTGGTTATGGTTCTTTAATATTAGTGTAACAGGGAATAATATAACATAACAGCATTGCCAATACTGGATTGCTGTTGCTTACTCTTTCATATGTCCTTATTTCCTGACTATTAATAACTTTATGTCCTTTGGTTCCATTTTACCCATTGACTATTGTTGACTTACCTATATCTGACCTATATGTTTTCACAGCTTTGATGAGCTCTGGAATTTGAAGCATCTCCATCTCAGTCACAAGAACATCTATTTCTGAAAATTTGTCAGGCACAAGAAACTTTCCCGTCTGAAGGAAATTTGCTGCAACATTAAATTTTAAATACTTTCATAATTCATTCCGATTCAGTGGAATCAAACTTAATAACCTTAGATGTAAGTTTTATTATATAATGTATATTTACACAATGCCTTTTACATAAAAATGGTACATCAGGTGTTACAAGCAGAAGAATAAATAAAAATAACATGATAAAACATGGTAAAAAGCTATATTATGTTGCTACATTCCAAAAAGCAATATTGGAGGTGAATAAGATTAAAAGCAATCTTCATACACATACCTATTAACCTCTAACTAGCACTATTTCAGCCCGGTTTATTTTATCATTGAGATCAAAAGATGATGCTCAATAAGAGAACATTTTGACAATACAAAAGTAGGTTTGTGCAAGTATGAGAATTTAAGTTGGGTATTATCAGCACTGACCAACAAACTGAAATTTAGTGTGTTGGATTCCAGTCACATTAAATAAGGCTGCCCCACAGCAACAACATGTTGCTGGTGGTCTTAAGTATTTGAGAGTCTGGTTCCTGCCCCTCAGTGGAAGTCTCACCCTCCAAAGATACCAGCCAATAAATTGCAGCAGAATCAAACTCAATACCAAGAGCTTCTGAGACTACATTAAGGTCCCAGAATGATGACATGGATCCCTGACAGTTATGTTTGGAGTAACGAATGGGGAGGGATCTGGGAGCTTGTGTGGGTGGATGTTAAGCAGTGGTTTTATTTGCCAAGCAGGAAGTGACAAAGCGGACAGAGGTAGCATCTTGGGAGGCAGGGGAATGACCCTGTTGTGTACATGGCACCCCCTAAAAGAATGTTCCCACTTTCTTCCAGCATTTTAACAGATTTGGTAAGAAGAACAGCCTTCCCACTCCTATCCACACCATCCCATATTATGGCATTTGCAACATAAAATTCGGGTGAATTGGCTTGTAGATTTTCCATGTTTCTTATGGAAGGAAGTGTTCTCTACATAACTGTTTTGGCCCATATGAAATTCCACAGCAACAGGGTTGACTCCTTAAATGCTCTAAAATAGCCAAACATGCTGCTCAATTGTATTGAACTGTAACAAAGTCAAAAAAAAAGAAATTGTATTTATTAATTAGCATCAGCCTAGTCACCAGAAATAACAACAGCATACCAAATGTCATCAACCCTGCAAAGTCCTTACATCTAGGAGCTTTTGCCATAATTGAGAAAGCTGTCAAACAAACTAATCAAACAACAGTCTAACAAAGTCATACTCCCAAAATCAGACTTTCCAAATCACGTCCCTTTCCTCACCATCACCAACCCTGAGTATGATCTGTTCCACGATGTAAGATCCAGCAGAGGAGGTAGTAGTGTGGTATACAATGGGAGGAGATCCCTTAGAGCCCTCAACATTGACTTAGATGTGCTTATATTTTCTGCTATTGATACATTGAAGGTCCTATCGATTAACACTTTCTGGGTTTATAGTGACAGCAATTATTTTTTAAAGAAAGTTGTGAATGGCAAGATTTTTTAAAGCTTTTACAGACATACCACCATACTACTGGGATAGCTAGATACAGAGTTTGTGCTGGACGGAGAAGTAGGAGATCTCATTTTCCATTATCCGCTTTTTTCCCCCTTAATTCCAGTCCTTTGATTTCTGATTGTATCTTAGTTAATTCTAGCTGTGACATCCCAATTTCAGTTTCCTTTCAATTTTGGATAATCTTCTGAAGAATTCATCTTTTCAATATCCGCCTTTTGTGTTCAATTTCAAATTGTCTTATAACTCAGAATTTGGCATCAGTCAAAGATTTCAAACAATCCACTGTTAACAGTTTTTAATTCCAATAACTTTCATAACATTCAAAGCTATATTCAAATTCCATGCAATAAACTTCACCACAATACAGCTGTTTTATGATCAGAACTGTCTTATGTGCATTACTTTAAAAAGGTCACAAATCCCTCCTAAATCCAATTAATTAAAATCCCAAATGATCCAACTATGATGATCTCAGTTAATGTCATTAATGACCAAATCAGTTCCCAGAATGAAATCTAGCTCATTTATTAACAAAGAAAAGATCTAACAACGTGGTATTTAACTGGAACACAAGAACACATTAGTTTTAACAATACAACAGAGGTTATGATACAAACTAAATGGAAATATAATAAACCAAGCTACTCACATACAAGGCAATTTTAAAGATTTTTAAATATGCAGTAAAATACAATTCGATTTATCCCAGCAGCAACCTTTTATTGTACTCAATCACCAGAGAGAATGCCTCTGCCATATGATGGTTTAATTTAACTGTTTCTTTCTATTCCTGATCTTGAGAGTTGGATTTCCTCTTCTTTGTGTAAGTATGCAACTTAGACTTTCTCATCTTCAAAGGATTGGATGAACACTATCAAAATATTTTACTTCTTTGGCCACTACTTTGGTGGTTAAATTCTTAATAGTCTAACACTTTCCAGGATGGATGCAGTTCCAACAATACTCAAGAAGCTTGACACCATCCAGGACAAAGCAGTCCACTTGATTGGCAGTACATCCACACTCTCCACCACTGATGCTCAGCAGTGATAATGTGCAATATCTGCAAGATGCACTGCAGAAGTTCAAAGATTCTTAGATAGCACCTTCCAAATTCCCAACCAGTTCCATCTAGAAGAACAAGGGTAGCTGACACCTGGAAACTCCACTACCTGCAAGTTTCCCTCCAAGCCACTCACCACCCTGACTTGGAAATATTTAAAATCAAAATCCTGGAATATCTTCCTGAGGGCATATGGGGACTGCTGCAGTTCGAGAAAGCAGCTCACTGCCACCTTCTCAAGGGCAACTAGGAATGGGCAATAAATGCTGGCCAGCCAGTGATACCCATATTCCACAAATGATCTTTTTAAAAACATGGACAATAAGCTTTTCCATAAGTTCCTTTTAAATGCCTTACTACCTTTTGAACTAATAAAATTTAGATAACTAAAGTATGTTTTGCATCACCTCCAATGTAAGTTTCAACCTTTTTCCACAATGTACACCATATAGCAATTTCTGCAACTAAGCAAGTTACAATTGAAATAAATGACAGGACAAGCTATGACTGAATGAAACAGCTAAACAGGAACAGATTATCAGCAAATCCTGTGCCATTACGGTTTACAAAGCACATAGGGCTGTTTTTGCAATCTCCATTTTGTACTCAGCTGCACGAAGTTTAATTCAAATCAATGTTATGCACAGTAACATCTTCAATAAGCTATTTGCTCCCATCTACACAATACAGATACAACAGAACTAATTGGCTATGCTAACCAAGTAAGCAATGAGCTGTGAATTGGCAGATAGGTTAAAGAAAAATAAAATGTAACATTAGGCTTCAAGGGAAAAAATTTATTTTGCTCAAATAGTTGTATACAGCTTCATGCTACTTTATCACTCCTACTACAACAACTTTACTTTATCAATTTGGAGTAAGTACCACAAATAATATTCAAGTAATAGTCATGCATAAACAAACTGACTTTGCAAAAAACCATTAAGTAAAATTATTTATACAATTTTCTGACTCTCCACACATATGGAATTTCAGAGCAGAATGTTGAGTGCTAGAAGCCAATGATGCCATGGTAACATGTCAAAACTGATGACTATGGGACAGGTCATAGGAGAAACTAGGCAGGGACCTTTTTTTGGTTTAATGTGGCATCTTCTTCAGTTCTGCATTATTAAAGTAATGCCCAATGCATCAGCCATAGTTACAATGCGGCTGTCTAATCCAAACAAAGGTCAAGGGCCAAACAGAGGGTGCTAATGAGAATTGACTGAGGAGGATTAGGTGCAATCACCAGGACTGCTAGTTTCAAGTAGCAGCTGAGAACTGGAACCAGAGAGGCCGGAGGGAGGAGACAGCGAACAGAGCAGGTTAAAAACTAAGGATGGAGCATTTCGGGCAGTTTTGAATGGCAGCCTTCTCTAGATCCATTACACAGGGAATATTGTGGGAACTGATTTCATGACATCAAAAGTGCCATTTTGAACAAAAGAGCTCCTGATTGGTGAGTAATGGTCAGGTTGTTCTCTTTTATTCTTATCAATTTCCATAACGTTTTCATACCCGTAAGGTCTTAGAGTAGTGGGATTTAGGCTAGTGGTAGAGTGGAAGAGTACTGGGATTCATAGTATCTAGACTGTTGTTTATCTAAGTGTTTTAGTACTGTTCGTGAGAATCTAACATTAGGGACTATCTAGTTAGTTGTAAATTGAATAGACTTATCAAATTAGGCAAAATTTAATCCCTTATGAATGGATCATTAACTAAATCTCTTTATAAGGAGATCACCCCCAAAACTTCAAAAAGCACATAATCATGGGGTTGTGTTTTAAATTGTTCATCCATACAAGACCTTATAGAGGTTTACAAAACTATGAGGGGCATGGATAGGATAAATAGACAAAGTATTTTCCCTGGGGTCAGGGAGCCCAGAACTAGAGGGCATAGGTTTAGGGTGAGAGGGGAAAGATATAACAGAGACCTAAGGGGCAATTTTTTCATGCAGAGGGTGGTACGTGTATGGAATGAGCTGCCAGAGGATGTGGTGGAGGCTGATACAATTGCAACATTTAAGAGGCATTTGGATGGGTAAATGAATCGGAAGGGTTTGGAGGCTTAAGGGCGGGGTGCTGGCAGGTGGGACTAGATTGGATTGGGATATCTGGTCGGCATGGATGGGTTGGACCGAAGGGTCTGTTTCCATGCTGTACATCTCTATGACTCTAAGTGGAAAAGTAAAATGATTTGGGTAAAATCATTCAGTAGTTATGCAAAGAAGTTAATTGATGCAGCCAAGACACTGAACTCTTGAAATGCATCTTGAAGGCAGTTCATTGTAAACTGAAGTTAAGATTTCAGATAATTGTTCAAATTATACTATAGCTTCAGTGTTAATTTTTAAATATTAAAGGGTTGGAGAAGACTAATGAGGATGATCCTGAAATATATAGCTCTGACTAATGAGGAAAGACAAAGTTAATTTTTTACATCAAATGTAAAGAAGTTTAAATATAAACATCTTGCATTGAGAGCTATCAATAATCAAAAATGAGCACAACTAACTGGATTATGAACAAATAAGTACAGATCATGTCAAAATTAATATGCCCCAAAAACAATATGCAAGTCATAGATTTTTCCCACACATTAGGTACAGATCTCTTAACACGAAGAATTTCAGTAACAGAAATTAGGGAAGTATTTACAAATTGCCTATGTACAATGCAATATTAGTGACAATTAATCTACCTATATATCGGAAATTACTCCATCCAATTTCTATGAGGACAACTCCCTCACACAGCCACAGTAGATTATCATCATTGATTAAATTAGGGTATTTCTTCACTAGGTCTAAAGGAAGAAAATACCAGTGCACCTCTTCTTCAGTATCCAATAATGGTGTGTCAATCAGCCCCAGTGGAGCTTTGTCAGGTAATCCTAAAACAAAGTAAAACATTATCTTAATTCTCTTGAAATGAAATGTATTTCCTGCTGATACTTGTACCACATTGCAAAATATTTACAAATTAAAATTTTCAAAAGCTTTCTTGAGTGCATAAGTTAAATGGGCCACAGAGATATGTTATGGAGTTACAAAAGCTAAGAAGGATCAGTGTTGGCCTCCTTGTGTGCTGAATATGGTTACCTATTGATTTGAGTACGTCTTACAATATTTCAAGATTATTCTAATCAGACTGAATGGCTAAATGAAAACCTGGCCATCAACACATGAAATTGATTGGTTTATAAAGCTAATTGCTACACTAATTTAAAGTCTAATTAGAAGTGAAGACTGATCATTAAAAATAATTTTGTTCGACATGGTAAAGAGGAGATCAACATGTTTGTAATTGTCACCATGTATTTCTGGAATTTTGCTTTTAAATCTTAAATTTACTATGTATGAAGCAAAGTGAAAAAGGGGATGTTTCATTGGAATCCAAGGTTCTAACACGTTAGAAATTGCAGCACTTTTCATATCTCTTAAAAACTGGCTTTATATTTTCAACAATTATGAATAAACACTAATCAGATAGAAAATAGTTGCCTGATTAAATACAAATCTCAAATAAGCAATTAGTCAAAGTGGACACAGCTTAGGCTGGGATTTTCCCAATGGGACAATGTGTACAATGGCAAACCATGGCCCGGGTAAGAAATACTACTGAATGTTATGATAATCTGGGAACTATCAAGCGGCAGTTGGCAGCTTCAAAATTTAGCAGCCGCATTTGGAGGTTGCGGCTATTGTCAGGACATCACTGCCCCCAGACTCCATGGATAATGAGAAACATAAATATTGGTTTGGGAAAAGTTCCTAGGATTGGCATTCATAGGAAAAGAAGTTTAGGAATGAGGACAGGGGGTTGGGTCTCAGAAGCAAACACTGGTATAGATCAAGTCTCTCTGTCTTGCACAAATTACTACAGTTCAAAGGACCCCACCTCTGCCACTTTCATCCCCATCCCCACCCTGAACTGACTCTCCTGACTCTATCATGTCCTGCCCAGCGGTGCCTAACTGACAAGATGAATGAGCCCGTTAAATGATCACATGATGGCCACAATTGGAAGGGTTGTCAAGATTGGGCCTTCCTGCCCATAAATTAATTAGGCCAAGGTTAAGGTCAAGAATTTGGGAGGGTTCTGGCCCTCCACATTACACATAATTAAATTAATTTACCACTTTCAGGCCTGCCATCTCCAAGATTGAGTCCTTTGAATGCAAGTATTTTTCATTCTCTTGCAGTCTTCCAAATGGAACTTTAGTGAAAAACTACAATTATCATTTTTATTTCATTTTTGATTTTTAAAATTAAGAGAATTCTCAGCTTTATAAAAACTACATTTTGTTTTTCTCATGTCAGTTAGGAGAAGGTTAGTTGCATTGAATGGTATGTAAAGCATACAAACAGCCCATTTGACCTAATTGATTTTTCATAATTTTATATTTACATAATCTTCTTCCTGCCATATTTGACTTAATTCTATGAGGTTCTATTCCTGTTCTCCTCATCGATTTACACACCATCCTCCTTAACTGTGTCTATCTAAGCCCTTCAACTCGTTTATGCATTATAAAATATGACATTATAACCATTAGTTGGATTAAATAGTTTATCCTGAATTCCCTATTGGACGTATAAGTGATCAATTTTCATTAGACTTCCTTTTTTGGTGTTATAATCCTTGTTCATTCCCTATATGCAGAAACATTTTCTTTACTGCCATCCTGTCAAACACCTTCAGAATTTTTAAAGACCTCTAAAGATCACACTGTTTTTTAAGAGAATATTCAGTTGTTCAGTCCTTCCTAGCAGATATAACCTCTAATTTCATTGTAAACCTTGTAAATCTACACCATCTCCATTGCCTCTGTATTCTTTTTGGAATATGGAGACCAACACTGTACAGAATATTCCAAAAATGAATATGGCGGGGGGAGGAATCAGTTACATCTTAGTATTAATGTATATTAATTCTTTGACTCACAATGATATTCCAATTCAGCTATGTTGTTCAGATGATGCCCACATTTCAAAATTATCAATAGTGAGCACACCATCTTGTTACTTCCAAGAATGGGTGGGGAAAAGGTCATGCAAAACAGATACCAGTGTGAGGTTGTTCAGGAATGATTTTTGGGAAAATCAAAATTCTTCACATGTTCTAATGGGGTATTAGCAGCTTATTTAACTAAATACACACCACCCTGGCAGCACGCTCACTTTAGGTTCAAGTTTCATTCCAGGATTTGCTATAATGCTGAACAACACCGGGGTACGAAATACAATATCACCTTCTGAGGTATTGTCCTTTGGATTAGACATTGAACTTCAGTTTAATCTTTTTCTTCAAGTAGATTTGAAACACTTAAAGAGGACGCTTTGTGAGAAGAAAGAATCAACATGACTAAGAAGATTTCACCTACACCGTATAATCAAAGTCAACATGATCTTATGAAAGGAATATCATGTTTAACAAATTCAAAAATTCTTTTGAGAAGGTAGCTTGTAGAATAGATAAAACAGAACCAGTACACGTAGCACATGGTTGTTTAGAACTACAGAACTTGGGTATTGTTGAAAAAGTAGATATTCTTGTTGCTTTTCATCATGAATTCATCAGGATAATTCACAATAAACAGTAAAGGGAAAGCCACATATAACCTGAACAAAATGAGAGTGCTGATTGGTTGGCAAGTAGAAATAGATTAGTAGAGGCATTGCCATGTGATGAGCTAATGATGACTGAAGCTGTAAGGCTTTATTTAAATTTAAAATAAACAGGTTAAAACAAGACTCTGATTAGTCAAACATTGCTCGGAAAAATGAACAAGTGAATGGTTGTCACCTATTCTATTGCATTTAACCAGTCACAATGCAGAATAGCGTAGAGAACAGGGACATTTTGTTAGTGTATATAGTTTCTAGTACATGCAAGTAAACTAAACTGAAAGCTTGACTGACAATCCTAAATTAGTTGTGAACATAATTCACCACTCAGGATAATGTAGCAAATGTCTAATTGTGGAATCACACCTGCTATTGGACACAGAGGTTTGTTTGTTTGCTGTGTGGGTACAGTCAGTATACCTACATTGCTTGGTACAAACACCCAAACGCAAATGCTGTTTGAAGTGTTCTATAAACTATAAAACCATCAGATATAGCAGCAGAATTAGATCATTCAGCCCAGCAAGTTTTCCATTGTTCAATCATGGATGTTTCTCAAATTCATCCTCATGCCTTCTCCCATAACACCGTTGCTAATCAAGAACCTATCACTGTCTTAAAGGTACGTAATGACTTAGCATCCACAGCCTTCTGTGACAATGAGTTCCACAAATTCACCACCCTCTGGCTGAAGAAATTATTCTTCATCTTAGTTCTAAAGGGTCGTACATCCACTCTATTCAGGCCTCTCACTATTTTGCAAGTTTCAATGAGACCTCCCTCAGCCTTCTAAACTCTTATCAAGTACAGACCCAGAGTCCTCAATCGTTCTTCATATGACAAACCCTTCATTCCCAGGATCATTTTTATAAGCTTCCTCTGAATTCCCTCCAAGGTTAGCAAATACATTCTTAGATTCGGGGGCCCAAATCTGCCAAATGAACCTGCATGTTGACCTTAAGATAATCTTGAACTAGGACTCATGTCCCTTTGTGCTTCAGATTTGTGAAGATATTCCCCATATAAAATAGTTTTTTTTGCTACCAAATGCAAAACTTCACACTTTCCCCATACTGCATTCTATCTGCACTCTTTTGTCCAGTCTCCTTGCCTGTCCAAGTCCTTCTGCTGCCTCTCCACTTCCTCAGTATTACTTGTCCCTTCACCAAATTTTGTGTAATACTTTTTTTAAATGGGAAAAATGTCTCAGTCTTGAGGACATATAACCTATATACCTAGCATTACACTGGCAGTGAAATTCATTATCATATTTCTCATTTGTGTGATAGGTAGAACACCTTTTGGCTTGGCAACAATATCATGCTGGTGGCAAAGACCAATTGTGTTGCTATTGCATAGTAGAAACATGAAACAATTACAGTGACCCATTGCTCACATTTTTTGGACACCTTACTTAGAGTGAGTTGGAAGTAGGCTAGGAACTTTACAGCACCTAAAGTGTTGGCCTTGAGTTCGTTCATAGTATTGCATGATACACAGCACAATACACAGAGGAGTAGCTATCTTACAGATAGTTTTGATATACGCAATTTCAGCTTCAAACCTCTAGAGTGAACAAATGGCTCAGAACCTATTTGTAAGGTCACCTAAAAAGACAACCTTATCACGTGTGGAACTGTAGGAATCCTAATGCGTATATTACCAGTGAAGGTAATTTTGTGGAAGTTTCCTTCACCTTTGCAAAGACAATACAGTACTTGTATTGCATTGTTTCATGACATTTGTACTGCAGCACTATATCATGCCCTGCTGCCATTGTGTGAATCAATATTGATTGAACATTGGTATTCAGCAACTTGGCAACTGTGTTCAGTTTTAACAACCCTGTGTATGCCCAAAACAACAGCACGTCACAGAACCTTTTTGGGGTCCCATGGAACTCATGCATATTTCCAATATGTAGATAATGTTCACTATATTTGAATCTGCAGTTGCATGAAAGAATTTCCTTGTACATCTTAACCAATGTATTCATTGTGAAATTAACCAGTGGTTTCTCTACTACCATCTACTGCAAGTCTACCTTCCCTGATCAGTATTCACATTGGGATTTGATAATTTCAAGTGCTATAAATTAGCCAAATTAGCGACTTTACAAAGAGGACCTGAGCCATTTGTTCACCATGCAATCTTGATACCCAAATAGGTTACATCAAAGCCATCCTGCAAAATAATGTACTCTGATCAGCTCTGATAAATGCCCAGTCTTCTTTTGATTACCCAGGTAGGGTAAAAAGTCAATGTGGTATGTCAATTTCAATGTCAATGTGATATTAGGTACGTAGGTCTTATGTCCCAAAGGCTGACAGAACATATTATAAAGCATATCCCTTCAAATGTTCTCAATAAGGAAGGTACTCACTGTATCCGACCAGTCCATGCTTGCAAAATGCACAACTATGTCAAATATTAGATACAATTCCACAACTGGACAATGTTTGCTACCTAATCAAGTGTGTGGAGCATTATACTGACATCAATATAGGATTGACAGTCTGGTTTGTAGTTTGGCACATTTGCATCTACTAGCAGCTACATACATTAATACACAGTCCTCTTCTTGTAGACAGAAAGAAAAATGTACACACTGCATCTGTTTCAATGCAACAGAATAGGTGACAGACATTGACACATGTACTTTTCAGGATAATTCTTTATTCAGAGTCAACCTTCCTTATTTAAAATTTAAACATAGCTCGGCAGTTAACTGTCAATCATTAGCTAGTACATTCTCCATGGCAACAACTCCAAAGTTCACTTACCAATCAACCAACACATTCCTCTACTCCTCTATTTTCCCTTTACTTTGCTATTTCATTTGAATTTTCCTATGAGTGCAAAACAAAAAGCTTTGACAAAATATCTTTTTCAACAATACTCACGGTGTTGCATACTTGGATTTTCAAAGGGCATTTGATAAGATGTCACACACAAAGATAATACACAAGATAAGGACTCAGAGTTGGGGTTGATAGATTTGCCTGGACAGAGTAGTCATTAACAAATAGGAATCTAAGGGCAGGGATAAATGGGCCATTTTCAAGTTGTAATGCTATGACTAGTGGATTTCCAAATAGATCACTGCTGAGGTATATGCTGTTTACAATTTATATTAATGACTTAAATGAAGAGACAGCGAGTAATATACAGTTGGTCCCGCTACAATGCTTTTCTTCAATGTGTTTGGCTTTAACGCGATTGAAGAGTGTAGACTGTTATTTGTAGAACACAAACTTTCCTTACCTATATTGGCTATAATGCGATTTGGGCCCCATTAGTTTAAATGGCACAGCTATTGTGTGATTTTCTTAGAACGCGAGATCATACAAAAATGGAACTATCACGTTATAACTGACTGTATTTAATTTTGCTGTCAAAACAAAATTAGCTGGAAAGTAAGATGTTAGAAAGGTACAGAGGTTGAATAGAAATATAGATGAATTAAGTGAGTGGAGTGGGAAACAAGGCAAGATGAAGTATAATGCAAGGAAGTGTGAGGTATTCAGATAAGGTAATAAGAATAGAAAGCAGAATATTTTTTAAAATGAGGGAAACTCGTAAATGTCACTATTCTAAGGGACTTGGGTTTACTTGTACTGGGAAGACAGAAACGATGAAGGGCTTGTGCCCGAAATGTCGAATGTCCTGTTCCTTGGATGCTGCCTGACCTGCTGCGCTTTAACCAGCAACACATTTTCAGCTCTGATCTCCAGCATCTGCAGACCTCACTTTTTACTGGGAAGACAGAAAGTTTGCTTGCTGTACCTGCAGGCTATCAGATAAGCAAATGGCAAATTGGCCATTATTGCAAGGGGATTGGAACACAAAAGTAAGATGTACTGTATTGCTATATTGTAGAGGGTTTTGGTGAGACCACATTTGGAGTACCATGTGCAGTTTTGGTCTCTATCAAACAAGTATTCTGTTTTGGATACTAATGAGGAGGATAGCCTATCAAGTGACAGGAGCAATATCCAGTAGAAGGATGGGACAAAGCATAGTAGAGCAATAGTAATTGGAGAATTGATAGTCAGGGACACAGATAGGCGCTTCTGTGCCACGAGAGAGACTCCTGGATGGTATGTTGCCTCCCTGATGTCAGGGTCGTAGATATCTCTGATCGGGTACAGGGCATCCTGAATTGGGAGAGTAAACAGATGTCATTGTCCATATTGGCACAAATGACATAGGTAGGAAGAGTGACAAGGTCTGCTAATGATAATTCAGGGAGTTAGGTAGTAAGCCAAAAAGGAGGACCTCAGGGCAGTAATTTCAGGATTATTCCCTGTGCCACGTGCTACAGAAGCTAGGAAAAGAGACAGCATATAATTGTACATGTGGCTAAAGAGCTGTTGGGGGTGGGGGTGCTTCAGATATGTGTATATTGGAATGTCTTCCAGGGAAAGTGGGGCCTGTACAAGAAGGATGGGTTGCACCTAAACTGGAGAGGCACCAATATCCTGACAGAGAGGTTTGATGTTGCCACTTTGGATGGTGTAAACTAGTGTAGCAGGGGGGTGGGAAACATAGCAGCAGGTCAGTAAGTAAAGTCATTGTGGAAGAGCTTAATTCAAAGATAGACATAGGTAAGAGGAAGAGAAGTCAGGGAGAGGTTGACGAGGTCAGCGGAACTGAAGGCTTGCACTGTATCTGCTTCAATGCAAGAAGTATAACACGTAAAATAGATAAACTTATAGCCTGGATTAATGTATGCAATTATGATGTTGTTGCTGTCACAGAGACATGGTTGAAAAAGGGATAGGATTGGCAGGGTAATGTTTTAGATTAACGATGCTTTAGATGAGACAGAGGAAGCAAAGGAGGTGGGGGAGTTGCAAACTGGACCTGGTATCAGGAAATGAGACCAGCCAGGAGATAAAAGTTTCAATGGGTGAGCATTTTGGGAATACCGACCATAGTTCTGTACGTTTTCTGATACTTATGGATAAGGACAAGATTGGACCTTGGATGAAGGTGTTAAATTGGGGGAAGGCAAACCATAACCAAATTAGACAAGAATTGGAGAATGTGATTGGGAGCAGTTGTTTGAAGGTAAGACCACATCTGACATGTGGGGGTCTTTTAAAGACCAGTTGGTTAGAGTGCAGAACAGGCATGTTCCTATGAAAATAAAGGACAGGAATGACAGGATTCAGGAACATTGGATGACAGGGGAAATTATCAGCTTAGTCAAAAAAAAGGAAGCATACCTAAGGTCCAGGCAACTATAAGCAGACAAATCCACAGAGTCATGGAGATGTACAGCACGGAAACAGACTCTTTGGTCTAACTCGTCCATGCCAACCATTCTCCTAATCTAGTCCCATTCGCCAGCACTTGGCCTATATCCCTCTAAACCCTTCCTATTCATATACCCACCCAGAAGCCTTTTAAATGCTGTAATTGTATCAGCCTCCACCACTTCATCTAGCCGGTCATTCTATGCATGCACCACCTTCTGAGTGAAAAAGTTGCCCCTTAGGTCCCTTTAATAACTTTCTCCTCTCACCCTAAACTTATGCTCTCTAGTTCTGGACTCCCCCATCCCAGGGAACTTGTCTATTTATCCTATCCATGCCCCTCTTGATTTTATAAACCTCTATAAGGTCACACTTCAGCCTCTGATGTTCCTGGGAAAACATCCTCAGCCTATTCAACTTCTCCATATAGCTCAAATCCTCTAACCCCGACAATATCATCGTAAAGCTTTTCTGAACCTTTTCAAATTTCACAACATCCTTCTGATAGGAAGGAGACCAGAATTGCATGCAATATTCCACAAGTGGCCTAACCAATGTCCTGCCTTGAAGAATGTAGAGGAAGTAAGAAGCAAATCAAATGGGGATTAAGGAAGGCTAAAAGGACTATGAAAAGTCCTTGGCCAGTGGGTTAAGGAGAATTCCAAGGCATTTTATACATATATTAGGAGCAAGAGGTTAGCTAGGGAAAGAGTAGGCCCACTCAAGGATAAAGGAGAGAAGTTGTGTATGGAGGCAAAGGAAATTGGTGAGATCCTAAATGAATACGTTACATCAGTGTTGACCAAAGAGAGGGACATGAGACATTTTAAGGTTAAGGAAAAATGTATGATTACTCTCGGGTAGGGTCAATATAATGAAGAAGAAAGTGTTGGGTCTTGAAATATATTAAGACAGACACATCCCCAGGGCCAGATAGGATATATCCCAGGAAATGTGGAAGACAAGGAGGAAACAACTGGGGCTTTTACAAATATCCCTGTATCCTCTTTGGCCTCTGGCAGGTTCCAGAGGACTGAAGAATGGCTAACGTTGTTCCTTTGTTTAAGAAGGGTAACAGTGGTAGAACATAGAACTTAGAACAGTACAGCACAGAACAGGCCCTTCAGCCCACGATGTTGTGCCGACAACTGATCCTCATGTATGCACCCTCAAATTTCTGTGACCATATGCATGTCCAGTAGTCTCTTAAATGTCCCCAATGATCTTGCTTCCACAATTGCTGCTGGCAACGCATTCCATACTCTCACAACTCTCTGTGGAAAGAACCCGCCTCTGACATCCCCTCTATACTTTCCTCCAACCAGCTTAAAACTATGACCCCTCATGTTAGTCATGTCTGCCCTGGGAAATAGTCTCTGGCTATCGACTCTACCTATACCTCTCATTATCTTGTATACCTCACTTAGGTCCCCTCTCCTTCTCCTTTTCTCCAATGAAAAAAGCCCGAGCTCAGTCAACCTCTCTTCATAAGATAAGCCCTCTAGTCCAGGCAGCATCCTGGTAAACCTCCTCTGAACCCTCTCCAAAGCATCCACATCTTTCCTATAATAGGGTGACCAGAACTGGATGCAATATTCCAAGTGCGGTCTAACCAAAGTTTTATAGAGCTGCAACAAGATCTTACGACTCTTAAACTCAATCCCCCTGTTAATGAAAGCCAAAACACTATATGCTTTCTAAACAGCCCTGTCCACTTGGGTGGCCATTTTAAGGGATCTATATACCTGAACACCAAGATCCCTCTGTTCCTCCACACTGCCAAGAATCCTATCCTTAATCCTGTACTCAGTTTTCAAATTCAACCTTCCAAAATACATCACCTCACATTTATCCAGGTCGAACTCCATCTGCCACCTCTCAGCCCATCTCTGCATCCTGTCAATGTCCTGCTGCAGCCTACAACAGCCCTCTATACTGTCAACGACACCTCCAACCTTTGTGTCGTCTGCAAACTTGCTGACCCATCCTTCAATCCCCTCATCCAAGTCAGTAATAAAAATTACAAACAGTAGAGGCCCAAGGACAGAGCCCTGTGGAACACCACTCACGACAGACTTCCAGGCAGAATACTTTCCTTCTACTACCACTCACTGTCTTCTGTTGGCCAGCTAATTCTGTATCCAGACAGCTAAGTTCCCCTGTATCCCATTCCTCCTGACCTTCTGAATGAGCCTATCGGATAATCACAGGCCAGTGAGCCTGACATCATGGTGGAGAAGCTGTTGGAGAAGATACTGAGCATGAGGATTTATTCATATTTCAAAGCAAATGGACTTGTTAGTGATAGGCAGCATAGGTATGTGTGGGAAAGGTCACATCTCATCAACTTGATTGAGTTTTTTGAGGAAGTGACAAAAATGATTATATAGCATAGAACAGAATGGCACAGTACAGGCACTTTGGCTGTCGATGTTCTGCCAACCTTTTATCCTACTCTAAGATCAGACTAACCTATATACCCTTCATTGTACTATCTTCCATGTACCTATCCAAGAGTTGTTTAAATGTCCCTAATGTATCTGACTCTATTACCACTATAGTTTGATGAAGGAAAGGTGGTGGATGTTGTCTCCATGGAATTCAGTAAGGCATTTGATAAGGTACTTCATGGCAGACTGGTATAAAACGTAGAGTCTCATGGGATCTGCAGTGAGCTGGCTAGATGGATACAAAGTTGGCTTGGTCATAGAAGACAGAGAGTAGTGGTGGAAGGGTGCTTATCGGAATGGAGATTAGTAACTAGTGGTGTTCTGCAGGGGTCAGTGCTGGGACCTTTATTGTTTATAACATATAGAAATGATCTGGAGAAAAATGTAGGTGGTCTAATCTGTAAGTTTGCGAATGACACCAAAACTGGGGAGGTTGCAGATTGTGAGGAGAATTGTCAAAAGATTCAGCAGGATATGCACAGAGTGCAGATTTGGGCAGAGAAATGGCAGATGGTATTTAATCCGGACAAATGTAAGGTGATGCATTTTGGGAGATCAAATTCAGGTGCAAATTATATAATAAAAAGCAGAACACTTAGAAGCATTGACATACAGAAGGATCTGGCCTACAGGTCCACAATATCCCTGAAAGTGGCAACACAGGTGGATCAGGTAGTCAAGGCAGCATACAATATGCTTGCCTTCAATGGCCAGGGCATCAAATTTAAAAGTTGGCAAGTTCTGTTACAGCTGTATAAAACTTCAGTTGGGCCATATTTGGAATATTGCATACAGTTCTGGTTGCCATGCTACCAATAGTACATAGATGCTTTGGAGAGAGTGCAGAGAAGCTTTACCAGAATGTTGCCTGATCTAGAGGATTTTAGTTATAAGGAGTGGTTGGATAAACTTGGATTGCGTTCACTGGAAAGATGGAGGCTAAGAGGGGTGACCTGATAAAGATACACAAAATTATGAGAGGCATAGACAGGGTGATAGTCAGAGGCGTTTTCCCAGGTTGGAAAGGTCAACTACAAGAGGGCACAGCTTCAAGGTGAGAGGGGGAAAGTTTAGAGGAGAAGTGCCAGGAAAATTTTTAAGAGTGTAGCAGCTGCTGGAATGCACTTCTGATAAAAGTGGTAGAAGCAAATGCATTAGCAATGTTTATGACATATTTGACAGATGCATGAACAGAAGGCAAACAGAGGGACAGAAACCATGTATGGGCAATAATTAAAGCTTCTTAATAAGGATTAGGAATTGGCATAGGCGTGGTGAGCCGAAAGGCCTGTTCCTGTGCTGTACTGTATTGTATTTAATATATTTACATCAGAAAGCAGTACAGTGAAAAAATCAATTAGATTTGGTGCCTGAAATGAGAGGCTCAGTAAATTGGATCTATATTTTCTGGAGTTTATCATAAAGAATAGTGATATCATTGAAAATTCAAGATTCTTAAAGGTTTTGACAGGGTAGACATAGAAAGGTTGATCTTACTAAGAAATCTACCAAGCTAGGGCTCAATTTCAAAGCAAGGGTGATTATTTAGGATAGAGGTGAGGTGGACTTCATTCACTCAATTAGCTGTGAATCTTTGGAATTCTCTACCATAGAGTTCTGGATGCTTCAACATCAAAATATATTCAAACAATGAGATAGACAATTTTTTTTCTCCTCTAAGTAAATATGGGGAGTAGACAGCAAGGTGAAGGTTGTATTGAATGCAGAGCAGGCTTGACAAGCTGACGAGTACTGATGCTCATACTCCTCACATTCCTACAATAGTGACTGCAATTTAAGATAATCTATGTGAAGAACTAAGTCAAGATAATGAATACAAGATACTTTATGAATACACGATCTTTATCATCATACCTTTTTCATTGTTTAAACAGCTTTATACTAGTGATGACAATATAACAAAACTCTGGAAGAAAGAATCTTCATGAAAGCTGTAACTACCTGTAAATGCTGGACTTTTAATTTGGAACTCTGAGGGTTTACTGTTACATCGTGTTCTCCAATAATTCCTGCTTGCTCTTTTAGTGACTGGTACATCTTCAGTCCGTATGCGTAAATGATGCTTACTTTCTTTCATGTTATCCAAAGCCTATTAAAGTTTAAATCAGTACAGCCTATAAAAGGTGTTAATCACAATGTGATCCTGCTTAATTTCCTAAAATAGTTTTATCATTAATCCCTTGTAAATTAACAGTTATCTGTTTCCTTCCTCCCTCCCTCATTTTCCAGAGCAAATCTTTTCAGAGCTTAGTAGTCAAACAAATGATCTGATCTCAGACCTCTGTCACTGCTGAACAGCAATCAATAAAATTATGCAAATAGGTCAAAGTTAGGCATGTGTCCAACAGTAATTCAAAAATCCAAGACTGGAAACTTGATAAGTGGGAAAGATCAAGAGTATGGTCATGCCTTACTATGCATGGTGCTTCAATATCACTACAAACCAATATTTGTGGTACAATTTCTCTGTAAAATATTGTGCTTGATGGGTATATAAGACATTCAGGGTAATTCCGTATACATGTTTGCAGCAAGGAACCATAAACCCCTGTACCACATATCAATGTCATCAATGAATGGAAACTGCAGCATATCTTTAATTTCACAATACATACTATCAGACAGAAAGTATCCCTTTTGCCAGCGCTGACTTGAAAAATCATTCCCACTGGGTGCAAAGACAAAACTGAGTGTTATGAAGGTGTAGGTATGTACTGTACCTTTAAGAGAGAGAGGAAGCTAGCAAGGACTGACTGAAAGCACACAGTGTGCTGAACAATTTTAAAATGTAACAATTGGTTGAAACAAATACCTGGAGTTGCATTGCCATGAAACAAAAACAAATTCAAATTCGGACAATTAGTTTAAATTATGCCCCTGAGGCCAAAATCCAATCCAATCTGTTTGGGATAACATCAAACCAATGAAATAATCCAATATTTTGAGGTATAAGACCAGACATTTTGAACAGTTGGGGGAGAACTGCCAAGAACAGCAATAAGTATAAACTGCTAGCCAAATAACTCTCTAAAAGGTACCTGTCCATAAGTAAATTTGCGCAGCAGTAGACCAAAGAAAAGACGACACAGTAAAATACAGAGGAAAATCTACAAAGGCAAATCGACAAAGGTGACTGGTTTTGAAATGTGATTTTTTTTGTAAATCTTAACCGTTTATTTTTAATCAAACCAGTATTGTAGAGTGGGAGGTAAAATATAGGTTTAAGAGAAAGGAGTCATAAATAATTGCCTAAATGTTCTCTTTCGGACTTAAAGAATAAAATTGTTAATTTTTACAATAAATAGTGATCTCTGGGCTAGTTCTTTGCCTCTTGAAATTTAATAGATTATGGTGCAAGGTGAGTTCCTGTGTGTGTTGGGTTTGAATTCGCAGATGGGTTTACCCCATGTTTACCCCATTTGGGGGCTAGTCGCTAGTATTTGAATAGTTTGGGTCTCAGATTCATGAATTGAATAGTTTAGACAGATCCAGTTTGAGATTTGGACAAATTTGAGCAGATTTGGGGTATACAAAAAACCCAGTAGATTTAAACACTTGCTGGTTAGAGCCTTAGATATTTAAATAAAATGTAGGTGAGATAATTTGTTTAATTTTGGTTACTTGTGGTTGGCTAAATTAAAAGTGAGAGAAATGGCTCTTAAAATGTCTAAAGAGGTTCTGGGGTTTGAAGATGATTCCCAAATTTGCTAAGAAAGTTTAGAAAGAAAAGAAAAAAACATTCTCTTAGAATTAGCAAAGAGATTAGAATTGGGTTGAATCAAGGACAAAAGTAATGCTGAAATTTGACTGATAAAGCATAGATGAGCTTGGTATCTATTCAATGTTATATATATGTGGGAAGAAGTTAGTATGAACTTATATTAAAGTAATATGTATGCCATGGTAATGCGTTTAAGGAATAGAGAAAAAAATGAAGCCACCTTTTCACTATGATGGTTCATTTTTTTCTTAAGGGGGGAGTTGTTATGAAGGTGTAGGTGTGTATTTTACTTTTAAGAGAGAGAGGAAGCTAGCAAGGACTGACTGAAAGCACATAGTGTGCTTAAGAATTGAAAAATGTAACATTTGGTTGAAACAAATCATTGGAGTTGCATTGCCATGGAACAAAAATAAATTCAAATTCGGCCAATCAGTTTAAATTATGCCCCCGAGACCAAATTCCATTCCAATTTGATTTTTACTGTTTGGAATGACATCAAACCAATGAAATGATCCAATGTTTTGGGGTATAAAACCAGACATTTTGAACGCTTGAGGGAGAACTGCCAAGAACACCGTCAAGTACAGACTGCTAGCCAAATAGGTCTCTGAAAGGTACCTGTCCATAAGAAAGTTGTGCAGCAGAAGACTGAAGAAAAGATAACCCAGTAAAATACAGAGAAAAATATACAGGGGAAAATCTACAAAGGCAACCGACAAAGCTGACTGGTTTTGAAACGTGATTTTGTAAATCTTAATCGGGGTTTTTTTTTTAAATCAGACAGCATTGTAGAGTGGGAGGTAAAAGATAAGTTTAAGAGAAAGGAGTCATAAATAGCTGTCTAATGAACTTAAAGAATAAGGTGTTAATTTTTACTTTAAATAGTGATCTCTGGGATAATTCTTTGCCTCTCAGAATTTAACAGATTACAGCATGAGGTGAGCTTTTCTGTGTGTTGGGTTTAAATTAGCAGAGGGGTTTACCTCATGTCATAAACTGAGGCATTACAGCCTAATACCTTGATTATGCTTTTCATAGGGTGATATAGAGGATTGGTGAGGGCAATACAGTTGATATCATAGAGTCATAGAGAGGTACAGCATGGAAACAGATCCTTCGATCCAACCTGTCCATGCCGACCAGATATCCCAAACCAATCTAGTCCCACCTGCCAGCACCTGGCTCATATCTCTCCAAACCCTTCTGATTCATATACCCATCCAGATGCCTCTTAAATGTTGCAATTGTACCAGCCTCCACCACCTCCTCTGGCAGCTCATTCCATGCACGTACCACCCTCTGCATGAAAATGTTGCCCCTTAGGTCTCTTTTATATTGCTCCCCTCTCACCCTAAACCTATGCCCTCTAGATCTGGGCTCCCCGACCCCAGGGAAAAGACTTTGTCTATTTATCCTATCCATGCCCCTCATAATTTTGTAAACCTCTATAAGGTCACCCTTCAGCCTCTGACTCTCCAGGGAAAACAGCCCCAGCCTGTTCAGCTTCTCCTGTAGCTCAAATCCTCCAACCCTGGCAACATTCTTGTAAATCTTTTCTGAACCCTTTCAAATTTCACAACATCTTTCCGATAGTGGCCAACAATATTCCAACAGTGGCCTAAACAATGTCCTGTACAGCCGCAACATGACCTCCCAACTCCTGTACTCAGTACTCTGACCAAGAAAGGAAAGAATACCAAACACCTTCTTCACTATCCTATCTACCTGCGACTCCACTTTCAAGGAGCTATGAACCTGCACTCTAAGGTCTCTTTGTTCAGCAACACTCCCTAGGACCTTATCATTAAGTGTATAAGTCCTGCTAAGATTCACTTTCCCAAAATGCAGCACCTCGCATTTTTTTGAATTAAACTTCGTCTCCCATTTCTCAGCCCATTGGCCCATCTGGTCCAGATCCCGTTGTAATCTGAGGTAACCCGCTTCGCTGTCCACCACGCCTCCAATTTTGGTGTCATCTGCAAACTTACTAACTATACCTCTTATGCTCGCATCCAAATCATTTATGTAAATGACAAAGTAAGGGACCCAGCACCGATCCTTGTGGCACTCCACTGGTCACAGGCCTCCAGTCTGAAACACAACCCTCCACCACCACCCTCTGTCTTCTACCTTTGAGCCAGTTCTGTATCCAAATGGCTAGTTCTCCCTTTTATCCCATGAGATCTAGTCTTGCTAATCAGTCTCCCATGGGGAACCTTGTCGAACATCTTAATTAAGTCCACATCTACTGCTCTGCCTGCATCAATCTTTTTTGTTACTTCTTCAAAAAACTCAATTAAGTTTGTGAGACATGATTTCCCATGCACAAAGCCATGTTGACTATCCTTAATCAGTCCTTGCCTTTCCAAATACATGTACATCCTGTCCCTCAGGATTCCCTCCAACAATTTGCCCACCACTGAGGTCAGGCTCACCGGTCTATAGTTCCCTGGCTTGTCTTTACTGCCCTTCTTAAACAGTGGCACCACGTTTGCCAACTTCCAGTCTTCCGGCACCTCACCTGTGACTATCGATGATACAAATATCTCAGCAAGAGGCCCAACAATCACTTCTCCAGCTTCCTGCATAGTTCTCGGGTACACCTGATCACGTCCTGGGGATTTATCCACCTTTAACCATTTCAAGACATCCAGCACTCCCTCCTCTGTAATCTGGACATTTTGCAAGATGTCACCATCTATTTCCCTACAGTCTTGAAACCTCCGGGTGCTCCAGTTTCCTCCCACAGTCCAAAGATGTGCGGGTCAGGTGAATTGGCTATGCTAAATTGCCCGTAGTGTTAGGTAAGGGGTAAATGTAGGGGTATGGGTGGGTTGCGCTTTGGCGGGTTGGTGTGGACTTGTTGGGCCGAAGGGCCTGTTTCCACACTTTAAGTAATCTAGTCTATATCTTCCGTATCCTTTTCCACAGTAAGGTGCACATAGACTTCCAAAGGAAGCTGGATAAACTACTACATAATTGAAGTTCATGAACGTGGAAAGGCCATTTTCTCTCATGGGAGAACCTAGAACTAAGGGTCATAGTTTAAAAATAAGGGGTTAACCATTTAAGACAAATCTAGAAACATTTTTCCTGAGTTGAGAATCTTTGGAATTCCCTTCCTAAAAAAGGAGTGGACGCAGGATCTTTAAATATTCTTAAAGCAGAGGTAAATGCATTATTGATACTAGGCCTTGTTTCCTTTGTCTTTCACTTTTGTTTTTCATTTTTCTATCTCTCATTTACACCTCTGTTTCTCTAAAAAAAAATGGTTCTTTTTCAGGCAAGCCAGATATCCCAAGTGGTATGCAATAGGAATTGGTGCTGGTGCTTCAACTTTTTACAATTTATATAAATGATTTGAATGAAGGAACTGAAGGTACAAGAACTAAATTTGCTGATGATATAATAAAAGATAGAAAGGTAAGTTGAGAAGAGGAACTAAGGACCCTACAAAGTCATATAAATAGATTAAGTGAACAGACAAAGATCTGGCAAATAAAGTACAATATTAAATTGTCAATTTTAGCAGAAAGAATAAACAAAGAAGCATATAATCTAAATGGCAAGAAGTTACAAAGCTCTGAGATGCAGTGAGATCTAGGTGACCTTGGGCATGAATCATGGAAGGTTAGTGTGCAGGTTCAACAAATAATCAGCAAAGCTAATAACATGTTATGCTTTATTGTAAGGGGAGCTCAACGCACCAGCAGAGATGTTATGTTTCAGTTGTACAGTACATTGTTGAAACCATGTCTGGAATACTATGTAAAGTATTGGTCACTGCACTTACAGAAGGATGTTGATGCATTGATAGCAGTTCAGAAAAGCTTTACTAGTCTAAAACCTGGAACACATGGATTGCCTTCGGAAGAAAGGGTAGACAGGCTGGATCTGTACCTTCTGTAGTTTAGAAGAGTCAGAGGTGACTTAACTGAAGAATATTAAATATGTACCAGGGATCTTAAACATTTTTACATAAGTTAAAGGCCAAGTTTTACTTTAAAGACTAGACAGTATAAATACTCACACAGTGTTAGCAGTTGGTTCCACTAATGAGATTGACATCACAGGAAAAACATTTTTTTCAAAACTCACCCTAAGAATTTTCAACTCCTGATCTCCAAGGCTCTTTACCAGTTGAATCTTGCTTCTAAATTTTTATTACTCTCAAACTTGAAAATCTTCACAGTTTTAATCCTCTTTGATCTTGCGCTGGTTCTGCACACTCCAGCACACACTCACACTGTTTAAGCCTCCCTAATCTGACACTGGTACTGTCCCAAGCATATGCTGGTTCAGACAGTCACCGAACAACTTGCTCCTTTCTCTTTGGTCGAGTAAGAATGAATTTCAAACACCTGAACAAATTGAGCTCTTTCATTGACAGTCTGTCTTTGCCATGTAAGCTACTGGCACATGCTGCAGGTGTGACATTGATGAAGGACAGTGCCATACACTGACATGTCCATTCCCATTGTTATTTTCTGCTGGTAAACATGGCAAATTGCCTGGCTTTCTGTCTGAGCTAAAAGACAATGTATGACAGAACCACTCTGTGTCTATATGCTCCGAAATAAAGTAGCACTGCATTGAAAGACAAGCAAAGACAGAGATACCGTAAGCATCCTAGTGCAAAGAGAATGCTAAGAAAGCAAGCTAAGAACCCCATGATCTGCCCTCTTCCAATGCATGAGACTGGTGCTGTCCATGCACATAAAGTTGCCTGCAGCAGCATTGCAATGTAATGTGTCAGGGAGCTTCAAATTTCAGCACTGAAATGCTGAACTGTATTAGATGTTAGTTTGAAATGTACTATGATGTATTTAAGTTCGTGCTTTGCCAATGCCAACTTCTATTGACAGAAGGTATAGACGCATACTGTCCATACAGTGTGCCCTAAGATGTTGAGGAATGCTGGATGCACTCTGGGAAAAGAGCCTGGCAAGCTACTGTTGCCAGGCAACTGCTCTGACTTCCAAGTTGGGAAATGACACTATCCAATTCCTCTCTAGTAACTGAAAGAATGGCACCTTGCATGTACAGGAGATGAAGTAATAACAAGATGTTAATTCATGCAAATAGGCCCATTGCCAGTTTCAAAATTCTCATCTAGCTGTTGAAATCTCAAGGATAAAAATCAGACATCTTTACAATATTAAGAATCTCAATTTTCGTTCTCGTCATATTTTCCCAAATTTCTCATTGTTGACCATGTTAGTTAGATAGACTCTCAAAGTTTACATGCATGCTTAACTCAAACTTTTCATTAATGAGAAAATAGGTACAATTGTTGAAATTTGCCACTGAATGCTGCAATACTGCTCAAGAAAATTACATAAGATCAAGCATGTATCTGGGCTGCTTTTATATTTGGCACTAGATCTATTTTATTTTTTAAGTAATTAAGTGGCATTCAGCAAAGTTATTCGACATTTCATGTAAAGAACTGAATGTCTCACTCGTTCTTGCCTCTAAATAATTTTGTCCAGTCATTGTAAACATGGCACTCTGATGTGAGATATTGTGTTATGAGATATTGTGTTATTGGCTATCTTTATTAACTCACTCACCAGCTTGATATATTCATTAATATCACATTCCCATTCATTTATTCATAACCCTTTACTAACCCATTATTTCCTATAACACAGTGTCATCCATTTATTCATAAAATTGCGGTTCTGGGTATCCAAATTTAAAAACAATCCTTTCAAACCCATTACTGCATTTTCACACCTTATCAACATACAGAACAATACTATCCCTGTCAAGTCTCCACAAAACATTATAATATTAATCAGCTCATACCAACCACTTCCTGGACCTAAATAGATTAAATAAGTACCTGTAAAATACCTTTTTAAATGGGCCATTATCCCTTCCAGAAACCAACCAGCAAAAGAGCGCTTGCATGAAATTGCATGAACGAATGAAACCCACACCAGCAAATAGTAAATAAATCTTACCACATAGCTGTAGTAATTATCTATTGTTCTTTTATTACGATTTCTAACTTATTTAGAGAATATAGGCTTAGTATTTTTACTAACATTTACTAATTTAAAAGACAAAAGAGCTAACATCTCATAATTATGCAAGCACCAGATAGACATTCCATCAGAAGTACCAGCCAGCATTTAGCACATTTTAACCCGTTTGAAGCCCTTCAAACCTTTGTGTAAAGTCAGAGTCATAGAGATGTACAGCACAAAGACAGACCATTCGATCCAAATCGTCCATGTCGATCAAATATCCCAACCTAATCTTGTCCCACTTGCCGGCACCTGGCCCATAGCCCTCCAAGCCCTTCCTATTCGTGTACTCATCCAGATGCTTTTTAAATGTTGCAATTGTATTAACCTCCACCACTTCCTACGGCAGCTCATTGCATACACGTATCATCCTCTACATGAAAATGTTGCCCCTTACGTCTCTTATATCTTTCCCCTCTCACCCTAAACCTGTGCCCTCTAGTTCTGGACTCTCGCTGCCCCAGGGAAAAGACTTTGCCTATTTACTCTATCTATGCCCCTCATGATTGGGGGCAGATGTTCGCAGGTAAAGGGATGGCTGGGAAAAGGGAAGCCTTCAGAAATGAGATAACGAGAATTTAGAGAAAGTATATTCCTGTTTGGGTGAAAGGAAAGGCTGGTAGGTATAGGGAATGCTGGCTGACTATAGAAATTGGTTAAGAAAAAGATTGAAGCATATGTCAGGTATAGACAGGATAGATCGAGTGAATCCTTAGAAGTGTATAAAGGCAGTAGGGGTATACTTAAGAGGGAAATCAGGAAGGCCAAAAGGGGACATAAGATAGCTTTGGCAAAAAGAATTAAGGAGAATCCAAAAGGTTTTTAAAAATACATTAAGGCCAAAAGGGTAACCAGGGAGAGAATAGGGCCCCTCAAAAATCAGCAAGGCGGCCTTTGAATGGATCCGCAGAAAATGAGGGAGATACTAAACGAGTATTTTGCATCAGTATTTACTGTGGAAAAGGATATGGAAGATATGGACTGTAGGGAAATAAATAGTGACACCTTGAAAAATATCCATATTACAGAGGAGGAAGTGCTGGATGTCTTGAAATGCATAAAGGTGGATAAATCCCCGATCTGATCAGGTGGATCCTAGAACTCTGTGGGAAGCTAGAGAAGTGATTGCTGGGCTCTTGCTGAGATATTTGTATTATCAATAGTAACAGGTGAGGTGCCGGAAGACTGGAAGTTGGCTGATGTGGTGCCACTGTTTAAGAAGGGTGGTAAGGACAAGCCAGGGAACTATAGACCAGTGAGCCCGACGTCGGTGGTGGGCAAATTGTTGGAGAGAATCCTGAGGGACCAATCCTCGGCCCATGGCCACCTGATCAAGATCCTATTGTAGTCTGAGGTAATCTTCTTCACTGTCCACTACACCTCCAATTTTGGTGTCATCTGCAAACTTCCTAACTATACATCTTACGATCATATCCAAATAATTTATATACATGATGAAAAGTAGTGGCCCCAGCACCAATCCTTGTGGCACTCCACTGGTCACAGGCCTCCAGTCTGAAAAAAAACTATCCACCAACACCCTCTGTCTTCTACCTTCGAGCCAATTCTGTATCCCAATGATTAATTCTCCCTGAATTCCATGAGGTCTAACCTTACCAACCAGTCTTCAATGGGGAGCCTTGTTGAATGCCTTATTGAAGTCCATATACATCATGTCTACCACTCTGGCCTCATCAATCCTCTTTGTTACTTCTTCAAAAACTCAATCAAGTTTGTGAGACATGATTTCCCATGCACTAAGCCATGTTGACCATCCCTAATCAGTCCTTGCCTTTCCAAATACATGTACATCCTGTCCCTCAGGATTCCCTCCAACAACTTGCCCACCACTGACATCAGGCTCACCGGTCTATAGTTCCCCAGCTTGCCCTTACCACCCTTCTTAAATAGTGGCACACGCTAGCCAACCTCCAGTCTTCCGGCACCTCACCTATGACTGTCGATGATGCAAATATCTCAGCAAGGGGCCCAGCAATCACTTCCCTAGCTTCCCACAGAGTTCTAGAGTACACATAATCTGGTCCTGGGGATTGATCCACCTTTATGCATTTCAAGACATCCAGCACTTCTGTAAGACCATTGTTATGGCATTTTAATATATGTAAGAACTACGTATATATAAAAGGACTCTTGTAAGAACTGTATTTCGGGATTCTATTGCCAACTCGATCGTGTGTTGGGATTGCTTAATAAAGAAGCTATTTTCGGCACTCACCGATTTTGATCATTATTTGAACACAATCCCAGGCCCAAGGTGGAGATGTTCCTATAAAAGTGGCAGGAACTATTTTCGGTAACCTGCAGTCATTCTTGTTTTTTGCCCAGATGGGGTGGTCTTTTAGTTCTTCCCTTTGGAGGGTTCTGATAGACCATGTTACCTCTCCATCATTAAAATGTAAAGAGAACTCAGCTGGATGAGGATATCCATTCCGAGAAGCAGCTGAGCCACAGGTCCTACCCAGATAAAGGGGCCAAATTCAAGGTATATGGGTTTGGTCTGTTTGATTTCAATCCTGTCAGTTCCTGTTCCATAAGCTGTCCTCACTGTTCTGTCGAGCAGGAGTTTCATCTCATACTTCTGGGGTAAGCACATCAATTCTGCTCCTATGTCCAAAAGGCACTCAGTGCTCAGTTCACCCATCCTCATGTTCACATACAGTCAGTCTCCCCTCTGCTGGCATAAAGCCAGTAGCAGTATAGAGGGGTACGGGGCAGGCTGTTTCAGTTTTTTGTCAACTTTAGCAGCTCTTGCTGCTGGATGGTTAGTTTTTTAAACTGTTCTAGGAAATTGGTGTTACTCCCAGCTTCCGGGCTGTCCTCTTCCTCACTGCTTATTAAGCAATTTCTCCCTTTTCCCTTTTTGCCAGTATCTCTTGGCCCAGTGACCTTCTTTCCATAGAACTGTGCCTTTGTCTTGGGTCTTTTGGGGTTACTTGGGTACTGCCTCATTTGTGGAGAAAGTGAGGTCGGCAGATGCTGGAGATCAGAGCTGAAAATGTGTTGCTGGAAAAGCGCAGCAGGTCAGGCAGCATCCAAGGAACAGGAAATTCGACGTTTCGGGCATAAGCCCTTCTTCATAAGCCTCATTTGTCCTGCCTGAAGGGCTCGCAATTCAATGCCCATATCTTGGTTGAACTTGTGGACCCTGTCCACCAAGTCACAATAATTAATTCCCCTTCTGGTCCCAATCCGGTTTAACATTTTAATTAGCTCAGGTTTAAGATAGGCCACAAAAGCAGATTTCATCCTGTATATACTTTCCAGGTCATTTTAAACCTTTCCTCATATCCTGTGACTTCTTCTGTGGGTTTCTGACAGCAAGCTGTAACATTTGTCCAATTGGTCTTATGCGGACTATACCCTTGTAACTGTGGACCTGTTTTATAGCTGTCCAGCCAGCTTACAGCTCCTGCTCATACTCTCCAAGAGTACCTTTGACTGCCTCATGGAGGCAGCAAACTTCTCTTTTCGTTACAATAACATTCAGAATTTGTACCCCATCCCAGGGATGGAACATACATATTTCCCTTAACCTGTCTAGGCTTTCCCATGTCTTTATTGACCCCCTTCTTTGGTGAGGCATTTCTTTAGACCACCTGTCTATGTTCTTAGGGGTTGCAGGTCCATGCACAGTGTGCATTTCAGTCTGTAGTACCTGAACATCCACCTCAGTGCCATCCTTTAATCTCTGCCTGACCATTTTTTCAATCTTTACTTTCCTGTTTGTAAGGGGCCATAAAAATGGTACCGGGGATATACAGTCCTCATCGCTTTCACTCCTAGGGTCCCTCTGTTTCCCAAGAGCAATAGCTTTGTTTTCCCAAGTCACTTTCTAGATGTCTCGACTCATCAGGTACTAATTCTGTGTGGGTTTTGGCACCGGGAAAGAAACTGACAGTACTGTTATCCTCCAGTTGCTTGTTCTCTTTTTCAAACTCCTGATTTTTAAGGTGAGCTCTTTCCTGTTTGGATTTTTTTCCTGCGGCGATTCATGCATTGCTTTTAATTACTCTTTAAATTGGGTTACTTCACGATCATGGACTTCATTTCTCTGGGAAATCTGTCCCATTAATGCAAGGGACTATTTAATTCTGTCCTTATTTTCTGTCAGGTAGTTTTTCCCCAGACCCATCTCATGCCATCTAGGGTCCACTGTCCTTTGGGCATATTATACTTCTACCCAATTTTGGTTAGGGTCCCTAATGAGAACATCAAATTTGGAGGTGTAGTGGACAGCGAAGAAGGTTACCTTAGATTACAGCAGTATCGTGATCAGATGGGTCAATGGACTGAGAAGTGGCAGATGGAGTTTAATTTAGATAAATGCGAGGTGCTGCATTTTGGGAAAGCAAATCTTAGCAGCACTTATACACTTAGTGCTAAGGTCCTAGGGAGTGTTGCTGAACAAAGAGACCTTGGAGTGCAGGTTCATAGCTCCTTGAAGTTGGAGTCGCAGATAGATAGGATAGTGAAGAAGGCATTTGGTATGCTTTCCTTTATTGGTCAGGGTATTGAGTACAGGAGTTGGGAGGTCACGTTGCGGCTGTACAGAACATTGGTTAGGCCACTGTTGGAATATTGTGTGCAATTCTGGTCTCTTTCCTATCGGAAAGATGTTGTGAAACTTGAAAGGGTTCAGGAAAGATTTACAAGGATGTTGCAGGATTGGAGGATTTCAGCTATAGGAGAAGTTGAATAGGCTGGGGCTGTTTTCCCTGGAGCGTCGTAGGCTGAGGGGTGACCTCATAGAGGTTTACAAAATCATAAGGGATAGGATAAATAGTCAAAGTTTTTTTCCCTGGGGTGGGGGGAGTCCATAACTAGAGGGCATAGGTTTAGACCTAAGGGGCAATTTTTTCACGCAGAGAGTGGTATGTGTATGGAATAAGCTGCCAGAGGCTCATACAATTGCGACATTTAAAAGGCATCTGGATGGGTATATGAATAGGGAGGGTTTGGAGGGATATGGGCTGGGTGCTAGCAGGTGGGATTATTTTGGGTTGGGATATCTGGTCGGCATGGACGAGTTGGACCGAAGGGTCTGTTTCCCTGCTATACATCTCTATGACTATGACTAATTGTTTCAAATTGTACTGAAAAATTAACTTGTTTTCCATTAGTTTAATTTTTAAAAAGAAATTGAGCATTGAGAAGCTGACTTACAAATACTCTGGTGCGTCCCACCAAAAGTCAACATTGCATTGCATTCATATATGCTGATCAGTAAAAAATTAGAAATTATTCAATATTTTGCTATCATATTCCCACAGATACCTTCCCCCAGCCCCATTCCCCTCCCAATTATCTCTCAACCCACCTTAGGCCTCCCACACATTCCTGATGAAGAGCTTATGTTTGAAATGTTGACTCTCCTGCTCCTCGGATGCTGCCTGACCGGGGCTGTGCTTTTCCAGCACATTTTTTTACTTTAACCTAGCTAGTAGTAAAGATAAATAGATAGCTGAATGAAACACTAAAGTTTCATGGCAGGCACCTCAATTTTGAAATTGTTTTCCACTACACCAATGTATAATGAACACACATTTACAATCTACATTGAAACACCTTGAACAATTAACATCTGAGATATATTTTGTTACAAAACATTAAAGAAGCATTTGAAAATTGGTTGGTTCACTCCATTGCAGTAACAGACTAATACCACATTTACTGTGTTTATATGCAATATATATCCTAATCTGAGGCAAAATAGAATATCCAGATCTTTTGCAGTATGTATATCTGCCAATTCAGGTTGAACTCTATACATGAAAATTTGAAATCCTGCTGGTTTGTCATATCATGTATTTTGTTATGAACATAAACAGGATAGAGAACAAACTCATGAAAGAGCATACTCAGGAGTCTTTAAAATTCACTTAATTGTTCAAGTTTATTTTGTGTCAACCATTGGTGAAAACTGTACAATTTATATTTAGTAATATTATTTCTGAATTCAGATTTTAAAATAGATGCAGGTGGATGTTGGTTACCTATGTTAAGGGGTTTCTTTTAAACAAAGATCAGACAGTTCTTCAGGAGTAGTGATTTAAATGCAATATTTTGCCAGCCAGCAAGTGACTATGGCACCCCATGGTGTTAATGGAAAAATGTTTATACTGCTGGGTTTACTACAGGTAAACCTGTAGAGGAGGAAACACGTCAAAAGGGAAGTCAATCATATGGGATTTCACAAGGCTGTTGGAGGAATAGAAAACCTACAAATGCAGGGGTTACAAGTTTGTAGGTACAAACAGATGGACGCCTAAGAACTAAGGAAGACAGGCTAGACCTATCAAGTGATATTAAGACAATAACAGTAAACTTTGTACATATTTATTTGGATGCTGTTTACATGTTGTAACTGTACCTGCCTCCACCATGACCTCTGACAGCTTGTTCCAAACATGCACTACCCTGTGCAAGAAAAGGTTACCCCTTTCACCTTAAATCTTTGCCCTCTAGTTTTGGACTCTCATGATTTTATAAACTTCTGTAAAATCACCCCTGTCTCTGACATTACAGGAAAAAAAGCCCCAGCCTATTCTGCCTCTCTGTAACACAAACAGTCCAGTTCCTGCAACATTCTTATAAAACTTTCCTGCATCATCTCAAGTTTAACAACATCCTATAGAAGGGCAACCAAACTGTACACCCTATTCCAAAAGTGGCTTCACCAATATCCTGAATTGCCACATGATATCCCAACTCCTACACTCAACATGACGACTAATGAAGGCAAGTGTGCCAAATGCCTTCTTCACCACCCTGTCTATTTGCGACTCCACTTTCAAGGAACTATGCACCTGCAACCACTGGTCTATGAATGTGGCAACATTCACCATGGCCCTACCATTAATTCTCTAAGTCCTTCCCTGGTTTGCCTTACCAAAATGCAACAGTGCAATCAAAACATCTCAGAAAAACTAAGAACAGGAATAACAAAACCACCAGGAGTAAGCAGTTCAGCCACTTGAGTCTGTTCTGCCATTCAACACGATCTGGGCTGATCTCATCTCACCTTCAAATCCACTTTTCTGCCCAGGCCCAGAACCCTTTAAAATGTTACTAATTAAATTAAGAAATAGATATTAAAACTGTAGCCATAGTACAAACTGAACTCAAAGTAAATCTAAATCAGGAGAAATCTGCCTGAAATGTATCTGCTCAAATGTTCCCATTTTGATTGCCAAAATGTTAGCAATTTTCATTATTCAAATTTACCGTTAAATATCCTTTGCCTATTAACTGGCACCACAATTGATAGTCAACTTATCCTTTTTAGGTTTATGATACATTCTCTTGAAATTAAATTTAAATTTTAATATCATGTCTACAGAATTAAGTCATCAACATGGACATCATCTATGTTAGATATTTGTTTTAGACAGCATACAATACTATTACCAATTTGTTGCTATTTTGAGAGTGTTTTACTTTGACAATCTTTGACACAAAGCATTGGATGAAGTATTGAGAAATCATTCCCCATAAGGAAGGAAACACAACAATATGGTGAATTAGATTACATCTTTGTAATTACATTCCTCTACAGGTTAACTACGGTCAATACCTGTTGTAAAGAAGTCAGACACATTGCTGTTGCTTGTTCATATAACAAACTAATTTCTGAAAGGCAGGTAAAAGACAGCTTTGATGTGTGCAAATAATAGTGCACATGGCGGAAAGTATATCCATCTCGGTCAATGAAAAGTCTGGCATCTTCAGAATGAACAAGACTGGAAGCTTCCTGCCATAGCACTGAATCACGGAACTGTAAAAGCTTTGACTTTGGAATTGAAAAGAACCAGCCTCCTACATTGAAGCAAAAAGCATCCTCTTCTTGATAGTCTTCTGATGCCATTGTATTTCATCCCTTTTTTGCAACAGCTTAAAGTTAAGGAAAAAAAAAATAGTACAATTAACTCTTTAGAATGAATAGTTGATAGCTTATTTTATTTCACAGAGCTTGCACCAAATATATTTTTTATTAAACAGAATGGCAATGGATCATTCACTGTAGGTCCAGGAAACCTTCCTCCTCTTTCAACAGATTACAAAGTTCATATACAAAACAAGCTAGTTCTCAGATGCTTATAGATTGAGAAATCCTTTAAGAACTCCATCCCAATTGATATGGCTCTCCACCATTTTGTGAATATCAACATCTATGAATTGAATACACTGCACACAATAAATGTTCTGGAAGTGAGCCTTTGGCCTAGTGGTAACACTCCTGCCATGTCAAAAGGTGCAGGGTTTAGACCCCATTCCAGGCACTTGTTGGTAACTGGAGACAAATCTGGTTCTGAAAAGGGACATCATTTTAAAGTGAAAGCCAGGAGGTTTAGAGGGGATTTGAGGAAAAGCTTTTTCACCCAGAGGGTGGTGGGAGCCTGGAATGCACTGCCTGGGAGGGTAATTGAGACAGGAAACCACAAATGTATTTGGATGAGCTCCTGATGTGTCGCAACATTGAAGGCAATGGTCTAGTGTAGGTAGTAGTGTATTCTAGGTGGTATAAACGCAAAAGGCTTATGATTGTATGATTCTATAGTACAATTGGTAATCTCCACTTACCACCTCAATCCCCACCCAACTGTTACAAGGGGTGTGGAACCAAATAAAGCACTCCATAACCATTCCAGCAGCAAATATAAAGCTGGTTAGAATTCTAGAATGAACAATCACATCACATCCTGTCAGAGTGTTAGACAGCCTGTGAATCCCTCCACTGCTGCGATATATTCGCCAAGGAAGGCCTGTGAATCTACAACATATGTCACTTTAATTTTATTATCCATTGGGAATCAGTATGTTGTGTGAGTGGTCCATTATGAACAGGTGTTTCCAGAACGATGTAAAATAAGAATTCATTTACTCTTCCCCAACAAAACGTTTCTTCTAATCCTAAATTAACATATCCTAAAAGTGTTCCAATACAAAGCTCTTCACTGTGCCTTGGTACGTGTGATAATAAATTCAATTCAATATGCTATGCAGTATGCCATTCACCATATCACCCACCTTTTTGAGGAGGTTACCAGTGCTGAATTAGGGACAATTTTACATGATAGGACAGATCTCTGGACACACCAGAGGTTTTAAGCCCAGACTGGATTTGAATTTACAGTTCAAATATGAACCAACCATTGCACCACAATAATTTGTAGTTAATTTTGACGTAACATTTCCATCCATTTCAACTTGGGTGGTAGATAAGCTTTCTGTGGCAACTATTTCATTAAGAAAATTAAAATACCTACTTTTTAACAGTAATCCATGTTTCTCTTCATTAATCAATGCACAAAGTAGACCGGTATAACTAGAGATGGTTCTCCAATTATGAGACTTGTAACAAACACCCAGATTGGCAAATTGTAAACAATGTTTTTATTGACAATGATGCACAAAGTACATTTTGTTTTGTTCAGCGTAACTATTAACACTGCAGTTGTCATGTATCTAAGAGTACGTTACCACTGTGTAGGGTTTTATTTAAAGATTAAGATCAGTAATTGGGTTGCTCAGAGTTTGAGGTAACGCTGATTGTTTAACGTAATGGATGTGAGAGATCGGAATCAGCACCTGTGCATTTATCTCTGAACTTACTACATTCAGCACGACTGCCTGCCGTTATTGTTACTATTTTCCCTGTTCACCAAAACCGTATTTTCTTAGAAAAATCGCCTCCAAAAGATGGCAGACTCTATAAACTGTTTGAAACAAAATCGGAACATAACTAGTTCACACAAGATCACGCACAGTACCTAAGCGAACAGTTTGCAAAAGCTAAGGGAATATCTTCTTAAACCATCTCGTCAGACTTCCCGCCAAAGGCGTGGGACATAACTTACCCCTACAAAAGAGCAGCTCCGCCAGTCCAACCGTTAGGTAGAGCTAAATAAACTAGCTACTTCCTCTGCATTGGTCACTTTAATTCTTAACTGTGCGAAGTTAAAAATCAAACAACACCAGATTATAGTCCAACAGGTTTATTTGGGAAGCACGAGGTTTCGTAGCGCTGCTCCTCCATCAGGTTCCACAACCACCTGAAAAAGGAGCAGCGCTCCGAATACTAGTGCTTTCAAATAAATCTGTTGGACTATACCTGGTGTTGTATAATTTTTAAACTTTGTCCACTCCAGTCCAACACCGGCACCTCGAAGGCATTAGCGAAAATATCTGTCTGGTCTGGTTGGGGAGCTGATTGTGTTTCGGAGACAAGGTGCCAGACACATCCTGCGCTGGAGTTGTTCGATATGCCCGGTGGAAACCGAACCCATTGCTAAGGACTTTCTTTCCACGAAGTTGTCAGTCGCGTACAATAATACAAAAAACTTTGCTTTCCACCATCGCATGTCGAACAACATAGATGTTTTCTTTCTTTAAAAACACATGAAATCAGTTGTGACATGTTTAACTATGTAATGCATTTTCCTGAATTGCATTTACCTCGATTTGTTGATGGTTTCTCGATACCACTTATGGTTCATGCAACGTTTATTTGCTTTCGTGAGACAGTCGGTTTGAGTCCGTTTACTAGCCCCTCCCGAGACCCATCCAAACATTTTGAATAAAACCGTCCAGCAAGGCTCGAGCGCTGTGACAGCACGACGCAGGCGCACCCTCTAGCACGAGCGCGGCCTCCGCCTTCTACACATACCCGTCACCGGGAGCGGGACGCATCAGTTACAAGTGGTATCGGTCATGCATGTATAAACCGACTTTCTTCGAGTTGATTGAGATGACGATGTCACGTGAACTGCTTTCAGCTTTTTCATCTGTGTTAGCAGAAGGTTTTTATTTATCTTCAATACCAAATACTTAGGAGCACAAGTCAGGGTGGGAAGAGACGTAACCTGATTGCGATTTGGAGATGTCGGTGTTGGACTGGGGTGTACACAGTTAAAGATCACACAACACCAGGTTCTAGTCCAACAGGTTTCATTGGAAGCACACCAGCTTTCGGAGCGTCGCTCTTTCATTACTACTACCTCATGAAGGAGCATCGCCCCGAAAGCTAGTGTGCTTCCAATGAAACCTGTTGGACTATAACCTGGTGTTGTGTCATTTTTAACTTTTTACCTGATTGCGACAGACAGACTGAGGATCTGGGAATTTAAGGGAAGTGGAGGCGTGTGAAAAGGAGTCCTTTAATTAAGGTTTGTTGCAAGAGGTGAGTGGGAGAAGAAATAAGATGGCAATCAAGTGGTCCATTGGCACTGAGACAAATAGGGATGTGGCACAAGTGCAGGGAAAGAAGCCGATTGCTGAATAAGATTTGTCAGTATTTCTCGTCTTTAATTTTAAAGCTCATTTAAAGATTGTGTTTAAGTCTCTAATTCATTTTTTAATCAGAAAGCATGTTAGGTTTTAATAGGTTTATACTGATTCTCAGTATAATAAATAATTTTTACAGTTGTGGAATGGCTTTTCAGAAAGGCCAATATACGTGTAGTATATGTGAAGTCATGGTCATAACATTGTCCAAACGAATCTGTAGGGAACATAAGTGGTCGCACAAACTTGAGCTCTGGTTTCCAGGAGTTGAGAAGTGGCTAAAGGCACTGTTATGTATTCCACAGCAGGACAACTATATAGGAAGTGGTCACACAACAGACCAGAAGCCTTCGAACAAAGAGGGAATAGGAGTTTAATAAACTAGACAAGTAATGCTTGAATCCTCTGACCCTATAATATGGAACAATAAGTTAATAGGTGAACATGATTTGGAGATGCTGGTGTTGGACTGGGGTGTACAAAGTTAAAAATCACACGCAACCAGGTTATAGTGAAACAGGTTTATTTGAAAGCACTAGCTTAGGTACCTTTTAAATCGTTCCTCTCTCACCCTAAACTTATGCCCTCTAGTTCTGGACTCTCGCAATCCAGGGAAAAGACTTTGTCTATTTACCCTATCCATGCCCCTCAAGATTTTATAAACTGTTGTGGTTCTGTTCCCCGAGCTGGGAATTTGTGTTACAGACGTTTCGTCCCCTGTCTAGGTGACATCCTCAGTGCTTGGGAGCCTCCTGTGAAGCACTTCTGTGATCTTTCCTCCAGCTTTTGTAGTGGTTTGAATCTGTCGCTTCCGGTTGTCAGTTCCAGCTGTCCGTTGCAGTGGTTGGTATATTGGGTCCAGATCGATGTGCTTATTGATTGAATCTGTGGATGAGTGCCATGCCTCTAGGAATTCCCTGGCTGTTCTCGGTTTGACTTGTCCTATAATAGTAGTGTTGTCAAAGTCAAATGCATGTTGCTTGTCATCTGTGTGCGTGGCTACTAAGGATAGCTAGTCGTGTCGTTTCGTGGCTAGTTGGTGTTCATGGATGCGGATCGTTAGCTGTCTCCCTGTTTGTCCTATGTAGTGTTTTGTTCAGTCCTTGCATGGGAATTTGCTCATGAGCAAAACCAATGTAGTGTACAAAAGATCACAGAAGCGCTTCACAGGAGGCTCCCAAGCACTGAGGATGTCACCTAGACAGGGGACGAAACGTCTGCAACACAAATTCCCAGCTCGGCAAACGGGACCACAACAACAAGCACCTGAGCTACAAATCTGCTCACAAACTTTGAATTTTATAAACTTCTGTAAGGTTCTCTCCCCCCCCCGCCCCACCCAGCCTCTAATACTCCAAGGAAAACAGCCCCAGCCATTTCACCCTACAGCTCAAACTTCCCAACTCTGGCAGCATCCTTGTAAATCTTTTGCGAACCCTTTCAAGTTTCATAACATCCTTATAGGAGGGAGACCAGAACTGCACACAATATTCCAAAAGTGACCAAACCAATCTCCTGTACAGCTGCAACATGTCCTCCTGTACTCAATGCTCTGACCAATAAAGGAAAGCATCCCAAACACCTTCACTATCCTATTTACCTGAGACTCCACTTCTAAGGAACTACAAATCTGCACTCCAAGGTCTCTTTGTTCAGCAACGTTCCCCAAGACCTACCATTAAGTGTATAAGTCCTGCCCTGATTTGCCTTTCCAAAATGCAGCACCTCGCATTTATCTAAATTAAGCTTTAGATAAATGGATTTAATCATCCAAAGATGTACAAGTCAGGTGAATTGGCCATTCTAAATTGCCCACAGTGTTAGGTGCGTTAGTCAGAGGGGAAGTGGGCCTGGGTGGGTTGCTCTTCGGAGGGTTGGTGTGGACTGGTTGAGCCTGTTTCCACACTGTAGGGAAACTAATCTAATCAAACAAAATGTGCTGAAGGATAGAAAACAGGGTAAATGTTAATGGATATTTTTCAAGCAGAAAGGAGGTTTTTAGTGGAGTTTTACAGGGTTCATATTGGAATGCTTACTTTTTCTGATATAAGTAATCCAGATGTTAGGATGCAGGAGACAATTTAAAAGTTTACAGATGCTATAAAGGTTTGGAGAATGCAGCAATCAGTAATATGACAGTCTGCAAACTATTTAAAATACAGAACTGAACTTTTCTTCATGATCATGTAGATTGACCTTAAGATGTAGGAGCAGAAATATACCATTTGACTAAGTCTGCTCTGCCTTTCTGTCCTTGCTTCTGTATATGAATTTTAATTAATTACTCAAACTGAATTTGCAATTTGGTATCAGGTGACTACATATTTGATTGCACAGTTGCACAGAACACTTCTTTTTCATCTGTTTGCCAAAGAGGTCAGGGATTCCATTCTTGCATGTACTGCTTAATCTTACCTTTTTTTCCAAATGGCCTAAGACACTGAAAATGAAAACCATAAGATTCTATTGACAGTACAAGTTCAGAACAGTAAAGATCTGAATTTTATAGGTGTGGGAGCAAGACAGCTCATCGATTACTCGACCCTCTGAAATAACTGTTAGTCCTAATCCAACCAACATTTAACAAGGACTACAGTATTAGAAGGTGGATAGTATAGTATTTGACCAATTGGCTTAAGAAGCTCATTGATCCATTAATTTTTTTTAAATTAGTAGACTGTCAATTTCAAGTTTTATGGGGAACAGATCAGGGAAGGCAGGACATCATTGGACTAGCAACTTATATTTTACGTGCCTCTTCACCCCCTCCCACCCTGGTGAGTGGGTTATAAAAGCCAGATCCGAGAAACAGCAGAAATATGACTCAACGTGATTTTGCCTCAGAAGTTTTTATGTCTTTAGAGTCATAAATCTATTTTTGCAAGCTTGTTGCAGCACCCTGTTTCACCCATTCCTTATGACTGTTTATGTTCTGGTATTATGATCCATGTATGAAAAAATGATTAGTGAATTTTGCATGTGTATACTGTTCATTCTTCATTCCCTCATAAAAGTAGCAAAATCCTTATATTAAGGCAACTTTGTGTCATCTTAAAATTGGTTGAGTTTGAGATTGCTCCAAAAGTTCCAGTAAGATTTTATTTTAAGCAGTGAAATGATTTTAAATCTTTATTAACTAGGCAATATGACTGTTGCTAGGTTTTTGAAGAACCAGCAACAATGGATTTATTAAAGATCCAAACCACATTGTTTTATGGCTACAGCAGACAGCTTAAAAATAAGCTACATTGTCAATTTTGTGGGATATGGACCCCATCTAAATAAAACATTGCATTTACCAACAACTGCAATTTGGACTACATGGGACACAAAATTTAAAACTTAGAAAATATTTTATTTTTAAATATCTTGAATCTACAAAAGATATTTAATTTTTCAGTCATCAATCAGACAATTTCAATTCCCAAGAAATTTACACACAAAAATATAAATAAAATGTATTTACATCTACAAGTGCACAGATATCGCAAATATTTTCATAGGATCAAACAACATAAATAGGAGAAATGATCAAATGTAAAAATAAATTTAAGTGATAAAAAATCTCTACCAAATAAGAGCACTCATTTTGGTTCAGAAGCACTTCAGCACAGAGCTAAAAAAAACACCTTTACAGCAAAACTTATACATCAGGAAACAAAATAGATGGTATGGAAAATACCAACTGTTGCATCTAAATTAGCTTTTTTGAGGCTGGGGCACATCCTTCATTCTTAAAAGGGGGCTCATTATTCTACAACTCAAGCATGATCCACCAAACTTGAGTGCTTGATACTTACATGACCTTTTCTCAGAGCTAATCAATCTTGGAATAATGAATGCAAAAATTTACCTATAAGACAAAAACATGTGATGTCTATAATACTACAAACTAAAATAAACAGGAGAGAGAAAAAAATTAAATGTAACTTGAAACTAACTCAAAACTTATTCTGACTCATTTAATGATCATTTTCTTGTACGAGTTTATACAGATAGGCTTCTAATTTTCAAGATGATATGAAAAATGTAACTGGATAATCAAAACAGAATTAACTTAAAATATTTTAAGCAGTTTAGTCAGCACTAAAATCAAGAAACAAATTGTAACAAATTTGTTTTATGAAGACTAGCACAAACAACTCTACTAAAAGCAGAATAGTCATTGATCCATGAACAACTGAAATAACACAAGAATTTGATGCAAAAGCTGAGATTAGACTCAAATAATCATAATATTCATAATAAAATATTGATTAATATGCTATTGAAATGAAGTGGAAAGGAATGTAAATGTACATAAAGGATAAAAGCTTATTGTTTTTTGCAAGAGTCTTGCAACCAGAACTATTTCATGAACTAGATTAATAAATTAAACATGATGATGAATTGCATTTAGTGTTCCAAACATCCCATTATCATTTTAGATATATGTAATATATATATATATATAAGTGTCAGGAAGTCTGAACATAATTAACACTTCCAAAAAGGCAGGCAAGCCAAGATTTCAAAGAGCAAAATACTGAGGATGCTGGAAATCTATGATAATTATCTGTAATGAGGAAGTTAGGGTTAATGCATCAGATCACTCACCCTCTTCCTCTTGCCACGGATATTGTCTATTCAACCCTGTAATTCCAGCACTGCGTGCTTGTTTCACTCAATAATTGCTGTGATTTTCACAATGAGGTGCTGTCGCTTCTAAAGGTTCCACTGACAATATTAGTCTTTAAATCCACACAAATTGTTGACCAAATGTGTGGATAACAATTAATGCAAAGCACAATGACATTCCATCAAATTTGCAAATTAATCCTATTCTTTGCAGAAGTAATACATTGATCCATACTTCACTGTAAGTTAAAACACAACTATGTAACTGAAAATTGTTACAAAATAACACAAACAAATTCAGCTGAAATATTAGGATTACTTCACAAGAAAGGCACTCATCACTGGGGATTAAATATTGCTACGATGTATTTAGGTTTTGAACATGTACAGTCCGCAATCTAAATGTATTAATTCTAATAATGTCACAATAACAATACATTACACATATAGCATAACTGTACATGTTTATTTCAAAGTAGCCTAGACTATTTATTAACATAGCATATTTATTTTACAGTTTAATTCCAAATACTGCTGAAATGAGACACTTCATAGTTTAAAAAAAACACAAGATTAGCTCAAATACAATTTCTGACAAACACTAATTTAATTAGAATTAGGCATTTTGAGTTTAGTTACTGTATTATACAGCAGTTTTATTACAGTATATCTGAGGTACTGTGATAGCTACGTTTAGATGATAAGGGCAATTCTGTGATTTCTGAAGGTGGGAGTTTACTCCATGCTTTCGTCCGATGAGAATTATGATGGTATGGTGCATCATTGTTTTGGCCAGCACTAGTTATGTTCAGCTGCTGCTGTAGGTAATTATTGGTAGATACTAGAGATCTAGGAACAAGACAAAAATTAGTTTACCAGAACATAAATAATCTCGCATTTAGAGTCCTAGAGAGGTACAGTATGGAAACAGACCCTTCAGTCCAACCTGACTATGTCGACCAAATATCCCAACCCAATTTAGTCCCACCTGCCAGCACCCAGCTCATATCCCTCTAAACCCTTCCTATTCATATACCCATCCAAATGTCTCTTAAATGTTGCAATTGTACCAGCCTCCACGAGTTCCTCTGGCTCATTCCATACCCGTACCACCCTCTGTATGAAAATGTTGCCCGTTAGGTATTTTTTTATATTTTCCCCCTCTTATCCTAAACCCTCTAGTTCTGGACTCCCCGACCCCAGGGAAAAGACTTTGCCTATTTACCCTATCCATGCCCCTCTACTGGAGAAAAACTTTAAAATGTCCATCTTTCCTAAGTAAAATGCATTTAAATTACAACCAAAAGTTATAAATCAATAAAAGCATAGTAAAATATTGTTATTTTTGGCTAATGATACATTTTAGTACTAAATTATTACACTAATTGAATTCCTGAACAACGGAATGAGTTTATCAAATAAGTTGTGGGATCATCAAAGAGGAAGATAACATTACAACCCCTCACTTAGTTAAGTGATTTCAGTCCCTGGAACAGAAGTAGAAATGCCACCGCAGATGCTGATCAATATTCCAGCAAGAATTGCCAGCTGATGTTAACTGGACAAAGACAACATTGAGCTAATCACATATTTTATTCAAGTTTTGTTTTCCATTTTAAGTCCTCTTACTTGAAAAATTAGTTCCAAGTATAACTATTTGCACCTTTTGGCAGACAAGCTTTGCCATACCATTTCCTCATGCCATCAATGACTGTTATGAGGTGCAAGAAGTGAGCCAGTGCAGTCTGCAGTAAATCCACATTTATCTTTTCTCCCCCAATTGAGGAAGCATGCGGTTCTTGTTTATCAGCACCCTAAAAATGCAATACCCTGTACTCAGACACTGCAGTTAACATCTTTCATCCTACTATTTTAAAGTGATGACCAGTTGTTGTATCATAAATCCATTTCCTTTTTAAAAATTACTACCAAACATTAAGACTGAAACAAAACTCTGTATAAAAGGCTTTAAGACCATAAGACATAGGACTGGAGGTAAGGTCATTCAGCCCATCGAGTCCACTCAGCCATTTAATCGTGGATGATGGGCATTTCAACTCCACTTACCAGTATTCTCCCCATAGCTCTTAATTCCTTGTGACATCAAGAATTTATCAATCTCTGCCTTGAAACCATTTAGCGTCCTGGCCTCCACTGCACTCAGCGGCAATGAATTCCACAGGCCCACCACTCTCGCTGAAGAAATGTCTCCGCATTTCTGTCTGAATTTACCCTCTCTAATTCTAAGGCTGTGCCCACGGGTCCTAGTCTCCTCACCTAAAGGAAACAATTTCTTAGCATCCACCCTTTCAAGCCATGTATTATCTTGTAAGTTTCTAATGGACCTCCCCTTAATCTTCTAAACTCAAATGAATACAATCCCAGGATCCTCAGCCGTTCCTCGTATGTTAGACCTGCCATTCCAGGGATCATCTGTGTGAATTTCCGCTGGACACGCTCCAGTGCCAGTATGTCCCTCCTAAGGTGTAGGGCCCAAAACTGGACACAGTACTCCAAATGGGGCCTAACCAGAGCTTTATAAAGGCTCAGTAGCACATCGCTGCTTTTATATTCCAGCCCTCTTGAGATAAGTGACAACATTGCATTCGCTTTCTTAATCACGGATTCAACCTGCATGTTTACCTTTAGAGAATTCTTGACTAGCACTCCCAGATCCTTTTGTACTTCAGCTTTATGAATTTTCTCACTGTTTAGAAAGTAGTCCATGCTTGTATTCTTTTTTCCAAAGTGCAAGACCTTACATTTGCTCACGTTGAATTTCATCAGCCATTTCCTGGACCACTCTCCCAAAGGTCTAGATCCTTTTGCAGCCTCCCCACTTCCCCAGTACTACCTGCCTGTCCACCTAACTTCGTATCATCGGCAAACTTCGCTAGAATGCCCTCAGTCCCTTCATCCAGATCATTAATATATAACGTGAACAGCTGCGGCCCCAACACTGAACCCTGCGGGACACCGTTTGTCACCGGCTGCCATTCTGAAAAAGAACCTTTTATCCCAACTCTCTGCCTTCTGTCAGACAGCCAATCCTCAATCCATGCCAGTAGCTCACCTCGAACACCATAGGCCCTCACCTTACTCAGCAGCCTCCCGTGTGGCACCTTATCAAAGGCCTTTTGGAAGTCCAGATACATGACATCCACTGGGTTTTTCTGGTCTAACCTACTTGTCACCTCTTCAAAGAATTCTACCAGGTTTGGCAGGTACGACCTCCCTTTACTAAATCCATGTTGACTAAATCCATCCGACCCTGCTCTTGCAAGAATTTAGAAACCTCATCCTTAACGATGGATTCTAGAATTTTACCAACAACCAAGGTTAGATTAATTGGCCTATAATTTTCCATCTTTTGTCTTGATCCTTTCTTGAATAAGGGGGTTACAACAGCGATCTTCCAATCAACCGGGACTTTCCCTGACTCCAGTGACCTTTGAAAGATCTCAACCAACGCCTCCGCTATTTCCTCAGCCACCTCCCTCAGAACTCTAGGATGTAGCCCATCGGGGCCAGGAGATTAGTCAATTTTAAGACCTTTTAGCTTTTCTAGCACTATCTCTTTTGTAATGGCAACCATACTCAACATAGCCCCCTGACTCCCTTTAACTTTTGGGATATTACTCATATCTTCCACTGTGAAGACAGACGCAAAGTACTTATTAAGTTCTCCATCCATTTCCTTATCTCCCATCACTAGCCTTCCAGCATCAGTTTGAAGTGGCCCAAGGTCTACTTTTGCCTGTCGTTTGTTTCTTATGTATTGAAAGAAACGTTTACTATCATTTCTAATATTACTGGCTAGCCTACCTTCATATTTGATCCTCTCCTTCCTTATTTCTCTCGTTGTTATCCTCTGTTTGTTTTTGTAGCCTTCCCAATCTTCTGATTTCCCACTGCTCTTAGCCACTTTATAGGATCTCTTCTTTTTCTTTCATACATTTCCCGACTTTCTTCGTCAGCCATGGCTGTCTAATCCCTCCCCAGATAATTTTTCTTTTCTTGGGGATGAACCTCTGTACAGTATCCTCAATTATACCTACAAACTTCTGCCATTTTTGCTCTACTGTCTTCCCCGTTAGGCTCTGCTTCCAGTCGATTTTCGTCAGTTCCTCTCTCATGCCCTCGTAATTACCTTTATTTAATTATAACACCATTACATCCGATTTTGCCTTCTCTCCTTGAAACTGCAGACTGAACTCTACCATATTATGATCGCTGCTTCCTAAATGTTCCCTTACTTTAAGTTCTTTTATAAAGTCTTGTTCATTACATAGCACTAGGTATAAAATAGCCTGCTCCCTTTTGGGCTCCATGACAAACTGTTCCAAAAAGCCATCCTGTAAGCATTTCATGAATTTCTTTTCTTTGGATCCACAGGCTATGTTATTTACCCAGTCTACCTGCATATTGAAGTCCCCCATGATCACCATGACCTTGCCTTTCTGACATGCCTTTTCTATTTCCCAGTACATGTTGCGCCCCTGGTCCTGACCACTATTAGGAGGTCTGTACATAACTCCCATTATTTGCCTTTGTGGTTCCTCAATTCCACCCACACAAACTCCACATCATCTGACCCTATGTCGTTTAGTGTCATAGATTTAATTTTGTTCTTAACTAATCAGGCCACCCCGCCCCCTTTGCCCACCTCCCTGTCTTTTCGATAAGTTGTAAAAATTAGTAAAAGTTGTTTAATTAGTAAAAAACATATACATTATATTTAAGTGAGTATAGAATATAGAAAAATAGAATACAGAAAGCATGTTTAGTAAGTTTGCAGTTGACAACAAAGATCGGTGGTATGGTGGACAGTGAAGAAAGTTATCTAAGATTAACTGGGTCAATGCGCTGAACAATGGCAAATGGAGCTTAATTTGGGTAAATGCGGGATATTACATCTTGGAAAAACAAAGACAAAAATTATACAGTTAAAAGTAGAGCCTTGGGCAGTGTTGTAGAACAGAGACCTGAGGTTCAGGTACATTAATCTTTGAAGTTTGCATCACATATAAATAAGGTGGTTAAGAAGGCATTTAGCATGCTTGCCTTCATTGCTCAAACCTTTGAATAAAGGAGTTGGGACTTTACATTGAAGGTGTACAGGACGTTGGTGAGGCCTCTTCTGGAGTACTGTATCCTAATCTGGTTACCCTATCATAGGAAGGATTTTATTAAGCTGGATAGGGATCAGAAGAGATTTTCCAGGATGTTGCCGGGAATGGAGGGTTTGATTTATAAAGAGAAGCTGGATGATTTTCACTGGAGCGAAAGAGGTCGAGAGATGACCTTATAGAAGTTTATAAAATAAGGAAGGGTATAGGTAAAGTGAATAGCAGGTGCTGTGGTTCTGTTCGCCGAGCTGGGAGTTTTTGTTGCAAACGTTTCGTCCCCTTTCTAGGTGAAATCTTCAGTGCTTGGGAGCCTCCTGCCTTTTCTATAAGGGGAGGTCCATTATATAGTGTCTAGGTCGATGTGTATGTTGATAGAACTTGTGGATGAGTGCCATGCCTCTAGTTTCGTGGCTAGTTGGTGTGTATACATACACATACATACATACACATATACATACACGACCAGCTATCCCTAGTAGCCATACACTCAGATGACAAACAACACAAATTTGACTGGGACAACACCACTATTATAGGGCAGGCCAAACAGAGAACAGCCAGGGAATTCCTAGAGGCATGGCACTCATCCACAAATTCTATCAACAGACACATCGACCTAGACCCTATATACCGGCCACTGCAGCGGACAGCAACTGACAACCGGAAACGGCAGATTCAAACCAGTATAAATGCCGGAGGAATCAGCACAGAAGCGCGTCACAGGAGGCTCCCAAGCACTGAAGATGTCACCTAGAAAGGGGACGAAACGTTTGCAACAAAAACTCCCAGCTCGGCGAACAGAACCACAACAACGAGCACCCGAGCTACAAATCTTCTCACAAACTTTGAATAGCAGGTGTCTTTTCCCTAAGGGAATGGATTTCAAGATTGGGGACATATTTTAAAGTGAGAAGAAAAGATTTAAAAAAAAGACATGAGGCATTTTTTTTTAAACAGAGTGGTTTATGTGTGGAATGAACTTACAGAAGCAGCAGTGGTTGCAGATACAGGTACTTTTAAAAGAGGTTTAGGTAAGTACAAGAATAAGAAATGTTTGGAGGGAAATGGATCAAACACAGGTAGGTGGGATTACTTTAGTTTGGGACTATCTTGGTATGCTTCCCCCACCTTACCCCAGTTCCAAACTTCCAGCTCAGCACTGTCCCCATGACTTGTCCAACCTGCCTATCTTCTTTTCCACCTATCCACTCCCCCCTCCCCCCCGACCTATCACATTCATCCCCTTCCCCACTCACCTATTGTACTCTATGCTACTTTCTCCCCACCCCCACCCTCCTCTCATTTATCTCTCCACCCTTCAGGCTCTCTGCTTGTATTCCTGATGAAAGGCTTTTGCCCGAAATGTCGATTTTACTGTTCCTTGGATGCTGCCTGAACTGCTGTGCTTTTCCAGCATCACTCTAATCTAGACTCTGGCTTCCAGCATCTGCAGTCATTATTTTTCCCGTATGGACTAAAGAGTCTGTTTCCATGCTATATAACTCTATGATTAGTAATAAAAATGAAGTCAGAAACTGGAAACCTGTAGTGATGAAACAAATAAAACATTTTCACAAATATCTTTCATTAGAACAACTGGTGGTGACATCTTTACCGCAATTCAGCTATGGCATAGTATTCAATATTGAAATGGTTTCCTATTAAACTGTAAATATGTTGAAGGTATTTTGCAATTTACAGCAAATTAAAAAAAAACCAAAAAAAACTTTAAAACATTATAAATTGTTTCAGTAGTTTTAAGGTACTATTGTGACATTAGGTAAAGAAAAGACTATTGCAATTAAAGCTTTGATGAAATAACGTTCACAGTAAAGTCCAAGTAAGTTCTGACCTTACTGTAATACTATCCCAATTCCTAAATTATCAATCAGGTATTATGATAGATGTTTGTTAACAACTTCAGAAATAGGAAGAAGAAATCACATTACATGTTTAGTTAATATAATACATCATTATATATGTTAACATTCTTCATGATTTTATTACCTGTGACTCTCCTGTAACATGGTGACAGTTTCTTGTAATTTGCTGTATTGTTTTATTTGCTGATTCAGGTATTCAACCTCCAAATTTAGTCTTTCGTTATCTTTCTGCAAGTCCTCTATGAAAATACAACAGAATGGCAGCAAAAATTTCAAACAATTTTGTTAAAACAAGTCATCACTGTTCCTTGGTAGATGAAAATCAATATAAAAAAATGTAGTCATGGGTTGAACATGGTTTTTTTTTTAAATTAAAGTACTGTCTATGCTTTTACATAACCACTTAATTGTAAAATCCTTAATGTTGTACAAATTTCCTTAATTGTTACGCAGCTATGTGGACTGGTAGTTAAGAAAATATACGGGACTTTTGGCTTTTTTAAGGAGACACAAATATAAAATCAACATGGTCCTGTTAAACCTTTACACATGATCAAATAGTTCAACTGAAGAAGGGTCTCCAATTCCAAGCAAGCACACTTTAGCGAGGATGTCAGTTCCTTAGAGAATGTATAGAGATGGTACACCAGGATGATACAAAACACTTCAGTTATGGGGATCAAAAAGAAAATTTGTTGGGAAAAAAACTCAGCAGGTCTGGCAGCATCTGAGGAGAGAAAACAGAATTAATGTTTCAGATCCAATAACCACTCTTCAGAACTGACTATAGCTAGGAAAAGGTTGGTGCAGGCAAACCTCAATTATCTGAATACTGATTGTCCAAATTTTGGATTATCCGAAGATTTTGAGGTCCCACAAAAATGTAACATCAAAAGAGGTAAATGAATTTGATTTACCTATACTGAAGAACATGTGAAAATGCTGGCAAAAACAAAGGAACACAAGCAGCTCAAGCATCAGTGACTGTAAAGGTAAAGGTTGTTACATAGCCCTTTGCAAAAGTAAGTGTTTACAGGATACTCCTGTTGCTTTCATTTAAAAAAAAGACTGAGAATGGAAACACATGTGCGAGGCGGTGCTTCTGTCTTTCTATCATGAGGATGAATTCCTGGAAACTGATAGATGTTCTTGCGATTGTAGAAACTTTTCAGGAACTTGTTTAATGCTGGGATTTGATATACAGTATTTGTGTGATGGTAGTCCTTTTCATTTTAACCTGTAATCTGCAGACTGCAAGGATTAGTTTGTTGAAATGGCAGACTCAATAAAATTATAGATTTAAACAAATTCTCCAGTTGAGTACAGTGTTAGATCATTATGGCTCCATTGTTTAAGATAAAATCAATTATCCAAATAATAGATTATCAAAACAAAATAATGCCCATGTACCTCGTTCAGATAACTGAGGATCCTCTGTATACATGAAGATGATGGGGTGGGGGAGGGGTGAAATAAACAAGTGGTGGAGATGGAGCCCAGATGGAGATGGACAGCGCTCGTGAGAGCCCAACAGAACGAGAGAGAGAGTGCCAGTGACAGCTAGAGTGCGCAAGAGAGAGCGAAAACGAGAGAGCCAGAGCAATCGCAAGGGAGTGAGTGAATGCAAGAGAGAGCAAGAGCACGTGAGATAGAGAGCGAGGGCGCAAGAGAAAGCGCGTGGGAGTGAGAAAGACAGTAAGAGAGAGCGTGCAAGAAAGCAAGAGAGAGTGAGCGCAAGACAGAAGGAGAGCGTGAGAGAGAGCAAGAGTGCGAGTGAGAGAGAGAGAGAGAGCTCACAAGTCAGAGAAAGACCGACGGAGAGCGAGAGAAGGCCAGCGCATGACAGGCGGGGGGAGGAGAGCGAAAGAGAGAAAGACAGCGTAGAAGAGAGCAAAAGAGAGAGCGCAGGAAAGAGTGAGAGCACGAGAGACCGAGAGAGAACAAGCGAGTGAGACTGAGTGCACACGAGAGCGAGCACAGTGGTGAGAGATAGGTCATGCGAGAGAGAAGGAGAGTGAAAGAGTGTGAATGAGAGCAAGAGAGAGAGAGAGAGCGAGTGAAAACAAGCGCAAGAGACAGAGACAGTGTGCAGAAGAGCAACAGAAACAATGCGAGCGAGTGCGAGAGCAAGACAGTAACTGCTGGAGCAAGAGACAAGCCAGAGCAAGACAGAGAGTGCAAGAGGCTGAGAGAGAACAAGCGAGTGAGAGTGTGAGACCGCGGGTGGGAGAGTGTGGGAATGAGCGCGCGAGAGAGAAGGGATAAAGAACGAGTGGGAGAGAGAGCGCGTGATAAGAGCGTGGCAGAGAGAATACACACGAGAGAGCACGTGTGAAAGAGCGCTTGAGGAAGAAAGAGAGCATGAGGAAGAGAGGGCACAAGGAAGACAGTGAGCGCAGGAGAGAGTGTGGGAGAGACAGAGAGAGCGGGTGAGAGAGACAGCGGGCTTGAGAGTGAGACAGCGGGAGGGAGTCAGCGTGCGAGAGCGCGGTAGAGAGAATACATGTGAGAGAGCGCACAAGAGGGAAAGCAAACGCGGGAGAGGGAGAGTGTGGGAGAGAGAGTGCGGCGGAGAGAATATGTGGGAGAGACCATGCCAGGAAAAGAAAGCGCGAGGGGGAAAGAGTGTTGGAGTTGAAAAGCACGGGGGAGAGCATGGGAGGGAGAGACAGAGCGGGAGAGAAAGAGTGCATGCGAGAAAGCGGGCGGGTCAGAGAGGGCAGGAGAAGGCGAGCACGGGAGAAGGCACATGCGGGAGAGTGCGGGAAGGAGAGACATCGCAGGAGAGAAAGCACGCAGGAGAAAGAGAGTGCGAAGAAATGGGAGCGCTCGAGATGGAGAGAGCACATGTGAGACAGTGTGCACGCAAGCGCGAGAGAGACGGAGTGACGGGACGGAAAGCGAGAGCGCACGAGAGACAGCGGCAGAGACAATATGTGTGAGAGAGCGTGTGGGAGGGAGAGACAGGACTTGAAAGAGAGAACATGCGAGGAAGAGAGAGAACGGGAGGAAAAGGGACAGAGTGCGAGAGGGAGAGTTCACAAGACTGGGAGAGAGGGAGGGAGAGACAGACAGAGTGGGAGAAAGAATGTGCGGGAGGGAGAAAGAGCGTGGGACTGGGAGAGCACGGGAGGGAGACAATGAGTGGGAGGGAGACAGTGCGCACACATGAGAGAAAGAGCACAGGAATAAGCGCGCGGGAGGGAGAGTGCGGGATGGAGACACAGCGGGATAGGGAGAGGGAGAGCGCGGGAGAGACGAGCACGGGAATGAGCGCGTGGGAGAGAGAACACAGGAGGGAGAATAAGTGGGAGAGAAAGAGTGCACACTAGAGGCAGCAGCAGGGAGAATGCATGTGAGAGCGCGTGCAGGATGGAGAGACAGTGGGAAGAGAGCATGTGAGGAAGAGGGAGAGAGCATGGGAGTGGGAGAGCTCATGGGAGAAAGTGGGAGGGAGAGAAAGAGTGCGTGCGGGAGAGGGAGAGAGCGGGAGGGAGAGACTGTGGGAGAGAGGGTGAGGGAGGGGGAGAAAGAGAGCTTGGGAAAGAGCAGGGGAGAGGTGGCAAGAGGCAGCGAGTGCGTGAGAGAGGGCATGGGAAGGAGTGTGTGGGACACAGAGACAGCGGGGGGGGAGACAGCATGGAAGAGTGAGCGCAACTGGTAAAAGGGGGTGCGAGAGTGTGGGAGGGAGACAGAACGAGTGGGAGAGAGAGAGCGCACGTGAGAGACAGCAGCAGAGAGAATACGCATGAGAGCACGGACGTGAGACAGAGTGCGGGAGGGAGAGACAGCGCTCGAGTGAAAGAGCGGGAGGAAGAGGGAGAGAGCGCAGGAGAGAAAGACAGAGCGGGAGAGAAAGAATGCGCGTGAGAGAGCATGCGGGAAGGAGAAAGCGTGGGAGGGAGAGATGAAGGGAGAGAGCAAGCGCGGGAGGGAGAGACGAAGGGAGAGCAAGCGCGGGAGGGAGAGACGAAGGGAGAGGGCAAGCGCGGGAGGAAGACAATAGACAATAGACGCAGGAGTAGGCCATTCAGCCCTTCGAGCCTGCACCGCCATTCAATATGATCATGGCTGATCATTCCTAATTAGTATCCTCTTCCTGCCATATCTCCATAACCCTTGATTCCACTATCTTTGAGAGCTCTATCCAACTCTTTCTTAAATGAATCCAGAGACTGGGCCTCCACTGTTCTCTGGGGCAGAGCATTCCACACAGCCACCACTCTCTGGGTGTAGAAGTTTCTCCTCATCTCTGTCCTAAATGGTCTACCCCGTATTTTTAAGCTGTGTCCTATGGTTCGGCACTCATCCATCAGCAGAAACATGTTTCCTGCTGCCAGAGTGTCCAATTCTTTCATAACCTTAAGACGGAGGGAGAGAGCAAGCGCGGGAGGGAGAGAACAAGCTCGGGAGAGACGGAGCGAGAGACAGCGCTGGGAGGGAGAGCGCGGGATGGAGAGACATGCAGGGGGAGAGAGAGAAACAATGAGAGGAAGAGAGCGCGAGAGGGAGAGAGCGCGAGCGGGGGAGAGAGCGAGAGACAACGCACATGGCAATGACAGCGCGAGGGATGGAGAGGGCGCGGGAGAGAGTATATGAGGCAGGGAGACAGCAGCAGGGAGAGAGAGAGCGCATGGAAGAGAGAGTGCGAGGAAGAGAGAGAGTGCGAGTGGTAGAAAAGGAGACCGCGTGGGAGAGAGTGAGAGCGAGATAATGGGAGGGAGAGAGCACACATGAGAGCGTGTGGAAGGGAAAGACAGCGCACGAGTGACAGAGAGCACCTGAGAGAAAGAGTGCGCAAGGGAGAGGGAGAGTACGGGAGAGAGAGGGAGAGCGTGTGAGAAGGAGGGAGAGACAGCGCGGTAGGGAGAGAGAGCGTGGGAGAGAGGGCGCAGGAGGGAGGGAGAGACAGAGAGGGAGAGACAGCTCGGATGGGAGGGAGAAACAGCGCCGGCAAGAGGGAGAGAAAGAGAGGGAGGGACAGCGCAGGAGGAGAGGGAGAGACAGCGCGGGGGAGAGGGACAGCCAGCGCGGGGGAGAGGGAGAGACAGCGCGGGGGAGAGGGACAGCCAGCGCAGGAGGAGAGGGAGAGACAGTCCGGAAGAGGGACAGCGCAGGAGGAGAGGGAGAGACAGTCCGGAAGAGGGACAGCGCAGGAGGAGAGGGAGAGACAGTCTGGAAGAGGGACAGCGCGGGAGGAGAGGGGAGTAGACAGCGCGGGGGAGCGGGGGAGACAGCGCGGGGGGAGACAGCGCGGGGGGAGACAGCGCGGGGGGAGACAGCGCGGGGGGAGACAGCGCGGGGGGAGACAGCGCGGGGGGAGACAGCGCGGGGGGAGACAGCGCGGGGGGAGACAGCGCGGGGGGAGACAGCACGGGGGGAGAGGGTGAGGGAGAGAGCGCGGGGTAAGAGGGAGAGGGAGAGACAGCGCGGGGAGAAGGTGAGCGCAGGGGAGAGGCAGAGCGCGAGAGGGAGATATAGTGCGGGACAGGGAGCGCGCAGGCAGGAGATACAGCGCAGGAGAGGGAGAGCGTGGGAAAGAGATACTGTGCGGGAGAGGGAGAGCACGAAGAGGGAGATACAGTGCGGGAGAGGGAGAGCGCAGGAGGGAGATACATCGCGGGACAGCGAAAGCGTGGGAGAAGGAGAGCGCAGGAGAGGGAGAGCGCAGGAGAGGGAGAGCATGGGAGGGAGAGGGAGAGTGCAGGAGAGGGAGAGCGCGGGCCGAAGAGACAGCGCAGGGGAGGGAGCAACAGCGTGGGAGGGAGAGACAGCGCAGGAGAGGGAGAGCACGGGAGGGAAAGTCAGCACAGGAGAGGAAGAGCGTGGGAGGGAGAGGGAGAATGCAGGAGAGGGACAGTGCAGGAGAGGGAGAGCACGGTGCTGAAGAGACATCTCGGGGGAGGGAGCAACAGCGTGGGAGGGAGAGGCAGCGTGGGAGTGGCAGAGCAGGGGAGGGAGAGACAGCGCGCGGGAGATATAGACAGCGCAGGGGACGGAAAGCAAGGGAGAGACAGCGTGAGTGGGAGGGAGAGCGCAGGAGAGGGAGGGAGAGATAGCGCAGGAGGGGAAGAGCGGGGGAGGAGAGAGAGCGCGGGGCAGAAGGAGAGAGCGCGGGGCAAAAGGAGAGAGCGTGGGGCAGAAGACGGCAGGGAGATGGAGAACATGGCAGGGAGAGAAGCGCGTGAGGGGGAGGGAGAGCGCAGGGAGAGGGGGAGAGAGAGAGCGCGCGGGGGAGACGGAGAGAAAGAGCGCGGGGGAGAGTGAGGGTGCACAAGAGGGAGGGCGCCAGAGAGGGAGGACGCCAGAGAGGGAGGACGCCGGAGGGGGCAAGCACGCAGGGGGAGAGGGAGAGTGCGCGTGGGGAGAGGGAGAGAGCATGTGGGGAGAGGGAGAGAGCATGTGGGGAGAGGGAGAGAGCGCGCGGAGGAGGAGAGTGAGAGCTCGGGAGAGGGAGAGCGCGGGAGAGGGACAGAGAGTGCAGGGGGGAGGGGAGGGGAGAGCGAGGGACAGCGGGGGAGGGGGAGGGGGAGGGACAGCGGAGGGGGCGAGAGAGAGCACAGGGGAGAGGGAAAGAGAGCGCGGGGAAAGAGGGAGAAAGCACGCGGGGGAAGAGGGAGAGACAGCGCAGGGGAGAGAGAAAGCAGGGGAGGGTGGGAGAGCGTGAGACAGGGGGACAGAGAGCATGGGGGAGAGGGAGAGACAGCGTGGGAGAGCATGGGAGAGACAGAGACCAAGAGACAGCGAGTGTGAGAATGACAGCATGAGGGAGGAAGAGCAAAGGCGTATGTGAGGTCGCAGGATGGAGAAACAGTGGGGGAAGAGAGAGAGATACAGAACTCGAGGAAGAGAGAGAGCACGGATGAGTGTGGGAGGGAGAGAGAATGAGTGGGAAAGACACCACATGAAAGAGACAGCAGCAGATTGTGTATGCGTGAGAGCGCGGGTGGGAGAGACAGCGCTCAAATGAGAGAGCTGGAGGAATAGGGAGAGAGAGCGTGAGAGGGAGATGGAGAAGGAGAGCTTGCAGGAGAGAGTGAGATGGACAGACAGTGCAGGAAGGAGAGACAGAGCAGGCGAGAAAGAGAGTACACACAAGAGAGCACACAGGAGAGAGCAGGAGTGAGAGACCGAGCGAGAGGGCGCGTACATTGGGGAGAGAGAGCAGGAAGGCGCGGGGGTGATAGAACATGAGAGGGAGAGAGTGAGAGAGACAATGTGCGTGAGTGCGGGAGAGACAGCACGGCAATGAGTGTGAGGGTGGGAGAGCGCAGGACGGAGAGACAGAGCGGGAGAGAGCACGAACAAGGATGAGCGCGCAGGACAGAAAGAGAGAGAGCGAATGGGAGAGAGACAGCTATGGAGAGAATATGTGTGAGAGAGAGCATGCGAGCGGAAGACACAGTGTGGGGGAAGAGAGGGCAAGCGCGCGCAGAAATGAGCATGCAGGGAGGAGAGAGAGTGCGGGTGAGACAGCATGGGACAGAGAGACAGAGCAGGAGAGAGAGCATGAAAGAGATCGCTCAAGAGACAGTGAGAGCAAAAAAGCGAGAGAGCATGGGAGGGAGAGAGAATGAGTGGGAGACAGAGGGGGAGCGCTCACGCAATAGACAGTGGCAGAGAGAATACGTGCGAGGTAGAGAGCGCGAGGTGGGTGGGAGGGAGGGAGAGTGCATAAGGGAGAGAACAAGACCGAGAGAGCGAGAGATAGAGTGTGCGCGGGAGCAGGAGGAAGAGGAAATGAGAGGAAGAGAGTGGGAGTGAGCTAAATAGCAAAAGGGAGAGAGCGAGAGGGCAAGAACGAGACAGCAAGAGGGAGATCAAGAGAGTGAGGGCATGCAAGACAGCGTGAGCACAAGAGTGCGCATATCTCACGCGCACGAGACCAAGAGAACGAGACCAAAAGAGAGAGAGAGAGAGACAGATAGTGTGAGAGCGCGAGAGAGAGCAGGAGACAGCGGGCAAGAGGGAATGAGAGCGCTGGTGAGAGTGTGACAGAGAGCGAGGGAGAACGCAAGAGAGAACGCGTGAGGGAGCAAGAGAGGGAGACAGCATGCGAGAGGGAGTGCGTGGGAGAGAGTACAAGAGAGCAAGCACGGGAGGGAGAGACAGAACATGTGTGGAAGAGAGAGAGTGCGAGGAAGAGACAGCGCAAGAAGGAGAGAGCGCGAGAGGGAGAGCGCGATAGAGAGAGAGAGAGCACGAGAGGGAGAGAGCACGAGAGGCAGAGGGAGACAGCAGGAGAGGGAGAGAGCATGACAGAGACAGCGCAAGAGGGAGAGCGAGCATGCGGGAATGAGCGGACAGGAGACAGTGGGGAGAGAGATTGCGAAAGAGAGCGGCAGAGAGAGAGCAGATGAGAGTGTGCATGGGAGAGTGAGCGTGCAAGCAGGAGGGAGAGAGAGCAAGTGGAAGAGAGAGTGGGAAAGAGAGGAAGAGATTGCGAAAGAAAGCACAGGAGGGAGAGTGCAAATGGGAGAGAGAGAGAGATTGCGAGAGAGCACGGGAGGGAGACAGAGTGGCCAGGAGATAGACAGCAGTAGAGATAGCACGTGAGAAAGCACACAGGAGGGAGAGCGCGGGCAAGAGAGAGCATGCGAGCGGGATGGGAAGAGAGAGCAGGAGATAGCACATGAGAAAGCACCCAGAGGGAGACAGCGGGCTAGAGATAGCATGCGAGAGAGAGAGAGAGCATGCGAGCGGAAGGGAGAGAGAGCAAGTGGAAGAGAGGCCGGGAGAGACAGAGATTGCGAGAGAGAGCTGCAGAGTGAGCGTGGGAGACAGAGTGCGAGAGAGTGAGAGCTCAGGAGAGAAAGAGCACAAGACTGGGAGAGAAAGAGCGCAAGAGAGAGCGAGCAGGAGAGATCGAGAGAGAGAGTGCGCATGTGTGAGACAGTGAGATGGAGAGTGAGTACGAAAGGGAGAGAGCGCGCAAGAGGGAGAGAAAGCATGCCAGTGTGCGAGACAGCACGAGAGGGAGAGAGTGGGAGAGCGCGCATGAGAGAGAGGGTGCTGGAGAGAGGAAGAGAACGCGAGTGGGAGAGAGAGAGCTTCAGCGAGTGTGAGAACAGGAGAGAAGAATGGGAGACAAAGATCAAGAGTGAGTGAGTGGAAGGAAGAGAGCAGGAGGGAGACAGTGGGAGAGAAAGAGAGCGAGAGAGCAAGCGAGACGAAGCGAAAGAGTAGGATCGCACACAAGAGAGAGAGTGCACACAAGAGCATGCAAGAGAGACAGCGCAAAAGGGAGAGAGAAACCAAGAGGGAGAACGCGGGGGAGAGTGTGTGAGTTGAGAGAGGGTGAGTGGGAGAGAAAGAGCGCAAGCGGGAAAGATAGAGAGCACAAGGGAGAGAGCGTGCTAGGGAAAGACAGCGAGAACGGGAGAGGGAGAGTGAGAGCACACAAGAGACAGTGAGACCAAGAGAGCGAGACTGGGTGGGTGAGACCAAGAGGTAGAGTGAGAGCCCATGAGAGACAGCAAGACAGTGTGACAGTGCGCGTGACAGGAAAAGCACGAGGGGGAAAGAAAGTGAGTAAATGAGGGGGAGAGAGAGTGCGAAGGGGGGACAGTGAGCGTGGAAGAGGGAGACAGCAAGAGCGTGAGCGCAGGAGAGAACGAGAACGCGGGGGAGAGAGCAGAAGGAGAGAGGGAGAGCGCACTAGTGGGAGAGAGGGCAGGAGAGAAAGAGCTTGAGAGAGTGAGAGTGTGGGAGGGAGAGAGCTTGAGAGAAAGAGCTAGAGAGCAAGCAGGAGACAAAGCGCATGGGTGAGAGAAAGCTATAAGGAGACAGAGCACTAGAGGGGAGAGAGTGCGAGAGGGAGAGAGATCTGAGAGGGATAGCGAGCGAGAGGGTGGGAGGGGGAGAGGAAGAGAAGGAGAGCGTGCATGGGAGAGAGCGCAAGAGAGACAATGAGCACGGGACTGAGTGCAGGAGAGAGAGCGCAAGGGGAAGAGCGCAAAGTAGAAGAAGTGGGAGGAAGGGAGCGGGGAAAGGGTGAGAGCGAGAGAGGGAGACAGCTTGAGATAGAGAGATTGAGAAAGTGAGAGCGGGAGAGAGCAGGAGAAGAAGAGCGCGAGAGAAGCTGAAGAGAGACAGCTTGAGAGAGAGCGCGATAAGAAGAGTGTGCGACGGAGAGAGCGCAGAGAGGCGGAGAGCAGGAGGGAAAGAGAGTGCGGGAGAGAGCAAGAGGGCGAGAGAGCTTGCAGAAGACAGCAGGCAGGAGGGAGAGAATGGGGGGGCAGGTGAGAGCGTAAGTGGGCAAGAGTGGGAGAGAGAAAGCGCAAGAAATAGTGTGGGAGAGAGCAGGGGCGAGTGGGAGAGAGAGCATGTGCAGGAAAAGGAAAGACAGAGTGGGAGAGAGAAAAGCGCGTGACAGAGAACATGCGAGAGTGAGGGAGGGAGAGAGTGTGCGAGGGAGAGCGCGCGAGGTGGGAGGGAGGGAGAGTGCGTGAGGGAGACAGAGTAAGTGTGGAAGAGAATGAGACATCAAGACCGAGAGAGAGAGGGCGCGCAAGACAAAGCGCATGAGAGAGAGCACACGCAAGACAGAACAAGACCGAGAATGCGAGACGGAGGAGAGCGAGAGTGCCCCGAGACAGCAAGACACTACGAGAGCGCGTGAGAGAGAGCATGCACGAGGGATTGAGCGTGCACATGAGAGACAGAGAGTGTGTGAGAGAAAGACACAGCGCGAGACAGAGTGAGCGCGAAAGGCAGAGCGCACGAGGAAGAGAGCGCGAATGCAGGAGAAAGAGCAAGCGTGGGAGACAGAGCACGAGAAAGAGGGCAGAATGGAGAGCGAGCATCTGGGAGAGAGCGCGAGGTAGAGAAAGCAGGAGGGAGAGAGCTTGAGAGATATCGAGAGTGTGAGAGCATGGCAAGGGGAGTGAGTACGGGAGAGGGAGAGAGCGAGCACAAGGAAGAAAGTGGGAGAGAGAGCTTGAGTGAGTGAGAGCGCGGGAGAGAAAGAGTGTGAGAGAGAGCGAGAAACAGAGCGAAAGAGACATAGCAAGAGAGGGAGAGAGCGGGAAGGAGCTTGAGAGAGAGATATTGAAAATGTGTGGGAGGGGGAGACTGCACAGGAGAGAGCAGAAGAGGGAGAGACAGAGGGAGAGTTGAGAGTTTGAGAGAGCAGGAGAGAAAGAGCACAAGAAAGAGAGACAGAGATCAGAAGAGAGAGCACAGGAGGGGGAGAGAGAGGGTGAGAGAGAGAGCTCGCGGGAAGAGCGTGCAGGAGGGCAAGAGCCGGGGAGATGTGCAGGACAGAGGAGAAGGGAGAGCGCGTGTGAGCAAGACTGGGAGAGAGAGAGCGTGGGAGAGAGAGAGAGAGACTGTGCAGGAGAGACAGAGAGAGCAGGGGAGAGAGAGAGACCGGGAGAGACTGCAAGAGAGCACGGGAGCTAAAGAGGGAATGTGAGAGAAGGCAAGAGAGGGAGAATGAAAGAGAGAGAGTGCAAGTGAGAGCAAGAGCGTGAGAGACCAACAGAGAAGAAGCCAACGAGAGCCAGAGACAGCGAGAGCAAGTGACAGCGAGAGACAAAGACAGACAAAAAAAGAGCGTGAGAGAGTGAAATGAGAGAGCAAGAGAGAGAGAGCAAGCAAGGGAGAGCGCAAGTGTGGGAGTGAGAGAGAGCACGCGACTGAGTAAGACAGCAAGACAGCAAGCGAGCAAGAGAGAAGGAGGGACAGTGAGAGTGAGAGCACGCGCGAGAGCTTGAGCATGAGAGCAAGAGAGAGGGAGACAGAGCAAGCAAGGAAGAGCGAGAACGAGAAAACAAGCGACTGAAAGCGAGAGAGAGTGTGCGGGGAGACAGAGCGCATGAGATAGAGCGCTGGAGAAAGAGTTCAACAGAGAGAGAGAGAGAGAGGGGGACATAGTGAACAAGAGAGAGAGAGAGCGTGCAAGAGATAACACATGAGAGAGAAAGAGTGCAGGAGTGAGGGAGAGTGGAATGAAGAGAGAGCAGGAGAGAGCGCAAATGGGAGAGCAAGGGCAAGAGAGCGAGAGTGAGAGCATGCGAGCACGAAAACAAGAAGGACAGAGCAGGCGAAGGGATGGGGAGAGCAGAAGGGAGACAGCGGGATGGAGAGAGCAGGATGGAGAGTGAGCAAGTGGGAGAGAGAGCACACGCGCGATGGAGACAGCGCACAGAAGACAGTGGGGGACAGAGAGCGAGAGAGTGGGTCGAGGAAGAGAGCGCTAGAGAGAAATAGTGCAGGAGAGAGGGTGCAGATGAGAGAGAGCGCACGGAAGACAAAGCACAGGAGAGAGAAACAGTGAGAGAGCGCGAGACAGTGGAAATGAGAGTCAGGAAGAGACAGAAAGACAGCGAGCGAGGGAGAGTGCAAGCATGAGAGTGAGCGCGCGAGTGGGCAAGCGAATGCAAGAGAGAGAGAGCAGGCGAGTGAGACAGGGAGGGCGTCTGAGAGAAGAGACAGCGTGAGAGCAAGAAAGTAAGTGACTAAGAGCGGGAACGCAATAGAGTTGCCTAGAGAAAGAGTATGAGAGAAAGAGCACGAGGAAAAACAGGAGAAGGAGAGAGCGTGCGAGAGAGAGAGAGAGAGAGCACGAGAGAGAAAGTGCAGGAGAGCGCAGAAGGGAGAGACAGCAGGTGGGAGAGCGCGGGAGCGAGGGCAAGAGAGAGCGAGAAAAAGAGAGTGAGAGCATGTGAGCGCAAAAGCAAGAGGGAGAGAGTAGGTGGGAGGGAGAGAGGTTCAGGGGGAGGGAGAGTGCGGGGGGGAGAGAGGTTCAGGTGGAGGGAGAGCGCGGGAGGGGGGAGAGAGAGCATGGGGGAGAGGGAGAGAGAGCGGGGGAGAGAGCGCGGGGGAGAGGGAAAGAGAGTGTGGGGGAGAGGGAGAGCGCGGGGAGAGGGAGAGAGAGCGTGGGGGAGAGGGAGAGAGAGCGCGGCAGGGAGAGAGAGACAGCGAAAGAGTGAGTGAGAGAGAAAGAGCGAGAGCACAAGCAAAAGAGGGAAAGTGAGTGCAAGACAGTGAGAGCGAGTGAGAGCAAGAGCGAGAGCGGGAGAGAACCATAGTGTGAAAGACCAAGAGAGAACAAGCAAGTGAGAGATAGCAAGAGACAGAGAGAGAGAGAGAGAGAGCGAGCATTCAATGGAGAGAAAGACAGCAAGTGAGAGACCATGCGAGACCAAGAGATAAAGAGCAATAGAGAGAGAAAGTGAGCGAGAGAGCAAACCAGCAAGAGGGAGAGCGAGGGTGAGACAGAGCAGGAGAAAGACAGCGAGAGTGAGGGCATGCGTGTGTGAAAGCAAGAGAGAGCACCAGAGTGCAAGAGTTAGCACGAGACAGCGAGAGAGAGCAAGACACAGAGTATGGGAGTGAGCAGGAGAGAGAACGCGAGACAGCAACAGCAAAAGAGAGCAAGTGAGTGAGAGAGAGCACAAGGGCAAGAGCGAGAGAGAACGAGACAGCGCGAACGAAAGAGCACAAGAGCGAGCGCGATGTTTGGGAGAGGGCAAGGGAGACGGTGAGGGAGAGAGGGAAAGTGAGCGAGAGAGTGAGAGCAAGAGAGTGAAAGAGGGAGAGTGAGAGCAAGAGCACCAGAGAGAGCGAGAAAACAAGGGAGAGTGTGAGCAATACAGAGAGAGAGCGGGCAAGCGAGAAAGCAAGCCAGTGAGAGTGTGTGCGAAGAAGCGAGAGTGAACCAGCAAGGAGAGTGCGACAGAGAAAGAACAAGCAAGGGGAGAGAGAGAGGGAGAGAGACAGCAAGAGAGAAACGGCACAAACAAAAGCGAGCCAGCAACACCGATATAGAGAGCGAAACCTAGAGAGCAAGCAAGGGGGGGGAGAGAGAGAGCGCAAGCAAGAGCAAGCGGGAGAGAGCGCGAGCGGGAGACAAAGCAAGCAGCAGATACAATGCATGCGGGAGAGACAGAGCATACGCGGGAGACAGCGAGCATGCGGGAGGGGGAAGAGAGAGAGTGAGTGTGCGAGAGAGAGCGAACGAGAGCGAGCTATTGACACCGAGGGAGAGAGAGAGAAATTGAGCGAAAACGTGCAAGAGAGAGCATGCGTAGGAAAAAGAGAGAGAGAGAGACCGAGGGCGAAAGAGAAAGCATGGGAGAGAGCGAGAATGAGCGCGGGAGAGAGCAAATGAGAGAGAGCCATTGACATCGAGAGAGAGAGACAGCAAGACCGAGCGAGAGCAAGCGAATGAGAGAGCACACGCGTAAGAGAGGGAGAAAGTGCATGCTAAGAGAGGGAGAGTGGGAGAGAGCGCGCAGGAGAGAGCAAGAAAGAGTGAACAAGAGCAAGCCAGTGTCGCCGTGAGTGAGAGAGAGTGTGTGTGATTGAGACAGAGAGTGAGGGAGAGACAGAGCGCACAGTAGAGAGCAAGCCATGGACACCAAGACTAAGAGTACGCGAGCGAGAAAACAAGAGAGAGCGCAAGAGTGCAAGAGCTAGCACGAGACAGTGAGTAAGAGCGAGACACATAGCCTGAGAGTGAATGAAAAGGAGAGAGAGAGACAGAGAGTGAGACAGCATGAGCAAGACAGAGCAAGAGAGTGAAAGCAAGAGAGAGCAAGCGAACGTGAGAGCATGAGAGAGCACAAGGGCGAGAGCGAGTGTCAGACAACCAGAGAGCAAACGAAAGAGCGAGAGCAAAAGTAAGGACGAAGGAGACAGTGAGAGAGAAAGAAAGCAAGTGAGAGCAAGAGCGAGAGAGCTCGCAATGGAGAAAGTATGAGGGACAGAGCGCAAGTGAGAGAGAGCATGGGAGTAAGAATATGAAAGTGAGAGCACGAGCGAGGGAGAGAGGCAGCGAGAGAGCAAGCGAGCAACAGTACGACAGAGCTAGAAAGAGCATGAAAAGAGCTAGAAAGAGCCAACAAGCGAGGGAGACCGAAAGACAGCAAGAGAGGAAGAGAGAGAGAGAGCACGTGAGTGAGAGAAGTAAGAGCACGAAAATGAAACAGCGCAAGAGTAGGCGATACAGCAAGAGAAAGTGTGTGAGAGTGAGTGCAAAGCGAGAGAGGAAGAGGGCGAAAACAAGAGAGAGCATGCCAGAGAGAGTGAGAGCGAGAGAGAGAGAAGGATAGAGAGCAAGCGCTCAAAAGAGAGAGAGAGTGCAAGAGGGAGAACACTTGAGGGAGAGAGTGCTCAAGTGAGAGAAAGAGAGTGAGAGAGAGCGTGCGAATGAGAGTGAGCCAGCAAGAGGCAAAGCATGAGAGTGAGACCGAGAGACTGCAAGCAAGGGAAGGGTGTGGAGACAGAGCACGAGAGAAAGAGGGCGCAAGAAAGAGAGATAGAGTGCGAGATCGAGCGTAAAAGAGTGAGAGAGAAAGAGCGAGAGCAAGAGCGAGGAAGCACGGGCAAGCGAGAGAGGGCGAGAGCACAATACCAAGAGGGAGAGCAAGAGTGAGCGAAAGAAAGAATGTGAAAGCACCACAGAGCGTGTGAGAGGGACAGCGCAAAAGCGAGAGTGACAGAGAGAGAGAGAGAGAGATACCGACTTTGAGAAAGCAAGTGAGAGAGAGTGAGCAGGAGAGCGGAGAGAGAGAAAGCCCGGAAGAGAGACAGAGCGAGAGCACGCGAGAGACAGCACGAGAGGGGGAGAGTGCATGGGGGAGGTGGGGGGCAAGAGAGACACACCGACATGGAGAGAATGAGAGCGCAGGAGAGGGAGAGCTAGTGAGAATGAGAGCGTGCCAGGGACGGAGCACGTGGGAGTGTGAGAGACAGAGAGACCAACCGAGAGACAGCGAGTGGGAGGAGCGAGAGTGAAAGTGAGCGAGAGAGGGAGAGAGAAAGAGTGAGCGAGAGTGACAGCAAGATCGTGAGAGTATGTGAGAGAGAGAGAGACTGAGAGAGAAAAAGAGACCGACAAAGACAGAGAGGGACCGAGAGAGAGAGAGAGAGAGAGAGAGAGAAAGTGAGAGAGAGCAAAAGCAGGAGACAGTAGGAGCAAGCGAGAGCGAGAAAGTGAGCAAGCAAGAGTGAACGAGTGAGGGAGAGTGCGAGCTAGCGTGCACGTGCGAGGGAGAGAGAACATGAGGGAGATTGAGTGCGCAAGGGACTACACAAGCATGAGAAAGTGAGAGAGAGCATGAGAGCAAGACAGTGAGAGTGAGTGAGGGAGACGGAGCAGGAGACAGTGAGAGAAAGAGAGACACAGAGAGAGAGAGAGAGAGACAGCAAGCACGAGAGACAGAGGGAGAGCAAGAACAACAGAGACAGTGATAGTGATTGAGAAGAGACCACGAGGGAGAGCAAGAGAGCACAAGAGAGAGAGCGCAAGCGAGATCCAGCTAGACAGCAAGAGCAAGAGCGCGCACGAGCGAGATCCAGCTAAACAGAGTGAGAGTGAGAGAGCGAAAGAGCGAGAACGACAGAGAGAGCAAGAGAGCGCGAGAGTGACCAGGCAGGAATGAGAGACCAAGAGAGAAAGACCCCAAGAGAAAGAAAAAGAGCGAGCAAGAGCAGGAGCGAGTGAGCAAGAGAAAGGCAGCGAGCGAGAGAGTGCGCGAGGGAGAGGGTGAGAGGGAACACGCGACAGCAATACAGTGACAGAGGGAGAGAGGGAGTGGGAGACAGCAAGTAAGAGAGCACAAAAGTGGGAGCGAGCACAAGAGAGCAAGAACAGAGAGACAGCACGAGTGAGAGTGAGTGAGCGAGAGAGCAAAAGTGTGAGTGACAGATGGGGTGGGAGAGTGAGAGACAGAGAGCAACAGAGAGAGGCAGAGAGAACGCGAGTGAGAGCAAGAAAGAGTGCATGGGAGTGAGTGAAACAGCAAGAGAGACAGAGGGAGAGCATGAGAGCATGAGTGTGAGAGACCAAGAGAACGTGAGCGATAGAGTGACAGCGAAAAAACAGGAAAAAGAGTGGGAGCAAGTCAAAGAGCCATCAAGAAAGAGAGCTTGCGAGGGAGAGAGAGCTGAAGAGAACGAGAGAGGGAGAGAGTGGGACAGGGAGACCGTGTGAGAGAGAACAGATGAGCGAGAGCATGGGCGTGAAAAAAAGTGTGCGAGAGAGAACGACAGCGAGAGTTCAAGAGACTGAGCACAAGAGAGACACTGAGAAAGCGACAAGAGTGAGAGAGAGAGAGATTGAGAGAGCGAGAGACACTGAGAGAGAGCGAGTGAGAGGGAGTGAGACATTGAGAAAGACCGAGGGAGACACTGAGAAAGAGAGTGAGGGAACGAGAGAGACACTGAAAGAGCGACAGCGAGACCAAGAGACCGGGAGCAAGAGAGAGAGAGAAAGAGAGAGAGACCGAGAGCGAGACTGACTGAGAGCAAGAGACTGACTGCGAGAGAGAGAGGGAGAGCGTGAGTAAGCGACAGTGAGTGAGAGAGCCAGCAGAAGAGAGTAAGCAAGAGAGCATATGCAAGGGAAAGCATGCGCGAGGGAGACAGCACAAGAGAGAGAGAGAGAGAGCATGTGGCGAGCAAGAGCGACCGAGTGAGAGAGTGAGAACAAGAGCACGCAAGCGATAGAGCAGGAGAGAGCGGGTGCTAGTACAAGCAAGAGCGAGTAAGATTGCCATCAAGAAAAAGAGCATGAGGGGAGAGTCAGAGCATGAGAGAGAATGAGCGAGTGGGAGGAAGAGAAAGCGTGAGAGAGAGCAAGTGAAATCCAGCTAGACTAATGAGAGTGAGAGGGCGAGTGCGAATGAGGGAGTGCGAGGAAAAGAGTGAGCATGGGAGAGATCCAGCTAGACAGAGCGAGAGAGCATGAGGGACAGCGCGAGAGACAGAGAGAGCAAGCGCAAGAGGGACCCAGCTAGACAGAGTGACAACACGCGATGGATAGTGAGTGCGAGAGAGCGATACAGCAAAACAAAGCGAGTGAGGGAGACAGGGAGCGAGAGAGCAAAAAAGAGACAGACAGACAAACAGAGTGTGGAGAGAGCCTCTAGCGGGATGTTACCACTACACAAATATTGCCCTCCCCTGGGCTTCCTAATGTTTGCCACTGTAACATACCACCATGTTCCCTGGCTAATATCTGTCTCAGGCTTAATACAGAGATCCAGTGAAACTCAGCACAAGCTGGGATTATAGCATCTCATTTTCCACTTGGGGACCTTGCAGCCTTCAGGATGCATCATAAATTTCAGTAATTTTAGGGCCTGAGCACTTTCTCCCATGTTTTTATCCTAACCCCCAACAGAGACAGCCTTGTCATCCTTTGTCTGCTCAACTGTTGTTCTCTCCCTTTGGTCCCCATCTCTACCTATCATTTATGCCTTCCCTCTCACTCCACTTCTTCTCTAGCATATATACCTTTTCCAAGCTTCCTTCTGAAGAGAGGTCATTGGACCCAAAACATTAACTCTGTTCTCTCATCACAGATACTGCCAGACCTGGTATTTTTCCAGCAATTTCTGTTTTGTTTCACATTTTCAACACCTGCAGTTCTTTGGGTTTTCCAGTTATGGGGAGTCTGAGAATTAAGATCACTTTAGATCTTAATTCTTATAAGAACAATGCCAGCCTCAAGATTAAGGGGAGACCCAACAAAGCTGCTCAAAATTATGACAGGTGTCGATAGCTTTATCCCTCTTGCTGTGATTCTTATCGTAAATGTATCTGCTACCAAGGTTATTGATTTAAAATAATTAATAAAGAAAAAGATGAGAAATGAAGTTTTTTTAAAACATAAAAAATTAAGATCTAAAATACATCTTTAGATCTAAAGATCTAAACTCACCGTAAAGAGTCAGGAAAAGAAAGAATAGCCAAATAGCCTGCCTTTCTGCTGCAAGGTTCTATTATGCTATAAATACACATTTTTTTCCTAAGAAAACAATAGGATATTGAAGAGAAGAGAAAATTAAAAAGAAATTGATCTTAATTCTTCCTCCTAACTTAGTAGCTCGAACTTCAAGAACAATGACCTGTGGACAACAGTACGCAAGGGTATAGGTTCAGCATCTGTTTTACCATACAGATTCACGAGTCACTATCTTCAGAAACATCTAGTTAAGTAACACTGGAGCAACAAAAATATATCATAAAATAGGATCAGAGTACAAGGGGTCGAATATCAAGAGGTGAACATCAAGGATATTTTCCCTGCTGCTCAAAATGTTGCACTCAGGTAGTGAACCATCAATGTACTGTATCCAAGTGGTTACTGTTCTGTACAAGGAATGACAATTAATCTACCAAGGTGCTCAAATAAATTTCTTCTGTAAGGTTACCAATTGGCTGTTCTAATTCAGTGAACTAAAACTTATGTAAAATAATTTATAATATGAAACTGCAAAGTTTTTTCGATCACATAGTAAAAAGGTGTCTTACTGTTCTGTAGGTGATTTCCAGCACAATTAGCTAGTTCCAAACTTGTTAGTTGAGAACGCAGCTTGTTATTTTCATCCAAAACTTTTGCTAGCCTTCCTCTTAAACCTTCCTGCAAAGATTTTTTAAAAAATGTTTCAGTCATAACTTCTTTCTCCTTTCCCTTATTACAGCATAGCATAATGCTATTCAGTCAAAGACTTTCCTGCTGCTGCTTTTCCTTACTTTCTTATGATTGTGTAAATGGATGCTGGAAAAAGGAATGAAAATATTGTACATATGTCACTATTAAATTATATCATTTCATACTGCACAAAATAATATCACAGTTGACCGTGAGTCTGCACAAGTCTCACACTTTCCTAGCTTGGTTAGGGAGGGACGAGGAAGAAGGGAAAAGAAACTGCCTTCTGATAAAACAGAGCACACAAAATTTTCATACTTTCCTACGAGATTCAACATTTGGAAATATTGTACATTGGAAACAGATCAAAGCACTCAATAGTATATTTTATTCCTAATTTGTGTTGGCATAGTATCTAATGTTCTAAAAGAAAGGCTTCTTGGGATGTTAAGCTTTAATAAAACATCTACTCATGCTAATATGGTTAAAACTTGATTTTTAAAAAAACTATTCATGGGAAGCTGGGTCAGCAATCTCTAATTTCCCTTTGATCTAAGTGGTTTGCTAAGGTCACTTATGATGGCAGTCAACCACACTGCTGTAATATGGAACCACATTTGGGCCAGACCAGGTTAAGGACAACAAATTTCCTTCCCTAAGAAATCAGTGAACCAGACAGGTTTTTTATGACAATCAACAATGGTTACAAGGACACCTTTGACAAAAATCTGGAATTCAAAGCTGGCATAAATTGAATTCATATTTCACCATGCTATTGTGGGATTCAAACTCATGGTTCTGGATTACCAACTCACTAAACAACACTTCCGCCAATTACTAAATCGTGCAACTCTCCAATGTGATTAACATAGTAAAACATCCAAGATGCTTCACAAGGAACATTATCAAAAAAAAATGAGTTATTAGACCGGGTAGTTGAAAATTTAATCAAAGTAGCTGGCTTTCATGGGTTTAGGAAGTGAATTCCAGGGTTCAGAGCATTGACAGCTGAAGACACAGCAGAACACAAAACAAAAATACTCATGAGGCCATAACTAATGCAGCATCAACATTTTTGAAGTCCATATGAGGATACAGAAATAGGATATTACTGACAATTCAACTAAAATTTAAAGTAGGTGACAGAGATTCACCTCAATGGTTGGAGAAGTAATGGGAAACCCTCATCACTTCAGGGGACACCTAATATTATTTAATTGCAATCAGGTACTCTAGTAAGCAGCATCAGAACCCTTAGAGAATTAAAATGGAAGTCTTACACCTGAAAACCACCCATCACTCGGAGCACTGGCTACTGCCAGTAATTAGATTAGAATCCCAAAGTATGGAAACCAGCCCTTCGGCCCAACAAGTCCACACTGACCCTCCGAAGAGTAAATCACCTAGACTCATTCACCTACCATATATTTACCCCTGACTAATGCGCCTGACACTATGGGCAATTTAATATGGCTAATTCACCTGACCTGCACATCTCTGGACTGTGGGTGGAAACCGGAGCACTCGGAGGAACCCATGCAGACACAGGGAGAATATGCAAACTCCACACAGACAGTCACCCGAGGCAGAAAGTGAACCCAGGTCCTGGCACTGTGAGGCAGCAGTGCTAACCACTGAGCCAACAGGCCGCCCCCTCTGATGCTTCAATGAACATCGAAAGACAGCCAAATACAGTGTTAGGATTTCTTACAGTCACTTGGCAAAGAAAAAGACCAAAAGTCATAATAAGCTTTTCATTTAATTTGTGAGATATTATGGATGTACGTCTCCTAATTCTACAATCCAACCACCAGTATCAATAAATGTCATTTGTGCTCAAGTAACAATTCAATGAGTGTTTCCTCCACCTATAGACACTAAACCTCGACTTATACAATTAATATGGAGTGGGCTGAAGGTCACAGTGATGTGGGAATGAAAGGGCAAGGTGGTGGCTCTGAGTGGGTAATCATCCCATTCCAATGTGGGCTCTTCAATCAGCACAATATGCTTTTCAAAGAGGCCCCTCACACTGGCCACTAAGCAAACCTAGTGCCACTGACTAGATGGAGTTCAATTTTCTCAAACACAGGAATGAGTTATGAATTTTCTGTGTGATTGGGCCTGCCTATCATCTAGCCCACTCAGGTGGGCTCGATTAATTCCCTGCTCTTGGATTAGTCTGTACATTGATCAATTCATTGCTATGCTAATTCTTTTACACACTTAAACTTCAAAGAATAAACATATTTCTTTTTAATTATAGCTATAATATAACTGCATGGTGCAGTTACAAAAGATTGGATTGGTGCAATATATTCTAAAGCTAAATTACAGTATTTCTGACTAATCTTTGAAATCAACAAAATACTGCAAATGCCAAAAATCTGAAACACAGAGAATACTGGAGGAACTTAGCAGGTCAGGCAGCATCTACAGAGCAAGAAACAAAGTTAAATTTTCAAGTCCAACATGATTTTTCTTCAAAATATCTTTGAATGTCTTGGGGAATTACAGAAATATATATAAGTTTGCAATAGGTTTTATTCAGAAATACTGAAACATGTTCTACTTAGTTCGTCAGGACATAATGTTTAAGTCATGAATTAGAATTAAAGCAGCAGAGGAATCAGGATCTGATGCAACTAAAATTAATCATTAACTAGAAAATACTGGCATATGGAATCATTAACTAGAAAACACTGGTACAACTTACTAAAGATTCAAATCAAAATTTTAAACAAGAAGTCAAACTTTTTTTTATTCAAGATCTATAAATAAGAAGTGTAAAAATTCTACTTACCAGATCATCTTGTTTCTGAGTTAATTGATGCTTCACACGCTGTAATTCTGCAGTGTCCAGGCCAAAACCTGTTCTGGTCAGCAAAGATTTGTTTTCTTCAGTCAATGCTTTAACCTTTTTCTCTAGGCTTTGAATTTTTGGTATGGACACTGAGTTAACCAAATTGGACAGTAGTTCATGAGCTGGAGCTACAGTAGAGGGCAGTAATGAACAAGGGTAGACTATTTAAAATAATACATACTTAAACAAGTATGATGCAAAGAATGAAATAAAATCACGTCTAACATTTGTTATTGTTTACAAAATATGAAGATATGATACCTCAACAGAGTATAAATGCTTCTAAGACATAACAAATGAAAAAGATACGATCATGTTGCTAGATTGCAGAACACAAATAAAACTTACACCAATAAATTAAATCTGAAAACAGTTCTGGAACAACTAGTGAATTATCACTTTAGTATATATTTCATAAATATGCTTAATTTATAATCATCTATGGAAGGTAACTATATTACCTAAAGAGAACTTCCAATTTATGAAGAACAACTATAGTAATCAGTTGCCCTTACCCTGCTTAGTCATTCAACATACTGAATACACTTTAGTTATTTAACTGAAGCAAACAACCCATGTAAGAAATTGAACACTAAGTGAGTCAAGAGAGAGAAGAGTAGCTCCAAACCAAATTGCTACAACAAAAGTGATCAAAGTAATCTTTGAAAAATTCAAGCTTTTTTTAAAGAAAGATGATACTATTGTATACAAACCTTCATTAAATTCAACCACTACACATAGAATTTTAAAATCACATTCGCTCAGATTGAGGAAGGCTATTCAGCGCAACTATCTAAACCACTAAAGGTTGAAAATATCATCTTCACCAGAATACTGTATCTCATGATATGAAAGCAAATAGGCAAGGGATAAAATATACAAGACAGCTTTTTGCTACGAGATTAATTGTGTCCTCTATAGTGTGTCCACTGCCCCCTCTCTTAAAATCAGTGATAGAGATATTGCTTTTCTAGCTCAGCACATCAACTTAAGATGGCTCCCTTTGTCAAAAATGAGACAAGCCAACTGCAAATGATTTTTCATTTTGACTCTGCTGGAAGTTTTGCTGCCAGCTCTTTCACAAGATATTAAGCACGTGTGTTCATGAGCATCATTTAAGATGGTCTAAATCTTCATGTTGTCTCAACAAAGGCAGAGAATTGCTCTTCTTAATTATGGAAGCACCATGTTAAGATACTGTGTCAGTTCAGAGCCTGCATGTGCATGAATGATCCTGATCACAGCATGGGCCTTTTTTGTAGCAGGAGTTGTGAGGACTGATTGTGAAGCAACATTCAAAGTTTTTTTATTGAAAGAAAAGGATTTTTTATAAAATTACAACAATAAACCAACAAAAAAATTACTTTATATATAAAACAAAAAAAAAACAAACAAAATACAACTATACTTGTGCAAAATGAAAAATCAGTAAAGGCAATAAATAAACAAACAAACACAAAACAGATCAACAGCAAAACGTTAGCTCCCGACTTCTGACAGCATTGAGTATTACATATGAATTTATTAGAAATTCTTCCTTCACAGGCATCCATTTCACTAAACCGGATAGTCAAGGCTACAAAAAAGCCGTAGTTAAGATGGCAGATAAATCTACATCCAGACAGTTGAAAAAGGGCCGCCATATCTTAATAAAAATTTTCAGTTTTTCGGTGTACCATATTTGTAGAACATCCAAAGGAATACGTTTCATGATTTGCCTATGCCAACCCAACAGACCTAGGGGGTTTTCAGAGACCCAACACATCAAAATATTTTTCCTTGCACAAAATGAGAGAATGTTAAAAAGTATTTTTCCCATGAGCGCCTAAACAAGATAAATTGGGTAGGCCCAGGAGAAGAGAGATAGGGTCCCTCTTAACTTCGATCCGCAAGACCCTCTCTATTACTCCTGCCACAGCACTCCAATATGTACGGAGCCTGTGGCAAAACCACAGACGATGAGGGAAGAGTCCCGATACTTATTTTATACTTAGGACATAATGAAGATACTCCCACCTTAAATTTTGCTAGACAGTCTGGGGCCAAATGGGCCCTATGCAGAATCTTTAGCTGCATGGCATGGGTCGAAATTTTTCTCGTGTTTTCACAAACGTTCTCCCACATCTCCATAGAGATCTCAACCCCTAGCTCTCTCTCCCAGACCCCACAAAGCTGCTCAACATCTTCTGAAAGATCACCCCCTAACATATGATAAAGAGTACTAACAGAGAGAGTACTTTTAGCATGAAGCACTTTCTTCGCTGTGACAGATCTGTAGGAATCGATCAAATACGTGGTCTTTTTTCATTATAAATATTTTTGTTGAAAAGCTTTTTTAAATCTTTTACAAAACATTTATATATAAAGAAAAAAACCCATCAAAATAGAAAAAAAGTACAAAGAACAAGGCCATAACATAGCACCATTGTTACTAAACCCACTATTCTAACAAAACAAACCTATCTACTTAACTAAAACTAAACTACAAACATATTGAATAAATACTAGCTTAAATTATATTTAAGTTACTTAAATTAAATAATGTCTTACTACTTTATTTGTCTTACTCATCACACCTCCACTGAGGCTCACATCCCTGGGAGTACCCCCTACAGTACCCATATTCTCTTCCTTCCAGTCTCCTTCTCCCAGGGCCCCACGGGCGCCCATAACGATTCCCATGGCTATACCACGGCCCTGACTAATATTGCCGACAAGTCCATTTCCATATAATTTAAAAAGGGCCGCAAGGTCCTATAAAACTGTTCCATTTCATGGTGCACCATCACCAGTTTACGCCACCCTATAAGACTTGGTGACTTTTCTGACATCCAGTTTAGTAAAATGTTCTTCCTCTGCAACGAGCAAGAATATTACAGTTTTTTCCCATGTTCCCCAAGAGAGGGCAAATTTGGCAGTCCCGAAAGAAGAATTACTGCATCCATGTTAATTTCAATTCCCAGAATGTCCTTTAATTCCCTTAGTACTGCAATATCTTTGGATCTTGCAACCTGACCAATAACAATGTGTGACAGTACCTATATTAATTTTACATTTGGGACATTCTCGTGACACTTCTCGCTTAACCTTAGCTAACCTTTCTGGTACATGAGCCCTGTGTAAGATCTTCAATTGCATAGCCTGTGCTCTGTTACACACGGAAATTTTCCTTACATACCCCCAGATATCTACCCATATCTCCGGTGAAATGTCCTGTCCTAACTCTCGTTTTCACATCTAACAGAGTCCTTCTATATCCGCCAGAGCACGGCCTTTCTGTAAATGATATGAAGTACTAAGTGATACAGTACCCGTACACTGGATACCCTTTTCTCCACATCTGATTTATAACATTGGGCCAAGAATGTGGTCTTCCTCTGTATATAATCCCTTATCTGAAAGTATCGGAAAAGATCGTTATTGGATAATCCAGATTTCTGACTTAACTGACTGAATGACATCAGGACCTCTCCGTTGAACAAATCTCCCAAACACAGAATTCCTTTGTTCTCCCATGTCTTAGAGCCAGAGTCATTGCCCCAGATTTAAATCCTTGGGCTCCTACCAAAGGGTAAATGGTGAAGTCTTAAACCAGTTGCCCTCATCTTGCCTCATTATCCTCCAGGCTTTTACCGTATTCAAGATAATTGGACTATTGCATTGCTGGGTTATGGATCTCATCTCGTCCATAAATAATAAATTAATTAGAGGACATTTCAACTGTGAGGCTTCAATATCAAGCCGTATCGATTCTGAATTCCCTCATACCTAGTCACTAACATAAGTTAACAAAGCACTTATTTGATATTTCTTCAAATCCAGAAGATCCAACCCTCCCTCAGCTTGCGAAAGCAGTGACTTAATGAATTTAATTAGAGGATGTCTATGGCACGAAATAAAGGACCCTAGCCAACCGTTAATCCTCCGTAATACTTGTCTAGACAACAGTAATGGGAGCATTCTCTTGGGCTATAGCAGTCGGGAAGAACATTCATCTTAATCAGAGCTATTCGGCCCAGCCATGATAATGGTAATCCCTCCATCGCTGCAAGTCTTCTCTAGTAATTGTACAAAGTTAGCCTTATACAGCAACTGGAAGGAAGGGGTATTAAAAATTCCCAAATACAGAAAACCTTTTGGTGACCACCTAAATGGGAATTGCCTTTTATCCTTCAAGTTAGGCATCTCCACTAAGCCCCCTACCAGCATAGCTTCCGATTTTGTGAAAATGATCCTATAACCTGAAAAACTATCATATAAATTAATTGTTTGGATCAGCCAGGGAATAGATTTCTCCAGATCGGCCAAGAATAAAAGGATGTCATCAGTATATAGGGTAATCTTACGTTCCCCCATTCCCACCTTTGGATCTACTATTTCAGAGTCTCTTCTAATAGTTTAGGCTAACGGTTCAATCGCCAAGGTAAATAGCAGCGGTGATAAAGGGCACCCCTGTCGACTACCTCTTCTAATATTAAAGTTATTTAACTTACTACCTTTTGTAATAACTGCAGTATTGCTACCCATCTGACAAAGGATCCCCCCAAACCAAAACACTCTAGAACGTCAAATAGATACAGCCATTCTATCCGATCAAAGGCTTTTTCTGCAACTAAAGAGACCACCGACCCCAGAACCAATCCTTGCTGTCATACCTGTACTGTATTCAGTACTCTCGCAATATTGTTAGAGGAACCGCGGCTCTTAACAAAACCTGTTTGGTCTTCTTTTATAATATCGGGCAAAACCTTCTCCAACCTCAGAGCCAACACCTTTGATAAAATTTCAAAATCTACATTCAGTAACGAGATTGGTCTATATGAAGTACATTCTTCGGGATCCTTCCCTTTCTTTAAAATAAGGGAGATATTAGCTTCCTTAAGAGTAGACGGCGGACATTCCTGCGTATAAGAGTATTTGGAGATTCCCAGAAGTGATTTCACTAATATGTTTATGAACTTCTTATAAAATTCAGTTGGGAATCCATCTGACCCCAGTGCTTTGCCACCTCGGAGATGTCTTATTGCTTCCTGCACTTCCTGTACTGTTAGAGGCGCATTCAAAAGGGAAGCCTGCTCCTTACTCACATTGGGGAGGTCCAGATTTTCAAAGAAGGACTGCATTCCCACTGTACTATGTTCACTCCCCTCTGACCGATATGGCTCTTCAAAGTATTCCCTAAACCTAGCATTGATCTTTTTTGAATCACAGGTAATCGTACCAGTCTTTTCCCTAACAGAGGTAATAGATTGGGAGGCTTTTTTCCTCCTGGCTAAAAATGCCAGATATTTACCAGGCTTATCTCTGAATTCAAACAGTCTTTGTTTGGCAAAGGAGATCTCTTTTTTAGCCACTTGTGTGCGTATTGAGTCGAGGGCAACCTAGAGAGGTGTGACCCACTGAAGTTTAACCAATGACGGTTTATTATATGTTTTCTCAGCTACCTTCAGTCGGGCCTCCAGCAACTCCTGCTGCTCCTCCCTCTGCCTTTTTCTAGTCGTCGAATATGAAATAATCAGACCTCATAAATATGCCTTAGTGGTCTCCCAAAGTATTGCCGGATTACTAAGCGTACCTGAATTAATATCCCAAAAGGTCCCAAATTCCCTCATAATATATTCGATAAATTTACTATCCCCTAACAAAAATGAATCCATGCGCCAGTGACATGCATTTGCTCCACTGCCCTTGGCTTTAATACCCAAGTATACTGGCGCATGATCCGAAACAGCTATATTCCCTATTTTATATGTAAATATTCTGTCCAGACCATCAGATGGCATAAAAAGCATATCAATTCGCGTATGACATTTGTGCGGGTTGGAATAGAATGTGAAATCTCTTCCGTTAGGGTGAAGATACCTCCACACATCCACTAATCCCAACTCATCACACATGTCCACCAACTGTTTATACTGCATGGGCGTATCTGCCAGGCCCTTTGGCACCGTGTCAATCTCTGGATCTACAAGGCGTTTAAAATCTCAAGAACCCCAAGATTCATTAATTTAGTCACTGCATCAATTAGAAATTTAAGATGGTGCGTCGGGGGACAATATACACTCAGAACACTGTATTCTTCTCCATGTATTAGGGCTTTCAAATTAATAAGCCCTCCATGATCATTCTTAATCTGCTCCATTACTTGGAAGGGGAGGTTACTTCTTATCAGTATAGTTAGCCCTCTACTCTTAGAACTGAAGGATGAAAAAACACCTTGTCATAACCCCCTGCTGTAGTTTCAAATGTTCCTTGTCAATTAGATGTGTCTCTTGCAGCAGGGCAATATCCACCCTTTCCTTCCTGAGGCTCGACAAGACCTTTTTTTCATTTAACAAGAGAATGATTCCCTTTTATTTTCCAGGCGCACCACCTGAACAAATCACTAGCCATGGTCATCTAGGACAGCCCGTGGTTTCCCAAGAGGAAGGAACTTATCTGAGGCATGACAGGTTATAAAGATACTAACTCTATGAAATCTGAGAACTATTCCTATAGAAACAACTACATGTAAAAGAATAAACACTGCATTTAACTGAAACACATACCCAAATAATCCCCCATTCGCTCTGGATTGTCCCCCTGCCCATAGGGTGCATCCTTCCCAATCCCTATCAACATCTTAACTCCCTCTAGCTGAGGCCGTGCCCTAGCCCAAGGCAATTCACAAATAATAGAGTTGTTATTTACATTCTGAAACATTGGATACCCATTCCCCTCCTCCCCCCCCCGCCCAAATGTCTTAGTCATGAATATAGTCACCCCAAATGCAACATCAAAGAGACAGCATTAAAGAAAATCCTAACTATTACCCGGACGACTGATGTACATAAAATAGTTCAAATTTAACAAATTTACAACAAAACCATACATGTACAACCAATAATAACAAAAAGGGGAAGAGGGAAAGGGAAATAAAGAGGAGGGTAAATGAAAAAAAACCCCAAATGAATGTTCGCAATAATGCCCCCTCCCCTCCCGTCCCAAATCAGGTCCTTCATTTTCAAGATTTCACAAAGTCCTTCGCCTTTTCAGCGGAGTCAAAGTTAAATACCATCTCCCCCATGGGTGAAATGCAACATGGCCAGGTATCTCATGGAGTATTGGATGTTTAAGTTCCTTAATTCTTTTTTAACATCATCAAATGTTCTTCTCCTCTTGACTAGTGCTCCTGAAAAATCTTGAAAAAAAATTATATTTGAACCTTTATACATTAAGACTCGCGAGTTCTTTCCCAATCTTCTTGCTGCTTCCACTATTAACTTTTTTTCTTTATAATACAGGAGCTGCACTAGGACCATACAGGGGCGCTGCTCCAGCCCGGACCTGCGTGTTGTGATCCAGTAGGCCTGCTCCACACCTACCAGGCCCAACTCCAACTCTAGCTGCAGGAACTTTGGGAGCCATCCTTGTAGGATACCAATGCGATCTTCGCATTCTTCATGTTCCGGGAGGCCCATGATCCATAAGTTTTTTCTTCTATTTTTATTTTCTAGATTATCAACTTGATCCTGAAGGACCCAAACCTGATCTTCCAGCATTTGGGTCGTTCCTCCCAAGACTTCAGCCAAGGTCTCTGATGCCGCAGTCCTTTCCTGCACTGCCTCCAGTCTTCGTTCCAGGAGTTGCATTTCCTGCTCATGCTTTTTCAGCATGGCAGACAGTGGGCCTACTGTTGCTTGAATCCACTCTCAGAGTTTAGCAAACTCTGAGAGTAAGTACTGCTGTCCTGCTGGATCCAAAGGGGCCATCCAGGGAGACTGAGTACTGGCTGCAACACTCGGATACAGTAGGGGAATGGCCTGTCTGCTGTCCTCTTTTAGGCCCCTTTCCTTTACTGGTCTTCATCCTGGCATGAAGGTGTCTTAGGTGATTTCAGCAGCTCAAAATAAACAGTAAGTTTAAATTAATACTTTTTTCTCCTTGGGGTGGTTGAAAAGGGGGATGTGTGTAAAGGTCCACTTTGCCCAGGAGCATGGCAGAGAGCCCAGCACAGCAGACCACTCAGACTGCCGCCATTTTGGATCCCCCGTGGTCCATTTTTGAATAAAAGCCTTCACCTGAAAAAAACGAAAAAGGTCTCTGCTAGCTAAACCATACTTATGCGTTATTTGGTCAAAGGACATCATTATTTCACCTTTAAATAAATCACCCAAAAAGGAGATTCCCCTAGCTGCCCAAAGTTTAAATCCGGGGTCCATTATTCCCAGCTGAAAACCCAGCGTACCAACTTAGGGGTAAGAAAAGATGTTTTGAATATGTTACCCTCCCTCTGCTGCTTTGCTCTCCACGCTTTGACAGTATTAATAATTATCGGATTACGACAATATTCCGTAACTATCTTCATTTTATCTAAGAACAACAGGCTAATGAGAGGATATTTTGCCTCAATATCTAACCATTTGACACGAGATCCTCACAAGCCCAGTCACTAACAGAAGATAAAAGAGAACTTAGTTGATATCTTTTAATATGGGAGGGGTCCACTTCCCCCCCAATCTATGGGGCAACTGCAATTTAATAAGAGGCCACCTATGGCGCCAGATAAAGGAACTAAACCAACCATTAAGTCTCCAGAATGTCAAGGACAAATTAAGGGGAGCGTTCGTATAGAGTATGGCAAATGGGGAAGGACATTCATTTTAATAAGAGCTATTCGGCCGAGCCAGGATATTGGAAGCGCTTCCCATCACTGAAGATTTTGCTTAATCCTATCAAGCAAATGGGCAAAATTGGCCTGAAACAACTGATCAAAAACAGGAATAACAAAGATGCCTAAATAAAGAAAACCCTCCTGTTCCTGTTTAAAGGGGAACCGTGATTCACCTTCCAAATCAGATATTCTCCTAAGAACCCCCCCCCCTCCCCCCCACCATAGGCATAGCCTCCAATTTTGAGAAATGAATCTTATAACCTGAAAAGGAACCAACACATTGATACATTGTATCAAATGGGGTACTGAGACCACTGGATTCAACAGACAAGAACATTATTCACATATAACGTGATCTTCCACGATTTTGATCCTACATTTAGGGCAGCTATATTAGAATCACTGCAGATAGCCTCTGCCAGTGGCTCAATCACCAATGTAAAATGTAGTGGTGAGAGGGGAAAGCCTTGCCAACTGCTCCTACAGATATTAAAATTACTAGATCTCACACCATTGGTGAGATCCACTGCCAGAGGATCACTATAGAGGACACCTACCTACCTAATAAAAACCTCCCCTAAATCAAATCGTTCAAGGGTACAAAAAAGATATGGCCACTTGACCTGATCAAATGCCTTTTATGCATCCAAGGAGATCACTAATCCCTGAACCGACTACTGCTGACACTCTTGAATCATATACAGTAACCTCCTGACATTATTGAAAGATATACGGCCTTCTATAAAACCAGTCTGGCTATCTTTAACAATGGAAGGCAGCACAGTTTCCAATTTTAACTCTAGAACCTTGGACAAGATTTTAAAATCAGAATTTAAAAGTGAGATTGGCCTATAGAAGGCACATTCCTCCGGGGTCTTCCATTTCTTAAGGATAAGAGAAATATTAGCCTCTCTTAAGGGTGACGGGAGCTGTTTGTGGCGGTACGAGTAATTACACATGTCTAACATCGACCCTGACAATATATTTATAAATTCTTATTAAAACTTGCTAGGAAGACCATCAGGGCCAGAGCCTCCTGTACATCTTGTTCTTTAAAGGGGCATTAAGGAAAGACGCCTGTTCGGAGGTAACACTTGGAAGATCCAGGTTCTTAAAGATGGACTCCATCTTAACCCAAACATCCTCACAATTTTCAGAATGGGAGAGTTCAAAATAAAATTTCCAAAATGCAACATTGATCTTCTTTGAATCACAAGTAAACATCCTAGTCCCATCCCTAACTGAGGTAATGGATTGGAGGGGGCATTCTTTCTCCTGGCAAGATATGCTCAATACCTGCCCAGCTTGTCACCATGCTCTAAACAGTCTTTGTTTTGCAAAATAAAGTTCCTTCCTTGTCTGTGTGAGCATGGAATTCAAGGTGCACCAAAAAGCTGTAACCCGCTACAGCTTAACCTCTGATGGCCTATCGAAATATGCCTTCTCAGCTGAGTTTAGCCATGCTTCAAGCAGGCGTTGCTGCTCCCCCTTCTGTCGTTTTGACTGGCAGATTAAGAAATAATTATCCCCCTTGCACAAGCCTCAGTAGTCTCCCAAAGAATAGACAGGTTCCTGGCTGTAACCAAATTGGTGGCTAAAAATACCTTAAATTCACTTAAGAAATATTCAATGAACTTACTGTCCTTAGAATAAAGGGATCCATTCGCCAGTGCGGAGAGCCTGTAACATTGCTCTTAACCCCAATCTCTAAGTATACTGCAGCATGGTCAGAAATAGTAATATTTCCAGTTGTACAAAATGTTACTGAATCCAAGGATAACACAGGGGTTAAGAAAAGATCAATCCTAGTGTGATACTTGCACAGATTAGGAAAGAACAAACTCCCTACCCGTGGGGAGGAGACACCTCCAGACATCCACCACTCCCAATTCCACATGCAAGAACACTAGTTGCTTAGATTGTAAAGAAAGTGTTGAGGGGCCTCTAGGCTTTCTATCAACCATGGGATCCATTAGACAATTAAAGTCTCTGTCTACAATAATCTGCTGCAGTGCAAGAGCCAGCAGTTTGGAGAATGCATCCATCAAAATTTAAGGGGATGCGCCGGGGAACAATAAACATTCAAAATACCATACTCTTCTCCATGTATTGAGGCTTTAAGAAGGATCAACTGGCCATACTCATCTTTAATCCAATCCACCAACTTAAATGGAAGATTCTTCCGAGTAAGTTTGACCACTCTCCTAGTCCTAGTCTTGAAAGAGGAGAAATACACCTAATCAAACCCACCCTGCTATAATTTCAAATGCTCCTTCTCATCAAGAGGAGTCTCCTGCAAAAGGGCAAGGTCTACCCTAAGACTTGAAAGCACCTTTTTCCTATTAACTGGTGAATAGCTCCCTCTAATGCTCTAGGTACACCATCTGAGGACACAATTAGCCATGAGTCTCTATAACAACATCCAAAAAGGAAGAATTTGACTTACTAATTGCTGAGCACAAACAAAAAAACCTCAAAGTCTAAAAAGTAAATAAACTAAAGCTACTGCAACTAACATACTAGTAACTACAAACACAAAAAATCAACAAACTAAACCAAACATAAGGCACTTAGTGAGGAGCTCTACCCCCTGCCCACAGGGAGCACTTACATATCCCAACAACACCTTCATAACTCCTTCCAGCTTGAGCCGCATCCCAAACCCAAGCCACAAAAGTAAAGATAAAAATTAACAAGGAAATTAAAGTAGGCACTCTACCCATCCCCAAATATACATTAACACCCACTGATATCAGAAAAATTCTGCAACACTAAAAAAGGAGAGAAAAGAAAAAATAGAGAAAGACTATTGTCCACATCCTTTTAGTCATCCAGTCTACTTTAAAGCGTCCAAAAGTTTTTCACATTTTCTGAAGAGTCAAATGAGTGCACAGACCCATCATAAGTGAAATGAAACATCGCTAGATTCCTCAAAGAATACCGAATACCAAGGTCTCTCCGTCTTCCCTTGGCTTCACCAAAGGACTTCCTTTTACAAATCACAGCCACAGAAGTCCTGGAAGAACATTACCCTGGAATCTTCATATGTTAAGGCCTGTGGATCCTTCCCCTTCATTCTGGAGGCCTCCATAACTTTAACTTTGTCCCTGTAACTGTGGAGTCACACTAGGTCCGCGCAAGGGTGCTGGTCTGAACCAGGCCTACACACCGCAACTCATGGGCCCTCTCAACTTTCATCCAGCCAAGGTATTGCAGCAGCCAGCTCTCAAAGAAACTCACTGGCTGGTCACCTTCTACTCCCTCCAGCAGCCCCACTGTGGAGATCCTTTTGCCCACCTCTGTTCTCGAGATCATCGATTTGTTCAAGTAAGTTAAGGACCTGCTTCTCGAAAGCTTGAATCCGCTGCTTCGAAGAGTCAATCGCTGTCTCCAAAGCTGAGGTCCTTCGTTCAACCTCCTCCATTCGGCGTCCAAGGCCTTCCAGCTACTCCTCGTGCTTGTGCAGCATGGCAGAGATCAGGTCCAGCCTATAGTGGAACGTCTCCTCAATTGACGACGCAATCATTTCTTGTAGTTTCGTAAACTCTGTAGCCAGGGCCTGATGAGTGAGTGACTCTGACACACCAGTGGAGGGGGCTGTAGCTGCAGCCACAGATGTGTCCGGTATCTCCAATGAGTGTCCCGTGTGTTGGGGACTTACTCGAACCTTTACCTTTTGTCATATTTATTTAATAGAACAGACTTTGTAAAGTTTTGTATAGATTCTATAGCTCTTTAAATGCCAAATTTCACAAAAATAACAGGTGGGGAGAGTGAAAGTGCTACTTTGCCTGAGCTGAGATGCAGAGCACAGCAAAGCAGATCTTTCAGATCACCGCCATCTTGGATTCCCCCCCACCCCAAAGTGTTTTTTTAAAACAGTATCAAATGGCATGAGAGCAATATGTCCTGCCTCCCTGAAATTTATCACCACCATTCCCCTCAAAAATCAAATTTTGATCTCTCTATCCTTACAATCTCAATCTCCAATCTCAATTTCCTCTCCAACGTCCTTGAAAGAATTGCATCTTCCTAAATTGGTTCTCATTTTTCCAAAAAAATCTTTAAACTCCTCCAATAAAGTTTTCCCTACCACAATACCAAAACAGCTTTCAATAAAGTCGCAAAAATATGATATGAACCTACAAAAAGTAAATATCCTTCCTCAGTCTTATTTTCCGGTCTGTAGCCTTTATTACAGTTGACCACCCCACCCAACACTTCTTCTAATTATCATTCAGCTGAGTGAGTTTATACCTGCTTGGTTCAATTCTTAGCTATACAATCAGAGACAGAAAATTAGCCTCAAAGGCTTCCTTTGCTGATACTTCTGTGTTCCCTGAAATCTATTCTTAGCACCCTAATTCTCATCAGTTTTCTGTCTCGATGATATTGTGCAAAAACACTGCAGCAGTTATTACATATATGCTGACAGTACATTTCTATTACCTCTCCCAACCTATCCACTAAATTAGCTTCTCACATCTAAATTAGCTTCTCAGCAAAACCAGTACAGGATAAGCAGACATTTCCACCAAATAAATTTTTGGACCTGTCACAAAATGTTCTCGAGCATCTAACTCAATTCCACTCCTTCACAACTGCTGATTGAGATTGGATTTGACTTTTCTTCAAACCTTGGTATCATACCTAACCTGAAAATGTGTTGCTGGAAAAGCACAGCAGGTCAGGCAGCATCTAAGGAACAGGAGATTCGACGTTTCGGGCATAAGAAGGACTTATGCCCGAAACGTCGAATCTCCTGTTCCTTGGATGCTGCCTGACCTGCTGCGCTTTTCCAGCAACACATTTTCAGCTCTGATCTCCAGCATCTGCAGTCCTCACTTTCTCTCCTATCATACATAACCCCAAGGATTTTCCATTGATGATCCAGTTCAACTTCCAATTTCTGTATTCTTCCAATTCTGACCTCTTGAACACTCCAGGTTTCAATTGCCCAAATCATTGATAGCATTGTCCTCAGTTGTCAAGACCCTAAACTCTGTAATTCGTTGCATCGGCTTCTCTTCTCTCTTTCTTTCTTTAGGATACTCCGTAAAATGCATCATTTTAGCTAAGCAAATGATCAGCTAATCAGATATATGCTCATTTGGCTCAGTTTCAAATGCTGTGTGATAAGTATTCCTGTGAAGCACCGTGGAATATTTTACTAAGTTAAAGGCATTATACAAATGCTCTTGTAATTTAATGAGACATTGACCCAAGGAAAATGACCTAATCATCAAAAGTTATATTTTTTTGAAGTTCATAATATAGGATATGAATTCTGATAGATGTTATAAGGTTGGTTTGACTTAGATTTTTTTCATCTTATGTTTTAAGAATGTTGACATTTAAACATGTACAAAATCTCAGACTGTAATGGCATAATGATAAAATTTCCCAAATCAACCCTACAAAATTTCAACATTAGAGGTGGCATTCCTTTAAAAATAGTTTGCCTTTACTGCCCACTATGTAGTAAACACAATTAGTATGATTCATGATTCATGAAACCTTTTATATAAACTAGATAACGGTTGGCCAGTTGCACTTCTCTAAGCTTCCAAAAGCTAAAGTCTGATATCACTTCAGTGATGAGGATGAATGTTAAACAACAAATTGGTTTATTTCAGAATTGTTTTCAATAAACAAAATCAAGATAAATCTTGCAACATTACTCCTTCAAATAAACAGTTTGCTGCATCATCACCATGAGTGAGCAAAAATAACAATTTACTGAGCAAGATAACAAATTATTTCCTGCTGTGCTAAATTTAGTAGGATCATCACAGCAATATGGTTTTTGAGTTGTCTAATCAAAATTTCATTATCTCAAGAAATCTGCATAGTCATTTCATCTAAATCCTAATGCTTTAGTATCCTTCAGTATTGTTAATCTGTTAGTCTTTTCAGAATGACATAAATAATTTGTTAAAAAACCAAAAATATTGAAGATTATGAAGTAAAGTTTACATTAAATAACATGAAAAAATTTGCAAATGTCATTCCCTGATAATCACCAAAATGCAATTTCCTCTTCAAGATTTTTCCAGGAAAAGCAAAATTTTGTTCAAATTATATTGCCACCTGAAGTAAAACATCTAGCTTGATTTCAAAATCTCTACATTAAAGTCTACATGAATATATACGGCAAAAAAGAAGCAAAGTAGCCAGCTTACTCAGAAATCTTTGGTTTGACTGAAGGGATCTTGAACCATTCCAATGTTGATCTACTAGATCAAGTAGATTTAGCAAGAGGGAGGAAACACTCGCAGAGAAATTACAACTGAGCCCAGCTGGCGTTCGAGGACGATAATCTCCACATTCCTCTACTTCATGCAATTTATTCAGCGTTGTTTGCTAGTGGAGGGAGAAATATAGAAATGCTTGTTTTATAATGTATGTTAATTTTGCATTTATAACCTTCAGACTGAGAGCACATTGAAAATCACCGGTTCTAATTTTGGTTACATGATGATTTGGCATGTCATTTTTACATGTATAAACAATTTGGATAGATCTAGCAGACTGACTGTTACCCATTTAATTTCCACGAGATCCTGTATCCTGAGTTGTTGTAAGTGGGAGATGGAGTTGGGAGGGTATCTGCTACTTTAAAGTGAGGGGAGATAGGTATAAGACAGATGTCAGAGGTAGTTTCTTTACTCAGAGAGTAGTAAGGGTATGGAATGCTTTGTCAGCAACGGTAGTAGATTTGCCAAGTTTAAGTGCATTTAAGTCGTCATTGGACAGGCATATGGATGTACATGGAATATTGTAGGTGGGATGGGCTTCAGATTAGTATGACAGGGCGGCGCAACATCGAGGGCCGAAGAACCTGTACTGTTTAGTAATGTTCTATGTTCTATATGTTTGAATGAGACAAGCAACTGTGTATCTTTCTAATGAATCTGATTGAAGAACTATAAAATGAACAGTACCATCTGAAGCAGAGAGAGAAACGTAAAGGGGAATGGAAAACAAAGATCCATTCAAGAGAAGAAAAAATAAAAATACAATATTACTGAATTTTAAAAATATCAAATAATAATACTGAAGGAATGAAACTTCACATTTGTGTTAGCTAGTTATCTGCCTAAGAAAGATTGTTCAGCAATAATCAACAGTAACTATGGCATTAGTAAGCTAAAACAAATTATGTTTGGTTTGGAAAAATGGTACAGGAAAATGGGCTTCACATTCCTGAAGTAAGAGGAATTTGTTCAAGATAAAAAAATTCCATCTTAGCTTATCAGGAAAAATATCCTTTTGGGAAAGTGAACTAACATTGTAGGGTGGTCAGCCAAGACAAGATATTTGTAAAGTGAAACAAAGTTCACAAGTGCAAGGGAGGGACAAAATAAGAGTTAAAGAATAGTTCAGAAAAAGGAGGCTGATAGACCAGGGTCAAACATGTGATTGTCTAAGTCAGCTTTGGGGAGCATGTGCATAAATGCACATATAGTGTGGGATGTAAGTTTAATGTGTCAGGGGCACAAGTTGCCATTGAGTCAATAACAAAGCCTGACACAAAAAGAGGAATGAAAGTTAATCTTTTTGGCTACAGAATAACCAGAAAAGATGGTGAAAGTAACAAAAAAAAGGAGTTTGGCAGTAGTGATCAGTGGGTTAAAGATAAAATACATTTAGTTAGAATTAAAGAACAACAAAGGAACTATAACTTCTGGAGTTTAATACTGGGTAACAGGGAAGGAAGTGAGCAGATTTTCAGGCACATTACGGGAAGATACTGTACAAGAGCTGTAAAAAACTGGTAATAGGAATTTCAAACATTTTAATGTGAACTTGATAGTAACAATGTAAAGGACAAAGAGGGAGAGGAATTCCTAAAGCATATGGAAGACAGCTTTATTGATCAGTGCCCTTCCTGTCTAACAAGCAAGGAATCTGTGTTAGACCTAATTCTGAGGACCAAAGAGCACAGGCAGACACGTTTTAGTGGAACACCAATCATAATATCATCAATTTAAAATAGTTGTGGGAAAAGGATATGGTATAATCAAATGTGAAAATTATAAACTGGGAAACAGCCAAATGTTTAGAAATATATTTGAAAAATAGCACAGGTTAATTTGTACAATATTGTGGATTTACTAACCTGAAAGAACAAAATGCTCATCAAAAATCTATGGCTAGAAAGGGACCAACTATATATGTGTGTTCTGATGATAGAATAACTCAAAATTTCATCTGTGTTCTCTTTGGTGGACAGTGACCAATTTGTGCTGCGCACTTTCAACATTTTTTGTTTCTTTCATGTATGGCAAAGAGCACAATCAAATTAAAGAGAAAAGAATTTTTCAGTAGCTAAAAACATATCAAAGCATTTCATAGTCAATTAATTATTTTGAAGGACAGTCACTGCTGCAGTTTAGAAAAATACTAGACTTCATCTGGCCTGAGGATTAGACTGCGTAAGTTCCTGTTCTCCTCATGGCAAAATCTCAGGGCCATAGTCCTGAGATTCAGGACAAGGAACATGGTGGTTAAGTGTTGTGGGTTAGGAGTACGTAATTGTATCAATCGCCTAATGCTGGAATAAAACTTGACTGTTGAGTACACTAGGAGGAAGTGAGCTCAGAATAAATATTTTTGAGGTTATTAAGTATAGTTTATTACCTTCCTATCGTAACTTGGCTGTGCGCACGATAGTGAGCTTAAACTGCTTGTTTTCTTCGGTTCTAACTTAGACTCAAAGTTTTCTACATTGGCTGTAGTTAGTTGTGATTGTCTCTCCAAGTTCTTGTTGGTTGTAAATTCTGCACTCATATGGTCAATAAAACCTCTCTTTGAACTATTGGAATAAAGGGATGTGAAAGAACTGGCGGGTGAAACCAAACTTTGCCGATCAAGTAAGTGGTCAGATGATGAAGTTCCATGACGAGGTATTAAGCTGCTAGAAGTCATTTTTGATCTCTGGCTGCTAGCACCATCATCTACATAGGTATTTTTTCTGATTCCATATGTGCTACTTGTTTTCAAGTCTGGACAGATTAAGAAAAAAAATGAGGGCAAACAATCAGGATCTTCCTTAATGTCAATGTGTTTTTCTATTCAAAATACAGTGGATAAATGCACTATATTACTTTAATATCCTTTCATAACTATGTATTTATGGGAGATTACATCATATTGATGCACTGAATATCAAAATATCTGCCTCCACTATATTGCTGGAAGCACTTCGATTTTTACTCAATTGTTTTTCAATCAACACATAACACAACATTCATTTGAAATAGGAGCAAACTACTGCAGATGCTGATCTGTACTGAAAAGAAAAATTTGAGAAGGTTTGTAGCTCAGGTTGTGGATCAGGTTGTAAGTTTGCTCGCTGAGCTGGTAGATTTGTTCTCAGATGTTTTATCACCATGCTAGGTGGCATCAGATGAAGCACTGGTATTCTGCCCCACTTGCTGTTTATTTGTCTTGATCTGTTGTGGAGAGTGATATCACTTCCAGTTCTTTTTCTGAGAGGTTGGTAAATGGGGTCCAAATCGAGATGTTTGTTAATGGAGTTCCAGTTTGAATGGCAGGTCACTAGGAATTCCCATGCGTGCATTTGTTTGGCCTGTCCCAGGATGGATGAAATGTCCCAGTCAAACTGGTGTCCCTCTTCGATTGTGTGTATGGATACTAGTGATAATTGGGTCATGTCCTTTGGTGGCTAGTTGGTGATCATGTATCCTGATGGCTAGTTTCCTGCCATTACCATGAACAACTGGTACCTGATATGTTGGAATCGATGGACTGCACTTAACAGTCTTAAACAAGAAGAGACAACAACCCCAGAGCCTCTAGCCACTCTGCTATATGTTAAAGACACCTTGAAGATGACGACCAGACTACTCCAGGCTCTAGGTATCACAGGGCCGCACGAACCTACCACAACACAAATACCTCCTGATAAATTTAAAGGACCCCGTATCAAGAACCAGCAGAATGAACATCATATACAAAATACCCTGCAAGGACTGCAATAAACATTACATTGGACAAACAGGCAAGAAACTAGTCATTGAGGTACATGAGTACCAACTAGCCACCAAAAGAAATGACCAACTATCAATAGTATCCATACACACTGACGTAGAGAGAGATCGGTTTGACTGGGACATTACATTCATCCTGGGACAGGCCAAACAAAGACATGCATGGGAACTCCTAGAGGCCTGGCATTCAAACTGGAACTCCATTAACAAACATATCAATTTGGACCCCATTTACCAACCTCTCAGAAAAAGAACCAGAAGTGATATCACCCTCTACAACAGACCAAGACAAATAAATAGCAAGCAGGACAGAACACCAGCACTTTAATGGAGGGTCACTGATGATGTTACCTAGCATGATGACAAAACATCTGAGAATAAATCTACCAGCTCTGCGAGCAAGCGTACAATCTGAAACAAAATACTGGATATCACAGCAGATCAGACAGCATCCTTGGAGAGAGAGAGCAAGATAACATTTTGAGTCTACATGATTTTTCATCAGAGCTGATGTGTAGTGTGGAGGGGGCAGGTTATATGCAGTAGTGTGGGAATGGAGTGCTGGGGGAGAAAGGGTGTCGATAGTGTAGATTAAGTGACCAGAATGTGAGAATGGCAGAACAATGGTGTGTCTAACTCCCAAACTGGGATAAATAGATGGCCCCACTTGGGGCGTTGGTGGGGGGAGTTCAGGGTTGGACAGGGGAACATGGTGACAGAGAATGCAGCAAGTTAAGCTAAAAGAAAGAGAAGAAATCAGAGTGAGTTCACAATCTGAAAGTGTTGAACTCAATATTAAGCCCAGAAGGTTATAAAGTACCTAGTCTGAAGATGAGATTTGTCCCTCCAGTTTTTGTTGTGCTTTGCTGGAACATGGCATGCTAGCAGGATGGTGCTAAAATGACCAAGTATGGGAAGGTCAGAGTCATACTTGCGCACAGACTGGAGATGTTCTACAAAGCAGTCACCCAGTCCGCTTTTGATTTCTCCAATGTAGCGCTGGCCACATTGAGTGCAGCAAATGCAACAGACCAGATTGAAGGAGCTACAGATGAAATGCTGCTTCATCTGAGAAGACTTTTAGTCTCTTGGGTAGTAAGCAGGGAAGGAGCAAGTTGGCATGGTGTTGGTTGTCATTGAAGAATGGACTAGGGTGTCCCAAAGGCAGCTGTCTCTGCAGAATGCAGTCAGGGGAAGATGTGTTTGGTGGTGGTGTTCTGCTGGAGTCGTCTGAAATGGCAGTGAATGATCCTTTGAATGTGGAGGCTGGTGAGGCTGAAAAGTGAGGATGAGGGGGTCACAATTATGCTGTTGTGAGTGATGGGAAGGGGCAAGGATGGAAGCATGGGTGATAGGTCAGAGCGGTTAAGGGCTCTGTCAACCACAGTGGGCAGGAAACCATGGTTACGGAAGAAGGAAATATTTTACCTCTCTTGTTGCGGCTACTCAAATAGTAGCATATCCCTCCCAACCCACTATCTCCTAACCACTATAAGGTACAGGAAAATTATTATATCAATGTTTGGAATAAAGTCGCCACTGTCACAAATAAGTTTTGCAAATATTAATTCTGTTAGTGCTTTTGAGTTTTTGTTTGAAATTAATAACATTTCAATATCATTCCAATACATTTTTTTGATCTTGATTTGATTTTCCTCAACTTTGTTATCAGTATGGGGGGAACTAGATAGTTATGGGGCATATTGACTCCAAATACTTTCCCCTTAAAAGAGAAATTGTGAATAAAAAAAACTGCTTAAACAAAAGCTGGTAACCTTTTTTTTACATAAGTAAACATCATAGTAATAAAAACTGTACAAATATTAGCATAGTAATACAAACTGTACAAAGCTTACTTAAACATTACTGATCTAAAAGAAAGTAGATTGAAATAAATTTAAAAATCAGGCTACAACTAATGGGCAAATAAAGAAACAAAACTACAAAGGGTTGCACTTCTATTACCTGAATTAATTTTAAACGATCTGTCATTGTGAGTTCCAATGCTTGCTTTATCTGTCTGACGGTTTAAATAAGAATTCGGAGGCTCCAGCGTGGATTGATACGCTTTCGTATCTGTGTTTATTTGCTTGTGATAATCGTGTGATATTATACTGTTTATGTCACTGTTTGCTGAAGAATCTTTCATAGAAGTATCTGTGTATTTTGTAAGATTTCTTTCTCTGGTCTGAAGCAAGCTCTCCTTCTTATTACACACAGGGTCATACTGCAAATCTGAATTCATGAAATTTTTCTGGATATTGTTTTCATCAGTGCTAGAATCCAGAATTTTATCTGAAAATGTTACTCTGAATCCTTCCCTGGATCGATTACAAACACTTTTCCCAACAGAACGTAGAGAGGAGCGAGATGGTGAGTGATAGGTTTTATTATCATCTGAAAGACAAATGAATTAAACTCATGAATTATTCTACAGCTAAAACTGTCTTTAGATTATTAACTTTGTACTTCCAGTCTGCATGAAGTCTTAAGTTTAGAATCTCAATAGCTTCAGGAAAACTCTGAATTCCTTCGAATTTTAATTTTTTTTTGATCATTTATAAATACAGATTTTAAAAAATCACTATCATAACAAAGCTACACAAACATCAGAAATACCTATTTTTGCTATTAACCCAAAACTAAAACTAAATGATCAAGAAGCAATTTTAAGTAGAAATTATTCAAAAGACTGTCTAGATGTACTTTTTTTTATTTCCCACTCTCTAGCCTTTTAAAATGTTATATCTAACCAAATGCATTATTGTGCATTTTGTAAAAATTAAATTGGATAAAGATGGGACTTCTAAAAGAAAAATAAATTGCTTGAAACCTATTTCTCTCTCCAATTCTCCATTTTGGAACAGGATAAATGTTATGGCATTCTGATTGGCTACAAACAGAACCCAAATTATATTTCAATATCAAAATCATGAATAAAGGTGCCAGTAAAAACAGAGTGATGGCCAGCGATGTTGGCAGTGCCACAAAAGTAATTAAACTAAGTCAAATGGTTGCCCTTTGAAAATTAACACATTTTATTTGGGTTGGTTCCGTACTTTGAAAAAGTATGCAATTCTTCCCTGTAAAAATGTATTTATTGTCTTTTTTTGTTTTGATTAATCGAAAATATCCTACAATAATACTTCCAGCAAATATCAGCAATGATCAAACAATTACAAATATTCCCCAAATTACATGAATATATTCCAATCTTCATATCATACTATTTTCATTCAATTCTTTATAATAGTTAGGTACACAATTAAAAATAATATTCCAAATTATATGATAGGGGGTGAAAACAAAATACTTAACATAACTATAACATTTGGTAGTCAATCTTCAAAGGGAATGTTAAATATTCCCTGTCACTACATAATATGGGAGATTTCCTGGTTTCTAACCAACAGTTCTCCCACTATCAATATCACAAAGAACAGATCTTTCTACACACAATTTGAATATCACACCTGATACATAACTGTAACTTCACACAGATTAGAGTGGTGCTGAAAATCCACAGCAGGTCAGGCAGCATCCGAGGAGCAGGAAAATTGACGTTTCAGACAGGAGCCCTTAATCAGGAATCCTGACCTGCTGTGCATTCCCAGCACCACGCTAACCTTGACTCTAATCTCCAGCATCTGCAGTCCTCACTTTTGCCCTGTAACTTCTCACAACTTAGCTGTGCATCAAGTGCGACAAAAATTACTTAAATGTAGGGCTTCTTTTAATGCTATCAAATTATAACAAAGAGCAAGTGATTTTTGGTGATTTTGGTGCACTGTAATTTTGCCTGAAGTTTAGCAGAATACTTTTGAGTAGCTTTGATGCCTTGCTCATGCACAGCAACCAGAATGAGCCTATCAATATTTGATCATTGAAGATAGAAAGACCATCATGATAACACTGTTTCAGTGATAACAATTTTACCAAACAATGAATATCCACAACAAGTAATATATTTTTGAACCATACTAACAATGATAAAGAAGGAAAGTTTTTAGAGAAAGATGAATCAAGAAAGGTATATGTACCTTCAGAACATCCTGTAAAACTACATCATGGGAAGAAGACGCTTAAAATTTACAGTTTAAAAAAGCTGAGAATGAGAAGCCTTTGGAGATGGGTGAAGACCAAAGTTAACTGATTAAGAAAGAATAATCAATAATAATCTAAAATAATTTCCATTTTTTAGATTTTGAGTTGAGAGCATTGCTGGCGAAGATTTATTGCTTTTGAATTGAACAGTATGTAAGGCCATTGCAGAGGATAGTTAAGAATCAACTATAATGCTTTGAGTCTGGAGTCACATGTAGACACAACTTGGTAAGATTTGTACATTTCCTTATCTAAAGGGCATTTATGAACTAGCAGCCGCATTATGAGATTTGAACACACATCCTCAGGGCTATTGATTACTAGGCCAGGAATATAACCACTAATTAACATCTCCATAAAACCTATGAAGATTTATATCTGGTTATTCATCGCTGTTGTGATTTCAAATGTTAATGGTCTGCTACAATCCAAGACAACCTATGCCCCTGCAATACTTGTAAGCAACGCCATGGGAAAGTGAAACTATTCTTAGGAATCTTTATTGCTCTACGAAATAGCAGGGAGCTGTAGCAGTCCACCACAGACATGAGATGCATGAATTCAAGATTGCTACTCATTGAATTTTCAATTGTTGACACAAATCTGTGTACTTCTTGTCTTGAATAAACAAATATTGGAAATAAATGTAAAAACCAATGCTTTAAGCAGGTAATACCAATAAATAAATTATACAGTTTAAATTCAAATGCTACAGGAAAGCTTTACCTTCTTCGAGATAACTGTGATATTGTCCACTTCTTGAAGGTTCAATCCCCTAGTTAAAAAAAAAGTGTTTTTTGTTTTAATTGTATAGTTTAGATGTAGCAGATTTAAAGGAATCAGTCTTCAATTCTAAATTTACGTGGTTTATTGTTATCACTCTGCAGTGTATGCAAGTAAAAGTTTTATTCATTGGTTTAAATTGAAATTTATGTGCTTTTCAGGTCAGCTAAAAGCGAAACATAAAAAGATTAAGTTTATTTTTCTTTCTTATGTTCTTTCATAAGTTAGCAGAGGCAATACAGGACATAACATAACATCCTCTTGTGAACCTTACATTAGTGAAAAATCTTCCAATTAGAGAGCTCTTCTTGATTATTTGTTCCTTTCATTCTTATCAAAATAGAAATTGATTTAATTCTGGTTTCTTCACAGACATGAATACTACTCAGACACGTAAAGTCAGTTATTCCAGCAACAGAGCTCTGGCTTCAGCATGAGATCACTAGACTGGTTTCTGTCTTATAACGGAGACATATCCGGTTTTTTTTCAACATATTAATGTTAAAATATAATATTTCAGTATTGTCTGTTATGTTTATATTTGCTAGCTAGCCTGCTTTCTTCTGTTTTTAAAAATAAAGCTGCTCTCAGGTGTGGTCTTAAGTTGCTGCTCCCTCTGTTTGCGTGTACACTGCGTCTGAGTACATCCCATTAGTGACAATCCAAAATATCCAGAATAGAGGCTTTAAAAACTAAGTAAGAAAAAAGAGAAACTCATTTGTTATTTTATTAATAGAAGTAAAATTGAAGAAAAAATAGTTTTTCTACAAGTTTCCTTATTTAACTGAAGATAAAAATCTTTTAAATATATGTCTCAAAATAGAAAGAATATTGCTCACCCATTGCCTCCATTTCACTAAAATGCCTAATACAATAAATCCTATGTGGTCTAGTTTTAATGCAATTATCCAAGTACCTTTACACATTTATTCTGAGAATATGATCAGAAGTGTTGATGCGTTTGGCTTGTCTCTCAAAGGATGAGAGACATAGACGACATGCTGAACTAACTAATAAAAATCAAAAAATTAATTACTTTTAAAAAGTGGAAATATATTTATTGAATATTCAGACTTAGAAATTCTTGGTAATTACACTTTTATTTAACTACTTCCATAGAAAGACTATTTCAAATGGGACAGTAAAAGAACGGCTAGAAATGATGTTTAAAATAAAAACTATGGATGCTGAAAATTTGAATCAAAAATAGAAAATGCTGGAGACATTTAGCCAGTCTAGCAGCATCTGTATAATGCAAAATAGGGTTAACATTTTGAGCCCAGTGGCCCTTTGCCTGAACTGAAAATTGTTGAGAAGGAGTGGTATTTATGCTAATTACAGAGAGAATGATCAAAGTTTGTGAGAAGATTTGTAGCTCGGGTGCTCGTTGTTGTAGTTCTGTTTGCCGAGCTGGGAATTTTTGTTGCAAATGTTTCGTCCCCTTTCTAGGTGACATCTTCAGTGCTTGGGAGCTTCCTGTGAAGCGCTTCTGTGCTGATTCCTCCGGCATTTATAGTGGTTTGAATCTGCCGCTTCCGGTTGTCAGTTGCTGTCTGCTGCAGTGGCCGGTATATAGGGTCTAGGTCGATGTGTCTGTTGATAGAATTTGTGGATGAGTGCCATGCCTCTAGGAATTCCCTGGCTGTTCTCTGTTTGGCCTGCCCTATAATAGTGGTGTTGTTCCAGTCGAATTTGTGTTGTTTGTCATCTGAGTGTATGGCTACTAGGGATAGCTGGTCGTGTCGTTTCGTGGCTAGTTGGTGTTCATGGATGCGGGTTGTTAGCTGTCTTCCTGTTTGTCCTATGTAGTGTTTTGTGCAGTCCTTGCATGGGATTTTGTACACTACATTGGTTTTGCTCATGCTGGGTATCGGGTCCTTTGTCCTTGTGAGTTGTTGTCTGCAGACATCGACCTAGACCCTATAAACCGGCCACTGCAGCGGACAGCAACTGACAACCGGAAGCGGCAGATGCAAACCACTATAAATGCCGGAGGAATCAGCACAGAAGCGCTTCACAGGAAGCTCCCAAGCACTGAAGATGTCACCTAGCAAGGGGACGAAACGTTTGCAACAAAAACTCCCAGCTCGGCGAACAGAACCACAACAGAGAGAATGATGCCTGAGAGAGGGATGTTGAGAGTGGAAGAGGAGTGGGCCACAGTTAATGATCCCTCCTGAATGCAGGAGGATAAGGGGGCAAGAACTGAAACAGAGGGAATGGGTCAGTGGAGAGCCTTGTAAACCACAGTGGCAGGGAGTGCTCAACTGAAGAAAAAGGTGGATATTTCTGAGGACTCCTGAGAAAGATAGCATCATTGGAATGGATGCAACAGAGATTCAAGGCCCTCAGCTCTGTCTGACCCATCTCCCAGACTTCTGCCCTCACCCCTTTTCTCCCCTCCCACAACAATAGTCTGGGTTTTCATTTTCTACCACACCTACATGTCCAAAGGATCATAACATCATTTCCAGCCACATGGCATCAGTAAACACATATTCGCTTCCCCTCCCTTATCAACATTACACAGAGACTAAGTATTGTTTCTGGGATACTTCGGACCCGTCCTCCTCCAGTCCCAACACTTCCCCATAGCACCTTCCCATTCAATCGCAGAAAATGCAACACCTGCCCGCGTACCTACTCCATCATTATCCAAAGCTCCAGGCATATCTTCTAGGTGAAGAACCAATTTAATTGTACTCCATTCAATCTAGTTTACTGTCTTGACTGCTCACAAATCAGATCTTTGGTACTCTGTAGACACAATGCAGATTGTGAGACTGCTTTGCAAAACACTTACACTCTATCTGTAAAAATGACTCCATCCTTCCAATTGTCTCCCACTTCAAGACATCACCGGCGTTCTCATGCCAACATTTCAGACTCAGGCTTGCTATAGTGCTCCAGTGAGACTCAACACAAGCTAGGCTTCTTCAGCCCATGTACCTGACAGCCTTCAGGATTCAGCATTGAATTTAACAATTTCTGAATGTGAACACCCTCCACCTACATTACCTACCACACATCCCAAAGTCCTGTTTTTTATTGGTTGTTTGCAGTACATTTTTAACCATTAACACTTTCCAATGGCATTCTACTCAGCATTCATGTCTCTCAGCTTATCATCAGCAATCTCTGCTTGCTTATCCCTCTTCTCTCTCTCTCTGGGCACCATGTCCATGAACTCTATTTCTCTCCTCCCAATCCCACCCCCACCAACCCCTCCCAATCCAACTGTCATTGAGAATGTGTATAACAGATGAGCAGGTATGGAGCAGGTATGGAAAGAGTTAAGTTTTGAGTTTTGTGAAACAAGAGGCTCAGCTGAGCATGACTCAGTTCAGATAAGAACTTGCAGTTAACAATGGGGTGCTGGAGGCAAGCGTGATGGGTTAGCAACATGGAAAAGCATTCATTACGTAAAGACATTTCACAATATTAAAAGCATTCAGTATGTAAGGTCAGTTTAACCAGGTGAAAAGTATTCATTACGTGAAGCCAGTTAAGATTAACAACATTCATTGTGCAGTAGTAGATAGTTTAATCTTTACTGTTGACACGCGCTGATTGTAACAGTCAACCGATCAATATGTATGTTGCCATATCTGGATGCTCCTCCCTGTAGAATAACTGTATAATTCATTAAGAAACTACTCTTCGAGAGAAGACAGAGAACTCACGCCCCTGTGCACATGGGCAATCGTTCTCTCTCCCTCCAGGGCCCAGTAAAAAGATGAAAGATGTAAAACTATACTGTGTTTTGGATGTAGGTTTGTTCGCTGAGCTGCAAGGTTCATTTCCAGACGTTTCATTATTCTACTAGGTAACATCTTCAGTGAGCCTCAGGCAAAGCAATGCTGAAAATTCCTGCTTTCTATTTATATGTTTGGGTTTCTTTGGGTTGGTGATGTCATTTCCTGTGGTGATGTTATTTCCTGTTCTTTTTTCAGTGGATGGTAGATGGGGTCTAACTTAATGTGTTTATTGATAAAGTTCCGGTTGCAATGCCATGCGTCTAGGAATTCTCGTACGAGTGTTTGTTTGGCTTGTCCTAGGATGGACGTGTTGTCCCAGTCGAAGTGGTGTCCTTCCTCATCTGTATGTGAGGATACTAATGAGAGAGGGTCATGCCTTTTTGTGGCTAGTTGGTGTTCATATATCCTGGTGGCTAGTTTTCAAACAAACACACATACACGAGAATTCCTAGACGCATGGCATTCCAGCCGGAACTCTATCAACGAACACATTGAATTAGATCCCATCTACCACCCACTGAGAAGAGGAACAGGAAGTGACTTCAGCACAGGAAATAACAACATCACAGGAAATGACATCACCAACCCAAAGAAACCAAACATATAAATAGAAAGCAGAAATTTTCAGCATTTCTTAGCCTGAGGCCTACAGAAGATGTTACCTAGTAGGGTAATGAAACGTCTGGAAATGAACCTTGCAGCTCAGTGAGCAAACCTACATCCAAAACCTCAACCTGAGCTACAAATCTTCTCAAAACTCATGATACTATGTCTTTGACAGAGGGAGCAAATGGAACAACATCATCACCATAAATTCTACTTTCAGTTCTAACAAAGGTGACTGGATCTGAAATGTTAACTGTTTTTCTCAATACAAACACTGCCAAAGCAGCTGAGTTTCTCCAGCAGTTCCCATTTTTGTTTTGGAAATGATGCTTTCGTGTTTGGTACTCAAAAACCTAACATAGTGTCTATACTCACTTTGTTCAATGTATCATTTTCTCTTACTTCCCTCAATTCTCTGCCAGAATAAACAGATGATAATGGAGGCCGACTACTAAAAGATTCTTGATGATCACTCATCAGCTGCAAGTCATGTGATGTCCATCGTTCCTTCAAATCTAGAACAAGAGGTTACAAGAGACTAAGTGGTAAATGCCATTTCAAATGTTGCTCAGGATATTACACAAGACATAATCGATGGGGTTCCCCAAAATCCTTTTTAGAATATATGCCTGCTGAATAAATATATATTCAAGTGACAGAGAATGAACTGTTGAACAGGCCTTTGAACCTATCATGTAAATTTCAATGTTTTTTTAAAAAGAAATTATGAATTATGAAAGATCTGTTACCATCTACTATCATTTAAAGAAATTCGACTATTGACCTGAATTTTATTTTTTAAAATCCAGAAATATATTTTGTATGGTTGTTAACAGCAATCAGAGTAGTTTTAAACATGCTGGCTTGCAATAATAGGGGTGACAGTGGCGTAGTGGTAATATCACTGGATTAGTAATATACAAATAAATGCAAATATTATCGAGACATGGATTCAAATCCCCTCACGAGGAATTTAAATTCAATTGATCAATAAATCTGGCTTTGAAAGCTAGTCTAAATAATTATGACCATCTTGGAACTATTGCCATTGATGTAAAAATCTGGTTCACTGAAGATTTTTAGGGAAGAAAATCTGCAATTCTTAACTGCTCTGGCCTTACTGTGGTTCCACTCTATAGCAGTATGATGGAATCTTAATTGCCCTCTGAAACAAACTAGAAAGTCACTTAATAGTATAAAAACTGCTACAAAATCTAAATAATGAAACTGTTGGACCACACAGAACTGACCTTGGCATCAGAAATGACAATGGCAAACCAAGGCCTGAGAGAAAAATCTATAGACCTCTTGTTCCACATCTCCTCTGTTGCCACTCCCCACCTGACTTTAATGCTATTTCTCAATCATGTTTTTTTTGTATTGATTTCAATTTGTATTTGACAACTTAACATGAAGCTGATATGTCTATCTTCAAGCTATTTACTTTTAATGTTAAGCCAATTTTGACAAGCTCAGAGATGTGCATTTTTAACTGCCACTTATTTTGCAAGTCATTTATAGCATTATGATATAGCATATATTGCCTATGACCCCTTAGAGTTAATATTATGACATGAGAACATTTATGGACACCTCCAATTCCTTAATATCTTTGTCCTGTATTTATTATTTTGGAAAATACACTGACTGTAATAGGCACCTTTTTACTCTTTATAGTTATAAACTTTACTGAAGTCTTTGTTTCCAACACACTAATAAAGATTTTAATTTCTAACACTGGTCTTGAAACATTAACACTCAGATTTATTGGAGGCAGTTCAGAGAACGTTGATTAAGATGATCCCTGATATGGAGGGACTATCGTATGAGCAAAGATTAAGCAGGTTGAACCTCTACTCATTAACGTTTAGAAGAACACAATCTTATTGAAGCAGAAGGTTCTCAAGGAACATCACAGGGTAAATGCTGTAAGAATGTTTCCCTTCATGAGGGTTTAGTTCCCCACAGAGGGCACAGAGTCAGAATAAAAGTGCCAACATAAGACTGAGGAGTCATTTCATCTCACGGAGGTTAAAAATCCTTAGATCCTTAACAAAGACCCTGGGGACAGAGTCTTTGTATGTACTTAAGGCTGACATAGATAAATTCTTGATCAGATGGGAATCAAGTGTTACAGGGGAAAAGCAGGTAAGTGGATGAGATGAATCTCATATCAGCCATGACCCTACTGAACTGTGGACCAGACTCAAGAGGCTGAATGGTCTTGTTGTTACATCTTATGGTCTTATGCTGCCAGACCTACTGGACTTTTCCAGCTCTGTTTTTATTTCAGATTGCCAGTACCAGTGGGATTTTACTTCCATTTTAGATTAAAAGTTTTGGTTTTAGTTAAAGTGCCATGAATACAGTATACTTCTGATTTTTCTTAGCCAAAGCCACTAAATGCATCTTTACAATTTGTCATTTTGTTTATCATATCTGCAATTACTTTCATTGTAGTTGAAAGAAAATTAGTTAAATTTTCTCACAAAACTATAAATTTAAAAAGTGTAGATTCATGAAATTTTGTCTCAAATCAGCAGACCAGAATTACATAATCTTAACATCCACATTTTAATCATTGCCACTGAAGTCTTGAGCTCATTTTCTTACTTTATGCTCTAGCAGCCTCAAGTCAGGCATAAAGTGAAGAAAGCAAAGCAGTTGTTAACAGCACCCATTTTTCAGAAACTAAATACTCCGAGGTTGGCAAGGAATTAAGGGACTGCTGAATGTGATGGGTCATAAATTGCCAAATGATTGGTGTCTTTCAGATGATCACTGTCCAAAGCAGCCGATTGGGTGTGTAGACCAAGTTGATTAACAGGATATCTAGCCAATGTGATAGGCCAAGAAGCATGGTGATAAGCACTTTGAGCACTGCCCTCTTCTGCATCAAACCTTCCCTTTTAATCCCTCAAAGTCTTCTTTACTAACATCTGGGAAAAAATGCAAAAATTGGGAGATATTCCCACAGACACAACTATACACATGGAATGATACTTTGCAATTTCCCAGACACCACCATCACCTGCTAAGGAAGGGTCACCTGATCCATTAACTCTGATTTCTCTTCACAAATGCTGCCAGACCTGCAATGTCTGTGTTTTGTATTGTCATCATTATCCTGGAATAAGTCCTGTCCCACTGGCAGAAAGACTCATCAGTGGTGCACAATTGGGAGGTGTTTCCCTAGGAATCCTGAACATTGACTCTGGACCTTATGAAATTTCATGGTATTAGGACAAACACATCAACAAGTTCTCCTGCTGATTATCACTACCACCACCCTCATCTAATGAATCCATACTCCATCACTAATGACACTTGGAAGAAGCACTGAGGGTGACGACAGCGTAGAATGGAGAACCTAATATGCTTCACAAAGAGTGACTTAGTAGCACCACTATTGACCATACTGGTCAGGTACTAAGTTGACAATATCTGGCAAATAGGAGGAAATCAATAAACTTGACCCTCTCCTCACCAATCTGTCACAGGTGGCTCTGTCTAATGCAGTACCAGGAGACATCACTACTATACAATACGCTGGAGACAAAGTCCTGACTTCATTTTGAAGATACTTTCTTTCTTATTATGTGGTGTTAAACCGTGCCAAATGGGACAGGTTTCAAAAAATCTAGCAACTCAAAGCTGGCAGTCAAGAGTATGCTGTGCGACATCAATAGCAACAACAATTGTATTCAACAAAAATCTATAATATCGTGGTCCAGCATATTCCCGGTTCTGTGATTATGACTGTGCCCGAGAATTAACTTTACATCAATGAAGAGTGCAGAGGGCATATCAGGAGGAGCAGCAAGCATACTTAAAACTAGGTGTCAGCCTTGTGAAACTATGGCACAGGACTAATAATGTAGTCCCACCAAATAGCAGTAGCAACATATGATAAACAAGGCCAAAAGATCCCACAGCCAATGTATCAGATCTATGTGCTGTGGTTCTGCTGCATCTAACTGTGAATGGTAATGGACAATTAAACAAAGAACCACAGGAAGTTGTTTCACAAATATTCCCATCCTCACTGGAGAGGGATTGCATTACTGATGAGTCTTTCTGCCAGTGGGACAGGACATATTCCAGATAATAATGACAATACAAAACACAGAAGTTGCCAGCAGGTCTGGCAGCATTTGTGAAGAGAAATCAGAGCTAACGTTTTGGATCGGGTGACCCTTCCTCAGCAAGTGATGGTGGTATCTGGGAGATTGAAAGTATTTGCATTCACCCTCAGCGGCAAGTGTTGAGTGGATGATCCATCTCAGCCACCTTCTTAGGTCCCCAGCAACACAGATCTTCAGTTCATTTGACTCACTCAAAGCAATGCTAAGTAAAAGCTGATTACTGCAAAATCTGTAGGCCCCCAACAACAATCCAACAATAGCATTGAAGACCTGCGCTCAAGAATTAATTGCATTCCTATCCAAGCTGTCCCAGTACAGCTACAATAGCAGCATCCACCCAGCAATGTAAACAATTGCCCAGATATGTGTTGTATAAAGGGATAAATGGCTGAAAAATTAATATTGAAGAGTGTCTTAAGCATTGTCCACTAAGATGTCATCATATGGGTTTAGTGGAAAAATGACTCTGAATCTTGAAGGAATAAAATCGACAATTTCAGTCTTTCTGAAATTTGTGTAGAGTTACTATTATATAATAAGCTACAAATTGTTTTAAGTCAAGCAATTTTCTTCTGCTGCACTAGGCCACCGAGCCCTTTAGATCCCTACTAGGAAAGAGCATGGTGGCAACAAATGTACCATATACAACATTATGAGCAGTAGTGAAGTTTAACTTACAACATGATTCATAGTGTGGACTCCAATTATCTACCCTAGTTAAAATTTGAAGTTTCTTCAGACATAGCTTTAAGAAGCTGTTTGTTCAAATAGCCAGCAGCTAAATTAGCTGAAAATTTGAGATCTCTACAGAGCAGCAACATTCAACAAGGCAGAATCTACAGACCATGAACAAGACCATGTAACAAGAAGATGGAGTACTGAGCTAATGGTCGGATACTTGGTAGTGTGGATGAGCAGAGGGATCTTGGTGTCCATGTACACAGATCTCTGAAAGTTGCCACCCAGGTAAATAGTGCTGTGAAGAAGGCATGTGGCGTACTGGCTTTTATTGGTAGAGGAATTGAGTTCTGGAGTCCTGAGGTCATGTTACAGTTGTATAAGACTCTGGTGTGGCCGCATTTGGAGTATTGTGTGCAGTTTTGGTCGCCATACTATAGGAAGGATGTGGAGGCACTGGAACGGGTACAAAGGAGGTTTACCAGGATGTTGCCTGGTATGGTAGGAAGATCGTATGAGGAAAGGCTGAGGCACTTGGGGCTGTTTTCATTGAAGAAAAGAAGGTTTAGGGGTGACTTGATCGAGGTGTACAAGATGATTAGGGGTTTAGATAGGGTTGACCATGAGAACCTTTTTCCACGTATGGAGTCAGATATTATGAGGGATCATAGCTTTAAATTAAGGGGTGGTAGGTATAGGACTGATTTTAGGGGTAGATTCTTTACTCAGCGAGTCATGAGTTCATGGAATGCCCTGCCAGTAACAGTGGTGGACTCTCCCTCTTTATGGGCATTTAAACGGGCATTGGATAGGCATATGGAGGAAAGTAAAGTAGTGTAGATTAGGTGGGCTTGGATCGGTGCAACATCGAGGGCCGAAGGGCCTGTACTGCGCTGTATTTTTCTATGTTCTATGACAAAAGCATTTCAGACCTGGTGAGAGAGACACAGCCATGTGTGTCAATTAGGAACTGCATGGAACTGGAGCACTAGCCACATCAAGCCGGTGACAGAATGGATTGGGTTCCAATGATCTTTAAGAGCAATCCCCAAATAATGTTTTAGCCACAGAGGAAACACATATCAGAGCTCTGCAGGTAAAGTTGTAATCTCTGGCAGGCAAGGGGAAAACATTTTTTTAAAATCACACTTTACAAACTGGGAAAGCTAAAAGCCAAATACTTTTGCTCATAACAAGCATCGTCAATTATTATTGAGTGGGCATCAAGAGTCACAGAAACAGTAGGGGAACTCAAGGACCAAGAAAATAATTTAAAATTAAGGTCTGGGCCATCACAAAGTCAAAATTAAAGTGATAAGGGGGCAATTTAGAAACCTAAGCAAAGTTTAATGGAAGAAGAAAGTTAGGAAAATATTATGGTTGTGCAAATGCAAAAGGAGATCCATCATGTAAACCATATTAAAGGCAAGAAGCATTTATTTAAAAGCACACAACAGAACTCATCCATGAAACAAAATAAGAAACCAATGAGGACTATTACAGATCGTTCTACTATAATGCATATTCTGTTTACGCAAATTTGCTTTAACACAATTGAAGAATTGGGACACTGTTTCAAAAATGCAAATTTTTTAAATGTGTTGGCTGTAATGCGACTACATCACCAAAACTTTAAATGCTGTTTCTGAAGCACAATTTTTCTATAGCACAGGATTGTACAAGAACACAATCATTGCGTTACAGAAGTACTACCATAATGGGAATCATCGAGAGAAAACCTAAACAACAGGATATATCTTAGAGAGCCAGAGAGGTAAAGCCTTAAGAAACTGGGAAATTTATATTATAGCAGTAGACAACAGGAACCATTTATGAAGGTTATGATTTAATAGAATTCATCAAGAAAAGCCATGAGAAAGGCAGGAATCCTCCACTTTATTCACAGAAGCTGAGAATCCATCATTATTATATTGTAGAAGCAAGGGAAAAGCTTCCAGGAGAGCAGCACACAATAGCTACCTTGCTATTGCGGCTTTTAAAGCCTCTCAAGGAAAATAAATAATTATATTAGGAGGACATAGTAACCAGGAAAATTAATTTCAGTGAAGGACCAAATATAGAATTGACTATTTGGAGATTTACAATTTACAACCGGTAAAGAAGAAAAAACTAGATGACCTCAGGCTCATCCGAGAGAATGAGATTTTTCTGGACAAGACCTTCAGCGAGATGACTACACCGAGCCTACCAGAAGAGAGTAGAAGGGAGAAGACGATGAGGAAGGCAGAGATGAGACAAGTGCAAGGGACCCCGGGGATAGTATCTGTCAGGAACAGGTTGAATCACTTGGAAACCGTAGAGACAGATGTCACTGCCAGTCCGAGAGGTGGTCAGGTCTGCCAATCAGAAATTGGCATGGAGGCAGAGCCGAGGAGTCAGACATCACACAGAGCCATGGGAATAGGGGACTCCATAGTGAGAGGGACTGAAAGGGGTTTCTGCGGCAACAGGCGGGATTTGAGGATGGTGTGTTGCCTTCCTGGTGCCAGGATTAAGGACATCGCAGACAGAGTGCAGGAAATCCTCAAGGGCGAAGGTGAAGAGCCAGACGTGGTGGTGCATGTCGGTACAAATGATGTTGGGAAGAAGAGGAGGGACATTCCACGGTGGGTCTTCGGAGAACACGGCAGGTAGCTGATAAGCAGGACATCCAGGGTGGTTATATCCGGTTTGCTTCCAGTTCCTCGGGCTGGAGAGGGCAGGAACAGGGAGATAATGGACTTGAATGTGTGGCTGGGGAACTGGTGCAGGAAGCAAGGATTTAAATTCTTGGATCACTAGGGTATGTTTAGCGGTAAGGATAAATTATACGAGAGGGACGGGTTGCACCTTTAATAGGTGGGGGACCAGCATTCTGGCAGGTAGGTTTGCCACTGCAACACAGCTGCATTTAAACTAAATAGCAGGGGGAGGGGACAAACTGGAAGTTTAAGAAGGAAGTTAAAGGGGAAGTTAGAACAAGAGACGTCAAGAACGACAACGGAATCAATGGAGCAGAAAACTCAAAAAAGGATCATGCCATAAGGTCAAGTGAAATAGGGATTGATAGGAAGGGTGAGGGGAGTAACAAATTAAAAATATTATATATGAATGCACAAAGCATTAGAAATAAGGTGGATGAGCTTGGGGTTCATTTGGAAATTGGCAGTTACAATGTTGTGGGGACCGCAGCTTTTTACAATGTACATTAATTATATAGATGAAGGTATTAAAAGTAATATTAGCAAATTTGCTGATGACACAAAGCTGGGTGGCAGGGAGAAATGTGAGGAGGATGTTAAGAGAATACAGAATGACCTGGACAGGCTAGGTGAGTGGACGGATGCGTGGCAGATGCAGTTTAATGTGGATAAATGTGTGGTTATCCACTTTGGTGGCAAGAACAGGAAGGAAGATTACTACCTAAATGGAGTCAAATTAGGTAAAGGGGCAGTACAACGAGATCTAGGTATTCTTGTACATCAATCAATGAAAGCAAGCATGCAGGTATAGCAGGCAGTGAAGAAAGCTAAAAGCATGCTGGCCTTTATAACAAGAGGAATTGAGTATAGAAGCAAGGACGTCCTTCTGCAGCTATACAGGGCCCTGGTGAGACCGCATCTGGAACATTATGCGCAGTTTTGGTCTCCAAATTTGAGGAAAGACATTCTGGCTATTGAGGGAGTGCAGCGTAGGTTCACGAGGTCAATTCCCAGAATGGCGGGAGTATGTTACACTGAAAGATTGGAGCGACTGGGCTTGTATACACTTGGGTTTAGAAGGTTGAGAGGGGATCTGATTGAGACATATAAGATTATTAAAGGATTGGACACTCTGGAGGCAGGAAGCATGTTTCCGCTGATAGGCGAATCCAGAACCAGAGGACACAGTTTAAAAATAAGGGGTAGGCCACTTAGAACAGAGTTGAGGAGAAACTTCTTCATCCAGAGAGTGGTGGGTATATGGAATGTTCTGCCCCAGAAGGCTGTGGAGGCAAAGTCTCTGGATACTTTCAAGAAAGAGTTGGATAGAGCTCTTAAGGATAGTGGAATCAAGGGTTATGGGGCTAAGGCAGGAACAGGATACTGATTGAGGATGATCAGCGATGATCATAATGAATGGTGGTTCTGGCTCGAAGGGGAGAATGGCCTACTCCTGCACCTATTGTCTATAAAATTGTTATAGGAATTGCTGATCAATCATTGTCAGATTGTTTAGTCAAAGGATTTGACTCTAAGAAAAACATTCAGATAGTGAGGGAAGCAGAAGCCTAGAAGCAGCACAACTCAATCATGTGGTCAATCCTACCACAGGAGATCAGCAGAATTCATTCAGTTCTCAAAAAGGTACAAAACCCCTAAAGACACAAATGAAACCAGTAGTTTAAGTATGCCACAATGGATGCAATCACATTGACAGTAGGTACAGAAACAAAACTTCACAGGCACAAGCATATGGGCTCTGTCGGAGAATGGCTTAGGATCTCAAAGTAGCAAGATCTTGGTTTTCATAGTCCCTGTAACAATGTTTATCACATCACTGTAACTGGTACATAATTGCCACTCATAATAAACTGCATCTTGTTTAAGACAAATGACCCTTCGCTAGACTACTTTTCTTGTTAGATCAAGCAGGTCTTGCAGATTCTCGCGAGGAAAGAGTATAGTGGTAATAAGGCAGAGATAGTTCTGACAGCACGGTGAGTAGTGGTGAGGATTAATCTTGCAACAGAAATATCCTGTCCACTCAAAGCAGGCAAATTAATCTCAGCCAATTACCACTATTAGTCTATTATCAATCACCAAAGTGACAGAAGATGTTGCTGACAGTGCTATCAGATGGCACTTTCTCAGCTCATAATCTCCTCACTGATGCTCAATTTGGATTCTGCCAGGACTACTCTTCATTTCCAGCTCCTGACCTTACTTCAGCCCTGGTCCAAACGCAGACAAAAGAGCTGAACTCCAGAGCTGAGGCAAGAGTTAATGCTTGACATCAGTCAAAGAGATAGAGTCATAGTCATAGAAATGCACAGCACGGAAACAGAACCTTCGGTCCAGATATCTTAAATTAATCTAGTCCAATTTGCCAGCACTTAGCCCATATCCCTCGAAATCCTTTCTATTCATGTGCCCAGCGCACGCGCGCACACACACACGCACACACTCCCAATCCAGGTAAATGACCGTGTCTATTTACCCCATCCATGCCCCTCATGATTTTGTAAACATCTATGAGGTCACCCCTCAGACTCCGACGCTCCAGAAAAAACAGCCCCAGCCTATTCAGCCTCTCCCTATAACTCGAACTCTCCAACTCTGGCAACATCCTTGTAAATATTTTCTGAACCCTGTCAAGTTTCACAACATCCTTCCTACAGGAGGGAGACCAGAATTGCACGCAATATTCTAAAAGTTACTAACTACACCTGCAACATGACCTCCCAACTCGTATACTCTCTGATCTAACCAATAAAGGAAATCATACTAAACACATTCTTCACTATGCCTGATACTCCACTTGCAAGGAACTATGAACCTGCACCCTAAGGTCTCTTTGTTCAGCAAAGGTCCCCAGGACCTTACTATTAAGTGTATAAGTCCTGCCCTGTTTGTCCTATCAAAATGCAGTACCTCGCATTTATCTAAATTAAATTCCATCTGTCATTCCTCAGCCCATTGGCCCATCTGATCAAGCCCCTGTTGTAATCTGAGATAACGGTCTTTGCTGTCTACTACACCTCTAATTTTGATACCTATAGTACAATCCCAAAAAGATAATCAACCCTTTCTTATTTCTCAGTTCCACCCAAATAACCTCCCTGGACATATTCCTATAAATACCCTCCTTAAGTACAGCCATACTGTTATCCCCTATCAAAAACACCACACACCATCTTGTCCTGCCCCCCTTTCTATCCTTCCTGTAGCATTTGTATCTTGGAACATTAAGCTGTCAGTCCTGCCCATCCCTGAGCCATGTCTCTGCAATTGCTATGACATCCTAGTCCCATGTTCCTAGTCATGTCCTGAGTTTACGTGTCTTCCCTGTTAGGTGTCTAGCATTGAAATAAATGCAGTTTGATTTACCTCATTTTCTGCTTTGTTCCTGACTGCCCTGACTATTTGACTTGCTCCTTTTCCCAACGGGACCATATTCAGACTGACCCTTTTCCTCACTATCTCCCTGTGTCCCAACCACCCCTCCCAAGCAGCTCTAGCAAATCTCCCAGCCAGTGTATTGGTCCCCTTCCAGTTCAGGTGCAATCTGTCCTTATACTTCTATCCCAGATGAGATTCCAATGATCCAAAAATGTGAACCCTTCTCTGCACCAGCTCCTCAGCCACACATTCATCTGCTCCAACCTTCTATTCCTACCCACACTAGCTTGTAGCTTTGGGTGTAATCCAGATATCACTACCCTGGAGGATCTCCTTTTAAATTCCTGCCTAGCTTCCTATATTTTCCCTTCAGAATCTCATCCTTTTCCTTTCCTATGTCTTTAGTTCCAATGTGTACAACTACCTCTGCACTCTCTCCGAGGTATCCTGGATCCTGGCACCAGGGAGGCAACACATTATTCTGATTTCTTGCAGTTGGCTGCAGAAACATCTGTCTGTGCCTTTGGCTAGAGTACCCCCCTACCACAATCAATCGCTTGGAAGCTGACATACTCCTTGTTACATTAGAGGCAGTCTCAGTACCAGAAATTTGGCTGTTTGTGCTACATTCCCCTGAGAGTTCATCACTACCTATACTTTCCAAAACAGCATACTTGTTTGAGATGGGGATAGCCACAGGAGACTCCTGCACTATATGCTCCCCTCTCCTATCTTTTCTGGTGGTAACCCATCTACCTGACTGTATTTGCGTTTTTTTTCTCCCTTCCTATAACTGTCATCCATTACACCCTCCAGTGTCTGTAAATTCCCCAATGTCTCTAACTGCTGCTCCAACCATGCGATCTGATAGGATTTGCAATCAAACAAACTTACTGCACACATAATCATTAGTAACATGGAAATTGTGCCTAATTTCTCACATCTGATAGGAAGAGCACATCACTCTTCTAAAGGCGATCTTTGAACCTTAACATTCTACAGAAAATAGCACAATCTTACCGCTCTAAAAAGTACTTTTCCAGGTGAACTTAGTCATTACATTTTATATTTTTAAATTTTAATCAAGAGATGAAACATATAACCAAAAAGAACCTACTCTACTCACTATTTTAAAAAGACCGCAAGATTACACTTAAAAACTTATCTGCTCCTGTGCTGTGAGCTCTCCCACACACATTCCTCCAAGGTCAGCTGTGAACTTCACTGTTTGTTAATTTTTCTTAGACGCACTCTGATGTCCATAAATATGATTCTGGGTAATCCAAAGAGTACGGGAAAAATTTCTGGCTGTAACGCTGCTCTTTTTTTGAGTTATTTTAGGTCCTGGAGGTGATTTCTTTGAATTTCAGGAGCAGCAATTACTATTTTATATGCTGTTGCATTGCTTTGGAACTTTGGGAAAAAAAAGTCAAAACAACAGCAGTTTTAAAAGGGAGAAGAACAGACAAAGGAAGCACATGGTGAGGTCAGTGCAGGAGAGAGAGAGAGAGAGAGAGAGAGAGAAAGAAAGAAACTGACACTGCCTTTGCTGTTTGAATTAATGTATCGCTGGACATTGGAGTGCGTCTGGGAAAATTAACAAACAGTGAAATTCACAACTGATCTTGGAGGAACTGTTGGGTGACATTCATAGCACAGAATCAGATAAGTGAATTGTTATTTTAAGTGTGGCCTGTAGAAAGTCTGCAATAGTGAGTAGAGCGGGTTCTTTCTTGATTATATGTTTTTGGAGATGTGTCTCTGGATTAAACTTAAAATATAAGCCATAACTATTAATTTTACCTGGGGCAATGTTTGCAGAAGAATAAGGCGGTGTTATTTTTTGGGTCTGTAGATTGTGAAGGAGCAAAAATGGCCTTTAGTAGAGTAATGTGTGCTTCTTGTCAAATGTGGGAGTTTAAAGAAAGTTTAAGGGTTACTGTGGACTATACCTGCCACAAATGCTGTTGGTTGTGAATCTTAACAGGTCGAATGGATCGGTTGGAGAGACAGTTAGAAGCAATGAGGAAATTGCAACAGCAACAGTATGCGATGGATGGCAGTTATAGGAAGGGGGGAAAGTCTCAGATACAGTCACATAGATGGGTTAACTCCAGGAAAGGTAAGAGAGGTAGGCAGCTAGAGCAGGAGTCTTTTGTGGCTATACCCATTTCAAACAGGTACGCTGTTTTGGAAAATGTAGGGGGTGATGGATTCTCAGGGGAATGTAGCATGAACAGCCAAGTTTCTAGTATTGAGATGGGCTCTAATGTAACGAGGGGTTCGTCGGTTTCCAAGAGATCAATTGTGTTAGGGGCTTCTCTAGTCTGAGGAACAGACAGACATTTCAGTGGCCAGCAGCAAAAAATCAGAATGGTGTGTTGCTTCCCTGGTGCCAGGATCAAGGACATCTCAGAGAGGGTGCAGAATGTTCTCAAGGGGGAGAGGGGCCAGAAAGAGGTCATTGTCCACATTGGAACCAACGACATAGGAAGGGAAAAGGTTGAGGATCTGAAAGGAGATTACAGAGAGTTTGGCAGGAATTTAGAAAGGAGGTCCTCGAGAGTAGTAACATCTGGATTACTCTCGGTGCTACAAGCTAGTGAGGGCAGGATAGGAGGATAGAGCAGATGAATGCATGGCTGAGGAGCTGGTATATGGGAGAAGGATTCACCTTTTTGGATCATTGGAATCTCTTTTGGGGTACAAGTGACCTGTACAAGAAGGATGGATTGCACCTAAATTAGAAGGGGACTAATATACTAGCAGGGCTAGAGGCTAGAGCTGCTTAGGAGGATTTAAACTGGTATGGTGGGGGTGGAGGGGGGGACCCAGGGTGATAGTGAGGAAAGAGGTCAATCTGAGACTGGTACAGTTGAGAACAGAAGCGAGTCAAACAGTCAGGGCAGGCAGGAACAAGGTAAGACTAATAAATTAAACTGCATTTTTTTCAATGCAAGGGGCCTAACAGGGAAGGCAGATTAATTCAGTGCATGGTTAGGAACATGGGACTGGGATATCAGAGCAATTACAGAAAAATGGCTCAGGGATGGCCAGGAACGGCAGCTTAATGCTCCAGGATACAAATGCTACAAGAATGATAGAAAGGGAAGCAAGAGAGGAGGGGGAGTGGCGTTTTTGATAAGGGACAGCATTACAGCTGTACTGAGGGAGGATATTCCCAGAAATACATCCACGGAAGTTATTTCGGTGGAACTGAGAAATAAGAAAGGGATGATCACCTTATTGGGCATTGTATTATAGACCTCCTAATAGTCAGAGGGAAATTGAGAAACAAGCTTTGTAAGGAGATCTCAGCTATCTCCAAGAATAATAGGGTGGTTATGGTATGGGATTTTAACTTTCCAAACTTAGACTGGGACTGCCATAGTGTTAAGGGTTTAGATGGAGAGGAATTTGTTAAGTGTGTACAAGAAAATTTTCTGATTCAGTATATGGATGTATCAACTAGAGAAGGTGCAAAACTTGACCTACTTTTCGGAAATAAGGTATGGCAGGTGACTTGAGGTGTCAGTGGGGGTGCACTTTGGGGCCAGTGACAATAATTCTATTAGGTTTAAAATAGAGATGGAAAAGGATAGACCAGATCTAAAAGTTGAAGTTCTAAATTGGAGAAAGGCCAATTTTAACGGAATCAGGCAAGAACTTTCTAAAGCTGTTTGGGGGGAGATGTTCGCAGGTAAAGGAATGGCTGGAAAATGGGAAGCCTTCAGAACTGATATATCAAGAATCCAGAGAAAGTATATTCCTGCTAGGCTGGTAGGTATAGGGAATGCTGGGTGACTAAAAAAATTGAGCGTTTGGTTAAGAAAAAGGAAGCATATGTAAGGTATAGATTGATTGAATCCTTAGAAGAGTATAATGGCAGTAGGAGTATACTTAAGAGGGAAATCAGGAGGGAAAAAAAGGGGATATGAGATAGCTTTGGCAAATAGAATTAAGGAGAATCCAAAGGGTTTTTACAAATTCATTGAGGACAAAAGGGTAACTAGGAAGAGAATAGGGCCCATCAAAGATCAGCAAGAACGGACTTTGTGTGGAGCTGCAGAAAATGGGGGAAGATACTAAACAAGTATGATGCATCAGTATTTACTGTGGAAAAGGATATGGAAGATATAAACTGTAGAGAAATAGATGGTGATACCTTGCAAAATGTCCACATTACAGAGGAGGAAGTGGTGGATGTCTTGAAAACACATAAAGGTGGATAAATCCCCTGGTCCTGATCAGGTGTACTCTAACACTCTGTGGGAAGCTAGAGAAGTGATTACTGGGCCTCTTGCTGAGATACTTGTATCATCAATAGTCACAGGTGAGGTTCCGGAAGGCTGGAGGTTGGCTAGCGTGGTGCCACTGTTAAAGAAGGATGGTAAGGACAAGCCAGGGAACTATAGACCAGTGAGCCTGATGTCAGTGATGGGCAAGTTGTTGGAGGGAATTCCGAGGGACAGGATGTACATGTATTTGGAAAGGCAAGGACTGAGTAGGGATAGTCAACATGGCTTTGTGTGTGGGAAATCATGTCTCACAAATTTGATTGAGTTTTTTGAAGAAGTAACAAAGAGGATTGATGAGGGCAGAGCAGTAGATGTGATCTGTATGGACTTCAGTAAGGCGTTCAACAAGATTTCCCATGGGAGACTGATTAGCAAGGTTAGACCTCACAGAATACAGGGAGAACTAGCCATTTGGACGTAGAACTAGCTCAAAGATACAAGACAGAGGGTGGTGGTAGAGGGTTATTTTTCAGACTGGAGACCTGTAACCAGTGAGTGCCACAAGGATCGGTGCTGGGTCCTCTACTTTTTGCCATTTACATAAATGGTTTGGATGCGAGCATAAGAGGTACAGTTAGTAAGTTTGCAAATGACACCAAAATTGGAGGTGTAGTGGATAATGAAGAGGGTTACCTCAGATTACAACAAGATCTTGATCAGACGGGCCAATGGGCTGAGAAGTGACAGATGGAGTTTAATTCAGATAAATGTGAGGTGCTGCATTTTGGGAAAGCAACTCTTAGCAGGACTTATACACTTCATGGTAAGGTCCTAGAGAGATTGCTGAACAAAGAGACCTTGGAGTGCAGGTTCATAGCTCCTTGAAAGTGGAGTCGCAGGTAGATAGGAAGTGAAGAAGGCATTTGGTATGCTTTCTTTTATTGGTCAAAGTATTGAGTACAGGAGTTGGGAGGTCATGTTGCGGCTGTCCAGGACATTGGTTAGACCACTGTTAGTCTCCTTCCTATCGGAAAGATGTTGGGAAACTTGAAACAGTTCAGAAAAGATTTACAAGGATGTTGCCAGAGTTGGAGGATTTGAGCTATATTGAGAGGTTGAACAGGCTGGGGCTGTTTTCCTTGGAGCGTCGGAGGCTGAGGGGTAACCTTATTGAGGTTTACAAAATTATGAGGAGCATGGTTAGGGTAAATAGACAAAGTCTTTTCCCTGGGGTCAGGGAGTCCAGAAATAGAGGGCATAGATTTAGGGTGAGAGGGGAAAGATACAAAAGAGACCCAAGGGGCTACTTTTTCACACAGAGGGTGGTACGTGTATTCTATGAGCTGCCAGAGGAAGTGCTGGAGGCTGGTACAATTGCAACATTTAAAAGGCATTTGGTGGGGTCCATGAATAGGAAGTATTTGGAGGTATATGGGCCGAGTGCAGGCTGGTGGGATTAGATTGGGTTGGGATATCTGGTCAGCATGGACCGGTTGGACCTAAGGGTCTGTTTCCATGCCGTACATCTCTCCAACTCTATGACTTGAACTTTAACAGCAAAGGCTGTAGCTGTACAGATTGACTGCACTGTCAGACAGCAAGGTGAGTTTCTTTCTCTCTCACTGACCATGTGGTCCTCCCTTTGTTCTCAGCCTCCTATTTAAAGTGTCATTGTTTTGATGTTTTTTCCCTCAATGTTCCAAAATAATGCAACAGCTTGTAAAACAGTAATTCCTCCTCCTGAAATTTGAAGAAATCATCTTTAACACCTAAAATAACTCAAAAAAAAAGGAGCAGATCTGACAACCACAATTTTTTTCCATCCTCCATCTTGGATTACCAGAATCATCTGGAAGCCCTGGGAAAATTGAAGTCCATGAGAATCAAAGAGAAAACTCTGAATTTGTTGGAGTCATGCTTTGCACAAAGGATGATGGTTTTGGTTGTTGGGAAATGACTTATGTCAGTCCCAAGATATCAGCGCATTCATTCCTCACAAGTGTATCCTGCCCCCAAAATCTTCAGTTGCTTCATCAATTATCTTTCTTCCGTCTTAAGGTAGAAATGAGAAGGTTTGCTGAAAATTGCATAATAATCAGCACCATCTGTGACTCTTCAGATACTGCAGCTGTTCGTGTCCAATTGCAGCAAGACCTGGATTGGGCTCAGAAGTGGTAAATAACATTCGTGCCAAGCAAGTACAGGGTAATGATCATCTCCCCGCATGCAATGAAAGTAAAAATAATAAAACTTCAGACACACAACTTTATTAAAATATTTAATCTACTGAACTGCTTCTCAGGAGCAGGTCAGTTGTCCACACCCTCTCAACCCACCTTCAAGAAATCTGAAGTCAGCACAGTATTTTATTTTTCAGATTATAACCTAACATTTCATGAACCCACACTTCTCAAAGGGTTAAACACCACTCCATCAAATCCAAGGCAGGATTTCAAGAACCACCATTAGGTTTTAGGTTCAAATAAAGGTCAGGGTCCACATTGTGAAGGAAAGTCACTCATCCGTAATTTTCTTTCTGAACTGACTAATTAACAGCCAAGGGAGAACTCACAATCCAATTAAAGACAGTATAAATACATTTGAAACTGGACAGGCAACAGGCAACATTCCAGCTCAGATGTAACAGCAGGCTATCTCTCCAGTTAAGCGACAGATAGTGCGCCCCAAATTGGAGGTGCCGCAAACAAATTTTAATTTAAAATGGCATGCCATTCACAAAAAAGCCCAGAAATTCTGTTCTTCATATACATCAATTTTGATTTGGACTTTGAGTTTTGGATATTTTTGTAATGTGGCCATAACAACCATCATTATTGTAAAAATCCATCTGGTTCACTACTGTCCTTGAACTCTGCCAACCACACTCTACAGACCTATATGTGACTCAAGACACAAAGCAAAATGATCAACTCTTATCTGCCATCTGAAATGGCCTCGCAAGCCCTCCAGTTCAAGCTCAATTGTGGATGAGGAACTTGCCTTACCATCAAAGTTCACCTCCCTTGAAAAAGGTAAATAATTATAACGCTGATTCTCAAGGTTGGGTGCTCATACATTGGTGCACCCAGTAAGAATTTAGCAACAGAAATTTCCAATATGCTTTTTATTCAGTCTGTCTTTAATTTGGACTAATGCTCCCCAAACAAAGGACATGTAGATGTTATCCAAGTAGAGTCAGAGTCATACAGCATGAAACAGACCCTTTGGTCCAACTAGTCCATGCCAACCATGTTCCCAAACCAAACAAGTACGACTTTGGCCAATATCCCTCCAAACCTTTTCTATTCATGTACTTATCCAAATCTATTTTAAATGTTGTAACTGTACCTGCATCTACCAGTTCCTCGAGGAGAAAGTGAGGATTGCAGATGCTGGAGATCAGAGTTCAGAGTGTGGTGCTGGAAGAGTACAGCAGGTCAGGCAGCATCTGAGGAGCAGGAGAATCGACGTTTTGGGCAAGAGCCCTTCACCAGTTCCTCTGGCAGGTCATTCCACATGCAAACTACTCTCTGTGTATAGAAGTTGCCCCTTTTGCGCTTTTAAAATTTTTCTCCTCTCATCTTAAAAATATGCCCACTAGTTTTGAACTCCCCATCCTACAGAAAAAAACCTTTTTCACCTTTTCCATTCTGCTCAAGGTTCTATAAACCTCTAAGTTCACCCCTCAACCTCCTACACTCCAGTAAAAATCATCCCAGCCTATCTTTATAAATCAAACCTTCCATTCCTTGCAACATCCTGGCAATTCTTTTCTGAACTCTCTCCCTTTAATAATATTCTACCTATAGTAGAGCAAGCAGAACTGTACCACAGTACTATAGAAGAGACCTCATCAAATCCTGTAGAACCTCAAATGACATTCTCTCCTATATTCATAGGCCAAATTCCTTGAGAAAGGTTTTAGAGACAACAAATCTTCAATACAAATCAAGTTCTCAAAGAAATATAAAATTAAATACATGGATGCACATTCCAAAAGCAAAAGAAACCTTGTAAATTCTTGTTTCTTGTCCCTGTGCCAACATATTTATTTACTGGTCTACCAACTACAAAACAATATCACAACCTCAAGGAGGAACCCCAGTACTCTCAGGTTGTTTAATACAATTTTTGAATACCTTTAAATGCATATCAATTCATTCAGGGAAGCAGTGTAAACGGTTGCAGCCCATCGACATTACTGAAGAAAGCTACTTGGACAACAAATGTAATAACCTACAGTATGCCTCTCCCACTGAATTGACTTTTTCTAGAAGCTATTTGCAGATCCTTCTTGATCACTGGCTAAGGTACAGGACAATTTGGTTCATCAGTCTTTTTCTTCATGAACTGGTATACAGCCTAGAAGGAGAGACTAGAGTATAAACAACTTGCCCTACCATTGTAAAGTATTATTTCATTTGATGTCTGTTATATGGTGATACACTGTCTAATCAATCCTCTCTCCAACAAATGCAATATGTAGGCAGACAGCAGACTAGGAAACTTAACTAAACAACAATTTTCAACAAGAAATTAAACATTTACAGTTTAAAAATATGCCACATCATGCTCAGGTAATGGCTATTGTTGAATGAATTAAATAATATCTGAGTGAGTGTGTAACTCTAGGCATTCTAAAAATGTAGATGTGAATCTAAATACTGACTTGTGAGAATAGACCAAAGATGGTGTTTGATGGTTAAATACATTAAGTACAAAACTATAAACTAGGGTGAGGATAGGGACCCTCAAAGATCAGCAAGGCGGCCTTTGTGTGGAGCCACAGGAGATGACGGAGATACTAAATGAGTATTTTGCATCAGTATTTACTGTGGAAAAGGACATGGAAGATATAGAATGTAGGGAAATAGATGGTGACATCTTGAAAAATGTCCATATTACAGAGGAGGAAGTGCTGGATGTCTTGAAACGCACAAAAGTGGAGAAATCCCCTTTCTAAAACTCTGTGGGAAGCTAGGGAAGTCATTGCTGGGCCTCTTGCTGAGATATTTGTATCATCAATAGTCACAGGTAAGGTGCTAGAAGACTGGAGTTTGGCTAACATGGTGTCACTGTTTAAGAAAGGCGGTAAGGACAAGCCAGGGAACACTAGACCAGTGAGCCTGAAGTCAGTGGTGGGCAACTTGTTGGAGGGAATCCTGAGGGACAGGATGTACTTATTTGGAAAGGCAAGGACTGATTATGGATCGTCAACATGGTTTTGTGCGTGGGAAATTATGTCTCACAAACTTGATTTAGTTTTTTGAAGAAATAACAAAGAGGATTGATAAGGCAGAATGGTAAACAAGATCTATATGGACTTCAGTAAGGCATTCGACAAGGCTCCCCATGGAAGTCTGGTATTCCTCATGGAATACAGGGGGAACTAGCCATTTGGATACAGAATTGGCTTGAAAGTATAAGACAGAGGGTGGTGGTGCAGGGTTGTTTTTCAGACTGGAGGACCAGTGGAGTGCCACAAGGATCGGTGCTGGGTCCACTATGTTTCATCATTTATATAAATGATTTGGATGGAAGCAAAAGAGGTATAGTCAGTAAGTTTGCAGATGACACCAGAACTGGAACTGTAGTAGACAGCGAAGAAGGTTACCTCAGATTACAATGGGATATTGATCAGGTGGGCCAATGGGCTGAGGAGTGGCAGATGGAGTTTAATTTAGATAAATGCAAGGTGCTGCATTTTGGGAAAGCAAATCTTAGCAGGACTTATACACGGAATGGCAAGGTCTTAGGGAGTGTTGCTGAACAAAGAGACTATGGAGTACAAGTTCATAGCTCCTTGAAAGTGAAGTCACAGATAAGATAGTGAAGTAGGCGTTTGGTGTGCCTTCCTTTATTGGTCAGGGTATTGAGTACAGGAGTTGGGAGGTTATATTGCAGCTGTACAGGACATTGGTTAGGCCACTTTTGGAATATTGTGTGCAGTTCCGGTCTCCTTCCTATTGGAAAGATGTTGTGAAACTTGGAAGAGTTCAGCAAAGATTTACAAGCGTGTTGCCAGGGTTGGAGGGTTTGAACTATAGGGAGAGGTTGATTAGGCTGGAGCTGCTTTCCCTGGAGCTTTGGAGGCTGAGGGGTGACCTCATAGAGGTTTACAAAATCAGGAGGAGCATGATTAGGAAAAATAGACAATACCTCTTCCCTGGGGTTGGGGAGTCCATTACTAGAGCGCATAGGTTTTGGGTGAGAGGGAAAAGATATGAAAGAGACCCAAGGGGTAGCTTTTTCATGCAGAGGGTGGTATGTGTATGGAATGTGCTGCCATAAGTGGTGGAGGCTAGAACAATTGCAGCATTTAAAAAGCATCTGGATGGGTATGTGAATAGGAAGGATTTGGAGGGATATGGGCTGGGTGCTGTAGGTGTGACTAGATTGGATTGGGATATCTGGTCGGCATGGACGAAGGATCTGTTTCCGTGCTGTATATCTCTATGATTCTATGAAATGTTCAGCACATCAAGTCCAGTATGTAAGCTACACCTTCTTACCAGTTTTAAGATCTGACGCACCATCCCACTTGTGGTTAACTGATGAATGTACAGAATTTTGCTCATCTTTTTCATATGAAAAGTTCTTCTTTACATAGTTCCTGAAATTAGCAATGGAACAGACAAAAAGGCAAAAATGAATGTCATGTATTGGTTCTAGGTATAATGTATCTTCAGCTCTGCACTGTGCAAGCACCTAAGTCACTTCAATGTAAGTGGGCTCAATAATAGATTCCTGATGAAGGACTACTGCCCAAAACATCAATTTTCCTGCTCCTCGGATACTGCCTGACCTGCTGTGCTTTTCCAGCACCACTCTAATCTAAACTCTGGTTTCCAGCATCTGCAGTCCTCACTTTTGCCTGGGCTCAATAATAGCCTAATGACATAAAAAGGTTTTAAAGACTTATATAGCAGATCTCTGAAATAATGTACAGCATTTGAAAATGAAAGATTTGCAATTCAGGACAACACTCTCATCAGAACCTTTTTGGTGAAGGATCAAAGCCTGAAAACATTGTGCTGCTTCCTTCTCGAATGAAGACTACATATATGTGGAATAAAACTGCACCTTTCATTAACCTCCACCTGATCCCATTGGACATTATCTTCCCATAACATGTTTAAAATAAAAATATAGCCATTAAGGCAGTTTATTACATCTATAGATTTAATATTCCTGTTCTCACAATGTTACTCTTCAGACGCAAAATAGAATGAATATGGGTGCTCAAGTAGGTAAACGTCAAATCACCATAGTCCTAAAGGAACATAAGACTGCTCTCTCATTAGATAGGGCTGGCTGGTTTAATCTGAGGGTTACCATGCCTCAGCGAGGGGAAGAGGTCGAGAAAGTGGAATTTCCATGGTAACCTAAGCTAAACTGGAATTGAACCCTTGCTTTTAGCGTCTTCTGCATCACAAACCAGCCATGTAGCCAAATGAGCTAACAAAATATGGAGAGTAATATTAACATGGCAGGTTTTTTAAAGCAAGTTCATTCACATAGACTATTATTTGACTCAATTGCACAAAAGGTGGCGAGGATGTCAAGGTTTTTGCATTAAACTGATTTACCAAAGACTACAAATAGTATAGCAAGTAATTAGCTTGACTCTCCATAATTACAAAATTTATCACAATCATTGGACTAGAAGCTCTCTAGTTCTGGGCACTTTTCTATCTCTACTTTCGACTCATTTTTAAAAAATCTGTAATTATATTCAATAAAAATATTGTCATGGCATTTTACTTAGTAGAATCATTGTATATACACTGTGTTTCACCAACTGAATATTTCAGTTATTTGAATAATGGATAATATATTCTTAAAATATATATAAATATTAGAACTATTGGAAAAAAGATAATATTTTAGTTAAATACATGCTCTATATCTCCTGAAGTCATATAGCTGTTGTCATGTTAAATGATCCCCAGATCATTCAGATCAAATTTCCTTCCTTTGCAAAGTATAAAACAGCAGCTATTAAATCTTATCCATCCAGATATATTCTTAGATAACTGAAATGCACATATATACAGAGTAGTTTTTCCTACCTCTCTTCTTCTCTATCTAGGTCTGCTTCCTCTTTGTGCTCCCTTGAAACAAAGTGATTTTGGGCAGCTTTACGTTCACTGTCCCGGACAGGTCTGTCATCTGTTGATAAAAAAATAGCATCTGAAATATTTCCTAATAAATACAGTCCAAAAACTAAAGCAGAACAGAAAGAGTCCCTGATGATGAGTCCAAGGTTTAAGTAATCTTGGATACACCAGAGCCATGCGGAATTGGCAATCAACAAAATAAATGTCTGTACCTCAGTCAATCATGCAGGATGCTTTGGTATCTGCCTGGGTGATATTAGTGATCATGTATCTGTAAATATTCAGCTGAAACACTGAAAACTACCAATGTATTTATCAGCCAAATTTTGTAGGTTAATTAGAATAAACAGAAAAACAAGTTACTTTGTGAGATTAAATTACACTGGTATTTTTATAGTGAGCTGAAACCAAAAGAAAAACATCTACTGAGCAATATTATTCACCCATTCACCTGACTTATCCACGTCACTTGTAAATTTTTTTATTTCTGCATTGTAACTTACAGTCTCACCTATTTTAATGTCATCAGCAAATCTGGCTAAAGTATTTTCTACCCTTACTCCAAGTCATTATTACTGATTGTAAATAGTCAGGGCCCAGAGGACTGAACCGTGTGACATCCCACTAGTTACATCTTGCCAATCCACAGAAGATCTATTTACCCAACTCTCAGCTTTCTGTTGGCTAGCCAATCTAATACACTACTCCTAACCCCATGCAATATTACCTTATGTATTAACTTTCTATGCAGCACTTTACCAAATACCTTCTGGAAATCTAGGTCTTCTACAGGATACCCAATATCCACTTCGCTTGCTACATCTTCAAAAGAACAATATATTTATCAAAGTTCTAAAACCAATCACCCTGCCCTCTCCTCTTTACCAAGAACTGCAATGTTACACAGCACTGCCTAAACATGAAACTGGTTAATCCTTTTAGTTGCAGTTTAGAACCAAAAAAAAGCTAAGCTTCTAAAATTCTAAGATCCTGTTGAAAAACATGCAGAATCTGTAAATGTAAATATTTTAAAATATTTGCTCCCCCCTCAATCCTGATGCTATTCTGTTTTACCTTTAAAGGGACTTGCATTTCTAACATTGACACCACTGTCCTCTCTAACATATCTAGTTGAGCTAATTGGTTCACATAAGGGATGTCTTTGTTGCTTTAAACTTAAAACAAATCATCATTTGCTAAAGGTTACTGATGGGTAGATATGTTTAATTAACCTATTCAGACAGGTAATAAGAGGCCTCATGACACAGTGATAGGAACACAACCACTGTACCAGAAGAGCGCTCAGCCTGTTGGTTTACTAGGGTCTACCAGGATTTTATACAGTATCACTTCTGCCCCTTGGCATTTCAGTCCCCTTAAGCAAAAGGCCTACGTTCTATTTGTTGTTTTCATGAAATCATAGTGACGAGACAACCATTATGTATCTATAAAGTTACAAAATTATTGATGTTAATTTTTTTTGTAGCTGTGCGCTAGATTTTAGTGATATGGACCCTAAATTCTCTGCTTTGCAAATCTCCAGTTTCTCATGTTTAAGAAAATATTCTGATCCTAGGACCAAAGTGAATAATCTCATTTCCTACACTGTATTTTTTCTGGCAAAACTTTTTTCACATTTACTAAATCTATCAATGCCTCTTTGCAACTTTCTGCTTTTAACTACACTACCCATTTAGGATAATGAATAAACTTGAAAAGTTTTACTACTTCATCTAACTCGCTAATAAATATGCCAAGGCACAAGCCTCTGTAGAAATCCCTTGTGAACACACCCAATCACAAGCCACAAAATTGGAATATATCAATTGGCTTCCACCAAGTCCAGAACTTACGTTTTTGTTAGATCTTCTGTATAGCAGATAGTGGAATTTGAATTCAATAAAAAGAAATCTGGAACTAAGGGTCTAACAGTGACTATTAGAACTATTTGGTTCACTTTAGAGAAGGAAACTGACATGCGACTAAGGCCCAGCCAGCAATGCCAATATCCTGTAAAAATAACAAATAGAAGAAAACCTTACTAAATGCATTTCACAAAACCACATAAATATCATCAATAGACAACATATTACTAATGTCATAAAACCTCAACTAGGTTGGGATGCAGGTTTGTTCGCTGAGCTGGAAGGTTCATTTTCAGACATTTCGTCACCATACTAGGTAATATCTTCAGTGAGCCTCCGGACGAAGCACTGCTGATGATTCCTGCTTTCTATTTATATGTTTGGGTTTCTTTGGGTTGGTAATGTCATTTCCGGTGGTGATGTCATTTCCTGTTCTTTTTCCCAGGGGGTGGGAAAGGGGATCGATTTTACCACCCACTGATTTTAGAAGGGATTTTAGAAAGGTAGCCACCAGGATACACGAACATCAACTAGCCACAAAACGACATGACCCTCTCTCACTAGTATCCTTACTAATAGGTAAGGAAGGACACCACTTCAACTGGGACAACGCATCCATCCTAAGACAAGCCAAACAGAGACACGCACAAGAATTCCTAGAAGCATGGCATTCCAACTGGAACTCTATCAACAAACATTGACTTGGACTCAATTTCCCCTTGAGGAAAATAACAGGAAATGACATCACAACAGGAAATGACATCACTTACCCAAAGAAACCCGAACATATAAATAGAAAACAGGAATCATCAGCAGTGCTTCGTCCGGATGAAGATGTTACCTAGTATGGTGACGGAATGTCTGAAAATGAACCTTTCAGCTAAGCCAGCAAACCTACATCCAGAACCTCCAACTGAGCTACAAATCTTCTCAAAACTCACTCAACTAGGACTGTTAGACTCACATCTGTGATAACAGCAGAGGTTAAAGTGCTGGTTAATTCCAGCCAGTGATTACTCATTTTCCATATCTTTATATTCAGATCTCACCACACATCTATTAACTAATTTGTAACCATCACCTACTCCCTGGTTCCACTGGGTGTGCCAGACCTGAAGATTTTCTATATAGAATTTTAAAAAGTACCATAAAAAAAATCAAAAAGACAAAACAGGTGAAATGTCACTTTATTCAATTGTACATTAAAGTTACAAAAGCTTTTTTCTAAAAAAAAGGTTCTCAGAGCTTCCTCCTTTCTTTGCAAGACAATCAGATAGCTGGCGGCTGACATCCACCCAATACAATTCAGAGATTTCTCTGTTCTGCAACATTTGTTTTAAAACTGCAATATTGATTCTCCGTCTTTTTCATTCACGCATGTTGTTGAACGTATACTATTTCGTAGTGACTTTTTATAGATACAACACTCTTTGGACATTGCTGCTGAACCCCTTTTTAGAATTTCTTTCAATATTTTCATAAAAGACAAAGCACCATATCTACTGCCAACAGCAAGAAGTTCTGTCACTAAGATACTTTTGACTACACTTCTGATTTTGTTAGCTTCTGAAAGTAAAGAGTTTCTCTTAAAAGCAAAATTATAAATCCAGTCAGTTCTGGTATAACACAATAGTTCTGTTCTCATGCAATCTTGCGTTATAAGAAAATTGTGCAATAGCCACGCCATTTAAACAAATGAGGCCTGAATCACGTTATAGCCCATATAGGTAAGGAAAGTTTGCGTTCTACAAATAACAGTCTAAATTCTTCAATCACATTAAAGCCAATTTGTGTTGAAGAAACACACATTATAGCGGAACCGAATGTACAGAGGATTTATAATTTTCCTTTAAAGCGAACTAGAGAAGTATTGTTCTTTATTTTCAGAACCTCTTGCATTCAAATACTCCAAAAATGTAAAGCTATTTGCAGTTACTTCCAAGCTGGGGCTGATCATTGATTAATAATGGAAATGTAGGCTTCCCAGTAAGATAAAAATTAACATCGACCATATCCTCCTAGCATCAGCAGCGATTTCTTAGCATGCACAACCCATGCTGGTGCATACTGAAATTTACAGTTTGGCTGATCTGCCAAATGTTAAGAATCATTTTGTCTATTAATATATGTTCCTCTCACATAGAAAAGACTTCATAATGATGAAGTTCAAACTTGCACAAATATTTATAAATTCATCATTAGCAAATTCCCTCCAGAAATCAGCAAGAAAATTTGTCAATAGTCCAAGTTCAGTCCTTACCCATTTTTCTATTACGTCATCCATAATGATTCTTATCTTTACTAAGTATTATTGTTAAACTAACTAAATCTGTTTGCCAAATTTATAAAATGATTTTTTTTTTTGGTTTGTTAATCCATTCCTTTAAAACAATAACTACTACCTCATTAAAATCCCTCACTAAAAGGCAGACTTACCAAAGACCATGACAGGATCCTTCTCTATTTCAAATTTCACATTTATCACTTGTCTTTTCTATCAGCTTATTGTGCACTTCATCTCCTATCCCTGCATCCTTTAGTGAAAATTTTAATGTCCTGTAGGTTGGATAGGCAAATTGCCGACGCAGATTTAATACAACTTTTTTTTATATCAAAATTTCAGTGTTCATGCAATAACACTTCTTCAATTTAGTGGAGAGGTTATTATTTTATTTAAAAAGAAACAACAGGGTCCTGATAGTACAAACTGCAATTTTGTAGATCAATCCCTATTACTCAGTTTAGGTAATCTATTCCATATAAGTGGACATGCATCTACTGTCTAATGCTGCACAACTGAAAGATTTTTCCACAAACACATCACTGTCTTGAAACTTATTGAGATAAATACAATCCTGTCTTTGAACCATATACTTCCTCCAAATCTTCCATTTAATGTTTAGTTTTCAAAACTCTGTTACATTGTTTGAAACATTTCCTGGCGTTATGGTATTTTGAATTATACCTAAAGTATCAACTCACCACATTCTGGGCATTTTTGGAATTCAGTCTTTTATTTTAAGTCCCAAGTTCTTTTTGATTCTCCAAACTGTTGAAAGCATTTCTGTCCTCATTTCTTTCAGTTAAAGTTCATCTTTCATACGGTTTCATTCTGCAACCTGTATCTAGCCATCAACACTGTATCCTCTGTTTTCTGTCATATAGTCAATTGTCCCAGTTGTGCTATGAATGCTACTGGATAGGAATGCCTTCCAATGAACTTTTTTTTAGTGCTCCCGACATTTGTTCAAACACTGTGTCTCTTTCCACAAATTTAATTCCCACCAAAACCAGATGACTAACTATACTCGATAATTTGACACAGTCTAATAACAAAGGGCAGCACAGGTTGGAGATTTCCAGCTGAAATTTCTGCAGTTTTGTACATAACCAACTGAATTCCATCAAAGTTAAAAATCACACAACACCAGGTTATAGTCCAACAGGTTTAATTGGAAGCACACTAGCTTTCGGAGCACCGCTCCTTCATCAGGTGATAGTGACACAATTCTAAGGCACAGAATTTATAGCAAAATTTACAGTTTGATGTAACTGAAATTATACTTTGAAAAATACCTTGATTGTCTATTGAGTCTTTCAATTGTTCGAATACCATGATAGTTTCACTTCTTTCATGCGTAAATCACAAAACCATTTTTTTTTAAAATTGCATTCTCAGGTTAGCTGTAACAATGTGTGTTAGCTAGACAATATGTTGAAGGTGTTAGTTCCCTGTGTTCTCTGTCTATGCCATTATGTTTAGATTGATTCTAATCTAAAAAGCGAGATAACAGAGTTTTACATGAATTCGTGCAGTTTTTGAGCAAAGTACAATGTAACTCTGCAAGTACAAATTCACCCCACAAAATATGCGTGGGCATGTGGGTCTTTTTCTGTCTGTGTGTGTGTGTGTCTGTCTGTCTGGGTTGGGGGTTGTGAGTGTGAGAAAGGGCTTGTCTTAAGTCTGTGAGGGGGTGCATGCGTGTCTGGGGTGGGGGGTTGTGAGTGTCTGTGAGAGAGAGTGTATATGTGTGTGCTTGAGTGTTAAGTGGTCTAAGTCTCTGAGAGGATGCCTGTCTGAGTGAGTGAGTGAGTGAGTGAGTGAGTGAGTGAGTGTGTGTGTGTGTGTGTGTGTGTGTGTGTGTGTGTGTATATATGTGTTGTGCATTAGTGGTCACCTGTAATGTGACATGAACCCAAGGTCCCTGTTGAGGCCCTCCCTTTGGGTACCGAACTTAACTATCAGCCTCTGCTCAGCCACTTTTCACTGCTGCCTGTCCCAAAGTACACCTTGGAATATGGTCACCCGAATGTCCTGGAACACTCCTGTCTGTTGATTGTTGTGCGGTGCCCATTCATCCATTGTCATAACCTTTGCTCGGTTTCCCCAATGTACCATGCCTCAGGGCATGGTACATAAGATAGACAATGTTGGCTGAGTCACATGAGTACCTGCCACATACAAGGTGGGAGGTGTCCCCATGTGCAATGGTGGTATCTATGTCCAAACTCTGACACGTCTTGCAGCGCCTATCATGATAGGGTTGTATGGAGTTGTCCTGAGAGCTGGGCAGCTTGCTACTGACAATATTTGTTTGAGGTTTGGCAGTTGTTTAAAGGCAAGCAGCAGAGATGTGGGGAAGTCTTGGCGAGGTGCTCATCCTCATTGATAATGTTCTGCAGGTCACGAAGAACATGGCGTAGTTTTTCAGCTCCTGGGAAGTACTGAACAACGAAGGGTACCCTGTCGGTACGTGGCAGGTACTCATGTCATTCAGCCAACGTTGTCTATCTTATACGTTGCAGGCAAGGATGCCCTGAGGCATGGTACACTGGGGAAACCGGGCAAAGGCTACGACAATGGATGAATGGGCACCATGCAACAATCAACAGACAGGAGTGTTCCCTCCCAGTTGGGGAACACATCAGTGGTCCAGGACATTCGACCTCGGACCTTCGGGTGACCATCCTCCAAAACGAACTTTGGGACAGGCAGCAGCGAAAAGTGGCTGAGCAGAGGCCTTTAGCCAAGTTCAGTACCCATAGGGAGGGCCTCAACCAGGACAGACAGACAGACAGACAGACAGACAGACACACACACACACACACACACACACACACACACACACACAAAGACCCACATGCACACAAAAATTTTGTGGGGTGAATTTGTACATGCAGAGTTACATTGTACTTCGCTCAAAAACTGCATAGATTAATGTAAAACTCCGAGTTCAAAAACTGCATGAATTCATGTAAAACTCTGTTATCTTCACTTTTTAGATTAGAATCAATCTAAACATCATAGCATAGTCAGAGAATACAGGGGGCTAACACCTCCAACAAATTGTCTAGCTAACACCCATTGTTACAGCTAACCTGAGAATGCAATGTTTTTTAAAAAAGGTTTTGTGATTTACACAGGAAAGAAGTTATATCACACTGTAAAGTTTTGCTATAAATTCTGTGCCTTAGAATTGTGTCCTCCACTATCAGCTGATGAAGGAGCGTCGCTCCGAAAGCTAGTGTGCTTCCACTTAAACCTGTTAGACTATAACCTGGTGTTGTGTGATTTTTAACTTTGTACACCCCAGTCCAACACCAGCATCTCCAAATCATGAATTTCATCATGTATTCTTCTAACTATTTTCTGCAGTTTAAGTCTATTTGTTCCAAGTATTAAATAACCTGATGAGGATAAGACTTATGCTTACCCAGCTTCTTCAAATTTGGTAGTAGGTGTATTACGTACAGTCTGTAGTTCTCCTCATTCCTAGTAACTGGATTCAGGCGCAAGTCAAGTTCTTTTAAATTGGTTAAATGACGCAAGCTGGAAATCTCCTTTGAAGACGGCACATTATTATAATACAAATTTAATTTTTCCAACAAATGCAAATTCTCCAAACCCTAAAAAGTCAAAAGATAAGTGTAAAGATAAACTAATCATTCATAAAATAACTGACACTTCTTACACTAACACTGCACTCTTACAAGCTTGCCCCAAACAATAATCAGATACAATCCTTCTAGCATGTGAGATGGACTGCAATAGAATTTTAAAAAACTGATCAACCACCTTCTATAAAAAAGAGAAAATATTATGACAGCTTTAAGTTCCAAGATCCTGATGCCTAAATGTTAGCTTTTAATTTTGGATCAATACCTATATTTTGTAGCCCTTTCAAGCAAAACCCAAATGGCCCCTGGAACCTGGTTCTACTTTATTGTTAGTTTTATACGCAAGGAAGTCAAGTAGTGACACCTCCTACACTTTCCTCTTTTGAAAATTTCCAGCAGGTTTGTTCAATAAGCCAATTACCCACTCTCCCTTATCACATTAACAGATGTTCATAACCAAAACAGTGGTGAACATTTGTTGTCCAATTTAAGTCAGTAGTTGGTAAACTGCTTAATCTCTGTAAAGTCAAATACAGCAGATTCAGAAAATCTGAAATAAAAATAGATCAGAGCAAACATTTTCACTGTCTCCTATGACCTTCTGCTCTCAGATCCAAAATAGTGAGCCCTTCGGAAAGACCCCAAACTTCAACTCCTTACACTCTGCCACAATGTATTCTGAGCTTAACATGACAAAGTTCCCTTTCCCTTGCTTTTATCTCCACACTGGTTTGCCTCACTAAGGGTTTTACTTTGCACAGCATACACTTTTTCCAATCCTCAGAAGTTTTGTTCCAGCTGGACCCCTCCCTCTACCCTCTTAACTTACCTTGGTATTTTCATTGAGAACTACCAGAGAGACGTCAACTGCCTCAATTTATCTGCACCCCCCCAATCAAATTTAATCCTCGTGAACTTCCAAAGCTGTTTTCTCAGGGAAACCTTCACACTGCTGACAAGGGTGGTGTTGTTCGTGATTGCATACCAACTAAGGTTTACCCAGACTCAGAATTACAACTCCTCTTATCTCCGCCTGGAAGCATGGAACAGCAAGACAGCATAGCTGAAAATGTGTTGCAGATAGGGTATACAGAAAGGTATCTTTCGCCTTGGTGATGGGATCAATTTCTGGGACACATTTAAAGCAAGGGTTAAGAGGTTTAGAGGAGATGTAAGGAAAGATTTTTCACTTAAAGTATTGTGGAAATCTAAACTCTCTGCCTGAGTGTTGTAGACAGAAACCCACATAACATTTAAGAAGGATTCATGTGTACTTGCGATGCCAAGGCATACACAGTTATGGGCCAAGTGGAAAATGAGATTAGAATTGTTAGGTAGTTGTTTTTAACCAGCACACAGTCAATGTTCCAAAGGGTCTTTTTCTGTGCTGTAGAAGTTTGTGACTCTATGACAAACTGCCCTCGTAGATCCATCACTTTAATGTGCTCTTGCCCACAGAACTGATTTCTCTCATCAGTTTAGGTGGATCGGCTAAACTAAATTGTCCACAGTATCCAAGGATGTGTAGGTGAGGTGGATTAGACATGCAAAATGCAGGATTACAAGGTAAGGGGTTGAATCTGGGTGGGATGCTGTTCAGAAGGTCAGTATGGACTTAATGGGACAAATCGTCTGCTTCCACACTGTAGGGATTCTATGGTTGATTCTATATTTTTCTTCTCTTTATCCATTCTCTCCAATCTCTATAACTCTTCCAATGTCTTTCAGTGACTTATTGTCTAGCTTCCAGTTTCCTGGGGCTAAACATTTCTTTTTTACTATAAATATTCAATCCTTCCACAGCACCATCACCACCCTGCAAGACAGCTGGGGATACTCTACTACTTCCTTAGAGGTCCAACTAGCCTCCATCCACTGCCATTGTCCTCCCTTTGGCTAAACAGTTTCGCAAATCAAACAACTTCTCTTTCAACTTCATCCACTACCTCAAAATAAATGGTGTTCTTACAAGTATCGATATAAATCCTTGTTATCAAAATATTATTTTAAGTCATATCAAACACTCATCATCCCACTTCTATTCAGATTCCTTCCCTCACCTCCTTTTCTAATGCATTGATTACTGTATTAGTACTACCTCCTGCTATCAGTCTGAATGGAACATTTTGTCAACTATGTTTTCAATTTCCATTTTTCCCATGCTTTCACGTGGTCCTTCTCTGATTTTTGCAACCACACTTTGAGATCAGTTATCAATCAAAATTCACTGCAAGTCCACTTGACTCCACTTACTCTTAGGAGAAAGTGAGGACTGCAGATGCTGGAATATCAGAGCTGAAAAATGTGTTGCTGGAAAAGTGCAGCAGGTCAGGCAGCACAAAGGAGTAGGAGAATCGACGTTTTAGGCATAAGGACTCTATTCTGACAGTTTCTCTGGTGCTTCAAATATCTGATCTGATGATGCCACTTTTCACACTGCTGGTTTGACTTGCAACTTTGATTGATTATCTGACCTGCTACAAATTTCCATCTTTTTTTAGTTATCAATATTTCTGGATAACCTATCTAATGCCTTTTATAATGGCCAATCCAATCTTATCGTCTTTTCTTAATGCTATTTAAGAAGTGATCTTTCCTCTTCTGGTCTCCTTCCTATCGGAAGGATGTTGTGAAACTTGAAAGGATTCAGAAAAGATTTACAAGGATGTTGTCAGGGTTGGAGGATTGGAGCTACAGTTGAATAGGCTAGGGCTGTTTTCCCTGGGCTGTCAGAGGCTGAGGGGTGACCTTATGGAGGTTTATATAATCATGAGGGGCATAGATAGGATAAATAGGCAAAGTCTTTTCCCTGGGGTCGGGGAGTCCAGAACTAGAGGGAATAGGTTTAGGGTGAGAGGAGAAAGATATAAAAGAGACCTAAGGGGCAACTTTTTCACACAGAGGGTGGTACGTCTATGGAATGAGCTGCCAGAGAAAGTGGTGGAGGCTAGTATGATTGCAACATTTAAGAGGCATCTAGATGGGTATATGAATAGGAAGGATTTGGAAGGATATGGGCTGGGTGCTGGCAGGTGGGACTAGATTGGGTTGGGGTATCTGGTCAGCATGGACGAGTTGGACCGAAAGGTCTGTTTCTGTGCTGTACATCTCTATAACTATGACTCTATAACTTCTTCACTGCTCATTTTCTCTCCAATTAACTCACTCCAACAACCATGCAGAAGACATTATGAAAAAAATGTTGGCCAATTCCAGAATATCTGCAATAAATCTGACTAATCAAGAATTTCCACTCAATGGTTTTTTTTTCTTAAGCTTTCTCAACCTAAGAATTTTTAAAAATAAGGCAACAGCATAAACCAAATGAAATTCTACTGATTATAGTTTTACATGTTATTCTTAGAAAGCAAGGAATGCTGCTCAGACCAAATTTATTGCAAATTCTTAGCTACTCTATGAAGTCAGTAGCTGGATTTCTTTTATAGCTTACTTCAGTAGAATTAATTATTCTTAATGTTTGTCTAATCTTGGACATTAATATGATATGTCATTAAATTAAGTAAAGTAATGACTGATCCTCAAACTATGCAAATTCTATATCACATTCACAGCAGAGATTGATTAATAATTATGTAGGGATTTTACAAATATAATTTCTGAATAATACACGAATCAAAATAGGAAATTGGAGATCCCTACTTACTACGAATGAACAGGAGACTCACCCCCAGGCTAACAATGGAATTTCTTGACAAATCCAGAGATTTGAGTCTCTTGAAGTTCAGAAAAGCATCTCCAAGAGAGACAATTTTGTCACTGTAAGTTCCCTGCAATGAGAGAAACTCCACTTCATCTGAAAAAAAAGCAAAATGTTCAAATGCAAGAATTTTAATTTACTTTTGAATTATTATTTTTATTATGCTATGACCTGTTTATCCAGTCTATCCTGTACAAGTACCATTAGTGCAAATTATTTAGTGAAAAAGTCTGAACTGAAAGAGATGGCTAATGTGCTCAGAAAATCAACCTGTGTGGAAAAGATAATGGTAGAAAGTGGAGAACTGCAGATGCTGGAGATCAGAGTCGAGAGTGCGGTGCTGGGAACGCACAGCTGATCAGGCAGCACCTAAGGAGCAGGAAATCGAAGTTTTGGACATAAGCCCTTCATTAGGAACTATGGTCAGTTGGTCTCCGGAGACAGAGATGGAGATGGAGAGGTCCAGGAAGGGGAGGGAGGTGTCCAAGATGGTCCAGGTGAATTTGAGAGTGGGGTGAAAGGTTTGGTGATGTAGATAAACTGTTCAACCTTTCTGTGGGAGCACGAGGTGGCGACGATACAGTCATCAATGTAGCAGACGAACAGATGGGGGGGTGATGCCGGTCTAACAGTGGAAGATGGACTGTTCCACATACCTAACAAAGAGGCAAGCATAGCTGGGCACCATGCGGGTGCCTATGGCTAACCCTTTGGTTTGGAGGAAGTGGGAGAATTGGAAGGAGAAGTTCTGATGGGTGAGAATCAGTACAGCCAGGCGGATGAGGGTGTCTGTGGAAGGGTATTGGTTGGGACGGCGCAAGAGGAAGAAATGGAGGCCTTCGTCGAGGTGGATGGATGCTTACAGGGACTGGATATCCATAGTGAAGATGAGGCTTTGGGGGATAGGGGAATGAAAATCTTGGAAGAGGTGAAGGGCATGGGTGGTGTCCTGAATGTAGGTAGGGAGTTCATGGACTAAGGGGGACAGGACAGTGTCAAGGTATGCAGAGATAATTCAGTGGGACAGGAGCAGGCTGAGACAATGGGTAAACCAGGGAAGTCAGGTTTGTGAATCTTTGGTAGGGGGTAGAAACGGGCAGTGCAGGGCTTATAGACAATGAGATTGGAGGTTGTCAATGGGAGATCCCCAGAAATGATGAGGTTGCGGATGGTCTGGGAGATGATAGTTTAGTGATGGGAGGTGAGGTCGTGGTCAAGGGGGCAGTAGGAGGAGGTGTCTGCAAGTTGGCACCTGGCTTCAGCGGTGTAGAGGTCGGTGTGCCAAAACCATTTTTGCACCCCCCTTGTCTGTGGGTTTGATGGTGAGGTTGGGGTTGGAGCGGAGGCAGTAAAAGGTTGCGTGTTCTGAGGGTGGGAGATTGGAGTGGCTGAGAGGGTTGGACAGATTGAGGCGGTCAATGTCATGGCTTCAGTAGAAATGAAGAGTTCAAGAGCAGGTAACATGCTAGCACCGGGTGTCCAGGTGGATGGGGTTTGTGGAGGCAAGAGGAGGGGTCCTCAGTGGGTGGGCCGGGAGTCTTGATTGAAAAAGTGTGTCCGGAGCCAGAGGAAGAAACGTTCAACGTCGCAAAGTGCGTCAAACTCATTACTCTGGGAGCGTAGAGGGATGAAGGTGAGGCCTTTGCTGAGGACTAAATGTTCATCCTCAGTGAGGGGGAGGTCTGGGAGAATAATAAAGACATGGCAGGGCTGGGAGCTAGGAACTGGGTGGGGCTGGACCTGGGTGAGGTGGTGCAGTCAGTCACTTGAGTGGGCGTGCTTATAGGGTCAGGAGTGACGCTCACAAATGGGGCAGAGATGATGTCACACATGATGGCAGCAACATTGCGGTCTGGTTCTCGGTGAGTGACGTTATTGGTGGCGGAAGTGATGTTGACAATGGAGTCATCCGTGTCCAAGTGAGTGAAGTTTTGGGGAGGAAGTGGCAGTGCGGCGGCAACTGCTGGTGTGGAAGTGATATGCAGAGTAGGTATCGCGACTGTGCTGGAGGCAGCGAATCTGGTGGCGGCGGTGGACCCTAACGTGGTAGGGAAGGCGGGTGTCTTTCCGGCAATCATGGAGGTAGTTGTCTGGGTGGCAATCACGGAGGTGCTGTGGTCAGCAGTGACTATGGTCCGCACGGGGGCAGAAGTGACGTCATCATTCGCCCTGGTAGTTGTGGAAGGAACAGCTGCGTGGCTAATGGTGTCTGAGAAGTTCCAGAAGCCGGGAAGGCTCTGAAATGGTCGAGGAACCCATGTATTGAGGTAAGTACATGGAGGTTTGTTTAACTTACTTTCTTTTATGTCCAATATAGTGGAGAAAAACATTTGTTGAGCGTGTGAATTCTTCTGAGGATGTGGAACAGCAGAGGTCCATTGCAGGTCTGGGAGAGTGTGTCCCTGAGCTGAAGCAGAGCGGATTGCATTAGAGTAGGTAGCAGCGCATGGCTGCTAGCGTGGAGAAGAGTATCTGGAAAGAGAATCGTTGCTGACATTTTCAGATCTGTATTATTCTGGTTATCCTGTTCAGGTCCAAATTGTATTGGTCTGAATATAGTCCGGAGTCCATGTGAGATCATTTGGTTCCGTAAGCAGGCACTGAGAAAGGAGATGTGGCTGTGGTAGTGAGTCTGCTTCAGGACGTGGCTGGAAAGCTTCCTGATGAAGGTCGTATGCCTGAAATGTCGTTTCTTCTGCTCCTCGGATGCTGCCTGACCTACTGTGCTTTTCCAGCACCATACTCTCGACTGGGAAAGATAATGGGCTGATTTTTTTGTAAAATTTAACAACATGCATAGTGAATACCACTATTAATACACAGATTGGCTAACAACATGCAGCACCACAACTTTATGGGTGATTCGTTCCACTCATTGTGAAAACAACTTGCCCATTAACCTTCATGAGTTTCATGAACACATTAATTTTGCATTAGACATAACTTTCCAGATATTTCCTAACCAACCTGCTCAGAGATATTTTGATACGTCTCTGGAACAGGTGAGGCTTGAACTCAGGCCTTCTGCTTAGAGATATGGACATCACTACTGCATCACAAGCTACCACTGACCATATTTTTTTTAATATAAATCCAGATGTATTATCAGGTACAACCGAATAGCATTCTCACCACCAAATCACTGAACACAACTTTCTATTGTGAATTTAATCATTAAAGCACCAGCATCATTTTAATGTGTGAGCTGTAATTGCTTTCAATCAACCTCGCCAGAAAATGAACAACTACATGTGGAGTCTCATTCTTTAAGCGGGTGAACTGCTGCTGGGCGTTACTTCTAAGTGTCACATTTACCAAATGAGCAACAGCCGTCACTGGAAACGCTTCTGTTGAGCTCCAGGGATCTACGGAGAGGGTGAAAGTTGATGTCTAGCCCCGCGTGAGGGAAGCCATCACAGAGAAACTGATCGTGCCCAACCAAACATGGGCTGGGGAGGGGTAACAGTGGTTGCCATGGAGGGATAACAACTCGCTCCGTCTGAATCCCTAGCCCGAAAGCCAGTGGCATCATCCTGCGCCCCCGGATTTCCAACTCTTACCCAGTCTTTGGTTGTTCAGTTGGGCCTTGTCTCTGATCCATTCTTCAGTTGCTTCCAACTCCACCGCCGCCATTTTCCTTTCTCTACACCCCCTTCCCCTCTTCGACTAAACTATCTGTTTCCTTTTGTGTGTGTCTCTCGTTGGCTCTGTCTCTCCCTGACTCGCAGTCACACAACACTACCTTCCCTCGTCGGCTGGACCTCCAAACAATCGACCTCAAACCAAATCACAGAGCTGCCGGCTCAGACATGCCCGGAGCGGAGCTGCGGCACGGCCATGGCCCCGGTTGCTGTGGAAGCTGCTTGCGGGGGTCGTGTTTCGGGTTGCTGGGCAACGGGCGCGGGGGACAAGGTAGGGGCGGAGCTGAAGTTGGGGGGGTGGGAGGGGTCTGGAGGAGAGGCGGTGTGTGAGCTCGCCACGCCCTCTGCAGGTGAGCGGGGGAAGTGGAGCACGAGGAGATGGAGTGGAGAAAGGAAGAGGAGACTGCCGCGCGAGTCCCGAGCAACCAGTGGCAGGCGCACTGACGCCAACTTGCTGCACTTTTACTACATCAGTGGCACATTGTGACGTCATAATGCAGGTGGTTGTGGGGGGGGGGAATATTATAAGGTGAGACACAAACAATGCCCCAAACGCAGTTGCCTGCTGTGTGTGGGGGGGTTGGGGTGTGTGCCAGCCTTGCATCAAGGCAAGGAAAATGGGAGATATCAAAACCACATGGATGGTCCTTAAGATGCAATCAATCAGTAGTGCTACCTCCAACTATAAGGAGAAGCGATCTTTTTAGAGAGAACACAGTATCGAGAAAGAGTGTCCCTGCTGCTGTCAGCCTCCACCCCTGCAAACTTGTCGATTCAAACTGCCTCCCAACTCCCAACCTCTTCTCTTAATCTGGGACTGAAATGATTATAGATTACCGCTCTGTGATGCTCACAGCTCTGAGGAGCCAGCGGTGGGGAAATAAAGCAGACAGGGCATTCAAGAAATTTTATTTTTTTCAATTTCTCCTAACCTTTTGCGAACTGAGGTCAAAATAAGCTATTTTGGGTGCACCCTTCTTCAGAACTGGGGGTGGGTGTAAGGGGAGCTGCAGATAAAGGGGGTTGCAAGGGCAGGGTGGTGAAGTGGAGATAGGTGAAAGCAGGTAGAGGGTATGACCTGGTTGGCTCCCACTGACCAACCAGGTGGTACCCTCTACCTGCCTTCATCTATCCGCACATTGTCACCCTGCTCCTGCCGCCCCCTTTATCCGCAGCTCCCCTTCTATCCACTCCCAGTCCCGAAGAATGGTTACACCTGAAATGTTGACTTCTCCACCTCCTGATGCTGCCTGGCTTGCTATGTCCTTCCAGCCTCTGGCTTGTCTACCTTGAATTCTAGCATCTGCAGTTTTTTTTGTCTCTAAAGTAAGCTATTTGAAAAGAATTATTTAACCAAGCAAGGAAGAATTTGTTTATTTCCCAGTGGAAGCAAAGCTCCAAGACATTCTGTGATTAATGGTGGGAATCTGGCAGGAGTCAGGATACCATCGGGATCTTGAAGTCATGTCATGAAAGCTCCAGGAATGCATCTAATCAGAGTTGCGAACTTTAACTTCAACTCATCCAAAAAACTTTGCTGCTAGTATTCCAACTCATGCCAAATCCCACTCACCCATTGCCCTCATGCTCGCTGACCTACAAGCGCTCCTGTTGCACCAGCACTACAATGCCAAAGTATTCTTTAAAACTAAAGTAAAATTTTCAAGTCACATTTTTCTACAGCAGTTTAAAAAGAAACACACACTAAGAATGATTTAGTAAATGGAAAAGTGGTATTTGGAGTTTTGCAACAAATCCCTATCTATTTTATTTTGGAAAATGAACTGATTGGTGCATAGATGTTGGCTTTACCTAGGATGGTGAAACAACCAGTAGAAGTAACCAAAACTGAGGTGTCACGGGAGGAACATCCTGCAATGTTTTCTAAATATGTCATGACCATATCTCTGCCCCATTGAATGAGGCAGTGAGAGGGGTCAGCAATGAAAAAGGAAAAGATTTGGAAATTTAGTTATCTGACTAAACGTTTGAAAAATTAAATGTGATGGACAAAGGAAAAGAGAAATATGCTGATCTGTTTAGTCCATCTTCTTTAACACAAAATGCAACAAACAGATCCTACATTCAGAGAGTTAAACTAAACATTTTAGTCAAAAATGAATCAGAATCATTGCCTGAGTTTTGTTATTTAAAAGACAAAGAGAAAATGAAGACCACCTCAAGAATGAATCCGTAAGGATGATGAATTAGCCCATTAAGATTTAGACCATCTGAGTATCACAACAAAAGTTTACAAATGGATCACAAAATTCCAATGACAGGTCACTTAGGTATTAGGAAAACACATGCTAAATAGTAAAACATTTTTATTGTCTAGGAGTACATAAACATACAACTACATTTTGCCATTAGTTGGGAAAACCCAATCATCAACTAGACCAATGCTTTTCATTCCAACACTAACTTTCAAAGAACCACTGAGTAGGGTATTGATTATGTATGAACACTATCTAAAATCAAGAGTGGAAATCAATATCTTTTTACAATTATAGATGTTTGAACAAGATTTCCTGAAGGTGTGACTTAGAGAAAAAGCATGGCAAAAATAGTTGTGAAAATGCTAATAGAATGTTTTACAAAACATGTATTATCCAAAGAAATACAATCAAATCGAGTTTCATGTGTTATGTCACAAATATTCAAAGAAATAATGAATAGTTTGGGAATAAACCAATTTACATCTTCAATATATCACAACAAAGCTCAAAGATTATGATGAGAGTTAGTTATCAAGAATGTCCAAATTAATTCCATTATTTTTCCAGGTGTCACAGGTATCTGAATGAGGCATTAAACTTCAATCACATGCTTTTTGAAAACAAAACATGTAGTTCACTGTTCCAAATGACTTTCTGACCTCTTAAAAAGTTATCTTGACAGAATTGAAACCACAAATGTATTTCACCTCTACTCGAAAATCCAAATTCCAAGTCATTACATATCACTGCAATCTCCCAAAGATAAAGATAGTAAAAAGGCATCCTTAAAACATATTTTGATTTTCGAACAGAATTCTTTCTTATTGCTGTTTCTATTTTACATTTACAGTAATAAAATATATTTACGGTAAACACAACATATAAGAGTCATAAATCCATTTTCATCATGGTATTCATTTTCATTCACATATGTACTTCAAAATTATCCACTGTAAATGGTCTTTGCTTTTTATGTAAACTTATGTTAAAGTTATGTTGTTGGAGCATTAAACTTCAATAACAGTCTTAGGCATTTGTAATGGAATCTCCTAAAATAATGCAAGGAATTATGGTGCTTATAAGTAATAATTATTTCAGAATTATTGGATTTATTGTTACACTCCCAGTTGATTTTATTACTGGACAAGTCAGATCCCAGCTATGAGAATTTGTGTGGATGTTTGAAAATTATCAAAACTGAAAAGGAATCTAGGCTGTCAGAACAAGAAAATAGTATCGAGGGGATCAACAGTAGAAAGAATAATGAAAGAGTTAAAATAGGACTTGGACTTCACTGGGATTGAGTATCTATAAAGGACATTCTTGGGAAAAAATTGAAATGTATGATCTATCAAACCAGGTTTCCCACTTGTTCAGTATTATCATCAGCTGGGACCATACAAATTTCAAGTATGTGCATGAATGTTTGGAAATCACTTAGCTTGTGATGCATATACTTTTTATGCCTGTCAAGCAATTTCGAACAGATGTCAGGGCAGTATAGTGACTTGCTTAGATAGTTAGCAGTGGGGCATCCCCGTTGTCATTGGCAGGAATCCTGTGCAATGCTAAGTTTTTCCAGGTGCATATGTTGCAGCAGCTATTTCTTCTGAACATTTGTTTTTGCTCCATAAGTTCAACTAGTCATACCTCCAGAAATCTTGGGGAATGTCCATACAAATTCAATGCAATAATGTTCAAGTTACCACTAATTTCAATATCTCAAGTGACATCTCCTGGCAGATCTCAGTGTTTGAATTTAGGAAACATCCATTTTCCATAGCTCCAAAATTCAAAGATGACTCCACAAATAGGATTAAGTTTTCTGAGCTTTGAGCAGGTTTAATGGCCATAGCTTGTAGCCAGACTTGACCTCTGATCTCCCTGTTTTATCTTAAAAGGAGGACCAGCCAGGAGTGGATCTAACTTAAGTCATTAGAAAGAAAATTCACAGGTTAAGTTGTTTAAAGTTAAAAATCACACAGCACAGGTTATAGTCCAACAGGTTAATTTGAAAGTACTAGCTTTTGGAGTGCTGCTCCTTCATCAGGAGGCATTTCCATATCATAAGTTGTTTTACAATGCTCTTCTATTCTTATGAGGAAGGCCTCAACCTTTGGTAACACTGAGATTTTCTGCAATGCTTCTTCCACATTTTTAATGTTCACTTGTCAGTCAGGGTACCCTTGATGGGTTGCCCTTGATGGGTGTTGGGTACTCATTTTCCTGATAATAGGAATCACAGGCATGGGAGCTACACAATGTCTTCTTTAAGTCTTTTTTGCAGAAGTGTGGCTATTACGTAGATGGGCTCAGCTGGCCAGGCAGCAACCGAGGAGTTGGAGAGTTGGTGTTTTGAGCATAAGCTGTTCATCAGGAATGTTCTTATGCTTGAAATGTTGACTCTCCAGCTCCTCCGATGCTGCCTGACCGGCTGTGCTTTTCCAGTGCCACACTTTTTGTCTCTGATCTGCAGTCCTCACTTTTTCCTATTTACATGGATTGTACAAAACAACTATAAAGATGCAATAGCTTCTTAGATATTAAAAGGCAGCTGCTACCTGTCTGATCACGACTCACATTCTTATACCCTTGTGGTTTCTGTGGTTTGGGTGTAACTGTATTTGTTAATTTCTATAGCAATGGCACTTGAAATTGATCTCTGCGGTTAACAGCAATTGTTCAGTGAAGTGCTTCACATCACATGAAACTAATCTTGCAGTTACCCCTTGCTGTTCACTTAAGGGCTTCAATCATTTTAAAGGTCATGTATTCCCTCAATAATCAATTTTGCATTTAGCAATACAAAACTGCTATTCTTGCCCTGTATGTAACTGCTAAGAACGCATCCCTGCTCCAAATGAGTTATTTAGCATCATAAAACCAGTATTTTTCCCTGTAAGTAGTTGCTAAGCACTCACTCCTGATCTAATCAACTCACATTATGTTTTCTCTAATCTGATTAAATCCAATTTAACCCTTTCTTGTTCTGTGAGCTTCCACTGAATCCCACGACTCCCCCCTTTTTGATTCTTAATAATTAACTAAGAATCATTACATACACAAAGCAAAAAACATTTGAAAATTTGAACACAAACATATGTATAAGATAAACAAAAAAAGTTGTTAACATTCAACTTACCCTTTGCAATGGAAGTACATGTTACCAGAGAGATTGGAACAATTGCAAGTCCCACAAACAGAGTAAGGTTTTTCATGATGGAGGAGTTTATGTGTCTCACAAAGCTGGTTTCTTTTTTCTAAAATCTGTTCCTTTTCGCAAGGATAATATGTCTTTGGTTTTTTTCAGAGGGGTAGTAAACTGCTTTCAGTGCCGATTAGTCTGGTTTGGTACAGAGATTAAAGGGTATCAAGAGGCTTTTTTGTTTATATGTAAACAGATGAGTCTTCAGGCCAAAGTGATCATGTTTTAGAAGTGACTGTATAATGAAAGGGGAGTGGTCGGCTCTCTAGTTGAACAGTTTAGTTCAGTCCAGAACTGGTTGGGGGTTCAACAGTAGCTGTATGGAGACAAACTCTCTCTCTCTCTCTCTCTCTGCCCTTCTAACTTCAACCTGTAAGCATGTGTTCCATTTGTACTGGTTTTTAAGGGGGTTTGCTTATTGGGACTGTTGGTATATTCAGAATAGTATAATTAAGTCAAGTTTGGATGGACTGAGTTCTGTAGGGATTCTTTATTTTGTTATTTGTGTTTTATTATGTAATTTTGTGAATAAAGTTTTGTCTGTTTTAAACCTGGTAGTCAACCTAGCTAACTTACTCCAGGTAATTTTTACTGTACACTTCTGAAACAAATTGCAAAGTTATGATCTGGGCTGCCTGCTTAAAAATGTTTTGAGTGGTCTGGCCTAGTCCATAACACGTGTGATGCATATATTGCACCTTCATGGCTGTTTGTGCTGTCAGAAGGATTGATACAGACCTTCCCATTTGGCACCAGTGCTTCTTTGTGTACTTTTTTGATAGAGACCCAGGTGTCAGGGACAATGTGCTACCCATCTTCAGGAGAATCACCCCACACCACTGCAACCTGTTGGGAGGCATAATTAACAGTATTTGTCAGATCCTGAATTATTTCACGTTTTCCTGAAGAAGTCTTTTGTCCCAAATATAACATCTCTTCTTGGGCAATTCATGTTTTCGTAAGGTTTGCCTTATGGCCACAGGAGTGTAAATGGTCAAAGAGGACACCTAAATCCTCCCTATGTTGTCCTTCTGGCTGGGATACTATTACAATATCATCCATGTATTGAATGAGTGTGGATGCCATTGGAGGCAGTTCCACAAGAGATTTTGGAAAGCCATATGGAATGCAGTAGGACTACTGTGAAAGTTCTGCAGCAAACGCGTTTAGGTATACTGTTGGTGTTAGATGGTAAAAGTAAATCATGGTTATACATCTGCGACCAGAAGAACCAACCAAAATCCATTGGCCATGTCCATCACTGAAAAGTATTTGTATTTCAGCGACATCATCTTCTGAGCCACTATAGGTCTCAGAACTCCCTCCAGGGCTTTGAGCACTGGTCGTAATATGGGTTGTACCTGAGCCCTTTGCAGAAGGGCTGTTGCATTACCGAAGTTGGATAGAACTGGGGGTTCGGCTACAGAGGTAGTGTGAGTGATGTATTTTTGATACTCAAAACATTTTTAAGCAGGCAGCCCAGATCATAACTTTGCAATTTGTTTCACAAGTGTACAGTAAAAATTACCTGGAGTAAGTTAGCTAGGTTGACTACTAGGTTTTAAACAGACAAAATTTTATTCACAAAATTACATAATTGGCTTTAATCAGTTCATCTTCAGTGGTTTTCAATTCTACATAAACTGTTTTTAATTGCTTTTTTAGGTTGTTGACTTCTCTATCATGATTCAATTTTTTAATTATTTTGTGTCACTATTTAAGCTGTTGCATTACACACAGTGACCAAAGCAAGTTTGAGAAGATTTGTAGCTCAGATTGAGGTTCTGGATGTAGGTTTGCTCGCTGAGCTGGAAGGTTCATTCCTGGCAGTAGCCTGGCAGTCATTTCTGAGATGTCTTTGATGTAGGGGAGAGTCTACAGGAAAACAACAAATAAGGACCAAATATTGAACTACAGAAACAATCATCCCAACATCCACAAACGAAGGTGCATCAGAACATTATTTCAATGAGCCACCAAACACTGCAGCACAGAGGAACTACACAGAGCAGAGGAAAATCACCTATACAGTATATTCAAAAAGAATGTGTACCCAATGAACAAAATCCACCGATTTCTCAGCAATAAACCCAAACAAGCAGACAAACAGAGCCAGAAACCCTAGCCACTTTCCCAACATCAAAGACATCTCAGAAATGACTGTCAGGCTACTCAGACCTCTTGGCACCTCTTGGTAGCTCACAAACCCACCAACACACTAAAACAGCAGCTAATGAACTTGAAAGACCCTATATAGAAAACAAGCAAAGCTAATATAATTTTCAAAATACCATACGAGGTCTGTAACAAACACTACATTGGACAAACAGGCAGAAAACTAGCCACCAGGATACATGAACACCACTGGCCACAGAAAGACATAGCCCTCTCTCACTAGTATCCTTACATATGGTTGAGGAAGGACACCACTTCGACTGGGTCAACACGTTCATCCCAGGACAAGCCAAACAAACACATGCACAAGAATTCCTAGAAGCATGGCATTCTAATCAGAACTCTACCAACACACACATCGAGTTAGACCCCATCTACCACCCCCTGAGTAAAATAGCAGGAAGTGACTTCACCACAAGAAATGACATCACCACAGGAAATGACATCACCAACCCAAAGAAACCCAAACATATAAATAGAAAGCAGGAATTATCAGCAGTGCTTCGCCTGACGCCCACTGAAGATGCTACCTAGTAGGATGATGAAACGTCTGGAAACGAACCTTCCAGCTCAGTGAGCAAACCTACATCCAGACCACAGTGACCATCCTTTCTTTATCTTTCAGACGGGCTCTTTTTCCCCAAACTCATTTTATATCATTCAGGATCACTGTCCCATGGAGGTTTTATACTTTTAACAGATTTTAGTTAAGGTGTTAAATGGATTGAATCATTGCTCAATATATTCTCTAAGAGTCGGAGACAAAGTCTTCTCTTTCCTGTCCTTTGCTGCCCCAGACATATGCATTCCTTTAGATTCAAACTGAAATTCTTTAGCAGGAAAACAAGTTTCCAACAATTCAGGCATAGTTGGCAGGATCGCAAGAGGACAAAAGGGGGAGAAGACCACTTTACTCTAATCGGTGCCTAGAGGTAAGGGTTCCTCAAAAGTCTTCAGGTGGAAGTGACAGTCTGAAAATGTCCCCTTTCTGATGCAGTCCACCTCCTTTATCTGCAGCTCTCCTTATGCCTACCTCCAGCCCTGAAGAAGGGTTACATCTGAAACATTGACTTCTGCACCTCCTGATGCTGCCTGGCTTGCTGTGTTCTTCCAGCATCCTGCTTGTTTAATTTGAAACACCTTGCCACAGAGAGTTCTGGGGGTAGAGTCCTTGTGTATATTTAAGGCTGACATATACTCTTGGTCAGTAGAAGAATCAAAGCTTAATGGCAAAGGGCAAGAAGGTGAATGTGAGGATTGTCAGATTAACCATGGTCATATTGAATGGTGGAGTAGGGTCAAGGGGCCAAATCGCCTACTCTTACTCTTATGTGTAGTGGTCATGTAGCATCATAAGTTGACTTAAAAAAAAGTCATGGTGATTTGATATTGGGAAGGTTGATTGGTTGTGTGAAATAACACATCCGGTTGTAGAATAGAAAATATAAAAGAAACCCCACGTAGAATCACAGATTCCCTACAGTGCCGAAGTGGGCCATTCAGTCCAACAAGTCCACACTGACCCTCCGAAGACTATCCTATTCATACCCACCCCATCCCTGTAACCCAGCATTTCCCATGGCTAACCCACCTAACCTGCATATCTTTAGACCGTAGGAGGAAACCAGAGCACCCAGATGAAACCCATGCAGACACAGGGAGAATGTGCAAACTCCACATAGACATTCCAGAGGCTGGAATCGAACCCAGCTCCCTGGTGCTGTGAGGCAGCAGTGCTAATAACTGAGCCACCATGCCACTGAAAATATACAAAAAAATGTAGATCCCCAGTCAGGCCTTGGGGTACAATGGTAATGTCACTACATCTGAGCTAGGACACCCAGGTTCAAAGTCTCACCTGAGAGATATTTAAAAACTTTTTTGATTTAAATAAAAACAGCTGATTCGCCCTTTAGAGAGAGGTAGGCACTGCAGGAAATCCAGTGCTTTACGTCCAACTCCATTTTGACTTAGCCCTTTCCCACTTCCTACCACCCACAGATTTTAAAACATAGAATATAGCACAGTACAGGTCCTTTGACCCTCAATGTTATGCCAACCTGTGAAATCAATCTGAAGCCCATCTAACCTACACTATTCTATTCTCCTCCATATGCGTACGCAATGACCATTTAAATGCCCTTAGAGTTGGCAAGTCTACGACAGTTGCAGGCAGTGGGTTCCATGCCCCTACTACTCTCTGAGTAATGAAACTACCTCTGACATGTTGATAGTTCACATTGCCCATAATAGGCTTTGAATGTAAGCTTCTAATTTGTTTTATATACATTTGTGAGATGAGTGTTGCTGGCCAGGCCAGCATTTATTGCTCTTCCCAATTGCCCAGAGGACATTTAACAGTCAGCCACATTGCTGTAGGTCTGGAATCACATGTAAGCCAGACTAGGCAAGGATGGCAGTTAACATCCCTAAAGGATATTAATGAACAAGATGGATTTTTTCCTAACAACTGATGATGGTAATTCATGGTCATCATTAGACTCTTAATTCCAGATTTTTATTGAATTCACATTCTTCCATCTGTTGTGGCAGGAATTGAACTTAGTCCCCACAATGTTATCTGGGTCTCTAGATTAACAGCCCATCAATAATACCACTAGGCTATCATATCTGCTTAGATTGGCTGCATGAATGATTACTGGTGATGGTTAATAGTTAAAAACAAAAATAAAATCAGTGATTTGACAGTGGGAAAGTTGTTTGGTTCTATGTGATAACACTTTTGGATCTGAAAAAAGGAAAACAGATTCTCTAGGGCTCTTGTGGTGCAGTGATAACGTTTCTCACCTCTGAACCAAGAGACCTGGGTTCACTTCCCACCTGCTTCAGAGGTGTGTAATGACCTGTCTAGACACTGATTTAAAAGAACGCTGCCTATGACCATACTAATCTAAAGACCATTGGATCTCAGAAGTTAAGCAGATACAGCCCTGGTTAGGACCCAGATGGGACACCACCTGGGAATACCAGATGTAGTAGGCTTCACCCCACCATCTTAATTTTGATTTAGCCTTTCCTGCTCTCCCTACTCCCCTCCTCACTTTAGATGGTTTGCATTTCCCATAATGGGCTCTGCATATAAACCTCAAATTAGCTGTCTGAGTCATTATTGGTGGTAGTCATTAATTTAAAAACAAATGGAGAAAGTCATGGTGACTTGGAGGTAGAAAAGTCATTTGGTAGTGTGTTGAAAATTCTATGGATATAGAAAATAAAGCAGATCCACAAGGGGGAGATTTCTCATGGTGCTGTGGTATGTCTCTATCCTTGAATCAAGGGGCCCAAGTTCGGGTCCCACCAGCTCGAGAATTGTTAATAATATCCCTGAACAGGTGCCTGCAAAATACATCTACTGCCCCAGGCTGTTGAGGGTCAGTAGTACAGATGATCCTGACTCATCTTTGTGTCAGAATCTTGTGGGTAAGAACATAAAATAGGTCATTCTGCTATCACATGCATTTTGTTAACACAAATTCACCATAAAACGATTGATGAATTGGGGATACTATTCCAAAGCGTGAACATTTTAAACAAGTGTTGGCTGTAACCTGATTACATCTGTGACAAAGCTGCTCTTTTAACAAGGTTATGCGGACCTTGGCTTTTTTTTTCAGGGAGGTCATGAACAACACAGACTCCGAAAAGTCTGGAGATGAAGAGTTTTAGGGCCAAGTTGATAATAGCTAAGAGGGACTACCTCAGGCAGAAGGCTTTCAAGTTTTTTTTTAAATTTGTACAATGAAAGGGGAATGGCTCATTCTCCCAGTTTAGCTTTTCTCTGTTTTTTTAGCAGTAGTGTAAACAAAGGCGAGTGGACACAAAGATGCAAGTCTAGGCAAGTACTCTCTCTCTCTCTCTCTCTCTGACTTCTATCCTATACGACCTTGTGTTTGATTTTTGCCATGGGGCATTTATGGGGATTGTAGCAAGTATTTGGAACAGCATCATTAAGTTGGGATGATCTGTTGGGGTTTCTGAGAGGCTGTTATTCGGTATTCTGTTTTCTGTTGTTTGTGTTTCAGTCAGTAATCTTGTAAATAAACTCTGTTTTGTTTAAAACAAAGTGGTTTGACCAGTTGGTTTTCTCCAGGAATATCAGCATTACACCTGCTTAAAACAACTAGCAAAGTTAGGGTCTGGGCTACCTTCTTGAAATTTTTTGAGGGGGTCTGGCCTGGTCCATAACACATTGTCAACACTTGACACACTGTTTCTGATGTGTGATTTTTGTATAATGCAGGCTTGCACAAGAATGCAAGTATCACATTATAGATACCTGTAAATCCAAATTGTATTTCTGTGGCATAGAGGTAGAATCCCTACCTCTAAGCCAGGGGGCTTGGGTATATAATAATATCTCTGAACAGGTTGATTAGGAAAAATAAAATAGATTCAGTGGGGGGGGGGGGGAAGATAAACATTTGGCTGTGTGTGATAGCACTTGTGGATATTTTAAAAAAGCACGAATAAAGCAGATCCTGGGGCTGAGGTAAGTGTAACTCAGTTGGCTAAATGGCTATTTGCAATACAGAGAGATGCCAACAGTGTACATTCAATTCCTATGACCGGCTGATGTTACCACAAAGAACTCTCCTCTTCAAACTTTCCACTCACCTGAGGTGTTCTGATCCTTAGATTAAGTCAACAAAAAAATAAAAATTGTGTTTGTCCTAGGCTGGGACTAGCTGTGTATTCCACAAGTAATGGCTCTACTTTGGTGTTCAACAATAAATGATATTCCTTTTCAGTCAAGCTTCCGGAGTCATTGCAGTTATGCAATGTTTGATCTATGTTGATTTAAATTTATTTTTTAGTCAAATTCTTCAAATGTGAAATCTTCTCCTGCAGTTCTTTCTGTCAGTAGCTGTAAAAATAATCTTTTTGAAAAAAAGACGATTGGCTACTACGAGGATTGTAACAACAGACTGAGTCCTAATTGATAACGAGTGAGAGATGAGACTGTGGTGCATTGAACAGTATGAAATGTTGGTGGCTTGGTGTGAGTAAGAGAGATCCTTTGAATGTACAAATACTAATCTTGACTACTTATGTGAAGCCAGTGAATTTTTATTGGCAGAGTAACTGTGTCCTTGAATTCACAGAATTGACCTCCCTGACCCTTCACACAATATGTCTTCAGGTTTCTTGATCCCCTTTGGCGTCATGGCTGAAAAGGCACATTTATCATTTCCTTTTAGCCTCCATCACTAAGACCTCTTTGCACTGCATCAAAAATCTGAGTGCCCTCGTTCTGGCCTTTTGCTCCATTTTCTGTCCACTACTTTCCACCAAAGTCTACATGAAACTATCCAGTTGCCTGTTGCAGCATGAATGCAGCTCCTGTTTAAAAGATTCAGGCTGCCTTTCAGAGATGCATCACACTAATCATCCTACAATGCATGCTACCATTATGTAGATAAGCAAGCAGCGTGAAATTGTGTGCTGCTTTCCTCAGTGAGCATAGGCAGAAGTCAAATCACTTTGCAACATCATCCTTCTCCCAAATTCCCAAGTGCAACATTGGATCTAAGCACATCTTTCCCCCTCTGTTGTGTCAACACATGACTTAATTTTAAAGACGTTAAATTGTCTTCAGCCTTCTCTTTTCAAGACTGATATCCCATTCACTCTTTTATGATGAAATTTATCAGCGTCCTTCACTGGCCTGCCAACTACCATACTAGTTGTGCTATGCTAGGGAGCAACAGTTTTGGAAGTCAGCTGGATATAAAAACTCTGCCTTATTTACAACAATCCCTGCTCCAGTGCATTTAGCTTTTCATAATGCTGAGTGAGCCGATTTAAAGATATGACTGGAGCACATCAAAATGAAAATATTAACGAATGAATAACTTATTCTAGCAGAATAATGTCAAAATCTTAGAGTGAAAGTTGATAATGGGAAAAGGACAGCATCATAGTTATGGAAACGCCTTGCAGCACATCAGCTTTCGAGACTCACAATAGCTACAAGTCATTGATGACTGGAGACATTATTATTTATTACACAACTTTGATGTCACACTCATGTTGCCATGGCCACACCAGGACTTGTAATCTGAATGCTGCCCTTTAAAACATCGAGGGTGAAAAGGCCTTTCTGTAGTCGTTTTACGACATTAGGTGAGCCTCCTCTGTAGTTTTAAGAGAAAAGAATGATTCCAGTTTATCTGTTTTAACATTAAAATTCTGAACTCAGTGTACTTTTACCCTTAGTAAGATCAAATTCGAAACTTTCTATTACACCACAGACTGCAGGGGTTAAAGAGTAAAGCAGTCATATCTATGTAGGAATCATGCATTATATCCTAATACATTACTTATTTTAGGCATATTTATATATGAATTGTTACTGAACTAGTAATCCAGAGATCTGGGTTAATGATACAGAGATATAAGACATTCCAGCAGCCATGTTGTAGTTCTGATAAACATAAGTTTTGTGGGTGTCAGGTATGACATCAGCAAGTGGGTAATTTTCCCATTGACCTCAGCCAGGGATGCTTGATGACATGTAAAGATATACATCAACTGAATGTCAAGGCCAGCTTCTTTCTCCATCTTTTTTACAAAAAAGACCAGCTCTTATGCTTGTGCTTTATGCTTCTCATAAAAGTAGTATGGACCAAACAAAACCAGGCTCCTATCAGTTTGATTCTATTAATAACAACTCTCTCCAGATATCATTACTTTGCCTGAATTAAACATTATAAAAGATGAAAGAAAGACTTGCACATTTACAGCAGGGGGTTTCAAATTGCTTTGCAGTCCATGAAGTATTTTTCTGTTAAAGGCACTGTCACAATGCAGGAACACTGCAGTATATTTGCTTTGAGCAGACAACAATAAATTAAATTACCAGATTATTTTTGTAAATATCTGTTGATAAATGTTGGCCATGGTAAAGTGCAAACTTTCCAATTCATTTGAAAGATTGCTTCCACCTCATCAGCAGGTACAAACTTGACTTGATGTCATATCTGAAAGATGGTTTCTCCAACCGTACAGCACTCCCTCTGCACACAACAACACTCGATTATAAGAACAGAAAGTACTGCAAATGCTGGAAATTGGAATCAAAAACAGAAATTGCTGGAAAAACTCCTCTCGTCTGAGAAAGGGTCACTAGAGACAACACGTTAACTCTGATTTCTCTGCAATAGATGCTGCCAGACATGCTGAGCTTTTCCAGCAATTTCTGTTTTTGTTCCATATTAGATTATGTTCTCAAACCTCCAGAATAGGGTTTGAATCCACAAATGTTGAAATCAGAAGTGAAAGTACCACCTTACAAAAAGAAAACAGTAATGCTACATCAATATGATAGCCATAAGTCTTTCCCAACATCTTCAATCATTATACTCAATCCTTTCTTCCCAGCATATAATAGAGGTCATTCCCTAAATATTAAATCCTCTCTTCCAATTGTTCACAGGGCAACTTAAGCAACCTGTGGGACTTCAAAAATGGCAGGCACATCCAATAATATGGCAGCTTTGCATGACTCATTTAAAAAGTTTGCTATGCACGGGGATACCGCTTCAACTGGTAATGAAATGAATGGGAAAAACTGGTCCAAACTCTGCAAAGACTGCAAAGTCATCGATGGCAAAACAGTAACTTCAACAGATGTGGACATTCTGTTTTCGAAAGTAAAGTAGGTACCAGGTATTGAGTAACAATATAATTTTGTTGAATTTATGCCTTCATGAAAGAAAATGTTGTAAGTTCAATAACTGAGGTCGTTGATTCAGCTGTGCACAGCCCATGATTTTTGACACAGCGCATTCCCAATCTTAGCTGCACTATCAGGTAGAGAATGATTACTGTTCTGTCCTTTACCAGATTAGAGAACTTTATTTTTATCCATTCAGTGGGTGTCGCTGGCCAGGCCAGCATCTATTGCTCATCCCTAGTATGATGGAGCCGACTCACCATCTGATTGACAGCACTTCTGCACCATCTTTTCTAAATTCTTTCATGGGATGTTGGTGTCGCTGACAAGGACAGCAATAACTTTCCTTCCCTAATTGCCCTTGAGAAGATAATGGTGAGCTGCCTTCTTGCATCATTGTAGTCCATTTGGCGAGGGTCCCCAGACAATGGTGTTTTATAGAAAGCTTCAGGGGGTTTTATGCAATGATCATGAATGAATGGGAATATCTTTCCAAGTCAGCCTGGTATGTAATTTAGAAAAACTTGCATATAGTGGTAGTCCTATCTTCTGCACTTGTCCTTCTAGATCCTGGGGTCATTAGTCCAGGGAGTACTGTCAAAATGGTTTGGCAAGTTATTGAAGAGTTGTGGTTCTGTTCGCCAAGCTGGGAATTTGTGTTACAGACATTTCGTCCCCTGTCTAGATGACATCCTCAGTGTTTGGGAGCCTCCTGTGATGCGCTTCTGTGATGTTTCCTCCGGCATTTATAGTGGTTTGTCTCTGCCGCTTCTGGTTTTCAGTTCCAGCTGTCCGCTGCAGTGGCCGGTATATTGGGTCCAGGTCGATGTGTTTGTTGATAGAATCTGTGCATGAGTGTCATGCCTCTAGGAATTCCCTAGAGTTATTGAAGAGTATTTTGCATTTGCACTACAGGCGCAGTAATGAGGTGAGTCAATATGTTTAAGGTAGTGGTGTGTTACCTATCAAGTGAACTGCTTTGCCCTTGATGATGACGGGCTTGTTAAGTGTTGTTGAAGCTCCAATCTTTTAGGCAAGTGGGGATTATTCTATGATGCTCCAAGTTTGTGCCTCATGGTTGTATGAAATGTTCTGGGGACCTGGAAATTGAACCTCTCCTTGTATTCATATGGCTGATCCAGTTAAGTTTCCTGTCAATGATGTTGCCAGGATATTGGTGGAGAGTTCAACAGTGGTGATCCTGTTGAATGTCAAGGGACAATGGTCAGATTCTTTCTTGTTTGAGATGCTTATGGCCTGGCAATTGTGGGCGCAAATGGTACTTGTCACTTATGAACTCAAGATTGAATGTTGGCTGTGTCCTGATACACACGAGCACAGAATTAACTACCCATCTCGAATTTTACTAAATAATGTGGTAGTGAACCACCTTTTTGAACCACTGCAGTCTATGGGATAAAGGTAGTTTCACAGTGCTGTTGGGAAGGGAATTCCAGGACTTTAATAAAGAAACAATGAAGGAAGTGATGCATTTCTGAGTCAGGGTAATGGGTGACTTGCAGATAGATGGTGGTGTTTACATAAGCCTAATCTCATTGTCCCCTGCTGGAGTTAGAAGTCAGGAGTTTGGAAGTGGGTGTAGAAGAAGCTTTTCAGAACTTTCTGCATTGCATATTAATGATGGTACCCATTACTACACTGTGTACAGATGATAGAGGACATGTACGTTCAAAATGATGAATGATGTGTCAATCAAGTTGGCTGTTTTATCCCAGATGATGTCAAACTTCTTGCGTGTTTTTTTGTAATTCTTTTGTGGATGTGGACATTACTGACTAGGCTAGCATTTACTTCCTACCTCGAGGAGACCTTGAGATCTCAAAGCTAATGATGCTCATTACGTCACAGACATGACTTGTAGGTGATGGACAGTTTTTCCATTGGGAGTGTCAGGAGTTGAATCATTCAGGATTTCACCATAGCCTCTGGCCTGCTTTTGCAGCCATGGTATTTATGTATTGGATTTAGTTAGATTTATGGTCAGTAATGACCCAAGGATGTTGATTGTAGGGGATTTGGTCATGATTGCAAACAGGAGCTAATTAAGCCCTTTTGTTTTGGCGATAGAGCAGAAATTGGCTGGTCTGCTTTTCATGGACAGGGTATACTTGGGTATTTTCCCCCAAAATCGGTGATAGCCAGAATTGCATCAGAATGGCTTAGGTAGAGTGGCTAGCTCTGGAGCTTAAGTGTTCAGAACTAAAGCCTGGATGTTGTCTCAGCCCTCAGCCTTACACCTGGACAGAGAGTGAATTGAATTGGATAAGTATTAAACATTTACGGTGCTGGGGAACTCAGGAAGAGGATAAGATGGAACATCAGTTGGACTTTCTTGCTAATGTATAACTTAATCTTTTGCATTGGCTTGTTAGGCTCTCTGATCATTGAGGATGTTTGTAAAAACCTCCTACTCCTAATTATTTAATTGTGTACCAGCATTCGTCAATGAACTCCTGAGGACTGTAGAGCTTTGATTTGATCTGTTGATTGTGGGATTGCTTGGCTCTGTCCATTGCATGCTATTTCACCTGCTTAACATGCATAGGCTCCTTTATTATACCTTCACGAAAGTGATAATCCTTTTAATGTATAAGTGGTGCTGCTCCTGACATCTTGGTATACTCTTCTATACTCTTAAGTTAACATCCTTTCCATTCCTTAGTCTTTCCACATTAATTCTGTTGGATTCATTGTCATTAGGACATGCCACATAGGACTTTATCACAAATATTCGGGGTCATGGGGTTGTATGTAACGTCAGTCTGGATTGATTGGTTAGCAGAGACAAAATTGCCAGCAGGAATAAGATGGATATTTTGCAATTGGCACAGTGGCTCAGTGGTTAGCACTGCAGCCTCACAGCAGTAAGGTCCCAGGTTCAATTCCAGCCTTGGGTGACTGTCTGTGTGGGTTTCTCTGGGTGCTCTGGTTTACTCCCACAGTCCAAAGATGTGCAGGTCAGGTGAATTGGCCATGCTAAATTGCCCGTAGTGTTAGGTGCATTAGTTAGAGTGAAATGGGTCTGGGTGGGTTACTCTCCGGACTGGTTGGGCCGAAGGGCCTGTTTCCACATTGTAGGGAAACTAATCTAGGGAATCTAATCTAATCTATGTGTCAGTGTTGGGCCCCAGCTATTTATAATCTATATCAGTGACTTAGATGAGGGGATTGTTTGTAAGGTTTCCAAGTTTGTTGATCATACAAAATTAATTGGATAAGCAAACTGTGAGGAAGATGCAAAAAGGCTGTATAAGGGATAGAGCTAGATTAAGGGGTGCACAAGGACACGGCAGGTGGAATATAAAGGAGAGAAATGTAAAGTTGTCCACTTTGATTGGAAAAATAAAAAGCACAAGCCTTTACAAATAAGACAGCAAAATGTTGGTAACTGCTGGATGGATGTCCAGAACCAGGGTTTACAGTTAAAGGATATGGTGTGAGCCCTTTAGGACTGAGATAAGGAAAAGATTCTTCACTCTAAGAGTGGTGAACCTGTGAAATTCTTCACCACAGAAAGCAGATGAGGCCAAAAGATTCAATGTTTTCAAGGTGTTTAATATAGTTCTTTGGGCTAATGTGATCAAAAGGGATGGCGCGAAAGCAGAAACAGATTACGAGATGGATGATCAGTCACAATCATTTTGGATGGCAAAGCAGGCTTGAGGGCCAAAATGTGCTCCTCCTGCTTCTATTCCTGTGTTTCAGGGAGACCTGGGTGTTCAAATTACTAAAAATTAACATTCAGGTGCAGAATGCAATCTGCAAAGCAAATAGTATGTTTGCATTCATTGTACAGGGGATGGAGTATTAACACAAAGAAATCTAACTACAACTCTAGAACATAAAACAGTCCAGGCCCTCGATGTTGTGCTGACCTTTTATTCTACTCTAAGATCAAACTAACCTACATACCCTTCATTTTACTATCAAAGAGTCACTTAAATGTCCCTAATGTATCTGACTCTACTACCACCACAGACAGTGCAGTCCACACACCCACCACTCTCTGTGTAAAGAAGAAAGCCTTGGCATCTCCCCTCAAGCTTCCTCTGATCATCTTAAAATTATGCTTCTTTGTGATAGCCACTTCTGCCCTGGGAAAAAGTATCTGACTATTCACTCTATCTATGCCTCTCATCATCTTGTACACCTATTTAGGCCACAATGGGAGTCAGAGTGCAGTTTTGGTCTCATGCTATAGAAGGACATACTTGCCTTAGAGATTGTGCAACTAAGTTTCATTAAGCTAATTCCTGTGATGAAAAAATTATATTATGAGGAGACATTGAATAAATTAGAGCAACATTCTGTAGTGTTTAGAGGAAAGGGAAGTTATCTTATTCAAACATACATTTTTTTAATTGACTTGAAAGGGTAGCTACTGGGACAAAATTTTCCAACTCCCACGACCCCAACACCTTAAATGGAGATCTTGGACTGCTCTCCCTCACCTCCTCATCCTATAATCTCTTGCAACAAGACTCACATGCTCTTGGGTAGGATCAGGTGAGGCCTTGTGTTGTAGGATTTCCTGTTCACCAGGCCTCCATTCAGAATGGCTGTGGGCAGGAAATTGAGAGGAAGTAAAGCTAAAGTTGCTCTTTAATTAAAATCTACAGGATGTTTGGGAAACTCATCACTTGCAATCTCTAAACAGCACCATAGCATGAAAAACAAAGCAAGCTTCAATCTGGGCCAAGAAGATACCTAAAACGTGCTAGTGTTTGAATGCTTATACAAAGCCTAATCTTTTATTTATTTTGAAGCTGAATAGAAGGAGTTTTAATCTACAATCTTGTTTTAATTTCAGATCAAAGTCAGCACGAGTAATCACCTTTGAAGAGTTTAAAATGGCACTGGCAGAACTTGCTCCAAAGAGATTTAAGGGCAAAAGTCAAGAGGAGGCACTGGCATCAATTTATGCCCTGATTGCTGGAAAAGATCCAACTAATGCTGGAGTGACAGTGAGCATTTCAAGTCTCAATCCAAACCTCCGACCTGAAATTACATCATCTTCATTCTCATTTTTCACTAAAATTCCATTAGTTTCCTCGTGTTTTCAGCTTTACAGAGTGGTTACGCCTCATTTTGAAATTCCTGATCTCCGTGTGTCTTGTCTTGACCTGAACAAGACCGATACTGGTATACCTCATTCAGGCTGAGGAGGTGGTAGAGCCATGTCATCAATTGTCTTAATGTATTATCTCACAATGTATGCATGGGTGCACTCAGTTAATACACAAACAATCGAAACACATCCTCGCACATACGCACAATGTACTTGGGCAGTTGGAATTAACTGGGGTTTCACTTGAGTGCATACAAAGAAACATTGTTTGAAATTGTGTTTTGGTTAAGTGAGGAGATCTATGCTTGCTAAGTTTAACTCTGTAGTTAAGTATAAAACTGAGTAACAATTAGCTCCAGTATTATCCTTTAATAACTGTCTCTATGGAGCATAATAATAGACACCAGACAGTAAGGGTTGGTTAGACAGAATCCAGGCATATTCTTCTCTAGTCAGAGTTTTATTTCAATTCACATGTCACAAAACTTCAAAAACGTCGATTACTTGTACTAGGACAGGCAATAAATGCTGGTTAGTTAACGACACCCATGTCCAATGAAAGAATAAAAAAAGTATAATATATATGCACCCAGTTATCATCCAGTTATCCCCTAATTAACACACAACCATCATAAGTTCAGTAGTAACGTTTGGTCTCAGACATCCCCGACAATCCCAACATGGGTTGATGGTAAATGATAGTCTGCCCCATTATAACTTTGAGATTGTATTTAGGTTTAGCACTCTCCTGAGTAATGACACGCCCTTCACATTATCAAACTCACCACCAGAGTCAGCAAAACATTCCATGCAGGAGTTTGTTTCTTTATGTATCCAATCTTATGTTTCCTGAAGAAGGGCTCATGCCCGAAACGTCGATTCTCCTGCTCCTTGGATGTTGCCTGACCTGCTGCGCTTTTCCAGCAACACATTTTCAGTTCTTATGTATCCAGCCTAGCACCTGCCTAATGTGAAGGCCAGAATATGTCACATGCTTGCAGCTTGTTTTGCCTCCATGATTGATATCCTTTAGGTTGTCATATTTAATAAGATACAGGTCAAATACATCGACACAGCAGCAAAAGAGTTCCCTATAATTAGAGAGCAGCCAGATTCTTGTGATTTTCTACCCTTCACACATAGCAAGACAATTAACACCTATTTTGAGCATTACACAAACTGTGAGCATACTTACCTTGGCAGCTTGGGAAGTGCATCTTTTGCACCTCTGCAGTACTCCCACTGTCATTGCTGGTGGAGGGGGTGAGGTTGCTTTGTTCCCGATGAGTGTTTTTGATGTAGCACCTATAATTTTGAGCCTCTGACCTGCTGTTGTGACCATAGGCTTTATATGGTTGGTCTTAGGTTTCTGATCAATGAAAACCTGTGCGATATTGATAATGGTGTATTTAACAACAGTAATGTCATTGAATATCAATGAGAAATGATTTGTTTCTCTCATGTTGTGTCTAGTCATTGCCTGGCAATTTTGTGGTATGAATGTTCCTTGCGCATGCAGGCTAAGTCTGTAAATGTCCACATCTTATTGCACCCAGGCATGGACTGCTTCAGTATCTGAGCAGTTGCAAATAGAAACAGAATGTTGCTTAATCATCAGCAAATATTTGCATTTCTGACTTTATGAAAAAGGGAAGGCTATTAATGAAGCTGCTAATAGTTGGACTTAGGAGAGTGTTTTGATGAACTTGTGGAATAGTGTTTGGGGCTGATTTGACTGGCCTCCATTAACATTAGCATTGTGCAACATATGACACAAACATTGACTTCAATTCTGTTTGTACTTTTCATTGTCACACTGAGTAAAATGCTGTCTTGATGTAAGGGAAGTCACACTCACCTCATCTCTGGAATTCAGCTTTTGTGTCTATGTTTGGATCAAGACTTTTTTGCTCTCAGCACATGTATAGTCCTTAATGGATCACAAACTGAGCTTCGATGAGTAGATTCTTGATGAGTAAAAGGCACTCAATTCCATTGCCTTTCATAATTTTGAAGATGATTGAGCGTATACTGATGGAGTGGTAATTTGTTGGTTTGGATTTGTTCTGCTTTTTGTGGACAGGACATACCTGAGCAAATTTCTACATTATTGGCAGTGTTGTAGCTGTACTGGTACAACTTGCCGAGGGGTATAGTTAGTTTAGGAGAACAAGACTGCAATAGGGCTACTTGGATTTGTCAGAGAGTTCATTTCTGGAGCCTCAGTCCTAGATGGTCTGTCCAGTTATATTCTTCCACTTTTTTGTAGTGATTTGATACAAATAAGTGGCTTGTTTTGCAGCTTCAGAGAGAAGTTAATAAACACAATGAAATCTCACGTAGGCCAGATAGGGTGATGATAGCAGATTTCCTTTTCTCAAAGATAATAATGAACCAGGTAAATTTTGATGTTAATCCAGTAATTTCACAATCATTACAAAGATTTACTTTCTACATTTTCAAATCAACCTGCTCAGGGATTTTATTACACACCTCTGGAACAGGTGGGACCTGAACCTTGGCCTCCTGGCTCACATTTAGGGACACTACCACTGAACCCATCAGATCTCCGAAGACTTGCTTTTTATTCCAAATATAGTAATCAATTGCATTTGAAGTCTGGATTACTAGTCCAGTATTATTACCACAATGTTACCTTCTCCTTCAAGTGTTTTCCTGAATTTGCACAATTTTAATTTGATCAATAATCTTTATGTGAAACTTTATAAGAGTCGATTTGAAGGCATGTCAAAGGCTTACTGCAGTTATGTTGTGTTGTCACTTAGAGTCATAGAGACGTACAGATGGAAACAGACCCTTCGGTCCAACCCGTCCATGCCGAACTGATAGCCCAACCCAATTTAGTCCCACCTGCCAGCATCCAGCCCATATCCCTCCAAACCCTTCCTATTCATATACCCGTCCATGATAAAAGACAATCCAAGACTTGTTTAACTAGACTTGTAAACATCCTCACCACACATCAGCACCGGTTTTGATATAGTATTTTTAAAGCTTCTTGCACTTGCATGGAAGCATTTCAGAGTAGATTTACCTTCTTTCATGTCCCTCAGTATCAGAGTCTGTCTTTGAGATTTTATGCTTTCTCAGGGCTACAGTGTCTGAACTCAGCTACAGGTTACCTCTCCTCTGTCATCTCTTCAGTCTACTATCTGGTTATTCCCTGAGGTTGAAATAGTTTTCCAGTACTCCCTTTGTGCTTCTTGCCTCTCCTTTTGTTCCTATTGAACTAAAATCAAACCTATCTTTTTTTTGTATTCATGCTTTCTATTCTGCTAGAACTGCAATTTAAGTTGACAGGGTGACAGGTAATTGTTTATCTCCTGGAATTTATTCTCAAACACTGGAAGTGTAGCAGAAGTTTTGAGATAATCCTCACATATATGTTTTCAAGGTCTTTTTTTTATATCTATGTGAACTACCAACTTAGAAAATGGACTTGACCACTTCAGTATCTCTTCTAACCTTCCCTCAAATACACACATACAATCCCTCCTTGTTTTTCTGGTACATTTGCTACTTCAATCATTTACTACTTGCTGTGCATGAAATGGACTTTATCTCAGCACAACACAAGCTCAGTATTACAAAAATGACTGACTACGGTTTTTGAAAGCAAACCTGATATCTGTCTTTATCTACATTTTCAAGTAAAATAGAGCATACCATTTCTTCTTTTAGGTTGCATATAAAGGAGGTGGTGTTGACAGACTAACAGACACCTCCAAGTATACTGGAACCCACAAAGAACGCTTCGATGAAAGTGGCAAAGGCAAAGGGCTAAGTGGCAGGGAAGACATAGCTGAAAATACAGGATATGTTGCGAATTACAAAGGAGCTGGAACGTATGATGAAAAAGTGCGAAAATAAGACTGCATAATGCAGCCTGAGACCATTTCCATTAAAGGACTCAATGATCTTTTGTTAATTTGCTTAAGGTCCTCTCCAGCATTTTCAATAAAACAATTAAATTACACCTGTATTTTAACTTTTAACAAACTACTTTCTGGGTAGTAAGTGCAACTCATGGTCTATAGTTGTAACTGTGAGAAGCAATTGCATGAATTGCTGAGTGATGATCAGTCGTCAAAAAAAGCTAAACTTACAAGGAGAATTTTCATGTAAATTATCATCTTTACAAATTGACACCCAGCATGCAAGATTAAGTTTAACAGTAGCTTTAAAAAAAGTTTGTCAGTGTGGTGTATGATGTACATCCCTGCCTTTCTAGGTCGATTATATCACAATTCCCTCTTTTCTGCTATGTAATTTGTTTGAAATCTTGCTGTGAAATATGTTAATAATACATTTAAATTTTGTATCTGTGCACAATTCTTGCTGGCAGTGGAGAATTGTTTGAGATATCTCACAGGAGCTTACAAAGAGAAACACTCCTGCAAGGATGAGAACAAGGTCAGCCACTCGGACCTTGTAGTAACTTGGTGACGGGATACCGGCATCTGTGGAGTCACTTCGCCTCCCTGAAACTGCATGAAATTGACACTCAACTGATTTTTAGTAAAATAACGATTTATATTTTGCACTTCATATCAGTGATGTACATAGAATGACAAATGAAATAAAGCAATAGGTCATTTGGTCAAACCAGTCCATGCCAGTGTTTAAGTTCCACCTTTCCCGAATAAATCTACTATCATCACTGTGATTTCTGGGTAAACCAACACTGCTAATATGATATGATCTGTGTGTTCCCGACATATAAGCCTTTGGAACATACGCAATAAAGACTGGCTTCTTGTTGAGATAGGTGACATGATGTATATTAATAACACGATATACATTGCTGTAAGATCTCCAGCTTCATCTGGGTTCTCTGCTTGGTGACTACGTCAAGCCAAGACCCGGGGATGAAATTTCCCAGATCTGAACACTGTGAGTAATGGTGAGGCTGTTGTGAAATTTTTGATTAGATTACTTACAGTGTGGAAACAGGCCCTTTGGCCCAAGTCCACATCGACTCTCCAAAGGGCAACCCACCCAGACCCATACCCCTTCACCTAACACTATGGGCAATTTAGCATGGCCAATTCACCTAACCTGCACATTTTTGGACTGTGGGAGGATACCGGAGCACCTGGAGGTGGGAAGAAACCCACGCAGACACAGGGAGAAATGTGCAAACTCCACACAGACAGTTGCCTGAGGCAGGGAATTGAACCTGGGTCTCTGGCGCTGTGAGGCAGCAGTGCTAACCACTGTGCCACTGTGCCCATAAGATAACAAAGATAAGAACCTTGCAGGTGAATAGTGAGAGGCCTATTTGTATGCTTGCCATCTAATTATTACTTAATCTCACTTCACTTACACACAAGTTGCTAATTTTCCAGGCAATGGAGAGAATTTAGACAATAGCAATTCCTGACAAGAAAATCTGAGTGAGTACGTATAGCTTGCTGACATCTTTTAGAGACCTGCATCTTGACCAGTGTTTCTAATATCTCAGGGCATGATTCAAGGGCAGTGATCACCTGCATTCTTTGACCATGCAGGCTGGCATTGGACAAGCAACAATTTCTTCAAACGTTCATGGCACATCTTGGACTCACTTATAATGTTGCACTTTGGAGTTCACTGACACTTTACATTGCAATGCTTCTGCTTGGTATCTTTGTGTCCAGGGACAGGCATTAGACTTGAGCATCTCGGTGCATCTGGGGGCTCAGATCTTGCTCTATGAGCACTTTGCACTTACTTGATTACTCACAGGATGTCTACTTTACCCTTCCTTTTTGTGCATTGCTGGCTTGTTCGGAACTTACAGCCTCTCTGTACGTCTGTGGTGTCTTACCTTTCAATGCAGACACAAAGCCAGACATCCTGCCATGTTTTCCAGCAATGAGCAGTCAAGGAGGTGAACATACAGTAGGATGCTACTGTGATACATCAATGTGCAGTATGTGACAACCGATTCCATACCAAACACACTGAATGTCAGGGTTAGGGGTTCTGTTTCATTGCATTTCAGGGAGTGGGTAATGGTCAATCCTGCAGGTTCTGTGCAACCAAGCTGGGGATTATCAATAAGTCAGTCAGGGAGCTACACAGAGAGCAATCAGGGGTGTGCTCAGTTATTATTCAGGGCTGTCCTTCCAAATTGGAAATGTTGAACATGTCTTGAATGCATTTGGCAGGGCGGATGGTGAGAGGATCTTTCCTTTTGTGGAGGAACTTCAAACTAGGACGCATAGTTTAAGAACAAGGGGTCTCCCATTTAATATGGAGATGAAGAGAAAATGTTTCATTCAGAGGGTTGTTAGTCCATGGAATTCTTTTCCTTAAAGAACAGTGGAGGCTGAGTCATTGAATATCTTCAAGGCTGAGTTAGATTTTTGAGTTAAGGATTATGGAGGACAAACAGAAATGTGATCTTCAGGCTGCAAATGAGCCAAGGTGTTATGAAATGGTGGAGCAGGTTTGAGGGGCTTAATGAACTAGTCTATCTCTAGTTCTTGTGTTCTAGCAACCATTCTGCCACTTGCCCCTAACTCAACATTCTCTGACCTTATTCATTAGTTTCTTATGGGCTATCTTTTTAAAAATGCAGATAATTACATCTACTGTTGTCTGTGCTTATGCTTACTCTAGTGCTTCATGTAGAACCATATGACCGGATCTTCCACTTACCTAAAATATAAGTAGTACATAGGTGGGTTATAGACATAAGGAACATTTCATGGGTTGTTCTAAAATTGATTATTTCAGAAGCTGACACTGATGCTAGCAAATTCATCAGCTTTTCAAAGGGAGATGAATGAAAAAAATAGAATTATTCCTGATTGAGAATGATCTGTGCTGCAAGTGAATTTTGGTGCTAGTTGAGGATAATATATCTTTTTCAGGTGATTTCCCTTCATAGTTAAAATAAGTTCTTGACACTCACTGTCCAGATGCTCACATTAAGAATGGCATTTAAATCAAGTAGTAGGAAAAAGGTAGGCATTGTGTAAACATGATCCATGTATCACTGCCTCAGGAAGAATGAGATGGGAAGAAAACTAGAGGAGAAAACAAAACTGTTAAATGAGCAAAATGAATATGTTCACTGAGATTATAAACTAAGGAATCACCAGCAAAATTATGGAAAAACTATAGTAAAGTGGGATTACTTGGATAGCTGTTTTTCAAAGGTCCAGTACTCTGTGTTTTCTACGTTGTAAGTGGCTCCAATGAGGGCTTGACCTGGCCACAATGTGTTCCACACAGCAGCTGAATGCTATTTGTGGAGTGCCTTTGTAGATGCAAAACATAGTTCCTGTTAACTTAATCCTGATAAACAACTCTCTGATCCCCATGGAAACTCATGGCATTTATACATTTCTTTACGGTGAATTTCTTCAGCAGGATGCAATAACACAGGAAATATGAACAAGAAAAATATAGCCCAGTGGGCCCCTTCTGATTCTATAAGAAGTGCCCCATTGAATGATCAGTCATGCTCAGTAACAAACTCTGACAGGCCATGGGAAGCTATGGATGTGTTTATTCACATTTCCATGGAGATACACATCAACACTTTCAAATAATAGGCATTCATAGATTCAAGCATGTTTTCAGTACAGCATTTATTGTCAAAAAGGATATCTTCTCTCCAGATGTAATCATCACAGCCATGCCCTATCTGGTAGAAGACTAGGGGCTTTTATGTTTTGCTGTAATTTGATGGGCAATCCAAAAGCTTCAGTCAACTCAAAACATTTTATGTTTCCAAGGTCATTCAATTACTCTAGATGCTGATTTGACAAACAATCTAGTAGTTTATCAGTGAAGAATCACATTTCTGGCTCTATGTATAAATTGCACCAGGTCTGCACTTTACTCTGTGCTGGGTCAAAACAGGACAATTTCTTCAGCATGATAAATATGTGTTGCTTCCATTATTTATGGGCGATTGTATTCAATGTATAATTTAAGGTATTACTCATATTCATTTAGTAGGTTGTTTGGATTGCACAGTAATTGAATTGGGGGATTTTTAAACCTATTTTTCTAGTCTACTTATTCAGAGATTTTATTACAGTTTTTGGAGCAGCTAGGTCTTGTACCTGGGCTGCCTGGTTCAGGAGTAGGACACTACCACTGTGCTACAAGAGGGCTCCAATAATTGAGTTGTATTACAGCTATGATAACACAGTACAGGTACTTCCAAATCAGCTAACTACTCACTTAACAACCTTGAAAAGAATAACATTTCTTAATCCAGCTGCTGTGTATCTGTGGAAATGGGATTAGTCGGAGAAAGGAAAGTAAGAGCTCCTGTTGCTGCCTAAAAATCTCTAGTGGATGGGAAGAACGTGGAACAAAAATGTATTGGCTTAAAATATCTGTCCAGAACACAATTATCTTGGAAGCTTGTCAAGATGTAGCAGTCAGAGTGATTTTATGCAGCTATCAGTCACTGGAACAGATAGGTTTAAAAAAAATAGTTTTATCTCACTTATTCTGTTGGATTTAGTATCAGCTATGTCTCCTGTACACCTCTCTGGCTGTGTCACATTCAGGGTTATGCTTATATTGCCCAGTATCTACTTATAACGTAGTGTGAGCCAGAGGGATAACAATAATTAGTCTCAGGACTAAATATCATGATCCTTGCCTCTGTCCTCAAGTGCATTTCTCCAGCCGTCTGAATGTATCAATTAGATGAGGTCAGATGCAAACCATTACCCTGCCTAATTTCATGGTGAGAAATTCATGGGATCATAGAATTTCTATAGCGTAGTAGGATGCCATTCAGTTCAGTGTGTGTGCAGCTCTCCAGATAAGCATCTCCTATATTTATTTATTTTCTCCTTGTATCCTAGCAAACATTCCTTTCAAATAGCTGTTTCATTTCCTTTAGAATTTTCAGTTGAACTTTCCTCCAACACAATTTCTAATGCATTCCACTAAGTGCTTGAAAACATTTTCCTCAGATCACTTTTCCTTCATTTACTAATTATTTAAATTTGGGCTCTCATGTTTTTGATCCTTGTACATTGGAAAGAATTTCTCCTGTCTCCTCTTTGAATACTTCCATGAAATCTCCTCTCAGCCCTCTGTTCTTCCAAGAAAGCAGTCCTAACGTCTTCAATCTGAAATTCCTCATCCCTCGTACTATTCTCATAAACCTCTTCTGCATTCTCTCCAATGTCTTCACATCTTTGCCAAAAAGTGAAGCTCCCAAGAAACAATACATCGGCTAGGGCAAAACGGTGTCTTATATAAGTTTAATATAGTGTTTTCTTTTTAAATCAATCACAGCAAGTGGGTATCTGTCTATGTCAACATTTATTGCCTGGAAAAGTCCTTCTTGAACTGCTGCAAACTTTAGTGTGTAAATATACCCACAGTGCTGTTAGGATGGGAATTCCAGGACTTTGACCCACCAACAGTGAAGGAAAGAGATGTCGTTCCAAGTTGGAATGGTGTGTGTCTTGGAGGGAAAGTACTCCTTTCATGTGCTGCCTTTGTCCTTCTGGATGGTAGAGGTCACAGGGTGAGAAGTTTATGTTGAAGGAGCCTTGCTGAGTTACGCCAGTGTATCTTGTAAATGGTACTGCTGCATTGTGCATTAATAGTGCAGATTCAGTGTTGAATGTGGAGAATGGGTTGCCAGTTAAATGGGAAACTTTGTCTTGAATGATGTTGAGCCTGTTGCGTGTTGTTGGAACTGCATTCATCCAAGAGAGTGAAGAGTATTCCATCATACTCCTGACTTGTGATTTGTAGATAATGGGCAGACTATGGGGAGACAGGAGTTACTCGTCTCAGAATCCCCAGCCTCTAACATGTTCTTGTATGGCTGGTCCAGCTCAAATTGTGGTCAATGGTAATCCCGAAGATGTTGTTAGCACAGTATTCAACAACAGCTATGTAATTGAATGTCTTCAGGTGACAGTTAGATTCTCCCTTGTTGGAGATGGTAATTATCTGGTACTATGAATGTTACTTACCCTTTATTAGTCATATCCTGGACATTGTCCATGTCTTGCTGCATACAAACACAGACTGCTCCAGTGCACGAGGAGTTGCAAGTGTAGCTGACCCTCCTTGCTCTTGTCAATATTAATGTAAACTGGGATGCTGTAATATTTCTTAATTGCTCTCTCAATCTGCAGCTTAAACACATGAGTTAACTGTGCTCCAGTATCCTCTTTAAAACTGCATCCTTTATTTTATAGTCAAGAGTGTGGTGCTGGAAAGGCACAGCTGTTCAGGCAGCATCGGAGATGCAGGAGAATCGATATTTTGAAAAGTTGATTCTCCTGCTGCTCGGATGCTGCCTGACCTGCACCACACTCTCAACTCTGATCTTCAGCATCTGCAGTCCTCACTTTCCCTTTGTTTCATAGTATATCTCCATGTTCTTCGTACAAAAATGTATCACCTCACACTTCTCTGCATTGAACTTCATCTTCCTCACAGTTTACAATGCTTCCAAGTTTTGTATCATCCACAAAGTTTGAAATTGCTCCCTATACATCACAGTCTAAATTATTCATAAATCCATTGTGGGATTCAATAGAAGCTCACAGAACAAGAGAAGGTAAAATTGGACTTAATCAGATTGGGGAAAACATAATGGGCTGAAAATGTGTTGCTGGTTAAAGCACAGCAGGTTAGGCAGCATCCAAGGAACAGGAAATTCGACGTTTCGGGCCAGAGCCCTTCATCAGGAAGCCGAAACGTCAAATTTCCTGTTCCTTGGATGCTGCCTAACCTGTTGTGCTTTAACCAGTAACACATTTTCAGCTCTGATCTCCAGCATCTGCAGACCTCACTTTTTACTTGAAAACATAATGGGACTTGATTAGATCAGGAGTGAGTTCTTTGCAGTTACTTACAGGGCAAGAATAACAATTTTGTATTGCTAAACTGATTTTTGAAGGAATGTGTGACTTTTAAAATGGTTGAAGCTCTTAAAGTGAACAGCAGGGAGCCACTGCAAGATTAGTGTCATGTGATGTGAAGTACTTAGTTGAACAATCGCTATTAACCAGAGAGATCAGTGCCATTGCTATAGATTTTAACAAATACAGTTATACCCAAAAGGACAGAAACCACAAAGGTATAAGAATGTGAGTTGTGATTGGACTGGTAGCAGCTGTCATATAACGTCTATGAAGCTGCCATATCTTTGCAATTGTTTTGTACCATCCATGTAACTGCCACACTTCTGTAATAAAGACTTAAGGAAAAGATTTTGCAGTTCCCATGCCAGGTTATCCCAATTATCAGGAAAAGAGCTGAGTAATAAGGTAGGGATAGGCGAACACAGGTAGAGGGTATGGCCTGGTTGGTAGCTGGAAGGAAAGGTCGATAAGTAGAATGGAAGGGAAGAGGAGAGGCTGGAAAGGGAGTCGAGGGATGCGAAGGGAGGCTATTTGAAATTGGTGAATTCTTGTTGAGTCCTCTGGGCTGTAGGCTATCTAGATGGAAGATGAGGTGTTGTTCCTCCAATTTGTGGTCTGATTTGTAGCAATGGAGGAGGCCAAGGATGGTCACGTCGGAAAGGGAGTGGGAAGCGGAATTAAAATGGGCGGTGACTGGGAGGTCTGGGTGGCCTCTGTGGGCCCAGGTGAGATGGCGAAACATGCCCTTAGTATACATTTCATCTCCTGGGTGTAGAGACCACATCAGGTGAAAGGGATAAAGTAAACTAGGTTGGAGGAGAGGCAGATGAACCTCTGTCTCACCTGGAAGGACTGTTTGGTGTCCTGGATGGAGGTGAGTGGGGTGATGTACCAGCAGATTTTGCATCTTTTACAAGTTGCAGGGAAGGTACCTGGGGTTCAGGGGTTTGGTGGGGAGAGTGGCACCAACCAAGGACTGTCGAAGGGAACGGTCCTTGTGGAAGACAGACAGAGGTGGGGAGGGAAAGATGTTCTTGGTGATGGAGTCTAATTGGAGTTGGCGGAAATGTTTAAAGATGATACATTGGATGCGGAGACTGTTGGGATGATAGGTGAGGACAAGGGAGGCCCTGTATCTTTGTTGCAATTGGAGGTGGGGGTGTGTGGAGTTTAGAGCAGTGGAATGGGAAATGAAGAAGATGCAGTGGAGGACTGTCTGGATGGCAGAGAGGGGAAAAGCATATTGTTCAAAATAATGGATATCTGGGATGTTTGGGAGTTGAATGTCTCCTCGTCCAAGCAGATGCAACAGAGGTGGAAGAATTGGGAAAATGGAATGGAATTCTTGCAGGATTCTGGCCTAGCAAAAGTGCAGAAATTCCTCTTCAAAGGGACCTACAAGACAGTGAATACACAATGTACATATTATTGGAGATATTGTTGGATAAACCTGTCATGAATGGTTCTTTTTGGTGGCGTCTTTATTCCAGGAAGGATATCAAGAGGATATTGTGATGATCTATAGTGGAGGTGATAAGTTTGGGGCTTGTTGATTGGCTGTGATGTGGGGATAAGATCTCAGAGTGTGAGTAGTAGTTAATGGACATTTACCCTGAGGTGAAATAATCTTTACCATCACTGGCAGTGCCAGCAACTTCACTCTGTGGCTAACAGGTCTGGTGGCACAGTTCAGTTAATTCCCCCTGGGCAAAATGGAGTCAATTTTATAGTTGGCCAGATTTTGAGCAGGATGGATAAGGGTTTAGCAGTAGTGAATTTAATAATGGCAGATTGCAACAGCACCAAGATGTGGGGGCAAGATTTATAGGGGCAACGGCAGGTAATTTGGATTGGACCGCTTTTAAAAAAAAGGTGCAGATTAGAAGTAGCGGCAAGGACTAGGTTCATATATAGGTGCAAAGAGAGATGATAAATGAGAGTGGTAGGTCTGAGGTTCTGTTCATTCTGGGAGGAAGCAGTGGGAAAGAATGTTGAAGTGATAATATCAGTTCCAAAAATCGCAGCTAAATTGAACTGATTAATTTGGAAAATAAAGTTAATCTCAGTAATGGTGGCCATGAAATTACCTTCAATTGTTGTAAAAGGAAATTTGATTCACTAACAAGCTTTGAGAAGATTTGTAGTTAAGGTTGTGGTTCTGAATGTAGGTTTGTTTGCTGAGCTTGCTCAGTCAGCATACCAGGTAACATTTTCAGTGAGCCTCTGGATGAAGCACTGCTGGTGATTCCCGCTTTCTATTTATATGTTTGGTGATGTCATTTCCTGTGGTTGCATCACTTCCTCTGGTGATGTCATTTCCTGCTTTTTTTCAGGGGCTGGTAAATAGGATCCGACTCAATGTGTTTGTTGATAGAATTCTGGTTGGAATGCCATGCTTCTGGAAATTCTTGTGCGTGTCTCTGTTTGGCTTGTCCTAGAATGGATGTGTTGTCTCCGTTGAAGTGGTATGCTTCCTTATCTGTATTTAAGGATACTAATGAGAGAGGGTCATGTCATTTTGTGGCTAGTTGATGTTCATGTATCCTGGTGAATAGCTTTCTGCCTGTTTGGCAAACATAGCGTTTGTTACAGTTCTTCCATGGTATTTTGTAAATGACATTAATTTTGCTTGTTGTTTGTATAGGGTCTTCCAAGTTCATTAGTTGCTGTTTTAGTGTGGTGATGGGTTTGTGGGCTACCATGATGCCAAGCGGTCGGAGTAGTTTGACAGTCATTTCGAAGATGACTTTGATGAGGAGAGTGGCTAGGTTTCTGGGCATGTTTTGTCTGCTTGTTTGGGTTTGTCGCTGAAAAAGCAGCAGACTGCATTCATTGGGTACCCATTCTTTTTGGATATACTGCATAGGTGATTTTCCTCTGCTCTGCATAGTTCCTCTGTGCTACAGTGTTTGGTGGCTCATTGAAATAATGTTCTAATGCAGCTTCGTTTGTGGCTGTTGGAATGATTGCTTTTATTTAGTCCATATGTGGTGTTTCCTGTAGATGCTGGTTTGAAGTTCACTCTAGTGTGACATCTAGGAATGGCAATTTGTTGTTGTTTTCCTCTTCTTTAGTGAATTTTATGCCACCTAAGGGTATTATTGATGGTCTTGAAAGTTTCTTCTAATTTGTTTCATTTAGTGATGACAAGGGTATCATTGACACAGCGGACCCAGAGTTTAAGTTGGATGGTTGGCAGAGCTGTTTGTTCGAGTCTCTGCAGTACTGTCTCTGCTAAGAATCCTGATATTGGAGATCCCATGGGTGTTCCATTGGTTTGTTTGTAGGTTTTGTTGTTGAAGGTGAAGTGGGTGGTTTTGGGTAATCCGTAGAAGCATAGTGTGTTGGATCTGACTGGTTTCATTTTTTGGAAGTTGGTCTTATTTATTTCTCCAGCCTTCTGAAGTTTTTTGAGCAGTACTGTGATTCGGTTCTCTAGTTGTGGAGTCAGGTCTATCGCCACTTATTGGTAAGTGTTGGTATCTACAAGTAGTGCATTCACTTTTTCAATGTAGAGTCTGTTTTAAAATGACTGTCAAGCTTCTACGGATTACCCAAAATTCACAAACCAGGAGTCCCCCTCAGACCCATATTCTCGCTACCTGGAACACCAACTTACAGACTGGCCAAGGAGCTACACAAAAGACTAAAACGCTTAGTAGAAGACTCACGCCACTCCACCCAATAATTCCTGGAGACCATCAAAGACACTGAGATAGAAGAGGATGAAATAATGGTCTCCTTTGATGTAACAGCTCTGTTCACATCAATCAACATCAATCTAGCCAAGGAAACACTGACTACGTTATTAGAAGACCCAAAAACACATACACCAAACACCACCAACTTCATCAGCAAGGACAGTATCGTCAAGCTAGTGGACCTATGTCTTACCACCCACTTCACTTTCAACAACAAAACCTACAGACAAATCAGTAGAACATCCATGGGATCTCAGATATCAGGATTCTTAGCAGACACAGTAATGCAGAGACTCGAACAAACAGCTCTGCCAACCATCCAACTCTCATTCTGGGTCCGCTACACCTTTGTCATCACTAAACAAAATAAATTAGAGGAAACCTTCAAGACCATCAATAATACCCTTACTGGCATAAAATTCACTAAAGAGGAGGAAAACTACAATAAACTGCCATTCCCAGATGTCACATTAGAGCGAACAGCCAATGGGGAACTTCAAACCAACGTCTACAGGAAAACAACACATACGGACCAAATATTGAACTACAGAAGCAATCATCCCAATAGCCACAAACGAAGCTGCATCAGAACAGTATTTCAACAAACCACCAAACACTGCAGCACAGAGGAACTACACAGAGCAGAGGAAAATCACCTATACAGTGTATCCAAAAAGAATGGGCACCCAATGAACACAGTCCACCGAGTTCTCAGCAACAAACCCAAACAAGCAGAAAAACACGTCCAGAAACCCTAGCCATTCTCCCCTACATCAAAGTCATCTCAGAAATGATTGCCAGACTACTCAGACCCCTTTGCATCATGGTTGCCCACAAACCCACCAACACACTAAAGCAGCAACTAATGAACTTGGAAGACCCTATACAGGCAAGCAAAACTAATGTCATTTACAAAATATCATGCAAGAACCGTAACAAACACTACATTGGACAAACAGGCAGAAAACTAGCCAAAACAAATATAAAAGTGCACATTGCATTAATAACTCAGAGTGAACTAAAACTCAGAGTTGTTAGTGCAATGTGCACTTTTACATTTTTGTTTTGGCCTCTATGGCTAATAATGGTACAGATTCTGATTTCTTTCCATTGTGTGGCTGACTCTGACCCTCACCACTGGCAATTAGGAGGATTTTTAGATTGATACTCTTCCTGCTTGCCTGCTTGGCCATGATATGGATGCACATTTCCTGGCGATCAACTCCTGGTATGGGACTCAAACCTGGAGCTTCTCTTTCAGAGGTAGAGATGCTGTACACTATAGTAAAATAACTCCCTACATGCTTCCTCCTGGACTGCTAATTTTTAAAATATAACTATGGCTGTTTAATTATCCTGCATGGCTAGTTCCTGAGATGGCCAAGGGACCGATTTAGATTGGGTAGGGTGCAGAACTAGTTACAGGTTAACAGCTGGATCTATCAGCCTTCTCCCCAGCCTTGAGCATCAAAGAATCCCCAATACCTTTGCCACAAATTGTCAAATCCTGGCAATAAGATGGACACAATCAGACTTGGCTGACTTGCTCATCTTGTCAGTTATCATTGAGCTTGAAGACAAGTTTCCAGTCCTAAAATTAAAACAGACTGTGTAATTACAGTATACAAAGTTGAGCAGTGTCATAAGTTACTCCGTTCATTCATGGATATCTCAATCTTTGCAACTTTCATGTGGCTATCTGGCTTAAGTATTGTGCGATTCACAGCTGAGTTAGCAGACTTAATGACTTGCAGATCAAATGCTGGACAACAGTTAAAGTATTAATAGTTATATAATAATTGAGTGTGTTTCATGTTCCCACTGACAAAATTGCTTGTTTAGGAATTGTTCATTAGTAGTTTCAAATGCTGTTCCCAATATTAATGAAAACAGGCACTGCTCCAAATATTTATTGAACAAATGCATCCTAAATCAGAAAGCATGTGAAAATAAAAATATTCAGATGTTGAGCTCGATTGTACCATCTTGAACTCTAAGTCGACTAAATTCCTTTAATATTGTATCTGAAGACATAGCAATGTACTCCCTACAAACAGCAATTACATTGAAACTATGCTTGGTATAGACTCTTTTATTCAAAGCAGCTGCCTGATTGTTTGCATGGATCTTTGGTTTCCATAGAGATGCATATAAACACAGACTGCCTGCTTACTGCATGCTAGAACCATGACCCAATTGTAACTTACATTTCTTTTGGGAGCTTCACCCAAAAGAACTTGATAAACGCTTTTCAATTGAAGCCAAAAAACACAATGCATTATTAGTGATCAGTAATGTTTTTAAGATTATTTTAATCTTGAATTACTCTCCAAAGATGAAAGTACTCTACTTTGTTTTGAGACAATGATTTTCCCATACACTACTGGCTGAATGGGAGGTATTGACAGTGTTGTTTGTGGTGGTACTTTTCACCTTCAAGTACCTGCACCCTAATACTGAACCTATGTTCGATCCTTTTCTCCAACTGAAACAGAAAATATCAAAAGTCATCAATAATTTATTACAAAATATTTATTTATAACAACAGTTACTAACAGAAAATTAACCAAAACATGAATAGAAACTTGAATTATTGGTAAACTGTCATTGTGCTTTATTTGCCCCGCTTAATATTTGACTACATTAATCTTTGCTTTAACTCAAAACAAGATGAATAAAGAAAGTTAAGAACAGAGCCATTGTTTTCAATAACCTGCATGCCATTTTGACTAAATTTTATACATGTTAGGTAATGAAATAGTGATAGGTTTCAAAGTACACGCTCAGCGGACAAAGTACTTGGTACAGTCTAACAAAGCTCGACATTTCCCAGAGTAAAAAGCATTCCTCAAGAAGAGGGAAGTGCTTATTCAAACTATTAACTGAAAATGTTTGGCCTTATGTACTCTCACATTATGAGTTGGAAAGGCTTAAATTGACATGACCATTATCAAAACAGCAAGCCCAGGTGCAATGTAGTTACCTCCCTAAAGCACAGGTTACATTATTGAATGGATGTCGAAGAGGAAGATGGTGATGTAGTTGCAATGTTACTGAATGAGTAATGCAGAGCCACAGGCAAATGCTCTGGGGGTATAGAGGATGCAGAAGCTGGTAGAATTTAAATTCAGTTAATAATGAAAATGAAAGCTTGTGTCAGTGATGGCAACTATTACAACTATAATTGATTGTCGTTAAAAACAAAAACCATCTGCTTCACTACTGTCCTTTAGTGAACAATATCTGCCATGCTTACTTGGTATAGCCTAGCCATGACTCCAGCCATATAGCAATGTGGTTAACCTTTGAATAGTCCAGTAACTCCCTCCACCCCACCTCCACTCAACCCCAGTTCACAGACAATTAATAGTGGGAAACAAACACTGGCCTTACCAGTGACACCCACATTCTATGAACAGATAAAATAGAAAGGTTACTGTGGGCTCATGGATTCTATAGATTAAGGCATCATTTTGTGAAATTCCACTTTTGGTGTTACAGTCACACATACCCTTCAGTCTAACCAGTGCATGCCGAACATAATCTCAAATTAAACTAGCCTCACCTGCCTGCTCCTGGCCCATACCCCTCCAATCCTTGCCTATTCATGTACTTATCCAAATGTCTTTTAAATGTAATTGTGCCTACATCCAGCACATCCTCAGGAAGTTCAATCCATACAAGAATTATCCTGTGTAAAAAAAAAAGTTCCCTGTGTCTTTTAAATCTCTCCTCTGACCTGAAAAATATGTCCCCTAGTCTTGAAAATCCCCCAATCTAGAGAAAAGACATCTACCATTAGGCCTGGTGTTTATTCACGAAATTGGGGTGAGACCCACTAAAATTTGCTATATTGTCTGTTTTGACACATAGTTACTATTTTTAACCTGGAGGAAAAAGATTAGAGGTACATTGGCCAACGTCAGTAACTAACATGATTCATTCATATGGAGGGCAAACAATGCCACTGACTGGATGGCTCAAATGCCATGTTTCAACATAATGCCATGCTGCTTTTGAACTGAGGAATTTTCTGAAACAGATTTATTTCCTGGAACAACCTGCGCTAAAACTGACCCCAACATTGTTGCTTTGGATGGCAAGGAAAAGTTGAGCTGCAAAAAAACACAACAGCTGCCTCTGCAATGAACTCTGTAAATTAATTTTCAAACATTAAGCCTACTTTCAATCACTAAACAATAAAAATCAATGAAAGCAACAACAATGGTTGACAATCTGATCATATCAATATCAAATGTTGCACCATATCAAAGTATCTGGTAATAACTGTCTTTAAAAATGCTTCTGATATGCACAGGAAACTCAACATAGTATTGCACATTTTTCACCTGCAACTTACTGCCCATTAAAACAATGGTTGCAAGATCACAGGCCAAGAATGAACAATTTAGGGAGATATGCTTCTGAAATGTCAAAAGAACATTGCATCAAAATTGTATGGCATGATCTTTTTTCCTTTATAGACTAATTAACGAGTCTTGTTTGGAAAATAATGTTCAAGCAACTGTTTTGTAAAAGTTTTGTTTAAAATTACAGATACCCTTTCCAAATAGCATAAATAGCATGAAATACTGTTTCCAATATCATTAGGCATTTTAACATTAACTTCTATATGGTGTAATGAATGTTTTTACTTTACTGATGTATGGCCACTCATTAAATATGTACGTATTCATTCCTAAACACAGATGTTATTGTGGTTATTTTAAGTATGATAGTGTCTATAGAAAAAAAAAGTAAAATATTTAATATGTTCATACAGGAAAATATACCTTTTATTGTTAGAGTAATTATTCTGAATTTAAAACTTTAGCCTGTAAAGAAGAATGACTAAATTATTTTTAATAGGTCTTCAGATGAAATAACCAAAAGGTTTACCCTTGCTTACAATAAACCAAGAAATGTCTTTTTGACATTATTTGTCTTTTGCTTTCTCATTGTAGGTCCCAGCTCCTTTGTAAGCTGCCACGTAACCTGTTTTTTCTATCATATCTTCTCGACCAACTTTCCCTTTGCCTTTGCCATTTTGATCAAAGCGTTCTTTATGGGAGCCTGTATATTTAGATGTATCTGTTAATCTGTCAACGGCACCAGCCTTTGTTACTTTCTAGGAAGGAAAAAAGTTTCATTGTAAGGCAAAGTCACAGCAGGTCCATGTTTCTGATTGCAAGTTCAGACTCTAGTTATGCTGGAGTTAAATGACTACCCATCCAAGTGCCAAATCCAAATACACATTTCTGCAAAAACATCAAATAACAAGATGTAAAACTCTGCAGAAACTGTAACAAAACCTCAAAAACCTGTTTAATAAAATTACATGACTCATAAGCACAGGATAATCAACAAATGCCACGGCCACACTAATTTATGTTTATTTGATGAATGGATCTAGACCAAACAGGCAATGTTAGTATTCCTTGCCTGACCCTAATTGGTTGCCAAGGTGGTCATAGTGATCAGCCTTTTAACCTGCTGCAGTCAGTCTGATGTAAAAGGGTAAACTTCCAGAATTTTGACCAGGTAGTCATGAAGGTACTCTGATAAAATCAGAAATTGCTAGAAAAGCTCAGCTGGTCTGTCAGCACTGGTGGAGAGAAATCAGAGTTAACATTTCAGATCTGGTTCTCCTTCCTCAGAATTGAAAGTGATATATTTCCAAGTCAGAATAGTTCATGACTAGAAGGGGAACTTGGAGACAGGGTACTCCCATGTACCTGCTGTCCTTATCCATCTGGGTGCTAGAAAGTAAAATGGGTTTGGGATGGACTGCTGAAGTTTTGGAAGTTGAAAGGTACACACCTCAGCCACATTGAGAGGTAGTGGAGAGAATACAGGTTTAATGAGGTAAGGTGTCACTTAGCAGGCTGTTTTGTTGCCGATAGTGCCAAGCTTATTGAGTGCTGTTAGTTCTGGGAATTCCAAATATACTGCACCGTGTGCATAATTGGTCAATACCAGTTTGTGGCTCAACTGGTCAGCATCTGGCTGTAAGCTAAAAGGTTGGTGGTTCAAGACCATCCAGGCACAGAACTTTAAGCTGTGCGATGGTGGTATTGTGATGAGCATAGCTGCCTTCCAAGAAGTTGACCTGGGTTTGATTCACAGCCATCGCAAGCGCTTTTAACAAAAAGCCATAAGCAGATTTGTGATATAAACATTTGAGGCAGCACAGTGGCTAGCACTGCTGCCTCATAACGCCAGGGACCCAGGTTCGATTCCAGCCTTGGCCGACTGCCTGTGTGGAGTTTGCATATTCTCCTCATGTCTGTGTGAGTGTCCTCAGAGTGCTCTGGTTTCCTCCACAATCCAGAGATGTGGGGGTTAGGTGAATTGGCCATGCTAAATTGCCCATAATGTTCAGGGATGTGTAGGTTAAGTGCATTCATCAGGTATAAATGTAGAATAAGAGGGTAGAGGAATAGGTCTGGATAGGTTACTCTTCGGAGGGTCAGCATGGACTTGTTGGGCCAAATGGCCTGTTTCCACACTGTAGGGATTCTATGTATTCAAGGTTGTATGCCCTTTGCAGAGCACTGGCCTATGCATATAGGTGAAATCAGCACTCTACCAAGGTTAATCCTTCCATTCATTCAGCATCACAATTGTTATGATCAAATGTCTCTCATTATAAGCTTTATATTCAAAACCAGGAACTCTGAAAAAAAACCTGTACAAAAGTGTGTCCTACTAACGGCTTTTAAGAATGAACCTGGACTTTGTATTCAATCATTTAGAAGTGAGCAATCATCTCATAACAAAAGATTTTTCTTTTGTAGCTTGCTTGAAGCGTGAACGGATAGGAGCAACAAGAATCTCAGTTAACAATGAATATGGGACAAAGATTGAGAATAGAACAACAGACGAGGTGATGAGTTCAATGTCAAATCAGTACAGGCTGAAGGAAAGACTGGATTACAGGAAAGAGAAAGGATAGAAATGAAAATTACATTTTTCTAAAAATGTGAAAAGCTGTGAACTCGCCATTACTTTTTCCAGCAAGATTTGGATTAAACTCTCTATTAATTAATACATGTCTGGTTTTGACGAGGAGGATTCCAATATAGATTGGGGATTTGAGTGAATTTTTGCTTGAAATATTAAGACATTCTTCAGATGTTTTCAGAACAAATTCACCTTCAGAAATTACAAAATAAAGCATAAATGAGAGATGCACTAACAACAATAGCAGGCTGAGGGAATGTGCAATTTTCTGTAGTATGCTCTTCTAATGGTGATTTTGGTAGGTATTAGTACCTATAATTATTTTATTGAATAACCTGTATATCATACAGCAAATGAGGATTCCTGTTATTTAAGTTGTTGCAGGGTGGTGCACTCCAGACAAGCGCAAATGCTGGTTTTTCAAATAACAGAAGGACTAGAACGATGTTTCCATCAATTATTTAAATTCAATAGGTTATAAAGATCCAAGGACCATACCTACAAGTTCCTAAAGTTAGAACAAGGTGGCATGTCCATAGATTCCTCTTTATCCTATGGATCCATTTACAGTTTCCTAGTAAATACCTTTTGCAACTTGATACACTTCCAACTCTCAGGAACAATGCCCTGTTTCTGGTAATTTTATGGTATATGAGAGTTGTCTAGTCATGTGATATTCTTATCTTCACCACTGATTAACTCACCGTCACTCCAACATTTGTTGGATCTTTTCCAGCAATCAGTTTGTAGGCTGCCTCAATTGCTTCCTCTTTACTTCTGCCTTTGAATCTTTTTGGAGCGAGCTCTGCCAGTGCATTTTTAAACTCTTCAAATGTGATTACTCGAGCTGTCTTAGCTCTGTGCACAAACGTAATTAAAATGCATCAGTTCAGATGGAGCAATTGGTCAGGTGAATTCTGATTGGTACAATGGTTACAAAGTTATTACAAACAGAAAAAAAATCATATTCAAGTTATTGCAAAATAGCCCCAGGAATAAAATGTAAGGAATGTAGCTGTATTTAACGTCTCAATCTATTTTTTGAAAAATACTTTTAACAAACGTGACTAATTAGGAACTTAACATTTCTTTTCAGCATCACATTCTTCACTTAAGGCACTTAAGGTTGTCACAAACTTAGAATTGCTTGCACATTGTTACAACCAGATCTGGGCGAGGTTTCCATGGGATAATCCAAATTCCTAAACTCGCACGTAAGGGGGGAACTGAACTGGCTCCCTTTCTCTGTTCAATCAGCACCTTGGTGGGTTGTAGCACGGTTGATTTGAAAAGGATCCCTTCCCTTGTGGTTGCCTTTCCCTCAGATCACATAAACTTCCATTTTAAAAGCAGCCAATTTAACCAGGCTTTCTTGAATTAACAAAAAGAGTTTATTACTTACTACCTGTGCAAAAAATAGTAACAATATACACAACCATTAGAACTAAAGAGGTAAGCCCAAAATCGTAAAAGGAAAAGATTAACCTTGGAATTGTTAGTGAACAGCAGATAGTTGAATATTATAATTTTGCACAGCGTTAGAGATTCTGTAGCTTTGATTGCTTTTAGCTTTGACTGCATTCTATCATTCACAGTAAGACAGAGAGAGAAAGAGAGAGAGAGAGAGAGTGTCCTTTTGTTGTCCTGTTTCCCTTTTTCCTAGCTGCCAGCTTGACATCTTGTACTAGTCGAAATGAGAGGTTACCTTTACCTGCAACACAGGGGTGATTAGAGGATAGTTCTTCCACTGTGACCTTCACTTTGTTCTAACTTTCGAACCCAAGCTGATATGATGAGAACATTCAGTTCTACTAGGACACTCCAGTACAGCCGAAACTGACTTTTTAAACCCCTGCTCTTTGTAACTTTCACAGTTAAAAACAGAAAAATATGTCTGTAGTTTGGGATATAATCCAGAGTGTGGGAAGGGAGCTGTTGAACAGGCATGCAATGCTCCTTGTTATCATAGTCCAATCTGCTTGAAGTTTATTTTATACCTTTAGAAGTTATATCCCATCATGCCTACACATCTGAGAGTCCAAATGGAATACTCAACACTGGTATAACTATCAGCAGTTAGAAAGGCAGAGACTTCCATCCTGTGGGAAGTCAAGGGAAATTGCCAGTACTCCCAAAGAAAATCTCCATATTCCTTGGTAATATAGCTGGCTTTACCTACGCTATGCAGCTTTCCAGTCAGGATATCATGTAAGTGTTGACTCTGGTCACTGCATTAATCTTTCAGCAGACAGTGCAGAGCTTTGTGAAGCATCTGGCTTGGGAACGAGTACAACTTACAAGTTCCAGTCACTGCTGCTCGGCTCGATTAGATGGTGTTCCAGCATGGAACAAACCTGGACTGGCTTTTCTCAGCCAAGCCCATCAGGATATTGCCTAGTGGGAAAGACCTCTCCCATAATCAAATCATGTAGAGTGAGGATGATGCAGCATGACTTACTACCGCATATCCCTTTATGTGCGGGGAGCAGCCTTGCTAAGTCTGTTTGCTGCTCTGCACATATGAGCGTGGTTGGAATTTGAGTTTGCTAGTGTTTCTGTATTGGTTGGCTGGGTGGTCAGGAGGTCAGTTTGGCCCTCATCCATGTATCTCTCCAATTTATCCCCACTATCACGAAGTGTCCTTCAGGTTGGTGTCAATAGGACTGTTACTTGCTTGTCCCCTTTTGGCAATGGTATTGCTTTATTATAGCGAGTTTTGAGAATATTTGTAGCTCAGGTTGAGGTTCTGGATTTAGGTTTGCTCGCTGAGCTGGAAGGTTCATTTCCAGACATTTTGTCACACTACTAGGTAACATCTTCAGTGGGCCTCCGGGCAAAGCACTGTTGATAATTCCTGCTTTCTATGTTTGAGTTTCTTTGGGTTAGTGATGTCATTTCCTGTTTTCCCATTTCCCCTAAGAACAGGAAATGACATCACCACATGAAATGTCATCACTACAGGAAATGACATCACCACCAGAAATTATGCCACCGCAGGAATCACCACCACCAACCCAAAGAAACTCAAACATATACATAGAAAGCAGGAATCATCAATAGTGCTTTACCCGGTGGCCCACTGAAGATGTTACCTCGTAGGGTGATGAAACATCTGGAAACGAACCTTCCAGCTCAGTGAGCAAACCTACATCCAGACTGTTTTATCATTTTGACATGATTCAGCCTGTCTTTTTTTGTTAGTCTATGATCTCAGTCAGATTGTTTGTTTCCCCAAGCGTTTTTCTATACTACATGAGCTACTCAATAAGCTTTAAAGGGTTCTTTGGATGTTGGCAGGAATACAAACTCTAATCTTCTAACTGAAAGGTTCAGGACTCGGGCAGATTTGTCTGTACATTCACAACTGTTTTCAGCTTTCCAGGTGTTCCTGGATCACTTCACAGACTTGAGTGTGTTATCTTGGAATTCTGCTGTGTATACTAACATGGAGTCTTCCTTCTTCTGTTCTCGGTATTCCTAATCAAGCTGTTCAGGGATGTTATGATGCACCGCTGGAGCAGGTGGGACTTTTCTCCTCCTCCTTACCTAAAATCCTCTCCTTGAGTAGCTTCAGAGACCCTCACACTTGGTGCAACAAGCTAATTCAAATGGAGTAAGCCTCACTGGGTGAGTCCTTGGTGGTGAACCCCTGGTGGTGAACAGAAGAAAATATGGTTCTTTATCCCAGTTATGGGCAACTCATTGCAGTATGTCCTGTTTTTAGGACATGGTGGTACTGTTCCAGCACCTGCTATGGGTGAGGGTGACATGCTGAAGACTTTACTGGGTTGTGGCATGGTTACCTATGAACCTGGACTATGTTGGGCATGAAATTAGAGCCCATGATCTCAATGCACAGATCATACTTGATCAGCGGTCAATTCTCTCACTTTGTTTTGGAAGACAGGGTTCTTAGGGAAATGGTTATCTATCTCCATGATGGAAAGGTTATACCAGTAGCCCCCTTTTTGTTTTGGGTGGGGGTCTCACACGGTCCACAAACACCTTGCTGATATGATTCCCATACCAGGTTCTGGGGAACCAAAGAGGAGGTATTACTGTAGGTTTTGGGTTTTCCCACAACCTGGCAGATGTGGCAGATTCTGCAAAGCCTTCCCATCGTCCCTATGGAGCTGAGGACAATAGAAATGCTAGTTGATGTGGGCTTGAGTTTGAGTGTACCTTCATTTCCAGCCATTGGAATTTCATGAGCAAACTGAAACATTTGCTGACCATTTTTCAGCAGCACTGCTACCTGGTAGGTCCTGGCCACTTCTCATTTGCAGGTCGGCGAGGAGGCCTCCTTTTCCTCAACTGTCGCAACATTCAGGGAGTGCTTCTGCCTCAGCTTTAGTCTGAGCTTGTCGTTTTTAACAGTGGGTTAGCTTGCTGTACTGTTACCAAGGAAGTTCTATACTCCTTCTATGGTCTTCTAGACTCCTGAAAATGTTTTTGGATAATCTCTTCTGCTTGCAGAGCCACCTCAGCCTCCAAAGACTGATTTTGTCCTGCCATTGGCTGTCTCACAGTGACAGGGAAAATACCAGGAATTTTCTCTGAAAGCTATTGGGTCTCCCTGACCTCATAATGCATTGCAAAGACAAATGCGAAATCTATTATTTATGATCCCACTAGGTCATTGTTGAGGAGTAAATCAACCCCAACCTCAGGCAGAGTCGGGACTACTCTAGTGGTCACATGTCCCAGTACAAGGTCACACTCCAGATGCACTCTCCTCCAATCCCCTTTGCCAGCACCTTTACACTTTCTGTACTTTCTTGTGGGAAGAGAATATCTTTTCCCACAGTAGAGTTTGGCTAGTCCAAGCATCCCTCAGTATCATGATAGGCTTGCTCTCCTCACCCGGGCAATATGGCCATCATTTCTTTAGATATTAAATCCTGGTAACAGGTTGGACTAAAGGGTATATTTCCATGCTGTACTTCTCTATGACTCTAAGATTTGTTGAACAGAATTAGGAATATCTTTGCAGGGCTTCACAGATACAGTCAAATCCATAGCTTGATGTGATAAGCTCTCGGATTCTCATTCTCAGCACACATGCATATATCCCAATTAATTCCATGGTTTTGCCCTATAGCCTCCAGCAATTGACCCAGACATGCCCTTTTAGCAACTGGAACACAGGTTTCTTGGCTTCATCTCAGCACCATCTTTCCTGCTCTGAGGGCTCCCAGTATTTCCCACTCTCCCATTGGTGGTCAATTTCTCCTCATTCACTCCCAAGGGTTGAGATTGATGAGGGAAACAGGGGTTTGTGGATCAGCCAGTGTGGTGACCTGCTTGATCCAGTCACTCCCTGTTTTTTGGTGTGTATTCTAATTGGGAGGGGGATGGATTATTTAAACTCAAGGAGAGTTATTTCATGAAGTTACTTGTGTAAGTATCTACTTGGACTGTATGCTTAAGGAATGTATATTGTAAGTGTCAAGTGCACTGCAAATTGTAATTCATTGTAATAGTAAATTTGTAATTTTTTAGAACACTGTGCATTAATGTAACAAACAAAATATATTTTTGGAATGAAAATAAACTTCTGCTAACTTGAAAATAGAAACGTTGCACATTCTGTGAATCTGAACAAACAAAAAAGCACTGAAACGCATATCTCAGTCATCACTCCAAAGATGAAGAGAAATTAATAACCAGATCATTCATCAAGTAATGGTCTGGGAAGCTATACTTAGCCATGACGTATTCATTGACAGTAAGTGCCTTTTGGCTAAATGTAGATGGGATGAAGATGCCTTTTGAATGTGTCACTTAGCCTATATAGTACTCATGATGCATGATGTGACTGAGGTAGCTCAGTTGTTGTTGAACAGTGAGCAGTTTTTTTTTAGCAGGGGTTGGGGAATAATGACTGAATGTTGAATTGAGATAGCTCACACCAGTTCACCTGGACTTTCAAAAGCTGACAATAGGCAAGGCAACATTCTGATGGAACTTGATTCCACTTGTTTGACTTAAATAAAAGTAGAGGTTTCAAAATTCTAAAAAAAAACTCCAAAAGTTGACTATTGCAATCAAGAAATCTGCCTTCACTTCACCTCAACTAATTACTTGATGGCAATTTATTCTTTACAGGATGTGCAATATTTCTATGTTAAAAAAAAATCTTGTACTTACTTCACTTTTGAAAAGACAATGTCCACATCAGTTGAGGTGATTGCTTTGCCATCGATAATTTTGCAGTCTTTGCACAGCTTGGCCCAATTTTTCCCAGTCATTTCATTACCAGTTGCTTTGGTGTCACCATACGCTGCAAACTTTTTAAATGACTCCTGTAGAGCTTCTGTGCTAACAGAGCCTCCTTCTGCCATCTTTCAGATAATAGCTGAATAATTAAAGAAATAAAGATAAAGGTTCTCCTACTCCAAAACTTTGGCTTATTCAGGATCTTCTCTGAATATGAACAACATACTTATTAATTTTCTCTGCCGCACATGTATTTGCACAGTTCGCTGTGAGCTGTCAGTATTGGGGAACAAAGATGATTCACATCTTTAACCAGCGAAGTGATTTGGAAGACATTTCAGTTCAACATGTGGGAGAACATTCCCGCTGTGTGCTCGATCTAATCAGATTGTAAATATATTCTTTATCGATGAACTAAAACATTAGCCTATTCCTTTCTGCAGATGTTGTTGGCTGTGCTGAGCACAGCATTTTGTTTAACCTCAGTTTTCCAACATCTACAGTATTTTACAAGGCATCTATGTTCAATGCAAGCAGAAATCCAAAGAAAGGTCCGGCAATAGAGATGTATTTGTTTTTATCATGTTTGTAATCATTGACAAAGATGACAGAAGTTACATAGTGTTGAATCTCTCATGACACTTTGTGGCCAATGAAATACTTTTTGAAATGTGTTACTGTTATAATGTAGGAAATGCAGCAGCCAATATGGGCACAACAAGCTACACTATCACAACAATGTGAAAATAATCAGGTAATTTGTTCATGTGATAAAGGGATATTAATAAGGACACAAGCAAAACTCCCCTATTGTTTCTAAACGTAGTCCTATGAGATCTTTAACATCCATTCAGGCAGACATGTGGAACCATGGTTTAAAACGTCAGATAGACACCACGTATGATTCTGAAACAGTCCCTCACCTCAGTACCAGACCAGGGTGTCAGTCTTTACTGTGTTTGTACTCAAGATGTAGATTGGGATTGGAACTCAAATCACGTGACTGCTGATGATTACTGATCCAAGATACATGAAGCTGTCAATGATCTCAAGGGTAAGGTTGTTAATGTTGATGGAAAAGGGAGTTCTTATGTTTTAATCCATATCTTGGTCTTCCCAATGCACAGAGTCAGTCCAGGTTCCCCACAGGCTTGGGAGAACCTATCGAAAAACAGCAGCAAGTGAACTTCAGTGTCAGGTGCCAGCACGATGTCAGTCACAAACAGCAACTCATGGACTTGGACATTATATACTTTGGTATTGGCGCTCAGTCTTACTAAGTCAGCTCTGACTTGCTGACAGCTTCATTTAACACACCTAAAGTATACACAGCAGCACAGGGCAAAACAGCCAGAGAGAGTTAACGTCATGATACAGCCCCTGCTTTATTTGGTGACTAATCTCAAAAGCTTCTGATAAGATTTCATTATAACTGTGCATTCTCTGATGGGCAGATGTCCAAAAGGTCCATTTGGGTAACCTATTTCCCCACACTAGTTTAAAGTGCCCATCTCCATTGAAGATTGAAGTCCTTGTTGAGATCTGTGATGGGGACATTGTATGCACAGTTGACACTACTTCCCCTCTAATTGCTGAAATAAGATCATGTTGACTGTCAATCTACCAATTCTGAAGCTGCACTGAGACTCAAGGTCAATTTCTGATGCCAGGACCTGCAAACTGGTCTGAGCATTGACAGCGATCACCTTCCAACAACACTGGACAATGAGCTCTCTCACTGATTGCTATAGTCACTGACGGTCCCTATCGTTCTTTAAAAGGTGACTATCCCGTCCCAAAGGAAGAAACCAATAAAACAAAAACAGCAATATCTGGAAACAAATGCAATGGTCTTCCACTTTAAAGCATACAATGTGTACCATTTTTTCTAGATTTTCCTTCTAGAATGTCTTGACACACAAAAGCCTTCCTCCAACAGAAACACAAGTTTGTGCAGATAGTGCAGCAATGCTGATTTTCCATTTTTGAGGGTTCTAGGTGGAGTGTCAACATCTTCTGGCACTGCTCATTGGCAAGATGCTCAATGATCTTGTTGAACTTAAAGATGGAAGGCTCACGATCCAGGCCCTCCTTGACAGGAAAGTCTGGAATGGCACTGAGCACTTCTTCAGGGACATTGTTTTCTGTTGCATCGAGGTAATGCTCCCCCTGCTTTTCCGTCTGCTTGCTCAGTTCACTGATGAGCATTCCTGACTTTATCTGTAAGTGGGTTAATTAGCTGCTGCTGGACCAGTTGCCATTTAAATTCCTTCATACATCATTCTCAAACCCCGGAGTTCAGCAACTGGAGGGCAGGGTTTAAGAGAGATTGTATACTTGATGCTGTTGCAGAGTTTCACCCAGTATTGGCGCGGCAGTGAGCAGTCTTCTGAGATGATTCTGGTAGTTCTGGGAGCATCGAGATGGTGTTTGCTGGGGACCTTCTGGTAGTTCATGACGGGTCTCCACTTCATTGCAGAAACGGACTGAGAGACCAATAAACTGCAAACTCATCAGCATTGCTCAGGTCTCTTTCCCCAGATGCAGTAAATTATGCAGTTATAAGTGGTGTTGCTCATTCACGCCACCCTCTGATTTTTAGCATTGTCTGAAAGAGAATGCCTCGACGATTTTGATTAACTGTGGAATGGTAGGTGCTGGTCGTAATTCAACCTTTCTTCCTGCAGTGATATTGGTTCCTACTCTGACGTCTGACCTTGCTGCACAGCAGGTAGTGGGCAGTATCACAACCAGTGGAGTGATGAGAACATTGCTGCCAATGGAATTGTTATGTCATCACCAAAAGCAAGTCTGGGCAGATATTGAGGAAGCCCAGAATTGTCCAAACATTCAAACACCCCTTTCAATGTTGCTCGTATTGTCCAAAGGAGAGGATGAAACAGTGCTGTTTGGTCCCAACTCTACTATAGGAGCTGCTGAAAAGCTGCTCAATAGGCAACATGTCACCATTGACAAGCCTCCACTCTGGATTTTCTGTCAGCCTTTAAATTGCTTCGTCTTCCTCTCTCCTAACATGCCCACAAGGCAGTGAAGTTACTTATCTATAGTCAGAGCTCATTTGGAGCTCCTTGTAGTTTAGCCTGGATCCTTGAGTTTTGTGCATGTCACCATAGGGAGGCACTACATAACTTCTTCATCGGCAAGCCTATGTGCCAATAGGAGAGGCTGATGTGCTCAGCTCTCTTTTTTTCAAACAGCAGTGACAGCTGAAAGCAAAAGGTAACAGGAGGTAATCACTGCACAACACTCGATGCACTCACATGTCACCTCACACCATCCATAAAAACTCATCAACTGAAGTGTTGAAGTGTAGTCATTGTTATGATTTAGGAAGTTAATTTGTAATTCATTTGTCATACTCCGTTTAGTCAACCTGCTTTAAAATATTCAAAGTCATTTTGAACTGTCAGAGGTGATGAGTTTTCAGCAAAGGAGCAGCTTTGGTAACTAGGAGAAAGTGAGGACTGCAGATGCTGGAGATTAGAGTAGAGTTTTTTAGGGCAGGAGCAGGCTGAGACAATGGGTCAACCGGGACAGTCAGATTTGTGATGATGATCCTGATGAAGGGCTTATGCCTGATCCTCGAATGCTGCCTGACCTGCTGTGCTTTTCCAGCACGACACACAGCTTTGGGAACTGTTGAAATTTCTGACACTGCAAGGCAAACTACTTTGGGCAAGAACTGTAACATGGATGTATTCAAGGGGAAACTGGGTAAATACAGGAGGGAGAGAGGAATAAAATATTTTGCTGATAGGATTAGATGAAGCAGGGTAAAGGAAGTTAATGCAAAGAATAGAGGGACAGACCAATTGGGCCCACTGTTCTGTTCCTGTACGTTCTGGTCCATTTCAACCACTTGCCTCAAACTCCATTAGATCAACCATTTTCTGTGTTGCTAATGGTGACATCATCCAACAATAAGGAAAGCTGAAAATACTAAACTAATAATTGGTCTTCAGACACTAGATTCTACTGAACCGCATCCAACAACCTATCCCTCATTTTCTTAACAACTAGGCTGGCATCAAAAAATTTCAAAAGTTAGGGAAGCGGGGCAAGGTAACAGCAGTTATGTTAATTTCCAGCAAGAATCATAGATAAAAAAGCTGCAAATGTGTATGTTGGAAGAAATTATGCATTTTCAAAATTGACAGGAATCAGACCTTATTTTGAAGCGTCTAACCTGGTCATGTTTACAGTGGCCCAGAGGATGGAAATGATCCATTTCACTAACTCCTTTTCCATTTCATACAATAAATAAATATTTTAACAGTCTGGACAGCCAACCTGAAGCTGGCCTTTCATCAGCAATGTGATTTATATTGAACAAAAATCCAGATTTAGTTTCCCTATTAATCCACAATACCATCCCAGCCCAAGCTAGCTGTCCCTCCCTTAAACTGAAGGCTCTGAATTATTCTGGCGAAAAGGATTACAAATGAGGATGATGTGAAATTCACAATGTAAAATTCATCATTTTATCCTGCTACCCATTGTTAACGTAATTATCCATCCTTTAGGAATTTGCATATTCGTTCTTCTCTTGCAGTTAGCCAACCAAGTTCCTCTGACCATGAAGGGGGCTATTGGAGTGTCTAGGTAGATTAAACAGGAACCAATTTGAAGTTGCCTAACCTGGTGCACGTTGTCTCATGTATTTCTGTGCACATTTAGTGCTAACCTTTCCCAAGGTCAGATTGCTCCAAATCACCATCGACATCGATCTGTAGCAGAAGTCAACTATCAACAAATTGAACAAAGGTGCTTCCAAGTACTCTTGAATTACTAGGACAAAGAAGTATGGCTGACACACCAGTAACATTGATGTTTACATACCATATCAATCAAAATATTTAAGTGTCATTCATGATTATCTTTGACTCAGGGGATAATAGGTTCAAGAACCACCCCAAGACCTAAGGGCACAAAATTCAAGGCTGACACACAATAATGAGTGTGTGTTGCACTGTCAGATGGCTCCCACGTGACATAAATGATCCCATGCCACAACTTTGAAGAAAACCAAGGGGAATATTCCTAATTAGCATCATCATTCCTCAAACATCAACACACAAATAGAATTGATCACATGACATTGTTGTGTGTAAGAACTTGCTGCGCTCAAATTGGCTGCCATGTATCCCATATCACAATAGTGACTACAAAACATTTCATTGGTTGTAAAGTGCTTTGGGGTGTGCTATGGTCATGATAGATTTGATAAAAATGCAAATCTTTCTTTTCAAGTGAATGCTTCATATTCATTGTATATCGCTTTGTCTTAATAACACGAAAATGTCTCTAAAAAAGAATGTACTAGTTATTATTGTTTAGCTGTGATCCAATATTCCAATCTGCATCAACTTGGCAGCACTTCTGTTTCTATATCAGGAAGGTTGTGGATTCAAGATTTAGTGCAACAATAATTTGCATTTATGTAGCACCTTTAATATAGTAAACCAGATGTGAGCACATCTGCCACTTCAATTTAGTACTCGGGAAGTGTTGTATTATTGAAGGTACTGTCTTCTGGATAACCTCTTGAACTCCTTGTTCAGTCTGATGTAATAGATGCTGCAGAATAATTTTAAAAACTGACTGTTCTGTCTTTGTCAATGTGAGCACCATCTCTTCAACAAATAGCTACACCAAAAGCAAATGATCTGATCATCACTTGTGATTTGTGGTTCCTCATTATTTTTAATTGGCTGTTTCATGAAGGGCTGCGTAGATATAAGCCATTAATTGTGAAATTTATTCAAAATTCTGAATGCATGATCAGGTACAGTATAATGCATTTCTTCCAACTTAATTACAAGCTCTAAAACCTTCAGCAAAATAATTAAGAGCTTCTAGAAATAATGACTGGAGCTCCAAGAACGTTTTAGTTTCAGTAAGCTATAGGTGGCCGCAAGTCAAATAAGTAGAAGATGCACATTACTAAGGCAATACAACAGTTCGTTCAAAGAAGGGGTGAATAAAAATGCGAATAGATCATAATCTGCTGTAAATTACTTGAACTATTTTAGTATCTTAAAATTTTTAGAACAGTAATATGCAACTCTAGACAAATGAATTCTGCCTACTTGTTCAGTCTGTACATATACTACTCACCTACTACACATAGATATTAATATTTATCATGTTAATTAGGGAGGATTTAGTGCTCTTACCTCAGAGTTCCTTCAGCTTTTGTTCTGGAGATCTAGTTACAAAGTCCTTCGATAGCCTTCCTATAACAAAATGTTCCTTTAAAGAGCTGAAGGGATGTTATTTTCTGTTTTTCCTGCAGCCATAGCAACAAACTATGTAACATCAGGAGGGCGTGATAAAATAGCACAATACAATAACGGTCATTAATTATAGCTGTAGTAGCTACAACTTTGCTCTACTAATAATTAAATGTTTATAGAAACTTATTCAACAATTGCTAAATTCTCTATATGAAGTTTGGGTTCCAAAAATGCTATAAATAGCACCGAAAATGCAATTATCCTATTTTGAAAATGTCAATTTAAAAGAATGCATATTTATCACAGCATATACCCCCCCCCCCATTTGCTTTATTCAAGATTTATCTATCCTCTGTCATGTTAATTGCAGCACGTTTTTTTTTAAAAATGCTTACTTGAAAAATCAATACAAAGAGCTAAGTCCATCAGTGTAGGAAACTATCAAAGTTGAACACCGCAAACGACAAATCAAAGTAGACCCAGAGTGGTGAGTAAATGATCCTAAACTTAGGTTTTATAAGCCTTTCATGAGGGAGCAAATAGTGGTGAAATGCATAGTTCAGATTCTGGGAGAGAAATGAGTTAGAGGGGGAAAACTGGTAGATCAATTATTTTATAGGATTGTTACAAGTTGAATTTCTGCTACTTTTCCCCAACATATCAATAAAGAAGCAATCTCATATTAAATTCATGTTTTCTACAATGTTAAGCAAGGCCAGTTTTTCATTCATTGCCTGTGTATCAACCCCACCCAAAAACAACAGTCAAGGTTTGACAGTGACCCTTTGTACACATCCAATTTGGCTGCTTCTGAATCCTGCTGCACATCAGAGTTCAGCTATTTTAAATACTCACTGGGAGAGCACTGGGTGGGTCAACTATCTTGGATTAATGTGCTCTCTATTCAGATAGAAGCCTCTTTCTTTTTAACTGTTCTAAGGTTGAAAGTTGCTTGGAACTGTTTTGAATGTCTATAGCACTCTTTCATTTCCAGAATGCATACTAATTCCAAAAATTAGGTTCCTTAAGTGGCAGATGGAGAACAGCTGGACCATGATCCTGATTCCTTTACAGAGAAAAGATGACGATATTCCATTAAATAGTCTCTATTGGAACTGCTTTGGATGCAACTTTCAGCAAAATGCAAAGGTTTAGCATTGGTTTCAGTGAATGTTTTGTGAGGGAATGGGTGGTTAAGGAGGGTGAAAACAGAAAACGATAATACGAAACTGATTTGATTTACTTTGTCATCTGTTAACTTGTCTTTTAATGTTCACCTTTCAGCCAGCACAGTGGATATTTTTATCCCATCAATTCGAGTCATAGTTGTTGGTGTGGGCCAAACTGTACAATATACTAACTGGGAATTTGGTTTGAACTGCATATAACTGGGTGAACAAAGGAAGAGCAATTTTTAAATGGAATTAACAAGTATATGGAAAATGGAAGTAAGTGTATTTGGTGACAGAATTGCAAAATTGTTGATTCTAGCCCAAGTATGAACACTTGAGGAAAATTGTATAAGGGGAAGCTGGTTAAACATGTGAGAAAGAAAGGAAGGTATTTGTTGATGGGATGAAGGAGAGTGGGAAGAGAATCATGGGAAACAAACATCGGCATGGATTAATTGGGCCAAATGGCCTGTTCCTGTGCTGTATAACTCTAAAGACCAAATTAAAAGAGATCTCATTAACACAATGCCAATGTATCAAATCAATTAAGTATAAAGTTTAAGAATTCTTTGATGGGGCACTAGTGCTTATTAAGCCATTTCATACAACAATTAAAAGTCAACCACATTGCTCTGGTCTGGTTTCACACATAGGCTGGACCAGGTAAGTTTGGCAGATTTCCTCCCACATTAGTAAACCACATGGATTTTAGAACAAAGTTAATATCATTGTCACTGTTATTTAGTTTTCACTCCCAGATTTTAATTAACAATTTAAATTTCATTACCACCACATTCTTGTGTGTCTCCATGGACAACTCAGGCTGTGACCTGGCTACTGGACCTTAGAATATTTCTCTCTCACACCAGGCCAAAGTATTGGTCAATTAACTCTCTTACTAACTTTCCCTTCCCTCCTCCCAAAAGGAAAGGTTAGTGTCAATTCAGAAATCGACTGTTTGAGCAAGTATAAAGCTGATCAGTGTTTATGCTGTTGTGGTTGGATGATTGAACTGTTCTGAAGAAGGGTCACTGGACTCAAAATGTTGGCTCTACTTTCTCTCCACAGTTGCTGCCAGACCTGCTCAGTTTCTCCAGTGATTTCTATTTTTGTTTTAGATTTCCAGCATCTACAGTTCTTTGTTTCTAGTTCCAGTGAACCTGCTTTGTCAGAAGAATGTTATGCAAAGTTGCTGGCACTAAGCTCAGGAGGAGGCCAGAGGCATAGTGAGACAAGGACAGCACTTGACTGTTGGAAGGTTCAAGGCCATGTTTTGCAGCCTCCAAATATGTAAAGTAGTCACGTCATTGGATCTTTCTGCCCCACCCAATGCTGGTATTGGATAGGGGGGGTCACAGAATCTTTGAGAAGAACGTGAAAATGAGAATTAAAGGGGCAACCAGCACTTTCTACTTCTTACACCTTCTACAAATGACATCTTCAGAGACCATCTCAATGAGTCAACCTGAAGACTAGACTTAGCAAAGGAGAAGCCTAAATCAAGGACTGTAAATCCTGAAACTAACCTTCAACCTTTTGAGCCAATCCTCAAAACCCAGGGACAACCTGTCCCAACCTTATTGAATAGGTACTACAGTCTTTTTTGATAAATTGTTCAAATACAGTGGTGGGGACCTGTGGATTGAGTGTAGCAAATTCTCAGAAGCACCTGTCAGAAGTAGGGAGCTCATGTAGATTTGAGACGGTTTACTTAGAGATTTAAAATTGCTTACTGAAAAGTCCTGTGAAGAGGTTCAGAGTTTAATTAAGGTACAATAATAGAGTCTGATAAATATTGTTTTTCCTTTGATAAAGTGTTTAATAGAAGTTCTTTCAGACCATACCCTGACTCCTGTACACTATCTCACTGTGTAATGCACTTGGCTTAATAAGGGTCAAGATTACTCAGGGCATACTTACCCATTTTTCAACACTGATTTGCACATTAGAGGGTATATTACAGAGTATGCTCCATCACTAGTAAACAACTTTTTGTAATAAGTAAGTCACTTCGTCAAACTTCTTTTAATCATAAGAAACCTTAATGATAATGCTCCATATGAATCAAGCAGTATGTTGCTCAATATATACTTCTGTATAAATCAGAACTATGTCACACTTGACCAGTTTGTTACTTTAAATCCAATACACTGAATTTAAAGCAAGCTCAGTGAGTGTCTGTTTTCACACTTTATATATTTGTGCTATAAGATGGATATATCAATAAGGGCTGTAATTTGCAAGAATGCATTTGAAACTGTGAATGCATTTAAAATATTTGTACTGATTGAATGAAAACTTCCTTCAAATATACAGCGGCATGACAAAAGAGGATTTCCATTCAGAAACTATAGAGGTCCATAGCACAAAATAGCAAAAGGAAGATCACAGTTGCAGGAAAGGAAACTCTTGCCAGACTGAGGTCGAATAATGTTGTCCTGGACCATTAGGAACTTCATTTTGAAAACCAATGGACTACACCTGACCTAGAAGAGATAATTGGTAATGAAATGAACAGTATGGCACATTAACATTCCTCACTAAAAAGTGTGAAGTTTGCAAAGAAAGAGGCAGTTACAGTATTTTAGGAGAAAGTGAGGACTGCAGATGCTGGAGATCAGAGCTGAAAATGTGTTGCTGGAAAAGCGCAGCAGGTCAGGCAGCATCCAAGGAGCAGGAGAATCGACATTTCAGGCATGAGCCCTTCTTCAGTTACAGTATTTTGCCTAATATACATGGGATTCAAGTGAACTAAATTAAAGTGAACTAATGTAAATAAGACATGAAGTTGACATATGTAGGTGACAAATTTCAAACTTAAGAGATTTGCGTGCATGCAAGACTTCATTCAGATCTCCTCCATTATTCCAACTATTAATAACATTTCTGTTAAATGAAAGTTTTATCCCTTGTACTACATATACAATAAACATTGCGTTTGTCAGTATTAATCAAGTTCATTACTATATCCAACAAAAACAAAAGAAAAATGTATAGAAAGTAGATGACCACATGAAATAATAATAAATATTTCAGGTGTGATGACAACCCACAAAATGTCAAATCCCACTGTGTCAGTCCACGTTGTTTGTGCAGCATTTTCCATTTTTATGTCAGGCTTTCACCATATGCGATTGCTTTACTTCATTATACCAGCGGCACTTGTGCTAATTGGTCATTTTGTACACTAGAACAACCAATAGAATACACCTATTTCAATTAATCTATTGTTATTTTCAGCTCCATAAGTGCAATGCACCATAAAAAATGGAGCAGATAGATTGCTGAATTTAAGCTAGGTTCAAACATGATCTGCAATTACTAAATAGAACTGGTGTATTTACAAATCCAAAAGACAAACTTGTTGGATTTAGTTGCAGCACTGGTTCTATAACTGTATCATCAGCATTGGACCAAATGGATGCAAAGGGTTTCTTCATGAATTTTATTTGATAGGAGCAGCACGGTAGCTCAGTGGTTAGCACTGCTGCCTCACAGCACCAAAGTCCCAGGTTCAATTCCGGCCTTGGGCGACTGTCTGCATGGAGTTTGCACATTGTCTGCGTGGGTTTCCTCCAGGTTCTCCGGTTTCCTCCCACAGTCCAAAGATGTGCAGTCAGGTGAATTGGCCATGCTAAATTGCCCGTAGTATTAGGTACCATAGTCAGATGGAAATGGGACTGGGTGGGTTACTCTTCGGAGGGTCGGTGTGGAGTTGATGGGCGAAAGGGCCTATTTCCACACTGTAGGGAATCTAATCTAAACTCAAAGTGTAGAGGTGCTGCCAATAACTTGTCAATCATGCAAAGGTTAGACTTTACATAATGTCTGTGCTAAATGTCGTACGGCCATCTCCAGTAGCAATCCAGACACAGCACTGCTGTTCCTAAGGTAGCAGCAAGAACACCACAGAAATAACAAGGACTTTACGACCTAATGACTCAACTTTATAACGATCAGTGGAGATAACTATGTCAATTTACAAGTCCAACACATTGACTATTCTGTACACAATGGAATATTGTGGTTAGGTAGGTGGTGTGATCAAAGTTACCTTGCTCTTGAAATGGATAACAATCATTTACATTCATGTTCGTAAATTATAATGTCTTTAAAAGCTAACAGATTATCTTGCACTAAGCAAACAAATCCTCTTTCAACAGAATTAACAATAACACTGAAATATCGATACAGAAGTCTTCTTTTATGAACAAGTTCAAACATTTGCTAGTATTGTCATGCTGACAGTGTGAATAACCATCTTCCATACCTTTGATACCTCGGGATTTGCCTGGAATAACACACTCCTGAACATCTTCTCATTTTCAAACATCCCAGAAATTTGAAATCATCCAAATCTCTGCTGTCAGCATCCTACCCTGCACCAAGTGCTCACTAATGCACACAGTGGTATTGCCTACCTAGAAACTAAAGTTAAAATGATGATTAAATACATGAGTTTTTCAGGTATTGGTCCAGGGATCCTTTGCTTTTCTTTGAATGGAACCATGAAGAATTTTCGTGTTTGTTTTCATTAACCCTGAAAGAAAATCTAATTAACATATTGACATTTTCTCTGAAAAAAATTGTCCGTGTTGCCAGATATCAATGAACTTGTTCAGTGGGTTGAGATCATCACTTTGCTGACCAAATGCAGATCTCAGGACATCGAAAAGAAAATTTTACTTTTGTTGATGAACTAGATTTCCATCCACATTCAAAGCTGCACAGCTTCAGACTTCAAACATCAACTGCAGCAAAACATTTCTAGAATATAGAGTTAACAAGGTCGACGCATAGAATATTTGAATAATCATTCTTCAATATGTGCCAAATAAATCCTCATTCCAACAGTAATATTGGATCTATGTACCACTTAAAATATAAATAACTATATTATAAATATATAAATATTGATTACCTTTGGGGGGAAAAAAACTTAACCATGATATTAAAAAAAGGCTGTAAAACACTTGTGGATTAGATACTTATTTGTGAAAGTGGAGGGAGACACTTCCAGAATCTGTGGATACAAGATTATCTTTGGGCAACGAGGCATACAAAGCATCATCGTTTCTTCCTTATGCTAGTTATGCTTTGAAGTAATGGCCGCAAGAGAAAATTTCAAAACTAAATTTTCATTCAATTGACCAAAATCAAATCTATAGTTGGAGGTCAGGAATGGCTCAATGTTCAGCAGCCTGAAAAGTCAACACTTGCTCCACAAAGAATTGCCAGCAGTCTGATGAGATGTCAAACAAAGATTCTGTTTAGCCACAAAGAACGTGAAAAAACATCCCATGGCACTATTTCAAAGCAGAGGGAAGCTCTTCCCAGTGTCTTGGTCAACACCTAACACCCAAAGATCATTAAAAATGCATGTTATCTAGGCATTAACACAACCGGTTTTGGATCCTTGTTGTGCAGTGTCTGACTGCCACTTCCCACATAACTTCAAAAGTGCTTATTTGAATAGAAAGTATTTTATGATATCCTCCAAAGATGCAAATAAGTCTAATTTGGATTGATACCTACAAAGGAAAAACAAAGAAATGACAGCTCTTGCCAATTACAGATCTATTTAGCTGAGTATATTTCTTGCACTTTAAGTGAAACCTGTTTGAATTAAATATTTGAATAATGAACATTCAAATGGATACAAGTGTTTTTTTTTAAAAAGTGCTCATCCTATCAGGATGAGTTAGCACACCTTGCTGTTCAAATCAGAAGTAGACTTTACACAAGCAATTTGTAACTTTCAGAGGACACAGCTTAGGGTGGAAGGTTGATAAACAAGTTTCTTAAGCAAAACTGTTCTAGTCAAATCCCAGGCTGTTTAAATAGGCTGAAGGCTATAATATATCTATGAAATCAAACATTATTTCTTTAAACCAAATGCATAGCTTAAAACATACGAGACATACCTATCAATCACTATCAAGCCGCCAATTAAATTGGTAAAATTGGCACAGAAATTTTAAAGAAAGATCAATGTCAAGTAACAATTGTGCCTAACAAGTGCAAAGCAATGACCATCTCCAACAAGAGAGGATCTACCTCTGATCTCTTAATATTCAATGGTATTATCATTGCTGATTCTTCCATTTTGAAAATCCTGGGAGCTACCATTGACTGAACTGGACTAGCTATGTAAATAGGAGAAAGTGAGAACTGCAGATGCTGGATATCAGAGCTGAAAATGTGTTGCTGGAAAAGCGCAGCAGGTCAGGCAGCATCGAAGGAGCAGGAGGGTCGACGTTTCAGGCAGGAGCCCTTCTTCAGGAATGAGGAAAGTGTGTCCAGCAGGCTAAGGTAAAAGGTAGGGAGGAGGGACGTTGGAAATGCGATAGGTGGAAGGAGGTCAAGGTGAGGGTGATAGGCCGGAGTGGGGGTGGGCGCAGAGAGGTCAGGAAGAAGATTGCAGGTTAGGAAGGTGGTGCCGAGTTCGAGGAATTTGACTGAGACAAGGTTGGGGGAAGGGGAAATGAGGAAACTGGAGAAATCTGAGTCCATTTCTTGTGGTTGGAGGGTTCCTAGGCGGAAGATGAGGCGCTCTTCCTCCAGCCATCGTGTTGGCTATGGTCTGGCGATGGAGGAGTCCAAAGACCTGCATGTCCTTGGTGGAGTGGGAGGGGGAATTGAAGTGTTGAGCCACGAGGTGGTTGGGTTGGTTGGTCCGGGTGTCCCAGAGTTGTTGTCTGAAACGTTCCACAAGTAGGCGGCCTGTCTCCCCAATATAGAGGAGGCCACATCGGGTGCAGCGGATGCAGTAAATGATGTGTGTGGAGGTGCAGGTGAATTTGTGGCGGATATGGAAGGATCCCTTGGGGCCTTGGAGGGAAGTGAGGTGGGGGAGGTGTGGGTGCAAGTTTTGCATTTCTTGCGGTTGCAGGGGAAGGTGCCGGGAGTGGAGGTTGGTTTGGTGGGGGGTGTGGACCTGATGAGGGAGTCACGGAGGGAGTGGTCTTTTCGGAACGCTGATAGGGGAGGGGAGGGGAAGGAAATATATCTCTGGTGGTGGGGTCCGTTTGGAGGTGGCGGAAATGACGACGGATGATACGATGTATATGGAGGTTGGTGGGGTGGTAGGTGAGGACCAGTGGGGTTCTGTCCTGGTGGCAATTAGAGGGGCAGGGCTCAAGGGCGGAGGAGCTGGAAGTGGAGGAGATGCGTTGGAGGGCATCGTCAATCACGTCTGGGGGGAAATTGCAGTCTTTGATGGAGGAGGCCATCTGGGCTGTACGGTATTGGAACTGGTCCTCCTGGGAGCAGATGCGGTGGAGACGAAGGAATTGGGAATATGAGATTGTGTTTTTACAGGGGACAGGGTGAGACAGTCATATAAATACTGCAGATACAAAAGCAGGTCAGAGGCTAGGAATCCTGCAACCCATTCCTGAAAGCTTTCTACCCTCGACAAGGCACAAGACAGAAGTGTGATAGGATATTATCCACCTGCTCAACAAATGCAACAATGCTCAAGAAGCTTGATACCATCCAGGACAAAGCAGCCAGCTTAATTAGCACATCACTTCCTCCCCACAGATGCATAGTAGGAGCACCATGTAATATGGTGCACCATAGTAGGAGCACCATGCACAAAAAGTGTGGCGCTGGAAAAGCACAGCAGGTCAGGCAGCATCAGAAGAGGAGAGTTATCGTTTCAGAATATTCCGGATAAAGGGTTTATGCCTAAAACATCGACTCTCCTGTTCCTCAGATGCTGCCTGACCTGCTACACTTTTCCACACTGCCACACTTTCAACTCTAGTCTCTAGCATCTGCAGTCCTCACTTTCTCCTATCACGGTGTACTATTGTCAAGATCCTAACTTGGAAGTAGATTGCTGTCCCTTCAGTAGCACTGAGTCAAAATCCTGCAACTCCCTTGCTAAAGGCACAGTGTGTCCATCTACACCAAACAGATTGCAGCAGTTCAAGGTGGCAGCTCACCAGCATTTTCTCAAGGATGAGCAATAAATGCTGGCCCAACCAACACCATCAACATCCCCTGAATGAATAAAAATAAATTAAGGAATTTCACATGTCTCCACATGACAGAGTCACAGAGATATACAGCATGGAAACAGAAGTTTTAGTCCAATTCATCCATGCCAACCAGACAAGCTAAATAAATCTAGTCCTATTTGCCAGCATTTGGCCTATATCCCTCTAAACCCTTCCTATTCATATACCCATCCAGATGCTGTTTAAATGTTGTAATTGTATCAGCCTCCAATACTTCCTCTGATAGCTCATTCCATAGATGCACCACGGTTCTGCATGAAAAGGTTGCCCCTTCAATTCCTCTTAATCTTTCCCCTCTCACCTTAAACCTATGCCCTTTAGTTTTGGACTCCCCCACCCTGGGAAAAAAAGTCCTTGTCTATTTACCCTCTCCATGTCCCTCGTGATTTTATAAACCTCTATAAGGTCACCCTTCAGACTCTGACACTCCTGAGAAAAATAGCCCCAGCCTGTTCAGCTTTTCTCTATAGTTCAACACATCCAACCTTGGCAACATCCTTATAAATCTTTTCTGAACCCTTTCAAGTTTCACAACATTCTTCCGACAGCAGGGAGACCAGAATTGCATGTAGTACTCCAATACTGGCCTAACCAACCCCCTATGTCGCTGCAATGCGACCTCCCAACGTCTATACTCAATGCACTGACCAATAAAGGCAAGCACACCAAATGCCTTCTTCACTATCCCATCTACCTAAGATTCCACTTTCAAGAACTAAACTCCATCTGTCACTCCTTGGCCCATTGGCCCATCTGACCAAGGTTCAACCGTACTCTGAAGTAACCTTCTTGGCTGTCCACCTCACCTCTAATTTTGGTGTCATCTGCAAACTTACTAATCATAGCTCTTATGTTCACATCCAAATTATTTTCATAAATGACAAAGAGCAGTGGACCCTAACTGACCTTTGTGACACACCACTGATCACAGGCCTCGAGTCTGAAAACAACTCTCCACCACCACCTGTCTTCTACCTTCAAGCCAGTTCTGTATCCAAATAGCTAGCTCTCCCTGTATTCCAGTGCTCTAATCTTGCTAACCAGTCTACCATGAGGAATCTTGTCAAAAACCTTACTGAGATCCATATAGATCATGTCCACCATTCTGCACTCATCAATTCTCTTTGTTACTTCTTCAAAAAACTCAATAAACTTAGTGAAACACAATTTCCCATGCACAAAGTCAGGCTGACTATCCCTAATCAGTCCTTCCCTTTCCAAGTACATGTAAATCCTGACCCTCAGGTAGAAACTAAAATCAACCAAACTCTGAGCTCAAAGTGTAACAATAGAAAATGTCTGCTATGGAAGAAAACAGTTTTCATATTAAACTAATGATTTAATTTGAATAAACATTCTGTTAAGCAGGTATCTTTCTGCTGCAAATTGTAACAACAGTGCAGAAGCTTAAACAATACAACCATGGAAACTAAAGGATACACAAATCTAATGTTCAAGAAGCAAGTACCTGCTACTTCAAAAGGGGACTATCCAATAAATAAAGCTGGAATTTGCCATGTTACATTCCACTGAACAAATACAATTGTTTTCATTCAAAGCTTATTTTTCTTATTAAAAATTGAACATGATGTCTTTGACAACTTGCTATGGGGTAAATGAGGACATTAAGGTCACTTAAAAATCAAATCAAAATAAGTCTATTTTAGTTGCAATTTCTTTTACTATGCGGTGTTCTCAGGCACCAATATCCTGCTCAGTGTACAACTGTAAGGCACTTCTGAGATATTTTAATGTGATCAGGTGACATTGCAAATGCTTCTGCCACAATGTTGGCCATTCCCTCATGAAAGAATTGATGAACACAAAAAAAACAACATTTACATAATAACTTGCATGATTTCAGGTCATCCAAAAATGATATTAGTCATTTTGCAGTGTAGTCGCATCTAATGTAGCAAAATCCCACAAATAGCAAGGTCATGAACAGACTATCTATTTTTACAATGTTGCTAGGAATATAAATATTGGCCAGACACGGAGTTAACTCCCTGAAAAATACATTAAAGGATCTTTATGTCCGGGTTAACCATGACTTAATCAGGCCCTTAATTTAGTTTCCCTTCCAAAACACTGCACCTCAAACAGTGCATCATTGCTCTAGATTGCCAGTCCAGATTTGCATGCTACAATTTCTAGGGTGGAACTTGAACGTAAAACCTTTTGACGTAGAGGTGGGAGTGGGTTATCAACATGAGTACACGTGCCCTGGAAAGACACAAGTTGGGTTCTATGTGTCAATAGCATGATAAATGTAAGTTTACAGTCAAAAAGCATTAAACTGAACAGCAAGTCACTGCACAAACTAAAAATATTACTCAGACCTTCAAATATATTTTCTTCAAGTGCTGCAAGCTTTGAAGAATGTATTCAAGAAACAGAATCTAACTATCAGCCTGTGTCAAGATAACAACATTCCAGCTCTTATTTTGCCAGTATTTCAGGAGTAGGGAAAGTCAACTTTCTTTATTGGAATAGAGACTGGGGGCCATTGGAATAAATGGACAGCAGGAATGATTATTAGAACAAATCAAATCAGCCATTGGAAGCAGTAGCTTTCTGAGTGCTGCTCCTTCATCAGATGGTTGTGGAGAACATGCAGAGTTACATTGTACTTTGCTCAAAAACTGCATGAATCCATGTAAGACTCTGTTAACTCATTTAGTAAAAAGTGAGGTCTGCAGATGCTGGAGATCAGAGCTGAAAATGTGTTGCTGGTTAAAGCGCAGCAGGTCAGGCAGCATCCAAGGAACAGGGAATTCAACGTTTCGGGCCAGAGCCCTTCACCACTCCTGATGAAGGTGTTTTGCCCGAAATGTCGATTTTCCTACTGGAGTATGTGGCAGAAACCAAAGATAATTGTTTCTGCCTTTCCAATAATTAATTTCACACATTGTGGAAAACACAGTGGAGGAACGTAGTGTTAATCTCATCCTAAAAATCTGTGGCACATTTTAGTGATGGAATTATTCCCTAATAATATCTGAATAAACTTTTAAAAATGCTGCAAGTTAAAATGTTTTATTTCAGTACAGAAATAGTACTGTATTCGTCAAAAGGTTAAACAGACATTACATCTATAAGGTGATTGGCACTTAAAGGATAAACCACTGAGTAATATTTTAACAAGCCAGACACAAAAGAGATTAATGTCATAAAAAGAATGTTAAGGCCACACGAAGCAAATGCAATGTTTCTGGGAAATCTATTTAAAGATCTCCATTAAATGGCAGGTCTTTAAAGTTCACCACATTGTTACAACTTCCTATCACACAAATTTACATGAATTTGATGGTTACAAGAATTTTAAAAACATTTATTTTATGTCTAAAACATAGCATTGAAACTGTCCCTGAGAAACATAGTTTCATTTCTAGATTGGCCTAATAATTTATATTGATGTATACTTAGTGCCAAATAGAATATATATAAAAATAAACTAAAACCTCTGTAAGAGGGACTTTTTTCAGATCATATTAACCCTCATTTATATATGTATATATAAAAAAGGAAAATAAAATACTGATTAAATGTTCAAATCTCAATGATATGCCAAAGGTTAGGTCACAGTAGATGACCACTAGATTAAAAAAAACAGACAGCATCCCGTACCACGGCTTGTAGCTGTCAATCGACTCACTTTCATCACACCCCAAAACTGAATAATGGCCAGGAACTCAGTTTCAAAAGGTATGGGTTGAAAGCAACTGAGTTATAGTTATTAAAATTGATCCTAAAAGTCATGCCGATGTAGTGTTTGCTCTTGCATCGAAGTTATCTCTGGCATGGAGAAAGAAAACAGGCAAATCTGGGTACTTTTTACTGAACAGTCTCCGTTTTCCAGGATCTAATTTAGCTCGGGGGCTTTGCAATAATTCCGGTAGTGGAAATTCGCTGGTGCTGCGGCTAACATACACAGGCGGTACCTTCTGAACCAGTTCAATGTTTGGATCCAAGCTTGCAAACCTTTTAGAGTTCTTCCAAATATTTGGGTGCACTGGAGAAAATGGCTTTGGTTGTTCACCATGGTGCTGTGGTTTGGGAATCAGACTCTGCAGGGAATTTCCAAGATTGCTCATTGTGCTGTGAAGGATTGTTTTGGTGTAGTCAACCATTGCTGCACTGCCAAGTCTTGTCTGAATCACTGGGATTTCATCCATGGACTCTGCAGAATCAGAGTGGTATTCAGCTGGAGGGCCTGCAGCCTGAACATGGTTACTGCCATTGAGCATTAACGGAGGTAGAGTAGCCCTTGATGGGAAAGCTGGGATAGGGATCATTGAACTCTGGAAAGCAACAGCAAGGTCTGTGGGAGCAAAGAAATTGAGATAGATAATTACAGCAATAATGGTCATTTCAGAGTTTCTTTGAAATGAAATAATATTTATTACTCCAGTTACTTAAAACAGCACATAATTGCATAGCTGAAGGACATGCAGGTTTGAATATATAGAAAGAATTAACATTCAGGATGCAGCATAGTTATGATCATTTAAAACTTTTGTGGTCTCATAATCATGTTCCAGTCCAGTAAACTCTATTCATTTCAATTCCTGACCAGATTAATTGGAAGATTCCTTGATATAGCTAACTTTTTAGTAGTTCCATGAATATCAACTGAGCTCAGACCAAGACTGAAGAAAGCAGTCTTTTCATTGCTTTACTACCAGCGCTCAAAGGCAGCTCAGGAGGTTAGGAATTCATATAGGGGCAAATTGGATTCAAGAGGTGAGTTAACAGGTAAACAGAGAATAATAGGAAAATAAAGCTGAAACACTAGAGATAATAAACTTGTGCACCCTAGTAGCACTAAGTAGAAAGTATCCAACTTCATAATGATACACCTATTTTGGTGCATTCATATAATTAATAGGGAGTCTACAAACTGTCCTGCCCTGTTTCTTTTCTATTGGTTTGCAGTTATCAGAAATTGCTAAAATATCAGTCCCTCTCCATGAACAGACAGAGAGAAGCTCAGACTCCAAATATTTATGAAACTCCAGGTTACACTGTTGATTGCTCATCATTTCAAATAAATCATAAATCTTCCCTTCATCAGCCCAGCTGCAGGCCTCTATGATGAAAATCATATCACACTGGAATTGAGTTATCAGTTCGTGTTCCCACACCCATCCCCCATACACTATTATGAACAGACTGTTGTGCCTTGATCTGGCTCCTTTAATTCAAGATGGAGTAGTTTGGAAATGGGATTTGGCCCATGACAGATTAATGACCTGGCTCTCTCAGAGATGGATAAAACTCAAAATGGATCAAAGTGCAGTGAGATGTATATAACATGAGATTTTGAGTGCTTCAGTTAAAAAGAAATGCAACCCACCCATATCCCTACATTTACCCCTTCACCTAACACTACGTGCAATTTAGCATGGCCAATTCACCTGACCTGCACATCTTTGGACTGTGGTAGGAAACCGGAGGAAACCCACGCAGGCACGAGGAGAATGTGCAAACTCCACACAGTCAGTCGCCTGAGGTGGGAATTGAACCCGGGTCTCTAGCACTGCGAGGCAGCAGTGCTAACCACTGTGCCACCGTGCTGCCCATGAACTTCACTGAACTTCTGGTCCCTTTTTAAAATGCTAATGGTCTTGACACTATACCCATTTCCTTCACTGAGAAGTCACCCAAGAGAGCTGTCCAACATGTCTCCCTGATGTCAACCATAACTTACATGAACATTACACCAACAGCTGATTGAAATTCCAACCTTGTCCACTTGGTTGCCTTCAAAAGCTAAGTGCTCTTCTCCCTCAACTTGAATCCCTGCAGACAGAACTTTTCTTCCCTCTTTACCTGGTGTGTGTGTGCGCGCATACATTTGCATCCATTTTAGTTTAATGAGAGGGGTAAGTGTTTATAATTTCATATTACAAACGAAGTATGCTAACCAGTTTTGCATCATCATTGACTACAAACAAACCATCTCAATCAATTTTATGTTTATTAAAGAAATCTGGATGGACGTTTCATTTTAAATCTAAGAGAAAACATATGATTGACCACATTGGGAACTAGGGTAAAACAATTCATGTTGTAACCTGGAGAGTGATGGGACTACAGAAAGAAAAGGCACTTCTCACAATTAGGTTGTAACACATTATAATTTCAGTGTGGTGGAGGCAATTTCAATTGAGGCATTCAAGTGGGAATTTGAATTATTATACGCAAACAAAAATTTGCAGGGCTACTATAAGTTGGTGGATAATGGCCCTAGATAAATTGCTGATTTGAAGAGATGGTGCAGACACTAAAGGCTGAATGATGATAATTCTGTGAATTTGTCAAAATGGTCACCCTCACATGGTGAACTTAGAAAATATCAGTAGACTATTTGATTGTAAAGGATAACATAAATAACCCATATTTTCTTCACAGCCAAGGCCCACACACATTCTTTCTCCAGCAGAGATTATTAGAAAGGAATCGTGGTCATGTTTCTTCTCTCTCTTACCCAAGTGAGTAAAGGCCAAATATAGTACAATGAATGGTGAATCAAATGAATATGAACAACTCATTACATGGAGGAAACGAGTAGTGTGCCTTCTGGTGCATATGGCTGGATGTATGTAACTACAAATCTTATCTGTAACAAATGTTGATGCACAGCATTCATGGTATGAAATACTATGGATTAAGCAGATACACCAATTTTTTAAAAAATACCATTTGCATTAATTCCACACTGTCCACAAACGTTTAGGGCAAAGGTTTTCCTTGCCGGCATCATTAACTCATTTAAAATCGTGGAGAATATAAAAGTTCAGAACAAACCCTGAAACATACCAAGTGATTCTCCCAAATAAAGCACAATGTTTCATTAAAAGTTTCCATCCAATCCTTATTATTTACAAACTGATCCTTACCTGGTTCTGAAAGTGGAGCAGTAGATGGTAGTTTAATGGTGCTGGCTGATGACTTATCAGTCATTATGTCTGCAGGTAGTTTGTGTACTCTCTTCTTTCTCTTCAATGACAAAGAGATTAGCAACAGTTACCGATGTTCACTCAATTTAAAAATCACCAAGTATTATATGTACTGCAGTCAAAAATGGTATAGAGCTGCTTGCATGTAAAAATAAACACATAATTTTATGATTAATTATTGTAAATTGTTGAAATACTATTCCAGACTCACTTTAAAAAAAATTTTTTGTTTGAATCACCAACACAATCGGAAATAATTTCAGTAATTCCCTTGATGCTGCATAAAAGAACAAGTTAATTAGTGGCATGAACCTTGCAGCATTGGGCATATCACACGAGAGTTACAATAATGCAGCAAAGCCGCTGTGGGTACTGACTGAACAATCATCTTTTTTGCTTATCACTGAAACCAACAACTTCTGCATAGTCACCCAATGCCTAATTCCATTCAGTCATCATCCTTCAGCTCTCCAGCCTCACTTAAATATTGTTGAAATAAGAGAATAAACAGCAGAGAACTGGAAGTAAATCATAATTATGATCGCTGCAGAGTTTGTTACATTGTTTCTGTTCACGATATCAAACTAGAACAGGTATTTTTTTTTAGATTAGATTACTTAGATTAGATTACTTACAGTGTGGAAACAGGCCCTTCGGCCCAACAAGTCCACACCGACCCGCCGAAGCGCACCCACCCATACCCCTACATTTACCCCTTACCTAACACTATGGGCAATTTAGCATGACCAATTCACCTGACCCGCACATCTTTGGACTGTGGGAGGAAACCGGAGCACCCGGAGGAAACCCACGCAGACACGGGGAGAACGTGCAAACTCCACACAGTCGCCTGAGTCGGGAATTGAACCCAGGTCTCTGGCGCTGTGAGGCAGCAGTGCTAACCACTGTGCCACCGTGCCGCCCAAATTATAATATTATAATTATATTATAATTTTATCCAGTCTCCAGTTAAATGCAAGCTGATATCATATAATGACGATGGTATTTAGAGCCTCATATTGTTGCTTTCTGAAAACTCCACCACTCTTGATGATAAGACCCCCAAACATAATTCAGAGCACTTTCCCTCCATTCATCCTTCAGTTCAAACACGATCAGTTAACCTCTTAAGTAGCTATATGCTAAAGTGATGAAGCAAATGAAGCAAAAGGCAAATTGGTTCTATTAGGAGCTTGCTGCAAATGTGTCTATTCCTGAGATGCTGCCTAACCTGCTGTGCTTTGACCAGCAACACATTTGCAGCTGTGATCTCCAGCATCTGCAGACCTCATTTTTTACTCTATTAGGAGCTTGTTATTACTTTCAGCAGAATTCCCTCGTCAGAACCTTCCTGCTATGGTTTTCATGCATAAGTGGGCTTGGAACAGGAAGCCTAGTCCTTTAGCTTTGGGCATCATGGTCCGGGTAAGATGAATGAGAATGGACAAGATCATTAATGCACTTAACTGGAGACTGAATAAAATTATAATATTGAATATGCCTGTTCTATTTTGAATCCTGAACAGCAACAATACAACAAACTCTGTAGTGATCAGAATTATGATTTACTTCCAGGTCTCTGCTGTTTATTCTCTTACTTCAACAAACCTGAGCTTTTTTCTCCTACAAGCTTTGTGTTCTTAATCACTGTCATAGAGAAGTGTAACTAACATCTTTCAGAATGAACTATGTTAAAAGTTGTGCGGGAGACATTCAAAATCAGAGCACTGGAATCAGCTTGACCCAATCATCATCACCAGACAAGTCTATAAACTGCATTCCCAATAAACCAGGCTATAAATTGCTGACATTGATACAAATCATTCCCTAGATATAACCCTTGAAGTTTTTCATTCAAAGCACAACTACTGTCCTCATATCAACCTCGGTCATTCTGCCCCTACAGATAAAAGCCAATAGCTTCTAAAACTGATTCAACAAGCACTGGCATCCCCACAGAGCACAGAATTAAAACAGATGCAGTACTATGAGACACCATCTATAAACCACACTCTCAAAACATGGTACATAAGAACATGAAAATGACAATGGGTTTAATGAGAACATCACTGTAATGGGATCCATCATTGAAGACAAGCAGTTAAGAATAAAGAATGCTTTCACATTTGAGTTGTCTAGTCAAACTGCACTGAGCTACTTGTCCCTTCGACAAAATGAAATGCTTTTCTTTCACTTGGCAGCCTGCAGCTGAGATAATTAACTAATTCCGTATCTCTCATTGAAGGGAGTCACTTTGGCTAAGTCTTTTTACTGTCTTCTGTTTAGAAATTGAGTGCTTCAGTTGCACCTGAATTCTTAAATGTCTCCATTTTCTAAACATGAGGCTTCTTTGCCTGCAATGTCTTATTTACCTTGGTTTTCTGAAGATGTGTAGAAATCACAGGCAAAGAATCATCTTCCAGCTTACTACTGGACATGTTCATGTCACCATTCTGATAATGTTTTGGTACCCTAAAATGAAACAAGAGAGGTCAGGCAGTGGCACTAGAGTATTTGCTGATGTTATGACTTAGAGAGACTGTAAACTTGAAGCATAAAATGTGGGCACGTTCATGTTACTAAACAACTTAGATGTAATTCCACAATTGGTCAATATTTGTGAAATAAACCAGAGTGTGAGGCAATTTACAAAGATGAACAATTTAGAATTGTCTGACCAGAGTGAGCCTACCTGGTTTTAAACCTTAAGCAAAGCTTTGCAGTTAATTTACAAAAACAGAAACTGCTGCCAAAGCTCAGCAGGTCTGGCAACATCAGTGGAGAGAACCAGAGTTAACATCAGAGAACACTTCTGAGGAAGGGCCACCTTACCTGAAACATTAACTCTGATTTCCCTCCACAGATGCTGCCAGACCTGCTGAGCCTGGGCAGCAGTTTCTAGCTTTTATTTATTTTGTGGGATGCGAGCTTTGCTAGCTGGCCAGCATTTATTGCCCATCCCGAGATGCCGTTGAGAAGATGGAGGCAAGCTGCCTTCTTGAACCACTGTAGTCCATGTGCTGTGGGTTAACTCACAATGTCATTAGGAGGGGATTTTGATGCAGCAACAGTAATCGAACAGCTGTAGGTTCCCAAGTCAGGATCATGAGTGGCTTGGAGGGGAACTTGAAGGTGGTAGTGTTCTCACGTATCTGCTGCCCTTGACCTTTCAGATGGAGTGGTCACAGGTTTGAAAGGTGCATCTTGTAGATAGTACACATTCTGCTACTGAGCGTCGGCGGTTGAAGGAGTGGATGCAGTCCCAATAAATGGGCTGCTTTGTTATGGATGGTGTCAAGCTTCTGGAGTGTTTTTGCAGCTGCACTCATCCAGGGCAAGTGGGAGCACTCCATCACACACCTGCCTTGTGCCTTGTAGACAGTGGGCAGTCTTTGGAGAGTCAGGAGGGGAGTTACTCACTGCAGTATCCGTAGCCACTGACCTGCTCTTGTAGCCACTGCATTTGTGTGGCGAGGCCAGCTGTGCTTCTGATCAGTGATAACTCCCTGGAAGTTGATACTGAGAATTCAGTGATGGTAAGACCATTGAATGTCAAGGGGTAGTAATTAGATTGTCTCTTGTTGGGGATGGGTCATAGCCTGGCATTTGTGTGGCACAAATATTACTTGCCACTTGTCAGCCCAGGCATGGATATTGTTCAGATCTTGTTGCATTTGGCCACAGACTGCTTCAGTGTCTCAGGAGTTGTGAATGGTGCTGAACGTTGTACAATCATTGGCAAACATTCCCACTTCTGACCTTAGACGGAGGGAACGTCATTGATGATGCAGATTAAGATAGTTGGGCCCAGGACACTACCCTGAGGAAATTCTGAGGCTGAGATGACTGACTCCACCAACCATGATTTCTGATTTACAGATTCCACAGTACTTTTGAATTTTCTTTGCAGTTAATTATCAGTCATCATTAACTAGTGCACTCGTCAGGGCCTCTGCCGTGATCCACTTGCCAATGATTTTCCACTCCTACAATATAAATATTATCCCTTCACTTTTGTATTGCTTTTCTTAACTGTTCTGATGAGAGAAGATGAAAGCTTCAGGAAATACATATACACATATTTTTCTTCTTCTAGCAACACTCAAGGTCTGTACTACCAAACAATTATTTTGAATTACAGTGACTATATCATTCAAACTACACCAATCCAGGTCGTCATCACACTCAGAGACTTACTGTACAAGGAGCAAGATTCTGAAGAAGTTAATGGCGCATGTTACATTAACGTCTACCCAATCTGAGGATTCCATGCAAAACTTCAGGTGGAGATAGGGAATTCTACACTAGTTTTATGGAAGATCTGTACAGAATGCATATGTTCCCCAAGTCCTAGTAATTATGTCCCGAGGCCCAGTAATTAATAATGAGGCTGTAGTTATCATGCAATAAACCATCTTGTTAATTAGAGACTTTACAGAGAAGCACTATGGCAATGTGTCCACTATCACTGACATTATACAGACTTGAGACAAAGTCAAGACAAAGGAGGATTGCTGGCAATAAACTACCTTAAATAACCCTTATTCTGAACGACAGTGACAGAGGCAGCAGATACTGTTAGGTGTCAGTAGTGGAAATCAGAGTAGTGTCACAAAGTATGCTTAATTGAGTGGTATTCTGACAATATACACTGTTACAACACACTGCAGGGTCTATGACCAGGAAGGAAAAAACAATGACCAGCTTTCTTTCTTTTCTAATTAATTAAAATTACCTCTGCAGGAACTGAATTGCATGTAGTTACTGGACAATAACAAGATCAGCTGGCAAATAACATTTGCAGGGTTAGGTGAACTGTCCATTCAGAAAGGCAGTGCAGCCACAACGGGTCAAATAACTGCCTTGTACTGTAATAATTCATTGATGCTCTAAAAAGTATGCCCCACATAAGAACAGGCCATTCAGCCTATTAAGCCTGTCCTGACATTTAGTTTGGTCATACACTTCAATCTTTTTTACCCAACCTCCCTTGTACACCCTTGGTAATCAGAAATTTATCAATCTCTACCATAACATCCCAATAGTTACATCTTTCCAACCTAAGAAGACCCATTAATCCCCTCTCTATCTTCTGTGTATTAACCAACCCTCAAAACTCTGCTAATACATTACCCCTCAACACCATGAGCTCCCATCTTATGCAATAACCCTTTATGTTACCTTATCAAATGCCTTCTGAAAATCCAGATATATTACATTTAACAATTCCCCTTCATCAACTTTGCTTTTCATATTCTCAAAAAAACTAGCAAACTCGTCAAGCATGAATTTCCTTTCATAAAACATTGAAACTATTGGTGCTGTCAGACTTTTCTAAATGCCCTTTTTCTTCCTTAACACTGGATTCTATCCATTCAGATCCTGGTGACTTGACTGCCTTCAGTTCCTTTACTTTGTCAAATACTACGTCCCTTGTGACAGAAATTGTTAAGGCTTTTCCTCCCATTAACACCTTGCTTATCCGATATTTCTGGAATATTTATAATGTCCTCTGTGAAGACCAATGCAAAATACACATTCAAGTTATCTGCCATTCCCTTGTTCCCCAGTTAACAATCCTCAGTCGCATCCCCTCAAGAGTCCTAGACACTTTTTATATATCCATAGATGTTCTTTCAGGTTGAGGATAAACCCTGATGGATTTTGGAAGAGTGAAGGACTGCAGCCTCAGCCTTGTGTCATTTCTGTGCAAGGTGAAAGAGAGAGGAAAGTAACATCAATCACATCTGGGAAGTTGAGAAGGTAGCAATTACTTACATTTTAAAAAGGTTAAGCACAATCATATTTTGGAATAAAGGAGCATTTTGCACATAACAATAGAGAAAGTGGAGTTAGGTCTCAGGCTATTTTTGAGGGGAAAAAAGGTTAATTGCATTTTGTTAAAAACAGGATAGAGTTTAGAGGGTCAGCTCTCAAGCAAATCATTACTTTTCTCTCCTGTACACTGTTGGTCAAAAGTTCATAACCTTTCTGATAAATTCTCATGATAAATTCTCATTTTGTTGACAGATACACTTTACAATTAGCAAAACTGTAGCAAGATACAATTAAATTAGTACTGTCATTAATGAAGACAATGTACAAAAAGGAAATAATTGAATGGTTAGTTCCTTCATATTACAGCAGCGAATTTACACGTCTGACCCATAGCTAATTTGGGCTTAATAATGTATTTAGACTTAGTATGGCATTCAGATATCTATGACTACTGACCTAATAGTCAACTGACAGATGAAGAAAAAATTTTTTAAGTTGTGCTTTTAACTTAAAGTCACCATTTTGTATTAGAAGGCACCTTCACAAAAAGGCCTTTCCTGATTCAGAACAAACACTCATGCCAATTGATTGAAAATATAAATAATACCTGAAAGTCCTTGCAAAGAATCATTTGTATCACAATTGTGTAGAAAACATCAGAGATCTTAGATAATACACACAAGATCACATTATATACAAACCAACAATCTAATAAAGAAGCAAACCAACATGAGAGATATGGTTCAACATCTGTCCCAATCATTACAGCATACGTAATTCAAATTCAAACAATGTGCTGCATTGAATAATACAATCCAGGAACGAGTGTCATTATTAGTATCCAGTACAGATAGAAGAATGCACTCCAGAGAATAAGATATAGCATTAATCAGAATGACTCATTGCAAAGGAGTCTCATTAGTTTTAACCTCACAGTCAGATTAATTCCTTCTCATACAATAGGCAAACAACATTATTGCCACTGTTTTCCAATCTCTGTTTTTGGATTTTAACTTAATTACAAATTAAGTACAAGGATTTTAGTTGATCTTCTTATACAATTGACATATTTGCATACTACTTTATTGCATATTTAATACAGTGTGTCCGTTAATTGTTATTTTGTTTTATTTGAAAAATTAAGTTGTATGAACACTTACTCCTTTGTCAATGATACTGTTAATGAGGTACCTTCAAACGGAATTCCATCATTAGTGTATCCTAGAGAACCTGTAGTTCCAAAATTCTGGAAAACATTAAAAAATCCATTTCATATCAGTATTTCTGGTAAAACATTTTGAAAGTTTGCTTCTTTCAAAGATAGAGTGGTTGCATTACAAAGTACAATTTATTTTGCCAAATAAGAGTTTGTTAATAGTCTCTTCCAGAGTTTGAATGCACATTCATAATAACATACACTACTAAGAAAAGAATACTTTATTCTTTCAAATTCCCAGTCGTGTTGGTAGGTAAAATGTATATTTATGTATACTGTAACAGAATAGAAAGGTTCCAGACTGAGATTAGTTGATGTCTATACAATTTACCACTGACAATAACCTCTGCTAGAATACACACGGATGGCAGGTAAAGGCAAAGCTGTATTTGGCTATAATAAATTGCATAATAAAGGCTCACAATTGAAATATTATAAACACTAATATCTAACACATATCTATACCCATCAACTATATAGAATAACATATTTAATTGCTCTTATTTGATTACAATCTATTTATTCAAGTCTTGAAAGTTCCTGGTTGCATCAGCATCCAGACTTCTTTTTTGTGGCAAAGTGCTTTTCAAAGTTCTATCACCCTTTGTTTGGCAAAATTTAAAATTTAAGGTTATATGCTCTCATTCTTGAATATTCCACCTAAAAAAAAATTCTTCTGTAATTACCTTATAAAATCCTGTTATATTTGAAATACTAAGTGCAAAAGCAAAATACTGCAAATGATGGAAATCTGACAAAAACAAAAACTGCTGGAAATACCCAGTGGCTCTGCAGAGATGATAGTTTAAGGCAAAAAACAAAAACAAACTTCTTTGGGCCAAAATCTGGAAACCGGGGATAAAATGTGATCATCTCTTATGCGTGCTGAAATTTCCTGTCAACGAAGCTGATTTACTGATTGATGATAAATGTTAAGTTTTGACTCCATTCAACCTGGGATTCAACTTGCTGAGAATTGGTCACAATCCACTACTTCAGGCTTCACAACACTGACAGAAATACTGACATTTGAACAGTGTATTGAATTCAAGAAAGAAAAACGATTTCAGGAATAGAGACCAAAGCTCCTCAGTTGTCATCTTTATTCACTGACTTCTGGGTTGCTTGATTTCCAGAAAAACATCAGGAGGCTGACATTAGAGATTAAACTTTTGACAGCAATAAAAAGGGCACTCTCATGGCTCAGTGGGAGTGTCCCTGCCCCTGGCCAGAGAGGCCTCGGTTCAAGTCCCACCTATTCCAGAGGTACGCACTAAAAAAAATTGACTGCAATAATTAGGTAGATCACAACCTACACAGTGCTGAACACAATCTTTTTTTTAAAAAATCACATGATACGATTCAATCAATGAAATATCTAAATAACGTAATGTCTCCAAGTTTCCTCCACATATCCATAATGAAAGATGATGCAATCACAAAAAGATGCGCATCCCAACTCTGCATGGAACTATCACCCAACAACTATTTTTGCAGGATTGGCTAATCAGTGTCTGGAGGGTGCATTTTCCACTTAACGCAGAGGAGGTGGTTTCCACAATGTGGGTACTGGCAATCCAACCGGTTGCAATGGGACTTGCAGCTTCCAAGATAGCAAGAGAAATAGAAAGTGACTGTAGCATTAGATGGGAGTATCCTCTGAAGACTAGTTATTAAAATTTAGATTGAAAGGCAGACATAATTACTAGTTGTGATTGTGGTGGAACAACTCCTCTCCCAGAGGCCTGCAATTGTAGCTGTTTGTCAGCGGTAACGACAGGTACAGACAGGGTTATACGATGTGCAGCGGATGAAGCGTGACACCACACTTTCCCTGCCGGACAGACTCATTTAACCAGTTGCAGTGTGGAGCCCAGAGACAAAAAAAGAGTTTGGATAGGAAGACCAATTAATTTTTCAAATGACTATCTACTGCTTATAGAAAATTAGCCCCTCTGCAGCCTTCCTGAAGACAATGAGGTAGATGGTGCCAGCACCAGCAAACCAGTTAACAGTAGGAAATTACAGTCCTTGACACCTGACCCTCCCTCCAACTGGTTTCAAAAATCTAGCCCAATGTTTCTGATCATTGATCTAGTACTTTCTTTTAATAATCCAGAGTCCAATTTAGGTTTATACTAACAACAGTTATTCTCTCTGTTTTCAGATGTCCCAGATTTCCTTAGGACATACACCCTTTTACAGTTATACTGAAAATGCACTTCAGATTTCTGGCATCGAGCTGAAGCTATTCCCTATCCATCAACTTGCTTACAACCTCCGGCAACCTTCCTTAGTTTGCAAAATCGCCCAACTTGTTATCAAAAAACTTTACCATCATGTTTTTATGCCAATGCCCAAGTCATGAATATAATGGCAATATGAAATCAGAGTTCAAAAATCCAAGGGATACCAGCATGGTAAGCCAAAAACACTCCAATTCCTTCAGACTCTAATTTTTCATCAAATAATCCCTCTTCATATATATAAACTTTCAAAACAAGTTTCTTATGTCACACCTTATCTATTCCTTCTGAAAATCCATACATGTACCATAGGTCACATTCTCTTTATTCTAGTCCCTTCACAGAAATACAAATTAGATAAACAACACTTTTGACTATTTTTCACTTGCCTTGTCTTTCGGTATTACAAATTCCAGATTCTCACTGGTAAATGAGAACAGAGTAAATGGTTTATTTATTTCATGGTGCATCTATTTCCTCTTCCTTGAGTAGAATTATAACATTTCCCACAGTTCAGGTCCTGGGCACAACCTCAGTTTTGAAAGAGCTTTGGGAAAATTGTGCCTGATTTTCCGTTATTTCTGCCAAACAAATAATGCAGGTTGCAATTCTAGATACTGTCTTTCACATGGAACATGATGTCAAGGTCCAGAATGCCCTCTAAGCCGCATTCAAAAGATCCCATGAGCACAGCAATTCTGTTCAATGTACATCAACTGTGCTTGGTTTGATCAAATGGAGAACTTAAATTGGAGTTTCACTTCAGCACACTGGCTGTGACTGAGTGGTTAAAAAATGGATTTGATCTATTGGGAGCTTCCACACAGTTTTAGATCCTGCTAAACCTGTTTATTATTAGTTGTGAAATGGTGGGGCAATGGCAAAAGTAGTTGCCTTCCAAGTAGTTGGCCTGGGTTCAACTGTCAGGCTTCACATTTTTGGGTCCAGTGGCACAGTAGTGAGAAGGTCTGAGTTCAAGTTCCACCTCAATGTTATGACTTCCCCTGTGGTCATTTTTTTTAATCAACCTGTTTGGGAAAAGTAGAGTGTAGAGACTCTTACTTAAACCATAGTTCTGCTGAATTTGGAATTGTGTTTGTTATGTTTCATTCCATGAAAAAGAATTGTAAAACAATGCTCCTGCATTCTCCTTAACTAAATGGCTTTCGGGAATGCAAGTATTCTACTTTCTATCCTCACCCTTATTTAGCCCTCAAACAATATCACAAGAACAAACTTATCTGGTCATTATTTCTCAGCTGTCGTGGGACTTTTGAGAATGCAAACTGGCTGACACATTTCCTACACAACAGAAATTATTACATTTTCAATTATTTTATTCACTGTATCGCACATTGGGCTGCTCTACCATAAGTTTTCTTCCATTCACTTGTATCTCAAATTCATGGATATAATTATAAAGAGGGTGATGCAGGACTAGAGGGAATATGTGTGCAGATTGAAGATGACAGGGCAGGTTAAGAAATCCATTATTAAGGCAGAGGAGACCCTCAGCTTTATGACTCGAGGCAGAGAGTACAAAAGAAAGGAAATGCTAATGAACCTTCATCAAGTATTGGTTTGAGCACTGTACTTTAGGAAGGCATTGGAGATGGTGCAGATAAGATTTACAAGAATGGCTCATAGGCTGAAAGACTTATATTGAAAACTCAAAGCTGGAATCATTCTTCTTAGAAAAGTAAAGGCTACAAAGAGATTTGACACTAGTAGTCAAAATCATGAAGCATCTGGACGGAGTTAATAAGAAGAAAATGTTTCGATTGGTGGAAGGTCAAGAACCAGAAAACATAAATTTAAAGCAAATATCAAAAAGAAAGCAGAGGCAACATGACAAAACACCTTTTAGTTTTATACACTGAAATGCACTTTGAGAGAATTTGGTGGGGGTAGATTCAATCTTAGCTTTCAGAAGGTAATAAACAATTACCTGAAGAGAAAGAATTTGAAGGGTTACGGAGAAAAGACGGAGAAGTAGGATTTACTGATTTCCTATTGCACAGAATTGGCATAGACTGTCTCCTTCTCTACTGTAGTGATTCTATGGTGACACTTGCACTTCAGTAGTATTAATCTTGCTTTGAAAAGCAACTGTTTCAGTTGGAAGATTAGCTCTTCCACAGCCTCCTAAGAAACTCTTGCAGCCTTGCAACACATTGCAAAATGCAACTGCACAAAACAACGTCACTATTTGAAATAACATGCAAAATGTTTTTCATTTCTCTGTCATGGTCACCGACACTACGTTGTAGCAAGGACTGCACCAATTAATATCCCCTTGCCTCAAAAAAGCTCAAAATAAAATTAGCTCGCCAGGAATATTTAATCATAAATATAAGCCATAACTATTGATTTAACCTGAGGCAGTGTTTTGTAGAGGATAGTGTTATTTTCTGGGTCTGTAGATTGTGAAGGAGCAAAAATGGCCTTTAGTGGAGTGATATGCACTTCTTGTGAGACGTGGGAGTTTAAAAGGTTACTGCACATTATATGTGCAATAAATGCTGTTGGTTGTGAATCCTATCAGATCAAATGGATCGCTTGGAGAGACAGTTAGAGACAATGAGGAATTTGCAAAGCAACAATATGTGCTGGATGGCAGATATGGTCACATAGAAGGGTTAACTCCAGGAAAGGTAAGAGAGGTAGGCAGCTAGTGCAGGAGTCTTCTGTGGCTATCCCCATTTCAAACAAGTACACGGTTTTGGAAAATGTAGGGGGTGATGGATTCTCAGGGGAAAGTAGCACGAACAGCCAAGTTTCTGGTATTGAGACTGGCTCTAATGCAACGAAGGGTACGTCAGGTTCCAAGAGATCAACTGTGTTAGGGGACTCACTTGTCAGAGGTATAGACAAATGCTTTTATGGCCAGCAGTGAAAAATCAGAATGGTGTGTTGCTTCCCTGGTGCCAGGATCAAGGACATCTCAGAGACGGTGCAGAATGTTCTCAAAGGGGAGAGGGGCTGGCAAGAGGTCATTGTCCACATTGGAACCAACGACATAGGAAGGGAAAAGGTTGAGATTCTGAAGGGAGATTACAGAGAGTTAGGCACGAATTTAACAAGGAGGTCCTCAAGAGTAGTAATATCTGGATTACTCTTGGTGCTACGAGCTAGTGAGGGTCCCAATAGAAGGATAGAGCAGATGAATGCATGGCTGAAGAACTGGTGTATGGGAGAATGATTCACATTTTTGGATCATTGGAATCTCTTTTGGTGTAAAAGTGATCTGTACAAGAAGGATGGATTGCACCTAAATTAGAAGGGGACTAATATACTCGCAGCGAAATTTGCGAGAGCTGCTCAGGAGGATTTAAACTAGTAAGGTGGGGGGGGTGGAACCCAGGGAGGCAGTGAGGAAAGAGATCAATCTGAGACTGGTACATTGAGAACAGAAGCAAGTCAAACAGGCAGGGCAGGCAGGGACAAGGTAGGATGAATAAATTAAACTGCATTTATTTCAATGCAAGGGGCCTAACAGGGAAGGCAGGTGAACTCCGGGCATGGTTAGGAATATCGGACTGGGATATCATAGCAATTACATAAACCTGGCTCAGGGATGGGCAGGACTGGCAGCTTAATGTTCCAGGATACAAATGCTACAGGAAGGATAGAAAGGGAGGCGAGAGAGGAGGGGGAGTGGCATTTTTGATAAGGGATAGCATTACAACTGTGCTGTGGGAGGATATTCCTGGAAATACATCCAGGGAAGCTATTTGGGTGGAACAGAGAAATAAGAAAGGGATGATCACCTTATTGTTGATTGCATTATAGACCTCCTAATAGTCAGAGGGAAATTGAGAAACAAATTTGCAAGGAGATCTCAGCTATCTGCAAGAATAATAGGGTGGTTATGGCAGGGGAGTTTAACTTTCCAAACATAGACTGGGACTGCCATAGTGTTAAGGGTTTAGATGGAGAGGAATTTGTTAAGTATGTACAGGAAAATTTTCTGATTCGGTATGTGGATGTACCTACTAAAGAAGATGCAAAACTTGACCTATTCTTGGGAAATAAAGCAGGGCAGGTGACCGAGGTGTCAGTGGGGGAGCACTTTGGGACCAGCGACCATAATTCTATTCGTTTTAAAATAGTGATGAAAAGTTGTAAAAGATCTAAAAGTTGAAGTTCTAAATTGGAGAAAGGCCAACTTTGACAGTATTAGACAAGAACTTTCAAAAGCTGATTGGGGATAGATGTTCGCAGGTAAAGGGACGGCTGGAAAAAATGGGAAGCCTTCAGAAATGACATAATGAGAATCCAGAGAAAATATATTCCTGTTTGGGTGGAAGGAAAGGCTGGTAGGTATACGGAATGCTGGGTGGCCAAAGAAATTGAGGGTTTCGTTAAGAAAAAGAAGGAAGCTTATGTAAGGTATAGACAGGACAGATCGAGTGAATCCTTAGAAGAGTAAAAAAGCAGTAGGAGTATACTTAAAAGAGAAGTTAGGAGGGCAAAAAGGGGACATGAAATAGCTTTGGCAAATAGGGTTAAGGAGAATCCAAAGGGTTTTTACAAATACATTAAGGGCAAAAGGGTAACTAGGGAGAGAATAGGGCACCTCAATGATCAGTAAGTCAGCCTTTTGTGTGGAGCTGCAGAAAATGGGGAGATACTAAGTGAGTATTTTGCATCTGTATTTACTGTGGAAAAGTATATGGAAGATATAGAATGTATGGAAATAGACGGATGGTGACATCTTGAAAAATGTCCGTATTACAGAGGAGGAAGTGCCGGATGTCTTGAAACGCATAAACATGGATTAAATCCCCAGGATCTGATTAGGTGTACCCGAGAACTCTGTGGGAAGCTAGAGAAGTGATTGCTGGGCCTCTTGCTGAGGTATTTGTATCATCGATAGTCACAGGTGAGGTGCTGGAAGACTGGAGGTTAGCTAATGTGGTGCCACTGTAAAAGGAGGGTGGTAAGGACAAGCCAGGGAACTATAGACCAGTGAGCCTGACGTCGGTGGTGGGCAAGTTGTTGGAGGGAATCTTGAGGGACAGAATGTACATGTATTTGGAAAGGAAAGGACTGATTATGCATAGTCAACATGGTTTTGTGCGTGGGAAATCACGTCTCACAAACTTGATTGAGTTAATTGAAGAAGTAACAAAGAGGATCGATGAGGGCAGAACGGTAGATATGACCTATATGGACATCAGAGCTGAAAATGTATTGCTGGAAAAGCGCAGGTCAGGCAGCATCCAAGGAGCAGGAGAGTCGATGTTTCGGGCAAGAACCCTTCTTCAGGAAACTCCTGTACTTCTACATTCCTGAAGGAGGGCTCATGCCCAAAACGTCGACTCTCCTGCTCCTTGGATGCCGCCTGACCTGCTGCACTTTTCCAGCAACACATTTTCCGCTCTGATCTCCAGCATCTGCAGTCCTCACTTTCTCCTATATGGACTTCAGTAAGGTGTTCAACAAGGTTCCCCATGGAGGACTGGTTTGCAAGGTTAGATCTCACGGAATACAGGTAGAACTAGCCATTTTGTTACAGAACTGGCTCAAAGGTAGAAGTCAGAGAGTGACGGTGGAGGGTTGTTTTTCAGACTGGGGACCTGTGACGAGTGGAGTGCCACAAGGATCAGTGCTGGGTCCTCTACTTTTTGTCATTTACATAAATGATTTGAATGCGAGCATAAGAGGTACAGTTAGTAAGTTTGCAGATGACACCAAAATTGGAGGTGTAGTGGACAGCGAAAAAGGTTACCTCAGATTACAACAGGATCTGGACCAGATAAGCTAATGGGCTGAAAATTGGCAGATGGAGTTTAATTCAGATAAATGCGAGGTGCTGCATTTTGGGAAAGCAAATCTTAGCAGAACTTATACACTTAATGGTAAGATCCTAGGGAGTGTTGCTAAACAAAAAGACCTTGGAGTGCAGGTTCATTGCTCCTTGAAAGTGGAGCCGCAGGTAGATAGGATAGTGAAGGCAGCGTTTGGTATGCTTTCCTTTATTGGTCAGAGTACTGAGTACAGGAGTTTGGGAGGTCATGTTGCGGCTGTACAGGACATTGGTTAGGCCACTGTTTGAATACTGCGTGCAATTCTGGTCTCCTTCTTATCAGAAAGATGTTGTGAAACTTGAAAGGATTCAGAAAAGATTTACAAGGATGTTGCCAGGGTTGGACGATCTGAGCTATAGGGAGACTCTGAACATGCTGGGGCTGTTTTCCCCTGGGGCATCGGAGGCAGAGGGATGACCTAATGGAGATATATAAAATCATGAGGGGCATGAATAGGATAAATAGACAAAGTCTTTTCCCTGGGGTCAGGGAGTCCAGAACTAGAGGGCAGAGGTTTAGGGTGAGAGGGGAAAGATATAAAAGAGACCTAAGGGGTAACATTTTCACACAGAGGGTGCTACATGTATGGAGTGATCTGCCAGAGGAAGTGGTGGAGGCTGGTACAATTGCAACATTTAAAAGGCATCTGGATGGGTATATGAATAGGAGGAGTTTGGAGGGATATGAGCCGGGTGCTGGCAGGTAGGACTAGATTGGGTTGGGATATCTGGTTGGCCTGGAGGGGGTTGGACTGAAGGGTCTGTTTCCATGCTGTACATCTCTACGACTCTATCAATTTGACCCTGGGAAGTTAACATTAATTAAAAATATAAGTAGCATTAAACAGTACGTGGAATTATAATGTGTACAAATCATTTTAAGACTTAAATCTTTCTACCTGATCAGATAGCGTTGGTGAATCTTGCACCTTTGAATTCTTGGGTGAGACTTTGGACCCTCGCCGGTGACGCTGGCGCACAATGTATTCGTAAGTGCTGAGTCGGTTCCACACTATAACAAAAAAATTTCTGACAATGCATGATCAGTCATTTTTATATTTAATCATAAAACATTGCATCCAGAGAGGTGATTAATTCTTCTAAAATTTATATTTCACATTAGTGATGGCTTCCGAAATTACTGAAAATTCCAATCCATATGTAAACAAGAAACATCCAGCTATGAATTGAAGATGTATGTAAATGTGCCAAAAATGTTTGACATCTTTCCAAAGTAATGAAACAAAATCTTCTTTTTATAGAAATCAGAGCCAGATACTACGTAAGTAAAGAACATTGTTGAAGTTTGTCTTGGTAAATGCTAAAGTGCATTTTGCTTCTCAGTAATATATTAGAGGATTTGGATGTCTGTACTTCTTTTAGAATGCCCATTTTTAAAGCTTAATATTTCACTCAACAAGCAAACTGTTCTTCCCTGTAAAGCACATCATTATATGGATTTCTATCTTCCAACGGTTCAAATGATTTCTTCTGCAACAATATTATAAGAACATTCCAGTTCCAGACAATTTTTCAGAGGAAGCCTGGCTTACTTGCAGCTTTTATCAGGAAAACACTGGCATTCAGTCCACAATTTTAGATCCATTAATGGACAAAAAAACCATGAGTAGCATGTTATTTGAGAGGAGTCAGCCTAACTTGGTTGTAACACATTGACTTCTAGTTCAGAAAGGCTGTGGGCTCCAACCTCACCCCAAGACTTGAGCATGTAATTTCAGCTGGCTCCTCAGTAGTGGTAAAAGTGACTTTTGCTCTGTATGTTACATTGAGGTCATGTCTGCTTGCTGTCATGGACACAATAGATTTCATAACACTAGCCAAAGAGGTTTTCAGCCTCTGCTACAAAACTTGCATGTTTAGGGAGGTCAGAAATTAGATCAGTCAGTGCTTTCTATGGTTAAGAAATCAACGTTCACCTCTGACGTTTTCATTCGAAAAGAGCAATTATCATCACAGAACCATTCCCTGGAATAAGACGCCCTCAGCATAGAAGTTACAACAGAAAACTATAGGATGAATTCCTACTTTAAACAACTGCCAAACCTCAAACAGATCGTTGTTTGTAGCAAGCTGCCTGGCTCACAGGACAACTCCATACAACCCTGTCACGGTAGGCGCTGCAAGATGTGTCAGATTGTGGACATAGATACCAACATTACGCGTGGGGACACCTCCCACCTTGTACATGGCAGGTACTCACGTGACTCAGCCAATGTTGTCTATCTTATACGTTGCAGGCAAGGATGCCCGAAGGCATGGTACACTTGGGAATCCGAGCAAAGGCTACGACAACGGATGAATGGGAACCGCACAACAATCAACAGACAGGAGGGTTCCCTCCCAGGACATTCAGCCTTGGACCTTCGGGTGACCATCCTCCAAGGTGGACTTCGGGACAGGCAGCAGAGAAAAGTGGCACAACACAGTCTAATTGCCAATCTCGGTACCCAGAGGGAGGGCCTCAACCGGGACCTTGGGTTCATGTCACATTACAAGTGACCACCGTTGCATTACACACACACACACACACACACACTCACTTACACAGAGACACACATACACACAGACACTCACTTACACAGAGACACACATACACACAGTTGTGCACACAGACACCCACACACACACTCTTACAGACACACACTCCTACACTCACATGCACCCCCTCACAGACTTAAGACACTCTGCACTCACTACACACACACACACATACACTTTCTCACACTCACAATCCCCAACCAAGACAGACGGACAAAGACCCAAATGCACACATATATTTTGTGGGGTGAATTTGTACTTGCAGGGTTACATTGTACTTTGCTCAAAAACTGCATGAAATCATGTCAAAGTCCGTTACCTCACTTTTTAGATTGGAATCAATCTAAATATCATGGCATAGACAGAGAACACACGGGGCCAACACCTTCAACATATTGTCTCGCTATCACCATTGTTAACAGCTAACCTAAGAATGCAACTTTTAAAAAAAATGGTTTTGTGATTTACACATGAAAGAAGTGAAACTATCACTGTATTCTAACAGATGAAAGGCTTAACAGACAATCAATTTTTCAATGTATAATTTCAATTACATCGCACTGTAAATTTTTGCTATAAATTCTGTGTGTTAGGATTGAGCCCTCCACTATCACCTGATGAAGGAGCTTCGCTCCGAAAGCTAGCGTGCTTCCAATTAAACCTGTTGGACTATATCCTGGTGCTGTTTGATTTTTACTTTAAATGGGTTATTGTAACACTTCTGATTAGATAGGATTATACTGCCCCCCTGTGGCAAACAGTTTAGTTTCAATATTTTATGTCTATTTTCTACGACCTGCCAAATTAGACAGCCATTTAACTAATTTCTGCAACTCTGTAGCACAGAATTTTTTTTTATCAAGTCTAACATTCAAAATAAGCATTCAGAAATTCTTCAACATCTAATTTAAAGCTTAAAAGAAAATATTAATAATTTTAGTAATGCAGTGGCAAATCTTATTGATAAAATGAGTGCACTTAACATCTTGTGCGCTACTTACAGAGGTAGATGTGGAAGCACAGAAGTTGACCCAAAAGTGACACTGAAATCAGACCTAGTAGAACAGTCATCGCAGACACTAGAAGAATGACAGTAGCATTTGTACGAACAGGAGCATGAGGCAGAAATGTAAACCAGATATCTGTATCATTTATAGCTGTTAAAATAAAACAATTTAAAACACTTCATTAATTGAATTTGTACTCCACTATAGTTCTCTTCCAACATACTTTGCTTCTTCATTACAGATCTAATTACAACGAATGAGGACCAGAAGACCTCAAATTTCCCATATTATTCACCACCATTTTTACAGGCAAATCTTGTGTATGTTAATGTTTCTTTTGTAATCTCTAAATTGTTTCATGGTATTATTTGTCTCTATTGCACTTACTTCAATTCTGATATCTATAGTTAACTCTGTATTGTGAAGAGAATTGAATGCAAGGACAAGGAGATCCTGCTACAGTTATACAAAGCATTGATGAGAATACATCTTGAGCACTATGTACAGTTCTGAAGAATGTTAATGCATTTGAAGCAGTTTAGAGAAGGTTTACAAGATTAATATCTGAAATGAGCAGATTGTCTTATCAGTAAAGGCTAGACAGACTAGGTCTGTATCCTCTTGAATTTAGAAATGTTAGAGGTGAATCATATCAGATTGAAGGGGTTTGACTGGGTGGAGTTTGAAATGATATTGATCCTTGTGAGGGAATCTAGAACTGGGCATCATAGTTTAAAAATCAGAGGTCACCCATTTAAAAGTGTTGAGGAAACATTTTTTCGCTCTGAGGGTTGAGTCTCTGGAATTCCCTTCCTTAAAAAGCAGTGGATCTGGCATCTTAGAATATTTTTAAGACAAGATCTTGAGTACGAAGGGAATGAAAGATTATCAGGAGTATGCAGGAATAGAGGGTTGAGATTAAAACTGGATCAGCCGTGGAACTGCTTAAAGAGCTGAGAGGCCTACTGTTGTTCCTTCATAAGCAGAGAGGAAACATAAATGGACCTTTTTCAGGTAGAGATGTACAATAAATGAGTGGTGTGCCACAGGAATCAGTGCTGGGGCCTCAGCTTTGTATAATTTATTTATGTGACTTGGATGAAGGAACGAAGATGTGGTTGCTAAATAGAGAAAACGTAGAGTAAAACAAGAGCAGGGGTAGGCCATTTGGCTTTTTGAGCCTGCTCTGTCATTCATTATGATCATGGCTTATAGCCAACCCAATATCTTCTTTATCCCAATAACCTTTGATTCATGTAGTCCTAAGAACTACATCAAACTCCTTCTCAAAAGGATTGAAGGTTTTAGGCTCAACTGCTTTTAGTGGCAGGGAATTGCACAGGGCCACCACTCTCTGGGTGAAGAAATTTCTTTTTATCTCAGTCCTAAATGGCCCACCCTATCTCCTTGAACTGCGACACCTGGTTCTGAATTCCCCACTCATTGGGAACACTTGTTACCCCGTACACTCCTGTTAGAATTTTATCAATCTTTACGAGGTCCCTCCTCATTCTTCCAGTTTCCAGTGAATTTAGCCCTAACTGATCCAGTCTCATTTCATGTGTGTCAGTTCTGTCATCCCAGGAACAAGTCTGGCAAATCTCTGCTGCACTCTCTCCATAGCTGGAACGTCCTTCATCAGATAAGGAGACCAAAAGTGCACACACCACTCCAGGTGCAAGGCTGCATTTTGAAGAATTGTAGCAAAACATCCTTGTTCCTGTACTCGAATCCTCATACCCTGACAGCCTACGTAACATTTACTTTCTTTATCTACATGCTTCCTTTCAGTGACTAATATACAAGGACATGCAGCTCTCTTTGCAACCATCCCAACCTATTGCCATTCAGACAATATGTGCCTTTCTCTTTTTGCTATCAAAGTGGGTAATCTCACATTTGGCCACACTATACTTCATCTGCAATGACAAGGTTATAAAACGACATATGCTTCACCAAAGATCTGAGAGAGATAAGAAAATGTGAAATTGTTAATTTTGGCAGGGAGAATCAAGAAAGCATATAATCTAAATTTTTAGAGATTGCAGAGCTCGGAGATGCAGAGGGTCCCGCCTTATTAGTACATACAGGATTACATCTTAATATTTCAGTTTAATAATCTTTATCCAAACAGAAGCAGAATTTAATTCACTTGAGGTTTCTTGAAAAAAATTTGAATAAATGTATGTATAATAGCATTTGTTGATTTGGGGATCATTATCTTATTATTCAGTTCCAAAGAGGCACAAATCACAAAAGGCTGGTTATGCAGGTATAGCAACTAATGAGGAAAGTAATAGAATGTTATTGTTTAGAGCGGGGGAATTTAATATAAAAAATAGGGAGGTTATGCTTCGGTTACACAGGGAATTGGTGAGACCACATTCGGACTGCTATGTACACCATTGGCCAAATTATTTAAAGAAGGGGGCAATTCCATTAGCTGCTGCTAAGAAATGGTTGACAAGACTAATATCTGGAATGGTCAGGTTCATCTTTTAAGGGAAAGTTGGATGAGCTTGGCTTGTATCTGCTGGAGTTTAGAAGAGTTAGAAGCCCCTTCGTTGAAATAAAGATGATCTAAGGAATCCTAAGAGGATAGATGCGGCGAGGATGCTTCCACTTTTGGGAGAAAAATAAGGGGTTAGCAATTTAAAACAGAGATGAGACAAAATACTTTTTTCACAAGGGTCATGAGTCTTTGGAAAGGAAATGTGCCATCCTCACCTGGACTGGCTTACATGTGACTCCAGAGCCACAGCAATGTGGTTGACTCTCAACTGCCCTCTGACCAGCCTAGCAAGCCACTCAGTTGTAGCACCAATGTTTCTACAAAAAAAAGGTGAAAATGTGTTGCTGGTTAAAGCACAGCAGGCCAGGCAGCATCTCAGGAATAGGGAATTCGACGTTTCGAGCATAAGCCCTTCATCAGGAATTCCTGATGAAGGGCTTATGCTCGAAACGTCGAATTCCCTATTCCTGAGATGCTGCCTGGCCTGCTGTGCTTTAACCAGCAACACATTTTCAACTGTGATCTCCAGCATCTGCAGACCTCATTTTTTACACAAAAAAAAGGACCACCTGGCATTGACCTAGACACAGGAAACAATAGGACATACACGGTCCTGTAGATCTTGCAAAGTCATCCAGAGTAACATCTGGGGGTTAGTGCCAAAATTGCGAGAACTGTCTCAAACTAGTCAAGCAACAATCTGACACAGTTGTACTCATTGAATCATTCATTACAGACAATGTCTCAGACTCCTCCGCCACCTTCATGGCTACATCCTATCCCACTGGCAGGACAGGCTGAAATCATTGCAGAGAAGTTGGCACCAAGTCACCTTTTATTTACACGTACATAGTACATGGACTCTGACCAGCTAGCTCAGAACCAGACCCTAGAATGACGAGACTCTCTGAGACTCCTGTTTATCTCGCTCAGCCAGGGGTCCCTGACTGGCCCAATTAACAGCTTCAGTCAAGGATCTTAGTTAACCTGGCCAATTCATTCCAATCAGTACACAGACCCCCAGCAATGGTGTGCTGACAGGAGGGAGTTGCCGAGGAAGGCCTCAACATTGACTCTGGACCCCAATGAAATCTCATGGTTTCCAGTTAAACATGGGCAAGAATATCTGCTGAATATCACATATCGTCTACTCTCGGTTGAGGAATTAGTACTTCTCCAAGTTGAACATCATTTGAAAGAAACAATAGAGGATGGCAAGAATGTAGAATGTATTTTGGGTGGGAGATTTTCAACATTCACCACCAAGCGGCTCAGCAGCAGCACGAATGATTGAGCTGGCTGGACCCTATTGCACATTGCTGCTAGACCGAATCTGGAAAGAGGAAAGAACATACTTGACCTCATCCTCTCAAATCTGCCGGCTGCAGATGCATCTGTCCGTGACAGTATTGGTGAGAGTGATCACCACACAATCCTCGTGGAGATGAAGTTCCACCTTCATACTGAGAATACCTTCCACGGTTTTGTGTAGCACTATCATTGCTAAATGGGCCAGACTTTGAACAGATCTAGCAACTCAGCACTGGGCATCCAAAAGGTGCTGTGGGTCATCAACAGCAACAGAGTTATCCTCCAACACAATCTGTAACATCATGGACTGGCGCATCCCCCACTCACCATTGCCATCAAGGCAGGGGATCAAGAAAGTGCAAGAGGGCATGTAAGGAGCAGCACCAGGAATACCTAAAAATGAGCTATGAATCTGGTAAAGTTACCAAATAGGATTATTTGAGTGCCAAACAGCATTAGTACAAGTGACAGAGTTAAGTGATCCCACAACACCAACAGATCACAGCCAAGCTCTGTAGTCCTGCCACATCCATGGAGGTGTCACATTTGCACCACACAAATGTCAGGCAATGATAATAACACCACTGCCCTTTGACATTCAATGGTGTTACCATCGCTGAATCCCTCACCTAATGTGCCCATTGTTCTCAATGTGGTCTTGTCTACATTGGGGAGACAGGATGCCAACTTGCAGAACATTTCAGAGAACATCTCCAGGACACACGCACCAAATAACCCCATTGCCCTGTGGCTGAACACTTCAATGTTCTCCCTCCCACTCCTCCAATGACACGCAAGCCCTGGACCTGCTCAACCACGAAATCCTAGACCCACGGCAAATGGAGGAAGATGGCCTCATCTTCCACCTTGGGACCCTCCAACCACACAAATCAATATCGACTTCACCATTTTTCTCATCTCCCCTTCCCCCCATCTTATCCCAGATCCACCCTCCAACTCGGCACCGCTCTCTTGAACTGTCCTACCTGTCCATCTCCCTTCCCACTCATCTGCTCCACCCTCCACTCTGACCCATCACCCCCACTTTCATCCACCTCTTGCATTCCCAGCTACCTTCCTGCAAGCCACACCCCCACCCCTCCTATTTACCTCTAGGCCTTCTGGGCTCCCCTCCCTCCCCATATTCCTGATGAAGTGCTTATGCTCAAAAACCGTCGACTCTCTTGCTTCACCAATGCTGCCTGACCAGCTGTGCTTTTCCAGCACCATAGTTTTTGGCTTTGATCTCCAGCATGCAGTCCTCACTTTCTCGCATCACTGAATCCCACATTAGCAACGTCCTAGATGTTAAATTGACCAGAAACTCAACTGGACTTGCTACATACACATAGTGGCTACAAGAGCAGGTCAGGGGCTTGGAATACTGCAGTGAGTAACTCACGCCCTGATTCCCAAACCCTCCCAAACACCATCTACAAGGCATAAGTCAGGAGTGTGATGGAATAGTCCCCACTTGCCCAGCTGGGTGCAACTCTAACAACACTCATGAAGCTTGATACTATCCAGGACAAAGGCAGCAGATATATGGGCACACCGCTATCTGCAAGTCTTCTTTCCAAACCACTCACCATCCTGACTTGGAAACATACCACCATTCCTTCATTGCTGCTGAGTAAAAATCCTGGAATTCCCTCCATAAGGACATTGTGCGTCAACCTATAGTCGAGGGACTGGGGTTCAAGTTGGCAGCTCACCACCACCTTCTCTAAAACAATTAGAAACAGGCAATAAATGCTGGCTGACCAGCTAGTAATGCCTATGCCCCACGCCCCCCACCAAAACAAAAAGCAGAATCTTTGAAGTCTTTAAAAGACAGAGATGAATAGTTTCTTGCCAATTATGGCAATGAAAGATTATAAGTGGTTAGAGGAGATGGATCTGAACTTATAATCAGATCAGCCATGATCTTGCTGAATGGTGGAACAGGCTTGACAGACTGAGTGAGCTATTTCTGCTGTTTGGTCGAACGTGCACCTGAGGTGCATCATCCCACCCTGAAGGCCAGGTCAGTAAAGGCAGAGAACACACAACGTTTATAGTCCATTGCAGTTAACTCAAAGTCATATTTTGTACAAAATATTAAAATGATCTAAAGTTCAAGTTCAGCATTGCAAATAACTCCATGAAGGCAATATTTCTACACAACCTCAATGTAAATTAATTGATTATTTGAATTATGCAATTTGAAATGGTGATATATTCAAATATAGAATATCCGATTCTAAAGGAAAATATTATACAACTATAATTTTCTAAAGTATCTCCCAACATAAGAGTGCATTTGAAACCTGACTTACATTATTTTCCTTATGAATTCACACCAGCGTAAATGCTAATGGAGCTGCTCAACAACAGAATTAGGGATGGGGTAGTCCACGTTTTAAAATCAATTTCAAATACTACATTTCAAACAATGGCACTCGCTGTCCACACAAACATTTTGAAAGATGTGAAAACTCAGGTAATTTGCTGGCAAGTTCTTACCAGCCAACTCAACAGAGAAACAAAAACAAAATCAGTCAAAAGTTGGAGAAACTCAACAGGTCTGCTCGCATCTGTAGAGTCTACTGACACTTGTCTGGAACTGAATGATAAGATAGTGATACCAACAGCAATGTAAGATATCAAACATATATTTATCCAAATTTTTCAAGAAACTTCAAATGAATTAAATTCTGCTTTTGTTTGGATAAATGCATGTTAATGACTGAAATATTAAAATGCAATCCTGTATATATTAATATATGAACAGTGCATTAGTCACAGATCACATGGAATTTCTAAAATTAAAATCCCAAAGGTAAACTTACTTTCAAATTTCTGATTGGTGCGAAGCATATTTGGATCAACAAAGAATGCAATGAGCACATAGGATGCAATACAGACAACCACCAGGATACCAATGACAGCAGAAATAACACAGTTCAGGAAATGCCTAGATGAGGAAACAAAAAATTAAACTCATACCTGTACGCTATGAAATATCTGGAACAACATGATGCTAAACAATTTACGATAACATTTTAGTGCTCCACAAAAATTCCATCAACTCCAACAGTCGTAAAACAAATTGATAATCGTTCTCCATGTAAAAAGGGTACAAACGGAATTAAACAGCAAACAATTTTTTAAAATTAACTCATGGGATGGGCATCTGTCTCAGCCAGCACTTAGCGCTCATCCTTAACAACCCTTGAGAAGGTGGTGGTGAGCCGGCTTCATGCGCTGTACGTAGACCCACAATGCATTAGGGAGTGAATTCCAGGATTGTCACCCAATGGCAATGAAGGAACACCGATATATTTCCAAGTCAGTATCATGATAGACTTTGAGGGAACTTGCTCAAGTGATGCTCTCATGTATCTGCTGCCCTTGTCCTTCTCGAGGGAAATGTTATGATTCTTTAGCAAATTTCAGCAATGCATCTAGTAGATACTGAGCACTGCAGCTACTGAGATTCGGTGGTGAAGCGAGTGGACGCGGTGCCTTTCAAGCAGGCTGCTTTGCCCTGGATGGTGTCGAGCTTCAGTGTTGTTGGAGCTACATCAATCCAGGCAAGTGGGGAGTATTCCATCATGACTTGTGCCTTCTACATAATCAACAGACTTTGTAGGACATGAGTTATCAACTGTAACATTCCTAGCCTGCCCTTGATGACACTCTATTTATATGTTGAGCTCAGTTCAGTTTTTGGTTCTGGTTTTGGTATCCCCCCAGGATGTTGACAGTGGAGGCTTCATGTGAGGGTAACACCACTGAATGTCAAGGGACACTGGGTAAAATGTCTCTTAATGGCCACTGCCTGGTGCAAATATTACTTAAACATAATGCATTAAGAATTATCATGTATTTTTACTAAAGATTGAGAAACAGGAGATCCTACAGCAATAAGACAAATATAAAATATTCATTGCATATTTTAAAAATTGCCCAGGTTTAGATATTGAGTTCCTGACAGTTTCTACTTTGAAAGCTTCCAAAAACAATCTTCAAGAGTTGAAAATAACATTATCTACACAGTCTGACTATTAAAGTTAAGCATGCCCACGTCCCATCAATGAATAAAAAGTCCCTACTTAATGCTACCACAAAATCCTTTTTTGAGAGTCTGAAATTTCAGTCACCAGATATCTTTAGTGAACTCCACAAAATGAAATAGCTTCTATCAGTTGAAATGAAAATAGGTAAAGAGTGATTTTGCAAAAGAAAAATATTTTGTGGCTTTTTTTAAATCAAATACTTGTTTTCCACAATATCATCAGGCTATGAGAAATACAACATGCTGCAAAACGTATGTTTCTACGTACAGCTCAGATTTATGGCCTCAATGGCAAAGATGCTGAATAAAACTACTGAAATATACTACAGTTTCCAAACAGATTTCTGAACTGATTTAGTAACATAAAATTTATTGAAATGTTCAAAATAGAAACTTTAAATATTTTTCACTGTATCTATAGATGTGAAACAGAGTGAAACAAATAGCATGGTTCTGGGCCCAAAAGAATTAAGCAGAACTCAAGTGAGACTGTGACCATAAAGTCTAGAGATGCTGTGGTCAGAGGTCATGGACAGATAGAATAGGCCCCAACTAGAGACATCAGACAAAATCGTGAGCTGAGCAGGTGGTTTTGGTCTGGATTGGTTGCTAAGAAAGTTAACAAAGTCAAAGAAGTTGGATCTGGTTTATAGGAAGAAACAGCAGATGGAAAATCAGGACAAATATCACGAGTATATTAATGCTGAAATGCAAGACGACAGGAAGCGAGCAACAAAGCATGATGAAAGTGACTGAACCTTTATCCAATTTATTTAACAATATCATTACCAACAGGAACTTTAGGTTTACTGCTCAACTGGTGCCCAATGGGTCAATGAAATGCCAGAACAAAACGGAGAATGAGTTGTCAGCTCAGTTTGTAATGTACTTATCAATGCAGTGTCTGAAAAGTTCACCTGACAAGTTACTTTAAAAAAGTGTATGCTTGTCTTCAATTAGAGGCCAAAATAATGTACACATTAGGTTCGTACTTAATATTACCACCACCATTATTTCATAAAAATGGGAATGCAATAGTTAATCTCATTCCATCGGTTATGGCCAACATCTTCAGTGTCAGCAAATTCACATACTTCTCAACAGGAGAGGTTTCCAAAAACTCCAATGACCCTGCTCGAGTTTAAATCCTTCAATTTCACCTTATACATGAACCTCAAGCATCTGGGGAAATTATTCTTAGTTCTTATTCATTTTATTGATCCTTTTGTTAAGTTTCTTTTATTCCAATTTGAGATTTATTATTACTCATGAAAACGTATGGGAAGAACAACTTATTTTCCAGATATACAAATATGAGTGGGATAATCAGGTACAAGGTCAGAATAACTGAATGAAATAAATCAGAAAGCATGACAAGCAGTAGGAAATGACTGACTAATTAAGGTACTATGCTGGTTGGCACTCCCAACTGGTTGGCACTCACTGTACTGGTTGGCACTCCCATCCACTTGAAAATGGATGGGCTGCAAAAGAGACATATTGAGCTTGGGCCCTGAAAGCTGTCAGATCATGCAAAGATCTGCAACAAAAGCATTATGTTAGATGTGTTATCCCGATATTTATATAGACAATTGACTAGATTTAAATGTTCCAAAAGCAAAATACTGTGGATGTTAGAAATCTGAAATAAAAATAGAAAATGACAAAGGTAGTCTGGCAGCATTCCTAGAGATAAAAGCGTTAACATTTCAGGTCCTCACCTTAATTGGGAATTTCCTGATAACAGTACTGCAGAATTTTTCGTTTGTGGTTTTCCAATACTATTCAGTGATAAAATAGACATCTGTAAAGAGCAAGCTTGCCCAACTGAACAGCCCACCACCACCAAGGAGTTCTATCTGATTCAATCAAAATGCAGGCATGAGTAGCTAGAAAATTTTGCAAGAAGCTGGTCCTCTGATCAGAGGCTGGTTCTTTACCACAGGTTTGTCACTGGCAAACTTACTGGCAGCCAATATGGGACAAAACCATCCTGAGATGGCAGGAGCAGTAAGACTATGCAACGCAAGTGACTTTGTACAGCCCAAGGTCTGCAGCTGCAACAGTGATTGCCTGAAATCGGATGAGGAAGGTTGGAGGCAGATAAACTGCTTGGGGAGAAGGAATGAAAGAGCCAAGCTGCTGCTTTGATGGAGGCTAGGGGCATGGACACATATGAACATCTTTAGGAATGACAGTCTAATGCTGGGGATGGGGCAATCAGAGACAGGCCATTACAGCTTTTTCTGTCAAAGCAGGTTAGAAGAGGAGCAGCATCCAGGCTAAAAGGCAGCCCACTTTCATGTGAATCTCACAAAGGACAGCTTAAGATATGATCAACCAGAGGTGAACCAAAGTTAATGTTAATTAAACCCAACTCCTTAGGTTGCTCCTGATCCCATGAATTTCTCTGGTGATCAGAATTTGAGGCCTAGCTTTTGTCTTTCTCTAGCTCGGCCTCTTAACTAAAATAAAAGCTCTAATGTCTACCTCTGCAGTTTCATAATTTTAAAAATGGTACTTATCATAGTAACTGGTCATTTAAAATTATCGACATTGTTTTGGGGATTTATCCCCCCAGAGTGCAAATTCAGGATTGTGGTCAAATGTGTTTTTCTGAAGTGCTCACCTGCTCCCTGAGTGAGAGAAATACAAAGGATAAGAAATATGGATAGATAGAAAAAATCAAAACCATGAAATGGGGGTTACTGCATTGTTTACATTGCTTTGAGAGTGCACACAGTATCACAGAATCCCTACAGTGTGCAAACAGGTCATTCGGCCGAACAAGTCCCCCACCCCAGGCTCAGGCTCAGGCGCACACACACACCCCACACAGACAGACACACACACGTACATTTGTGGGGTGAATTTGTACTTGCAGAGTTACATTGTACTTTGCTCAAAAACTTTATCAATCCCTGTAAGACTCCGTTAACTCATTTTAGATTAGAATCAGTCTAAACATTATGGCACAGACAGGGAACACAGGGGGCGAACACCTTCAACACAGTATCTGGGCTGACACTAATTGTTACAGTTAACCTGAGAATGTAACTTTTAAAAAATGTTTTGTGATTTACATATGAAAGAAGTGAAACTAACACGGTCATGCTAACAGATAAGAAACGTAAAGACTCAAGGAATTTTTCAACGTATAATTTTAGATACATCACACTGTAAACCTTTGCTATAAATTCTGCATCTTACAATTGTGTACTCCACAACCACCTGATGAAGGAGCAGCACTCCGAAAGCTAGTGCTTCCAATTAAACCTGTTGGATTATAACCTTGTGTCATGTGATTTTTAATTGTTAACTGACCTGGACATCCTCTACACATTCTGACATTGCATACCAAAAGCAGAAAACTTTTAAATCCTCCAGTGCAAATATGTGGATTCTATTTTTTTAAATATATAAACACAAATTTTCCACCACACGTTCCTGACTAATTGTCAAGAAAGACCTGAATTCCATCATTCCAATCAATGAGGGAAACTGATGTTGTAAAGCCCAGAGATGCAGAGCAAGACAAACACCTCTCAAGTATGGAGCATAAAAACCAGGTTAACATTTGCAGTGCAATACTGATGGAGTACTGCACTCATTGATATCTTCCTGATGAGGCATTAAACTGAGGTACTACCTGCCCTTGGAGGTTGAAGAACCCACAACACTATCATGAAGCGGAGCAGAATAGTTACCCCAGTATCCTGGCATGTACTTATTTCTCCAAATTAGTATCTCAAAAACTGATTATAGAATCATAGTCATGCAGCACCAAAACAGACCCTTTAGTCCAACCATGCCGGACATAATCGCAAACTAAACTAGTCCCACCCACCTGTTCCTGGTCCATATTCCTCCAAACCTTTCCTATTCATGTATCCATCAGAATGTCTTTTAAATCGCTGTAATTGTATCCATATCAACCACTTCCTCCGGACGCTCATTCCACACGCTAACCACCCCCTGTATAAAAAAATTTGCCTCTCGTGTCTTTTTTTAAAATCTCTCTCGTCATCTTAAAAATGTGCCCCTTCCTCTTGATATTTCCCATCCTAGGGAAAAGACAACTATAATTAACTTTATCTATACATCTCCTTATTTTATAAACTTCTATCGGGTCACCTCTCAACCTCCTACCCTCCAGTAAAAAAGTCCCAGCCTATCTAGCCTTTCTTTCTAACTCAAACCTTTCACACCCAGCAAGATCCTGGTAAATCTCTTCAGAACCCTCTCCAGCTTAATAATACCCTTCCTACAACTGGACAACCAGAATTGGACACAGTATTCCAGAAAAGGCCTCACCAACGTTCTGTACAACCTCAACATGACCTCCCAGTTCCTAAACTCAAAAGGACTGAGTAATGAAGGCCAGCATGCCAAACATCTTTTCAACCATTATCTTACGTACTGCAAACTTCAAAAAAATTTTGTACCTGCACCCCTAGATCCTTCTGTTCTACAACACTACCAAAGGCCCTACCAATAACTGTATAAGCCCTACCCTTGTCTGTTGTACCAAAATGCACTACCTCACATTTATCCAGATTGAACTCCATCTGCCATTTTTCAGCCCATTGACCCATTTGACCAAGATCCCTTTGTAATCTTAGAAAACCTACTTCACTATCTACTATGCCACTAATTTTGGTATTGTCCACAAATTTACTAACCAAGGCTTTGAGATTCTCATCCAAATCATTTATATAAATAACAAATAAAATTGGACCCAGTACACCACTGGTCACATGCCTCCAGTAAGAAAAGCAATCCTCCACTATTACTCTGTCTCCATTAACTCAATTATGTATCCAATTGGCAAGCTCACCCTGAATACCATGTGACCCAACTTTATTAATTAGTCTCCCATGCGGAACCTTGTCAAAGGCTTTACAGTACTAAAATCCAAATAAACTACTCTTGCCACATCAGTCGTGGGAGTTTAATTTGTGCAAATTGTTTGTGCTACATGATAACAGTGACTCCATTTAATTGGCTGTCAAGCAGTTGAGGAAATCCTGAGATTGTCATACACTTTCTAAATGCAAGATTTTTTTAAAAAAGAAACTCTTAAACTTCAAGTAAAATTCCTGTGCAATTTAATCTTGGGAACAAGGTTGTAACTTCTACACGTCATGAATGATGGCATAGTAGATGCATTATGACAGAAATGCAAAGACCCAGACTAATAATTTGGTAACAGGTGTTCAAATCCCATCATGGGAACTAGGGAATTTAAATTTAGTTGATAATAAAATCTGGAAAGAAATACTAATTTTAGTAATAGCCTTCGCTCTCAGAGTTTAAAACCACCATTGTCATGTGGTCCAGCTGACATATGGTTAACTATTATCTGAAATATTCTACAACCAATCACTGAAGAGTAATTAAGAATGAGCAATAAGTACTAGTTCTGCCAGCAATGCCTACTTCCCATGATAAATAAAACAAAAGCACATTGTTTAATGCAATATTTGTAATTCAGTTCTGTAACAGTTCAATCTATTCCAGATAAATTTTAACACTATCATATTAAAGCAATGTATTAATGCATTAACATACAACACAAAAATAATCAGACGTACCAGTAATTCCTGCCCCCTACGCAATTGTTGAGCCATTTACAGTGATGATCAAATGCTGCTACACATTTGTTACACTGACTGCAGTGTTTGGACTTCAAACCTCTGAAAAAAAGTACAATGCAAAAAATGTGATTATCTACAGTTCTCAGATTCTGAAAATAAGCATTTCTGGAATTTTTCCAAAGAAAGGCCACTAGCCTTCCATTAAAATGCTACAATATAAGCATAAACAACAGCTTGCCAGATAGTTTAGTTGGCTGAACAGCTGGTCGGTATTAGATTGGTGCCAAAAGCACAGGTTTTGATTCCTGTTCGGTTTAGAATGGATTCAGGATCTGCTTCCTCGTCCTGTCATTTGCAAAGATTGTGATGCAAAAGCTTCAGGCAGAGAATACTTCAGTTTTCACATTTCACACAACAAAAGGACAGATCTCACAACCTGGTTTACCTTTGCTGTCCTTCGCATGGGGCTCATGGACTAACTATTCTCTTCATATTGTTAATTGCTCTAATTCTGTTTATTTATAATTGAATACTTTCAAATTCTTGCCTTTAATCATGTATGTACCTCATTCAAAACTACCTTTCTCAACTATTAAAATCTGCAGCTATCAATACACTCGTCAGTAGTGATTAATTAGTGTGCATTATAGGACTAGCAAGGTTTATCTTGACCAAAACCAACGAATATCTTCATCCACACTTGGAACAGCAAGAAATAAAGAACACAGGCACTTGAAAGCATTCAATAGACAAAATTATAATGGCAGCGAGTGGAGAAACCCAACGGATTGTGATGTGGGAAACCTGTCAACCAATAGAATGTCAGTAGATCAGAAATCAGCATATTGATTTAATCAAAATCTATATGTAACATCTACAGGAAGCTACTGTACAAAATGTTACTTGGTCAATATTTTTCAAAACTTAAGTCACAGGGAGATATTGTGATTTGATGAATCAAACTAAATAATACATGCTTTCTGAAGCAATACCAATGGGAAGGATGGCAACTGTGACGGGCCTTGGAGAGGACATTAGAAAATGAAAACTGAATATGTTTTACCTTACCAACATACAGTAATTAAATACAAGTTCTACAATTTCTACTAATAGTCAAAAATGTTTTCATGTCTACTTTATACATTTAAATGTGATGTACTCAAACCTTTACGAACAGCTTTTATACTGTTTGCATGATGGAAAGGACCATTAAGCATCCAGCCTGATTACTCAATATCCTCTTTACAAGAGTTAGTGAGTGACTATCAGGAGTAGGACATAGTGGCCCTCTTCCTAGACAAGGGTTGCCAAGGCCATTCATGCATCCCAGCTGATATCACACACCTAACGTCAAAACTAGAGCCTTCCTAGTCTGTGCTCAAATATCAAAATGGCTACAAAAATTAAAACTGCATTAATTTTTATTTTTTAGCCTGGAATTGCCGTCATTTATTTTCCAAAGATGAGTCACTGTGGTTACTGGCTGGTTTTGGCTCTAATCACATATTTAAATTGAGCTTAGATTGATGATATACTGGCAGAAGGGGTCAACATGAAATCAGTTTGGTTCAATTCAATTACGCTTGCAATGGATAGTATAGAACATCAGCTTCTACTGCAGTCAGTAAGTATACAATAGATTATTCTGTCTGACAATATATTTATGCATATGTTCGCCGAGCTGGGAATTTGTGTTGCAGACGTTTCGTCCCCTGTCTAGGCGACATCCTCAGTGCTTGGGAGACTCCTGTGAAGCGCTTCTGTGATCTTTCCTCTGGTATTTGTGGTGGTTTGAATCTGTTGCTTCCGGTTGTCAGTTCCAGCTGTCCATTGCAGTGGTCGGTATATTGGGGCCAGGTCGATGTGCTTATTGATTGAATCTGTGGATGAGTGCAAGCCTCTAGGAATTCCCTGTCTGTTCTGTTCACTCATCCACAGATTCAATCAATAAGCACATCGACCTGGACCCAATATACCGACCACTGCAACAGACAGCTGGAACTGACAACAGGAAGCGGCAGATTCAAACCACTACAAATGCCAGAGGAAAGATCACAGAAGCGCTTCACAGGAGGCTCCCAAACACTGAGGATGTCACCTAGACGAGGACGAAATGTCTGCAACACAAATTCCCAGCTCGGCAAACAGAACCACAACAACGAGCACCCGAGCTACAAATCTTCTCACAAACTTAGATTAATTTTGCATACTTACACATCAACGTCACAAAGATAGCAGTGATGATTTTCAATAACATGTTTACGTTTGCTTCGGTCAAACACTGGAATTGGCTTATTATACTGCTTGGCTCGAACGTTCTTATCAGCGGGGTCAATGCTGGCTGAAGTCAAATGAACAATCAGGTTGCAAATAAACATAACACCGAGCCACTGAGGAGGGTTAAGGTTAAATAGTTTTCGATAATATGGATAGTGACACCACAGTTTCATTATAATTCATCACATATCAATTTTTGAACAAATGAGACATATAAAACATAATAGTGACTATTAATACAAAATAGAATATTGAACAACACAGCAATACATTTAGCCATCTGCAACTCACACTAGCTGCCATTTACATGAAATATCTGAGCAGAATTGACACTGGGTAATTTAAATATACATAATTATCAAAAGACACGATAGACTTAATTCATATTGCATTAAAACTTCTGTGGATTAAAATAACAAATAATTCTGACATGGATAATGAAGCAGTTTCAAGATGTTACGTCATCAGATTTCAATTTGCTTTGACCTGATTTCACTAACAGACATTGGTTCTGCTAGTACAGATACATTATCATTTTAAATGATCAAACTACCAATTATTTATTTAGTCATGGAGATCTACAGCACTGAAAAAGGCCCTTCAGCCCATTGTATCCACACTGGTTAAAACAACCACCTAACCATTCTAAACCAATTTTCCAACACTTGGTCCATAGTCTTGTATGCCTTAGACTCACAAGTGAACATTTAACAAGCACAGTATTTAGATATAATGAGGGGTTCTGCCTCTCACTCCCTGATGGGCAGTGAGTTCCAGATTTCCACCACCCTCTGGGTGAAAACGGTTTTCTTCACATTTCCTCCACCCTGCCCTTTACCTTAAATTGGCCCTTCGTCATTGATCACTCCACCAAGGGGAAAAGTTCCTGTCTATCCTATCCATGCACCTCAATTTGATACCTCTCAATAGTGTCCTCTCTCCTTCTCCTCTGCTGAAAGAAAACAAAGCCAGTCAGTCTAATTTCTCTTCATGACAAACTCTCTAGCCCAGGCAACATCCTGGCAAATCTCCTCTGTACCCTCTCTACTGCTTTCACATCCCTCTTATAATGTGGATTCCAGAACTACAAACACTACTCTAGCTGTGGTCTAACCAACGTGTCATACAGTCCTAGCATAACTTTCCTGCTCTTAAACAATTTGCCTTGGCTAATAAAGTCCAATGTCCCATATGTCCTTTTAACCACTTTATTGACCCGTTTTTGTTGCAGTAATTGCAAAATAAAAGACCAGCTGAGTAATGAATAGGAGAATGTCTGTTTTTCTCTGTAACTAACAATAATCTGATGGATTCATATTCTCAAATTTCACACATCTCAAATTTGCACATTCCCATAATTTATTTAGGACACTAATTACAAAGGGAAGCAAATGTTTAAACCCAAATGTTTGAAGAATGCAATTTTCTGTTTAGATTAATATTAATACAGAAAATCAGTTTCAAAAGGTAGGAATTCCACGTAGCTAAATTTAAAATGACTGTAAAACATGAATGCCCTGAACAATGAGCCAGCTTGAAGAACTAATCAGTCTACGCTCTTGTTCTTTCTTCTCATGCTCGATTTTATTTTGCCATTTAACTACAAGTTGATTGCATTCAAAATTATTCATTTTAGTAGTACATATACACATTCACAACCTGATTTGTGAAAGTACTCATTAAATGTAATTACAAATATGGATTGCATTTCAAAATTATTCATTTAAAAGTACTTACATCTATTCTCAGTCTGACTTGTAAAACTACTCACTAAACCTATCCAGAATTTCACAAGGTTATTTCAATTAAGACAGATTGACCATATTCGCAAATGAACTTTGTCAGTCAGCCAAGTGTTTATTTGTTGCATATATAGCAAACAATTAATACATTTCATAAAATCATCTCTCATTATAAACTTAATTGTAACGGTAAGATAAACAAGGAAAGTGTATTGTCAATATGCACCTTTGAAATAGTTGATCACCAGCATTCAACTATCTAATCTTCCTTCCTGAATTAAACAAATTATGAAATGTTCACATGTTGCAGTGATCTTACAATGAAAAATTGGATTCCGAGAGGGACGAGCAACAAATGCTGACCTTGCCAGTAGTGCTTACATTGGCACGAAAGAATAAGAAAGTTCATTTTTAATATAAGACAAAGGTAAGGTAGAAGTTCGAATGACTATTCAAGATGACAACTTATGACTTGTAAAGCAGAACATTATAATTTAATGTTTTCAGCCTGTTGCTAACTTAAGCAGGAATCACTGTTTAAAATATCAAAGATACAACCATTATTTAACATGAAAAACATTTTTACATCAGTTAAATTTCCAAACAGATGACACTTGAATGTCTGTAAAATTGTTCCAATAAAATTGATATCCCTGGTAATGCATTCCAATTTAAAGGCACTAAGCCAATTACTGCATTGCATAGGCTAATTGTAAAATCATTTTGTGGGCTTTAGGTTGGTATGTAGAATTCATATGAAGAATGCTGCAAAAATAAAAATTACAGCACATGTCAAAGCATGATGCTCAGTGAATCTCTTTTTATCAGTCTGACAACCAGGAATTAGTCATTTTATTTAATGAGATGACTACAAGAGCGACTATGAAAAGACAGCTGGGCAAGTAATCCCACACCCTTCAGCCACCAGGCTGCCTTAGCACAAACAGATCTCTTTAACTCATCTACTTCTGCATGCACAGTAAAGTCTGTCAGAGACCTTCATACTTTGTCAAATCTTTCAACCTGCTCACAGAAAATACTAAGAATCTAAATCATTGACAATCAGAATTATACTGATGCCAAAAATAAAACATGAAGTCAACATGAAATCACTTAGAAACAACTTGGTTCAGCCTTAAAGTATTCTCAGGTTTCCCGGCTGAGAATCATTCTCTTCAGCCAAGGGCACATCTATGCTGATAAGTCAATGAAGTAGGAGGTGGAGGTAGGAACATGTTACACTCCAAAAGACAACTGTAGGTAAATAGATTTCAAGTCCACATGCCTATGTTAAAATTTTAGTTCAATTAATCACATTCCATAAAGTTCAACCCACCAATTCCTCCTAGTTACTATATTTATACAATCAATTCAAATCAAGTTGACTCTTAAACAATGCAGTCACAATCTGTTCCCTCATTCCAGTAGGGTGCCAGCACTCCTTCCAACCATATTAAAGGATAACAAATTCCTCTTAACTTTTTAAGAGAAATCAATCTGAAATAATAACAAACAATTAAAATAATAGTGAGAATAAGTAATGTCTCCACTTTTTTGTTTGCGCATTAACATGACAAACATACTCTTTCACTCTGTTCAACAGTTTCTTACAATGTGTAAACAATCAGATAACTGACTGCTGCTATCCACCCACTTCAAATTGGCGGGCTCTCCTCTCTCCACCATCTTTTAGAAAACTGCAATATTGATTCTCTTCTTTCATTCACACATTAATTATATGTTATCCCATAGTTACGTATTATCTATCACCTGTTCGCTCCATCCATTGGGATCAGGCATTCCTTCAGACCATATTTGGTGCTTAACACAGACTGGTAGAGGCTTCACCAGGCTTTTGCCCGAAACGTTGATTCTCCTGCTCCTCTGATACTGCCTGACCTGCTGTGCTTTTTCAGCACCACACTCTTGATTCTAATCTCCAGCATCTGCAATACTCACTTTCGTCAAATAACGAAAGGTGTGCTAATCTCAATTTCCTGCACTTGCCCCATATAGTTGAGTGTTATGGTACTTCAAGTACTCAAAGGGTGTAAGGTTTCATGTCTTTACTATCTTCCCAAGCAGTGAATTCCAGATTCCCATTGACCTCTGAGTGAGAAAACTTTTTCTCAAATCCCCAAATCCCCTGCCCTTTACTCTAAAAACTAAGCCCTCTCCTGAAATGACCCCTCTACCAAAAGGTACAGCTGCTCCCTACTCACCCTATCCACACCTCTCTCAATTTTATATAATCGCCGCTCAGCCTTCTTTGCTCTAAAGAAAACAATCCAAGCCTATCTAAATCTCTCTTACAGCACAATCACTCCATCCCAGGCAAGATCCTGGTGAACTTCCCATTGTACCCTGTCTAGTGCTATCACATCCTTCCTGCAGAGAGGTCACCAAAACCCCACACAGTACTCCAGCCGTGGCCTGACCAATGCTCTGTTTAACTACAACATTACCACCTTACTCTTATACTCTATGCCATGACTGATGAAAGCAAGTGTCCAATTTGCCTTAACTATCCTATTCACATGCTCTGCTGATTTCTGGGATCTGTGAATAATTATCCTCTGAGCCATGCAGTGTCTTTCATTCATTAAATAATCCCTAATCTTGTTTCTTCTTCCGAAGTCCATCATTTTGTATGTATCAAGGATTAATACTTCTTCCACAGCTCTGCCCATCTGACCAACACACCTTCCTGTAACCTGCAACCATCTTCTTCACTATTAATCACTCTATCAATCAGTGTTGTCCGCAAACTTGCTTAACATTCCCTCCACATTTTCATCTAGATCATTATCACTCAAAGTTTTCTACTACTACCCTTTGTATCCCATTACTCAACCAATTTCTGATCCATCTCATTAAGTTTCTCACACTTCCATGTGCTTTAACCTTCTCAGTCAGTCTCCCATGTGGCATCTTGTCGAAGTTATTTGAATACATTGGAAAACATCAAGATACTTAACAGGTAGGTTATCAAACAAAATCTGAATTTTTTTGTATTAGAAAAAAGTGACCAAAATTGATGGTTTTAAGGACTATCTTAAAAGAGAGGATTTAAGAAGGGAATTTCAGAGCTTAAATTTCAGACCTGCATACAGTTTCCAACAGCGATGCAACAAAAATCCATGCCCAAGATGTGAGGGCTGAAGGAGCACAAGGTTTGGATAGGCATAGGGCTGGTGTAGATTACAACAATTGGAGTGCCTGAGAACACTGAAGAATTTGAAAACTGGGTGAGGATGCTAAACAAAAAATTGAGGTATTGCACATCTAGGAAACAATGTTGGGCAGGAAACAAAGTGGTAATGGATACAGTCTAGATGAACTCATGTTTGCAAGGTGTGAATGTCAGTTAGAAAAGAACTAGAAAAATTAACTTTTGAGATGACAAACTCATGGATTAAGATTTCACCAGATGAGCAAACTGGGCAGGTGTCCAAAGTTACAGAGCTGGAAATAGGCACTCCTGGTGATAAAGAGGACATGAAGCTGGATGCTCACCTAGGATGAGCTGAGATGCCAAGGTTGCAAATTGTCTGGCTCAGTGTCAGACAGTGACTCAGAAGTAGGATAGAATGAGTTAGGAAATTAGGTTTATGCAATTTCATCTTTATTTTAAGTAGCACTTAATTGACTGCATACGCAGCCCCCGGCTTATAAACAGGTTCCATTTCAGAGTAAATTTCTAAGTTGATTCGTATGCAAGTTGAAATGCAATACAATATAATATAAAATAGCTATTTGCAGGTATGAACGAACATTGAGAGATGGGCTCCACTTTGCCTTTAATTCTAAACCAAAATCAGTCCTTGCTCTTCATCAACAAATAGATCTTTTATTATATTTTTAGGATCCATCTACCAGGTGCAAACAAACTGTTGAAGTTACAAACAAATTACACAATTTAAAGTCAGGTCAGAGCCCAAGATCATTTGTTTCCGTATATCAGCAGATGGCAATCTTCAGTCATTCGGACCCTGCAGTGACAACGCCCTTGCATTCCCTTTAATAATTTATGTTGTGCATCACTATACCAAAGTTTGCTAAACCTCCACAAGTTAATAAAGGAAGACTTCCTAAGACAGATCATTGCACACTTTGGCCTGGCATTCATTCTCATTTTAAAATTTATATTGATCTGGTATTACTTGTCTTTACATAAACTGTGTAATTTTCTGTCCCATTTCTGAACTAGATTTTTATGTCAAGGGGCAAACTGTCAAAGGCCTAACATAACTGGAGCAGAAATGATTTGTACAATTGTGGAGAATGTGTTCCTACTTCCTGAATTAGACACAGTGCAAACAATTTGGTCAGAAATATCAATCTCTGGAATAAGCTGTGCATAAACAGATAAGAGTGTGTTACATTTCCATATAAAAAAGATACAATGTAGCCAGCTGGTACCCAATGAGATGGAAGAAGAGGTATAAATATACCAAACACAACAATAACAAAGAACAGCCAAATGACCCAACAAATTATCTGATATGGATGCAGTGGCCAGGTCCAGCCATTGGTCCTTGAGCGATGATGGCTGTCCGCTGTTGAAGTATGTACATTCCTCTCTGGTGCAGTCTTATTGCTATTCTTGTTGATGAAATTCATCTGTAGGATAATATTGAAAAGTCAGTTGTGCAAGCAATATTCTTCATCTCAATAGTAACATGGTAATACAGCTTGTGTACTGCAGGGCCATCCTGCTTTAAATTACTTTTGTCGCAACATGAAGTCTCAATGTCCACATATTAACTTTAAAATAATTTTATTAGCTATGACTATTTGCATATATTTCAGGATGATGATCTTTAATTTATTCATTGGCTTTGTTGACAAGGTTGGCATTGACTGTCCATCCTTTGAGAAAATGGCAGAAGACTATCAATTTGAATCATTTCAGGTTCAGTTTGTTGCAACTGAATGGCTAATGAAGGCAATTCATACAGCAATTAAGAGCCAGGGTATGGTCAGCAAGTTTCCTTCACCAAAGGATATTGCTGCATAATATGAATTTGCACTAATCTCCTAAAATGCCCATACTGAACCAAGTACCAACAACAGCAGGAGACAGCAAAACACTGAGCCAGCCACAAACCCAGAACTTCACAAGTAAAAGAAAATACAATGCCCAAGTAAACGAGAACAATACAGAACATTCATGGACAATGCTTCTCATACAATGGAAACAAAACCAAACAATGAACTAGAATAAAACAGTGAACCCTAATGTTAAACTTCCAACTGACTCCTTCTATGTGAAGCACACAGAGGGTTTAAATACTGACTGTCAAGTTCTGAACAAAAAGTCATGTCAGTCTCAAAATATTAACTCTGTTTGTCTCTCCCAGATTCTGCCAGGCCTGCAGAATTTACAGCACAGAACATGGAACATTACAGCACAGCCCTTGATGTTGCGCCAATCTGTGAAACCAATCCGAAGCTTATCTAACCTATACTATTCCATTCTCGCCCATATGCCTATATACAAAGTCCATTTAAATGCCCTTAAAGCTGATGAGTCTGCTACTGTTGCAGGCAGGGCATTCTACGCCCCTATTACTCTGAGTAAAGAAACTACCTCTGACATCTGTCCTATATCTATCACCCCTCAATTTAAAGCTATGTCTCCTCGTGCTAACCATCACCATCCCAGGAAAAAGGCTCTCAGTGTCCACCCTATCTAATCTTCTGATTATCTTATATGTCTCAATTAAGTCACCTGTCAACCTTCTTCTCTGTAATGAACACATCCTCAAGTCCATCAGCCTTATGTCATAAGACCTTCCCTCCATACCAGGCAACATCCTAGAAAATTGCCTCTGAACTCATTCCAAAGCTTCCACATTCTTCCTGTAATGCAATGACCAGAAATGTATACAATATTCCACGTGTGGCCACACCAGAGTTTTGTGCAGCTGTACCATGACCACATGGCTCTAAAACTCAATTCCTCTACTAATACCAGCTAACATACCGTATGCCTTCTTAACAACCTGATCAACCTGGGTGGCAACTTTCGGGGATCTACGTACAGGGACACTGAGATCTCTCTGTTCATCCACATTACCAAGAATCTTACCATAACTCAGTACTCTGCATTCCTGTTACTCCTTCCAAAGGGAATCGCCTCACACTTTTCTGCATTAAACTCCATTTGCCACCTCTCAGCCCAGCTCTGCAGCTTATCTATGCCCCTCTAATCTACAACATCCTTCAGCACAATCCACAACTCTACCGACCTTAGTGTCATCTGCAAATTGACTAAAACATCGTTCTACACCCTCATCCAGGTCATTTATAAAAACGACAAACAATAGTGAGGTATTGCACACCCAAAACAGATCCGTGCAGTACATGAATAACTGAACTCCAGGATGAACATTTCTCATCAACCACCCCCTCTGTCTTCTTTCAGCTAGCCAATTTCTTATCCAAACCACTAAATCACCCTTAAACCCATGCTTTCATATTTTGTGCAATAGCCTACCGTGGGGAACCTTATCAAATACATTACTGAAATACATATACACCACATCAACCACTTTACCCTTATCCACCTGTTTGGTCACCTTCTCAAAGAACTCAATAAAAGGTTTTGTGAGGCACAACCTACCCTTCAGAAAACCATGTTGACTATCCATAATCAACCTATTCCTCTCTACATAGGATTATAAATCCTATCTCTTATAACCTTTTCCAACACTTTACCCATAACCGAAGGCTCACTTGTCAATAGTTACCAGGCTTGTCTGTATTCCCCTTCTTGCACAAGGGAACAACATTTGCTATCCTCTAGTCTCCCAGCATTATTCCTGCAGGTAATGATGACATAAAGATCAAAGCCAAAGGCTCTGCAAATCCCTCCCTGGCCTCCCAGAGAATCCTAGGATAAATCCCATATGGTCCAGGGATAGTTTCACAATTTCCAGAATTGTTAACACCGCCTCCTTATGAGCCTCAGTCCCATCTAGTCTAGTAGCTGTATCTCAGTATTCTCCTCGACAACATTGTCTTTTCCCAGTTTGAATACTGATGAAAAATATCATTTAGAGCTTCCCTATCTCCTTGGACTCCACGCACAACTTCCCACTAATATCCTTGACAGGCCCTAAACTTATTCTAGTCATCTTTTATTCCTTAAATATCTATAGAAAGCCTCAGGGTTTACCCTGGTCCTATCCGCCAACAACTTCTCATGTCCCCTCTTGGCTCTTTTTAGCTCTCTCTTTAGGTCTTTCCTGGCTATCTTGTAACTCTCAAGTGCCCTAACTGAGCCTTCACATCTCATCCTAACATAAGCCTCCTTCTTCCACTTGACAAGAGATTCAACTTCTTTAGTAAACCACGGTTCCCTCACTCAACCACTTCCTCCCTCCTTGACAGGTACATACCTATTCAAGAAGTAGCCATTGCGCGTCCTTGATAAGCTCCACATTTCTATTATGCCTATCCCTGCAGTTTCCTTCCCCATCCTATGCATCCTAAAGCTGGCCGGATCGCATCATGATTGCCTTTCCCCCAGCTGTAGCTCTTGCCCTGCGGTACATACCTGTCCCTTTTCATTGCTAAAGCAAACAAAACTGAATTGTGGTCACTATCACCAAAGTGCTCACCTACTCCCAAATCTAACACCTGGCTGGATTCATTACCCAGCACCAAATCCAATTCGGCATTGCCCCTTGTTGGCCTGTCTACGTATTGCGTTAGAAAACTCTCCTGCACACACTGAACAAAAACAGATCCAACTAAAGTACTTGAACTATAGATTCCCAGTCCATATTTGGAAAGTTAAAGTTTCCCATAACAACTACATTGTAACTCTCCCTCCTATTGAGAATCATCTTTGTTATACTTTCCTCTACATCTCTGGAACTATTTGGAGACCTATAGAAAACTCCCAATAGAGTGACCTCGCCTTTCCTGTTTCTAACTTCAGCCCATACTACCTTAGTAGAGGAGTCCTCAAACCTCCTTTCTGCCACCATAATACTGTCCTTCACTAACAATGCCACAACTTTCCCCTCTTGTACCATCTTCTCTGTTCTTACTGAATTTCTCCAGCATTTGCTGGTTGGATTTCATATTTTCAGCATCTGTAGTCTCACTATTACCAGTGGAGAGGGGAAGAGGAGAAGCAGGGGAAAGAGAAAGTGGATTAGACAAATCACAACTGTTGAACATCTAATATCAATAAAAGGGGCTCCTTGAACATACAAAAATTGACAGACTGTGATCACAAGCCCCAACCTACGTAGACTGCACTTGCTGACACCTTGTGCTTTTTGAGTTGCTTTGAATCATGCATTCAGAGATCTTTGACACCCCCAATCTGGTCAAAATCATACACACTTCTCTGCATATGCACAATACAACACTTGTGTACGACATCACATGTAATATCACACGCTGACATATGCATTCCCAAATGAATGCATGCATGTAGTTACTGGTCTCAGCAAATACTGCCATCCACACATACAAACACTGGACAAAGCCAAGTCAAGGCACCATCATTCACAGAGAATCACTGGCAGCAAAACAATAGAATCTCAAGGAAAGTGGCAATCAGCAGAGTGTGCTGCACCATGTTCCTGGTGCCAAATTCCAGGGGGGAGGTTTGCAGATAAATACAGGACAACACAGACAAGGTGAATAACCTCAATAAATTAGTGCAACATTGATGCATCTTCTACTTTTGGAGTGTATCGTAGATTCATTTGACTGTTGTCCTCCTCAAAAGTTCTTTTTACACAACTAATTAATTTTCAGATTACTGCGCAGTTTACAGGAATACTTTGTTGCCATTATGGGAGAGCAGCTCTGCAATTACACTTGACACTCCCTTTAGCTGTTGACAGGATACAGACAATGCTAGGCATATTAAAGTCCCTTTAAAAATGGCACTAAGGTGGCTGAAATTTAAGTTTACCCTCCTTCCCCTACCGAATGTTAGTCTTAAAATTGACCAGATGGAAGAACATCTGTGATGATTTGCAAGGAACCTTGCAAGGGAAACCCCTTATAAGCCAAACAAGAACAGTCACCATTTACTCATCTGAGAGCATAGGGGTGGCCACACTACTATTTCCACCAGTTGAGACCATTTGCAGAGAAAATGGGCATTGAATGCTGATTAAAAAAAAGCCCAAATGAGCTCATACAATATTCAACATTTATGCTGCATCTAAGAATGTTACCATGGTCCTCATATCTGTATTCTTTTCAAGTTCCTCACCACTGGAAAGCAGAAAATTAATGGATTGTACCACCAAATGGCTCAGTCCATCAACTGCTGAAATTTTCTATCATAGAGGGATATAGGCCAAATGCTGGCAAATGGGACTGGATTAATTTAGAATATCTGGTCGGCATGGACGAGTTAAACCAAAGGGTCTCTTTCCATGTTATACACGTGCATGACTGTGCTTCTATGACTACATCTTTATCAGCACAAGTTTCAACTATTCCAATGTTTGGAATCACCTCAAGACATATCTATGCTGGCGAGTGCATCTTTGATGGGCTTTGGGCAATGACCCTACATTTAAAGGTGTCTGACAAACACAGTCAGTTTTATTCCATTAGGGGAAGGCCAATAATTACAACAATGAAAAGGCATCTGGGATGGGTATATGAATAGGAGGGGTTTAGAGTGATATGGGCCAAGTGTTGGCAAATGGGACTAGATTAGTTTATGATATTTGGTCTGCATGGACAAATTGTACATCTCTATGACTTTATGTGTTGCCTACCTTTTAAGTGTCCTTAAAATAAGTGGCTTGCTAGACTATTTCAGAGGAAAGTTAAGACTTAACCATATTATTATGGGTCTGAAGTTACATGAGCCAGACTAGGTAAGACTTTCTTTCCTAAAAAGGACATTTGTGAATCAGTTGAGTTTTTACAACATCAATTAATGATAGTGCTCATAATCACCATCATTGAGGTTACCTTCAGATTTCAGGTAATAAATATGAATTTATTTCATGCCATAATGGGTTTCAAATCTGGGTTCCCATAGTATTAGCTTACACCTCCAGAGTACATGTCCACTGACAGTGCCAATTCAGCCAGAAGTGCCAAGACGATGATCTATCTTGGCCTCCTCCAGTTGCCCCAGCGTTATTGGTATCAGTCTTCATCCAATTCATTTCAATCCACATGGAGACACTGAATACTGCTAAGGCTATGGGTTCCAGGGCATGTAATTCACTTCCTGACTTCCCAAAGCCTATTTACCATCTACAAGGCAAAAGTCAGGAATGTGATGGAATACTCCCCTCTTCCCTGGAAAGTACAGCTCTACTAACACTCAAGAAGCTTGACACTATTCAAGAGAAAGCAGTCCACTTGAATGGCACCACATCATCAAACATTCATGCCTTCCAACACCGACACAGTAGCAGCAGTGCGTACCACCGACAACATACACTAAAAATTCACCAAGTTTCCTTGGACAGCACCTTCCAAGCCCATGTTCACTATCATCTGGAAGGACAACGGCATGAGACACTATCTGTAAGCTCCCTTCCAGGCCACTTACTGTCCTGACTTGGAAATAGTAACACTAAAGTAACAGTGACGTGAGTAAAAATCCTCAAACTCCCTACCTACACCAGATGGATTGCAGCAGTTTCAGAAGACAGCTGAACCCCACCTTCAAGGGTAATTCAGGGTGGGCAATAGAGTCTGGTCAAGTCAGCAAATGCCACATCCCATGAATGAACAAAATCAAACATTAAGAGCTAAACAAAAATGATCAGCAAAGTGATTGCCCAATCTGAGATTCTACCTCTGCTGAGAAGGCCACATTGTGGGATACATGAAGAACAATGATTTAGTTCAGCATCCCAAGTTGGGGTCCTGAACAGTTAAAAGGAAAGTGATGGGGAAGGTGTGAGGACAATAGAAGAGTACACAAGGGGATTTCAGAGGGAAACTATCATTTTAGAAGGCTGAAAGAGAGTTGGTCCTAGTTATGGGAGGATGTGCTCTGTGGTGACAGTAATGGCAGAAGATAATTCATTGAATACAGAGCTGAAGGGAAGGAAGGTGAGGATAACAATGATGATGAAAACAAAAATGCTGGAGATCACAGCAAATCAGGCAACATCCATAGGAAAGAGCAAGTGTAGATGACTCTTCATTTGAGCTCTGAAGTAGTCATGGATGCTGCCGGACACATTGTGATTACCAGCATTTTTTGTTTTCAGAGTAGATTCCAGCATCTGCGACAATTTGCTCCTAAAACAAAGATCATATTTCACTCCTGGGATGATAAGAAAGGCAAGTGATCAAAATTACAAAAATAAGATAAACTTGGTTGATAACCCAGTTAACCACTGTAGAAAGGAATCTTCAGATAAGGAAAAGGAAACATTCGCGAAAGATGGTCACATTGAAACAGCTGACGGAAAAGACAGAAAAAGCAGCTAGGAATATTGAGCAATTGTCACTGTGAAACAGAATGGGAAGGAGTCTACTCATTGTATCTGTCTCATTGGATAAAAGGCAAATATCGATGAAGAATCTACTCCCAGAAATGGTGAGAGAGAAGTCAAGGATTTGAAAGGAAGAACTGGAACCGGATCATGTAAAGACGAGGGACAGATGGAAATTGGAAGCAAAGTTGATGATATTAGAAGATAACTAAAGACATTCTGGAAATCCATCCTGCTAACCCACTTTCTCCCTCAACTTTCATCTGTCTCCTCTTTCTCCAGGACCCCACTTGGACCCTTCTCCTCCACCACCCCTCTGCCTCCTCCCCTACCACTCTTCAATCCTCCTTTCCTTCATCTGTCTTTTGCACTCTACTCCTTCCCAACATCACTTGCCCCTACTCTTCCTCTCCCACCTTCTTGTGCCATGCACCACCTAACCACCATGTCTCTTGAACTTACCTATTCCCACTATACCCCTTGTGAATATCCTCCTCCCCAGAGCAGACAGCCCCCCAGCAACTCTCTTGCTACCCTCACTTACTTTCCAACTGCTCCAATCACAGGCTGTTTCTCTGTTTGTTCTTGACAGAAGGGAACCAAACTTAGATTGGTTGGTAAATGAGTAACTTCTCATCAATTCTATTTAACTTAGGTGGCAACTTTGCTCTGACTGGTTGTCCCAGTGATAGATTTTTTTTAAGACATTTGCAGCTCTTGGGGACGAATTCACCCACCCATCTATGAGACCTGGAATGCTCATGAATTAATAATCCTTGGTCTATATTGCACATCTTTATTGTTGTGTTCTAGACAGGATTTTCATAGAGACAGAATTTGAAATCAGAATCTTAATCCCAAGAAACTTCATGAAGGGATCTCGGGGTATTACATTTTCTTATTTCTTTCTGTCACCAGATAGGTTTTAGCAAATTGCTTCCCAATTGAGCTTGGTAGTCATCACATTTTACAAGTCGCATGATCCTTGCTATGTCAAGAAGTTTCATGTGCTTTACTGAACATAAAATCACTACCAATGCACCAATTACAACTCTTGATTCCTATTTAATAGACTTGTACATTTAATTGATTGTGCCAAGTTTGGACTATTGGGCACAATTTAAAGTACTCCCTTATAGAAATGGCATTATAGATTTTGATATTAAACATCTTGTGGTTGGGAAATTATAGCTAAAAGGAGAGAGTCTGGAGACATTGGTACATTCCATTGCAGAGAGGGTGAATGGGACATTTAACACAGGAAAGTTTAATTCCCTTATTGCAGAATCAGTGTTGAGAGATTAATACTTAAGATTTTCAAACAGCATGCAGCGGTTGGATCATAATATGCTTTGTCACTGGGAATGCTTGGATCATAATATGCTTTGTCACTGGGAATGCTGAGGCAGAGTTAATTGCGTATTGTAAGGAAAATGAATAAATATTTGAATCAGGAGTTATGAGGAGAGAGCAGGGTACTTGGGATTGTTTCTGGATTGATCTAGCAGAGAGCCAAATAACAGATTTTTCTGCAGGAAATACTTGTTTTGTGAATTTATTTGCATGTTATTTATTTTGCTGTGTCAGAACAAAATTCATCTTCCATATTAATTATAGTAATTTCCCTTGATTAGCTGACATTTTCCAACAGTTAAGAGGCTGCGGAAGGGGTTGGAAAAAGGAGCAGGATTATCTCAATATTTGGACAGAGGTCCTGTGATTGGTCAGGTCCAACCCCCTTCAAATATATCAAGGAGTTAGCCCAGACTCTAACTTTTTATTTATTGGCGAGTGTAAGGTGCTGTGTTTCAGATGTAATTGAATTGGTTACACTACTCGGCTTTGAGCAAAACACATTCCCTTCTTATTCCACAATTAAGATACAAACAACAGAAAAAAGAATTGGCCCAATTCTACTGAAAACTTCACAAAATAATAGATGATCTAATTACTAAACAGCAACTGTTCCAATATAGTGACAGCTCATTGGCAAAGGTAAATTCAGTTAAAAAAAAAGACTGTCTTACAAATGTTTCTCCAGTCCAGGAGGAAGGATTATCAAGAGAAAATTCTGGCAAAGGGAGAAAGAACTCATGTGCTTTGCTGTATGAGGGAGTGATGTATGGCAGCTTCAAAACACCAATAACTACTGAAAGCTGAGCTAAAATCCTACTGGTGTGAGAGCCGGACTCTACCTATTCATATTGCTTCTATTGTTCTAAGTGTTTAAAAAACCCAAGGCCTCACAAGCAGTTTACTTTATTGGCTTGGAATAGACCACTCAGCACATTGGTCTCAACCTCCTCATTTAAAGAAAGGACAAGACACACCTCTGAAAGCCATAGCATCATCACAACCCTTACTTTATTCCACAACTTTGTAAAAACAGAAAGCAAAATTATCTTGACTCAATTGAAATGCTATCAGCTGCACGTGTGGCAGCATTCTTGCACCTGCTTCAGAAGATTGTGGCTTCATGTCCCACTTCTGAAATCAAAATCTGACACTTCAGTGCAGCACTAAGCGAATATTGCATTTTTGGGGATCTCCTCATTCAAATGTGACCAAGCATTTGTTTACCCTGTAAGGTGGATTAACATACCTCATGACTATTATAAAGATCAACACGAGTGTTTTCTAGTGGCCAATATTTATCCCTCAAAGAACACAATTGAACGAGATCAAATGATTGTAATGTGCTGCATTATTTCCAATGACTACAACGCAAAAGTATTTCAATGATTGTAAAGCATTTCACCACCTCAGGAAGACAAAGTTTTATACAAATGCAAATTATTTTTAAAATTACTTTAAAATATATTTCAAAAGTACAGACCTGATGAGGTAAATATTTGGATCTTTGCAAAGCATTTTGTCAAATTACATAAAAGCAAAATTCCGCAGATTAAGGAAATCTGACATATTAATAAAAAAATGCTGGAGATACTCAGCAGACCAAGTGGCATCATCTTATCATGGATACCAGCTGGGCTTCTGATCAATCTTGAGAGGGTTTCAGTGACCCAAAACTTTAAGCATATATTCTCCCATTTAGAACATTAAGGAAGACTTGTCAAGATATCTGGATTCATCAACAGCAAACACTGGTTGGTGACGATATGTAGATAATGGACAAATGTATGTCACATCAATATTTCAATTTAGTCTTCAAAGTTATAAATAAATTGGTTCACTTTACTGAATAGGCAAATAATAGTTAAATAACACTGATCTAATAATGACCTAAATGCCTTGATGGGCTAAATTACAATTGCAATCCCAAGATATCAAATAATTTCTTGTACTTAAGAATTGTATTGAGTTTCTACAGTAAACCTGTATTGTCAAATTAATTTCTCAAGGTAACTACCAAACTAGAAAGGATTCTTCAGCTTGTGATTTATAATCTGAGTTGAAATAATCATAAAACAATTCAGATTTTTCACTCGAAAAACCTGGCGCATCGCTGCAGTACGGTCTTCTTAGAAAACAATTCAGAAAGTAAACCTTGCCTCTATTTCATGCTCAGTTGTTAATAGTAGCCATTTTTAAATAATTTATAAATGCAAAATATTTATTATAACAAGGAAATATTTTGAATCTGTTACACATACTTGTTGTGCCTTTGTGGACAAAATTACTCTAACAACTGCAACTTCTCCCTTAATAGTGAGTACTAGCCCTTTATAGGGATTTTTTTCATGACTGGATCATACACGTCCCAAACAAATCTACTGCAGGCCAAACTTTTCACATCAGAAGGACGTAAATTTGAAGCTGGGGTTCCTTCTGTAAAAATTAGCTTGATCTACCATGAACTACAAGCTCTGCACAATGCTATAAGATAATTTAGTGTTATTTATTGTAAATATTACAATAATTTGACATCGTGTCATCAAAAATCGTAAACTTTACAATAAAATGCTGAAAGTGCCGTAAAGCTGTTAAGATTGTTACTTGTGACTGAGGCAAATTGATTGACAGCAATACAATATTGGAAACTTGCATAGACAGGAGAATCAATTCACTAAAAATATCCAGCAAGCCTACTTAAAACAATAAGGTCATGTCACAACCTATTAGGACAACATATTCTTGGTAATTTCTAATCAGTTTCTCAGTTAAAAAGAAAGTAGAAAAGGTGGATCTCCTGCTAGGTACAAACATAAATTCCCAATCCTAAAAGCAAATACTGTGAGGTACCCTGAATTAAAAAAAAACTTGACACTCCTAGCATCCATCCCTAATTGCCCTGGAGGTGATATTGGCGTGATGCCTTTTTGAATACAGTTGAGTCACTTGGTAGGTTCTACCTGCAAATGTATTAGTCTAAAATTAAATATGATGATGGCAGGTTCCCTTCCCCAATTCTCATAACAAGTCATCAATTTTATGTTAAAGATATTACCATTTATTCTGCAACAGATAATCCTCCAGGATGTTTATATTAATAAAACCACAGCTCAAAAGTAAAACATTTACAAATGTTTCAGTGATATATTACAATGTCAATGCAAGTGCTAAAAAAACTTATGCTTAAATATAAATAGGTAAGTCATCACATTGCATAGGAAATTTAATCTTTGTTAAAATCCACAATTGAACCCAACTCCAGAACAAATAGGAGCAAAGTATCAGGTTCTGGACACTTCCAGAATGAAGTGAAGCCCTGACTCAATATTTACACCACTAGTTTCGTCTCAATGCAAACCCAATTATGCCAAATTTTCTAACACAAATGCAGCTCAGTTAAAATTACTAAATCCCCTTAATCACCTTATGAAAATCATACTCAGAATCTCTCCTTTAGCCAGAGTCTCTCGTTATCTCTCTTTTCCATTGTAGATCCTTCGCTTGTTCGATCAACCTTTCTTCACTTTTCCAAGTGGTATCTTTCATTGCGACAACATTGCTACAATGACACCTCTATGAAACACCTTGGACCGTTCCTGTTAACTCTCGGATAAAGTTAATCCATAAATGCTTATTCTTTACTCAATAACAGCACGTTGCAGCATACTTCTCGTCCTTCTCTCAACGCAAACTACAGTTTATTGTATGTCAAGAAGAATTGTGCACAAGCATCACGGGGGGAAGCGACATAATGTAGTTCACTGGGACTACTGGCATCTGAGTTAGTGGCACAGAAGTGGTGCCGTTCACAGAGGCTCTGGCCTAGCTCTAGCTCTACGTCAGACAGAAACCAGTCCAACTGATTGCCAGAGAAATCGTGGGGCGAGCATCGTGAGACCTTGTCGCCGCCAACACGATCCGGCCTGGAGTGCTTTTTGTTGGGGGGGGATGGGGGCTGGAGGCGGGTGCACATTTAGGTTTAAGTAGCGGAGAGTCCCTTTATATTGCAGCACAACCACCATCGACCGCGAAGACACAGGCGAGTGAGGCCGGCACCACGAGCGGTGAAACTCGTTGCCGCCGGTTCGGGGGAAAAACAAAGCTGCCACATTATGACTACCTTTCAGCGGGGGTGAGGGCCGCTCCGCACGCTGTCGTCCATGGTTACCACCACCGCCACATTCTCCACTCCAGGCTCCCTCACCCCGCCCCCCCGCGCACTCGTCACAATGTTCCCCCTGTGACGCGACAATGGAACGCATCGCGCTAGTGCGTCATGACATTCGCTGGGAGGTGGAGGAGGGAGAGAGGAATAACTTTTGTGAACAGATTGGTTAGAAAAATGGGTAACAGCCAGTGTTCACCTACTCATTTCATTGATTTGTGTTGACAAATTAATTTGATTCCTTTAGTCAATTTCATCTAAACATTTGTGTATTTTGTAGCTTCTGGGCTGGACTTTTGTTGCTCCTTAATGTGTTATTAATAAAAGAGATAACAATGTGAAAGGGGAGGTTAACATTGTGGATGACAAGTCTTTATGTTCTCATATAAAACATACTTGTGAAAGTAGAGCAGTCACTCTGTTTCCATCGTTGAATCTCTAATCAAGTAGTCTTTAAAACCATTTTTGTCGATTAATGTTTATGTGAAACTGTTCTACTTTTTGACCTGACTCACTGCAAAACACTGCAAGCCCTGACGAAGGGCTTTTGCCCGAAATGTCGATTTTCCTGCTCCTCGGATGCTGCCTGACCTACTGTGATTTCCAGCACCACACTGATCTAAACACTGGTGTCCAGCATCTGCATCCCTCACTTTTGCCTCAATGCAAAACAGTGCTTCCTACAATTTTTTCGCACTGTGGTCCCCATTTCGAGCGTTGAAAATTGTCCCACTTCCTCAGTAATGATATGGTTAATGTAATTTCTGCAGTTTCATGCATTCACACACACACACACACACACCTCACACATAACCCACACACATACACACACCTACACACACACTCACTCACACACATACATACACACATACACGCACACACATACACATACACTACACACACACACACTCTCACACACATACATACACACACACTCACTCACACACCTACACACACCCTCACTGTACTAAAACTGAGGTTTAATGAAACTAATGATCGACTAGACCATAATGAAGCATGAACTAGAAGTCACCTCTGTTATGCCAGGAACATGGTAACCTTGGGCAAGAAACCAAGGAATGCTTCAGTTAGACACAGAGGGCAAAATACAATGAAAGCTCTTTTCATGACATCAATAAATGTTATAACTAGTAGCAGAAATTGTAAAATAATATAACATTTTAATTAAAGAAATTGGCAGAGAAAAGCGTGAAATGCTTTAACCAATGGAATTGTCATTAATGATTTTTAATGTAAGAAAAATCCATAGCGTGAGATGTTTAAACCAATGAAATTATCACCAATGTATTTGAATGGAAAAATAATGTATAAGTATTAGTGCTGTAAAATCTCCCGTTGCGACTTCCGAAGTCCTTTTTGGAACTCGCCCAATCTTCGAAGATTGAATAAACATCTGTTGCTCCGTTTGTGTGTGTCTCGCAGTATTTCGATTTGCCACGGGCAAAGTGACAGCCGGTGGGGATAAGGGCTGATACCAGTCAACTTGGAGTTCGCCTTTTTGAACTTAACCTTGCGGACAGTCTCCCTTGACACAAGGGTTAAAGGACAGTCCGCGGTTGGCAGAGTTCGGAGGCAGGACCCGGTTGTTCTGAATCAGATCCCTAGAGTTAGAATAGTTAGCCAAGTGTCAGGAACTATTCTCCAGAGATTCAGAAAGCCTAGACAGAAATCACTTATAACAATAAGAACTGAGAGAGATAGGGGTAGAGGCTTTGAAAGCAGCAGCTTGTTAGAGTGGGAGCACAGCTGTTTTAATTCAGTCAGAGTTCCACAAGCGCCCGTTGCTGCCTGATCTTGGGACACCAATATTTTAGATCGCAACACTACTTGGAGCCCCGACCTCGTGCCTTAGAAAGTCAAAGGATTTGAAATGTATCACAATTTTACAATCTCATGCAAGTAGGGAGGAGGCTATGGAAATGCACGAAAAAAAGGGAAGAATTTGACCACACAAAAGACAACCTATGTAAAGTCCTTATGGTTAAGAACTTGGCTGAATACCGAAGGAAATTAATTCAAAAGCACAAAAAATTTACAACTTCAGACTGTATGAACACTTTTCACATTAGCAATATAGTTTAAAGTCACTAACCTGGGATTTAATTTGAAAGAAAGAGTTGCTTAATATGATCCTTTACATTTGAATAAAAAAATCTCAAGATATGCTGTAATTCTAAACATGGAAATCAGAATATGACAGTTACAACAAGGCATAGAGTCATAGGGATGTACACTACATTGGACAAACAGGCAGAAAACTAGCCACCAGGATACTTGAACCCCAACTAGCCACAAAAAGACATGACCCCCTCTCACTAGTATCCTTACATTCAGATGAGGATGGTCACCACTTCGACTGGAACAACACATCCATCCTAGGACAAGCCAACCAAAGACATGCATGAGAATTCCTACAAGCATGGATTTCCAACCGGAACTCTATCCCAAACACATGGAGTTAGACCCCATCTGCCACCCACTGAGAAAAAGAACAAGAAGTGACTTCACCACTGGAAATGACATCACAACCCAAAGGAACTCAAACATATAAAGAGAAAGCAGGAATTATCAGCAGTGCTTTGCCTGAGGCCCACTGAAGATGTTACCTGGTAGGCTGACAAAACATCTGGAAATGAACCTTGCGGCTCAGCGAGCAAACCTACATCCAGAACCTCAACCGGAGCTACAAATCTTCTCAAACTCACTAAGAGATGTACAGCATGGAAATAGACCCTTTGGTCCAACTCATCCATGCTGACCAGATATCCCACCCTTATCTAGTCCCATTTGCAAGCACGTGGTCCAAATCCCTCTAAATCTTCCCTATTCATATGCCAATCCAGATGCCTTTTAAACATTGCAATTGTACCAACCTCCACCACTTCCTCTGGCAGCTCATTTCATACATGCACCACTCTCTGCAGGAAAATGTTGCCTCTTAGGTCCATTTTATATCTTTCCCCTCTCATCCTAAAGCTATAGCCTCTAGTTCTGGACTCCCCCAACCCAGGGAAAAGACTTTGTCTATTTATCTAATTCATGCCCCCTCATGATTTTATAAACCTCTATGAGGTCACCCCTCAGCATCCAACACTCCAGGGAAAACAGCCCTAGCCTATTTAGCCTCTCCCTGTTGCTCAAATCCTCCAACCCTGGCAACCTCCTTGTAAATCTCTTCTGAACCCTTTCAAGTGTCACAACATCTTTCCGATAGGAAGGAAACCAAAATTGGACTCAATATTCCAACAGTGGTCTAACCAATGTCCTGTGCAGCCCACAACATGATCTTCCAACTCCTGTATTCAATAGTCTGACTAATAAAGGAAAGCATACCAAATGCCTTCTTCACTATCCACCTACCTGCATCTCTACTTTCAAGGAGCTACGAACCTGCACTCCAAGGTCTTTTTGTTCAGCAAACCTCCCTCAGACCTTACCATTAATGTGTATAAATCCTGCTAAGATTTGCTTTCCCAAAATGCAGCCCTTCACATTTATCTAAATTAACCTCCGCCTGCCACTCCTCATCCCATTGGCCCATCTGATCAAGATCCAGTTGCAATCTGAGGTAACCTTTTTCATTGTCCACTGCACCTCCAATTTTACTGTCATCTGCAAACTTAATAACTGTACCACCTATGTTCATATCCAGATCATTTATATAAATGACAAAAAGTAATGGACCCAGTGCCGATCCTTGTGGCACTCCATTGGTCACAGGCCTCCAGTCTGAAAAACAACCCTCCACCACCACCCTCTGCTTTCTACCTTTGAACCAGTTCAGTAATTATAAAATATCAATTGTCAAATATGATCCACAAACACTGATGAAAATCCATGTAATATAAAAAGTATCTTGATTAGCTGCTGCATTTGTAGCTACATTTGCTAGGGGGTGCACTGGTCTGCCATATATGTTCTTGGGCCATCTTCACATTCAACTACACCTAGGTTGATCCCTCTTTCTCTTGCCCCTGACTTTGTTCTCTTGTACAGATTGACACAGCTTTTCCACTCAAATATCTTTAAGGTGTTAAAAAGGCTGGTTGCACTCCAGGTTGAGAAGTTGCCAGACCTCGATGGAATACAACCTAAATTGTTGAGAGAAGCAAAGCATCAAACTGCAGAGCCATTGACAGAAGTTTGCCAGGCCTGTCTGAGCACAAGATTAGACATGATGGCATAGGTGTTCAACACTGGTGCCTCACAGCACCAGGGACCTGGGTTCAATTCCAGGTCTGTCTGTGTGGAGTTTGCATATTTCTCCCTGTGTCTGCTGGGTTTCCCACTGTCTGTGTGGACTTTTCACATTCTCCCTGTGTTTGTGTGGTTTTCCTCCCACAGCCCAAAAATGTGCAGGTTAATGGGTTGGCCATGCTAAATTGCCCCATAGTTTTGGGATTGTGCAGATAAGGTGGGTTAGCCATAGGAAATATGAGGTTACAGGGATAGGGTGGGGTCTCTTTGGAGGGTTGGTGCAGACTCAATGGGCAGAATGGCCTGTTGAGACTCTATGATAATTCTCTGACTGGAAGGTTGCAAATGTAACACCATTATTTAAGAAAGGGGCAAATAGTAACCTAGGAAACTGCAGACCTGTCATCTTGACATCAATGGTGGGAAAACTGACTGAGAGCATAATGTAGGATAAGGTAAATATACACTTTAGAGGAAAAATAAGTTGATACTAGACAGTCAACATGGCATTGTCAAGAACACAGGAGAAAGTGCTGGATGTCTTGAAATGCATAAAAGTGGGTAAATCCCTAGGACCTGATCAGATGTCCCCTAGAACTCTGAGGTAATCTAGGGAAGTGATTGCTGGGCCTCTTACTGAGATATTTGTATCATCAATATTCAAAGGTGAGGTGCCAGAAGACTGGAGGTTGGCTATCGTGATGCCACTGTTTAAGAAAGGTGGTAAGGACAAGCCAGGGAACTATAGACCAGTGAGCCTGACATTGGTGGTGGGCAAGTTGTTGGAGGGAATCCTGAGGGACAGGATGTACATGTATTTGGAAAGACAAGGACTGATTAGGGATAGTCAACATGGCTTTGTGCGTGGGAAATCATGTCTCACAAACCTGACAGAGTTTTTTGAGGAAGTAACGAAGAGGATTGATGACGGCAGAGTATTAGATGTGATCTATATGAACTTCAGTAAGGTGTTCGACAAGGTTCCCCATGGGAGATTGATGAGCAAGATTAGATCTCATGAAATGCAGGGAGAACTCGCCATTTGGCTACAGAACTGGCTCAAAGTTCAGAAGACAGAAGGTGGTGGTGGAGGGTTGTTTTTTTCAATCTGGAGGCCTGTGACCAGTGGAGTGCCACAAGGATAGGTGCTGAGTCCACTACTTTACATCATTTATATAAATGATTTGGGTACGAGCATAAGAGGTACAGATAGTAAGTTTGCTGATGACACCAAAATTGGAGGTGTACTGGCCAGTGAAGAAGGTTACCTCAGATTTCAATTGGATCTTGATCAGATGGGCCAATGAGCTGAGGAGTGGCAGTTGGAATTTAATTTAGATAAATGAGAGGTACTGCATTTTGGGAAAGCAAATCTTGGCAACACTTATACACTTAATGGTAAGGTCCTAGGGAGTGTTGCTGAACAAAGAGACCTTGGAGTGCAGGTTCATAGCTCCTTGAAAGTGGAGTCGTAAGTAGTTAGGATAGTGAAGAAGGCATTTGGTATGCTTTCCTTTATTGGTCAGAGTATTGAGTACAGGAGTTGGGAGGAAATGTTGTGGCTATATGGACATTAGTTAGACCACTGTTGGAATATTGCATGCAATTCTGGTCTCCTTCCTATCGTAAAGATGTTGTGACACTTGAAAGGGTTCAGAAAATATTTACAAGGATGTTGCCAGTGTGGGAGGATTTGAGCAATAGGGAGATGCTAAATAGGCTAGGGCCATTTTCCCTGGAGCGTCAGAGGCTGAGGGGTGACCTTATAGAGATTTATAAAATAATGAGGGGGCATGGATAGGAATAAATAGACAAAGTCTTTTCTCTGGGTTTGGTGAGTCCAGAACTAGAGGGCAGAGGTTTAGGGTGAGAGGGGAAAGATATAAAAGAGACCTAAGAGGCAGCTTTTTCACACAGAGAATGGAATGGGCTGCCAGAGGAAGTGGTGGAGGCTGGTACAATTGCAACATTTAAAAGGCATCTATATGGATATATGAATAGGATGGGTCTGGTGGGATATGGGCCAGATGCTGGCAGATGTGACTAGATTGGGTTGGGATATCTGGTCGGCCTGGACGGGTTGGACTAAAGGGTCTGTTTCCATGCTGTACATCTCTATGACTCTATGACAGATCACATCTGACAAATTTAATTGAGTTGTTTGACGAGGTGACACAGGCAATGAATGAGGATAGTCCTGTGAATGTTGTATTTTTAGACATTCAGAAAGCAATTGATACAGTGCCACAGGGCAGGTTGGTTAGCAAATCAGAAATGTTTGGGATTGATAGGTCCTTGGCAGAATGGACTAATAGTTGGCTATAAGGTAGGCATTTCTTAGATTGGAGATGAGTTGAAAATGGTGTTCCCCTGGGTTCAGTGGTGGGACCCTTGCTTTTTCTGATTTATGAAAACAATTTGGAGATGGTTGTTGAGGGCAAAATCTGCAAACTTACTGATGACGCTAAGCTAGAGAGAATAATGAACTATGAGGATGATGCTGAGTGACTTCAGAGGGACACTGACAGACTGGCCAAATGGAAATAGCAAGGACTGCAGATGCTGGAGATCAGAGTTGAAAAGTGTGGTGCTGGAAAAGCACAGCAGGTCAGGCAGCATCTGAGGAGCAGGAGAATCGATGTTTCGGGCATAAACCCTTCATCAGGAATGTGGTGGGGGGGGGTTGGTGCGGCTGGGAGATAAATAGGAGGGTGGGGTTAGGTAGCTGGGAAGGTGATTGTGATAGGTCGGAGGGAGGATGGGGTGGATAGGTGGGAACAAAGGTGAACATTTAGGACAGTTCAAGAGGGCGGTGCTCCCTGAGTTGAAGGGTTGGATCTGGGATTAGGTGGGGTGAAGGGTGATTAGGAAACTGGTGAAATCGATGTTGATGCCATGTGATTGAAGAGTCCCAAGGCAGAAGATAAGGCATTCTTCCTCCAGGCGTCAAATGGCTTGGAATTGGCGGTGGAGGTGGCCCAGAACTTGCATGTCCTTGGTGAAATGGGAGGGGGAGTTGACGCAGTCGGCCACAGAGTGGTGGGGTTGTTTGGTGCGTGTGTCCTCGAGATGTTCCCTGAAACGTTCCACGAGTTGGCATCCTGTCTCCCCAGTGTAGAGAAGGTCACACCAAGAGCGACAGACGCATTAGATGAGGTATTTGGATGTGCAGGAAGATCTCTGTCAACTGTGAAAAGATCCTTTGGGGCATTGGATGGAGATGAGGGGGGAGGTTTCAGACCTCGTGTGGTGCCAGGAGAAGGTGTTGGGTGTGGAGGGTGGGGGCGTGGACATAACGAGGAAGTCACAGAGGACGTGGTCTCAGTGGAAAGCAGATAGTGATTGGGAGGGAAATGTATCTGTGGTGGTAGGATCTGATTGTAAGCGGTGGAAATAACAGAGGATACTGCGCTATATCCGGAGATTGGTGGAGGGAAGGTAGCAACGGGGTGGGGGTGGGGAGGGGGGGTGGAGGTTCTATCCTTGTTGCATTTGGAGGGGTGGGGTTGAAGGGCAGAGGTGCGGGAAGTGGAGGAGATATGCTGGAGGGCATTGTTGATCCTGTGGGAAGGGAAATTGTGGTCCTTGAAATAGGAGGCCATCTGGGATGTCCTGGAGTGGAATTGCTCTTCCTGGGAGCAGATAAGGTGGAGGCAAAGGAATTGGGAGTAAGAGCACCATCCCCCATCTTTTCATTTGCTTCATCTCTGACTGTAACGGCGCCACCTTGTACTCCCACTAGGACGTTGAACACTTCATCAACTTCATTAACACCTTCCACCCTGATCTTAAGTTCACCTGGATCATCTCAGACACCTCACTCCCCTTCCTGGACCTCTCTCCCTGGTAATAGACTCAACATGGACATCTTTTTCAAGCCCATCAACTCTGAAAGCTACCTGACTAAACCTTCTCCAGTAAAAACACAATCCCTTACTCCCAATTCCTTTGCCTCCACCATATCTGCTCCCAAGAGGAGCAATTCCACGCCAGGACATCCCAGACGGCCTCCTATTTCAAGGACCGCAACTTCCCCTCCCATATGGTCAACAATGCCTTTCAGTGCATCTCCACTTCCCACTACATCTGCCCTTGAACCCCACCCCTCCAAACGCAACAAGGATAGAAACTCCCGGTCCACCCCTACAATCCCATTAATCTCCAGATACAGTGCTCCACCATTTTTGCTACCTACAATCAGATCTCACCACTAGAGATATATTTCTCTCCATGACTCCCTTGTTAAGCCCACACCCCTCTCCAACCCACCCTCCACTCCCAGCACCATCCCTTACTGCTGCAAGAGGTCTAAAACCAGTGCCCACACTTGCCCTCTCGCCTCCATCTAAGGCCCCAAAGGACAGAGATTTTCTTGCACATCCAAACACCTCACCTGATGTGTCTGTTGCTCTTGATGTGATCTCCTCTACATTGGGGAGACAGGACGCCAAATCACGAAATGTTTCAGAGAACATCTCTGGGACACATGCACCAACCAACCCCACCACTCTGTGGCAACCACTTTAACTCCCCCTCCCATTCTGCCAAGGACATGCAAGTCCTGGGCCTCCTCTACCACCAAATCCAAGCCACCTGATGCCTGGAGGAAGAATGCCTCATCTTCTGCCTTGGGTCCCTTCAATCACACAGTATCAACATCGATTTCGCCGGTTTCCTAATCTCCTTTCCCACCACCTCATTTCAGATCCAACCCTCCAACTTGGCACTGCCTTCTTGAACTGTCCTATCTGCCCATCTTACTTCTCACCTATCCACTCCACCGTCCCTACCATCCTATCACTATCACAACCCACCTGCATCTGCCTATCGCCTTCCCAGTTTCCTTCCCCCCACCCATCTATTTATCTCTCAGCCCCCTTCCCCATCCACATTCCTGATGAAGGGTTAATGCCCGAAATGACCACTCCTCTGCTCTTCAAATGCTGCCTGACCTGCTGTACTTTTCCAGTGCCACACCTTTCAACAGTGTCGAGAATGGAAGGCTACAAAAGCGGATCTTTCCCTCTGCAATGGCCGATAATCCTAATTAATTGCTAAGAAACATTCCCCAAGAAACCCTGACTGTCGCTCCTGCTGCTTGATCTTTTTTATTTGTTATGAGATGCGGGCATTGCTAGCGAATTTGCCTTCAAAAAGCTCGTGGTTAGGTGCCTTCTTGAATCGCTACAATCAACGGAGTTAAGTACACTACAGTGCTGCTTGGAAGGGAGGCCCAGGATTTTGATTCAGTAAGAATAAATGAATGGTGTACCTGTACTTGTTTTTCAAAAATATACTTTATTCATAAAAATGCTCTATATATATACATTGTCACAAATGCAAGTCAGTTCTGTACTGTAGCATATCAAACCAAAAAACATTTAAGTTTGACTCTACTCCAACAAACCAAAATCATCCCTTACACATACAGGAGTATGTTTACATGCATTGAGGCACTAGCAGGTCTGATAACTGAATAGGGCTCCAATTAACTTCAGCAGGAAGACCTCAAACTGTAATCTTTCTGCACTGCGCTTACCAGCAGCTGTCCCAAGCTTGACTGCATCCCTCAGCATGTAATCATGGATGTTGGAATGTGCCATTCTGCAACACTCAGATGAGACCAACTCCTTGTTTTGAAAGAGTACAGTCTAGTTCCAAGTCAGTATAGTGTGTGACTTAATGGGGGACTTTCAGGTAGTGATGTTCCCATGCATTGACCATGCTTTTACAGTTATGGTTGAAGGCATTCTCCAAGGTTTCACTGTATACCAACCTTTAATCACTTGTCTTGCCCCTACATTGTGAAGATAAACATGTGGCATTTGCATGGCCATTTGGAATGCAAAAAGAATATTCCTGAATGTCAAAAAGCCATTCAGTCCATCTTCAATATTTTTTAACTCATAAACAAAAGTGTTCAAATAAAAAAAATTGATCACTAGTTTTGTTTTCGCATTCCTGTAATTCCTCTCCTGTATTTGTCAGTGTCACTGCCCTGGAGATAACCTTAACTCTGTGGAGGCTCAGGCAGATTGGCAACTCTACCTATTTCCATCCTGCTCACTCGCCGGACTGCCAATTTAACCAGTTGGAAGCTGGGGAATGGATCAAAACATGAAAACGACATCCTGCCAAATAACTGTTAATTCATGCCTGGCCCTCCCACTTGCTCTGTAAATTATCAAAACTTCTATTTCAAAAGATTATTTTAAATTTACTTATTTTCGAAGGTAGGTGTAATTCTTAGGTTCTGCTGTTCTGGTCTTCAGTCTTTTACAGCTGAACACCTTAGTTAATGGTTGTCTCAAGTCAAATTCACATTTTATTCTGTGAGGTTACAACAATTTAGGAAATGTCTTGCAGAATTGCATTCTCCTGTACATCTATCCCTTGCCAGAAATAATTGCACAAGTACATGTTTAGCAACATAAAGTGAGTGCTTCATGATGCCCGACAGGACGTTATTTGTGAGGTCAAATTGAGGACTACTGTTTCACAGAACACTGTCACATGGATAGCTGATTGTTACTCATCAGAGTAAACTCGGGATTGGTTGGTTGAGAATGTTTGCCTCTGCATTTAAGTTCATTTCAAGCTGCATGCACAAGCTTCCGGATGAAATGGAGGAAAGCAGCTCTCTAGCACTTGGCTTGTATGGGCTTCTCACTGTGGTGCTTGGGGTAGCAGTTGTCTTCCACTTTCAGAAATCTGAAGCACGTTTAAACTTGAGCGTCGTCAGCAGTGTCTCTTCGCTGCTGTTACTGGGGGCTGCGTCCCTGTGTTCCCTTTACTTACCGCAGGCCATGGGATTTGTGTTTTTTGCTCTCTCCTGCTATCTGGTTTATCGGTTATTCTGCTCCGATGGAGTACTTTCACCGGAAGGGAAGGCTGTTCTGATCACTGGTAAGCGTGAACGGAATTGCGCACAGTTATATTAAATTTTAAAAGCATTCGCAAAACTTGCAAGACTGGGGCGAAGTGAGTTGCCCTTGGCTCGAGTAGCCAGAAGTTGGGCTGGTTGAATTTGTTTCAGTACTGACATTATTTTGTGTCTTTGGTTTGTTTGGATAAAGTCAAACTCCAATGTTTGTTTGTTTTCCTTGATCTGCTACTGCGCAGAACCGAACTGCGTTTGTGACTATATGTATGTACAAAGACTTTTTAAATGAATAAATAAATTACATTTTTGAAGTATTAACATAATTTTATGACATGCAGTCCATAAAAGCTCGTCTGCAATTTTCATGAAATGAAAATGAACCTGCATTGAGAACAACATGGAGTCTAGTAAAGTCTCTATCATCCTGCCCAACCATAGGGCTGCTCTCTCATTAGAGAGAGTTTAAAATTCACAACACCAGGTTATAGTCCAACAGGTTTATTTGGAAGCACTAACCTTGGAGCACTGCTCCTTTGTCAGGTGACAACAGGGTGTTGCAGAAGCTTTAATACTAAAGTTTTTGGGATTAAGTATGTGTGCTTACTTCAAAGTATGTCTTGTCCTTTTTTTTTAAACAACTCTTCAGAAATGAATAGTAAGCTGATTATGGTGCACTTCCTCTGGTTTTAAAGTTTGTTCACGCAAAGTGTTGTGATCATGATCCAAATTCAGTCTTAACACAATTAAATAGCTACAACAATGTAGTTATTTTGGAACCATGGTATTAGAAGGCAATGAGGAAATACAAGTGCTTAGTTTAAGTTTTTCATTGTCCTCCACAACAGACAGAGGCCAGCTTTTAGTTTGTGTTGCCAAGGAGGCAGTGCTGAATGGCCTAGTCCCATTCTCCACTTTTCATTCCGGCTTAAACTACAGTAATACCAATTGACTTATTTCAATGTTCTTCAACATTAAGTTAAACAGCAGTTCCATTGGAAGGGGATGTCAAATGAGTCCTGTCTGTTACATCTGACACTACTGTACTCATCATTTGTGAAGGTACTGTTCCCCTCGCTCAACATCGTCCTCTTCCTCAGAAGATGAATGCTGCCACTTTAGCAGCTCCTCATTTTCACACCTTTGCCTGCTTCAGTTGCAGGATCATATGTCACACTGTCTGTAGACTCCAGCAAGCACCTCTGCAGAGCTGTCCAAACATTGGCAACTCCTCGTGAGAAGGCCTACTGTCTGGTTCATGATGGCCCTGATGGGATGAAGGGGTTACACTGTATCAACACTCAGCTGTTGTCAGAGGTTTGGTACTGGAGTCATCAGCCATGGTTGGAAATTGTAACCTTTGTTCCTCACCAGACATCCTTGTAAGGCATCTACCTTGATACTGTCCTGTCCTCTCTGGTCCAGGAACTCCCCACATACATTCGGGATGCCACCTACACTCACCACCTTCCCCCCAAGACTTTAGTTTTCCTGGCCCCCAATGCCTCATCTTCACCAGGGACATCCAGTCCCTCTACATCTCCATCCGCCATGACCAGGGCCTCCAACCCTCCAGTTCTTCCCCTCCCGTCATCCCCACCAGTACCGTTCCACTGACGCTCTTATTCGTTCAACTGAACTGGTCTTCACCCTCAACAATTTCTCATTTGAATCTTCCCACTTCTTCAAGATGAAAGGGGTAGCCACGGACATCTGCATGGGTCCCAGATATGCCTGTCTCTTTGTCCACTATGTAGAACACTCCATCTTCCAGAGTTACACAGGCTTCACTCCCCACCTTTTCCTCCACTACATTGATGACTGCATTGGTGCCACCTCATCCTCCCACAAGGAGGTTGAACAGTTCATCAACTTTACCAACACGTTCCACCTGACATTAAATTCACTTGGACCATCTCTGACACCTCCCTCCCCTTCCTGGACCTCTCCATCTCCATCAATGATGACCAACTCAACACTGACATTTCTTACAAACCTACCGACTCCCACAGCTACCTGGATTACACCTCCTCCCACCCTACCTCCTGCATGGACAAAAGACTGCAAACCTCGTGCACTTTATCTGCATCCTGAGGGGACCTTCTGTTATGAATTCTTCATGTGGTGCCTGTTCTGCAGCAATGAGTTTGTTGCTTATCCTGGCCTTGCAGTCTTGTATGTTGCTGTGCAATTTCCATGGCTATTCATTGTACAATGGCCACAGCGATAATAACACCTGTCTTGGGTGAACCCATTGGTCCCAATTCCAGTGTGCCTATGTGGGGAATATCAAAAACTGCTTCTTAGTAATGTGGGCAATCAGCAGTCACTGCACCCCCAGATGACAATTTATCATAGCCTTAAATATAAGGACATCCATAGGATGCTACTACATGGACCTGACTTTATTCAGATATATACAGCTTAAGCCATTGCACACAAGTATATTCAGTGACTGAAATTATTGTAGGATCAATGACAATGAGTTCCCCACCACAATAGTGGCCCCTGTTAGATCCTTTCGCTTTCAGTGAATAAATGTTCAGGACTAACCATGGCCAATCCCTGACTGATAGATATGATGGATGATGAACCAGATCCCTGATTCTGCATCTCCTTGACTGGTTAGTGCTATTCCCTGGACTGGTTCGACCCAACATGCAGGACTGACTGAGAAATCTCAAGACAGTAATGATACACATTCCTAGCCCCTAATTGTATCAAATGGCTGACAGCTTGTGTTGAATCCCCTGGATTGAGATTAGACCCTGCCCTTGCCTGATATAAGGACTACTGCCCTTAAACTTTTGGTCATGGCCGATTAGTTTTAATCCATTAAGTGTCTGCTGCTTAAGCTGTTGCATGTGCTTCAGGTGTGATACCATTCAGCACTGTGTCCACCTGCTTGATCATGGATGGCAAATGGCTTGGCTTTCTGTCTACACTAAAAAGCAAGGCTGGACAGAACTAACATGGGGCTGTAATTGTAAATGAGCAGGCATTGTGCAAAAAGGCAAGGTGGAGATGCTGTCAGCACCCAATTAAGCACTGAATGCGTAAATGTGAAGGAAGTAAGTGAAAAGCCCAAAGATGCACCTAATTCTGATGCAAGACAGATGCCTATCCCTGTGCCTAGAGCAGCCTGGCATCAATATAAGGTGTCATTGGGCTCCAAAGTTTTTAGTTTAGTTTACTTAGTGTGGAAACAGGCCCTTTGGCCCAACAAGTCCACCCCGACCCGCCGAAGCGCAACCCACCCCTACCCCTACATTTATCCTTACCTAATACTATGGGCAATTTAGCATGGCCAATTCACCTGACCCGCGCATCTTTGGACTGTGGGAGGAAACCGAAGACCGGAAGGAAACCCATGCAGACACGGGGAGAACGTGCAAACTCCACACAGTCAGTCGCCTGAGGCGGGAACTGAATCCAGATCTCTGCCGCTGTGAGGTAACAGTGATAACCACTGTGCCACCGTGCTGTATGTAAATGCAGCAGTTAAATGGTGAATTGTGTTGTAAGTGAGTCTGAAATGTGCCATGATGTAGTCAAGCTGGTAACTCCGAGGAGACAGAGCTACCAGGTACCGTCCTGAATTTCAAGTGGGGATTTGGCACCACGCAGCACTGAAAAACTAGCAACCTTCGTAACTGAGGCATGATTAAGTAGTATCAAGATACCCATGTATGCAAATGGGTCCATTGCTGTCTACTAGCAATAATCTCATCCAGTGGAATTCCGGACATTGAGAATCTGACTTCCCCATTCTGATCCTATTTTCCTAACTGTCTCACCTTTTACCACTTTGTTCAGATCCTGAGAAGATTCCAACCATTCTGTTCACTTGAAGAAAATTAATTAGATCATCATGTCTTGGCATGCCTTTCTTCAGTTTCAGCCAGTTAGAAGCTTGTTTTTGTTCTTTATTTAGGTTGTGACTCAGGCTTCGGACACAGTTTGGCCAAGCGACTCCATTCGCTTGGTTTCCATGTGTTTGCAATGGTGCTTCAAGAGGAGAGTGATGGCGCTCAAGAACTCAAGTCGGTGTGTTCCGATCGACTCACCGTAATTGAAATGGATGTGACAAATCATGCGGTGATTCAAGATGTTCGAAAAGAAGTTGCAAAACAATTAAATAACCGGGGTATGTAAACAATATTCTAGTCAGCTTTACTGAACGATTTTCAATTCACAATGCTTAAGCTGTTTCCAAAATTCAGTGTTGTATTTGACTGTTATTAATTTGCAGCTGTGAAGAACATTAGTTATTATTGTCAGTGACAGATATTTTAAAATAAGTTTTAAAATACACAAGGAAGCCATATGTTATCATCAATTGCCAAGTATCAGAATTGTAAAATGGATCATTCTCTGATGCCAAGAATGAATGCTATGATAGGGGAATCTTTACCAATCAGATCTACTGAGTTTTCAGAACAATTTAACAATGCAGCCTCCAGAATGTGCTAATTGTTTAAAATCAGAGACTTGTACAATGTTGTACAGCTAGTAGGGGGAGAAACTAAATGATGATTTTCATGTGAATCCAAACTAACCACTAGGTCTGAAAGAAATCCAAAGTATTTTTCTTATTATATGAAACAGTGCTCTTCACTATCCTTTCCTTGAACCTTTTTTTTTGTTTTCCTCCTATCATTCATCCCCACAATGCTCATTGATAGTTGTTTCTTTAATTTTGAACCCCTAAGCATTTTTAATTATAATTGCTGCACTTTTGGTGGCCAAGCCTTTAGCTGCCTTGAACTAAAGTGATGGAATTTTCTCCCAAAACCACTGACATATTTTCCTTATTTAAGACACTTCTTAAAACTTCAGCTTAGCTTTTAGTCTAATCTGTTTTTTATGGTCTTCTTTGAGTCGTCTTCATAACACTTCTGTGAAGTGCCTTGAGATGTATTCATGGTGCATCTGAGATAAGAAAATAAGTTTTCATTTATATTATATGTTGGATAAAACTGTATTGCAGTTTGTTCAGATTCACTAAGGTTAAGTCAGAAACATCCTTGGCTCTAAACAGGTCTTTTGAATTTAAAAGAAAAGAAATACTAAAAATAAACCATGTTCACTTTTATGGTCTGTCCTGTAAGATAATTTTGAGAGCTCCTTCAAAGGGTGTTTGATAATACACTTCTTGTTTGGAGAACTTTGCAATGAGCTTAGCTTCTAAAAAACAATCTGAGCAGAAAGTTACTTTTTTGGTCAAGCGTCAACCTTGTTTAGTTTCACGGAGGGTTTCTCACCACAAGGCAAATTCAGATCTTTCATACCTTAGCAGATCTGTCATATTAATTACCTACCCTATCAATCTATGGCATCCCTGTCACCTGATTCTAGCCCAATTCAACTTCAAGATCATTCCCAGAACAACCAGCCACTCATTGGATGCCCCAAAGGGCCAGTCTTTCTGGTGCCCACATTATCTTTTTAAAAGCTACTGTAGAATCCGATATGTTGACAGTGAAGGACAACACTGGATTACCAATAATGACACAACAGCCAGAAAGCCATATTGCTGTTGGAACATCGCTGGTACAACTGACAGTTGTACTCTCAACCCCATTCTCTGTCCTTCGTCATTGTTTAACCATCAGGTCACACTGTTTGTGTTGTCAGCTTAAAATTCATCAAACCACCCTCTCTACCTCACCACTACTCTGTCCCTGGTGCCCACTGCAGATCCACTTATTGTCAGTGTCCAATAGGGGGTCATCACATACTGGCAAGCAATTAGACACTTCCAAAAAGAACTTTTATTCGCAGTCAACAAAAGTAAATACAAACAAAATGAATAGTGGCTTCAGATTGTCCCCATAATGCTGATACGATGACTGCCTACTGGACCCAGCTGTCATTTACTTGAACAGTTCCTGTCTGGCTTGTAGCACCCGACACTGCTGCCTCTGGACTTGCTGTTAGGCCTGTTTCTTTCGTTGACATGCAGGATGTAGATGACTTAGCTATGCCAGCATTTAATACCCATTCCTAATTGTCCAGTGGACAGTTAAGAATCAAACACATTGTGGGTCTGGAGTCACATGCAGGCCAGAGCAGACAAAGGTGGCAGTTTCCTTCCCTAAAGAACATTAGTGAACCAGATGGGTCTTTCCCCTGACAATTGATTCATGGAAATCAATAGACTCTTAATCCCAGATTCTTTTATTGAATTCAAATTCCACCATGGCAGGAATTGAAGCCAGGTTCCCAGTACATTACTTGGGTTTTGCAAAAGTGTGGACTGCAGATGTGCTGTAGGTAGATCCACAATGCCAGTAGGGAAGAATTTCAAGATTTGGATCCCATGACACTGAAGGAATGGCAATATATTTCCAAGTTAGAATGGTAAGTAGCTTGAAGGGGAACTTGCAGGTGATGGTGTTCCTATGTATGTGTTGCCCTTGTCCCTCAAGATGGAAGTGGTCATGAGTTTGGAAGGTGTTGTCTTAGGATCTTTGTTAAATTTCTGCAGTGCATCTTGTGGATGTTACACACTGCTCCTACTGAGCAGTGCTGCTACTGTTGGTGATAATGCGTTACAGTTGTGCTGTTACTGTAGATGCTATTGTCACTTGGTGATACACATTTAAATCCCCCACCCAGAATACATTCTATGTCCTTGTCACCTTCAGTACTTCTTCCAAGTGTTGTTCAACACTGATTCACCAGCTGAGAAAGAACAGTAAGTCATAATTAGCAGGAGGTTTCCTTGCTGATGTATGACATAATGCCATGAGACTTCATGGTATCTGGAGCCAATGTTAAGGACTCTTGGGTAACTCCCTCCTAACTGTATACCATTGTGCTGCCATCTCTGTTGGGTGTGTCCTGTTGATGGGCTAGGACATAGCCAGGGATGGTGATAATGGTGTCTGGGATATTGTCTGTCAGGTGTTGTTCTGAGTATGCCTATGTCAAGCTGTTTGATTATTCTGTGTGACAGCTCTCCCAATATTGACACTAGTTCCCCAGATGTTAGTTAGGAGGACTTTGCAGAGTCAACAGGTTTGTTTTTTATCATTGTTGTTTTGGGTGCCTCATCGATGCCAGGTGATCCATCTGTTTTCATTCCTTGTTTCCTTTCTAGGGGTTGATACAAGTAACTGGCCTGCTCAAACATTTCAGAGGGCACTGTGGGTCTGGAGTCACACATAGGCTAGACCAGGAAAGATGGCAGTTTCCTTCCCTAAAGGATATTAATAAACCAGATGGTTTCATCAACAATGATTTCACGGTCATCATTTAGATTCTTAATTCCAGATTTTCATTGATTTGAAAATGTAACCACCTGCCATCCAGGTCCCTAGAACATTACCTGGGTTTCTGGATTAATATTCTAGCAATAGTACGACTAGGTCTCCCCTGAATGACATTGCTCCCCTGCAAGTATCCCGTCCTGTCATCTTAACATGACAACCACAGTGACTGACAGGCCACCAACAACTGGGTATGTCACTCTCTCATTGCCAATGATCTATGTTGTTGACATTAAGAAGAAAACAGGCTGTTAACTCTGAGAAGAGATGGTGTACCCTGTTGATGAAGCACACCCTCCTCCAGACAGCGAGACGTGCAGCACTCTGATAATCAGGGCCATATCTCCATGTTACATTCAGTTTCAGTGTAGGCACTAGATTGAAAGTGCTATGCTTGCTGAGTCACCAACACGTAATGTCAATAATGGATGTCTGCTGTATACTGAACCTCTCCCATCCTAGACCCACATCCACTTCAACACTTAATGCATTCAGTGCAGTCCATCATGATACTTATAAGGCAGATGGTTCCACAGCAGCCTTGCAAGTTTGACAAGTTGTCATTCACATTTGTCAGTGTTAGCCTTATTTTTAAGCCACTGTTACTAATTTCTCCATCAATAAGATACTATCGCTCACTAGAACCAACAACATGGTGCAAATCGCCTTTGAATCATAAACACATTCACTCTGTATGCATTGCACATGGACAATGAAATGACTGCAAATTAAATGTAGCTCCATTTTGCAAGTGCATGCTTCATGTGTTTGACCTTTTCAATGTCCTAGCATCCAGCAGTCATACAGCCTGTGCTTTTGCCAATCAAACTAACACTGACTCTGTCCACCCTGAGCATTGTCCCAGCCATTTTCCTGTTGCAGTTAGTGTCTAGCAAGTGGTAAGTGATTGCAGATAATATAGCTTTTGGTGAACACCAGCAGCATTGGCCTCTGCCTGATTGCCAGGTTTTTTTTAATCTCTCAGCCCATTTCCGCTCCCCCTACCTCCACCCAATGTGGAAATCCTCCACATTTGAATTTTGCTTCCAACTATCCTCTTTGCCCCCTGGACAGTGGCATTGCATCTTTTATTGATGTCCGCTATGGTCCTGTGCTCCACCCAAGTGGAGGTCATGATGGTACTCACTGCCAATAACACCTTCCCCCAGCCCTCCTGAAGCCTACCATGCCCTCTGATGCTGTACCATGCACTCCCTTGACTTCCTCACCCTAACCCCAACCTTGTCATTGTCCTTGTCCTCACCTCATCGCTGATTTCACTCTCCAGCCTTGTTTGCCACACCCCCTTTTAGCAATGAACTGCACTTACACCCTTCCCACTGCTCAATGGACAGTCTCCTAGGATTGTATTCACTGCAGACATCTGACTGACTTCACTGAACTGTCATTAGCACGACTGGTCAGACTGCTGTTCTGTTTTTGCAGCTCCCTGACTGATGACACACATTCCCCTCACTGTATGTGCTGGCCCTACAGGGCTGACCTGGCAGGAGCACAATCCCCTACCAACAGTGACCCTCTATCTTTTTGACAAGACTAAGTACTATCCTCTCATGAACCTTCCAACATGGCCATTTGGTTGAATGTACTTGCAGTGTGTGTGTTTGCTGCACAGGCAGCTGGTACATACTGTACATGTTAGGTTGACGTCTTGGCACGCTGTACAACAAAGCAGCCCCTCCCCCACAACTGACATGTCCTGACTGACCAGCAACCTATCTGTATGTCAGCACAAAACAGTGCATCAGTAGAACAGTACTTTAAACTCTAAAGCCCCAACTTGCTAACTGACCTTGCAAGGCAAGGCAGCGATGCTCTGAGCATGCAGGTGCTACATAAGTGAACTTTAAAAGAGCATGCAAGCAACTCTGAGGTGCAGCCTGGTCCGGTCCATGAGCTGAGTGCCTGTCACTAGTGCACAATGCTCTTGCAGCAACCTTGCAATGTTAATTGCAGTTGCACCCTGAAATGCAGGTTCCAACTTTGTCAGCATCTTGCAAGTGGATTGGAACAGTAATGTGAGGATCCTCTGGGGTTGGCATTAATCAGATGGCAGTGATAATGGATGAGGGATGCGTAGAACCCCTGTCTAGTGGGGCATGTCTTGAGATACAGCTGCATGGTGAGCAATGTTGTGGCTGTTCAGACAGTGGTGAGCTGGTGTTGCCAGGTACCCACATTGACTTCCATGTAGAGATTTCTCAATGTCTCGTTTGCTAATGGCAGATGAAAAGGTAGAAAGCTGCATATGAATGGGGTGACACCTATGGTTAATAAAGTTGCTAGCAAGACGTTATCCCACTTTATTTGCTTATGGGCGGCACGGTGGCACAGTGGTTAGCACTGCTGCCTCACAGCGCCTGTAGACCCGGGTTCAATTCCCGACTCAGGCGACTGACTGTGTGGAGTTTGCACGTTCTCCCCGTGCCTGCGTGGGTTTCCTCCGGGTGCTCCGGTTTCCTCCCACAGTCACAAAGATGTGCGGGTCAGGTGAATTGGCCAAGCTAAATTGCCCGTAGTGTTAGGTAAGAGGTAAATGTAGGGGTATGGGTGGGTTGCGCTTCGGCGGGTCGGTGTGGACTTGTTGGGCCGAAGGGCCTGTTTCCACACTGTAAGTCTAATCTAGAATTTATGGACAATTCACTTCTGCTTACTGAGAATATCAGCTTGTCACCCAGAACTTAATTAAAAGATGCAGCAAGTAGTTTCCACCCCCTGAGATAGGCCTAGTTAGAATTTTCATGCGATTGTGCCATTTTAATAATCAGAGCCCATATCAGTCAGATTCCATCCTATGTCCCTTACTTATTAATGGGAATCGAGGAAAACTAGCATCTTCTAACTGCTCTTGAAAAATAAGGGTATAGTTTCAAATTTATGTGCTATCTTAAGCTAATAACAATTAATATTTAGCATTGTTCTGAAAATGTTGACAAAAACTACATTTTGAGAATTGTGCTTGTAAACCGTTGTTAAGATGCTCCTTGAATGCTTGCTTGACAATCTGCTGATTTACAATGTTGATGAAACATATAGTTTCAGCCATATAACAATGCCAGCAAGCATTCCTGTGAGACTGTGAAGGCATATGTTGTATTATTTTGACAAAAGTACAGCTGCTGAATTCAACTTGCAAGAATCACAGTTAATCTGTGGTTGATATTGTAGTTCATAAAAGTTGTATTGGTCAATGTTGATAGGACTGGGTCTCATTGTCAAGTTACCAACATTATTACAGGACTCAAGAGGGTAGTTGCACAATATATGAATAATTAGTATTTTTCTGACAGCAACCTTCAGGACCAGCTGTCCCAGCTAATGGGTCACTAATAATAAATCCAAACCAGACATCCTCTCTAGCTGACCTGAGATTTGGATTTTAGTTTTTGGTTTATAGAGAAATGTTCTTGAAATTTTATTGCACTTTCTCAGCAAATATATAAAAAAGCCACTGTGGTTTAACCTCAACCATAATACCATTTCAACAGTATCTTTAATCAGAGTTCACAAGTCACGCCTGGCTTGTGTTTAACAACAAATAGTTCTTTCAAGTCTTGCTTGCATTAAAGGGCAGAGTCCCATTCCACAAAAGAATATAATATTTAACATTATGTTATTTCCTCTATAAGGAGCCTAGAACAGTAAGTACAGTAGGTCCCAATAATTGGGAATCTGGGACCTCGTGATTTTGGTCCCTCCCCCTGCCTCTTTACATTTGAAGACCCTCAAGAACATTACAGAAATCAAAACACCATTGTTCAAAACGCATTGTTTTCAGTCTCCATTCCCTAGCTAACAACTCCATTCCTCTTCCTGACAGCAGTCTCATACTAACTCAATCTGTTCATAACATTGGACCCCAAGATGAGATTTCAACTAATTATTCATGTCATCAATAATACTGCCTACTTCCACCCTGTTGGGGTGGAATGGCCAAATGATTCACTTGATACTCGGGAGATCATTTCCAGTATCAAAAAGTTGATTGAAATTACGCCAATGGGAAGAAACTCTCTGAAAATCCAAAGAGCTCTTCATCAAACAAAGGAAAACATACAATTTATACCTTTGTTTCATCATGCCTTTAATATGATTGGTTTGTAAATGTTAATTTATTACATATATTTCCAATTAAGCTAATCTTATGACTGTGTGTGTGTGTGTGTGTGTGTGTATGGCTTGAAATGGGCAGGTTTGTGGTCAACCCCCGGTCCTCCGTGGTCTCATGATGTTTCCCAAACTCTCTAATCTCCCTTTGTGGGACTTTTCCCAATGGACACAGTATTCAAGTACATTCCTTTTCAGACATTTCCCAGCTGCATTCTGTTAACTGCCAATTATCATATGTACTCAAGTAAAAGTCAATCTCATTTAAAAGGGTTAAAAACAAAGACTGCAGATGCTGGAAACCAGAGTCTGAATTAGTGGTGCTGAAAAAGCACAGCAAGTCAGGCAGCATCCAAGGAGCAGAAAAATTGATGTTTTACGCAAAAGCTATTCCTGGTGAAGGGCTTTTGCTCGAAATTTTGACTTTTTTTTTCTCTTTTCTGCTCTTTGGATGCTGCCTAACCTGCTTGTGCCTTTCCAGCACCACTCTAATCAATCTCATTTAAAAGTCAACCCTATTTTTGGACAAAAATGCTGGAATTTTCTATCTATCTCATGTAAACGTTGACCATATTTCTTCACAGATAACAGATCGAATTTTGTCAGTTAAGACATTATCCTATATATAAATATTGCAATGAAGAAACAAACTTTTTTGCGCTATTGTGTTTTGATGTACAGTTCACACTAATTTGGCGTAAAATTTTAAGATGCATCAGGTCAGAGTCAGGTGACAACCTCCCTTTGTGTGCAGTTCAGGTGAGTTCAATTCCCCTGTAGCACTCAAATACAGCCATATACATAGCTGAGGTTTTGAAATTTCTTCATTTTGTGTAGAAATACCCTCTGAAAAAGAAAATTTAAAAGGTCGTGTTCAAACTGCAAATTATTGCATTTGCAGAGAGGACAAATAACGTTGAAGCAGCAAGAGAATTTTGTGTTTCAGAGAAACTTGAGTGACTGGAAAAAGGTATCTAACCAATTTCAGACAATGCTAAAATAAGTGTGCCAACAGAGGTAAACCTAGCAAGTGGTCACTCTCTGAGAAAAAAATAATGCTGAGTGAATACTTAAATTGTCAAAATAGAAAATGTGTTAGTTGTGAGGCTATCTGAATCGATGTGCAAAATGATTCAATCAGGAATAGAATTTCAGACTTTAAGGCAAATGCTGGATGAGGCACAAGGTTCATGAGAAGGCATGACTTAGTACATCAGCAGAGAACTGAGATTGTACAAAAGCTGCCTGCTGAACTAGAAGGTGATATTACAGTTTAACCATTTAGTAATCAGAAATTGACAGAAGAAAGACTGCAAATTATCATGCATTGGAAATATGGTTGAAACATCTATTACTCTTGACATGCCAGAGAATCCAATCTCATTTAGAGATTAATTGGGCTTCTGCTAATATGGTATTTTGGATTGTCTCATGAATTTCAGCCCCTCAAAATTAGTATTCGTGTAATAGTTGACCCCATAAATTGAACTTTAAAAGTCAAAAATTTTTTTTTTAAACAATGGGTATATACAATAATTGGATACTTGCCTATCACTTAAGGACTTTTAAAAAAAATTCCTTGTTAGCCTCATTACAGGAAATGCAAAAGAATATTGATTTGTTTACTCATTGTTATTGTTATGACACAGTGGTGAACCCCTCTGTTAATTAAACAGAAAAGCTCACCTCTTCTTGTAATCTGTTACAATGAGTTATTCCTGATGAAGGGCTTATGCTCGAAACGTCGAATTCTCTATTCCTGAGATGCTGCCTAACCTGCTGTGCTTTGACCAGCAACACATTTGCAGCTGTGATCTCCAGCATCTGCAGACCTCATTTTTTACTTTACGTGACGGAGAAGTCCCAAATTCCACTATTTAACAAAAATAGTAAATGTTTATTCTTTAACTCTAAATGTGAACATTAAATAACAGCTATTCACAACTCTAAGCCCCATTTTCTCTTAACTGCTTATTTTCTGCCTCCAATTCTATACTGTACCAATAAACATTAAAATTACATCAACTTAATTTCAAAATGTTGTTGTTGTTGCTTCTTCCTCTTCCTCCTCCTCCTCCTCCCGTGGTTGTATTCTTTCTTTTAGAGTGAAGATGTTTCATATGAAAAGGTACCTTTTGATGGTGTTTCACTCTTTTGGGTTGCTCTTTCACACTCTCGCTCTTTCATTCTCTCACGCTCTCGCTCTCTGTGTGACTTTCAATCTGCCTACTTTTCTTTTATACCCACAACATCAGATCATCTCATTGGTTCGATGTTGGCAAAACAATAAATTCACACTCAATTGGGTTTTAGTATCCTGGGGCATCATTTCAACTGGTTAAATTCAAATTGTTCTCAAAACAGTAACCAAACTCAGGTACCTATTTAACAGCCAAATGTTATATATTTTCAATTTTCCACTACACTGGGACTGCTAGTTAGTCATATGACAGGTATTTGTAAGCTCCCAGTGCAAAACAGCATTCAGTCTCTCTTTAAAGGTATGGGAAATGTCATCAACTTCGTAACATAATAGTATCTGTTTGAACAAAGTTATATGGTTACACCTAATGTTAGAATTCTCTAGCTGAGTTATGAGCAGTTTCTTTCTCATCACTTTTATTAGGCATGCTTACCTTTTATCCTTGGATGTCTTAACAATGTCATTCACCCCACATTCCAAAAACTGCTAGTTTCTGTACCTATCATTCAATTGTCCATGTAATAATGTGGAGACTGTTTGTTTGTTTGTTTGTTTGTTTGTTTGTTTGTTTTTCACTGTCTGAGACTGGTTTACTCTCATAATTTTAGTTGATTCTGTTCCTCTAATACTTATATTTTTTTTGTACATAGGTCAACCTACAACAATTTCAGAATGTTTATCTATGATTACTTGAAGGATCTTAACTAAAACTTGTTAGTATTGCAACTAATTTAATTAATGAATCTCTCAAATGATTTAATCAATGTGTGAAAGGTTCTTATCTGTATCTTATGTATAAACAACTGGAGCTGCATATTCTATCTCAGTTCTGTTACCTTAGGTATGCAGAGTTACAATTGTTCTAACTTCTGTAGGCTACATCAAACAAATATTTTTTCCCAAGTGCTCTCTGATTACTGGTATCCATGTTCTGCTGCTTTAGCCATGTGCAGCCATCGGCTATTTTGTGCTGTTCAGTCATGGACAGCGCATACACACCCACATAACCTAACCCCTGTCTCGGTGCATCACTACTGGAGATCTCATTCATGCCTTTTTTAATTCTAGATGATTCCAGTGCAGACCTGGTTGGTCTTCAATGTCTATCCTTTGTAAACTTGAATTCATCCAAAACCCTGATCCCTGTGGCTTAAGTCACATCGTGCCCATTCACTTTATCACCTCTGTTTAACTGAGAATCAATATTAGTGTCAACAATGTCTTGATTTTAACTTTTCATCCTTGTTTCCAAATCACTGCATGGCTGCGCATGAACCTCTCTCTGTAATCCCCTCCAGCCCTATAAAACTCTCCGATATCTCTGCTCATCGAATTCTCTTGTTGCCTCTTGATCATCCACAATTTCAATTGTTTCACGGATTAATAGCCACAACTTCAGTTGGCCAGGCCCTGTACCCCTCTTCCTTTCAACTTCATGACCTCCTTTTAAAACCTAACACTTTAACCAAGCTTTTGGTCATTTGATCTAGTGCCCTGGATTTTTCTAATATTGGTTAAGTAACTTGGAGTTTCCTGATATAAAACCTTGTCGTCATATATAAATGCTGCAGCAAATCTTTCCAAGGAAAAAGCCAATATTTAAACTGTATGGGAGGAGAGTGCTGCTTTGTTGGCAATTGGTAGGCACAATGTTGTGAAGAATACACATTAATGCTGACCAACAGTTCATTTCTAGGCTCTGTTTAATCTAGACAGGTTGACTGTGACTGACCATGGTATTACCCTGAGAAATGAACCAATCAATGACCCAGCTCCCATTTTATTGAGTTGAAATAGACATAATGTGTACACGTTCTTTTTCAAATAACTATGTCCTGTGCATCAATATAATGCTGATTAGTGAATACCTGGTGGGCTCCAGATAGCTAACTCTATTTTTTTATGATGCAGGAATGACAAGTGTATAGTGTAGGCAATGTTCATGGTAAAACTATCACTGACACTGTTTGAAGCATTGTTCTGAGCCTCATTTTACTAAATACATGGGATGAATTTGATCTATGTAGCATATAGTGTGCTGAAGACTTGGAATAAGGAGCCTTTAAAAAATGTTGTTCATGTTTCTAACAATATTTGAAGATTATTTTAAATGATATGGTTGAATGTTATCTTATAAAACCATGTTTTTTCCTCCCAAGATGTAACAACACTATCTATGAAACAAAAGTTATTTCAAAAACAGATTATGTTTCTCTTCTACTCCTAGGACTCTTTGCATTAGTAAATAATGCTGGTGTTATAATCCATATTGGTGATGCAGAAATCATCCCAACAGATGCTTACAAACGATGTATGGAAGTCAATTTTCTTGGAACAGTCCAAGTTACTAAGGCATTTTTACCCTTTATTCGTCGAGCAAAAGGAAGGATTATCAACATTTCTAGTCCCTCAGGTATGTTCACTTCAGAGCTGGCTGCTATAAAAATGTAAGCAAATATTGCAGATGTGAAAGATGGACAAAACGTGCTGGAGAAACTCCGTTCTGGTAGCATTTGTAGAAAAGGAAAGAAAGTTAACATTTTGGATTGATTTGTAGTTCATCTCCAGAGCTGATGAAAGATAGAAATGTGAAACAAACACAGAATGCTGGTGAAACCCAGCAGGTTTGGCAGAATCTGTGGAGAAAGAAGTGGCGTTGACATTTCGAGTGTATTCTGACTCTTCAACAGAACTGCAAGTTCTCTTGGTTTGTTTCCAATTTGTAGCAACCACAATATATTGCTTTAAAAGAGAGAAATGTGATAGATTTTAATGCCATTGAATGTAGAAAGTGCAGAAAGCAAAAGATAAGGTCTGATATAGGGAAGAGGGCAGGAGAGATTAAATGAGAGAAATGTAGTAAAGAAACATTCTTTTTAAAAAAAGAACTAAAATCATTGTAGTAAAGAGTGTAAGTGGGAGAATAATGAAAAGCCCTGTCTGAAACCAAAAATGTAAAATCATGATTCTGACTGGCACATGGTGAAAAAGCAAAATGAAAATGGGAGGCAGAGTTCATGAGCTGAAGTTTTTAAACACCACCTTGAGTCCAGAAGGCCATAAAGTGCCTAACTGAAAGATGATGTCCTTGTGTGTGCCAAGCTTCACTAGAACACCACAGCATGCCAAGGACAGAGGTGTCAGCATGAGAGAGAGCTGATGAATTAAAATGACATGCAACCATAAGCTCATGCTCATACTTGCAGAGATTCCACAAAGCAGTCAGCTAACCTCATTTAGTCTAGACAAAAGTGAGGCCTGCAGATGCTGGAAACCAGAGTTTAGATTAGAGTGGTGCTGGAAAAGCACAGCAGATCAGGCCGCATCTGAGGAGCAGAAAAATCGACGTTTTGGGCAAAAGCCCACCACTCTAATCTAACCTCATTTAGTCTCCCTACTGGACAGTAAGCTGTGTTCTGAACAGAAAATACCATAAAATAATTTGCAAAACATAAAAGTAAATCACTGCTACACCTAGAAAGAATATCTTGGGCCAAGGAACGAGGAGTTAAAAAGACAGGCATTATTCCTACAACTGCATGGGTATTGGACATTACACAGGGGCAAGGTGTTAGGGTGATTGAGCTGTGAGCTGTAAGCCAGAGTGTTGCTGAGAGAAACAATCCCTTTGGAATGCTGATAGGGTCGGCGAAGATGTTTGGTGTGACATCGTCTGACAAGGTCAGAAATGGCGAAGGATGGTCCTTTGACTGTAGATGATGGTGGGGTGGAAAGAGGACAAAGTGAACCTTACCACCATTCTGGGAGGAGAACAAGGAGTGAGAGCACAAGTGTTGGAAATGGGTCAAACACATTTGAAGGCCTGGTCAAGCACAACTAGGGAATCCTTGGTTTGGAGTAAAGAAAGATTTTTCAGAAATGCTGTTGTGAAAGTTTGCATTATCAGAAATGATGCTGTGGAATTGTGCACATACTTTTGTCAACATTGAAGTCATATGCTCACAGCTTCCAACACATTCTGAGAAAAAACAGCATGAGAGCTCCGACTGAGATGAATACCTTAGAACTTGTGCCTGGATTAATCTCCCAGCTGAGGACATAAAGAAACGTGTAGCTGCCAAATATGATATCCTTCTGGAATGAACTGGCAGTTCCCTCCAGGTTGTGTTACAACATAAATTGTAAAAACATTATTCACAGTGGTGACTGTCTATTTGCTTGAGTGCTGGATCTGCAGTTGAAGACACAATTTCCAATTCCAGTAGACATTCGTGTTAAGGTGAGTATTTTCTAAAGAACTTGCAGATGACCTGTTCGATCAAAATTTTCTTTTAATGTGAAAGCTAGAATTAATTTAGATCTGTATTGTTTATTCATTCTAGGTGTGAAAATGAATGAGGATTAATATTTCAAACATTTTTATTAATTATTTTTCCCTTTTAATCTTGCACAGCATTACAAAAATAAGAATGTGGTGTTTAGGAATGTAACAGAATATTATCATTTCAAAAGAAAAATTATGACAATGTGACAAATGAAATATTTAGTCTGCTCTGGACTACTTACTGAATTCCTTCTGGCTGGTTCAAATCCTGTGTTGATATTGTATATTCTGCAAATTCAGAGAATATACACAACAGTCTGGTAAGTGCACAGCATGTATTAAGCAGCTTGTTGGCATTGGCAAATACCTATTCAATCAAGTCAAAGAATTGTTGGTTCTTATTAAGATAGACAATACAGCAGACATTGATATGAAGGTGGCCTTTTTGCTTTGAATGAAAAACCTTTGATGGGATTCCCATGTGAAAGTGCAGAAGTGAAATGGAACAATTCCATAATATCAATACGTGGGAAGCAAAAGAGTGAAACATTTAGCTGCTTTGGAGCTAACGGTGCTGAAGTCATTAAAGTGAAGTGATCTGCTTTCATTAATTATAAGAAAGATCTGAGCAAGATGACACTGAATGCACAAAATAAAGTCCAACAGACTGCTTAGTGTTGCACCAATGACTACTGTTTACAGTTTGGCTAGAATATCTAGATATCCTATGACGCAGGGTGGCTAGGCACATGTATATTTGGATCAAAGAAGCAACAGGTCTATTGAAGAAAGCAGGTCTGCCCATCATTGCAGTGCTAGATATCAAACCCATGATGGAGGAGTTTAGCAAAGCTGTTGACTTGTTTGCCAAGACAAAGTTCAAGGTGCTGAAGGTATGTCACAAACAGAAGTGCAGCTAACCAGAACTGCTGCAGAACCTGTCTCTGCTGGAGGGATGAGGCTGGAGGCATACAAACCATGGATACAGGTATGTAAACCTGTATACAAACAAGTATCTGTCACAACTCTCGAGGCATTTCACTACTGAGCATTGGGGGGGGAAAGTATTTGCTTGTGTTGCCCTCATCACGTTGCAGATCCTGGCATCTGTCCTGAAACCCAGTGTGATTTGCCAGCAGATGAAACCCAGAAGATCAACAATTCCAATGGTCTCCTCCTGAGGAGAAATATCATGAACAAGGAGAGACCACTATATATTGCCTTCATCAATCCCACAGAAGCATTTGACCACTTCAGCTGCTGGAGAAATGTAACTGCCTACCAAGCTGCTCAATGTGATTGCCACTTCGTTGAAACACACTGGGTAAGGTCAGCTGTGACAAAGCACTGAGATTTTCAGTGGGGTCAAATGGGGTTGTATTCTGGCACTATCATCTCTGGTATATTCTTTACTTTGCTGCTGTCATATATCTTCAGCTCAGTGACAAAATGTTTACCAACGTAAACATCCTGATGGAAACCCATTCTGCCTTGCTCACCTTCTGTACATGACAAAGGTGGGCCAAATCTAATTGGAAAATTGTTCCACAGTACTCTAGTTGTGGCCTTCTGTCCAGCTGCAACATACCCTCCCTGCTCTTTTAATCCATGCCATGGCAAATGAAGGCAAGTTATCATCTTAACCACCCAATAAATTTGTCCTGCCACCTTCAGGGATCTGTCGACAAACGTTCCAAGATTCCTGTGTTCCTCTGTGCTCCATGGTGTCTTGCTATTCATTGAGTAGTCCCTTGTCATTTTCCTTCTTGCAAACTGCATCAACTCACATTTGTCAGGGTTAAATTCCATCTGACACTGATCCACTATCCAATTATATCCTCCTGTAACTTGACATCTTCCTTCACGCTGGCAACCACCTGGCCAATCCTTGTATCATCTTGCTGAAATCCATATAAACTACATCAACTACCCTACCCTTATCCAAACGCTCGGTCGCCTCGAAAAATTCTACCAGATTTGTTAGACGTGACGTCTCTCTGACAAAACCATGCTGATTATCCCTGATCAAACTTTGGCTCTCTAAATAGAGTTTGTATTGAGTCCGTGTCAAGCTGTTAGCATTTCCATCAAAGATGTTGGCTGGACCCAGACACCTTTGGGCATTGTACATTACTTATGTGTATTATCTCCCCCACCCGCCTTCAACTAATTGACTAGGTTGTTAGTGCATTGTGCTGGCATTCTGATGACCCCAGGCAGTGTCTGTATTTGCTCTGCTGTCTCTCAGTCTCAGTGGCCATCTTGTGTCCATGTGCCTCGTGGCACCCTGCCCCGTGCCATCTTCCACTTCAATCCCCTCTTTTATGGTCAAGGAGACATCTCCTGCAGGCCACCCAACTTACATGCAGAGGTATGTCATCTCTAGGGGTATCATGCAGTGCAGATTTCATTGGGGGCTCTTCTGTGTTGACACTCGCTACTGGTACAGTTCTCGTCAGTAGCGCCCTACAGCAAAGTCTTAAACACCCATGGCCCACACTGCATTAATGCTGGCATTAATGAGGAGAATTATCCTGTGTGCCAAATAGGGTCTCCAGGATTTGCTTACCAACCAGTTTAGCCAGTTGTCTATGATGGTGGCTCCCTGTCAAATTACATAGTGGTCTCGGATATTCTTGATGGCTTCTGTAATGTTATAAGAGGCATCAATAACATGGGTGATACAATTGTCACCAATAATTGTACAAACTCACCCTTGCTGTGCTATTTGATAATCCATCACAACGCATCTGTAGAGTCGGAGTTCAGCCAGTTCTGTATTAATTGTTTCCAGAGCTTTTGAGGAACTATTGCTGAAGATAGTCAGGCCACATACAAGCTAATTTTGTTTTTTAGCGCTGATGACCCCTGCAGTGCCCCCCCCCCCCCCCCCCCAACCAAAGATAGAGATCCCAAAAATCCATATCTCAATGATGACCCCAAAGTAATGGGGACCTGCCAGTCAGCACCGAACTCCTGACTGATGGAATGGATCACTATCCTTCTGCGATAGGGATGGTACAGTAAGGGGTGCAATTGTCCCTACTGCAAACCGGTTTGGGAGGTCTGGGGTATCTGTCGTGTAAATCCCTTTAAATAGGAAAACCAATCCCTTCGCCGCTCAGTAACATACTTCGTACTGTCCTTCCGTCTGTTTGTCCACTCACGTTGTCCCTGATCCCCCAAGTCCCCCCACAAGCTGGTAAATATCGAACGGATACGTCCATGTGGCAGAGCTAACATGGGTGCCATTGCACTAACCAGGTATGAATTGTCTGCCTGCGGTCGTATTCAAGCATGCCTGCTCACTGCAGGTGCAGGGAAACTGTCCTACGGTGACTGTACAGTGCTGATAAGTGCACGGAGTCTGGACGCATGGGTCATATTTGGGAACCAGGGCATAAACTCATCCCCTTCCCTGTCCTGTGAAATGGTTGGTAATTACCAGGTTTTAACTGATCTTCCCTTCCCTAGGCTGGGAAGCCTGGCCCCATGGGCCGGTGGTCCTGTCCAGCTGCACACATCTAGTCCCCATTTGTATTTCCCCCTCTGCTGTTTTACATGGCACTCCTGAGGTATCCATCGCTGGTGAGGAGTCTACACTGGGATGGCTACAAATAGGGATTCCATTGATGGTGCCAGTGGGTAGCAGACAGTTCAGTTCTCCTGTATGCTCAGTGGGTTTTCTCGAAGAGATTAACTTCAAATCCTGACATGCTCATGACAGTTGCAACAACTTAAACACAGTGAAATACATACAGACATAATTTTATTTTGACTGCAAAATATATCAGTCAAAGTCTTTGCTTGTGTCAGGAGGTACAGTCCTGCTTCTGTGTGTTTTGTTCAATTGGGTTTTCAGTACTCCCCAAGGATGACCGTCTTGTCTACCGTAGATGTTTGCATCTGGGGAATGGTCAATGACATTCGTTTGGTCACAGGAGTCTTTAAACCGTTTTAGTTGGGTCCAATGCTTCCATGTGCCTTTTCCTTTAATGCCCAGGTGTCCCCATTTTATTACCACATTGTATGGCCCATTCCATTTTGGGGCAAAGTCTGGTTTGTCGGACAATGCTCGCACTCTGATGCGGTTTCCTGCTGCTGGGACCTCTGGGAAGATTTCGCGTTCCCCTGTCTTGTCCTTTTTGTCGTCTTTATCAATTTCAGATTTCTGCATCCCTTTCAGTAGGATGCTTAATTCTATCACAGCGCCTAATTCTGTCTTGTAGTGGACCTACACCAGTGCCACCTGTGATTATTGTCTCTGGCAATAGCATTGCTTGCTCGGTCATTAATTCAAATGGCGTTAGGCCAGTTGCCTGATTCGTGGTCGCTCTTAATCTCATTAGTATGGCTGGCAGCGCTTCAGCCCATGTTCTGCCTGAGGTTTGCATAGCCTTAGCTAAAGTATTTTTGAACATTCTATTTGTTCTCTCTACCATCCCTGGGGTGCTAGCGGATGTGAAATTTGTCTAATGCCAAGTAATTGGCAGACAAGTGTTCATGACCTTGCCTGTGACATGTGTCTCTTGGTCTGAGTTGATCTGGAGGGGTATATCCCACCAAGAGATTACCTCCTCTGCTAATATTCTGGCTACAGTAGACGCAGTGCAACTTTGGAGGGGAATGCTTCTACTCACCAGATGAATTGGTCTATGATGACCAGGTAGTAGATTTCTCACTGTAGGGTGGTAGTGGCCCTGTGAAATCTATCTGAAGGTGTTCCCAGGGTCCCCTAGGTCTGGGCTGGTGTTCCATCCTAATGTTTATGGGTCTCCCTGGGTTATGTAATGCACAAACCATGCATCAGCGGCAGTACTTTGCCACATCTCTCCTAATTCCTTACCACCACCCCTCTCCTCATGGGCTCTCCTATACAGGTAGAGGCTATGATGCATTTCAAGCAATGTGTTCTGTATACACACTGGTGCTACCACCTTGTCTGCTCGCCTCCAGACACCATCCTCCCCTTTGAACGCCCTCTGCAGTTTTCATTGCTCTCTCTCCCTGCAGGGTGTCCCCTAGCTGCTGAATTTAGATAGTGTCTTTTAGCTAATTCAGTAGTGGCTATTGCAGTCTCGTTAATGGCTTCTTGCTCTAGGGCTTTCTGAGCTGCTCGACCTGCTGCCTGGTTTCCTTTGAATTTTAACCAATTTGGGCTCTCTTTTGCTGGCTTCTTTTGATGGGCTTTTTATTTTTATTACTGCAGCCTCTTTTGGCTATTCACTGGCATGCAATAGTGCCTGAATTCTTAATTGGTGTCTGATAGGGGTTTCCCTGTGGTGCTGAACCCTCTTCTACCTCATGCCACCATGTAGTCTTGGAATACCCTGTGGTTCCAATTCATGCAATAATACCCAAAGCTTCCTGGTGCCCTAGTCGTCTACATATTGAAGGGCAGTGCTACCCTCTGGTAAATCTACTTTCTTCAGAATGTCACTCGTCACTCTGGAAAATAGTGGGGCTGTTGTGGAACCTTATGGCAGGCGAGACTACATATACTGCCTGTTCCTTACTGTAAAAGCAAATTTGTTCTGGGACTAGGGGTGTAACGGGATAGACCAGAATCCATTGGCTATGTATAAAACAGTAAAACTCCTGTGTTCAGAGGCCAAGCAGTTTAAGATGGTGGAGGGATCTGCTACAATGGGTGCAATTTGGAGATGATCTTATTTAGTCCTGTATAATCAATGGTGAGCCTGTAGCTCTCATCAGGCCTTAGTACTGGCCATGTTGGGGAATTAGTTGTCCTTTTTATTTCTTTCAGGATTCCCTGTTTCACTAGTCGTTGCACCATCTCCACTTTTTCTGCTTCGGGTTTTGTTTTTCTTTGACAAAGAAAACTCTTCTCCTCTTCAGTTCCAGCAGGAACACACTGACTGGAGCACCAGCCAGCACAAAGTCGGTGCTCTAAACTGAGGAGACTCTTGCTTCGGGTTTTATTGGATATTGCCGGTGGGGCTTGTGCTCCAGTCCAGGAAACCCTTAACTAGACCTGTATGTAACTTTGTTTCTGCCCAGGCTCCATGGATGGAGGCACAGATGGCTCTGAATTCCCCCGTTTTGAGGTTCCAGTCCCTACTGGTGACTTATAAGTTTCCCAGTCTCAGTCTTCTGATTGTCGTGTCTGGGACAAATCAAATCAATTTCCCTTTTGCACAATCGATTAGAGCATTTATGTTCTCTCATGAGATCATTGCTCATTATGGTGCCCTCGCTACTTTGGCATACATAGAATCTCTGAGATGTATATATTGTTTATTTCTACGAGGGTAGTTCTGCTTAGGTAAGCTGGTATTTAATCCCCTTCTACCCCAGTTAAGTCAATCATTTTATTTGTGTGGGGTAAGAGTAAGTTTGTGATAGATACGGCCACTCCTGTGTCTACTAGCATTTCCCATTTCCTCCCTCCTATTACTGTGGACATGTACATTTGTCTCTGTGTCTCTCCCCCACCTTACGAATGGACGCAGTTGGTTGACAGCTCTGCTGGCTTCTGGACTCCCACTGTTCTGTGGTGTTTGGGGGTGCCCCATGCTTTTCCCAGCATACTGCTTCTGTGTCCTGTTCTTTTTTGCAGTGGCTGCAGTATTTTGCATTGTAGCCTGGTCTATCCCCTGCTTGTGGGACCCTACATTCTTGAGCAAAGTGTCTCTGCCAGTCACAGTTGTGGCAGAATTGTTTCATTCTATTCTCACCTCCATTCTGGTAAGGCTGCTTTGTGAGGTCTTGCTTTTGTTGCAGCAGCTTTTGCATCCTGCACCCTGCTAGCACACTCGACTAGGTCATCATAATCCTGGGACATGATTACTCCCATTTTCAGGATGGCTTGGCGGGCACTGGAGAGTCCATATATAAAAACTTGGACGAATGCCCAGTCCCCCGATTTTTGGGTTTGCTTGTCCTGAGCATTCCTGATAGACCCTAAATACTCGTTCCCCATATTCAGAGGCTTCTTTCCCTTTTAAGTTGCTTAGTGGTCATGATCGTGCTCCAGTTTGTGGGAGCATTTCCTAGCACCCTCTGGAGTTCTTCTTTGAAGTCAGTGAAGGGGGCCTGCTGGGCATCTATCTCAGCTGTTAGGGTGACGGCATGTGTTCACCATCCTCCCCTAAAGTGTCAGGCTGCTGTGGCATTGGGTCCGCCAGCTACCCGTCTTCACTTGTCCGTTAGGCAAGTTGCCCAGACCAGCTAGTATATGTCCCTCCAGTGTACTTGGTGCCCTACCCGTACACTATCCAGCTCTTCCCAGAAGAGTGTTTGCACTCTGGGACTGTAACTCGCCCAGGGAGGCCATAGTCTGCTGCCTCTCCCCTGGGCTGAATGGTTTATAATTCGCTTAGGGTTGTGATTTTGTGCCTCCTCTGATAATGGGTGCTAAGTTGTAGTCTTGCACAGTTTGTTAACAAGGGAGCAGTTGGTCCCTGCTGGATGGTTTTGTAGGAGAGGAGAATGCCAATTTCTCTCTCCTGTTGCATTCTTTCTAATGTAAATTGTAGATTTTTCTTTTATCCTGCTGTCCAGCCCTTTAACCTGTTCCTGGTCCTTTCTCCACCTACCCATGGAAGCACTCCCTTGTTGGCTAATTGGTATACTAACATTACCCCTATCTTTTTAGTTTTTTTTCCGTTTGTTTATCTATTCACTCTTTGTTGTGCTAATGTCTGGGATGTCCCAACCACTCTTCTTCATTTTCTCTGTCAACCCTTGTCTCAATAAGGGAACCTGCAGTGACCCCCTTGAAACTTTGATCTGCCATTCAGCAGACTGTATACTCCCGGATACCACCAACAGTAAAGTATTCTGAACCGGTGGGGACTTCTCTACCCCCTAGCCAATAATACTGTCCCAGCACCATCTATATGGCCATAGCAGCCTCCTAGCAAGGTGTGCTGTCTACCGGTGGGACTTCTCTACCCTCCTGGCCATCTTTACTGACCAATGCCTCCTGATCGGCCCAGAAACCTACCTCTAGCCTGGTGTGCTCTCTACTGGTGGGACTCTTTACCCTCCCGGCCACTGCCACTATTCAAGCTCTGTTGTTCTACTACTGACTGAGAGGGTAATACAGTTACTCGGTGTCCACGCACCCCACCTTGGTAACGGACACTACACTGAGGTTTGGCCCTTAGTCAGAGTGATCAGCTCCTCTTCCTCACCCCATTGGAAATTAAAAGTACAAACAGCATCTGACTTTTAACTTAAACTCCAACTGGACTCTCTATGGAGTCCAATGTTATCTGACTTTGCCACTTGTGCTTCACAGCTCCTAGTGCCCTTGGCACCTCAATTTCCACTTCACATCACAACCTTCACGTGGGGGGCAGGGGTGGAGGGGGCTACCCCTCTTAACAACCAGTTTAGGGCAGGGCTTTTGAGACAGACATGATCTTGTCCTCTGGCTGTTTCAGCCCAAGCAGCAGGTTCTTACGACAGTTAGTACAGTTAACACTTATTCCTGATGAAGGGCTTATGCTCGAAACGTCGAATTCCCTATTCCTGAGATGCTGCCTAACCTGCTGTGCTTTAACCAGCAACACATTTTCAGCTGTGATCTCCAGCATCTGCAGACCTCATTTTTTTACTCGACTTATTTTCCACAGGCATGCACTTAAAAAAATTTTTAACTCCATACTGTAGCAAATTGGAAATTCCTATTGGTATATCTTTTTTAAACTGTGTCCTTGACCCGGTCTGACTCTTCTTGTTTGGACGTACAAATTGGTTCTTACCCTGGTTCCCCACCTCCCCCCACCCCCAATCATGGCCTTCAATCAGGGCACCAGTAATAAGAACCTTTTGCTTGCAGCACAATTGTGTGGAAAATCACCAGCCTCGGAGTCCGAGTCGGAGTTCAGTGACAGTTTATTGTACAAGGAAATTCTGGAGCTCTGGAGAGAGAGAGAGACACTAACAGCACAGTGACCAGCTGCAAGTCTTCTCTCCACGTGGAGACACTTTTATACATCTTGTGATACAATAAGTCAGTGATGAGATTATTGTCTTTGTAACATGATTTGTTGATGGCAATCGTTGATAGTTTCGAAACTATCAATGTCAGTTCCAGGGCAGCCTTTGTTAATTTCACCGCGGTTGTTGGTTTCAATGCAGGCACTGTCCGTTTCAATGTCTGTGTGGAAGTCCATTGCTGTAGTAACGGGCAAGATTCGCTCTTCCTGAGAAGGACCATTACTGAAGCCCTGGCTATTAGCACTTTGTATTGAGTCTGTATCAAACAGTTAGCATTTCCATCAAAGGTGTTGACTGGACCCAGACACTTTGGTGGGCAGTGTTTGTTACTCATGTGTTTTCTCTTCCCTCACCTGCCTTAAACTAATCAACTAGGATGTAAGTGCATTGAGTAAAAAATGAGGTCTGCAGATGCTGGAGATCACAGCTGCAAATGTGTTGCTGGTCAAAGCACAGCAGGCCAGGCAGCATCTCAGGAATAGAGAATTCGACGTTTCGAGCATAAGCCCTTCATCAGGAATAAGAGAGAGAGAGAGCCAAGCAGGCTAAGATAAAAGGTAGGGAGGAGGGACTAGGGGGAGGGGCGATGGAGGTGGGATAGGTGGAAGGAGGTCAAGGTGAGGGTGATAGGCTGGAGTGGGGTGGGGGCGGAGAGGTCAGGAAGAGGATTGCAGGTTAGGAGGGCGGTGCTGAGTTGAGGGAACCGACTGAGACAAGGTGGGGGGAGGGGAAATGAGGAAACTGGAGAAATCTGAATTCATACCTTGTGGTTGGAGTGTTCCCAGGCGGAAGATGAGGCGCTCCTCCTCCAGCCGTCGTGTAGTTGTGTTCTGCCGGTGGAGGAGTCCAAGGACCTGCATGTCCTCGGTGGAGTGGGAGGGAGAGTTAAAGTGTTGAGCCACGGGGTGATTGGGTTGGTTGGTTCGGGCGGCCCGGAGGTGTTCTCTGAAGCGTTCCGCAAGTAAGCGGCCTGTCTCACCAATATAGAGGAGGCCACATCGGGTGCAGCGGATGCAATAGATGATGTGTGTGGAGGTACAGGTGAACTTGTGGCGGATATGGAAGGATCCCTTGGGGCCTTGGAGGGAAGTGAGTGTGGAGGTGTGGGCGCAAGTTTTACACTTCCTGCGGTTGCAGGGGAAGGTGCCGGGGGTGGAGGTTGGGTTGGTGGGGGGTGTGGATCTGACGAGGGAGTCACGAAGGGAGTGGTCCTTGCGGAACACTGATAGGGGAGGGGAGGGAAATATATCCTTGGTGGTGGGGTCCGTTTGGAGGTGGCGGAAATGGCGGCAGATGATACGTTGTATGCGGAGGTTGGCGGAAATGGCGGCGGATGATACGTTGGGCGGAAATGGCGGCGGATGTGGTGGGGTGGTAGGTGAGAACCAGTGGGGTTCTGTCTTGGTGGCGGTCCAAGACAGAACCCCACTGGTTCTCACCTACCACCCCACCACCGCCTCCAACCTCATAGTCCCACAACCCCGCACCGCCCGTTTCTACCTCCTGCCCAAAATCCACAAACCTGCCTGCCCCGGCCGACCCATTGTCTCCGCCTGCTCCTGCCCCACCGAACTCATCTCCCAATACCTCGACATGGTCCTGTCCCCTTTAGTCCAAGAACTCCCCACCTACGTTCGGGACACCACCCACGCCCTCCACCTCCTCCAGGATTTTCGCTTCCCCGGTCCCCAACGCCTTATTTTCACTATGGACATCCAGTCCCTGTACACCTCCATCCCCCATCACGAAGGACTCAAAGCCCTCCGCTTCTTCCTTTCCCGCCGCACCAACCAGTACCCTTCCACTGACACCCTCCTTCGACTGACTGAACTGGTCCTCACCCTGAATAACTTCTCTTTTCAATCCTCCCACTTCCTCCAAACTAAAGGAGTTGCCATGGGCACCCGCATGGGCCCCAGCTATGCCTGCCTCTTCGTAGGATATGTGGAACAGTCCATCTTCCGCAACTACACTGGCACCACCCCCCACCTTTTCCTCCGCTACATCGATGACTGTATCGGCGCTGCCTCGTGCTCCCACGAGGAGGTTGAACAGTTCATCAACTTTACTAACACCTTCCATCCCGACCTGAAATTCACCTGGACTGTCTCAGACTCCTCCCTCCCCTTCCTAGACCTTTCCATCTCTATCTCGGGCGACCGACTCAACACAGACATCTATTATAAACCGACTGACTCCCACAGCTACCTGGACTACACCTCCTCCCACCCTGCCCCCTGTAAAAACGCCATCCCATATTCCCAATTCCTTCGTCTCCGCCGCATCTGCTCCCAGGAGGACCAATTCCAACACCGCACAGCCCAGATGGCCTCCTTCTTCAAGGACCGCAGATTCCCCCCAGACGTGATCGACGATGCCCTCCACCGCACCTCCTCCACTTCCCGCTCCTCCGCCCTTGAGCCCCGCTCCTCCAACCGCCACCAAGACAGAACCCCACTGGTTCTCACCTACCACCCCACCAACCTCCGCATACAACGTATCATCCGCCACCTCCAAACGGACCCCACCACCAAGGATATATTTCCCTCCCCTCCCCTCCCCTATCAGCGTTCCGCAAGGACCACTCCCTTCGTGACTCCCTCGTCAGATCCACACCCCCCCACCAACCCAACCTCCACCCCCGGCACCTTCCCCTGCAACCGCAGGAAATGTAAAACTTGCGCCCACACCTCCACACTCACTTCCCTCCAAGGCCCCAAGGGATCCTTCCATATCCGCCACAAGTTCACCTGTACCTCCACACACATCATCTATTGCATCCGCTGCACCCGATGTGGCCTCCTCTATATTGGTGAGACAGGCCGCTTACTTGCGGAACGCTTCAGAGAACACCTCCGGGCCGCCCGAACCAACCAACCCAATCACCCCGTGGCTCAACACTTTAACTCTCCCTCCCACTCCACCGAGGACATGCAGGTCCTTGGACTCCTCCACCGGCAGAACACAACTGCACGACGGCTGGAGGAGGAGCGCCTCATCTTCCGCCTGGGAACACTCCAACCACAAGGTATGAATTCAGATTTCTCCAGTTTCCTCATTTCCCCTCCCCCCACCTTGTCTCAGTCGGTTCCCTCAACTCAGCACCGCCCTCCTAACCTGCAATCCTCTTCCTGACCTCTCCGCCCCCACCCCACTCCGGCCTATCACCCTCACCTTGACCTCCTTCCACCTATCCCACCTCCATCGCCCCTCCCCCTAGTCCCTCCTCCCTACCTTTTATCTTAGCCTGCTTGGCTCTCTCTCTCTTATTCCTGATGAAGGGCTTATGCTCGAAACGTCGAATTCTCTATTCCTGAGATGCTGCCTGGCCTGCTGTGCTTTGACCAGCAACACATTTGCAGCTGTAAGTGCATTATGCTGACATTCTAGTGGCCCCAGGCAGTGTCTGTATTTACTCAGCTGTCTCTCTCCATATTGTGGTCTGCCGGCCATCTTATGTGTCAAGTAGCCAACTGATGACTCAGCAGCCATCTTATGTGTCCATGTGCCTCGTGCCATCCCTCACTTTTTAGGTCACCACAAAGTTGACTTAAAGGATCCCTTCCCTTGTTGATACCCAGCCCCAACTTATTTCTGTTTTAAAAGGAGCCAATTTAACTGGCTTTACTTGACTTGAATTTATTAGCTATTGAAATGCAAGGAAAAATAAAATGCAACATACACTCAAATTAGAAATAGTGTTGTGTTGTAGGTTGACCCACAATACCCTTAGGGAGGGTATTCCCGGATTTTGCCCCCCTCCCCCGACAGTGAAGGAACGGCGATATATTTCCAAGTCAGTATGCAGAAGAGGTTGCAGGTGGTAGTGTTCCCATGTATCTGCTACCCTTAGCCATCTATATGAATGTGGTCAGGGGTTTGGAAGGTGCTGTCTGAGGATCTTTTGGTGAATTTCTGCAGTGTACCTTGTGAATAGTACACACTGCTGCTACTGAGTGTTGGTGGTGGAGGGAGTGGATGCTTGTAGGGCTGCTTTGTCCTGGATGGGGTCAAGTTTCTTGAGTGTTGTTGGAGCTACATCCATCCAGGCCAGTGGCGAAAATTCCATCACACTCCTGACTTGTGCCTTGCAGATGGTGGACAGGCTTTAGGGAGTCAGGAGATGAGTTACTCACAGTATTATTCCTTGCCTCTTCAGTACCTGAAAGAAAATTTGAAAAGAAAAGGTTGACATGTGGGAATGGGGTGAAGGTATAAAGTGAGAGGTGCACAGCCAGATAGAAGGATGAGGGTGAGCTGGAGATTGGGCAGGAGCATAAAGAAGTAACCTCTTGAATGCATTCACACGAATAGTTACAGCCTGCAGCAAGGCCTCTTCCCCTGCTTTGTTGCAGCTGGCCCATGATATGCAAAACCATCTTCTCCGTCAGCCTGAACACGATGGAGGCATCCTGTCTCCCAGTAGTTGACCTCTTAGTTTCATCAACTGCGGCCCACTTTCTCCAGACAGAGGAAGAGCAGAACGACAGTGGTCATGTAGCACGCTTTTTTTTTAATGAAGAACCTGCCACAACTGAACAGCCGGAGGTAGGTGTAAACTAAGCATCAGTGGTAGGTGTGTGAAGGTGAGGTGAGCTATCTGGGTCTTAGTCTTGAGCTATAAGTGTTATAGAGTGCTGCTGAGGGAGAGCGGTTGGTGGAGTTGTGAAAATATAATATTGCATTCGCTGACCTTGACCATTGACATAAGGTCTCTGGAGCTTTTTTTTTATTTATTCCTTCATTTGGAAGTGGACATTGCTGAGATGGCCAGCAAATTTTGCCCATTTCTAAGTGCCTTTGGGGAGATTGTCTTTTTAAACAGTTCCAGAACTATCCTGCCATACCCTCCGGGCCAGACACTAGGCATTTACCTCCTTGACCATTCCCTTCACGGAGAAATTCTTCCCTTTGGCAGGATCTCCTGGTCCCTGCAAGAGATGTGATCTTTCTCCTTGTGTCAACCTCTTCAGTCTAGCTTCCAACCCTGTGACCCTGAACATTGGAGTTGTTGCACTTCCCTGATGCTATATTTGTATACTTGAAGCCCGTGTTAGGTCAGAGAGAGAGGGAGGGAGACCCACACTGCTAACTGACACAGCAGTGAATCTGCACAGTCACTGTCTTTACTGTTTGAATTCATGTATCACTGGGCATCAGAGTGCATCCAGGAAAACCTAACAAACAGTGAAATTCACAACTGATCTTGAAGGAACCTGTGTGGGAAAGGTCACAGCACTGAAACAAATAAGTGAATAATTTTAAGTGTAGCCTTGCTGTAAACCTACAATAGTGAGTAGAGTGGATTTGTTCTTGGTTTGTTTTATTGAGATCTGTCTCTTGATTAAATTTTTAAAATATAAGCCATAAATATTAAGTTAGCCTGAAGCTGTATTTTGTAGAGCAATAAGGCAGTGCTATTTTCTGGGTCTGCACATTGAAAGGAGCAAAAACAGTCTTCGGTAGAGTGATATGCTCCTCTTGACGGATGTGGGAGTTTCGAGAGAGTAGAATCATGGAGTCCTAGACATGTACAACACGGAAATAGATCCTTCAGTCCAACCTGTCCATGCCAACCTGATATCCCAACCCAATCTAGGTCCACCTGCCAGCACCCAGCACGTATCCCTCCAAACCCTTCCTATTCATATACCCATCAAAATGCCTCTTAAAAGTTGCAATTCTACTAGCCTCCACCACTTCCTCTGACAGCTCATTCCATACATGCACCACCCTCTGCATGAATAAGATGCCCCTTATGTGTCTCGTTTATATCTTTCCCCTCTCACCCTAAACCGATGCCCTCAAGTTCAGAACTCTCCCAACCCAGGAAAAAGACTTCATCTGTTTACCCGATTCATGCCCATGATTTCCTAAACCTCTATAAGGTCACTCTTCAGCCTCCGACACTCCAGGCAAAACAGTCCTAGCCTATTCAACCCCTCTCTATAGTACAAATCCTCCAACCCTGGCAACATCCTTGTAAATCTTTTGAACCCTTTCAAGTTTCACAACATCATCTTTCCGATAGGAAGGAGACCAGAATTGCACACAATATTCCAACAGTGGCCTAACCAATGTCCTCTACAGCCACAACATGATCTCCCAACTCCTGTACTCAATACTCTGACCAATAAAGGAAAGCATACCAAACACCTTCTTTACTATCCTATCTACCTGCGACTAAAATTTCAAGGAGCTATGAACCTGCACTCCAAGGTCTCTCTGTTCAACATTCCCTAGGACCTTGCCATTAAGTGTATAAGTCCTGCTAAGGTTTGCTTTCCCAAAATACCACACCTCGCATTTATCTAAATTAAACTCCATCTGCCACTTTTATAGCTCATTGGCCCGTCTGGTCAAGATCCTAAAAGTAATCCTAGCTAACCTTCTTAGGTGCCTCTATACCTCCAATTTTGGTGTCACCTGCAAACTTACTAACTATAAGTTTGTTCATATCCAAATCATTTATATAAAATGACAAAAAGTAGTAGACCCAGCACCAATCCTTGTAGCATTCCACTGGTCACAGGCCTCCAGTCTGAAAAACAACCCTCCACCACCATCCTCTGTCTTCTACCTTCGAGCTAGTTCTGTATCGGAATGACTAGTTCTTTCTGTATTCCATGAGATTTTAATCTTGCTAACCTGTCTTCCATGGGGAACTTTGTTGAAGGCCTTACTGAAGTCCATATAGATCTTGTCTACCGCTCTGCCCTCATCAATCATCTTTGTTACTTCCTCAAAAAACTCCAAGTTTGTGAGACTAGATTGGGTTGGGATAACTGGTTGACATGGTTGAGTTGGACTAAAGGATCTGTTTCCATGCTCTATATCTCTGACTCTATTCTGCCACTGTGTGGATTTCCTCCCAGGCGCTCCAGTTTTCTCCCACAATCCAAAGGTATGCAGGTCATGTGAATTGGCCACACTAAACTGCCCATTGTGTTCAGGGATGTGTAGGTTAGATGCATTAGTCTCTGTTTAATGTAGAGGAATAGGATAGGGTAATGGGTCTGGGTGGGATACTCTTCGAGAGTCGGTGTGGACATGTTGGGCCAAATGGCCTGTTTTCACACTGGAGGGATTCTTTGATTCAAAAGTGCAGCTTTCATTCTGACAATGTGCCATTGAGAAGAATGCGGGATCAGTGGGCAACCTAATGTATACATGGGTTCCATTCAGCACATCATTATAGCCACTTAACTGAGGAGGCAGCTTAAAGTTTAAGTGCTGAGAACCTTTAATGGGAAGGAGTAGACTGTAAGGTGGACCCCTATGGCTGAAAATGAGACTTAACAAATTATTTGCTTCGGGAACTCTAAATATAAATGAAACCCAAGTTAAACCTTATTCTTTTCCCTGATTCTAACAGTATAGACTAGAAATTTTAACTTTGAATTTGAAATCTAGCAAAGCTTAATATTGAAGAACCGTCAATGGGGATTATATTTTAGTATGTTTCAACAAATAGCGAGAGTTATTAGTTCACAACTCAGTCAGATATCATCTCAATATGCCCTTCTCTCCCTTTCAGCAATAACAAAACGTGTGTAACATTTAGTCAGACTGCAGCTTATGTCAGTGATCCGTATACAAAAGTTTGAGGGGTGGAACTTTCTCAAGCCTCTAAACATTCCTCAACATTCCTGCACCAGTTGCAGATAATTCCATAGGTGCAATTCAGCTCATAAAGGACAGAGTTTATTGTAATGTGGTGGGGACAGAATAACTGTTCAGGTGGTTGCTGCTATGCTTGCTAATGGCTCTGTATTTGCAGATAATAGAAATCCTCATTCTGAAAGTGTTAACAGTTAATCCATTGTGAATGTGTGGAAGGCAATGTTTAGTGAGTGCCGGTCAAAATATATGTTGGTAGAGAAACATTTTAATGAAAACATATAACTGTAAGCATAAGGAAATAAGTCCCTTATTTTTCCGAGACTCAGCAGTTTTTCTACTGCATTATTCTCAACAACAGTCCTGACAGATGGCTAAAGGGCTGTGGTACCATCTGTTACTAAACCGTCTGGCTGACAGTCCAATATAACAAGGACACAGGCATTGTCCTGTACTCCTTCCAGCACAGAAACCGCTAAATATTTTTTCAAACAGGTCATTAAGTCACAAGTTGCTGTTTCTGTTCCAGTTTATATACGAGGTCTCTAAGATTATTTTGAGTAATTTGGAATATCTGTCTCCAGAGAGTCTTTTAGCTGAACCCTAATTAAATCTGCTGGCAGCATTAGAAATAGCATTGGAAATGTCTTTTAATGAGGATGGCATGGATACTTCATAACTTCCTTCATAAGGAAAGGTTTGTTAGCCAGCCCTGTAGAAATTTTTACTGCTGCCTTCCTTTGTTGCTAGTGCTTTAGTCTGATGTGGGGAGCAAGAGAGGAACAGAAGGATGATTTATTGCATTTCATTTATTTCATACCAAGACACTGAGTAACTGCCGAATATAATACACCAATAAACTCATACCTTAGTGAATGAAGGAATCCTCACATAGCCTTCATACTGTGTTGGAGCTTCTAGAGATGAATACCTAGCTCTTTTCTTATTGGTTATATCAATATTTTTAAGATTTTGGAATTCTGCACTATCAGAAGCTTTCCTGAATTTAGTCTTCCACTTCATTTAAGGATAAGACCATAAGAAATAGAAACAGGAGAGTAGGATATTCAGCCCTTGAGCCTGCTCCAGCATTCAGTAGTATCATGGCTGATCGACATTCCTTACGTCCACTCTTCTGTGTTTTTCCCCATAACCCATTGATTCCCTCCTGAGCAATAATCTATCCATCTCAGCCTTAAATAGACACAAGTACTTGACCTCCCAGCTCTCTGTGGTAAGGAATTCCAAAGACTAACAACTCTCTAAGAGAATAAATTCTTCTTTTAATCTTAAATTCATGCCCCTTTATTCTGAGACTATAACCTCTGTACCTAGACCCTCCCATGATGGGAAACATACTGTCAGTATTTATCCTATGAAGCCCCTTAAGAATCCTTTAGATTTCAATAAGATCACCTCTCATTTTCATAGATCCTAGTGAGTTAGAGTTCAACCTGTTTAGCCTTTGCTTGCAAGACAATCCCTCCATACCAGGGATCATTTTAGTGAACCTTCTCTGAACTGCCTCCAATTAATTGATTTCCTTAAATAAAGGATTCAAAACTGCTCTCAGTATTCCAGATGTGGTCTCACTATCATCTTATACAACAAGACTTCCCTACTCTTATACTCCAACCCCCTTAAAATAAGGGACAATATTCCAATGGCCTTCCTGATTATCTGTTGTATCTGTATGTTATCTTTTGTATTTCAAGGATAAGCCCTTCTTCAGGAATGAGGAAAGTGTGTCCAGCAGGCTAAGATAAAAGGTAGGGAGAAGGGACTTGGGGGAGGGGCATTGGAGATGCAATAGGTGGAAAGAGGTCAAGGTGAGGGTGATAGGCTGGAGTAGGGTGGGGGCAGAAAGGTCAGGAAGATTGCAGGTTAGGAAGGCAGTGCTGAGTTCGAGAGATTTGACAGAGACCAGGTGGGGGGAGAGGTTCCATGGCTACTCCTTTGGTTTGGAGGAAGTGGGAGGATTGGAAAGACAAACCTGACTGCCCTGGCCGACCCATTGTCTCAGCCTGCTCCTGCCCCACCGAACTCATCTCTGCATACCTCAACACGGTCCTGTCCCCCTTTAGTCCAAGAACTCCCCACCTACGTTTGGGACACCACCCACGCCCTCCACCTCCTCCATGATTTGCGCTTCCCGGTCCCCAACACCTTTTTATCTTCACCATGGACATCCAGTCCCTGTACACCTCCATCCCCCATCACGAAGGACTCAAAGCCCTCCGCTTCTTCCTTTCCCGTCGTACCAACCAGTACCCTTCCACCGACACCCTCCTTTGACTGACTGAACTGGTCCTCACTCTGAACAACTTCTCTTTCCAATCCTCCCACTTCCTCCAAACCAAAGGAGTTGCCATGGGCACCCGCATGGGCCCCAGCTATGCCTGTCTGTTCGCAGGATATGTGGAACAGTCCATCTTCCGCAACTACACTGGCACCGCCCCCCACCTTTTTCCTCCACTACACTGACTGTATTGGCGCTGCCTCGTGCTCCCACGAGGAGGTTGAACAGTTCATCCACTTTACCACCCCGACCTCAAATTCACCGGGACAGTCTCAGACTCCTCCCTCCCTTTCCTAGACCTCTCCATTTCTATATCAGGTGACCGAATCAACACTGACATTTACTATAAACTGACTGACTGACTCCCACAGCTACCTCGACTACACCTCCTCCCACCCTGCCCCCTGTAAAAACGCCATCCCATATTCCCAATTCCTTCACCTCTGCCGCATCTGCTCCCAGGTGGACCAGTTCCAATACCGTACAACCCAGATGGCCTCCTTCTTCAAAGACCGTAATTTCCCCCCAGACGTGATCGACGATGCCCTCCACTGCATCTCCTCCACTTCCCGCTCCTCCACCCTTGAGCCCCGCCCCTCCAATCGCCACCAGGACAGAACCCCACTGGTTCTCACCTACCACCCCACCAACCTCAATACACAGCGTATTATCCGCCGTCATTTCTGTCACCTCCAAACAGACCACCAGGGATATATTTCCCTCCCCTCCCCTATCAGCGTTCCGAAAAGACCACTCCCTTCGTGACTCCCTCGTCAGGTCCACACACCCCCCACCAACCCAACCTCCACTCCCGGCACCTTCCTCTGCAACCGCAAGAAACGCAAAACTTGCGCCCACACCTTCCCCCCCCCCCCCCCCCCGCCCTTCTCTCCAAGGCCCCAAGGGATCCTTCCATATCCGCCACAAATTCACCTGCACCTCCACACACATCATTTATTGCATCCGCTGCACCCAATGTGGCCTCCTCTATATTGGGGAGACAGGTCGCCTACTTGCGGAACGTTTCAGAGAACACCTCTGGGACACCCGGACCAACTAACCCAACCAGCCCGTGGCTCAACACTTTAACTCCCCCTCCCACTCCACCAAGGACATGCAGGTCCTTGGACTCTTCCATCGCCAGACCATAACAACGCGACAGTTGGAGGAAGAGCGCCTCACCTTCCACCTAGAAACCCTCCAACCACAAGGGATGAACTCAGATTTCTCCAGTTTCCTCATTTCCCCTCCCCCCACCTTGTCTCAGTCAAATCCCTCGAACTCAGCACCGCCTTCCTAACCTGCAATCATCTTCCTGACCTCTCCGGCCTATCACCCTCCCCCAAGTCCCTCCTCCTACCTTTTTATCTTAGCCTGCTGGACACACTTTCCTCATTCCCGAAGAAGGGCTTATGCCTGAAACGTCGATTCTCCTGCTCCTTGGATGCTGCCTGACCTGCGCTTTTCCAGCAACACATTTTCAGCTCTGATCTCCAGCATCTGCAGTCCTCACTTTCTCCTCTTTTGTGTTTCAAGCACAAGTACCCCCAAAGTCCCTTTGTGTTTGAGATTTCTGCAGTTTTTCCCCATTTGAAATAATACTCTGTTCCACTGTTCTGCCTTCCAAAATGAGTAACTTCACATTTCTCCATATTATACTCCATTTGCCAACTTTCTACCCATTTTCTTAATCTATCAATATCTCTCTCTAAACTGTTTCTCTCTCCAAAACCTGTCTTTCCACCCATTTTTGTCATTTGCAAATGTATGGTTACAATACATTTAGTTCTTTCCTCCAAGTCATTAACATTTATTTTAAACAGTACTGATCCCTGTGGAACCACACTGGTCATAGTCACCAACCTGAAAAAAACCCCTTTATCCCCATTCATTGATTCCTGACCATAAGCCAATTTTTTTAATCCATGCTAATTAACTATCCTCAATACCATGGGCTCTTATCTTAAAGACTTAACCTCTTATGAGGTACTTTGTTGAATGCTCTCTTGAAATACAAGATAAACTTATCTACTGCTTCACCTCTATCCACTCTGGTTGAGACTTCCTCGAAACTCTAATAAATTAGGCAGACATAATTTCCCTTTCATGAAGACATGCTGACTCTGCTTGATTAGATTATGATTTTCGCATGTTCTGCTATTTCCTTAACAATTGATTCCAGCACTTTTACAACAAGAGAGGTTAGGGGTGGATGTTTTGAAGGTGAGAGGAAAGTTTTAAACAGGACATGAGGAGAAACTTTTTAAGAGTGGAATGAACTGCTAAAGGAAGTGGTGGCTGCGAGTATGACATGTAAAAGACCTTTGGATAAGTACATGAATAAGAAAGGTTTGGAGGGACATGTGCCAAACGCAGGCAGTTCAGTTTGGGAATATGGTCAGTGTGGACTAGTTGGAATGAAGGGTCTATTTCCAGGATGTATGATTCTAATTGGCTAAAATTACCCACCTTTTTGTCTCACTTTTGAATATGGGTGTCACACTAGCAGTTTGATAATCCTGATGCTTCAAAATCCAAGAATTTTTGGAAAGTTACAACTAATGCATCCACTATCTCTGCAGGTATCTCTTTTAGGATTCCAGGAAGCAAGCCATTAGGGCCAGGGGACTTGTCTGCCTTTAGCTTTAGTTTGTCTAATACTATTTCTCTGGTGATCGTACTTAATTCTTCCTTGTATTCTTTTATGTTAATGGGCTGTTTGAATATCTAGGATGTTCAAACTTCAGAGGCATATCTGGCACTTACCTTAACCTTTTGAGACCAGTGTCACTGGTACTTTATTGTCCTTTCTCTGACGGAGGCTGTCAGGCTTCAAGTAACCACCAAGTTATTAAGCACTAAGAAAAGAATTTGAACTGACTGTGTGTGCACAAAATGACCTGGCAGGAGCATGCAAGAGAAAGTACCCTGAGTTCCAAAGTGAAGTCCTGAAGTGAATTCGGAGTGGTCTGAGATCAGCTACGATGATGTGGTGAGGCTGATGGTTTGATGTGGACTTCAGTGGATTTATAGTAGAGGACACAGTTCGTGGAGCATTCAAAGACACACTGGTGAAGGTACGTTAAAATGGAGACCTTTTTTAGAAGCATTCTGCAATCTGCATCAGCCAGATAACCAAGTCAGGTATTGTTGCCATCTAGTTCCTCAGGAGAAGGGTGAAGAATTGCAAGATGCATGCAAATGTGGCGAGTTGAGTATTGATAAGATACAAATATATAGAAATAAGGTCATCCCCACTTGTCAACCAGATTCTGATCTCCCCATTTTAACCAACTGTTAGTCAGATGCAATAATTTTAAACTGCTTTCTTTATGAATCTGTAAATCAACATAATAAACCAGTTAAAATAATGCCTACAAAATCATATTGCAAGATTCCACCAGGGATTTGGGGAGCATTTTCTATAGTTAAGTTACATTGCTACAAATATAATCTTTCTGTCTGTGTCAATGGAAAAGTGTTTAAAGGTATTTAAAATATGGGTTTTAAAGTGTTCAGAGGTATTTAAAATGATAGTTAAGTGCTCAACTGCCTTTTTTAAACTAAAGGGAAATGCCTTCATCTTTAGGACTGTGTGGACTCGCTACCACTGCATCATGTGGCTAGGTCCTTCAGATTATTTTAACGTTGAGCCCTGCTGTAGTGAGAAGTGGCTATTCCCATACAGCCAACAAGTCTGGTTTTACTGTGCTGTCAGTGGTGGTTGCAGCCATATACAGTCAGAGATGTACAGCATGGAAACAGACCCTTCGATCCAACCCGTCCATGCCAACCAGAAATCCCAACCCAATCTAATCCCATCTGCAAACACCCAGCCCATATCCCTCAACTCTTCCGATTCATATACTCATCCAGATGCATTTTTAAATGTTGTAATTGTACCAGCCTCCACCACTTCCTCAGTCAGCTCATCCTATCCATGCTCCTCATAATTTTGTAAACCTCTATAAGGTCACCCCTCAGCCTCTGACACTCCAGGCAAAACAGTCCCATCCTGTTCAGTCTCCCCCTATAGCACAAATCTTCTAACCCTGGCAACACCCTTGTAAATCTTTCTGAACCCTTGCAAGTTTCACAACATCTTTCCAATAGAAAGGAGACCAGAATTGCACGCAATATTTCAACAGTGGCCTAACCAATGTCCTGTACAGCCGCAACATGACCTCCCAACTCCTATACTCGATACTCTGACCAATAAAGGAAAGCGTACCAAAAGCCGCCTTCACTATCCTATCCACCTGCGACTCCACTTTCAAGGAGCTATGAACCTGCACTCCAAGGTCTCTTTGTTCAGCAACACTCCCTAAGATTTTTCCATGAAGTGTGGAAGTCCTGCTAAGATTTGCTTTCCCAAAAAGCAGCACCTCACATTTATCTGAATTAAACTCCATTTGCCACTTCTCAGTCCAAGGGCCCATGTGGTCAAGATCCTGTTGTAATCTGAGGTAACCTTCTTCGTTGTCCACTACACCTCCAATTCTGGTATCATCTGCAAGTCTACTAACTATACCTCTTATGTTCATATCCAAATCATTTATATAAATGATGAAAAGTAGAGGACCAGCACTGATCCTTGTGGCACTCCACTGGTCACAGGCCACCATTCTGAAAAACAGCCCTTCTCCATCACCCTCTGTCTTCTACCTTTTGAACCAGTGGAGTGCCACTGGTTTAGGGCGGCACAGTGACTCAGTAGTTAGCACTGCTGCCTCACACCACCAGAGTCCCAGGTTCGATTCCAGCCTCAGACAATTGTCTGTGTGGAGTTTGCACATTCTGCCTGTGTCTGCATGGGTTTCCTCCCATGCAGTCCAAAGATGTGCAGGTCAGGTGAATTGGCCGTGCTAAATTGCCCATAGCTTTAGGTGCAGTAGTCAGAGGGCAATGGTTCTGGGTGGATTACTCTTCGGAGGGTCAGTGTGGACTGATTGGGTCGAAGGGCCTGTTTCCACACTATGTAGGAATCTAATCTAATCCAAGCAGAAAACAGCGATGTCATCCACGTACAGGGAGGCCTTAATTTGCATAATCAAGGCCCCAGTGTTTAGATAAAGAAGGTGAGGAGAAACTGCTTCCAGTTGCTTTAGATAAGGAACTCGAGTCGTTGTTCCTGTTTTGGTCACAGTTACTTTTTTTTTGCCTATAGCCTTAGGACAGAGGCATGTAAATATGTGGAGAAATAATGCCATTGTTAAAAAGAGGATACGCCTGTCACTAAATATCCAGCTTTTGTTGACAGCCGTTCTACATTCTGAATGCTGCTGTTTGGCGAGTTGCCTATGTTATGCAGATAAGCTTCAAAAGTGCAGTTATGTACTGCTAACTGACTGATTTAGAGATTTGAAAAACTAACCCCCAACAACGGCCAGAATATATTCCTGGATAATAGCCAATAAACCAGCATGCTTTCCTGCTAACATCAAGCAATCAAATAAACCAGAATTGTGATGCTTGGCACGTCTTAAATAATCTTTCTTTCTTTTTCTGTAAAATGAATGAATTAGTTTTTTTTGTTGTGAATACTTGCTGTGCTTTCCAGCCATTAAAGTGTTTCTTTTAATGTTGGCTGTTTTACAGTTGAGTTGATGCATTACTATTTGACTTGAAGGAAAAACACATTTCAGTTTTCTTTGATCATCTCTTTTTTTTGACAAAGCTTTCTATTTGGGAATGTGGTGAACTTACTTACTCCAATAGTCTGGATTTTAAAACCAAGTGGCTTTGCACAGGATTGCAAACAAAAGCCAAAGATCGCCAGTCTGTGCTAAACCTGTATTAGAGCCAGACATTGTTTGGACTGTGCGAAATACTGTTGAAGTGAAATATGGCTGGAGCTCCCAACAAATATTCATAATTGACAGTGCGGGGGTGACGGAAGAGGTGGAACGTGCTTTCTTGTTCAGTTCTGCAGTCATGTGTATTAGAGCAATTCTTCACCATTGTCTTGCTATAGCCATTTCCCCCCCTCTCCATGTATTAAGTGCATTCAGCAGCACTTTCAAAGTCCCAACCCCATGCTGTCTAGAGGCCCACAGCACTGTTAATGTGTTGGTTTATTGGACTCAATGTTCAGTGATTCTGGACATAATTAATTGGACAGGACATTAATGCAAAATTTGGTTCAAGGATGGTGGGGGAGAGGCAGAAAATTAGTGGGCCATATTTTCTGATTCAGGTTGATGGCCTCATTAAATGGTTCATTTGAGCTTCACATGGAGCACATTTTTACAGGTACAGGTGGTTTGGGTTCTCTCCATTGGTACCTTTTTTTAGCTGCCCCTCAATTGGAATGAAACCTCCTCAGCATTTAGAGTTTTTCTGCCGTGTGCCCTCTGAGCTGGCTGGAATTCAGCCCACAGATCTTTTGACATAAGGTGCAGGAGTCCCATCAGGAAATGAGTTCCAGAGTGTTTAAATTTGCTTCCTTTTATTTCCTCATATGCAGATGAAAATCTGTGCAGGATTTTGTTTAACACAGGGAACTTGGGGCAAGTTAATTTCCAAAAACATCTTGGCAGGTTATGGGTCAGATTTTGGTGAAGTGCCAATCCATGATGATCAGGACCAATTGCCATTGCAGCCTTCCTTCAATGCTGAGAGGTCCAGTCTTCCTTCACTTGTTCTGCTGTTGAGGACATTTTTGAACCATCCTTTGTCTGGCATCTCCCACAAACAGTGCCACTATGGCTGACCTGACCAGGGTAAGGACCTCACAATGGCATTGCTCAAGGGATTATCTCAACCACATTAAGGTTGTGATCCATAGAGAAATGTGCATGTGTGTTATTAACTCCCATCAACTTCCATTAGACAGTCATCAGTCCAGCTGTTATGTTTGTTTTGAGATTCTTACACACTTCATGCAATTGCAATATGCCAACTTCTGTGAGCAACAACCAAATTTTATTAAGCAACTACAACATAAACTTTCTGGAGAAACCTTTTCTCACACTTTGCTATGCTTGTGAAGTCATATCAAAGGAATCTCTCTCTCTCTTTCTGAATAAAGGAAACAGTTCTTTCTTTATACAAAATCTTTACATCACAGTCCGTAATGCCCACAAGACAACACCCAACCACTCCCTCACAGTCACATGCCACTCAAGACACAATGCAATGACCTACTCATCTCAAGAAACCATGTCATTGTAAGTCATGCCTAATAGTCAAATCTGTTGCAAATGTTTTTTTAAACTTCAGGGAGTAGTCAAAATTCCAACTGCAATGTTCTTATTGATTTTGAATAGGATGATGATGCAAATGTAAATTAACTCTGAATAATAGGAGATGGCCATGTAAAGGGATGGGAATGTAAATTCCTTCTAATCTATCCATAAGGCATCCCACCCTAGCCTTGGGACATCCAATTTCTGCAGGTCAGCACAGCAAATTAACTCATTAATATCACACAGCTCTGTGAAAAAGGTCTCCGTTTAGTATGCTATAACATGCCAAATTAGTTCTTTTCATTTATTATCCCATTGCTCTTTGTTCATTTAACTTGCAATCTGATTTGATACTTCAAGGAAGTGCATTCTAGATCTTAACTATGATTTGTGTGGGGGAAAAAAAACTCCTCAATTTTCTCTTTAATCCTTTTGCTGACTACCTTAAGCTGATGATCTCTGGTTATCAACCCACTAGCCAGAGGAAGCAGCAAATAGTGTGAAACATTTCAAACTCTTCATCATTTTGAATCCCTCTTACATCTTGGACCAGAGAATACAAAGTGAGATGTACAATTGCTACTTGTGCTATTTCTCCACATATCTGAAGTCCCTCATGTAATCATTCAGATAAACCTCCAGTACCCAATCTAAGGTCTTAGCATTCCTTCAATAGTAGAGCTTTAATGTGGTCAACATCCCTCTGACAAAGGGAATTTTAAATATATACATTTCTAAGCTAGCACAGGGAAAATGTACAGGCACAGGATAAGAAACAGATTTGTTACCATAAGAGTGAGGAATTTCTACATTTTACTAATCTACAATTTTTAGATTTAAAGTAAAACAAACTTGAAAAAATTTATGCCAAGTAGAACATTTAAAATAAGAGTAATTTAATTTAAAGTACTGCAGGAGAGTGCAGAACGGTTTGTTGTAGTCAGCAGTATGTGGGGACTCTTAAACTCCTGGCAATTTGGATGACCACATCTGCAGGCAGTGCCACCAGTTTGACCAATTTGAGTGCCAACTGGAGATATTACAGAGCACCCACAAGGCTGAGAGTTATGTGGATAGCACATCTTTACATGTGGTCAGCTTGCAAGTTAACAAGTCCAGTCAAGGAAGAAATGGATAGAGTCAGAGTCATATATCATGGAAACAGGCCAGTCTGCACAACTCCTCCATGCCAAGCAGGTTTTCTAAACCGGACAAGTCACATTTGCCAGTGTTCAGCCCACATCCTTCTAAACCTTTCCAATCCGTGTACCTGCCACAAAATCGATCAGAAGCAGGGAGGCAGCCAGCTGGCCAGGAAAGTGCACTTTACTGAAGAATGGATTTTCTGAGTTGGAAGACTGTGAATGTGACTGTTCCACTGGGGAGTGCAGCCCAAGCCCAGCTACACAACAGGAAGCCGACAAAGAGGAAGAACTACAGTGGTGGGACACTCGGTAGTGAAAGATATAGACAGGCAGTTCTGTGGCAATGGATGTGACTCCAGGAAGCCTACCTGGGGCCAGAGTCAAAGATATCCATGGCTACAGAACATTCTGAAGTGGGAGGGCGAACAATTAGAGTTCACAATTGTATCAAGGAACTAGGTAGAGAGATGAAATCTGCAGCGAGAATTTAGGGAGCTGCAAAATAGATTGAAATGCAAGATTTATCCCAGTGCTACGTCCTAATGATTATAGGAATGGTTGGATAGAATAGGTGAATGCATGACCAAAGAGTTGGTACAGGAGGGAGGGCTATAGAATCCTGGAGCACTGTGTCCATTTCTGAGAGATCGGACCTGTAAAACTACCATGCAAAACATTTCAACTTGAATTTTACACAATGGACAAGAAAATTCACCTCGTCACCATTCAGTATGGTCCACTCAATACCATTGCAATAGATAGTCCAGTAAGTGTAAAATGTTTCTCTGAATTTTTCACTGCTCTTGATTCACACTCTACATTCTTTGTAAGGTCCCCAGACTGAGGTGTTCTCCAGCTTCCTGCCTGGCACTGTGCAATGGTCTTAATGACCTTAAGCAGCATCTTTCCCCATTGAGTTTCTGTGGTATCTGCCTCAATCTTTACTGTAGTCCTTCAGCACATAGTCTTGGACTTTGGAATATGCCAACCTGCAACACTTAGCTGAGGGTCACCCCTTGACTGGAAGACTAGTGAATTTTGGGCAGGGCAAAGAGTATATGTCATCAAGTTGATGCCCTCCACATCCTTTTGATGTTTGTCTCAGTGGAAACAAGCTGCATGGGATGAAATGTGACAAAAACCACTGCAAAAATCACCCCTCCTTTTCAAAGGTCCATTCCCACAAGGAGGCAGATAACATCTAGCCAGTGTGCCACCAGAGATATTGGATCTCTCAGTCAGCTCTCCAGAAGTGGTCATAAGTTGACACCCTGACAAAAAAAATCTGTCAATTGTGGTGCTGGAAAAGCACAGCAGATCAGGTAGCAACTGAGGAGCAGAAGAATCAATGTTTTGGGCATAATCCTTCATCGAGACATGCCCAAAATGTCGATTCTATTGGTTCTCGGACGCTGCCTGATCGGCTGTGCTTTTCCAGCACTGCACATTTTGACTCTGACTCTCCAACAACTGCAGTCCTCGTTTTCTTCTAACCTCTGTCGATACCTTTTGTCTCATTTACAAACTTCAAAATTATACTCCAATATGAAGTCTGAATATTTACATACAAATCAAGAAAATACTGACCCCAGGGAGTTCCATTAATCCTTCCGTTTTGACGGTAAAGCATCCGTTACACTGTTCCATACCTCCTATCCCTTAGCCAATTACATATCAAAGTTCCCATCACTCCTTTTAAGATGCACTATTTTCTGATTCTGTTAAAAGATACACTACAGATGTCTTTTTAAAAAAAAATGTATATGGAGTAACCTCGATTATCTGGCATTCGATTATCCAAATTTCGGATTATCCAAACGAGATCACAAGGTCCCAATGCTTGACTGAGCTGTTATCTAGCATTTGATTAGCCGTACAAAGTACTCCCCGCCTGCTTCACTCAGATAATTGAGGTTCCTATGTATATAGCAACTACTGCACTATTTTTCTAACCCCTCTATTGCTTCAAATAATTCAATCAGGTTAGTCAGAGAAGTTGTGCCTTTCGTAACCGCAATTAACCCATTTTTGGCTTTTCTTGATTTTAAACTGCTGGAATTCCTCACCAGTGACATCATCCCAGCTTGAAAAGCCCAAGTGAGGCAGCTGTTCATTGTTTTACCAGGAAAATAAATGTTTGAAATGTGGGACTGATGTGGTGTCAGAGCATAAACAAGCCTGGCATACATCTACATAAATCTTTGAAGGTACAAACCAATTGTACATTGATCGAATTAACTTCCTTATGATTGGTAAGACCTGGTTATTTCATGGTCCTTGGAAGTGTATATCTATGCGATTGATGGAAGTCCTTTTACTACTGAGTTGTGGTCCATTTGGGAACAACTCCAGAAGGAAGCTACAGGATAGCACCATTCCAGTCAGAACTTGTGAAAGCATTGCTCTTCAGATAAGTCAAAGAAGCTATGAGCCTTTCTCTGTAAACAAGGAAAAAGTGAGGACTGCAGATGCTGGAGATCAGAGCTGAAAATGTGTTGCTGGAAAAGCGCAGCAGGTCAGACAGCATCCAAGGAGCAGGAGAATTGACGTTTCGGGCATGAGCCCTTCTTCAGGAAACACTCTCACATGTGTAGCACCTCCTGCAACTTGTTCCCTCTATGCCTTTGCATCTCTGTATTCTCCAAATTTATCTTGGGCACCTCTGTGTTATGCTGCTGTGGATCCCCCTACATAGCATCATGATGATGCCACGGGATGTCTTCCTCTTCCAACATCCTTTTCAAATTGTCTGTGACCATCCTGACGATACCCATTTGAAAGCTTCCAAACCTCTGAAAAACGTCTGTGACTGCAAAACGTTTACCAGAGTGTGTGGAGAAAACATCTGAAGCATTAAACCCAACTTCATATTGGGTGATATGATCTTTAAACATTCCATAAAGTGCAATTCACTCCTCTCTTGGTGACTTTCCCAGGATAGTATATCTTTACTTGTGAAATGATTTGAAATGTCTCATTAGACTGGACTAATGATAACTTGTCTGTGATAATGATCTAACGGCATCGATGAGCATTCAATCCTGTGCAGCCAGAAGTTCTTCTGTTAAATTCAGAAGGGATCATATTGGAGGCAGCTTAGTTTTTTTTTTACAAGTTTTTTAAAGTTTTATCTTCCTCCTTGTCCACAAACCTTCAATCGCTGAGCCTATCAACTGCAGCTCCCAGCATAGGTCCTGGTCTGGTGCTAGAGTTTCCAATGTGACTAGCTGACCTCAGGTTCTGACTGGTGGAAATTTGTCCCACTGACTAACATGCTGGAGCCACGATCGGGAGGGCAAGAGGGTTGACCATCCAGAGGTGTCTGGTAGCCAACTGAGGTTCTTTTTAAAAGCTCTAGTGTCGGAGGAAGCACCCATGAGAACCTTCAGACACCATGTCCTGCACCAGACCAACCAACTGGAGTGCCGCTCAGTGACAGAGGTTTTGAGAGACTCTCTTTCCCCCTCTGCCTACACTGCCAGGAGGTCCTGTAGAGGGCTGCACATCCATGATGGCGGCCCAGCTTCTGAAAGCATTTTTATGTTCTAAAACATTTAGACTGAGAAAGAGGGCTGCTGCTGCTTTAATGTTGATTGAGAGGACTAAGTCTGTCTCTGCAGCTGAGACAGCCCAGACAGTGTCTGCAATGAGACGCCACACACTCACTCTGGCGACTAGTTAGCCAGTCAAGGGAAACCGAGTATTGTCTGAGGTTTTAACCGACATGTGACCCTGATGAATGAGTCCCACACCAGAAAGCAAAATCCTTCCACTAATCTCTTGTCCAACTGTGTCTGGTAGGTTTCAACTCACAATTGTGTCCGCCTTTTGGTGTATGCTGCTAAGTGATTGAGGCTGTTTGCTAAACGTTCCGAATTATAGAATATCCACAGCTGGGTCAAATCAAAGCTTGCTCTCCTGATTATGACCTCCTTTAGTGTTTTTTTTTCTTTTTTGTTATTTTTAAACCTAAGGCAAATGATGTATGGACAAGTATAATTTTTTTTAGACCATGTAATTTAATTACGCAGGCTATTGGCAATGAAAGTGCTCAATCAGATAACAAAACTCTCTACACAAGGGGAATTTGGTTCCTTTCTGATTAGTTTAGACAGTGTAATTACTTTGACTGCTGTTGCAGTTATGATCCACAGGCTCCAAAATTTCAAGCATGTCTGACTGGAGAATTGGAATTAGTCACTATTTAAGCTGCAAGACCTCTTTGAGGGGAGAGGTCATTCACCAGTACCCTAATGGAACAGGCAATTCACAAACCAAGTAAACTCTAAATTGTTATCAAAATCTTATTGACCACCTACTTGCAGTGGCGCAAGTTGATCAACTTATTGTCTATATTGCTGAAGTTTCTTGACTACAACAACATCCTGCCTTCATATAGTGCTTTTGATGTAATAAGATACTTCAAGCCATTTCACAGCAGTGATATCAGACAACAATTCATAGCAAGGTATCAAAACAGAGGGCAAGATTTGGTCATTTAAGGAAAATGGTCACGGAGTACAGAAGAGCTAAAATGTTTGTGAGGTTTAGGAAAAACATGGGCCTAATCAGTTGAATGTTTGTTTGAGCATTGACTATAGGGAAAAGGAATGCATAAGAGTTCGAATTAACCTTTTAACAAGGGAGCCAGCTCTGTTCTTGTCAATTAAGTATTGGTTTGTTCGATGGGAATGGTGCCTGTGAATAAGCTAATAACACTTTCACGAGGTGACTGTTACACTCCAGATGTATCTCATAAATTCCAGTGCAGCCAACAGTTCCATCAACCATAATGGTCAGAATACCAGCTCCTGGCTACAAAACAAACATCATTGAATCATTGGAAAACATAAAGAGTGTGCATAGATTCATTTTACACAAAAAAATATGCATTTTCCTTAAAATAAAAATCCCTTCATTTCAGCTCCCTTTGTAGCTCTGGAAAATGCATCCTGTCCAACTGGGCTGTTTCAAAGCACTTGAAACCTAAAATGGGTCCAGCCAAATGGAATATTGTATCTTTTCTAGGGCTACAACTTAGTTTGAGGTCTGCTGTGGTAAATTGTGACTCTGAAAGTGCAGGCAAGCAATTAAGAAATTTAAAGGACAGCATTTATAACAAAGCTGGAGTGTGATTCGGAGCTCTGTGCAGTAGGGTAGTGTGCTGATACTTTATGGACCAATGGGATTTGGTGGCCTTTTTTCATTAGTCTGAGGGATGTGATTGGAGGGTAGATTTTCTAACTGATTTTGCTAGAGAGGTTTGGATATGTACAGAGTGGAGCTCTGGCTGGCTGGATCTGAGCCATTTCTGGCACTGATTCTATCAGGACAATTGTTTGTCATCACCAATCCTGGAAAGTTAATTCCCTTTGAAGTGAAATTTTCTATTTTACTATTGAACATTTTCCATCTGCTTTGAGTCCAAGCAAAATGGAAGGTGCTGGCAAGGGATATGGGTATCGAGATCTTGTTTTCTTAAAGCTGTGTCAGAATGTTTCTAATATATTTCACCTTGTTGGATTAATTTTCTTGCATTTACAGTTAAAGGCATGTTGCATGTCACACTGACACTTATAGATCACATAAATGAAGAGAAAGCATACATTATCGTCAGTAACCAGCAATCTTCTGTATTGAGTAAGAAAACAGGCTATGTCTCAACTGCCTACATAGAATACAAGAACTCTCAAACATTATAAAAAGAGTCCTCTACTCTGTAGAAACCCATTCTGATTTTGAAAGCTTCAATCAAGTCCGATCTTGACCGTCACCTCTCCAAAGAAAACAGCCCCAACCTTGCCAGTCTACTTTCATAGTTCAGGTTTCTTGTCCCTGGAACCATTCTTGCAAACCTCTTTTGCTTGCTCGCTCGCTGTCTTCAATGTATTCATATCTTTTCAGTGCAGTCAGTTGGATTTTTTTGGCAAACACCTGCTTAAAATTTGGACATTGTGAGTTGAATTTTTAGCACAGAGGTGTTTAAACTGCTTGTACAAGAAGAATAATTTGTTAATTCACCAAGAATGAGCATCGCACATCACCTATTGATCCTTGTTTTTAACTTAAAAGCTGATTGATTTTTCTAGCACCAACACAGTTCATTTTGTAGTTTTACAATTTCCTAGTCAAATACTCAACATCTGCACACTCTGGGATCTATAAATATTGAAGATACTCTTTCTTTCCGTAGTTTCTGTGTAAGGAGGTGGGTTACAATAGACAGAATGTACAATTTAACATAAATTATTTCTGTATACGATCCGAAAGGGAAGCATGGCTATTCCAGCTTCACTCTCTGTCTTGCCTGTTAAGTAAATCATTTTAGATACATTCACCAAACATTAATTTCAAGAGCTCAGAAAATTAGGCACAGCATATGCCTGATCTTCCAAATCCTGGGATGACGTAAAGACCCCATCAAGAAGCGCAAACTCAAAACATTGGACCAATCTCAACTGCTATTGCATGGTCCTCCTCTTATTTCCAGCCTGACAGCTAACCAAACTTAGAGTGAGTCCTGTATCTAAAGTAAAACTGCAGCAGAGTCTGCCAATATTTTCTGGGACATGTTGATATTCTATCACTTGAGCACCCCAAGTATCTCTTTTACAGTGCAATATAAGATGGCTAATTGACTATGCATGCCTGTGTGGACAAGATAGCATAAGCAAGTTTTGCTTCTCATTCCCTGCCTTTGCAACATTCGTTAGCTGATCCTGTTGTGTACTTGTTCCAGTGATCCCTGATGAGGATTCATCTGTTCTGTATCTCCTACATCCTTTTCCTAAGTTGACTCCTGCTCCGCCAACAATGGCAGTTCCATCCTGAGCTCTATAATATTGTTTGAATTCTCCATAGAAAACGGAGTTTAATGGAAGTAACTTTTCAGGACTGTCTTGTTGGCTGGGTCTCAATTGTATTAACCCCAACGTGTGAGTAAATTCACAAAACTAATTCTCAGGCAATGTTGTATCTGTCAGTTTCAGTGAACCTTGAGTCACTCAATTTACTGGCAATGCACTAGTTATATTACATTTTAAAGTTGGACAGAAAGTCGAAGGGGATGTACACTATATGGTAAATTAAGATTGACATTGGGAAAGATTACATGGCATTGGGAATTAATTTCCTCACTACAGAATTGCATAATAGCTACAGCACAGAAGAAGGCTGTTCAGCCCATCATCTCTGTACCAGCTCTCCAAATGAGCAATTCACTTTAATAGTATTCCCCCACTTTTCTCTTTTATAACCCTGCACATTCTTTCTTTTCAGATTATTGTACAATTCTCTTTTGAATGCTGTGATTGATCTTGCCTTCACCACATTGTCAGGCAGTGCATTCCAGGTATTAACTGTTGGAGGCAGCAAATACTCGCTAATGAATTTGATAGTAAACCTAGGTGACTGGTCAGGGATTCTGTGGACCTTCCTGTGCGAAATGAGCCTGATCACAGAGTCACAAACCAGATCCTATGTTTGGCAAATGTTTGCAGGAGGTGGGATTGGCCCTTGCCTTGAGAATGTTGGCATTCCTTTCTCCGCTTCCTTTCCTGTACTTTTTCTTCCAAATAGCATTGTCCAAGAGTTTTTGAAATGTCTTTTGTCCTCCTCTTGTTTGAGTGCCTTCCTTGAGCTGGGTGAAGATGACTTGCTGTGATAGTCTGTATTCAGGCATCCTAAGCATGTGACCGGCTCAGCGGTGTTATTTTTGATGATCATGGCCTTAATACTAATGCTATTGACTGCTTCAAGGTCATTGATATTACTTCAACTGTCCTCCCACCTGATGCTCCCAAGCAACACTCCTCAAGGGGCTTGAAGAGGCCATATGTAGTCTAAGCTTCAGACCCACAAGAGAAGTATTGGAAGGGTGACTGCCTAATACTCAAGGACCTTGAAATCTGATCCTAACTACCCACTATGTGGAATGGATTTTTCTCATGTCATGACTGCTTTTGCTGTTTATGTTAAAACGATATTCTCTCATTCTCAAAATGTTTGAGTTGAAAACAGTTTGAACCAAAAGTTTTGAAATGATTTTTCAAAACATCATCCATGATGCAGCTGTCTGTGGGGGTCAGGGATTGAATTTTCATGACAGATCCTTGAAGGAAATTACCCTCTTGAGCTTTTTGTGATGGATGATCTAAATTGGACTAATTGGCTGAGTTCGCCTGTTTTTATCGTGTATTGTTCTGCAGTGAGCAGCTAAATATTTGTATTGAAGTTTAATTTTAGTTGTAAAGTTAAGTGCCAAAAATGACTTGTGCAATGGCAAGCTGTTTTAAAGTATTTGAGGAACAGAGTACAAACAATAATACAGCTCCCTCATCTCACCTCCCCTCCGTTTTCAATTCTGTCTCTGTAGTATATAATATTTCCAAAAACCTGTTGCTTCCTGGAAATGGTTCTGCATCACTGTGATGGAAGTTGAAGAAAACATTTTTGGGCTTGAAATGAATGAAGTGCATCATTAAGGTTTCAAAACTCTGAACGTAGATGCACAGATGGGTTGGTTTGATACAGCCAGTTTATTTACAACATAATTAAAAGTTTGTGCCTAAGGAAGAAGGGATTTTTCACCAATATCGATGCATTACCCCAATGTAACTACTGCAAAAATATAGAGAACACCTGCTTGAAAACATAAAACTTTGCATCCAGCGCTGTGGTTTTGTCTCTTCATGCTGCCTTTTCCAGTGTTGCATATAATTAACTACACAAGGACCAACAATTGCAGAAGCATCTGTAAAGTATGCTCACACCATCCATAACTTGATATTGTACAGAAAATAATAATCAGGTTACCTCCCATGGGATTGTGCATTGGTGCTGAGAGCCAGCCATATACCTATACTGAAGCAAAGAAACAATTGTGGGCAGTATGCACTCAGCCTCCATGTACTGTTGTTATTGCTGTTTTGGCAAGAGGATTGTAATTACAGTGTGACTTGTTGTCAGAGACACTTTCTATTATGAATTATTACGTATTTGAATGAAGGGGTAAATTAACTCTGATTAGTGGATGACAGTAAGTTGCGAGACATGGTAAATTGTGCGGATGGGAGCAGGAAGCTGCAGCAGGAAATTTAAGGATTAACTGAGCAGGCACAATTGTGGCGAATGGAATGCAGTTTGAGGAACTGTAAGCTCATTCACTTTTTGGATCCAAGGAAGACAGACAAATGTGGAGTGAAAAAAGAGATGGAGAGGAGGAAGGAAATGTTGGTGAGCGTGTGGAAATCATGAAAGCTAGCAAGCAAATACAAAAAGCAATTTAGAAAGGCTAACAATATGTCAACATTACTCACGGGGGAAAAGTTACACTTTGTACATAAAAACAGAAAATATTGGAACCACTTGGCCAATCCAGCAGCATCTCTGGAGAGAGCTAAAAACCCAGAGGACTGAAATGTTGAGCAGAATATCTATGGCAGCAGCTTTGGGTGTGGGGAGTGTGAGGGCTCCATCCACTGGATGTGGTCCTGCTTCCTTGTGCTTTTCCCAGAGGTGAGCTAGCTTAGGAATAGAAATCTGTCGAGCAACAGCATGTGACCAGTTTAAGGTCATGAATTTGAGGATACTGTCCCAGCAAGAATAAAAGAATAGCAATTAAGTCACGATTGAAAATGCTGTTAATTTACTTAGAGTTGCTACTGTTGTATCTCTTGGTCTTAAAAGTCATGGCTGCAGAAAGGCTGTGTGTGGTCTCTGTTGGAATAAGAAAATCTGTCTCACTTGAACTTTTGGAGACTGTTTCACATTAATAGTATTAACATTTTCCTGTAACATTCATTGCTTCTGTTTATACTTGTGTAAACTAGTTGAGTGATCAAGAGTTTTTTGTACTGGAACATTGTCAAGACTGGGGTTGGGAAAGTTGGAAGGCAAATGAGATAAGTTGCAATCAATTTGACTTTCGATCTGAAAAACCTCTAGGTTGGAGATCAAGCTAGGCAAGAAATGACAAAATATTTCTTTTATTTCAAAAAACCAAGCTCTAAGCCTGCACTAATTCTGTTTCTTATCAACCTGTATGTAATTGCAGTTTGTGGCCAGTTTTAATTGAGCTCTGAGCAGCACCTGAAAGACTGGTGCTAGGTGGGATGTGTAATGAGAAAGTTAAATGAATGCATCATAACCATTTATTCTACTGTCTTGTATAACATTTTGTGCTGAAAGTTTTCCCAATTTATCAACATCAATTTTTCCTCCCAGTAAAATCTAATCTTCTACTATATTTTGTAGTATTTATAATATCTGGATCTCTGTCAATTGTTGCCTGCCATATTTTTGTTATTATTGCCTTTTGGAGGATAACAAAGAATGTAGGGCTCCTTAAAGATCAAGGAGGTCATCTTTATGTTGAACCCCAGGAGATAAAATATTAATTTAGTGTCTCTTTTATGTCAGGTTTTACTATGGAGAAAGAAATTCTAGAGAATGCAGAGAAATAAGGGCCTTTGCTTTAAAAACAATTCACATTACAGAAGAGGAAGTTTGGGAGGTCTTGGAAATATAGACCTGGACAAATGTCCAGGATCTCTGTACCCCAGAACATTGGGAAATGAGGGAGAAAATTGCAAGACCGCTTGCAGAAATATTTGCATTATCTATAACTGTCTGTCTGATGACTGGAGGATGGCTAATGTACCTTAGGTTGTAAGGAGAAACCATGAAACTATAGACCTGCCAGTCTGACTTCAATTGTGGGTAAATTGTTGGAGGCGATTATAAAAGATATGGATATTTTGCAGAGGCACAACTTCTTTAGGAATAGCATGATTTTGTGAGGAAAATCATCTCTCTCAAACTTGATTGAGTTTTTTGAGGAAGTTACCAAAAATGTTGATGGTGGCCGAGCAGTAGGCATTGTTTGTTTATTTGGATTTTATTAAAGCATATGACAAGGCTCTGCGTGGTGGATTAATTAGTAAAGTTAGGTCACGTGGGATTCAGGGGGAGCTTGCCAATTGGATACATAATTGGCTTAATGGCAGGAGACACTTGTGGTGGAGGGTTGCTTTTCAGACTAGAGGTCTGTCACTAGCAGTGTTCCACAGGGATCTAATCTGGGTCCTGCTTTGTTTGTCATTTATATAAATGATTTGGATGAGAATATAGAAGGCATGGTTAATAACTTTGCGTAACACCAACATTAGTGGCATAGTAGACAGTGAAGAAGCTTTTCTAAGATTACAAAGGGATCTTTAGTCAAATAGGTCAATGGGTTGAAAAATGGCAGATGGAGCTCAATCTGGATAAATGCGAGGTATTGCATTTTGGTACAACAAATTTGGGTAAAGATTATACAATTAATGGTAGTCTTATAGAGCAGAGGGACCTAGAGGTGCAGGTATACAGTTCTTTGACATTTGCGTCACATAGATGCAAATGGTTGAACAGGCATTTGGCATGCTTGCCTTCATTGCTCAGTTCTTTTGAGCATAGGAGTTGTAAAATCATATTGAGGTTGTACAGAACTTCAGTGAGGCGTCTTCTGGAATACTGTGTCCAGTTCTGGTCGCCCAGCTATAAGATTTAATAGCTCTAGCTAAGCTAGAGAGTTCAGAAGAGATTTACCAGGTGTTGCTGGGTATGGAAGAGTTGTGTAATAAAGAAAGGCTGGGACTTTTTCACTGGAGCATAGGAGGTTGAGACGTGACCTGATAGCAGTTTATAAAATAATGAGATGTATAGACAATTAATGGTAGTTATCTAGGATGGGGGCCTTCAAGACTAGGGGCACTTTTTTTAAGATGAGAGGAGAGAGATTTTAAAAAGATAGGAAGGGCAAATGTTTTACACAGAGCATGGTTCACATGTGGAATGAACTTCCTGAGGAAGTCGTGGATGTGGGTACAATTGCAATGTATAAAACACATTTTGATAAGCACATGAATAGGAAAGGTTTGAAGGGATATGGGCCCAGGGCAGGCAGGTGGGACTAAAGTGTTTAGCTTGGAATTATGTTCAGCATGGACTGGTTGGATCAAAAGGTCTGTTTCCGTGCTGTATGACTCTTTGATTCTGTGGAGGCTAAAAATGATCAGCTTTGTAAAGATCGAAACTTTTTTAAAAAAAATTTGCATTTATGTAAGTACCATTCATGTTCTATATTTTATGAAATAGTTTTAAAGTGTAGTCAGTTATTTAATGTAGCTAACTTGTGATCAAACTATTACCCTTATGCACTTTGTACAGCATGATCTGCCTGTAATGCATGCAAAATCAAACTTTTCACTGAACATGTGACAATAATAAATCAAATCAACAATGTGGTTGAGGTACACTGGGGAGAATCTCATCTCATGCTGAATTCTTTTTTTTAAAGAGTGTCCTGAGATCTTTTATATGCACATGAGATAGCTGTTAGAGCTTCAGTTGGAAATTGGCACCTCTGGAGCAATATTCCCTCAGTATTGCACAGTACAGTAAGACTCCATTCATGTGCTTAAGTCTCCAGAGTGGTGTTTAAATCCACAATGTCCTGTTTCAGAAACCAGAATGGTGTCACCGAGTTGAGGCTTCTTCTAGACCACCAGAACCCACCTGAAATATGGATCATAAGGTAACTCGAAATAATTCATCAGGGATGGTACTGTTCACCCTGAAATGGCTGGAGTCCCTGTTTGATGGGGCCAGTCTCAGATTTGTTTTCCATTTAATGACTGCATTGAACAGTTTTGGTATTTCACTACTTGAAGCCTCATGCAATTCTGGCTTCCAAATTCAGCCTCTACTTTATTCTATGTCCATACTGTCTACCTTTGTGACCACAAGATGAGGTTTGCTCAAGTGATACCAACTCTAGTTTCAGCCACTGGAATCAGTGTGTTAGCAGAATTAATCTGCCAAAAGCTGACTCTCATATTCAAGTTGTTATCAAATTGGTTTACTGGAACTGTGATATTTTCAACAGCAGTATTGGGGTGAGTGTACAAATTGGCATAGCTCCACTAAAGTATTTTGTCTTTTCAATTCGGGTTTCCACCTGAAGCCATTAGGAATGGTACAATAGTCAATGGGTCAGCAGCAAAAGTTGTGTAATAGTAGGCAGTCACAAAGGACTTGACAGAATGCTCCATGTTGTAAGCTGGATACTAGGACAAAGAGTCCAAGGCATTGCAGCTGAGAGAAGGGGTATGGAAAGCCATGGATTTCTTTATAGAGTCCAGAGAATTGAATTGAGTTTTGAATGTTTGAGGTGCTCAGCCACCCACATTTTGTTTGTTTTATTTCTTGATAGGATGTGGGAGTCACTGGCTGGGCCAGCATTTATTATCCTTCCCTAATTGCCCTGAAGAGGGTGCTGATGAGCTGCCTTAAATCTCAGTTCGAGACCACACATCACTAGGTTATAGTCCAACAGTCTAAGATCGTATACACCACAACCACCTGATGAAGGAGCAGCACCCGAAAGCTAGTGCTTCCAGATAAACCTGTTGGACTATAACCTGGTGTTATGGGATTTTTAACTTTGTACACCCCAGTCCAACACCGGCATCTCCAAATCATTCTTAAATCACCTGCAGTCCATGTACTGTAAGTTTACCCACCAGGCTGTTTGGGAGGGAGTTCCCCTATTTTGACCATGTGATATATTCCAAGTCGGATTGTGTGTGATCTGGAGGGGAACTTTTAGGTGGTGGTATTCCTGTGAATCTACTGCCATTATTCTTCTAGATAATACAGATCAATGGCTTGGATGAATTTCTGCAGTGTATCTTGTAGACAGTAAACACTACTGCTACTGGACGTCAGCAGTGATGGAAGTGAATGTTGAACGTGCTGGATGAACTGCCAGTCAACATATTCCAAACATACGTGAAGCCTATTGAAAAATTATCTGAGTACTGTGTGACCAACATTCACGTTTAGTTCAACAAATTTCAAAATTTAAAGTTCTCAACATTCTTTTCAAATCCTTCACAGCCTTGCCCTTTTCCTTTCACCATAACCTTTCAATCCTATAACATACATTCTGCTAGCTCCCACCTCCCCTTTCCCTCAGGTCTCCAATTCTGGCTCCTTGTCCATTCCTGATTTGTAACCACTTCTCCATTGGTGGTCATCCCTTCAGCTGCCTAGACCCTCATTCCACTAGAGAAGAGCTACATTTTAATCCCCACATGGCCCATTCACATTAGGTGTTATTATCCTGCCCTTGAACAATCACACCTCTCGTTAGCTCGGAGAAAAATTTCTCAACTGGAAATCTTATGTTGCATTTTTTAAGTAAATATTTGAGCAAAGGTGATCTGCTTCTGTGATTAGCTGTACTCCAAAATGTGTCGAATTTATTCATTTGGACTATATTACCCAAACTATCTCTTGTCTCCAAGTATCTTGCAAATTGAGTACAAATTGTATTTTTACAAGTTCAAAAACACAGGAACTCATTCAAGTTTGAACTCTTTGAGTGATATTTAGAATCACCTTGCTAAGAGCCTTTAAATTGTCAATATTTAGCTATGCAAAATTGCATATGGCCTTTGGGTTCTAGAACATGCAAGTGATGCTCCAAGTCTTTTTTTTCAGATAACTGAAATATTTTGCATATTAAAGTGATCTATTTGCAATCCTGGCTGCTGAACATGGTCACTTAATAAATGTTCTAGAAAACTTTTGAGTACTTTCAGATGAGCAATATGTGCTCACACAAGCAATTATCCAAATTCACATCTGCACTGCAAATGCACTTTTGTATATTAAATGAAAGGTTCCATTAAATAACTGCATGCACCTTACAAAGGAATGCAGGGTTATCACTCACTATTGCAGTTCAATTAACCAGTCCCAGTGCGCAAGCAATAACTGCCATTCTCTCTTTTAGGATATTTTCTCATGGACTGCTGCTGAATTTGTTGATGTGATATCTCCCTTTTACCTACCCTGGTAATCAATGCAAATTTTAATCAAGGCATCACGATGTAGTAGATGATTAAGATATTTAAGGAGAGAATTTTGGATAGTTGCTTATATATTTTGAGGTATTTAAAGGAAATAGAGGGGAGTATAACAGAGAAGAGTGGAAGGATATGCAGCTAGAATTGGATGAAATAGAGTCTAAAGTAACTCATGTGGGGCTATATCAATACAGATCAGTTGGGCTAAATGGCCTCTTTCTTCATCAAATGTAATTCTATATCCTATTTCTAGAAAGGATGGAAGCAACATAGACCAGAAACAGAAGAACATGACATGATGAGCGAAGTCAAAAGGACTATGGAGGCTGCTATTTAAGTGTTGGGTATGACCAGGATAAGATTTTAGTACAGGGTATGGAATTTTCTCTGAAAGACTGAATGCCAGTTGAGTTAACAAGGAGTTGCGTGAGGATGTGAACCAGTGTCATTTTGTGCAAGTTGGACTTTGCATCAGGTCAAGGAGACCAATGATGATGATACTACAGTAGCGAGACTTGTGGGATGAAAATCTAGATTAGGTGTGACACCAGTGGGGAGCTGAGACCCCACTGAGAGAGTTTGTGCTTCTCCTGCTCAGACATTCCTCTGTGTGTTCTGACATACCTCAGCGAAAAACATAATTGACTTCCTCAGAAAACAGACACCGGACACGACCAATCCACTACTCTTTGTCATCCAATACAGCCCCCCACAGCAGAAAAACTTTGCCATATTCTTCGCAGCCTTCAACATGTCATCGATGATGACGAACATCTCTCTAAGGTCATCCTCACACTTCCACTTCTTACCTTCAAACAACTGCCAAACTGCAAACAGACCATCACTTGCAACAAACTACCTAGCCTTCAGGAGAACATTTGACCAGAACACCCCCCACCCTGTCCTAGGCAACCTATGTAAGACCTGTCAGATCGACACAAATACTACTGCCACATGTGGGAACACAATCCACCACATACACGGCCTGATCAAATCCACCCTGCCGTAATTTTAAGTGTTCTTTATCTGACAGGTGTGTCTCCTGTAGGAGAGCTATATCAATTCTTTCTTTATTAAGATTTGATAATATTTTCTTCCTTTTAACTGGTGAATTACTCCCCCTGACATTCCAGGTGCACCACTTAACCGACTGATCAATCATAATCATCTGGGCAGATCTGAGACCCCTCTGGAGGGGAAACCCTATCTGGAACATCCCGAGCATGGAGCATATAAAATTTACAAAAATAAAGGCTCTCTAATACACTCAAAACAATATAATAAAAAACTATTTCTAAATTTAAAAAATATATAAAACTACCTAAATGGAGATTTTCTCCCTTGTTCCCAGGGAGCGTCACTTCCTCTCCAAAAGTCCATCTTATCCTCTCCCAACCAATGCCCCACCCTTGACCCAGGTGCTCCTCAATAAAATGAGGAGAACTCAAATATAATACAAAGCTAGAGTTAACAGTGAGCACCCTACCCCCGCCCACACCAACACCTGAATATATTTGGGAATGTTAATACCATATATAAATATATAACTATAAAATTACAATCTCAACAAAGTAATAATTAAATATAATAGTACAAAATAACAGGGGAAAAACAACCCCGCTCCTAAAGACGGAAGTAAAATAGAATAAGGTAACCACCTCCCCCCACCAACATTAACCAAACGCCCCAACATGTATATACATACATACATACCCACTATATACATAAAGTAATAAAAGAAAACAAACCCACGCGGGTGGGGGGTAGAAAATCAAATCCCTCTCCCCACCCCCATGATAATATTAAACAATAAGGTAAGAAAAAAAGAGAAACAAAAAAGGTGGGGGGATGTAAACCAAAGTAGAGGGAAAGGCAAACCAGCATCCACAATCTCTTACAGTTTATTTAAGAGAGTCCAAGAATTCCTTAGCCTTCTCTGGTGATCCGAAGTTATATATGGATCCTTCGTGGTTAAAGTGTAGCGTCGCTGGATAACGTAAGGAGTACTGAGTATTTAAGTTCCTTAAACGCTTCTTCACCTCATCGAATGCCTTCCTCTTTCGGACCAGAGCTGGGGAAAAGTCCTGGAATAGCATGATCTTGGATCCTTTGTAGATCATGGCTTGGGGATCTTTTCCAAGATTTCTTGAGGCTTCCAGGAGCATCTGCCTCTCCCTATAGCCCAGCAGCCGGAACAGGACCGGGCGTGGGCGCTGGTTTGAGCCGGGCCCACGTATTGCGACCCGGTAGGCCCATTCCACCCTTACCTGGCCTGATCCAGCATGCAGATTTAAAAGCTGTGGCAGCCACTGCTCCAGGAATGCTGTAAGCTGGCCTTCCTCTTCCCATTCGGGAAGGCCCAGCAAACGAACATTTTTTCGATGACCTCGATTATCGAGGTCGTCAATATGATTTTCTAAGGTCCGGACTCGCTGCTCGAGAGCCCGGACCTGATCCGCGGCCGATTTTGAGCTGCAGTCTCGGAGGTCGCGGCCTTTAACTCCGCCCCTCCGACTCGGCGCTCGAGTCCCTGGATGTCTCGGCCGTGCTTCTGCAGCGCAGCCGAGAGTGATTCCCAGCGATGTCGGGACTCCTCGATTAAAGGCATCGATCTTCGCGTCCAGCTTGGTGATCATCTCCACAAGGCTTGTTACCGTCGGTATGTCCCCCAGGGCAGCTGTGGATGCCTCTGCTGCAGCTGGAGAGGGTGGGGCAGGGGTTCCTGCTTGTTGAGAGCTGCGGGCTCCTTTCCCTTTGGTCATTTTTCACTAAATGTTGGATTATTTAAATGTAATACTAAGCAGCTATTTAAAGTTAACAGCTATTATGAATGATTTGGTGAGTGTGGTGGGGGTGGGTGACCCACTTTGCCCAAGTCTTGGGAAGGGCACTATAGACTCAGACTTGCTGGGTCGCCGCCATCTTGGATTCCCCTTGATACCACCTTGATAACTTGTTAGGATCTCTCTACCTTAATTAGTTTGTACAGTTTTGGATTACTTGTTACTTTGGTTAGATCCTTGGCATGCAACTCTTATCTATCATGTTATTCCAGCCATTTGGTTTGTCTCCCATACCATCTTAATTTCAATTTTGTATAATTATCTCTGACTTAATTAATTGGATCATAGGTCATCCTTTCGCTTGCTATGCAGCAGTTGACACAGCAGAAGCATTCTTGTCTTGCATTCTGACTGATCTCTTGACTGATTTTGGTTCACAGGGGAACTACCACTTGGAGGCATGTCAGCATATGGAGCATCCAAAGCAGCACTTGAGTTTTTTTCGGACATTTTGCGTCAAGAGATGAAACCCTGGGGAGTAAACATATCCATTATCCAACCTGGTGCTACCAAAACCGGTAAAATACTTTGCATTTAATTAGAACAATTAATGCACCTAATAACAACTTGCATTCGTAATGTACTTAGAACAAGATAGGTTTTTTTTAGATTACTTTAATGTGGAAACAGGCCTTTCGGCCCAACAAGTCCACACCGACCCACCAAAGTGCAACCCACCCAGACCCATTCCCCTACACATAACTCTTTGGGCAATTTAGCATGGCCAATTCACCTAACCTGCACATTTTTGGAGTGTGGGAGGAAACCCACGCAGACACAGGAAGAATGTGCAAACACCACACAGTCAGTTGCCTGAGGTGGGAATTGAACCCGGGTCTCTGACACTGTGAGGTAGCAGTGCTAACCACTGTGCCACCGTGCTGTCCAATGTACTTCAGAGGAATGAATGGGCACTGCCTGGTTTGTACAAAACATGCTCCAGATGAGGATGTTAATAAGATAATTAGCTGAAGAGCTATGAGGCACTGGCAGCAGACAGGCATTCAGGAGGTTGAAAGTTGTAAGCCAGTGAAGGTGGAGAAGCAGAGGGGATTCATAGGTAGCCTGGAACTCAGCTGATGTGACAGTGATGGGCAAATATATATTAATAGTAGTCAGGGTGCTGATGGTAGCTAGTTTGAGTTTGTGTAGAATGGAACTTGAAACACCTTTTCAGCAAGATGTTGAAGTATCATGAATCAGAGGCAAGAAGATGGAGTTTTTAGCTGGAGTTAAATAAAATGGTAGCGTTTTCCTGATCGTTAGAGATATTTTGACCAATTAGATGTTTGGAAAAAGTGAAGCCATTTTTGTTATGCATACACTCCAATCTGACTTCTCTAGCAATTGATTCCATCCTTCCCCTGAACAACTGCTTGATAATATTCCAGACTGTTCATAACAAAGATCCTCAGACAGCACCTTCCAAACCCATAACCATTTGCATCTAAAAAGACTGAGCAGCAGATATATGGGAACACCATCACTTTCGCGTTCCCATCCAAGCCACTCACCACAGTTCCTTCAATATCGCTGGGTCAAAAGCCTGAAATTCCTTCCCTAATGGTATTGTGGATCAACCCACAGCAGGTGGACAGCAGCAATTCAAGAAGGCTGCTCACCATCACCTTCACAAGGGCAACTAGGGACAGGCCAGTCAGTGACACCCACATCCCCCAAATAAATATAATCCAAAAATGGTAATTGGCTCTTTGGCTGCCTTGGCCATTGGTCTGCAATTCCTTCTTACATTTCTTTTGACAGCTACCTCTGTTTTCTTCTTGTAAGGTGCTCCTTAAAGCCTATACCACCTCTGTCCTAATATTGCCTCTGTGGCTGGGAAGAGCCTTGAGATGCTTAATGACAAAAAAGTACTACATTAATTGAAATTGTTGTTGGAGGAAACTTCTTTCTGACTCATTTGTGACTTGAAAACAGATAAGTAGTTAAACAGCAAAGGTCTGGTGAGTAGTAGTGGGGATGCAAACATTGGTGTTGTCAGCATGAATGCACAAACTGACTGTGTAGCTCAATGCAAATTGCAAGTGAGACAAAGGAATAATGGACAGAATTTCTGTTACTGCAGAGACTGAACTATCGGAATAGCTATTACATTGCAACAATAGTTATGTTGGGAAAGATAGGAATGGAATCAAGTAACAACAGTCCCACAAAGGTAGAACATGGAGAAGGCATGAAAGTTGACAATGGAGTTATCAGCCACGTTGAACACTGCAAAGAAGCTGAGTAAGCCACAATTATAAAGAATGACTAGAATGTCTTTAGTGGTTTGTGCAGGGAACAAAGTAAATTGAAAGAATTTGAAAATTGAACTTTGGGACAAGTGGCATGAAACTGGTTAGAACATGCTCAAAGAACTTGTACGGCACTGTAGCTTAGTGGTTAGCACTGCTGTCTAACAGCACCAGGCACCCAGGTTCAATTCCAGCCTTGGGTGACTGCAAATTTCCCACAGACATTCTCCTCCTGTCTGTGTGGGTTTCCTCCAGGTGCTCTGGTTTCCTCCCACAGTCCAAAGATGCACAGGTTAGGTGGATGACTAAATTACCCATAGTGTCTAGCGATATGTAGGCTAGGTGGGTTAGCCATGGAAAATGTGGGGTTACAGGGATGGGATGGTCTTCAGAAGGCTGATGCAGGCTCAGTGGGCAAATGGCCTCTTTCCACACTGTAAGGGATTCTATGGTAATATGTATGGTCAAAGTTAGGTTATTTGAGGGTTGATAATGAGCAGTTTGAAGTGGACTGTGCAAAGTGAGCCATTGGTCATTAGTAAGAAATCAACCCTTTATCCAATTTTATCACATTGTATAGAAATCGATCAAAAAGCTTGAAAATCTGAAGGAAAATCGACCCGGAGAATAATAAGGCAGGAAAAAAGGAAAAGAATCTTGTTTAGATTTGCATTGGCTACAAATATTACAAATTTGTTCAGTACTTTGAAAATCAAATTCAACAAAGTAATAGCATGTAAAGTCCTGGGACTCGATTATAAACTGGTATTAGATTAGATTACTTACACTGTGGAAACAGTAAGTAACAACAAGTCCACACTGACCCGCCAAAGCATATACCACCCAGACCCCTACACCTAACACTACAGGCAATTTAGCATGGCTAATTCGCCTAATTGGATTGTGGGAGGAAACCGGAGCACCCAGAGGAAACCCACGCAGACGTGGGGAGAATGTGCAAACTCCATGCAGAGAGTTGCCTGAGGCAGGAATTGAACCCGGGTCTCTAGCGCTGTGAGGCAGCAGTGCTAACCACCGTGCCACCCACAGAGAAGGTGAATAAATAAGAGAATGCAAATAGTCTTTTACCTTTGTTTTTGTATTTAAAGCACAAGTTGGGAATGTCAACTTCTGGGTGCAACAACATCAAAAACTTATGGAAGGCCTCTCTCCAGAACTCCTTCACGATTACGGAGAAGAATATGTTAATGAAATTCAGCGAAGGATCACGACAATAGGTCCACTTTTCCGACAGCACGTAGGCCCAGTTATTGACACAATTGTCACTGCTTTGTTAGCACAATACCCAAAGCCGAGATACACCACTGAGTTTGTGATTGATGTGTTAAAAGTTCTCTACTACTTCCTGCCTTCTTTGGTCACTGATACTGTTCTTAATCAAGTTTTCATTGCTCATAGACTTTCACCAAAAGGTGCAAGAAAGGTTAACAACAGCCAATGAAACTCTAAATGCTTGAGGCTTGTGTTTTATATGTAATGCTTTCAAATTATTAAGTTTTCAATCAGTAATTTTGCTGGTCACCATTAAGTTAGTTTGTTGTTGAGCTGAACATCAACATAAAATGCAAGTGTGTTAAGTAGGAATTGTATTTAGTACCTGGAAAATAAATTGATGTGTTAGCAGTGAATAATGATGCCTCATTTAGAGCAATTTGTGGACATTAATACTAATTCTGTGGCTGATGAAATGGATATGGCAACAAAGTAGCAAAGGCAAAGATATGTAATGAATGTTCTTCTTCACTGTTTTTGTAGAATGCCTCATTCCTAGATATTGTAAAAAGGAAAATCAAATAGAGTCCCTTTTATGTTGGAGGCAATAAGAACTACAGATGCTGGAAGCCAGAGTCTATACATGTGGAGCTGGAAAAGCACAGCATGTCAGATAGCATCCAAGATGCAAGAAAGTCAACATTTCAGGCCGATAACCTTTAACCTTTGTCTGATGAAAAATGACTTTCCTGCTCCTCAGATGCTGTCTGAGCTGCTGTACTTTTCCAACTCCACATGCAGCAAAGGCAAAGATTTGTATTGAATGTTCTTCTTCACTGTTTGATCAGATGGGTGGAGAAGTGGCAGATGGAGTTTAATTCCCATAAATGCGAGGTGCTGCATTTTGGGAAAGCAAATCTTAGCAGGACTTAGACACTTAATGGCAAGGTCCTAGAGAGTGTTGCTGAACAAAGAGACCTTTAGAGTACAGGTTCATAGCTCCTTGAAAGTGGAGTCGCAAGTAAATAGGATAGTGAAGAATACGTTTGGTATGCTTTCCTTTATTGGTCAGAGTATTGAGTACAGGAGTTGGAGGTCATGTTGTGGCTGTACAGGACATTGGTTAGGCCACTGTTGGAATATTGCGTGCAATTCTGGTCTCCTTCCTATCGGAAAGATGTTGTGAAACTTGAAAGGGTTCAGAAAAGACTTACAAGAATGTTGTCAGGGTTGGAGGATTTGAGCTACAGGGAGAGGTTGAGTAGGCTTGGGCTGTTTTTCCCTGGAGCGTCAGAGGCTGAGAGGTGACCTTTATAGAGATTTATAAACTCATGAGGGGCATGGATTGGATAAATAGACCAAGTCTTTTCCCTGGTGGGGAAGTCCAGAACTAGAGGGCATAGGTTTAGGGTGAGAGGGTAAAAGATATAAAAGTGACCTAAGGGGCAACTTTTTCACGAAGAGGGTGGTACGTATATGGAATGAGCTGCCAGAGGAAGTGGTGGAGGCTAGTACAATTGCAACATTTTTAAAAGGCATCTGGAAGGTATAGGAATAGGAAGGGTTTTGAGGGATATGGGCCAGGTACTGGCAGGTGGGACTAGATTGGGTTGGGATATCTGGTCAGCATGGACGGGTTGGACTGAAGAGTCTGTTTCCGTGTTGTACATCTCTGACTCTATGTATTGACCCTTTTTATGTTAGATATCTGATGTCTGGGATTAAGATTACATGAGGATTCCTGAAGTTATGATTGGGTTATAGGGTCAAAAACTGAGGCTGGAAAAGCACAGCCAGTCAGGCAGCATCCGAGGAGCAGTAGAGTTGATGTTGCAAGGATAAGCTCTTCATCAGGAAATCACATTCCAGATGAAGAGGTTATGCTTGAAACGTCAACTCTCCTGCTCCTCGAATGCTGCCTTACCAATTGTGCTTTTCCAGCGACACGTGTTTTGACTCTGATCTCCAGCATCTGTAGCCCTCACTTTCTCTTTTTGTACGAGAAGTAACTGCACAGTAGTGTGTTTGGATAGGATCATCCCAGGCTTTCTGCTGCTTTCTCCCATCAGCTATTTTTTGGGAACCCAAGCGGTTGGATGCCTGAAGAAAACTGATGGTGGGGCTTGAACTGAATCTTTGTGGTAACCAGAAGCTGCAAGAGAACAAACTGGTAAGTTCCGGCAAGGCACTTTCAGATCTTTTGGTGCCTTCAGGCACATGATTTCCAGTCGCAACTGAATAGCTGGATACCTATGAGTCTTTGTTCTTAAAGTAGATTGAATCTCACTGTGAGACTTGCAGACAGCTAGCACTCTGCTGTGGGAAGAATTTATTATTCAGATCTGCTGGAAAACTGTTGAAATGCGACTGAAAAGTCTAAAGCACAGAATCAAATTTGATTCTGTTTATTGACACAGTTGCGAGGGATATTGTATGTGAATTAAATTTGATTTCTCTCCTGTATTTTCTTGGCATTGATTTACTGTCCTGCATTATGAACCTTGGCCCCTTTTTTATCAAGGTTTCCCTTTGCAAATTAGAAGTGTTAGAAATCATTTAATCTTGTGCACTAATTTTGCATTATGTTATGAATTTCAGCCAAACTCGGGGGAAAACAAGTTATGAGAATTTGCCACCTTCAATATATCTAGGCACATAAATGATTAAAATTAATTTGGCTGCAATATAATTGTGCTTTTATTGTATCATGTGAAGATGTACAGATCAAAGAAATTTGGTCTTGGAAAATAAATCATAAAGCCATTCAAAAGCTAAATACAAATGTTTAAAAAATCCTCCAAGCTCTTTGTGAACTGTTCTTTTACAGGGCATTGTTGCACATAGACAGTTTGATAGTTAATAAAAGGTATGGAGCCTCACCCTGAAAGCCCTGGCAGCACAACTATTTTCTTGTCTCAGTGAAGCTATATCGAAGACTGCAGCAACTGGTCAGAAGAGGACCAGCACGGAGAAACCACCCATGACAACAGCTTGCACTTATTATCTCTATTAAAACCACATCTCTGTTATGCAGTGAGTCTCCTGTACCATAGAACATCGAACATTACAATGCAGAATAGGACCTTCTGCCTTCTATTTTGCAACAACCTGTGGAATCAATCTGAAGCCTATCTATCCTATACTATTCCACTTACATCTGCAGGTTTATCTAATTGCCACTTAAATGCCTTAATGTTGATAAGTCCACTACTGTTGTAGGCAGGCCAATCCATGCCCCTATTACTCTGATTAAAGAAACTACCCCTGCCATCTGTCCTATATCTATCACCCCTCAATGTAAAGCTAAGATCCCTCGTGCTAGTCATTACCATCTCTCACTGTCCACCCTATCTAATCCTCTGATTATCTTATGTCTCAATTAAATCACCTCTCAACCTTCTTCTCTCTAACAAAAACAGCCTCAAGTCCCTTAGTGTTTCCTCATAAGACCTTCCCTCCATACTAGGCAGCATCCTGGTAAATCTCTGAATCCTTTCCAAACCTTCCACGTCCTTCCTATGATGTGGTGACCCGAACTATACGCAATTCTCCAAGTGCGGCTGCACCAGAGTTTTGTACAGCTGCACCATGGCCTCATGGCTCCGAAACTCAATCCGTCTATCAATTAAAGCTAACACACCACTGTATGCCGCCTTAACAACCCTATCAACCTGGGTGGCAACTTTCAGGGATCTATGCACATGGACACTGAGATCTCTGCTCATCTACATTACCAAGAATCTTATCATATGCCCAGTACTGTTTACTCCTCTTGCTCCTTTCCAAATTAAACTCCATTTGCAATCTCTCAGCCCAGGTCTGCAGCTTATCTATGTCTCTCTGCAACCTACAACATCCTTCAGCACTATCCACAACTCCACTGACCTTTTAATGTCATACACAAATTTACTAACCCACCCTTCTACGGCCTCGTCCAGGTCATTTATAAAAATGACAAGCAATAGTGGCCCCAAAACAGATCCTTGCGGTACACAACTAGTAAGTGAACTCCAAGATGAACATTTCCCATCAACTACCATCCACTGTCTTCTTTCAGCTAGCTAATATCTGATCCAAACCACCAAAGTGGTTCAATGTAGCTAAGTGTGAAGTGATTCACTTTGATAAGAGTAACAAGAAAATGGAGTACTGGGCTAATGGTCGGATACTTGGTAGTGTGGATGAGCAGCGGGATCTTGGTGTCCATGTACACAGATCTCTGAAAGCTGCCACCCAGGTAAATAGTGCTGTGAAGAAGGCATATGGCGTACTGGCTTTTATTGGTAGAGGAATCGAGTTCCGGAGTCCTGAGGTCATGTTGCAGTTGTATAAGACTCTGGTGCGGATGCATCTGGAGTATTGTGTGCTGTTTTGGTTGCCATACTATAGGAAGGATGTGGAGGCACTGGAATGGGTGCAAAGGAGGTTTACCAGGATGTTGCCTGGTATGGTAGGAAGATCATATGAGGAAAGGCTGAGGCACTTGGGGCTGTTTTCATTGGAGAAAAGAAGGTTTAGGGGTGACTTGATAGAGGTGTACAAGATGATTAGGGGTTTAGATAGGGTTGACCATGAGAACTTTTTTACACGTATGGAGTCAGATATTACGAGGGGGCATAGCTTTAAATTAAGGGGTGGTAGGTATAGGACAGATGTTAGGGGTAGATTCTTTACTCAGCGAGTCGTGAATTCATGGAATGCCCTGCCAGTAACAGTGGTGGACTCCCCCTCTTTATGGGCATTTAAACGGGCATTGGATAGGCATATGGAGGAAAGTGGGGCGGGGTAGTGTAGATCAGGTGGGCTTGGATCGGTGCAACATCAAGGGCCGAAGGGCCTGTACTGCGCTGTATTTTTCTATGTTCTATGTAAGTCACCTCCCATCCCAGGCCTCTGTATTTTGTGCAATAGCCTACCATAGGGAACCTTAGCAAAAGCCTTACCGAAATCCAAATACGCCATCTCGACCACTTTACACTTATCCATCTCATGATCACCATTTCAAATAACTCAATAAGATTTGTGACGCATTACCTACGCTTCACAAAACTGTGTTGACTATCCCTAATCAACTTCTTCCTCTCTACATGATTATAAATCCTATCTTTTATAACCTTGTCCAACACTGAACCCAAAACTGCAGTAAGGCTCACTGGTCTATAACTAATAGGGTTGTCTCTACTCTCCTTGAACAAGGGAACAACATTTTGCTATCCTGCAGTCTTCTGGCACTAATCCTGTAGACAATGATGACATAAAGATCAAAGCCAAAAGCTCTACAATCTCCTCCCTGGCTTCCCACAGAATCCTAGAATAAGTCCCCGGGCTGGATGGGATTTATCCGGCCCGGGGATTTATCTCTTTTCACAATTTCCAGAATCGTTAACATCTCCTCCTTGTGAACATCAATCTCATCTAGTCTAGTAGCCTATATCTCTGTATTCTCCTCGGCAACATTTTCTTTTTCCAGTGTGAAAACTGATGAAAAATATTCATTTAGTGCTTCCCCTAACTCCTCCGATTCCATGCACAACTTCCCACTACTATCCTTGACAGGCCCTAATCTTTCTCTAGTCATTCTTTTATTCCTGATATACCTATAGAAAGCCTCAGGGTTTACCCTGAACCTATCCGCCAACAACTTCTCATGTCCCCTCATGGCTCCTCTTAGTTTTCTCTTTAGGTCTTTCCTGGCTAACTTGTAACTCTCAAGCACCCTAACTGAGCCTTCACATCTCATCCTCACATAAGCCTTCTTCCTCCTGATCACAAGAGATTTAACTTCAGTAAACCACAGCTCCCTCACTTGACCACTTCCTCCCTGCCTGACAGGCACATACATATCAATGACATGCAGTAGCTGTTCCTTGAATATGCTCCAATTTCAATTATGCCCATCCCCTGCAGTTTCCTTCCCCATTCTATACATCCTCAATCTTGCCTAAGTGCATCATAATCACCTTTCTCCCTGCACTATTTCTTGCCCTGCAGTATATCTCTCTCGCTTTCCATTGCTAAAGTAAACATAACTGAATTGTGGTCACTGTCACTTACCTCCAAATCTAACACCTGGCTGGGTTCGTTACCCAGTAGCAAATCCAATGTAGCCTTGCCCCTTGTCAGCCTATCTACATAGTGTCAAGAAACTCTCCTGCACACATTGGACAAAAACTGAACCATCTAAAGTACTCAAACTATAGTATTTCCAGTCAATACTTGGAAAGTTAAAGACCCCATAACAACTACCCTGTTACTCTCGCTCCTATCCAGAATCATTTTTGCTATCCTCTCCTCTACATCTCTGGAACTATTTGGTGCCCTATAGGAAACTCCCAACAGGGTGACCTCTCCTTTCCTGTTTCTAAACTCAGCCCAAACTGCCTCAGCAGACGAGTCCTCAAACATTCTTTCTGCCACCGTAATATTGTCCTTGACTAACAATACCACACCTTCCCCTCTTTTACCATCTTCTCTGTTCTTACTAAAACATCTATATCCTGGAACCTGCAACAACCATTCCTGGTCCTGCTCTACTCATGTCATGAAATGGCTGCAACACTATAGTCCCAGGTACCAACTCATGCTGCAAGTTCATCCACCTTATTTCAAATGCTCCTGACAATGAAATAGACACACTTCAAACCACCTTCCTGCTTGCTAGTGAACTCTTGTGATCTTGAAATCTCATTTCTGACCTCCTTACTCTCAACCTCCTTGACATTGGAACTACAATTTAGGTTCCCATCCTGCTGCTGAATTAATTTGAACCATCCCAAAGAGCATTAACAAATTCCCCCAGGATATTGGTTTCCCCCCACCCTGGTTCAGGTGTAGACCATCCTGTTTGTAGAGCTCACACCATACTTAAATTGAGCCCCAATCTTTGTACCTAGCTTCATAAGGATTGTAATGTTGACCTTTTAACTTAATTTTTTTGTTTTTCTAATTTATACCCAAGATTTTGTATCTAAGTATCTTTATACCTAAGATGGCACTGGATATGGCAACCTTGTATCCCTTCTACTTGAGTACATGTGACAATAAGCCTGATTCTAATTCTAATACCTGTAGCCTGGGTCTCTGAATTACTACACCACATCACTGCAAAGACTGATGTTCTCAGGACTTGGTTCAAATCTCATTGCAGTAGCTGATGGAATTTAAACTCGATTAATATATCCGGATTTGTTTCAGTCATGGTACCCATGAAACATTGTCAATTATCAATAAAAACCCATTCGGTTTATTAATAACCTTCAGGGAAAACCATAAAATGTAGGAGCAAACGTAGACCATTTGTCCCATTGATTTGGATTCACTATTTAACAAGATCAAGACTGATCTGATCAACTCTACTTTTCTGCCTTTTCCCCTTGCTGATTGTTTGTTTGAATCCATTACACATGAAAATTTGTCTATCTCACCATTGAATATACTTAATAACCTGATTAGGCCGACACGTGATCTACAACATTGTGCTTGACTCCTAAATGCTGTCTGAAAAGACCTGGCAAACCACCCAGTTCACAGAAAATTGGGGATTGGCAACAAATGCTGGCCTAGCCGGACTATCTTCATTCTGTGAAAGAGTAAAGAAAAACGTCTCTTCCTTAATTGATTTAAAGATTTTATAAATAAATTTCAATCAACAAAGAATGCAACCCAACAGTGCAGAATGAAATAATGGAGGATGTCACTTTGATTCGATTTCGAGGCTTTTTCCATCATCGTTTTTGTGAAGGATGGAAGACAGGGTGCCAGGGACGCAAAAACCTATTTGTTGAATAGAAACAGAAGTTGTAATAAAGCTAGAAGAATCGTTCATATCTTGAAACCACACCTCTCATTACTGCAACTGGTTAGGGACGGTATAAATATCTCTCCCAGGATTTCAAAAATAATGCATCAGCGTGTGCAAGCCCATGATGCAGTACAAGATGAAAATGAAAATGGAAAATAGCAACAGAATCAGCACTGCAGGAAGGAACACTGACATGGTAGGTATTAATTCTAAAACTCTTCCACATATTGTGATGACAGCCACATTCTACAGGTCAAGGAGGTTGTGAATTGTTATGAGCAGGTTTTTCAATGGTTGCCCATATTTACAATGTTGGTATATACTTAGATGATCACTGAATAGGAGCAGTTTATGAATTTTGCTGCCAATCGTACGACAAATCAATGCCTTTCATCAGCTCAGGATGTTCCAAAGTGGTTACAACCAACAGAGCACCTTTGAAGTGCAATCACTATACAGTATTATTACTGGAAATGCAATTTGCATGTAGGTAGCTCCAATAAAACATTGGGGATATAATTTTAACTTTGGGGAGATAACAATATACTCTTATGACCCAATTGGACAAGTGCTTTAATTCTCAAGCCCTAGTACTCCTGGGTTCATCAAAAAAAGTTAAAGATTTATTCAAATTACTCAACACCCCCAATATTCCTGCCTGATGAACTCAGGTTAACAGAAAATACTGATCAGTTTCTTGTACTTAACTAGAAACTATTATTCATTACAAAGAAATAAGTTCTAATCACAGGCAAACAATATCTTGAATTACCAACTTTGAACTTTATTAGCTAAAACTCTAATCCCTTCTTGACCCCCTACACTGCCATACTAACACAACCAAATATATGTGGATATTATAGGTGGAGAAAATAAGACAGGGGAAACCCAGTTCAATAGTCCACACAATTCAATAAGATCTCACTTTTGTGTCTGTTCTCTGATCTCCTTACATTCCAGAACCTTTGCTGATAATGTCGTTGGCATATTATTTTTTACATTTTCCAGCAAAATTAATAATCTTAACAATAATTGGTTGAATCTATAGACTCCATCTGAATAGTCTCTCATTTCAAGTTTAAAATTTTTCAATGATTGACAACAAGTTATATGGTCAGTGTAAATTAATGTTGCTTTGTTATTAAATTGCACATAGACTTCATAATGTTCAACAGCCAATAATAATCCCACAATTTTGTTTTCTACAGTGCAATACTTCCTGTCACATGGACCTGTGAATCACTATCGAAAAATTGATATGTACTTCAACATTGAGGATTCATTTTTTTGTCTCAATAATATTTCCCTAATCAATTTTAATGCCATTGTACATCCTGACTGTACATAAATTCAAAGGGACTAAACCCAGTAGATTCATTTGAGGATTCATCTGATAGCAAATAGTAAGAAATCTAATCCTTTCTCCCTATCCTGTGGCTTTTTGTCACAATAGGACTCACCATAGTTTCAAAGTCTGGTGGTACATCTCCAAAGCTTCCTATATCTGTGGATAGTGGCACTTGACCACAATTGTTTTATACCCAAGCTGCTAATGATTGACTTGAAACATCAAGTTAGCATTGATTATATTCCAACAGGTAGGCCATAACAAGTAAAACACTGAGTTAAGATTTCCACTACTACCTTATGTGTAATGGTCCTTAACAGACAGTTTCTGGAAATCAGGTTTGTCATGTCCATAATGGGATATACTCATATCTTGCTTCTACTTTTGCAAATCGTCCCACACAAACTACCGACACTTTGGTTCTTCAGTAACTGGTGAGAGTATCAAAAGTGCTAGACTAACTACATATTGAGGTTTTCCTACTACCTGACAGGAAGACAGTGCTTTACAGAAGTGCACTATGTCTTTGTGTAGTCTTCTCTATATAAGGCATTTTCCTATATTTCCTGCCATAGGAATTTCATGTGAACAAAATTCATGAATTCTATGAATTTCATAAATTCCTCTTCAGATCATAATGGTCTGCGCCCACACTAAAGGGATGAAGTTTTGGTTTTCAGATTGGTGACCTGTGACCAGTGGGGTTCCACAGGAATCAGTGCTGGGACTGCAATTATTTACAGTAGTAATGACTTGGAGGAAGGAAGTGAATGTACTGTAACCAACCTTTTAGATGACAAAACATAAATGGAAAGACAAGTTGTGAGAGGGTACAAATAGTTTACAGAGTGATATTGATAGATTAATTAAGCAGGCTAATGTTTGCAGGTGGAGTATAATGTGAAAAAATGTAAAGCTGCTCATTTTGGAAGAATATAATTTAAATTAAGTAAATGTAGAAGGCTGCATCACTTAGGGACTTGGAAGTACTTGTACATAAAACGCAGAAAGGTGGTACACAAGTACAGCAGATAATCAGGAAGGTGAATGGAATGTTGGACCTTTATTGAAGGGGATTGGAAGATAAAGGTAGGAAAGATATTGTTTCATTGGAGGCAGTTCAGAGAAGGTTTACTAAATGATCCCTAGTGTAGAGGGCTTGTATTATGAGCAAAGGCTAAACAGGTTAGCACTCTCCACTCGGAAGAATGAGAGGTGATCTCATTGAAACATATAGGATTTTTAAGGGGCCTGACAGGGCAAATGTTGAGAGGATGTTTCCCCTCATAGGGGCATATAGGACCAGAGGGCACAGTCTCAGAATAAAGGTGGCAATTTAAGACTGAGATAAGGAGGAATTTCTTCTCTCGGAAGGTTGTGAGTCTTAGGAACTCCTTGCCATAGAGAGTTATTGGGGGGAGTCCTTCTGTATGTTTAAGGCTGAGATAGATAGATTCTTGATCGAGGTCAAGAGGTGGGGGGAGTGAAAAGTTACAGAGAAAGGATAGAAAAGCAGATATGAGGATTGTCGGAGCAGCCATGAGCCAATTGAACAACAGAGCAGGCCTGATGGTCTGAAGAGCCTTTACCTGTTCCAATTTCTTATTCTTTTTCACTGGTTGAACCACGTTTCTGTAAACCTGGTAAATTGCAATTTACTGTACTTTGTACTTTGTGTTTTGCTGTGATTCATTGAATTCAATGCAGTATGTGGAACAGATTCATGAATAGTTAGAAATATTTGAATTAAGCAGATTTTGAAAATGTGTCATTATGAAATATGAAACATTTAAGCATTTGATCCTTCTTTAACGTATATGTCCACTGTTGCAGACGTCTCTTGTAAGACAATGACCATAGCAAATGCAAGCAAATGCAACATTTATGAGTAATCAATTCAACTGAGAAAAGTAGATGTATTATGGAATTGTTTGTCTCATCGAGGTATGCCATGTTACTGAAAAACTTTGGAATCACTGATATAGAAGAATGATTCATTAAACAATGTGTTTTTTTTACTTGTGATTCATCTGTGTTACAGAGCTTTGATTTTGCCATTTTGAATTCAGTTACTCTTAACATTCTATAATAATGCACCCAAAATCACAATATCAAGGATCTTGGTCATCAACAACATACGTAGGCAACTATTCAAGAAATTTCCTAGTTAATTTAGGTCAATAAAGCATGTAAGCCAAATGGAGAATATGCTTTCAAAGGTATGAAGCTTATGTTTCAGTTGTACAAGGCATGGGTGAGATAACAACATCTGGAGCAATTTGTTCTGTATTGGTCTCCCTATTTAAAGAAGATTGCAAATGCATTGGAAGCAGGTCATTGAAGGTTACTACACTAATAACTGGAATGGTCTTATGAGGAAGAGTTGGACAAGTTGAGATTTTGTTCACTGAAATTTGAAAGAATAAGACACAACTTAATTAAAACATATAAGATCTTGAGTGGTATTGACAGATTGTACATCGAAAGCTTGCTTCTTCTGTCAGGTGAGTGTAGAACCAGGGAACAGTGTTTGACCAGGGAGTTACCCAGTTAAGAAAGAGTTGAGGAGATTTTATCCCCCCCAGAGTCTTTGGAATAGTGTTTCTCAAAATGTGCTGGAAGCAGAGTCTTTGAATAATTTGAAGACAGAGGTAGATAGATTCTTGTTCAGTAATTGGGTGTAAGATTGTTGTTGTAAGCAAGAATGTGCAGTTGTCTAATCAGCCATGATTTTATTGAATGATCGAGCAAGCTTGAGAAGGCTGAATGGTCTACTCCTCCTCGAGTGCCTATTTAGTTGACTCTGCTGTTTAGCTTCTGCTTCCAAGTCCAAGATGTCTAATTCATTTCAGTTCACTTCTTTCTGTAAATTGAATGGGCTCAAGACAGGTGGCACGGTGGCACAGTGGTAAGTACTGCTGCCTCACAGCACCAGAGACCTGGGTTCAATTCCCACCTCAGGCGATTGACTGTGTGGAGTTTGCACGTTCTCCCCGTGTCTGCGTGGGTTTCCTCTGGGTGCTCCGGTTTTCTCCCACAGTCTAAAAATGTGCAGGGTGGCTGAATTGGCCATGCTAAATTGCCCGTAGTGTTAGGTGAAGGGGTAAATGTAGGGGAATGGGTCTGGGTGGGTTGCGCTTTGGTGGGTTGGTGTGGACTTGTTAGGCCGAAGGGCCTGTTTCCACACTGTAAGTAATCTGATCAAATCTAAGACAGTGATAGGAAAGCTAAAATGATATTTTGCCAAAGCCTCCTTATTCCACGTGTTTTGTTCACAACAAATATTATGGGAAAATAATACATCATCCAGTGAAACGTAAGTGGCAAAGTATTCTGAAGCTTTCCTTTACAGTTTGTGAGATTGAGATTGAAAAGGTTGATGAAGATACCCAAAGAAGAAAAAGGCTTAATTTCCTGATACGTCCACACTTAGAAATATTGTGTTACCGAACACCTGGGTACACAATAAATTTTTACCATGCATTGATTAGTTGCCACCACCTCCAAGTCTCCATGGGCTGTGATTGATGCCATTACTGGAAGCTGAGATACTCAGTGTTCAAGAGGACCCACTTCCTATAGCTCAGTTCCTTTATGAGAATTCTCTTGCAATTTTCTAATTAAAGAGCTGTACTTTGACTTTCTGCATACCTTAAAACATTGGACAGAGCTTTCCTCAACTAGAAGTGCCAATACTACTAGATGTTTGGTACATAGGCTTCTTATGTGCTTCATCAACATTAATTCCAGCAAATTTTGATATGGTTGGACATTGAGGCCTCCCAGGCAAAGTGTCTTCTTATTAACCTGTTGCTCTGGACAAAATGAGGACAGTTGCCGACAATTGCTGTAATCCAATAGTTATTAATACTGTCAAGATATGGTGGGCAATGAGACAGATGGAGATTAATGTGTTTAAAACATCTTTCCATACTCCCATAGATGGTATGCTAGGTTTCCGGCCAGGGACAATGGATCCCAGGTTTAAATCCTGGGCAGATAGGGAAGTCTCTTGTTTGGGTAACCTGTTTGAAGATGAAACATTGATGTCATTTGATCAAATAACTCATAAGTATGGAGTATTGAGTAGGGAGCTCTTCCATTTTTTCAGATCAGAGATTTTATCTGAAAAAAGACTACATTTCTGACTGAGTGTTATAGATCTGATGCGGAAAAGAGGATGTTTCAGGCTGAGCTCTCTTTCAATGAGTACTCTCTATTCTTTGTTGGGGGAAGGTTCCTCGGGTCACATTGAGCGATTACAGGAGGTCTGGGAAAGACACTTAGGGGTGGAGATCACTCTGGAAACTTGGGAGTACTTTTGTGAGAATGCAAGGAAGATTTCATTATGTAATAGGACCCAGGCCACGCAGTTAAAGATTTTTCATAGAACTCATTTGGTCCCAGATCATCTTGCAAAATTTAAGTAGGGTGCGTCTTAAATGTGCCCCAAGTGTAAAATAAATATGGGTCCCCTCACTCATTGTTTGTGGTCCTGTCATTGGCTCCATAAGTTTCTCCTCTTGGGGGCATCTAGGACCAGAGGGCACAGTCTCAGAATATGTTTAGTATGTCAATTTTTTTTGATGAATTATGTGATATTTACTAAAGTTTGTGGGTTGACCTGTAAATGGTGCTTCAATGTGTATGTTCTACATTAAAAGAATTAAAAATAAATTTAAGTAGTTGCAATAAAAGTGTGTTGAATTTGGACCACAGATACTCACTTCAGTTTATTAATTGTTACCTCCCTTGATAGTATATTCTCCTGGCTTAGCAGAGAACTGAATGTTCTTTGGCTTTCTTAGCTTGGCTTCATGACAAGCCCTGAATCCTTGATCTGCTGTTTGTGATTTCAGGACAGTGCCAAAGTATTTTTAAATGTTTATCTGTTGCACATGACTGATTGTCTGTGGTAAAGAGCTTTGCTGTTAAACTCTTGTATTTGCTGTTAGTGGGCTGGCAGTGTTGAACAAAGAGCATTTGTCTTAGCATTGACAGAGACCATAGTGGGTCTCATTAGCTTGGGATTGATTTTCACCCTTCAACCTGCAGTTAGTGCCATGTGAAAATCAGTCAGAGTAATTTTTAATTTGGTGTATATCTTGCAAGTAATCTAGCAGAGACTGCTGGCTAACTGATGTTGCGTTCCTTGTTTAGTATATGTGGCTCCATTTTACACACTTACTCAAACTCCATGCTAAAAAGTGGCTAACACTTACAGCTTAGAGTTTGCATACCATACCTATTATGCAATTAATGTCTGAAGGTTACGGATACACGTCTAGTACTTTGACTTTCTATGAAGGGACACTATATGCTTCAATTTTACTGACTTCACATTAAGGAAATAGTAGAAGCTGACAGTTGGAGCACTTCGTTACTGCCAGAACCTGTAGGTCAGGCTTTGATAATCATCTGGAAAAACATTGTAGTAAATAAATTTTATCAGTAGTTGTGCTAGTAGTTCCAATCCACTGTGCTGTTGGCAAACTGTTGGCCTGTATAGCACAGTACCATCAAGGGAAGATTCCTGGTCCTTTGTTGGTCCTTTCCTACGAGAAAAAGGGTCAAACCACTGAGTTATCACCATCTACCATTTTTTAATGTCAGTCCTAAAATTTATTTATAGAGTAGCATAGCAGAGGTTCACTCAGCAACAGCTTCAGTAACTCAGGAAATGGTGTCAACATGAGAGATAACACAAAGAGAGTGCTTAATTTGTAAGATAATGTTACAAATAAACGGAACGTTTCCTTCCAGACTGAAGCATGTGCAAATAAAAATTAAAAATTGCAGATTAAGTGCCAGATACAGATTAAGTTGAGATGGTTGGACAGTGCTGTTATCAACTTTAATTTTATGAGCATCACAGTGTATAGAGTCAAATGCAAATCTTGAAAATTGCCATTGGGTATCCAATAATTGATAAACTTGGCCAAGAAGCAGCTCTGGGATATTTACAATACGTGTATGAGAATACTCATTCATAAATATTTCTGTGTTGGGTCACATGAATCATGTGCAAAAGCTCCCTCCTTACAAGACTTGGATGGTACTTACAGGAACACAAACATTAATGTTAAGAATCCAAATACATTTATAGATTGAAAACTAATGGAAAATTGCAATTGCTCGAAAACATCTTGGAACTATGTTAGGTATTTTGAATACAGACCAGGCTCCAGTTCAGGTTTTAGAAATTTAATTATGCCATTTATAGAAAAATATCATTGCACAACTCTTTCAGTTGCAACAGGTTTTCTTAAAATATAGAAATACTAACATTATACTCTGCAAAGAGAAGGGCAATGTTAGTGCCCAGTTATCCTGGTGGATGGATCCTTTCTCAGTAACCTTATTCAATGGCTCCTATAGGTTTCCAACTGCCTCTCAAGACTGAAACTTTATTCTAATAACCAGTTCTCTTTTCTAACTGCATCCTTTTCGATAAGGAAAGATTCCCCATGGAGTGGGTTGATGCCACAAGTGCAACTACTAGTACAGTTTATTTACTGGAAGTGTTTTTCCAGATGGTTATTGGAGCCTGAACTTCATGTTCTGGCAGTAACAAAGTGCTCAAAATTTCCTTATCATGAAGCCAATACAATTAAATCATACACCATATCCCTTCACAGAGCATCAATTTACTAGAAAGGTGTTTATAACCCTCAGGTATCTGTTGCTTTATAGCTACAGTGACTGAGGTCTAAGTTGTGAGCACCAGCCATTATTTACATGGAATTTGAGTAAGTGTGTAAAATGAAGCCAAGTATAAATCTAATTTGTTTTGGAAGGCTACATGGTCTCCAAATATTATTCTGTACTTGAGAATTCCCAGTGGTGTCTAGTCAACTTCAGCTCTAGTTCTGTTGTTTATGTCCTTTGCTTCTGATTTCCATTCCTCCATTGCCTTACCATGGTTCATCTCTGGCTCTTCACCTGACTTTGTCTACTTCTCAATCCCAGTTCTGGGGATAGACCGTTCCCTCTGTCTGCTATAAAGCCTGTCAGTCTGATAGGTACCTTCATTACACTTCCTCCCATACCCTTCAAGTATTCTTAAACATTTTCTAATGCACCTGTCCTGACGACTTTCCACACTATTTCTTTCACGGTGTTGTTCCTTTTACTCAACAGAGGATTCCCATCGTATAGTTTATGAGGCTACTTTCTGCCTGGACATCTTCCTCCTCATCTCTTCCCATAATTTTAGGCCTCAAATACCTTGCTGAAGTAAAATAATTATTTACTTTATGCTGTATTGGTACTGCCTCCTGTACTTTGGAAAGAACCAATGTAGAAGGCAACTGCTACATGGAGCACCTCTGCTCAGTTTGCAGTGTAGCCTGGACTTGGGTTTGCTTGCTATTTTAAATTCTCTGTCCCATTAGAAGACTGACCTGTGTGTTCACATTCTCTTACACTGGTCCAATGCACCTTAATGGAAAGCAACAGAATATCATCTTCAGATTAAGCTGTTGACAACGTTTCAAACACAATATTTGAGCTAATCAGTTTCAGGTCATAATTCCTGCTGCCATTTTTCCACACTGCATGTGCTAATGTGCATTCTCCTGTTGCTACTCACACCTTTTCCAGACTGAGTGTAGGCTGGTGGAATTCCACAGCTGCTGGGACCATGAGCTGAAATTTTGAGGTTGCAAACTCCACGGCAGCAATGGTTGCCATAGAGCTCTGACTGAGTGTTAACAGTTACAAGACCACTTTAAATCCTTGCATTTTTAAAAAGTGAGTATGGTCTAACTAGCTGCTCTCGGAAGCCTGACTCCTTTTCAGAAACAACCAGTGAGAAGGGTAAGTACTTTCTAAAATCCAGCAATGTAGACAGCTTCCTGCACCCAGACAGATCTCTGGGGTCACAGTCATCAAGTATCAATAAGGAGTCAAGAATAGGGAAAAACAAAATTGGGAAGCATTGCTCTAGACACTTTATTTCTTTCCTTATTCCATGATTAACATCTTTGCCTTTATCCTTAACCCTTTTGTCACTGATCCTTCCTTCCTTCCTTCCTTCCACCCAATCATGGACCTTCTCTTTATTCCTTCCTTCATTGCATCCCACCCCTTTATCCTTAGCTTTCTATTTACTTATAAATTGTTATGCTGACTGAAGAAGAATTTAAGATGTATAAGGAATAGGCCATACTCAGCCTGCCATTCACTAAGAACATACCCGAACTTCTACATAAGGTTCACTTTCCCAGCCTATTCTCATTTCCTTTAGTCCTCAAAAATCTTATCGATCTTAATCTTGAATCAACTCTTCAACTGTACACCTACTGCTCTCTGGAGCAGGGAAGTCTAAAGATTCACAACCCTCTGAATGAAGAACTTTATCCTCAACTCAGGCACATGAGGCTGGCCCATTATCTTGGATTGTAACCCAAGCTCCATACTTTTGAGTTTGGGGAAACAGTCTACTTTGTGAAGCCCTCAACAAATTTTAGATATTTCAATAAGATCACTTCTCATTTTTCAAGATTCTAAAGGATATGCCCATTCTACTTAACCTCTTATCAAAAGCTAACCTTCTCACCCTAGGGATCAACGTAATGAACTATTGTTACACCTCCACTGATTCCCTGCAGTGTGGAAGCAGACCATTTGGCCCACCGAGTATATACTGATGCTTTGAAGAGCATCACAACCAGACCCATCCCTGTAACACTGGATAACCACACCTAACCTACACATCCCTGGGCACTACAAGGCAATTTCCCATGACCAATTCACCTAACCTGCACATTTTTGGACTGTTTGAAGGAAATCAGAGCACCCCTAGGAAAACCACACAAACGCAGGAAGAATGTGCAAACACTACATACTCAGTGACCCAAGGCTGGAACTGAACCCAGTGCCCTGGTGCTGTGAGGCAGCTGTGCTGACCACTGACCCACTATGCTGTACCTCATCTAAATCCAAGTATATCCTTCTTTGAGTAAACAGACCAAAACTCTATAATGGCATCTCAGCACCTTTTCAAAGCTCATACAATCACAATAAGACTTCCCTACTGTTACACACCAACCTTTTGAAACAAATGCCAAGGTACCATTTGCCTTTCTAATTGCTTGCTGTACTGTATGATAATTTGCTGTGATTCATGACAGAAATATCCAAATTCTTCCAAACACCAACAGAAATGTGATAACTTAATTTTTCTCTCCACCTGACCTGCCAAGAATGTTCTGTTCTATGCCCAGCACATATAGTCATACTCTTTAAAACCAGGCAGCACTTATAACTAAACATCACGTAATAATTTCTGTTTCCACAATACTGGCTAAAGTAGATTCCTATTCCGATGTTTCCAGTTTCGAATGGTGGAACCCTCTTGGTGCCTCCTTTCCTTTTTGCTCTTGTATGTAAACATGACAGCATGTCTCTCCACAGAACATCTACCTTTGAACAATAAGATTAAAATGTTGAACATTCTTTTTGAGTTGTTCCCTAGGCCTGTTAGTCCATTGCCCAGACTTAGCCATATTGAGTCATCTGACAGATAGCCCTCGGTAATCACATTTACCAATTAAAGGAAAAAGGAGCAATATTTTCTGGATGGAAACATATGAACTTTTGGCACAGGGTAAGAGGGCAATCAGATGTACAATAGGATTGGTTCTGATCACTTGTTCAAGCCACTACTTGCTCAAGCCTAGAATTATATGCTCAGGGTTTTCTCTACATTTTTAAATCCTTCGAGTCCAGCAGATATTCAGTTGGTATTCAGAGTGCATTGTTTCAAGAATCACCGGAAGACTGCTTTCTAATAATGGCTCAACTTGATTTGTCAGTCTGCTTGCAGTAGCTCAGCACAGCATCGAACTGTGCTCAGACCCAATTTCCCTGGCTGCTTCTTGTCAACGTTGTTCCATGATCTCAGCGTGTCTTTTCTTTCTCCAGGATTTTCTGTTGGCAGAATGATTTGTAAAGACACATTTAGATGTGTTTTTGGGAGCTGTCATCTGCTCCAGTTCCTATTTATGCAGGATGATTTCTCTGTGATTAATGAGAAATCAAGCATCATCATGAACAACAGTGTGCAGAACAGTAATAGGCTTCGGGACGGCACAGGAAGGATAGTGAACTGGGCAGAAGCACGGCAAAGATGAATGAGGCACATTGGGCAGACTGGTATGGGAAAGGTAGTACAGTATAAATGGTATAACTTTGAAAAGTTTGGATGAGTCAAACTTTGTCAAGAATGCACCCGTGGAATATTTTAACATTAGATTAGATTAGATTACTTACAGTGTGGAAACAGGCCCTTCGGCCCAACAAGTCCACACCGACCCGCCGAAGCGCAACCCACCCATACCTCTACATACACCCCTTACCTAACACTACGGGCAATTTAGCATGGCCAATTCACCTGACCCGCACATCTTTGGACTGTGGGAGGAAACCGGAGCACCCGGAGGAAACCCACGCAGACACGGGGAGAACGTGCAAACTCCACACAGTCAGTCGCCTGAGTCGGGAATTGAACCCGGGTCTCAGGCGCTGTGAGGCAGCAGTGCTAACCACTGTGCCACCGTGCCGCCCGCTTGGAGAGTTTGGCCTCGGGTCTCTCTCACTGCTACCACTCACTGGTTGATAATCAGACTGTTTGGATGTGTTATGAATGCATCTTCCATGGCCATCAAGTCTTGAAGTGGGACTTCTGGCTCAAGGGCATGAATATTACACTGCACCATGAGACGTCACTTACCAATGCAGAGAAAGGCTGACAAGTTTGACAGACCAAGTTCCTGCTGCAATGGACAGCCTGCCTGAAAACTTATGGATCACAGCTAGAAAAGTGAAGGAGTCTGCCCTTTAGCCTGACCCACAGATCGGCTCAAAGCCTGAAACCAATCCTCTTCTCTTCAGTACAAAACGGCTGGCCATTCACATCCAGTGAGCTGTGGAGACCACATTGTAGCAGCATCTCTTAGCTGAGGTTTCACTGCAGTCTTCTGCAGAACGCCCAACAGCATTTATAGAATGACAAAATGCTGCAATGGCAGTGCAGCATCTGCCATGGTGATTCTGGGCTCCTCCATTGAAAGAGGATTGCAGCCTTCCTCAGCTGCTGAAACAAAATGTCCTCCAATACACCAGTGGCAGACTGAGTAGATACCCCCAGATGGTAGTATGGGAATCATAGAACCTACTGGCCTCACTCAGGATGTCAGCTTTACTCCTCCTTCCCCCTCCTTTTCTGGTCAGCACTTGTCAATAAAGCTGGCCAAACTGCTGAGGCCTATGGTGAGCTGTTGCAGTCTGGGCTGGACCATTCCAGTTCCTAGCCTGTTACAGCCATGTATGTGTCTGAACTACCTTCTTCAGGCCTTTAGTAGCTGTCCATCTCATCTGCTGCTATTGTCACTCGGGACGCACATTGTAAAAGCAGCAGTGTAGCTAACAGCAGGATGGCAAAGGACAATATCAGATTGGTTACTGGCTATTCATGACACTTTAAATTTAATCCAGTGACTATAACTGAACTGAATATTAGGCTTAGTTTATAATGACCTGCAATCTGCTACTTACTGTATCTAACCATTGACCGAGACAAACTTCAACACACAAATATTTCATTTGTATCTTAATTATTTAAGATATCATCAGGAAATGAAACCAAGTAGCCTCCTCAGCCACCCTTAGGGCTGGAAATCTACAAAGAAGGAGGGACTCTATTATAGAAACAAAGAATATAGGAGCAGTAGTAAGCCATTTAGTCCTTCACTGCTCCACTGTTCAATATCATCACACTTTCTCTCAATACTCTTTGATCCCTTCAACCTTAAGAACTGTATCAAACTTGTTTTGACCTCAACCACTTTCTGTAGCAGAGAATTCCACAGGCTCACCACTTTCTGGGTGAAGACATTTCTCCTCATCTCAGTCCTAAGTGACTTACCCCACATCCTTAGACTGTGACCTCTGGTTCTGGACCGCTAGTGGGAACATCCATCCTACATTTATCCAATCTAAGCCCTTCAGAATGTTACAGGTTTCTATGAGATTCCCCCTAATGTTCTAAATGTATTACTGCAGGAATCTTCCATCTGTGTCTCCAGCACAAAATAGACGCACATGGCCAAGAACTGACTTGTTGGAAAATTTGCCAGCTCCTCACTGATTTCCCAAGTGAACCCATTTTCCCTGCTCAGTTTACTGCCAGAATTAATTGTTCTTGCAGAGAATGTGCAAGAGCTAAAATTAAATGCTCAATCTTGTATAAATGGAATGACCTCATGTGCAGTAATTGGGCAGTAATGTCAGTTCCCATGTGTAAAGAATTGAAATATTGTTTTCCTCAAAAGTGACCAATAGATATTTTTAATCAACATGTTCGAACATGGTATGACATCTCTGGTGCAAGTAGAATTTGATCCCAGATGTCCTTGCTCAGTGGTGGGGGCACTACTGCCACAAAACAAGAGCCCCTCAAAGATGAGGTAAGCTGGGTTCCAGAAAACAAAATTAGGAATTAAATTGAACACTTCTTTCTCTGCAGAATCATTTTTGCAGGAGATATGTGCTGGCAATACCTACTGTATAGAGTCACCTGGAATGACTAAACAGAATCGCCTTTGTGGGCTTGGAGCCACCTGAGAAGCAGTAAAGTCAGTTGCTGCCATTTGGCCTGTAGCCAACCTCGTCCTGGGTTGTTATATACAGAATCATTGAGCGTAAGACTGAAGTTATGTTGGGCATTTAGGAAATACTGTTTCAGCTCCAACTAGAATATTGTGTCCAATTCTGCTTGTCCATTTTGAGAAGGAGCTGTAGACTTTGGAGATGGTGCAGAAAAGATATACAAGAATGGTTTGAGTGAGAAAGGACTGGAGTTATGTGGATAGATTGGAGAAGCTGAGGCTGATTGCATAACAAAGTTTTTTTTAAATGCAGTGAGTTGTTAGGATCAGAAATGCACTGCCTGAGAATGTGATGGAGTTATATTCAGTCATGACTTTCAAAAGGGGAATGGTAAGTCATTCAAGAAGAAAGCAATTGCAGGGCTGTGACAGAAGGATATCAGCGTGGTCCCTGTTCAAGGAGGCAATAGGTTTGCATTTGCAGAACTGTTATTACCTGACTAAGGAGGATTGGGCTTGGCAAAATGCAAAATGTTCACAGAAAACAAGTTAATGTAATTAAATTGATAAATCTCAAAACATCATTGTTGCTAAAGTTAAATACTTCGCTTACAGTGAATCTCAAAATGCTGGAAATACTTGGCAAGTCTGGCAATATCCTTGGAGATGGCACAGATGTCCTGATGCCCAGATTAAATGTTGTTCCAAATTCACATCCTATTGGGTGCTGCAACCTGGCACCAATTTTGAACCTCTGCAAGTTGTCCTTATGACTTGGAAATATAGCACCATTCCTTCAGTATTGCTGGGTCAACATCCTGTAATTCTATCCCTAATGGCATTGTTAATCAACCCACTGCAAGTGGATTTCAGCAGTTCAAGAAGGCAGCTCACCAACAGCTTCTCTGGCCAGCTGACAATGCCCACGTTCCAAGGATGAATGTTTTTTTTTAAAGTAGGCATTATTATAGAGACATTGGTTGGACTTATTTATTTAAACAAATGTTGTGGGATCTGGCTCTGTTTGGTCACACCTGACCAAAGAAACGTGTTCAATTTCACACACCAATCAGCTCATCAGGAGTTGACAGGTGAGGCTAGGCAAATTTCTCGGCGAACAACAGATCTTGACACTGGTGATCCAGGGCATCAGAAGCTGCTGGTCAACCATAGGGCAGCAATTACTGGTTCCCAAAGTCTGCTGGTCCAGGTCTATTCCTTGAGGGATCCACCAGTGAGACAGTAAGTATTTTTTGTACCTATCTTATGTGGTGAGGATCACGGAGAGGGGATGTTCAGAGGCAAGGGCAGAGGGGTGACTTTGAGAGGATATCGTTTACCCCTCGTTCATGGATTCAGCTGCCTACAGATCAGGCCAATTGGCACACCCCTCCCCTCCAACCTGCCGAGGAGATCACCATGGTTTCCCAGTTGGACCTTTCCTGTCCACTGGAGAGGCAGGAGATTGAGAAGGTGGCATCTTGAGCCCCTTAAGTGATCATTAATTGACCACTTAATGGCCTTAGTTGAGGGGGGTCAGGAAAGTCAGCCATTGGTTTTCTCACCCAGAACCTAATTGGTGAGGTCTCTCCAGAGCCCACTCACCCAATTATTTCCCCATTTCACCAACTATCTGACTGCCCATCTTCTGCCCTATCAGGAGACTGAGATGATAATGATTTGCCTCCTTTGAGGTAGAGAGCTGTTCTCCCCACTTAAGTCCCTTTGACATCGCCGTATTAGGTGGAGCATAATGCACTCCTTAGCATTAACCCATTAGGAAACATGAGTGCCAGACTACCACTATGGAAGGTAAACCCTCCAAGCATTTGCCATGCTTCCAAGGTCATGAAGAGGGGTGGCAGGTTAAAGGGGCTGAGCTACAGATTTCCAATTAGTTCTTTAATTGGCTTTGTGTGCTAGCTACCCTTACTGGGCAGATAATAATTACCTGTTCAATCCATCCTTCAGCAAAATGGCTAGGAGGTGGGAAATTCAGTCAGTGCCTGTTTCTGTTCCCACCCCATATCTGGCCCGAAGGTCCTGGCAATCTTTTAAGTTGATAATCTCTCATTGGAGCTGGAAGACGTTAGATGCTTTTGAGGAAGTATAAAGCCAGAAATAAAAGAGGGACGGAGGTGGGGTCAAGAAGCAGGAGCATGAGATTTACATATTATTCAAATTTAACATGCTCTCTCCCAAACATTCCTGTCTCCCACTTTATGCTCTGCTAGTAACTTGTTGCATTGATGAAATGGTAACCACTCTGAGAACTTACTTCATGGGGGTTGATTCATATGCTTGAAAAATATTATTCTAAAACTGCCAGTTATTTCTTTCAATTGTCTTTACAAAGTAATCTTCAATTTATATACCAGACATGGGCTCAATACTGCCTAAAGAATGTATCATGGTCTATCGTACATACTGCACAACATCCCAGTGCTATTTATTGTCCCACTCAATTTTAAAATGTATTTGGCAAATCAAAGTTTATCCAGGAATGGTATCGATTGGGCTTTTTCCAATATCTTCAACTGAAATACAAAAGGAAAAACCAAGTGAAATAAAACAGCCCCATTATGTATATAGTGAGTTTAAAAGTAAATCAAAGGGTAAGTGTTCCACCCTAATTGAATTCAATGATGAACATTCGAAATGTCTGTTTCGTTCTCTTTGAAACCACAATGCCATACCATCAGATCATTATATTCAAGCTCAAATTACAATTATTTACAGGTAAGGTATTTAAGCAGAAACTCTTGAGTAATATATGTATTATTTTAAATGAGACTCCAAAATCCTTGTTGTTCTTTTTAATATCATCTCTGAGTAACTTTATGAATCATTTCTAATGTAATTATCAATCTCTCTCAGCTGCAGGACTGCTCCTCAGTCTTATGTTTATCTTTCCTTGGCAATGTATCACCGTTCCTTCACTGTCGCTGAGTCAAAACCCTGGAACTCCCCTCGTAATGGCATTGAGGGACTCTCTACAGAACATGGACTGCAGCAGTTCAAGGTGACAGCTCAACACCACTTTCTCAAGGGTAAATAGGAATTGGCAATAAATGCTGGCTCAGCCAGTGACACGCATGTCCCACAAGTGAACAAAAAAATGTTAAATTTACTGGTTTGATAAAACAAGTACTTTTTACTGATCTGTCAGTTGAGACATTAGTTATTTTTAACTCATGAACAGGTGTCAGTCTCTGGAGTAAATAGTAACACCTCAGTAGCAGCCAGTGAGGAGTTGAGGTCAATCTCAAGAGTCTCTGAAACTACAGCAAATTGAGTCTCTAGTGTGCAACAGAAGTATTTATCCTGTGAAATGAGCAGAAAATAGTTACATAATTCAAATGTCTGATATAAAGCCAATTACTTACAGCAGTGATTAATGGACAAGTTGCCTCATCAGCTCCACTGGCTAGGATTTGTCATGACACTATTTGCAAACTAATACATTTGCTCATTTCCGTCATTATTTGGATTCATTCACTTTTACACTTCAAACACCGACTTATGTTTGACACAATCATTCAGTGCACAGACACTGATACTAGCAGTAAGGGCTGGCTGCTTCCCTTTGAGCCTGATATAGTTGAGCAGTTCCACTTCCCTGACTGAAAGGCAAATGTTAATCCAACTAAACCTGATTATTTGATACCAACTAAAGCTATAGAAATCTTATCTTAGAGATAGTTGTTCCTATTTGATGCAAGATTTTTAAAAAATCTCTAATTTATTCACCAGCTATAATCCAGGAAATAACAACAGATGAAAGCAAAACACTACAGAATCTGAAAGCATGTAATTTAGACAAGTGACTGCACTAGCTTGTTCTGGTGAGATGGCCTCTGGTTAAGTTAACTGCAAAAGGGGAAAACTGTAACTATTAAGCTCTCCCTACATTATTAGATGGAAGTTGTTGCTCAGTTTGTTGATAACTGCAGTTGCTGCAGTTAGAATTTCATACGGCATCCTGAGGGGAATTCGGTGCCATTAGTACAAAGAAGTGCAAAGTACAAAGCACAGTGGCTCAGCAGTTAGCACTGCTGCCTCACAGCACCAGGGACCGGGTTCGATTCCAGCCTCAGGCAACTGGCTGTGTGGAGTTTGAACATTCTCCCCGTATCTGCATGGATTTCCTCCCACTGTCCAAAGATGATGCAGAGGTTTCAGTGTTGGACTGGGGTGGGCAAAATTAAAAGTCACACAACACTAGGTTATAGTCCAACTAGTTTATTTGAAATCACAAGCTTTCAGAGCAATGCTCCTTCATTAGATGGAGTGAGTGAGGGCAACCGACACAGAGTTCATAGGCAGAAAGGATCATGCAATTGGTGTAAGTGGACTGAACAAAATGGCTGATGGAGATCTCTGTTAAAAAAAAGATACAAGTTTCAATTGATTAAGGTGCAATTTCAGAATTTGTTTCAAGTCCCTGCCCTCAGATAAAGGTCTTATCAGTGTCTGCCTAACTTTGCAAATTTCAATCCAGTAGAGATACAAAAGGTGACATCTCAGGTCAGCCACTGAATTGTAAGTATGAGGCCTCATTCAAAACCTTTCTCCGAGTTTTAAATCAGGCTGATTTTATTCCAAAAGCATGAATTTATAAAATAATCAATTTAAATTTGCATCTCCTTTCTGACAGAGTTCTCCATCAGCCATTTTAGGTTTGTTCACTCCACTTGTACCAATTGTGTAAACCATTGATCTCTCTGCGAATAAACTTTGTGTCAGTGTGCCCTCTCTCACTGTACCTGATGCAGCATTGACCCAAAAGCTTGTAATTTCAAATAAACCTGTTGGACCATAACCTGGTGTCGTCCAAAGTCGGGCAGGCGAAGTGGATTAGCCATGGGAGGTGCAGAGTTACAGGGCTAGGGTAGGGGAATGAATCTGAGTGCAATGTTCTTTGAAGGGTCAGTTTTTTTGGCTCATTGGGCCAGATGGCCTATTTCCACAGTGTGGGGATTCTATGAAAACTCTGGCATGCATCTAAACAATGGCCACGACAATTTCTCAACTACTAAAGTTAGTATTTTAAAAATTGTGAGAGTTGTAAATAGCGCTGTAAATAGAGCTTTAAAATGCTGCTGAATTTCTTACATACCCTCCCATTGTCTGCAAAGGGAGCAGCAAAGTTTGAATATTTATCAGATTTTATTTATCTTTGACAAATTGTTGCACAAGATGTTTTATGTGTTTACTCACTAAACATTATAAAAAAACGTTATCCAGCTATTATCTCATGAGTCTGGGACTTTGCTGCACTCAAATTTACAACGAAACAAATACTCAAAAGTACTTTGTTGGCTGTGAACTGCTTGGAATGTCTCAAGATCATGAAGAGAACACATTCTTTCTCTCCTTTATTTGAATGGAATGTCTTTTGACTGTTGCAGATCCTTTAAGAATATAAGCCCTTACAGGCTACAACATCAGCTTGGATTTCAGGGGTCCGACAGTGATTGACTCAATCAAGCACAATTTCTTTTGAGGGAACAATGCAATGAGGGTTAATCTCCACATCACTCACTTCAACTAAAGTCATAGTCTCCCATACCCTGACTAAAGGAAAATTCCAGCACTGGTGTTTAGTGCGCTGTTGAGTTAATTATTGCCAGGTCATATCTTCAAATGTGTCAAAATGGTAACCATTTCTGGCACCTCAAAGACAGAAGTAAATGAATAGCCTATTTTTGTATCAGTTTTTACTTTATGACACTCTGTACAATCTAGTGGTATTTACTATGATACAGTTCATAGTGGTTCTAAGGATGAATTAAATTTAATTGTTGCCGTAGTACCAATGCTAGAAGTGTAACCTAAATCCAGAATTTGTGTCTAATCATCACTGGTAGTGAAATGGAACAAGACCTGTCTAGAGAGAGAAATTGGATCCCAATCCCACTGTTACACGCTGTAGTCATCGTTTCAAGTGGAAACTGCTTGTGACCTTTATAATCTTATTTACCCTATACTTTCTCAAATGCCATTGTGGGTCTACCTCCAGCATATGGACTGCACTGATTCAATGACTCAACTAGGGATGGCCACATCCAACAAAATGAGTAATCAGTTAAAAAAAATGCACACACACAATTTGCTTGTGGCTCAAGTAATAAACCAGATATTATTAGTTATGAGGTTCAGCTTTTTAATTTAGTCCCTAGTTACTCATATTGCCAATGCAGAACCTCTTTCTTAATCTTACCTACATCACTGGTACCCACATTGACATCAACAACTAGATCTTTCCTCTCCCAGAACAATTTTCTCTCCAGTCCCAGGCAAATATCCCTGGCATCAGCTTGCTAAAAACGCATTTTAGACTGTCACTTCCAGCAGCAAGGAAATGTATCTATCCCCTTAGTTACACTATCTCATTTCACTAGTCTCCTAGACACATTACATTCATTCCTTCCTCTTATTTGAATTGCTTCCTCTCCGACAGTGCAATGGGAAATTTGTGCATCCACCTTGCAGACCCCATTTTATAAAAACCCGATCCTGCTGGACAAGCTCCTCAACCTCTACCTTCCTGCCCCCTTATCTGCCTCACTCACAGTCACAACTTTTTGTCCTTGACTGTGGGCCAAATCAAATTAATCCCATTCTAATGGTGTAAATACATCTCAAACAAAGAAACCAGGTACCTTTTCCCTTCCCTGGTGTATTACATTGTCTGTACCTCTGCCTCCTTCAGCTCAGTGTCTACAACTTGGAACCTCTATTCAGAGTCACTTATTGCAGATGTGATTGCATAGCAAACACTAGCATCCATCAGCTCCCACATATTGTAGCTGCAACATCTATGCATGTGAATACATATGAACATATAAATTAGAAGCAGAAGTGGACCATTCAGCCCCACAAGCCTGCTCCACCATTCAATAAATATCATGGCTGATCTGACTGCTCCATGTTCCCATCTATCTGTGATGAACTTTCATCTACTTGCTTATCAAGAATCTATCCACACTGACTTTAAAAGTATTCAAAGACTCTGCTTTGACGTTTTGAGAATACTTCGCCAGCTTTATTATGTGTCAATTATTACATTTTCCTTAATTTATAATTAATGTACCCTACCACAGCTAAGTTTTGCTGTGCTACTAAACCCAATTGCTACTAATAAAGCTTTACAGTTACTAATATATAACTCACTAGTTTATTTCCCAGTGATGTTTCACCTGGACTTCTTTTGGAGATCTCCCACTGGTCACAGTGACTTTCTCACTCTCTGCACCGCTCCTTTTATCTCAGCACTTGCACTGGTCCCACAGTCTCTCTCTCTCTCTCTCTCTCTCTCTCTCTATTACTCCCTTTAATTCAACAGCACTATTGCCTCTCCCACTGGTCTCATATCTCATGATTGTCATAAAAATCCAATGGTGTGGTGCAGGAAAAGCATACCGGTCACACAGCATCTGAGGAGCAGAAGAATCAACATTTCGGGCATAAGCCCTTCATCAGGAATGAAGGTGCTGTGCTGACCGGCTGTGCTTTTCCAGCATCACACTCTTCGACTCTGATTTCCAGCATCTACAGTCCTCACTTTCTCTCATAAAAATCCAGTGGGTCACCGTTGCCTTCTGTGGAAGGCAACATCAGTATTGTTGAATCATTACTGCCTCAAGTAACTGTTGCATCAAACAGTTATATGTAGTAGTTCAAGATGCGCCACTATCATCTTTACTGGAGAACGGAAAACTGCATATGGACAAAATGAATTGATGTTACAACGAGATGTTACTGCATGCAAATAGGGCCCTCACCCGTTGGAAGTAATCAGAGCAGCCAGGATCTTGTTGAGTGGGGTATCAGGCTCAAGGGGCCACCAAATGGCTTACTCCAATTTCTAACTCATGTGTTATTATGCTCCCACTCTAGACCTATCTTTTGGCCTTGCTGTAGACTCAGATTCTTAAAGCCCCAAAAGAAGATTTGTATTGATGCTGTCATTATCTCACCTGGTAATAGTCCTGGACAAATCAGATCCCAGATTGAAATCTGGCTTGATAGACCATAAATTTTACTTCTGTAATTTGTTTACGGGGGGTGATCAGTCAATGAGCATTATCACAAGAGGCTGCCAGTGTACTTTTAAAAAAGGAACATTAAAAAGTTTGTTACTCATAAAGGAAAATAAAAGTACTTTGCACTATACATGAACAATTTGAAATCATTTTTTTTTACAAATAACCAGAAATAAATATTCAACTCTTTTAATGTCAATCACAATCTTACCACACTCCAACTTCAGGGAAGCGCCATGTTGTTTCCACTTTAATGTTCCTTGTTCAGTTGATTATGCCTGCATTTACTCAGTACAATCTTATTTAGTTCATGTTTCTTCCTGAGAGCTATGACCACTTCAATCTAGAAAGACAAAGGCAACAGATATTTGGGAATGCCAACACCTGCCAGTTCCCCTCCAGACCACTCACCCATCCTGACTTCGAACTATATCTCCATTCCTTCACTGTCACTGGGTCAAAATCCTGGAATTCCTTTCCTAACAGCACATTCGATGTCCCTATGCCACACATACCCCGGAGTTCAAAAAGGCAGCTCACCATCAACTCGAAAAGGGCAATCAGACTTGAACACCAAATGTTGGACAAGGCAGTGATTCCTGCATCAAGTGATATTCTGAATATCAAAACATATTCTGATGCCATTTTGATGTGTCTTCAAAATTGCCCTGACATATCGAACCCAAGAACTCTTAATCACTCTTCTGCATGGTAAATCTAAGCCAAAGCTTACCCCTGTAACTTTGTGTGCAGACCCACATTACTGACTGGGCAGAGAATAAAGGGGTGGGCTGTATGATGTCCCCACCAAGCTCCCACTCCAGCTAAAACGCGGACAGTCAGCCAACAGGACAATAACGAGCCTGCCCCATGGCCAGAACCCATGCATCGGGAAAGGGGGTTTGAGCAATTGTTGCAGAGTCAGACTTCCACCCTTCACTCGGGTATGTGGGTCAACCTGATTGAATGCCCTATGGATTCTGGAGTAAGGCCAATTAGGAGGTTTTGGACACCATGGTTTTGGTATCTCAGGGAGAGAAGCAGGGGGTTAGCTTTTAAACTACGTGTGAGGAGTCCTTTCTTCTTGGAGGATTGGGATGGGGGGGTTGGGAGGACAAATGTCACCCCCTCTGAAGCTGGTACCTCCTTCCTTCCTGTTTTATTCGATGCTTTAAAAAACATAGAAACTTTAAGCCACCCACCTGCCCACGCAATTACACATGGAGCAGGCAAGATCATATTGGAGTGAATGAAGTTGTTGAATAACTAGTTTTTGGTCACACCCACCCGCTGTCTTGCGGGCGGGATGGCAATAGTGAAACACATCCCAATGTATTATCCAGCTTTGGTGCCTATATTTTTAATCAGCTATTTCTTTCCAGCCAGAAAGGAATACATTTCCAGGCACATATGGGTGATCTTTGGTCAAAGCTGTCCAGAACTCTGTGTTCAACCATAGCTGGAGTGCTGTGTTCAGCTCTGGTCACCGCACTGTAGGAAGAATGTGATTGCACTGGAGCAGGTGTAAAGGAGATCCACCAAGCTGTTGCCTGGAATGGAGCATCTTGGCTAAAAAGAGGGACTGGATGAGCTCAGGTTGTTTTCTTCAGAGCAGAGAAGGTTGAGGAGGGACCTGAAAGTCGTAATATTCAAGTCAATGAGCCTAGAGCAGGAAAGTAGAACTAGAGTGGATTTAGTATTGCTTCGTCAGTGCTAAGATACAAGTCTGGAGCAGGTGAGATATGAATGTGTGCCTTCTGGCCCAAAGATAGGAGCATTACCACAGCCACCACAAGACCCTCAAACTACAATAAGGTACAGTTGCTAAAGCAAACAAATGAATTTCTGACAAATTGATAGTCTATAGGGAAGCAATATCAATGCTCTGCTAATTGGCATTTCAATTGATACTTCAGATAAGAGCTTCAGTTAAAGCTGCATACAGTCACAGCCAAGTTAGAGATGACTCGATGGCCATAGTGACTAGAAATGATTTTATACACCATAGTCACACTATGTAACTATCCTTAATTCTCCATATTTTCCCAGAAAAATAATCCTTCTGTAGTTTCAGTCATAATTTCTATTTGCTGAACCATGTGAACGCTCTGTTTAAATTAAGAATCCCATGAAATAATTCAGAGACATCAACAATGTTTGCCCATGCTGGGTTCCAAAGGTTCAGTGCACTCAGAAATCAGAATACTGCAATATTTGTTCCCAGTGGTTCTGTAACCAATATTAAGACTCAGGGATGGTAATAGCCATCATGGGAGTCTCCCCTTTTCAAATAGCAGCCTGAAGATATTTTTGTACTAAACTAATGCTCAGATTCTGGATCAACAAGTGGCTTTATTTACATGGTATAGATTCCAGATGAGTGAGGTTTTGAAATTGAGCAATTTAGCAATGAGTGAGGCAGATCAAGATTCAAACCCGTAATTCTGGTGAGAGTTGAGTGGAACATTAAGCAGGCATGGATTCAGATGTGCTGTGTCCCCACCCATTCTCTGAGACCTGGATTGACTTTGAAAGAGGTAGTGCCTGCTCCTAATGAGGGAATAATTTTAAGCAGGAAATCACTTCCTTGGCCCAGTTAAGAAGTGACTTAAGATTGCAGGTCAGCATGCTCAAGCATGTGAGGCTTGTTGGACTTCCAACTATCCAATTTTTAAAAAAGGATCTGTACTGGACCCCTGATGTTACAACAATATTTTGGATGGTTTCCCAATATTTTGGCACTGAATAGAACCGTCACAGCTGACCTAACCAGCAGAATTCAGGCAGAAATGAATTTCTAGTGGGTGTGGCTGACTACCAACCCAGGTGAAATGTAAGTATGCTGGACTGTCACTTTAAATGTCAAAATGTGTAGTGCTGGAAAAGCACAGCCAGTCAGGCAGCAGGAGAGTCGACGTTTCAAGTCTGCCAAGGACATGCAAGTCCTGGGCCTCCTCCACTGCCAAATTCTAACCACCCAATGCCTGGAGGAAGAACACCTCATCTTCCACCTTGGGACTCTCCGACGTACACGCATCACCCTCCATCATTTCTGTCACATACAGTCAGACCCCAACACCAGAGATATTTTTCCATCCCATCTCTTTCAGCATTCCGCAGAGACCATTCCCTCCATGACTTCCTTGCTTCCTTGTTAGATCCAACTCTCCCCCACCCCCCCAAACAACTCACCCTCCAGTCCCGGCACCTTTCATTGCCACCGCAAGAGATGTAAAACCTGCAGCCACACCACTCCTTTCATCTCCAAAGGATCCTTCTAAATCCAGCAGAGATTTTCCTGCACATCCAAACACCTCATCTACTGTGTTCGTTGCTCTCCGCTAGATTGGTCAGATGACACCAACTTGCGCAACATTTCAGAGAACATCTCCGGGACATACACACCAATCAACCCCACTGCCCTGTGGCCGACCACTTCAACTACCTCTCCCACTCCTCCAATGACATGCAAGTCCTGGGCCTCCCCCACTGCCAAATTTCAGTCACCCGACACCTGGAGGAAGAATGCCTCATTTTCTGTCTTTGGACCCTCCAACCATATGGCATCAATGTCAACTTCACCAGTTTCCTCACCACTCCTCTCTCCACCTCATCCCAAATCCAACTCTCCAACACGGCACTGCCCTCTTGAACTGTCCGACCTGTCCATCTTTCTTCCCACCTATTCACTCCACCCTATTACCACCACCACGCCACCTTCATCTACCTATTGTATTCCCAGCTACCTTCCCAACAGCCCCACCACCCCCTCCCATTTATCTCTCAGTCCCCTTGGCACCCCCTACATTTCTGATGAATAACTTATGCTTGGAACATCGACTCTTCAGCTCCTCAGATGCTGCCTGCTCTGCTGTGCTTTTCCAGCACCACACTTTTTGACTCTGATCTCCAGCATCTGCAGTCCTCAGTTTTTCCCTATTGCTTGAAGAGACTGATCATTGGAGAGAAAAAGTTTAAACCTTGTTCCTGCCATGTTATCATCTCTTTAATAAAAGCTGCTGCTATAGTTTGTATACTTCGTCTTTCTACCCCTTCTTGAACCTACCAGTAGACTCTTTAGATGCCACCTCACTGATCTACCAAGTTCCAGCAGTGGCAATATGGAGGTTATAACTCAAATCAGGGTCCATAACAACATGAAAGTTAATTGAAGTTGTTAATCTTTATGCCATCCATTTATATAATAACGTCTGTTCTAATGAATTACCTCAGTCTTGCAAGCTTCATGTGTTAATGATTTCAAAACCAATTTTCAGAATTATGTCCATGATAACATTCTTTAAGTAAAGGCAGTATCAGATGGGCAATCAAGAGTTCTGGCATGATTAGGAAAGTACATTATGTTTTACTTCCAGTGCCAAATGTTCTTAGAAAACTGCACTTTGTCCTCATTATCCCAATCTCTTGAGAGGACAAGGAAATACAAAGTCTATTATTACAGAAAATTCCAGGTCAATGAGTTCATGGCCTTCTACCGGCAAAACATTTAAAATGTGATGATGTAAATAGTCTACATCATTGATCAAACGAAAATTAAAGAGTATTTCTTTTGCTGATGTAAAGATTTATTTAATCATCTCAAAAATTATCATCTGGAAGCGGATCACCAAAATAAATTAAATTATACGGTTGTCCTTCACTTAATCTCTGCAGATTTAAGTTTGTAGAAGGAGTTCCCTTTAATCTCTAATTACATACGAAAATTGGATCAGTGGCACTCCCTTGATATTACTGGCATTCATTTCCTTGACTGGTTTCCAGGTGCTTCTGCAATAAGTTCAGTTCACAGTTTGCAGGGCAAATGAGGACATAGTGCCATTTATTTTATTGGCATGCTAAATTAATGTAAAGATTTCCTCTTCTGATAAAGATTATCATTCATGCAGTTAGTTGATATTGTTTTTTTGTGAATCATCTCAGCAAGGATATACCCTGACTTATTCATGTTCAAATAGCTCTATTAAAATCATATCTTAGTAGAGCAGTAAATCTGCCTTCAATGGTTTTAAGTTCTAAGCTTAAATGTAAAAGTTAATATTATCTTTACATTTTATAATGTGAACTAAATATGGTCCCAGTGTACTTCCAAGCAGGAAAGTCATAGTGTATTATATTATTATAGTACTTTAGATAAACTTTAATTCAGAAGTGCATATTCTTTGGGCAATATGAGTACAGATATTGTATTTGTATTACGATTCTACATAGGTTTCATAATTGGTTCAAGATGCTCAAGACTGTGAAATGGATCACAAATTTCTAAAGTAGTTTAAAGCAAGTGTGATAAAAAGCTGACAATCAACAAAATTTATTCAGGCTTAAATTCTAGCACACCACAGAGAAGATGCTATATCGCATCAATGAGGCAAAGATGAGATTTCAATGTGATCTTTCTTGTCCAATTGAAAAAATACAATTGACTTTGGAGTAATAGCTCATCTCCAACATGACATTTCTGTAGGGCAGCACTACAGCACTGGAATGCCAGCTTAGATTGGTTGTTCAAGTCTTTGGTGTGGAACTTAAAACTCCAACCTTGTGACTCAAATGTGAGAGTCAATCACTGAGCCAAAGCTGACATTTATTAACAGACATATGTTTTGTAAAACATTTCTCAACTCAGTATTTTTCTTTAACAGAAACATTAAAATAGCACATAGCTGAAGTCATACCTAAACCATTAAACTTTTGACAACTAATAGTGCCAAATGTTTTCTCTAGTTTATAAAACCTAATAGAATTTGACAATTAAAAATAAATGTTCAGCTCTGAATCTAGCATATTTTTATAATACGCAACCTGAAACAATTTGGGGCACCCGGCTGTGGGAAGGTGGCTTTGTGGCTCTGCTCATCCCTGAGATAGGGAAGGTGGGTGTTTTAAAGAGGAAACAAAGATTCTGTGTACATGAGGATCACGGGGGTGGCTATGCAAAGAGAAGTGCTAACTTGTATTCTTGCTTACATGATGAAATATGTTCTTTATACATAACCATGTGTTAAGTTTAGCACAGAAGACTTTGAAAGTTTTCTGACCATGTACTATCCCAGGTCTTTTCCAACTACTTTAGCACTGTCAAGAAGTCTGCAATTGTTTAATGTGTTGAGGGCAAGTTAAGAAATAACAGCAGAAAAAAACTTGCACCATTTTAATTTAAAAACAAGCGTTACTTGCTCGACTAAATTACAGAGTCAGATGCATCAATTTACAACTCCAGGAAAATTGTAGTTAATCAGCAATTGATGCTAATTGCATCGTAGGATAAATTCAAATTAAGGCAATTCACAATTAGGAGCAAAATTATGTGTTAAAACCAGACCCTGAAACAGGGATGTCTTAGTGGCACAGCACCCATTTATTTTCATCTTTTCACCAAAATAACCCCTGGATCTTTTAGGTTCAGATATTTTTGGAAATGCAAAGACTGATTAGGGATAGTCAACATGGCTTTGTGCGTGGGAAATCATGTCTCACAAACTTAATTGAGCTTTTAGAAGAAATAACAAAGAGGATTAATGAGGGCAGAGCAGTGTAGGTGGTCTGAATGGACTTCAGTAAGGCACTCGACAAGGTTCCTCCTGGTAGACTGGTTAGCAAGGTTAGATCACACAGAATAGAGGGAGAACTAGCTATTTGGATACAGAACTGGCTTGAAGGTAGAAGACAGAGGATGGTGATGAAGGGTTGCTTTTCAGATTGAAGGCCTGTGACCAGCATTGTGCCACAGGAGGTATAGTTATTAAATTTGCAGATGACACCAAAATTGGAGGTGTTGTGGATAGCAAAGAAGGTTACCTCAGAGTACAACAAGATCTTGATCAGATGGACCAGTGGGCCAAGGAGTAGACAGATGGAATTTAATTTAGATAAAGGTGAGGTGCTGCATTTTGGAAAGGCCAGTCAGAACAGGACTTATACACTTAATGGTAAGGTCCTTGGGAGTGTTGCTGAACAAAGAGACCCTAGAGTGCAAGTTCATTGTTCCTTGAAAATGGAGTTTCAGGTAGAGAGGATAGTGAAGAAGGTGTTTAGTATGCTTGCCTTTATTGTGCAGTGCACTGAATGTAGGAGTTGAGAAGTCATGTTGCGGCCATATGAGACATTTGTTAGGTCACTGTGTGCAATTCTAGTCTCCCTGCCAGAGGAAGGATGTGGTGAAACTTGAAAGGGTTCAGAAAAGATTTGCAAGGATGTTGCCAGGGTTGGACGGTTTGAGCTATAGGGAGAGGCTGAATAGGATGGGACTATTTTCCCTGCAGCATCGGAGGCTGAGGGGTGACCTAATGGAGGTTTATAAAATCATGAGGGACACGGATGGAATAAATAGACAAGGTCTTTCCCCCAGGATGGGGACTCCTAAACTAGAGGACATAGGTTTAACGTGAGAGGGAAAAGATTTAGATAGGACCTAAGGGGGAACTTTTTCACGCAGAAGGTGGTACCTGTTTGGAATGAGCTGCCAGAGGAAATGGTGGAGGCTGGTACAATTATGATGTTTTAAAGCCATCTGGATAGGTATACGAATAGGAAGGGTTTAGAGGGATATGGGGCAAAAGATGACAATTGTTTAGGATGTCTGGTCAGCATGAATGTGTTAGACTGAAGGGTCTGTTTTTGTGCTGTATGTCTCTATGACTCCATGATTGTCTCACTGATTGTTCCTAGGTATAGTCTCAATGACCAATACTCAGGTTCTCCATCCCCAGGGTGCATGAGTATCGGTATAACTTCCTACTCAAGTCAAGCAGGAAATCGTCTCTCTTTGCTACTTATTCACAATAATAAGAGTGCTATACCAGTGGCTCTGCAATTGTAAAATTACCTTGGCAAATGATACATTTATTTTGGTACTGACAGTCACATAGCACTGGAATCTTAGGCAATCAGAGTTACAAAAAAGACTGACATGGAAAGTAGCAACAATACACAGAAATTGATAAAGACAATAGTAAGACGATAGTTCTTCAATTTTGTGTATTTTTTCAGAACATTAGTTTCCATAATGATTGTCACTAGTGTTTTATTTCAAGATTCACTCCTTTCAGAAATTGGTGATTTGATTGATTTAAAGAAAGGAATTTTTAAAATTTAAACCTGAAACAGCATAATGGCTAGCTGGTAATTTATCCCAGAGAGGGGCACAGGATTCATCCTTTCCGTGTCTGTCAGTCTCACAAAACACTTCCAGCACCACTCCACCATCTCTCCTCAACTCCTTCCCAGCACAATTTCTACAGGTCTCTGCACTAGCTTTATTGATCACATGCAAACCAGTTTCCTGTTTGTATACATTCAAAACAGACAACGAATGCATGTTGAAACTATGTTAATAACTACTTGGAGAAATCTTGAGGAAAGCTGAGATGGGAGATGGAAATGCCAGTCCTGTGAAGCAAGTTTAGTGTTAAGGTATATTGTTGGACTAGAGCACAGAGGATTTAATTCTGCTAATGGCCAATGGTAGACTGGAAGGGAATAAACTCAATGCTAATACTGAGAGCAAATTAGAAAATATTTCTTACATTATATTAAAACAACGACTACACTTCAAAAGTACTTCATTGGCTACTATATAGTTTGAGGCAACAGTTGATGCTATAAAGACCTGTATCAGTGAAATATAGATTCCTTCTGATTTACTGCAGTCTAGTTTCTACAAAATGGGCACTGGTTCACCTTTAAACTGTTGTTTCCCAAACCCTACATTTCAATAAGCAGACTGTTTTGTTTTCGGTATCTGCATTTTGTCTAATTTGGTTTGCTGAACTGGTTTTTTTGGTTTGCCAAACTGTGTAATTTCATAACTATGTAGGGCTGTCACTCCAATCACATTGTGCGATGATTATGTCACAGCCACTTTCGAGGGAAACCAGTAAGTAACCTTGCTGCCTTGTAGAGTGAATACCTTGTACAATAAAGCTTCTGCTATTTTTTAACACTTCAGTCCCCTATCCTTCTTGAAATATGACACAAGAAGAGAACTGGCAACAAGGATAAAGTCTGCTTTGAGATCCACTAGGTCAATCCACTGATTTAATGAAAAATGTCATGGTCCTAACTTAGACCTTGGAAGTATACAGCAAAAGAAGAAATCAAAAGACACCATCATTGCAATAATGCAGGTACAGTCAGTAAAAAACAATAATTCACCCAGGGAAGAGAAATAAACGTTTTAACCTCCTGAACAGTGTGGTACAGAGACAGAAGTCAAAGCTCAACAAGAAATAGTAAGAATCCTGGAGAGCCGTTCTTCACAAAAGCATTGGTGATTGTTGAAAGGTTCAAGTTCCATAAATGCAACCAACATAGTCTTCAATCAAGCAACATCCCTTTACGGCCACTATGTGCTGAAAGTTCTGTGGTGTTACATCAGTTGACCTTGCATTTTAGTTTGAGGTCGGTTTAAAGCACTAAGAACACACATAGTGCCCAAAAAGCAGCAGTACCAACTGCCATAGTCTTGAAGCTATATTGTCAGCTCAATCATCTTTAATCCTGACACCTAAGGTGTATATGTTATAGCAGTATGAACTCCTTGCAAGGCCAGCAGAGCATGACCACAAAAAGGACAAGTAGTAAAATCCTGCTGCTCAAGACACTTCAGATTTTCCAGCGCTTCTTAGGCCTTGGTTATAAATTGGAGTTTTAGGCCCATGTATTGTGCCAACAGTCATATCCAAAACTGATCTCAGAATCTGACAAAATAGATTATTGAGAGGAAATTACAGTTTTGACAGAAATTCTGCCTCCAAATGTAGTCAATTGCACGTAGGACTTTTCTTGTACTACTCTATAGGGACTGCAGTAGCTATGAGAGTTTATATGTTGCAATTCATCTTTCCTCGCTTGGTTTTGCATGGTGCCATCCCAGATAGTTTTCTATTTTTATTTGACATTGAATATGTGTGGAATTTGAATTTTTGCCAATTACAACAGCATTCAATTGCAGTCATGTGAGTTGTTGCCAAACCAACCATCAGGTAATGTGCACACCTCATTAAATTGCAAAACTTTAGCACAATGACTTAAGTGTCATGCCAAACAAATACTTTGGGCTGAAAATGAACTTATTCTGGTGAAAGGGGACACACCCAAATGTGTTGATTTGATAAATGATGGACAACTACTGGGAGATATCTATATGGGGGTGGATATAGCTTAAATACATTTCAACCATGATTCAAGGGGGCCAGCGAAAAAATAGGATAAATAGTAGCAGGAAAAGTTATGCTTTTGAAAATTGGCACATGATAAATTTACGGAAGGAAATAAGGAGGATAAACTTCATGGAAGGGGATCAGAAATGAAGATTAAAACAGAATCTGAAGGTCAGTGGAAAATATACCTGAAAGTACAGACTTTTCTATGCAATAAGAAAGTCAGAGAATTCGTTGGGCTAATTACAGGATGAAAGGGGCCTTCTAATACTTGGAAATAAGGAAAATGCAGAAGTGCTGAACAAGTATTTCTGCTGACCTTATACCAGGGAAGGTGATAACAGGTTTACAGAAGTATCTACAGGCGTTGAAGTTCCACTGTCAAAGGTAAACATTCAACAGAAAAGTTTATTAAAACCATAAAATCTGAATGAGATTAATTGTAGAATAGTGTCCAGATAGCACATACCCAGGAAACTGTGGGTGACTGAGAAGGGGATAATGAAGACACAATCTATCATGTGCTTTTAGTCTTTCAAAAAATATGCATTCTAATTTCCACTAGCATTGCTGGTAGGCAAGACACATCACTGTCAGCTCAAACATGCAAGTCTACTATTCACCTAGGAAAAAAAATCTATTACACTTTCTCGCATTTTAATGAGTATTAATGTTGGAACGAGGTTTTCCAGGTGAATCTCATTGGGCGTGAGTTTCCTGATCAAGGCTGTTAGCCTATGGCCAATCAGGGAGTCCTGGCTGACAGATATAAACAGGAGTCTAAACAAAGTAAGAGAATACTTAATAAATGGCAAGGTACTAAGGACTTTGAAGCCCCAGTTCTCTGTAGGTAGCAGCAAAGATAGTTGAGGTGTTTAAGAAGGAAAAGGGATACATTCCTTTATGAGAATATGAAAGTTGGGAGGTTTTACTGCTGCTATCTAAAATACTGGTCAGACAAGAGTAAAGTAAGAAAAGATAAAAAATAAACAGAAGTCCATCCCCTTCACTGTTTGATCACACAGCATTGCCCTTTGATGTGAAGGACCCTTCACTGTATTTCCTTTCTTCCTGGTGATGGAAATTTGAATAAAGATTTGTGCACCTTGTGTCTTTCACTGTGTCTCACACCTGCACACACACAACATGGGTGTATGATAAAATAAGCACGACCGCAGTTAGGCGGTATTGTGGTGGTTAAAAAAAGAAAAAAAGAGGAAAAAAAACAAAAAAATAATTAAAATAAAAAAGAGTGTCAAAATACACAGGAGTGTCAGAGGTTATGTTCACACCTGAGTGAGTGTAACACTCTGAGGGAGCTGGACCAGTGTTATGTACTACACATGCGTAAATAAAGGGTGACTTGGTGACAGGATACCAGCCTCTGTGGATCCATTTCACTGGATTTACTTTAGATAGTGTAACGACTGACTCCATGCCCACATGAGATTTGGGTTTACTGTCATGATTTCCTAATTCATTTTTTAAAGGAAGCCCATTTCTTACTGATGTGTACTGATGATCTCTTCACATGTGGACACATTTTGCATCTCTTATAGCAATTCCTTTCCTATCCCCAAGCACAAAAATATTACCTTCACTCAGTCCTGTATCACATCACAATCAAAACATAGGGATCCAATTTTTTTTATCCCTCCACGTAGATGACCATTACTATTCCAAATGCCATCAGGTCAGACAAATGTTCTTGGCTTGTGATGGTAGGCTTGAAAGCATTGGGGGCCTGGGAAAATAGGGAGGGATCAGATCAAGTTATAAAACCTAATCATCAGAAAGAGAAATAAACAAACAGAAGTCTATCCCCTTCACTGTTTGATCACACAGCATCGCCCTTTGATGTGAAGGGCACTGCTTGTCACAGGCCACTCAGGTGTTTCCTTTCATCCTGGTGGTGGAAATTTGAATAAAGATTCATGCACCTTGTGTCTTCCACAGTGTCTCATACCTGCACACACACAACATGGAGAAAAAAAATAAACAGGAGTCTTAAGGGCACTGCTTATCACTGGCCACTCGGGTGTTTCCTTTCTTCCTGGTGGTGGAATATAAATAAAGATTTATGCACTTGTTGTTCTTCTTCACTATGTCCTAGACCTGCACACACATGGGTGCTGGGGAAAATAAGCACCAACGCTATTAGGCAGTAATGTGGGGGAAAATAAAGAAAATAAAAAAAGAGCAGGTGTGTCAAGACATCAAAAAGAAGTGTGAACAGGAGTCTCTGCACTGTTTCTTATCTAATTGGACTGTCTTGTATGTATTTGTTACTGCTTCCTCTATAATGACTGAAAGTAGGATTTGAGGTTCGCCCTCATTTTCCTGAAAACCAGTTGAACGGTGGACTTTGGGGTCTGGCTTTGCTGCTCCTCTCCTTTGTAAATTGCTATTTCTCTGTATACAGCTCTTAATGTTAATTGTTTTTAAACTGTACTGCTTAATAAAATAAAAAATAACAGGAGTCTCAGGGATTCTTCTCACTTTATGGACGGAATACTTGAACCTATGAAATGGCAAGTAAAATTTTAAATTGCAATGTCAATTTAGTACAAGACAATCTTGATAAATGAGTTGAAGCTCCAGCTGACCAGAGGATCATTGAGCAGTTATTTGTCACTTCAAATAGCTGTTAATGTTTGGTAAAGAGGCTGCACATCATTTTCATGACTGGAGTTGTCCTTAAGCCTGTCCTAACAGCAATCAGCTGGTTTGGAGTGAGTTCAGCATCAATGTCAAGTTCAAACATACTTAAAGGGATATCCACCAGCAGCTCATATTCACTCTGTACTGACACTAAAGTTTGACAGCTGGTGAGTGAATCAATAAACTAGACAGCAATCTTTTACTTGCTACTAAATTTATTTATAATATTACAAAGGTCTGCCTCCTCCGAACCAACACCCAGTGACCAATGTCTCTTTAATTCTGTGCAAGATACTTAATCAATTAATGCCCTTTCCCAGTAAATTTGTAATCTCAATAATACAATTAAACTATAAATAGAGACCCTTTTCTTCCTTCAGATTTAAACTTCATAACGTACAAACAATATAGAGAGTCTGTGTTTAACATTGCCTCTTTTTGGGATCATTTCACTTTAACATTGCGAAAACCAGAAATCTAAGTAAATGTCGTGAGATTCCTTTTAATGTTGTTTACTGCAGTACCTTACCCGGTCTTTTGGTGCCATTTGACACACCCACTCTCCTCAGACTTGAAGCTGCTCCAATCCTTCCAAATTGCAGCCTTTCCCCCACCACACTATTATTTGACGATTTCACCAGGGACCCCTGCAGCAACCAGATCACACACTGCCTGCAGGAGCCACTGCCCCTACCCCGCACCCCCCCAGCTACAATGTATCCTGCTACCCCACCTTCACAAGGCCATTCAGCCAAACATGCGCCCTGGACCTGCACAGACACAACAGTGCTGCCCTGACTAATATAGCCATTTATAGGTCGGTAGGAAGACAATCAATACAATCAGCATCAGTTTGGATAAAGACTAGGGCCAAGCATTGCAGCACCAGCTGCTACAGAAATGAGGCCAGGAGAATAAGAAGGGAAAAAGAGATTTCATTTATATGGTTCCTTTCACAACTTCAAGATATCCCAAAACACTTTACAAACAAGTAAATGTTTTGGAGTGTAATTAGTATTGTAATGTAGAAAATGTGATGACATTTGTGCAAAGAAAATTCCCACTAAGAGCAATATGATAATGGACAAGTAATGTATTCATCGAGGGATAAATACTGGCCAGAACACCATAAGACCATGAGGCCACAAGATCTAGGAACAGAATTAGACCATTTGATCATGGCTGACATATTTCTCAACCTGATTCTCTTGCCTTCTCCTTGTAACCCTCGATACTTTTATTAATCAACAAACTATCAATTTCTATCTTAAACACACTCAATGACTTGATCTCTATAGCCTAATGCAATAATGAGTTCCACAGATTGAGCACCCTATGGCTGAAGAAATTCCTCCTCATCTCAGTTCTAAGGTTGACCCTTCACCCTGAGGCTGTGCCCTCAGGTCCTAGTCTTTCTTCCTGCTGGAAACATCTTCCTCATGGACACTCTATCCAGGCCTCTCAGTATTCTGTAAGTTTCAAATCCTCAACTGCTCCTCTTATGATAGGCCTTTCTTCACCTTGTAAACCTCCTCTGGACCGGCTCCAATGCCAGCACATCCTTCCCTAGATATGAGGACCAAAACTGCTCATTCCAAAGGTGGTCTGAACAGAGCCTCTGCTCTTGTATTCAAACCCTTTTGGAATGAATGCTAACATTGCATTTGCCTTCCTAACTGCCAAATGAACCTGCAGTTAACCTTTACTGAGCCCTTAACTAGGACTCCCAAGTCTCTTTGTGCTTTCGAAAGCGTTTTCCTGTTTAGTATATAGTCTACACCACTACTCTTACTTGCAAAGTGCATAACCTCACAATTTTCCACACTGTATTCCATCTGCCACTTCTTTGCCCACTCTCCTAGCCTGTCCAAGTTCTTCTATAGCCTGCTTCATCGACACTACCCACCCCTCTGGCTATCTTTGTTCCATCTGCAAACTTAGCAACAATATCCCCAGTTCCTTCACCAAGATCGTTAATGCATAACGTGAATAGTTGTGATCTCAACATTGACCTCCTTAGAAGAATTCTAACAGATTTGTCAGGCATGACCTACCCTTGACGAAGCGGTACTGACTATGCCCTATTTTACTATGCTCTTCCAAGTACTCCACAATCTCAACTCTCAAATCCTCCCAACATAAGAGATCAGGCTAACCGTCTGATAGTTTCCTGTCCTCTGTACCCCCACCCTTCTTAAACAGGAATGTAGCGTTATCCATTTTCCAGTGCTCCAGGACTCTTGTTCCTGAAATCAGCATCGGTTTGGATAAGGATTAAGGCCAAGCATCGCAGCACCAGCTGCTACAGAAATTCCTCACGTAATTCCTGAAATATCGCCACCAATTTAGGGTGTAGCCTTACCATATATCAAAGAAGTTTCAGAAATGACAGCTAGATTACTGAGATCCCTCGGAATCCTAGCACACAAACCCCCAACACTCAAACAAAAACTAACAAACTTAAAAGACCCAGTACAACCCATGGACAAAAGCAATGTCATCTATAAAATTCCATGCAAGGACTGCCACAAACACTACGTAGGACAAACAGGAAGAAAGTTAGCCACCAGGATACATAAACACCAGCTAGCCACAAAAAGGCATGACCCTCTCTCCCTCATAGCCCTACACACGGATGAAAAAAAAACCACCATTTCGACTCGGACAACACATTTATCCTGGGACAGGCTAAGCAAAGACTTGCCAGAGAATTCCTAGAGGCCTGGCACTCCAACCACAACGCCATAAACAAGCACATAGATCTAGATGCCATCTATCAACCCCTCAGAAAACAAACGGGAAATGACATCACCACAAATCCCAGGAACCCCATCCAGGAGAAAGATATAAATAGAAAGCAGGAGACAACAGCTTCGATTCAGTTTTAGATTAGATTAGATTAGACTTACAGTGTGGAAACAGGCCCTTCGGCCCAACAAGTCCACACCGACCCGCCGAAGCGCAACCCACCCATACCCCTACATTTACCCCTTACCTAACACTATGGGCAATTTAGCATGGCCAATTCACCTGACCCGCACATCTTTGGACAGTGGGAGGAAACCGGAGCACCCGGAGGAAACCCACGCAGACACGGGGAGAACGTGCAAACTCCACACAGTCAGTCGCCTGAGTCGGGAATTGAACCCGGGTCTCTGGTGCTGTGAGACAGCAGTGCTAACCACTGTGCCACCGTGCCGCCCTATAAAGGTTGGAGATCGCTACTCATGATGTTACCTAGCCAGGTAATGAAATGTCTGGATATCAAACCTACAGCTCAGCGAGCAAACCTACACCCTAAACCTCAACCTGAGCTACAAACCTTCACAAACCTTGCGATCACCACCAATGCCTCCACAATCTTGTCAGCTATCTCCTTCGGAACCCTGGGGTGTAGTCCATCCAGTCTGGGTGATTTATCCACCTTCAGACTTTTTAGCATTCCCAGCACCTCCTTAGTAATGCCCACTACATTCACCTCTGTCCCCTGACTCTGGTATATAGCAGGGAACAGTCACCTGCTCTGAGGAAGGGTCACTGGACCCGAAAGGGTAACTCTGATTTCTCTCCACAGATTCTGGATTAGTGGTGCTGGAAGAGCACAGCAGTTCAGGCAGCATCCTAGGAGCAATAAAATCGACGTTTCAGGCAAAAGCCCTTCATCAGATACTGCCAGACCTGCTGAGCTTTTCCAGCAATTTTGTTTTTGTTTCTGATTTCCAGTGTTTGCTGTTCTTTTGGTTTTTATTTGCCAAATAAATAAAGTGACAAAAGGAAAACTGGAGACAGCTCTTATGAAGCGAATTGATACACAAAGTGATCCTGAGATTTATGCATCACTTTCAGAAATGATTTCCATGGATTATCATGCAGTAAAAGATTTACTCTTGATACATATGAATTAGTTCCTGAGGAATACAGATAAACATTTCAAAACACAAAGAAACATCCAGGACAATGCCTACATTGAATTTGAAAAGGTAAAGTGAACTAAATTTGACTATTGGATACAAACATTAGGAGTAAGTGTCATGTTTCAACTTCTGCAGGAAAGTATGTTCTTAGCAGAAATTAAAAATTCTCTTCCTCCAGTATTTAGAATTCGCAATGTTGAAGACAGAAGGGTTGCAACAGTTAGACAGACAGCAGAGATGGCTGATGATGAACTGGTTCATAAAACAAACCTCTTTTTGTCATTGCCATAAATGCGATAAAGATTGAAGGTGAGAGTGTGACAGGAAGACAAGTAGCTCATACAAAGAAGAGGCAACTGAAAATAACCTGTGAATTTATCCTTAGATCAGCAAGGAAGGTATTAAGGGTGAAAGTGAAAGTCAAAGACCTGTTTCCATTTAAAAACAGTTTGCATATTCACTCAGTATGCTAGAAGTTGTGTGGAACTCAACACGGGACTTATTGATGTTCCTGAACCTGGAAAGAAAACACAATATATGAAATTGTCGCTTAAACCCTAAGTATGAGACTTAAGATGAGCACTGCTGTAAGTGCATGAATTGTGAGAGCTATAAAAGGATTATTGTTGAGGAGAATTAACCCCTACTCATCAAATGGTGAAACCAACTCCATAATCCTCTATGATGGATTATATGTCTACATTCCTGGACAGACTAATGGGAGCCTGCAAAATAGCACAGGAGCAATTAAAACCTTTTCAAGTGCAGATGAAGGAATGGGCAGATAAGCAGTCTAAAACCTGAGCATTTCATACAGGAGCCCAGACAGTCATGAAGAGATGAAGTTGTAATACTTTTAAAGGTCAGTCTTATGAAAGCAAGATTCAGTTGCTCACTCAGGTAATAAATATGGGTTAGTGAAGTTAATTATCTGAGTGACACTCCAGATCACAAGAAGAAGAATCAATTGTGCAAAGATATCACAGTAGCGAGAAGCAAGCATGTCATACATTAAGAACAGTGAAAGATGACAAAAAGATTGTCGATGAGGTAGACGTAACATAAACGATTCACATTTTGAACTTCTTACTATGTGATTTGCTCATACTGAAAAGGTAGGGCAGTTAGTCTCCTTATTCTCCTATTTAAGGGAAGGACAACTGAAGTATCTAATGAGGTTACTTATGGAATTTAAAGAAGAAATAAATCAGAGTGTACGACTTTAGCCAGGCTTGAGGTCCAAAGTTTGTGAGAAGATTTGGAGCTCGGGTGCTCGTTGTTGTGGATCTGTTCCCCGAGCTGGGAATTTGTGTTGCAGACGTTTCGTCCCCTGTCTAGGTGACATCCTCAGTGCTTGGAAGCCTCCTGTGAAGTACTTCTGTGCTGTTTCCTCCGGTATTTATAGTGGTTTGTATCTGCCACTTCCGGTTGTCAGTTCCAGCTGTCCACTGCAGTTGCCGGTATATTGGATCCAGGTTGATGTGCTTATTGATTGAATCTGTGGATGAGTGCCATGCCTCCAGGAATTCCCTGGCTGTTCTCTGTTTGGCTTGTCCTATAATAGTAGTGTTCTCCCAGTCGAACTCATGATGTTTGTCATTTGAGTGTGTGGCTACTAAGGATAGCTGGTCGTGTCGCTAGTTGGTGTTCATGGATGCGGATCGATAGCTGTCTTCTTGTTTGTCCTATGTAATGTTTTGTGCAGTCCTTGCATGGGATTTTGTACACTACATTGGTTTTGCTCATGCTGGGTATCGGGTCCTTCGTCCTGGTGAGTTGTTGTCTGAGAGTGGCTGTTGGTTTGTGTGCTGTTATGAGTCCTAGTGGTCGCAGAAGTCTGGCTGTCAGTTCAGAAATGTTTTTGATGTATGGTAGTGTGGCTAGTCCTTTGGGTTGCAGCATGTCCTCATTCCATTGTCTTTCCCTTAGGCATCTGTTGATTAAATTGTTGGGGTATCCATTTTTGGCGAATACATTGTATAGGTGTTCTTCTTCCTCTTTTTGCAGTTCTGGTGTACTGCAGTGTGTTGTGGCCCTTTTGAACAGTGTCTTGATGCAACTTCTTTTGTGTGTGTTGGGGTGGTTGCTTTCATAGTTTAGGACTTGGTCTGTGTGTGTGGCTTTCCTGTATACCTTCGTGGTGAATTCTACGTTCGGTGTTCTCTGTACCATCACGTCTAGGAATGGGAGTTGGTTGTCCTTTTCTTCCTCTCTAGTGAATCGGATTTCTGTGAGTGTGGCGTTGATGATCCGGTGTGTGTTCTCGATTTCTCTATGGCTTGAGGTCAATACTATATAGGGGAATCAGTACCAATAAAGCAACATTCTCATCATATCTAGAGAAAGAGTCTCAGGTGAAAATGAAGATTCAATACATGTTAGAAAATCATTTCATTGAATCCATCAAAGCAGTTGGATTTTTAAAAATAGTGTAGTCCCTAAACCTGGTAGATCAACTAGATTGTGCATAGTTTACAGGAAAGTAAACGGCATAACAATGAAAGAATCATATTCAATTCCTCAGTTAAAACACTGTATTCATAGGGTTGTCATTGCCTTAGTCCTTACGAAGATTGATACTGGCAAGTAAAGTTGACATTTAGAGTGAAGGAGTATCAACTTTTGTTGCATCAAATATGTTATAGTAATACTGAGTAATGCCATTCTGATCTTTCGAAAGACTCTCAAACCATGTCAGAACTAGTATTTCTAAGAGTGTGTTATCACAACTCACTGGGGTTGATAGAAAACATGCACTGAGCAAGACTGTATTATGAGTAATTAAACTGCAGCTATCGGTGAAGAGTTATAAATTATCAGCATATAACACTAGTAGGTAAAACACTAACCCCCTATTTAACTCCCCCTTTACACACACAAACAAGTAGATGTAGATAGGAGAACATGAGGACTGCAGATGCTGGAGATCAGAGCTGAAAAATGCATTGCTGCAGCAGGTCAGGCAGCATCCAAGGAGCAGGAGAATTGACGTTGCGGGCATAAGCCCTTCTTCAGGAATCCATAGGGACAAGAACACATGGACAGAGGGAAAACTGGGAAAGCAGTCTTTCTTCACAACTTTTTTTGTTTATTCGCTGGTGGAGCATAAGTGTCACTGGCTGGTCAGTATTTATTACCTGTCCCTAATTGCCCTTGAAAAGCTGATTAGAAGGTTTCTTCTTGGCCTTCCTTTTCCAGATGGTTCCACTGGTTTGCAAGAGGCACAGGGTGACTGGTTAGCTTATAAAATGTCCCTGACTAATCATTAAAAGGCACAATTTATAGCAACTGCTGAAGGAAAGATAAATTGGCTTTCTTCAGGTTTAAACTGGGGTTGGACTGCAGAAAACAGAGAGACAGCTGATGAACTGGTGGAGATTTTATCACTTCTCTCTATCTTGTATCCAGTCTTAAACTCATCAGTTCCCTGAGAACCAGTCACACGGTCGTCTGTGGGCAAAAGCCATTTATCAATGATTAACTGGTCACTAGTCCATAGGCCAAAATAACATTTTGTTGTGAATAAATCCTGCAACCGAATACCTCTTGGGTCTAGTCGCCTGCAAACTAAACTTCAATTATTACATGATCAAGCAATGTTTCAATTATGCTTATTTTTCAAGACATACAATAACCCTTGCAAACTACTGGTTTTAAAACCAGTTCTTTCTCATTCATTTCACAATTTAAAAAATCATAAGTACACACCGTCTTTACAGTGATTTGCTTAGATGATATATTCATATGCAGCAATGGCCAGGAAGAACATATAAAACAATTAGAAGCCTGATTTCAACAATCACACTTAGCTGACATAGTGCGAAGTCTTGCCAAGAGTGAGTTTTTGAAAGCACAAAGAAATTCTAATTTACAATGATTATAATCCCTTGACTTCTGTAGAAATGATTAAGAATAAAACTAGCTAATGGTTTTGGTGAAATTTGCTAAGTCAGCTTTTTAACGTAAAAATTGTTCATATTGTCAAGAAGAATAATACAATTGCTCAGCCATTATCAAGTATGATGAGGAGGTGCCAATGTTGGACTGAGATGGACACAGTTAAAAATCACATGTCACCAGGTTATAGTCCAAAGGTTTATTTGAAAGTACAAGGTTTCAGAGCTACACTCCTTCATCAGGTAGCTACCTGATGAAGGAGCAGCGCTTTGAAAGCTTGTACTTTCAAATAAACCTGTTGGGCTATAATCTGGTGATATGTGATTTTTAACAAGCAAGAATCACAATTGCATTGGGATTGTTTACAGATTAAAAGGTGACAGGAAACTCAATAGATTTTGTATGAAGAGTGAATGAGAGGAATGAATATAAATCTAATTTTTTGTGTTTTATATTTTATATGTCTTCATGTCTACATCATAAGTAAATACATTTGGAAGTGATGTTCCATTTCTCCAAGGATGGAGCACATTGAGAATTTACAAGACTAAACATTTGACACTTTCTGGAATAAAAGGTGTTATTAGCCTTATTTAATGGAATACTTGTCTTTGGAAGACATGATTTGGAGATGCCGGTGTTGGACTGGGGTGTACAAAATTAAAAGTGATTTTTGTCTTTGGAAGAGTCCATGATGCTCCTCTGCTGATGGTTGCTTTGCTGATTTCGATTTCAGTTTGAAAAACCCAGGGAGTCAGAAAGGAGAAAGGAAGGCGACAAAAAGGAGCAGTGAAACACCAGGTTATCTCTTTCTCTTTCGGCTAGTTGACATTTAGGAAACGGACGATGTCCATACCACAGTACTCTGACTGCATTGCAGCCCCTGAAAAACTAACCTATGACCACTATCCAAAGACTTGGATCCATTTGATTTTCAATTGATCTTTGTTTAAAAGATATCCCGTCAATATAAATAAGAAAGTCATAGAGATGTACAGCATTGAGACAGACCCTTTGGTCCAACTTGTCCACACCGACCAGATATCCCAACCAAATCTATAACTGCTTTCCGATAACTACCATTATTGCACCCCCTTGCTGTTGTAAATTCCTCACTGCATCTAATGGTTGCTCCAACCAATTCATTTGATCTGATAGGATTCACAGCCAACAGCATTTATTGCAGATATAATCCTCAGTAACACGTAAACTCTCCCTAAACTCCCACATCTGACAGAAAGAGCATATCATTTTACTAAGGGCCATTTTTGCTTCTTTCAATCTGCAGTCCTAGAAAATTGCACTGTCTGATTCCTCTACAAAACACTGCTCCAAGCTAGATAAATCTCTTGATTAAACTTAAAATATAAGCTATAGCTATTAATTTAACCTGGGGCAGTGTTTGTAGAGGAATAAGACGGTGTTATTTTCTGGGTCTGTAGATTGTGAAGGAGCAAAAATGGCCTTTGCAGTGATATGTACTTCTTGTCAGATGTGGGAGTTTAAGGGTGACTGCGGATTATATCTGCCATAAATGCTGTTGGATGCGAATCTTATCAGATCGAGTGGATCAGTTGGAGAGACAGATAGAAGCGATGAGGAATTTGCAACAGCAACAGTATGTGATGGATGGCAGTTATAGGAAGGGGGGGAAGTCTCAGATACAGTCACATAGGTGGGTTAACTCGAGGAAGGGTGAGAGAGGTCGGCATCTAGGGCAGGAGTCTTTTGTGGATATACCCATATCAAACAAATATGCTGATTTGGAAAATGTAGGGGGTGATGGATTCTCAGGGGAACATAGCACGAACAGCCAAGTTCCTGATATTGAGACTGGCTCTAATGCAACGAGGGGTACGTCGGCTTCCAAGAGATCAATTGTGTTATGGGATTCTGTAGTCAGGGGTACAGACAGATGTTTCTGTGGCCAGCAGAGAAAAAGCAGAATGGTGTGTTGTTTCCCTGGTGCCAGGATCAAGGATGTCTCAGAGAGGGTGCAGAATGTTCTCACAGGGGAGAGGGGCCAGCAAGAGGTCATTGTCCACATTGGAACCAACAATATAGGAAGGGTAAAGGTTGAGATTCTGAAGGGAGAGTACAGAGAGTTAGGCAGGAATTTAAAAAAGAGGTCCTCAAGGGTAGTAATACCTGGATTACTCCCAGTGCTACGAGCTAGTGAGGGTAGGAATAGGAGGATAAAGCAGATGAATGTATGGCTGAGGAGCTGGTATATGGGAGAACGATTCACATTTTTGGATCATTGGAATCTCTTTTGGGGTAGAAGTGACCTGTACAAGAAAGACGATTGCACCTAAATTGGAAGGGGACTAATATACAGGCAGGGAAATTTGCTAGAACTGCTTGGGAGGATTTAAGGTGGGGGGAGGGGGGTGGAGGGTGAGACCCAGGGAGATAGTGAGGAAAGAGATCGATCTGGGACGTGTACAACTGAGAATAGAAGTGAGTAAACAGTCAGGGCAGGCAGGGACAAGGTCGGATGAATAAATTAAACTGCATTTATTTCAGTGCAAGGGGCCTAACAGGGAAGGCAGATGAACTCAGGGCATGGTTAGGAACATGGGACTGGGATACCATAGCAATTACAGAAACATGGCTCAGGGATGGGCAGGATTGGCAACTTAATGTTCCAGGATACAAATGCTACAGGAAGAATAGAAAGGGAGGCAAGAGAGGAGGGGGAGTGGTATTTTTGATAAGGGATAGCATTACAACTGTGTTGAGGGAAGATACTCCCGGAAATACATCCAGGGAAGTTATTTGGGTGGAACTGAGAAATAAGTAAGGAATGATCACCTTATTGGCATTGTAGTATAGCCCCCCCCCCAATAGTCAGCGGGAACTTGAGAAACAAATTTGTAAGGAGATCTCAGCTATCTGTAAGAATAATAGGGTAGTTATGGTTGGGGATTTTAACTTCCCAAACATCGACTGGGACTGCCATAGTGTTAAAGGTTTAGATGGAGAGGAATTTCTTAAGTATGTACAAGACAATTTTCTGATTCAGTATGTGGATGTACCTACTAGAGAAGGTGCAAAACCTGACCTATTCTTGGGAAATAAAGCAGGGCAGGTGACTGAGGTGTCAGTGGGGGAACACTTTGGGCCAGCGACCATAATTCTATTTGTTTTAAAATAGTGATGGAAAAGGATAGACCAGATCTAAAACTTGAAATTCTAAATTGGAGAAAGGCTCATTTTGATGGTATTAGGCAAGAACTCTCGAAAGCTGATTGGAGGCAGATGTTCGCAGGTAAAGGGACTGTTGGAAAATGGGAAGCCTTCAGAAATGAGATAACAAGAATCCAGAGAAAGTATATTCCTGTCAGGGTGAAAGGGAAGGCTGGTAGGTATAGGGAATGCTGGATGACTAAAGAAATTGAGGGTTTGGTTAAGAAAAAGAAGGAAGCATATGTCAGGTATAGACAGGATAGATCGAGTGAATCCTTAGAAGAGTATAAAGAAAGTAGGTGTATACTTAAGAGAGATATCAGGAGGGCAAAACGGGGACATGAGATAGCTTTGGTAAATAGAATTATGGAGAATCCAAAAGGTTTTTACAAATATATTAAGGACAAAAGGGTAACTAGGGAGAGAATAGGGCCCCATAAAGATCAGCAAGGCGGCCTTTGTGTGGAGCCACAGAAAATGGGGGAGATACTAAGTGAATATGTTGCATCAGTATTTACTGTGGAAAAGGATATGGAAGATATAGACTGTAGGGAAATAGACGGTGACATCTTGCAAAATGTCCAGATTACAGAGGAGGAAGTGCTGGATGCCTTGAAACGGTTAAAAGTGGATAAACCCCCAAGACCTGATCTGGTGTACCCGAGAACTCCGTGGGAAGCTAGAGAAGTGATTGCAGGGCCTCTCGCTGAAATATTTCTATCATCGATAGTCACAGGTGAGGTGCCGGAAGACTGGAGGTTGGCTAACGTGGTGCCCCTGTTTAAGAAGGACAGTAAAGACAAGCCAGGGAACTACAGACCAGTGAGCCTGACCTCAGTGGTGGGCAAGTTTTTTTTGGATTAGATTAGATTACTTACAGTGTGGAAACAGGCCCTTCGGCCCAACAAGTCCACACCGACCCGCCGAAGCGCAACCCACCCATATCCCTACATTTACCCCTTACCTAACACTACGGGCAATTTAGCATGGCCAATTCACCTGACCCGCACATCTTTGGACTGTGGGAGGAAACCGGAGCACCCGGAGGAAACCCACGCAGACACGGGGAAAATGTGCAAACTCCACACAGTCAGTCGCCTGAGGTGGGAATTGAACCCGGGTCTCAGGCGCTGTGAGGCAGCAGTGCTAACCACTGTGCCACCGTGCCGCCCACACGTTGTTGGAGGGAATCCTGAGGGACAGGATGTACATGTATTTGGAAAGGCAAGGACTGAGTAGGGACAGTCAACATGGCTTTGTGCGTGGGAAATCATGTCTCGCAAACTTGATTGAGTGCTTTGAAGAAGTAACAAAGAAGATTGATGAGGGCAGAGCAGTAGATGTGATGTTTATGGACTTCATTAAGGCGTTCAACATGGTTCCCCATGGGAGACTGATTAACAAGATTAGATCTCATGGAATAGAGGGAGAACTAGCCATTTGAATACAGAACTGGCTCAAAGGTAGAAGACAGGGGGTGGTAGTGGATGGTTGTTTTTCAGACTGGAGGCCTGTGACCAGTGGAGTCACAAGGATCGGTGCTAGGTCCTCTACTTTTTGTCATTTACATAAATGATTTGAGTGTGAGCATAAGAGGTACAGTTAGTAAGTTTGCAGATGGCACCAAAATTGGAGGTGTAGTGGACAGCGAAGAGGGTTACCTCAGATTACAACAGGATCTGGACCAGATGGGCCAATGGGCTGAGAAGTGGCAGATGGAGTTTAATTCAGATAAATGCGAAGTGCTGCATTTTGGGAAATCAAATCTTAGCAGGACTTATACACTTCATGGTAAGGTCCTAGGGAGTGTTGCTGAACAAAGAGACCTTGGAGTGCAGGTTCATAGCTCCTTGAAAGTGGAGACACAGGTAGATAGGATAGTGAAGAAGGCGTTTGGCATGCTTTCCTTTATTGGTCAGTGTTCTGAGTACAGAGGTTGGGAGGTCATGTTACAGCTGTAAAGGACATTGGTTAGGCCATTGTTGGAATACTGCATGCAATTCTGGTCTCCTTCCTATCAGAAAGATGTTGTAAAACTTGAAAGGGTTCAGAAAAGATTTACAAGGATGTTGCCAGGGTTGGAGGATCTGAGCTACAGGGAGAGGCTGAACAGGCTGGGGCTGTTTTCCCTGGAGCGTCAGAGGCTGAGGGATGACCTTATAAAGGTTTACAAAATTATGTGGGGCATGGATAGGATAAATAGACAAAGTCTTTTTCCTGGGGTTGGGGAGTCCAGAACTAAAGGGCATAGGTTTAGGGTGAGAGGGGAAAGATATAAAAGAGACCTAAGGGGCAACTTTTTCACGCATAGGGTGGTACATGTATGGAATGAGCTGCCAGAGGATGTGTTGGAGGCTGGTACAATTGCAACATTTAAGAGGCATTTGGATGGGTATATGAATAGGAAGGGTTTGGAGGGATATGGGCCGGGTGCTGACAGGTGGGACTAGATTTGGTTGGGATATCTGGTTGGCATGGACAGGTTGGACCGAAGGATCTGTTTCCATGCTGTACATCTCTATGACTCTAGGCTAACTTAACACATATGGCTTATATTTTAAGTTTAATCAAGAGACATATCTTATTAAAACATATAATCAAGAAAGAACTCTACTCATTACTGCAGACTTACAGCAAGATCACACTTAAAAACTATTCACTCACTGTGCTGTGATCACTCCCAAATAGGTTCCTCCAAGACCAGTTGTGAATTCCACTGTTTGTTAATTTTCCCAGATGCACTCTATGAACTCAACAGCAAGGTCATCAGTAATTCAATTTTGTCAACAAACAGCTTGCTGCATTTGAGGAGTCTTCAACCTGTACCCCATGTTTACAAGGAGAAAGTGAGGACTGCAGATGCTGGAGATCAGAGTCGAGAATGTGCTGCTGGAAAAGCACAGCAGATCAGTCAGCATCCGAGAAATGGAAGAATCAACGTTTCAGGTGTAAGCCCTTCATCAGGAAGGCTTATGTCTGAAACGTCGATTCTCCTGCTCTCCGGCTGCTGCCTGACCTATGTTTTACAAACCATGCATCAATAAGGGTGTTTTTCCTTTTTAATTAAATATTATCTCTACAGAATCATTTTTTGTCCTGTGTGTGTTTGAGATTAAAGGAGGATATAGTTCTAGTTCTGGATTATAGTTTAGCTATTAACCAGTTGAGCTATTTGTTATAAGAATAAGTTTTATGATATAAAAACAGATTACCTTGAGTTTATTGAAGAAGCCTAAAAAAAGTCCCCTTTATTCTGCAATGCAGTGCCAAAGGGAAACAACTGGCCATTTTGGTGATCAAATTTAAACATTTACACTAATGGTGTGACTCATAGTGTTTGGGGCTTCATTATCAGCAGATTCCTCCCTTTACAGTTATAGTAATTGATTAGAGCATGACATTCTAAAATAGCATTGCTGGTATGAAACCTGCCTGCTCTGCATATTTTCAGTGAAGTGTAGCTGTTAACTCTTTGACCAAAATGGCATCCAACCTGTTTTGCACCTGATAAATGTATGTGTTTGTGAATGCCATTTTGGATCTCTAATGGCCCACCCAACTCAGTGTTACCAAGCTCAATTTTGTGCCCCTTGACCTCAGATGGAGTTGCTACTGGGCTACATGTAGATAATGAAGAGGAGGGGACAGCACAGATTCTTGCATGGCTAGCTTCTTGATCAGTAGTTGAATAAAGGTCTATGGGCAAAATGTAGGAAAGTGGACATGAGAAATGTTGGATCAGCCATGATTGTATTAAATAGCGGAGCAGGCTCAAGGGACTGAATGGCCTACTCCTGCTCCTATCTCCTATGGTCCACAGTGTTAACTGTAGAGGGCTGGGAAGAAAATATATTGTTGCAGCCGAAAAGCGTAAACACTCTCACTGAGTTGCACAATGAAAGAGAGGTATTTCAGGAGGATGATATACAGGAAAGTCAAGATAATAGGGGAGGGATAGATCAACGTAGATACTTTGATTTGGATTGTGCTGTGGTATAGAAGGGGTACAGACCTGACTGAAGGAATCCAAACATTAATTTAAGATGAAAATGGGCAGAAGTTTGACAGTCTTCAAGGTCTTTGGATGAGTGGTTCATAGAATCATAGAGATGTACAGCACGGAAACAGGCCCTTCGGTCCAACTCATCCATACCGACCAGAAATCCCAACCCAATCTAGTCCCACCTGTGAGCACCTGGCCCATATCCCTCCAAACCCTATCTATTCATATACCCATCCAGATGCCTTTTAAATGTTGCAATTGTACCAGCCTCCACCACTTCCTCTGGCAGTTCATTCCACACACGTACCACCCTCTGCATGAAAACGTTGCCCCTTGGGTCTCCTTTATATCTTTCCCCTCTCACCCTAAACCTGTGCCCTCTAGTTCTGGACTCCCCGAACCCAGGGAAAAGACTTTGTCTACTTATCCTATCTGTGCCCCTCATGATTTTATAAACCTCTATAAGGTCACCCCTCAGCCTCTGACGCTCCAGGGAAAACAGCCCCAGCCTGTTCAGCCTCTCCCTGTAGCTGTTGAAGTGGGGAATACATCTAGAAAATGACAGGGATGTCTGCTGTTTGAATCCGGTTCAGATTGGTTTAGCCAGGGCTGACAGGATCAAGGTGACAAAGACCACTGAATTAGGGGAGTGTGCAATTGGGAAATTGTTCAATGACCTATCCCATTGTATTTGAAATTCCCCATGGTTGTGCATCACAACAGCTGAACGTTTTCACCGAAGAAAACGGATTAACTCTGTAAGTCACAGCGAACAGAGTTTTGGTCGTGGCTTTTACAGGTTTCCCGCAAGTTGATAGTTTAAATATCCTGGACACGAGGTCAGCTGTCCGCTTTGTTAATCAAAGTCAAATGGTAAAACATTGAGCAACGGTGGAGGTGTTCTTTGGAATTTCAAAGCGGACCCTGAGTTCAGACTGACTGATCCACTGCGTGTAGGAAACTCAATTAACAGCCGCTTCTATAATACTTCATTTCCCCTAATTGTGACATTTCACAATTTACAATACCCCGGTTCCCAGTCACTTTCACAATCCCTGGAAACATTTAACCTTCGATTGCACTGGCTACGCCAGGACCTGCAAACATATACTGGATGTTACACCTGACCGGTGCTTTTATTGTATGGTTTTTAATGAAAGATTCTCTGTTGCTGAGAAGTTTACCTCGCAGATTAAAGTTCAGCCTCTTGGCAGCTTTCCAACATCAAATGGCAGATATTCTTTCAGCTTCGATGTGTTTTTTTTCAAAGTTGAAAACAAACGTGGGGTACTTTCTAATTATCTGGTCTGAAGCAACGCCACCAGCTCTCAGTTTAAGATTTGAAATCGTTCCTTCAAACTGCCGAGTTTTAAGTTTTCTATAACTATTTAAGCTGGTGCATATTTCCATAGTCCCTCCCCCTTTTGGGGCTACTCGTTTCTTCGAACAGTCTATACTATAAGTACTGTCTTTGAAGCAGTCAAGACTTGGACCAGCTGCAAAGCGTGCGACTGCCAGAATCAATGGAGGACTATTCCAGCTCCTTTCTAGTTTATACGTGTGTTATCACCGTGCTAGGCATTGTCGCTTTCCTGAGGCTGGTCATGTCTGAACTGCAACTGACTCACCGCCTGATCATTTATGCAATTCTCCTTCTGTTCCTGGAGAGGATCTGTTGCATGTATCTGGCCGGCTTGTCAGGGGTTCTGGTTTTCATTGCTGTATGCTTGCTCGGCTTTCAGTCACTTTCCTCTCCTAAGTTATCTGTGCAGGGAAAGGCTGTGCTCATTACAGGTAAGAGGCACCCTGTTACTGTAAAACACGTGTTTGAATTTCGCAAGTGAATCTTGAGAAAAAAATGCATGCTTTCAAATATTTGTAAATAGAAATGCATTCTGTTATGAGGAGATTATTAGTTCAAATTGTGAATAGACCAGTTTAAATCTTATTAAGTATGCTTCAGTGACTAGCCTCTGGGGTTCTGAAATGATAAAACATGTGTTGCACTGTGTACAATCCTTTTACGTCTGTGGCATACTTCCACAGTGGCAAAAATATTGGGCTGTCTCAGATTCTGTCACTTCCTTCCAAGTGATGCTACGTTTTCCTTATGAAACACCTCAGAGAACGGAGATTGTTTGAGAATGATCATTGTGCTGAAACTTTGGGGCTTCTTCATGCTGTGTTTCTACCCATGTCAAATGACCCATTCTATTTTGTAAAATAAAATGAAGCAAAATTGAAATATTCCATTTTAAAAAATAATCTAATCTCTCCTGGAAAACATTTTGCAGGTTTTCATCACAACTAAATTATTCTGTTGAAGTGGGGAACAAATTTTTAACACGCATATATGATTCTTTTACCAATCTCTTCCCATTTCTCTTGTCCTTTCAATGGCAGAGGACAAATGGGCAAAGTTTTACTAGATCAGCAGGATCCAGACACCAGGGAAAAGGGCAGTCCTCTGCGTCTGCAATTATTGCCTTCACATTCTTTTAATAGAGTATTTCCAGCTATTAACTGTTGTACTAACTCCAGCCTACTAGCTGTCTACAAATCAGCACCAACTCACTCTGAAACCAGTGATTGATGATTACTGTTCATCTGTAAAAGTATGCATTTCACCTCTTTGCTGTATTTGTGGTTCTAAATGAGTAGGTCAAAATGGAACCCTGATAACCAGAATCTGACAAATCTTATTTATTCATAAACCAATGTTAATTTGTAAACTTGTTTCTCTTTAACACAGTAGTGTGGGTGTGAGGAAGTCAGCCACTGCGCTTATGACACAATCAAGTTTGATCTTGGCTGCCTTGCATCTTAAAAAAATGTCAAATGAAGTTTAAAATTAATCTGACTTGAAGTTAATCTATTAATCTAACTGAAATCAACTGTTGAAGGAAGCAAGTTCCAGATTTCAACAAAAGCAAAGGGAAGTACTTCTTTCTAATATCATCCCTGAATGGCTTTGCTCTAATTTTATGATTAAATTCCCTCTTTTTCCCACCACATGAAACAGTTTCACTCTAGCCTGCCCATTTCTTCAGTCATTCTCAACATGTCCATTAGATCTCCCTTTGATCTTCTGTAGTCAAAAAAAATCCTAGTATTCTCATAATTTAACCCAAGAATCCCATTATAAAACTGCAGAATTTGTGCTCTGCCCTCCAAAACTGATGTACAGAACCCATCAGGGTGTGATGCCTAAGAGTGAATGTTATGCTCAAGAAATGGATTAAATAGAGGATTCTACAAATGTAGCAGAACTTTGACTGTCTGGGTTAAATAGGTGGGGTGGCAAAGGGAGATTGGGATGGAGTAGTGAGGGGACATTGATGTGGTGAGGACAAACTAGGCTTAGGGGTATAAGATGGGTGGGGGAGATGGGGTGGTAAGGGGAGACTGGGGGATGCAGGGTGAGGGGAAGCTGTTGTGTTGTGGGATGGTGAAAGGAGACTGTGCTAGGGGTGTGGGATGGTGAGGGGAGACTGTGCTAGGGGTGTGGGATGGTGAGGGGAGACTGGGGTAGGGGTGTGGGATGGTGAGGGGAGACTGGGGTAGCGGTGTGGGATGGTGAGGGGAGACTGTGCTAGGGGTGTGGGATGGTGAGGGGAGACTGGGGTAGGGGTGTGGGATGGTGAGGGGAGACTGGGGTAGCGGTGTGGGATGGTGAGGGGAGACTGGGGTAGGGGTGTGGGATGGTGAGGGGAGACTGGGGTAGCGGTGGTAGATGAGAAATTTGCTTTGTTTTATTTTTACAAATTGCCATTGGTGTTCTTCTCGAACTCCAAGGGCATTACACCCTCCTATATTAATAAATCCTGAATCCGAAATAATAAATAGATCCTGTCAGTAAGTTGATGACTAAATGCTCATTTGGTATTTGTAAATATGTCCTTTTGTGACTGGATTAGTTGATGATAGGGGTGTGCTACAAAGATCTCATTGGTATCCAAGATCTTTGGGGCACAGTGAAGGGAAAGTTCTTCCAGATTGCCATTAACACAACTGCAGATCACCTTGGCAACGGTTAAAAGTTCCACTGACGAAAGGGTCAGGTTAGGACAGACGTTCTGTCTGCTGCTATGAGAACATCAGCTGTCATTAGCATTGTGCAACAGCTGTATCGTTTCTTTTTCAAAATGTGCAGGACAGCCCCACTTGCCAAGAAGACAGCAGCACATTTTAGAGTGTTCCTGAAGTGAGTTGTGTACAGATCCCACTGTTTTTCACAGAAACACCGCCTAGTTTATTCACTTCACTACTTTTTCATCTTCCTCTACTTAAACCATCGTCCTCATTCATTTGATGTTTCAGAGCCAAGGTTTCTTGTTGCTGTAAGTCAGCACACTGCAAACATTTTGGGAAGATTGCCTTTTAGCTATTAACAAATCATAACCACAAATCAACATTTCTCCAAGTCAGCTCATATCATTTTTTTTGTGTTAGTATCGTGTCCTGTAACTTTTTTTTGCTCTACTTCACTGTGGTCTGCAAATCTAATAGGATCAAAATGCAAACCAGAAAATTAAACAACCCTTACTTTGTTCCATTTATTGACTGTACAATAATAATCCCAAGCTGTAGGGGCCTATTCCTGTGGTTAAATGAATCCTGCTTACTTTCTGGGCACATATTTTCTGACATGGAGGTCAGAATAGTCAATTGTAATTTATAAAAATGTTACATGGGATTTTTTGCCATCATTCAAGATGTATGATATTACTACAGTTAATATTACAATAGCTGAATTCATTCAGCACTATACATTTGGAAAAGACTGATGTTCCTTCAAATGTAAGAACATGTGATAAAATAATTGAATTTGTTAAAAAAATTTCAAGCTTTTCAGATGTCAAACTAAATGCGATACCAAATGTTACAGGGTCAACAAATAAAATATCTTTCGCAGACATATCAGAAATGTAAGGCAGAATATACAAGTGAGAACCAAGAGGAATACCGAAGATTTAGCAGGAGGTGAAAAACCAAATAATTGAAGCAAAGAAGAATTAGGAGAAAATACCAGCAGCTAACAAAGAACAATATTAAAATATCCTGTTGGCATATAATAGTAAAAGCGTGATTTAAAAAGGCATAGGACTGATTAGAGACCAAAAGATGGGATTAACACACAAAAGCACTGGTCATAGCTGAAGTGTTAAATGAATACTTTGTATCTGTCTCAAAAAGAGGAGGATCCTGCTTGGGCCATGGTGACAGTGGAGGGAATTCTGTCAGTAAAAAGGTTCAAAATTAATAAAGAAGAAGCCTTAGATAGACTTAAAGTTGACTAGGCACCGGGATGCCATGAGATGCATCCAAGGATTTTGAAATTAGTGGGAGTAGAAATTGGGAGTGAATTGGCCATAATCTTCAGTCTTCCTGGACTTGGGGGAGGTACCAGTAGATGGAAAAGTTGCAAACATTATGGTCTTGATCAAGAGACTTTGTAAGGACAATCCCAGCAATTATGGACCGGTCAGTTTAGCTTAGGGGACAGGCAAGCTTCTAGAAACAATTACTTGGGATAGAATTAGAAGTCATATGGAAAAAAGGAGGTTGATTAACCTCCCTTTAACCTAGCTTGCTGGAGTTTTTTTGAAAAAGTAACAGAAAAGCTCATTGAGGGTAATGCTGTTGCTCTGATATACATAGATTTTCAGAAGGCATTTGACACAGTGCTGCACAACAGACTTGTGAGGGAAGTTAAAGGTCAAGGTATAAAATGAACAGTAGCTTAGTGGATATAAGATTGGCTGAGTAATGGTCACTGGATATTCTTGGTAGATTTGTGGTGGAGTTCCCCAGGGGTCTTCTTGGGAAGCTTGCTTTCCCTGATCTGTATTAATGGGTTTAGTTAGCTGGATGGCTGGTTTGTGATGCAGAGTGACATCAACGGTGCGAGTTCAATTTCTGAACCGGCTGAGGTTGCCATGATGGGTCCTGCCTTCTGAACCCCTCCCCTTGCTTGAGGTGTGGTGACCCTCGGGTTAAGCTGACTTTAGTTGCCTCTGTCCAATGAGAAAGCAATGCTATGGTTCTCTGGGTCCTTGGTTTTACCTGAGCATAATATTCTGGGTTTTGGTGTTCAGGGGCCAATTCCAAAGTTTCCAGTTGACACAAAATCTGAAGGATTGTGAACTGTGATGAGAACAGTGTGAAATTCCAAAAGGACATTGTCAAATTGGTGGAATCAGTGATTAGATGGCAGATTAGGTTCAATGCAGAGAAGTGTGAGGTGATGCAGAAAGACAATAACAATTAGGGGTACAATTATAAATGGGGTGCAGGAGCAGAGGAACCTGGGTCCAAATGTGCACAGATCATTGAAACTGCCGGGACAGGTGGAGACAGCAGTTAATAAAGCATAGTTTCCTTGGCATTACTAATGTGGGCAGTGATGCAAGGGCAAGGAGATGATGTTGAATTTTTAAAAGTCTCTCGTTAAATCTCATTTGGAGTACTGTCTGCAGTTGTGGATGCCATGTTATGGGAAGGATGTGATTACGCAAGGGAAGGTGTAGAGGAGATCCACCAACGTGTTGCCTGGGCTGGAGTGTTTCAGATACTGATGAGAGGCTAGGTGAGTATATAACCACACGGCACAGTATTAAGGAAAGGAACAGGGAAAGTGAAAATTTTTCACTTTCTGGAACTCAATGCCTGAAAGGGTGGTAGAAGTATGAATCCTGAAGATATTTAAGAACTATTTAGATGAGAACATGGAAGATCACAGCATTCGAGGTGATGGGTCGGGTGCTGGAAATGAGATTAGAATAGATAGATGCTTATGACTGTTATGGGTATAGTTGGCCAAATGGCTTTTATTCATACTGTGAAAACTCTGTGTCTCTATGACCAAGAGGTAAAGTATCCAACTCCACCTCGTGAGAAAATTAAAGAATTTTGGCCAAATTTCTGCCAGCATGCCCTGCCTTCCTCCAAATATAAATTTTTTCCATGATCATGAAGGAGTCATGCATAAACAGACACACACGTGCAAACAGGCACAAATACACACGGAGACACTCAGACACGCACACACGCGCGCACACAGACATGCACACAGACAACTATAGAATCTCAGTGTTACAAGGATTGCTGATACTAACTGTGTAGGTAAAAACAATGACTGCAGATGCTGAAAACGAGATTCTGGATCAGTGGTGCTGGAAGAGCACAGCAGTTCAGGCAGCATCCAACGAGCAATTGCTGAAATGCTGCCATCACGCTGGAAATTGCTTCACCTGCAATATGTGTTCTGGTCATGCAAGATTTGCAACACAGTCGTTAAAGTAAAATACTGCAATGCTGAAATGAAGAATATAAGTGGTGGAGACACTCAGCAGATCTGGTGACATCATAGTCATACCATTTTCCTATACAGATTCTGAAAGTTCAGTCACACAGAAAACTCTGAATCACAGATTTGTTATGATGTGGGAGGCCATTTGGTCCACTGTGTGCGCACTGGCCCTTCATATGCTCTCCTGCTTTTCACCATAGCCTTGTACACTGTTTTAATCTAGTCATCATCAAATGCCATGCACTGAATGTGCATCCACCACATTTCCAGGCAGTGCATTCCATTTCCTCACTACACACTGTAATGACAGATCTTTCCTCACATCGTCCTTACTTCATTTTCAGATCATTTTAAATCTATGTTGTCTTGTTCTTGCTCCTTTTTACAAACAGGAAAACAGCTTCATCCTAACTACTCTATCCAGCCCTTTCATGGTGTTCAAAACCTCTATTAAAACTTCTCTCAGCTTTTCTCAAACTATTCTCAGAAGTAGAGTTTCTCATTTCCGGAATTATTCTCTGTAAATTGCTTCTGCATTCTTTCCAATGCATTTACATCTTTCCTATAACATGGCACCCACAACTGCAGACAGTACTCCAAATGAAATCTAATAAGAGTCTTTTAAAAGTTCAACATCACCTTGTTGCTCTTGTATAACTGCAAGGTGACCAAAACTAGATAGTACTCCTAACCAACATCCTGTATAGCTCCATCATAACCTCCTTACTCTTGTATTCAATGCCTTGACTAACAAAGGCAAGTATCCCAAAGCTGTCCACTCATGAGGTCAATGAGAAGGGATGAGGTGGAGGATATGGTATTTAAAAGGCTATTTGAACACCAATTGGTGTAGATCTGGTGGTCCAGTTTCCAAATCAGTGGCAATGAGTGGGATCAGGCAGGAGGAGGACAAAACCTTTGAACATTATGGTTCCATGTTGTGCTGCCAATCCCTAAATATATATTGTTTTGAAACTGAGGAATTTCAAGTCACTTGTATTCAAGTGACAAGTTTTTAAAAATCTGATTTCAGTTTAGACTCCAGTCCAATTCACTTACTCTGCTGGAAATAATAATTAGAGAACTCTTACTTCCCTTTCTGAGATTGCTCAGCTCAGTTGACCTGAAGAAAGCTGTCCTCATCAACCCTAATTGTCTTGTGCCGCTTCTATGCTCTACATGTTCTATTTCTTCACTGCTATTTTTCTTTCATGATATTTCTCCTCTTTCTATTGTATTACTTTATTTTCCTCAGACATCACTATTTGGAACTGACAAGACTTTATCTCGCAGGTTTTGTTGTGTTTAAGTTCTTTTTTTCCAAAGTAACAGTAGAGTGGGTCCATCTATTTCCCTTCGTTAAACTTTCTTTTAAGTTAGTTTCTAGGGGCACTAGTAGTAGATGGCCTGTGTGGTGATATGTTTTTATAGCCACTGCTATCATAGAATCAGGAGAGCAGGCTGTTCAGCACATTGAGTCCACATTAATCCTTTGAAGAGTATCATACCCAGATCCCCACCCCCACCCCCATCCCCATAATCCTGCATTTCCCAAAGCTAATCCACCTAACCTGCACATCTTTGGATTGTGGTCCTGCAAACTCATACTGACAAGGGGTGAATGCGCAAAGTCTACGCAGACAGTCGCCCAAGATGGAATTGAACCCAGGTCCCTGCCGCTGTGAGGCAGCTATGCTAACCACTGAGCCACTATGCCACCTCAACCATGAATGGTTACAGTAATTCAATCCTCTATTGTTTAGAGAGAAATGGATGCTTGGGAAACAACAACAACCATCTGCATTAAATAGTATCCTTTTAACATGGCAGATTGCTCTGTGGAACCCAATTGGAGTGTAATTAGGAAGAGTTTGACTGACTATGAAGCCAGTTGTTGGAGGGTACCAAAATAACTGAAGTATTGGACTGGTTACTAAATAGCTGAATATTAAGAATAGTTTCAAGACAGACAAGGGGGAGGTTTTCAGGAGGGATTTTCATAGTTTGAAGACGAGGTAGCTGGTAAAGTGGGGAAGTGATGAATAGACTCAAATGAGTACAGAGTTGGGAAAATATACTGATCTCAATGTGTTGTGGGACTGTTAGAGATAACGGAGATAGGGACAGAAATTGTTTGGTTCTGACTGAAACCTTTGGTCTGGGGAGTGTTTACCAACAATTGATTTTCAACGTTCATAGAACTGAACAGATGAATTCTTGTTACATCTTGACAATTAAGTTTATTGAATCCCAGTTAGCCAATTTATTGATTATTATTAGGGGACATTTCGCACAGGCTGGAAGAAAAGGAATATTGTCAGTGTAAAAATTTGCTCCAGTACAAAGATTTATTGTATTTATAAATGTCAAGAATGAAAATATGTGGCCTGGATCATTCCCTCATTCCTACTTATGGAATTCCTGCCTTTAATAAATACCTCTGAAGTCAACACTGTGCTATTGATCAGGGATAGTCAGCATGGTTTTGTCAGAGGGAGGTCATGCCTAAAAAATCTGGTAGAAATTTTTGAGGAGGTGACCAAGGGTTTGGATGAGAGTGGAGTGATTGATGTAGTTTATATGAATTTCAGCAAGGCCTTTTTACAAGGTCCCACTTGGGAAACTGATAAAGGAGGTAAAAACTCATGAGATCCAGGGTAACTTGGCAAGATGGATCCAAACTGGCTTAATGATAGGAGACAGAGGGAAGTGATAAAAGGCTATTTGTGTGACCATTGGGTCCAGTGTGCAGTGGCTTTCCGTCAGTGCCGGGTACCTTTACGATTTCTGATGATCATAAATGATGTACTGTAGATGAGAACATTGGGAGTATGTGTTAAATAAATTTGCAGATAACGCAAAGATTGGCGGGCAGTTGACAGTGAGGAGGAAGATGTTAGGTTACAGGAAAATATAAACGGATTGGTCAGATGGATAGATCAGTATCCAATAGAATTTAATCCTCATAAATGTGATGTGATGCACTTTGGAAGAGGGAATAAAACAAGGGCATAGTCAATGAATGGCAGGTCACCGGGAAGCTCCGAAAAACAGAGGTATCTTGGGATACTTGTCCACAAAACCCTGAAGGCAGCAGGGCAGGTTAATAGCGGAGTTAAGAAGGCATAAGGGATACTTGCCTTTTATAATCTATGCCATGATTAATAAAGCAGGAAGCTTATGTTGAAGCTGTACTGAACTTTGGTTAGGCCAAAGTTAGAGTACCATGTGCTGTTCTGGTCACTGCACTGTAGGGAGAACGTGATTATATTGGAGGGGCTGCAGAGGAGATTCACCAGGATGTTGCCTGGGCTATAGCAGTTTCAGTTTTATAAACTTGGGCTATTTTCTTTGGAACAGAGAAGGTTGAGGGGACAACTTGATAGAGATATAAAATTAAGAAGTACATGGTCAAGGTGAATGGAAGTCAGCTGTCTCTTTGTTGAAGAAGAAATAATTTTAAAAAAGAGGAATGGAGGGGACTTGAGGAAACACTTTTTCACCCAGAGGATGGCGGGGTCTGAATGCTCTGACTGGGAGGGTCGTTGAGGTGAAAAACCTCACAACTTTTAAAAAACACTTGAATGAGCACTTGAAGATTCGTGTTAGTGAACTTTAGTGTGGGGAAGTGGATCACATGTAAGTAGTAAATGTTTAGTTGTACAGACTTGATGGGCTGAAGGGACTCTTCTATATTATATGATTCTTTAATTGAGGGACAGATTGAGTTGTTGACCTACTCATATAAGCTGCCGATACAATACTTAGCTCTGCAGCTTGGAAAAACTTGGTGATGGCCAGTGTAAGTCTTTATTTTCTGTCTTGCTAGTAATAGTTTAAATTCTGCTCCAGAATGTAAGCAAAAGCAAATAAAATATATTTGGGCTTTTAATATTATGTGAAGCTGCTTTTAATAGAATTGGTTCCACGATATTAAAAAATATGGACAACTAACACAGTGCTGTGTTCTAATTGTAAATCATTAATTAAAGGTACAAGCACAGAGTGAAATATGTCAGCAAGTATATCTCAATATTACATTATGTCAAAAAATGTACTAGTGTGATGGAACCCAGAGGTGAGTGTGCTTTTTTTCTCTTTTGCTGTATCATTTCTGTAGAACAATACCATGTTGCATCTTACTTTTGATGTTGTCATCCTTTACAAAACATCATTCTTTCTGTCTTCCATTGGGCTGAGTGTTCCTGAGTATCGTGTTTCCCAAATGTTTCCCCAGTGGGACCCCAAATCGAGGCTGAAAATAGTGGCACTCTTTTTTTGGATGGCATGGTGGCACTCAGTGGTTAGCACTGCTGCCTCACAGCACCAGGGACTTGAGTTCAATCCCACCCTCTGGTGACTGTCTATGTGGAGATTGCACATTCTGCCTGTGTCTGTTTGGGTTTCCTCTGAGTGTTCCGGTTTCCTCCCATAGCACGAAGACATGCAGGTTAGTAGATTAGGTATGGGAAATGCAGGATTACAGGGATAGCGTAGAGGGGGTGGGTCAGGGTGGGACGCCCTTTGTTGGGTCAATGTGGACTTGATGGGACAAATGTGGGCTTATGCTCGAAACGTCCTTGAAGAAGCTCTCTTCCTCCCTCTACAAGGATTTCAGTGAGTCCCTCTCTTAGCCTGCTTGGCTCTCTCTCTTATTCCTGATGAAGGGCTTATGCTCGAAACGTCGAATTCTCTATTCCTGAGATGCTGCCTGGCCTGCTGTGCTTTGACCAGCAACACATTTGCAGCTGTGATCTCCAGCATCTGCAGACCTCATTTTTTACTTGATGGGACAAATGGCCTGCTTCCACATTGCAGGGATTCTCTGATTCTCAATGAAGACTGAGAGTGGAGAAGGGGTCCCATGATAGCAGGGAGACCCCTTGAATAGTTATTATAATTTGGCTTCAGCTCTGTGGTGGCCATCATTGCCCCAGATCCCAGGAGAGTGAAACTGTAGCTTACTTGGGGTCCTGACATTTTCCCCGTAACTTTGGGAAGAACTGCCCTAGTGGACAAGATTGTTTCTGATAATAATGAAACTTATGTAGATGGAAAAGGAATAACATAAAAAAAACTCATCTTAGTTGTAAGAAAATAATAGTTGAACAATAAATGCACAATTTTTTCCAAACACCAACCATACAATTTTGGAAATTTGATACTGCACACTAATGGTGTCTTGTGCAAGCATGTTTTGAAGTGACTCAGTATTATTTACTTCCTATTTACTTTTGTTTGGATCAAAACTTCAAAGAAGTTTCTTATTTGATCATTTGGGCTTTTAGCCAGTGATTCATTGCACTGTATGCTTCATTAATCCACAGTACAATGAGGGCCCAGTGAGTATAATGAAGTAACTAAAGCTTCTGATCACAATGCTATTAAATCCTAAAGAAATCACTAGACTTCTGTCAGATGTTATTGTGTTTTTTAAAAAAATAGTTGAGGTACTTCAGTACCTCTAAAAGCAACATTATTTTCTGTGATTCAAAGACATGTTATCGATGTCAAAGATTGAGTGTAATTTTTGCCAAAGGTTTTCCAATTGGTTGTCTCCTGTTCAGATGATGATTAGTGTGTCATACCCTACTCAGATACCAGTCTGGTGATCTGAGTCACTGACAACAGTCTTGTCAGCGGGCCAGAGGTCTGTGGCATGTGCCCATAATACATTGAGGAGTTATGGTGATCTGAAGGATATATACTCCTGCAGACGCACTTGTGGTTTGGATGGACTCTTGGGTTTCTACAGCGCATTCAAAATGGAGCAGGCAGTTCCTGCAGCATCAGGACATGCTCTCCTCCTTTAGGGAGGGCCATCTGCAAAATAGATTGAATGTTCATTTCAGAAATGTGGTTTAATGTTGATAATAAAATAACTGCCCTGAATTTGTACTTATATTTCAGCATTCAGGAACAGAGAAGCAATTCCATATATTAAATAATGTCGTGACATTTTGACATGTAATGGATTTATGTAAAATCTAATATTGTACAAGTTAGACAATTAGAGAATTTAAAGTCTTCAGTTCCTCCTGTGCAGTTGTGCTAGAATCATATGGGCTCAGTGGTTAGCACTGATGCCTCACAGCACCAGGGACCTGGGTTTGATTCCAGCCTTGGGTGACTGTGTGGAGTTTGCACATTCTCCCTATGTCTTTGTGTGTTTCCTCTGGGTGCTCTGGTTTCCTCCCACAGTCCAAAGATACACAGGTTAGGTGGATTGATCATGCTAAGTTGTCCCAAAGTGTCCAGGGATGTGCTGGTTAGGTGGGTTAGCCATGGGAAATGCAGGGTTACAGGGATAGGGTAGGAGTGCAGGGTGTGATTGGATGCTGTTCAAAGTGTCGTTGTGAAGTAGATGGGCTGAATGGTCTGTTTCCACACTGTAGACATTCTATGATTCTAAGTCTGGTGGAGAGTTTTCAACTATAAGGTTCCAAACTTTTCTGTCTGATCCCCTGGGCTACATTTGGCAGGAATCTCCCAAACAATGTCAGATGGGCCAAAGGGATCAAGTCCAGTGGCCACCTAAGCCAGACAGTTCTTGAGAAACTGCTAGTAAACAGCTAGTGAGCAGAGAATATACTAGTTTGCTGGCTGGTGGAATGACTAATCTGCCTGTAGGTACAGGTCTGAAACTTGGCCAGTACCCAAGATGTTTTGCACTCCAGTCCAAACACCTTAGAAATGTCCAGCAGTCCCCTCTGCATATGACAAGTTTTCTCGAGTGCTGGCCACCCTAAGTGACACCTCTACCTGCACCTTTTTTTTTAAATTGACGCAATCCCATGTCTGCTGCTGAATTACCAATAACGATTTCTGGTCCATGTGCCAAGTTGTTAGGGAATAACATGGCCTAAGAATCTTTGAAGATCACAGTTGACAGCATACAACATTTCTATTCATGCTGATAGCATTTGGGGGTGGGAGACGTACCTGAACTTTGTTTTATTTCTTACCCTTCTGTCTCTTGATCCCAGGAGTACTGAAGCCCAACTGAGATAGCAGGGCTGACCGAATGTAACATGGACAGGGGAACAGAGTGATTCTGCTCTGCATCTTGCTCTCGAGCATTGAACAATTACAGCAGTTTTGACAATTATTTAGATATTGAGGCACATCCCTGATTATGAATTGGTGATTTCTCAGAAATCTTTCTTCATAGAGCAGAACAGACCATACACACATGATGACAACATTGATGTCAGCACTTTGTTTTTAGAAAAAACAAATTAGTTTGTTACAAAGGAATTTCAAATCAGATTGCTGGAAGATAAGTTCTAAAAATTCACTTCAGTACATTCCATTCCAATTGTGTTTGTCTTAAGATGAACAAGCATTGTTTCAAAAACATCCGTATAAAGAAAATTAAAGGAAATGTTCAAACAATCTGGGATATTGGGGGCCATGATTGGGAAGAAGGCTGGTACGTAGTTGAATCCAAAGAATTTTGAGAGAGTGATCTTCAAAAAGGTCAGAGTCGACATTTAACTATGGTAAATGAAACAAGCTTTAGGGCCAGAACTGAACAACAGATCAGCTTCTGAGAAGGAGAACAGGTTTGATTAGTCCATTTTTCTTCAATAACATCTGAGACGAGCAGTCAGTGGTGCACGTTGTGCACTATGTCACAAGACGATGAAATTTCTGGGCGTCTGTTTACAGCTGCTCTTGCAACCGTGTGATACATTTTAGTAAAATCAGTATTCTCTCTGTTTTGTGAGCATTCTGACTGCAGCCCAGCCTTGCACAGCGACGGCAGCACCACCTCACAGCTGTCTGGGTCCTTCACTGAAATGAGGTTGTGCAATCTCCACCTGGTTCCAACTGGGCAGCAGTCCACAGAACAAAGTTGCTCATAATTTTGCACTAATTGACAGTAAATTGGCTATTTTGCTCAAAGAGGCCTCAAAGATGGCTGGAATGAGAAACTGAAACATTGTTCTAGCAGGACTCTTGTGTTTCGGCACTTTCTCCTGGTGGTGTAGTTGGTCTCTACATGCTTCCGTGTTGCTGTCAAAAGCAGCAAAGCTTCTAACTCCAGCAATGCCCCATCCCATAGCATAATAGGAAATAAGTACTCAAAATAGTTACAATAAAGAAACCTTGGCATTCACAGCAAATGAAATAAAGAGTTGCCTTCTCTCCCTCAAAGAGATGTACAGCATGGAAACAGACCCTTTGGTCCAACCCGTCCATGCCGACCAGATATCCCAACCCAATCTAGTCCCACCTGCCAGCACCTGGCCCATATCCCTCCAAACCCTTCCTATTCATATATCCATCCAAATGCCTCTTAAATGTTGCGATTGTCCCAGCCTCCACCACTTCCTCTGGCAGCTCATTCCATACACATACCACTCTCCTTGTGGAAAAAGTTGCCTCGTTGGTCTCTTTTATATCTTTCTCCTCTCACCCTAAACCTATGCCCTCTAGTTCTGGACTCCCCCACCCCAGGGAAAAGACTTTGCCTATTTACCCTATCCATGCCCCTCATAATTTTGTAAACCTCTATAAGGTCACCCCTCAGCCTCCGCCGCTCCAGGGAAAACAGTCCCAGCCTGTTCAGCCTTTCCCTAGAGCTCAAATCCTCCAACCCTGGCAGCATCCTTGTCCTCATACTTAGTAATTTCTGCCATCCACAGAAGGTGAATCCAGAAGTCCACAACCTAGGTTTCCCTCGCTTTAAGATATCAGCTGCGGATCACTGCAAGCTTTCTCGCCTTCAACTCTGAAAATTGAGGGTTCAAGTCAGCCAGTATAGATTGAGGAAAATAATCTGGGTAGGTGCCTTGGTGCAGTACTGGGGAAGTGCTGCACTGTCGGAGCTGTTCTTAGTCAGATAAAACGTTAAACTGAGGAACAAGCTGCCCACAACTGGGGAGAAAACAGATTGAGTAGCATTATTTCGAACAAAATAGAAATCCAACCCCTTCCTCACCCCCAACAAGAGTCTCATCCTTTTATTCAGTCCTTTCCACAGATGTCTCACCATCATGTGCACACGCTGCATCTCCAACAGAAGGTGATTTCTTCTTCAATTGCTCTATCATCAACTACTACTGTGGTTAGTCCAATAAATTGTATTCCTCTAAACTTCCTTGCTTGCTGATAATTGCTTTCAAAATGTTGTGGTTCTGCTCGCCGAGCTGGAGGTTTTTGCTGCAAACGTTTTGTTCCCTGGCTAGGGAACATCATCAGTGCGGTGGGAGCCTCGTGTGAAGCGCTGCTTTGATGTTTCTTCCGGTATTTATATTGGTTTGTTCTTGCCGCTTCCGGGTGTCAGTTTCAGCTGCAGTGATAAAAAAAAATCAAATCCTTCCACAATGTGTCAAGTACAGACCTCCAGTAAATAACCCACAAGCCAGGGAAACAGCCAAGAAGAACGGATTCAGGATGGTCCAGGTAATGATCACAGACGCTCACAACCGACTGCACAGATACAAGCAAGAAATTGCGCGCCAAAAGTCGTTAATTTCAAAAACCACTAATCAGGAATGGACCCGGACCATAGAACAGGCTATCACTATAGGACAGAACAGGACAACACTCTGCAAAAAAACAGCACTAAGAGAAAAAATGGACAAACTAACACACAAAAAGGAGGACACTACAACATACAACTGGGTTAAAAACCTCTCCCACAGACAGCTCACAGACATGGAAAGAACTATACTGGCCAAGGGACTCAAATACAACCACAGGGATGCCAACACAGCAGACTTCCTAGCAGCACTAGAAAGCACACTCAGGAACAATGGACTGACAGAAGAGACACAACAAACAGTGAGACAAACGGTAGTACCCATGATGATAAGAAAACGACAAACACATAACCTCAACACCAAGGAGAGGGAAGCACTGAAAGCACTGAAAAATGACAAAAACATAATCATACTACCGGCAGATAAAGGCAGAATGACGGTCATCCTAGATAAATCAGACTACATCAGTAAAGCACAACAACTACTCGCAGACACCAACACCTACCAAATGAAGGATTCCGACCCCACACCACAACTCTTAGACTTAGACTTAGACTTACAGTGTGGAAACAGGCCCTTCGGCCCAACAAGTCCACACCGACCCGCCGAAGCGCAACCCACCCATACCCCTACATTTACCCCTTACCTAACACTACGGGCAATTTAGCTTGGCCAATTCACCTGACCCGCACATCTTTGGACTGTGGGAGGAAACCGGAGCACCCGGAGGAAACCCACGCAGACACGGGGAGAACGTGCAAACTCCACACAGTCAGTCTCCTGAGTCGGGAATTGAACCCGGGTCTACAGGCGCTGTGAGGCAGCAGTGCTAACCACTGTGCCACCGTGCCGCCCTAACTCACCAATAGAATAATCAACACACTAAAGAATCTACAAAAAAACGGACAGATAACCAAAGCAGACCAGCAAAGAATGAAACCTGAAAGCAACAACACCCCCAGATTCTATGGACTACCCAAAGTACACAAACCAGACATCCCACTCAGACCCATAGTATCACTACCAGGGACACCAGCATACAAACTGGCCAAAGAACTACAACAAAAACTGAAACACCTAGTCAGCGGATCCAAACACTCCATACAATCAACACAGGAATTCTTGGACGTCATCAGGAAGACACACATAGACAAAGAAGAAACCATGGTATCATTCGACGTGACGGCACTGTTCACTTCAATTGACAAAACCCTAGCCAGAGAAACAATAGCCAACCTACTGGACATACATAACAGAACGCAGGAGGCCGAACCTATCAACAAGGACGGCATACTTAAACTACTGGACCTGTGCCTCACCACACACTTTACATTCAACAATCAGATATACGAACAAATCAACGGAACACCCATGGGATCACCAATCTCGGGACTCATAGCAGAGGCAGTTATGCAAAGATTAGAACATACAGCCATATCACAAATCCAACCCAAACTCTGGATCAGATATGTTGATGACACCTTTGTAATCATCAAAAACACAGATATAGAAAAAACACACAGAATCATCAATGCCACACTCACAGGAATCCGATTCACACGAGAAGAAGAAAAGGATAGCCAACTCCCATTCCTAGACGTGTTAGTAGAGAGAACACCCAACGGAGAATTCACCACAAGGATACACAGGAAACCAACACACACAGACCAAGTCTTAAACTATGAAAGTAACCACCCCAACACACACAAACGAAGCTGCATCAGGACACTATTCAAAAGGGCCACAACACACTGCAGTACACCAGAACTGCGAAAAGAGGAAGAGGAACATCTATACAAGGTATTCGCCAAAAACGGATACCCACGCAACTTTATCACCAGATGCCTAAGAGATAGACCACGGAACGAGGACATGCCACAACCAAAAGGACTAGCCACTCTACCATACGTCAGGAGTGTCTCAGAACTGACAGCCAGACTACTGCGACCCTTAGGACTCATAACAGCACACAAGCCAACATCCACGCTCAGACAACAACTCACTAGAACAAAGGACCCAATACCCAGCATGAGCCAAACTAACGTAGTTTACAAAATACCATGCAAGGACTGCACAAAACACTATATAGGACAAACAGGAAGACAGCTAACAATCCGCATCCACGAACATCAGCTAGCCACCAAACGACACGACCAGCTATCTCTAGTAGCCATACACTCAGACAACCAGCAACATGAATTTGACTGGGAAAACACCACTATCATAGGACAAGCCAGACAGAGAACAGCCAGAGAATTCCTAGAAGCATGGCATTCATCCCCAAACTCCATCAATAGACACATTGACCTGGACACCATATACAAACCACTACAGCTGAAACTGACACCCGGAAACGGCAAGAACATCCATCAACAGACACATCGACCTGGACCCCACATACAAATCACTGCAGCTGAAACTGACACCCGGAAGCGGCAAGAACAAACCAATATAAATACCGGAAGAAACATCAAAGCAGCGCTTCACACGAGGCTCCCACCGCACTGATGATGTTCCCTAACCAGGGAACGAAACGTTTGCAGCAAAAACCTCCAGCTCGGCGAGCAGAACCACAACAACGGACACCCGAGCTACAAATCTTCAATCAGATTTTAAATGCTTTCAAAATATTTGTTTCCTATGGGAGTCTGATTCCCTCATTAATTACCATTCCTCCTTTTCTCTCCAACTTGCTTCTCTCCAACCTTCTTATCTCATCCATCCTCTGACTGGTTCAGTATCTCATTCAATCTGTGTGGAGCACAGAGAATGGAATCAAACTAGAAAATTCTCAAGATACCCAGCAAGTCAGATAGCATATGTAGAGAGAGAAAAACAGTTAATACTATATTTCATCAGATTTGGGAAAAGTTCAAGATGGAAGTTATAAGCATGTAAAGAGGGAGGGAAATGGGGAGGATCAGAGAGGGAGGATTAAAGGGAAAGTCTGTGATAAGATGGAAGGCAGGAGAAGATAGCCATTGGATAAGTGCAGAAACAAAACATGATTAATGGTAATTTATTTTTCCAAAAATAAAAACAATTATCAGAAGTGATCCAGCAGTCTATCAATTCCCACCTCACCTTTCACAGTCCAATTTGTTGTTCCCCTCTACCATCTTGACTTTCATTGACTTCTCCCCATGATGTGTGATTCTCATCTCCTTCCTGTTCTCTTCAAGGGAGAGTCTTCCTGAAAGCCTTCTCCTCATCTCAGACCCAGTCCCCACCAGAGCTCCAGGCCTTAGGCTTCTCACAGCTCTTCTAGTCACAGGCTGGTGTTCTCCCACCTTTGCTGCTGATAGGCTCACCAGTAACATGTAACAGCACAGTCGGGCCATCTGATTGGAGGAGCAACTCCTTGCAAATATATTTTTATTAAATACAAGTTTAATCTTGTATTTGAAACTCCAACTTCAAATAAACCATAACTAAATAAAACAAACAATAAACGTCCTTTCACGTTTTCCTGTTCTGTGATCATTCTAGAGTCGTAGCGTCATACAACACGGAAACAGACCCTTTGGTCCAATGAGTCCATGCCAACCATAATCCCAAAATAAACTCGTCTCACCTGCACACACTTGGCCTGTATTGTTCTGAACATTTCTTATTCATGTACTTATCAAAATGTCTTTTAAACATTGTAACTGTACCCACATCCGCCATTTCCTCTGGCAGTTCATTGCACACATGAATCATGCTGTGTAAAGCATTTGCCCATCATGTCTTTATTAAACTTTATTTCCTCTCAACTTAAAAATGTACAATCTAGTCTTGAAATCCCCCACCCGAGGCAAAAGACACCTGCCATTCACCTTATCTATGCCCATCATTATTTTATAAATCTCTATAAGTTCACCTCTCAACCTCCCATGCTCCGCTCTCCATTGAAACTAGTGCCAGCCTATCCAGCCTCTCCTTATAATTCAAACCCTCCATTCCTGGCAACATTCTGGTCAATCTTTTCTGAACCTTCTCCAGCTTATTAATATCCTACCTATAACAGGGCAACCAGAACTGGACACTGTACTCCAGAAGCAGCCTCACCAACGTTCTGTACAACCTCAGCGTTCTTTCATAAGGTTAATGATGGGAATTGTATGAATGAACTGTAAATTCACCCCTCATCTAACGAAATTTGAACAATTATCTTTCACACTTTTGGATGTTGGGATAGTCCCAGTAATTGCCTATCAGTACTTTTGTTTGGATCTTGCATACTTTCAGATGATGCAGCTTGAGATGTGAAGACTAGACAATGAATGAAGCTTTCCACAACTGCAGCATGGAACCAAGTGTAGCAACACGATAGTAATTTATTAGTGCAGGTTATGACCCAACATTCAGTATCCCTTTCATTCCAGGACATAAAATAAGGTAATAAAGTACTTAAATGTTATGCTTGCCTTTGTAGCAGTAAATTGTATTCTTCAAAGGAACATTTGTTTAAAATTACCTTTATGTTAATCCAATTTTTAAAACCCATTCTTGGGATGTCACCTTTGTTGCCTGTTCCAATAGCCATTAAGCAGGTTGTGGTGGATCGCTCCATTCATGTTGTTAGGTACACCCACAATGATGATGGGGAGGTATTCTAAGATCTTGACCTAGTGACAGTAAAGTAACAGCGAAATATTTCCAAGTTAGGATAGTGTTTGTGTCTCAGAGGGGAACTTGCAGGTCAAGCTGTTGCTATGCATCTGCTGCCCTTGACCTTTATGGGTGGGAGAGGTCCTGGGTTTGGAAAACTGCTGTTGATCAAGCCTTGGTGAGTTGTTGGCGTGCATCCTGTACATAGCAGCATGGTGGTGAATGGATTGAATATTTCAGATAGTGAATGGAGTTCCAATGAAACAGGATGTTTTTCCTTAATGATATCAAGCTTGGAGTTGCTTTGATCCAGGCAAATGGGGAAGAGTCCATCACACTCCTGAGTTGTGTATTATAGATGGTGGACAGGCTTTCAGAATCAGACAGTGAGGTACCCACCCAGAATTTCCCTCTGATTTTTCCTTGCAGCCATCTGTTTAGCTCGTTGGTCCCATTTGGTTGCTGGTTAATGGTGACCTCCAGGATGATGATGGTAGGAAATTCAGTGCAGTCGAATGTCCAGGAGAAATGTTTATCTCTTCTTCTGTTGGAAATTGTTATTACCTGGCCAGTCTATGGTCTGGCACAAAAGATACATAACATTTATCAGCTCCAGCCTGGATGTTGTCTGGGTTTTTGCTGCTTGTGGACAGAGATTACTTTAGTATCTGATATGTTACAATTGGTACTGATCACTCTGAAAATGTCCCTGCTTCTAACCTTAAGTTGGAGCAGCTGAATATTATTGTACATACAACTTTACTCTGAGGAGCCTCACAGTTCATGTGGTGTTTTACTATATTCATATGTCTGGTCCAAGAGACCCAGGTTCAAGTCTCAGCTGCTCTGGAGTTATGTAATAACATCTCTGAACAGGTTGAGAGGAAAATATCTACTCTGAGCAACTTCTGTTAATGATGACCTTTGACTGGGTTGTTTTAACCTATAATAACCATAGTTGACATTAGTTTGTGCCAGATATGACTTCAACCAGCAGAGAATTTTTCCCCTGATTCTCATTGACTCCAGTTTTGTCAGTGCTCCTTGATGCCACATGTGATGACCATCGCAGTCACATGTTGCATTGACGTTAAGAGCAGTCACTTCCACCTCTTCTCTGGAATTCATCTCCTTTGGTCCAGGTTTGGACCAATGCTGTAATGAGGCCTCAAGCCTGGTGGTCCCAGTGGAAGGAGAAAGTGAGGTCTGCAGATGCTGAAGGGCTTATGCCCGAAACGTCGAATCTCCTGTTCCTTGGATGCTGCCTGACCTGCTGCGCGGTCCCAGTGGAATCCAAACTATGCATTTATTGCAGGCTATTGCTGTGTAAGTGCTGCTTGATAGCACTGTTGACGAAGGGGCAGTATTTGGTTGAATTGGCATTGTCTTGCCCACAAAAGCTGCACTAACCTGGGGAATATTCCATGTTGTTTGGTAAATGTCAGTGCTGCAGCAGTATTGGAACAATTTGGCTTAAAGGCAAGGATAAGCCTTCCATAAAATTTAAAGCTCTTAATTGAAGTAAATATTAATCCTAAGACTCAGGAACTTTCAAAAGTTGATTGGAGTTGACTGTTCACAGATAAAGGGCTGGCTGACAAGTGGGGGGGGGGGTTTAAAAGTGTGAAAAAGAGAGCTCAGAGGCATTATGTTACTGTTAGCTTGAAAGGTAAAGAAGGTAAGATTAGGGAACAATGGGTGAATAAAGATATTTAGGTTCCAGTCAAGAATAAAATAGAATCATATGTTAAACATAGATAACTGGGATCAAATAAATCTCTTAATAAATACAAAGAGTGTAGGGGCATTCTTAAGAGGGAAATCAAGAGGGCAAAGAGGGGATATGAGATATCCTTAACCTGATCTGCCAAGGCTAATATAAAGAGATACTACAAGCACATTAAGAGCAACTACAGAGAGAATAGGGCCCCATAAAGATCAATGAGGTCATCTTTGTGTTGTACCTCATGAAATGGGAGAGATCTTCAATGAATATTTCACATCCGCTTTTACTGTGGAGAAAGAAAGAGGCTAGAGAATTCAGGGAAATAAATATTGATGTTTTGAAAACAGCTCATATTACAGAAGAGGAAGAGTTGGAATTCTTAGAAAACATAAAAGTGGATAAATCTCTGGGACCTTATCTAGTGTATCCAGGTTGTCGTGGGAATTTAGGGAGGAAATTGCGGGCTCCCGGCAGAAATATTTCTCTCCTTGATAAGCACGGGTGAGGTGCCGGAGGACTAGAATGTGGCGAATGTTGTGCCTTTAGTTAAGAAAGGCTGTAAGCAAAAGCCTGTGAACTATAGACCTATGAGACTGACATCGGTGGTGGGTGCATTGTTGGAGGCGTTTCAGAAAGATAGGATTTATGTGCATTTGGGGTGACAAGGCCTTAAATAAGGATAGTCAGCATGGCTTTGTGCAAAAGAAATCTTGGTTCACAAACTTCAATAAGTTTTTTGAGGAAGTAACCCAAAAGATTGAGGGCAGAGCAGTAAATGTTTACTTGGACTTTAGTGAAACCTTTGAATACGGTTCTGCATGGTAGACTAATTAGTAAAGTTAGATCACATGTGATTCAGGGTGAGCTTGCTAATTGGATGCAAAATTGGCTTAATAGCATCTGACAGTGTATAGTGGTGGAGGGATCTTTTCCAGACTGGTGGCCTGTTACTAACAGTATTCCACAGGGATTGGTGCTGGGTCCACTTTTGTTTGTCATTTATCAAGTGATTTGGATGCGAATATGGGAGGCATGGGTAGTAAGTTTGTGGATGACACCAAAATTAGTGGTATAATGGACAGTGAAGAAGATTATCCAAGGTCACAAAGAGATCTTGATCACTTCGGTAAATGGGCTAAGCAGTGGCTGATGGAGTTTAATTTGGATAAATGTGTGATAATTCATTTTGGCAAAATAAACAAGAGCAGGTCTTACACAATTAATGATAGGGTCCTAGGTAGTGTTGTAGAACAGAGAGACCGAGCAGTTCAGATGCATAATACTTTGAAATTTGTGCCACAGCTAGTCAGGCTAGTAAAGAAGGCATTTAACATGTTTGTCTTCATTGCTCAGACTTTAGACTGTATTTGGGATGTCATGTTGAAATTGTACAGGATATTGTTGAGGTCTCTTCTGGAGTACTGTGTGCTGTTCTGGTTGCCCTGTTATAGGAAGATTATTATTATTATTATTATTATTATTATTATTATTATTAATAATAATAATTAAATTACATGAAGAGGGTTCAGAAAAGATTTGCCAGGATGTTGCTGAAAATGGTGAATTTGAGTTATAAAATTTGAGTGTAGGAGGTTGAGAATTGATCTCATAGAGGTTTATAAAACCATGAGGGGCATCGATAAAGGGAATAGCAAAGGTCTTTACACAAGGATGGAGGAGTTCAAAACAAGAGGCCACATTTTTAAGGCAATAGGAGAGAGATTTAAAAATGACAAGAGGTGCAGTCTTTTACACAGCATGTGATTAGTGTGTGGAATGAACTGCCAGAGAAGTGGTGGAAGCAGGTATAGTTAGTGTTTAAAAGGCACTTGGATAAGTTCATGAATATGAAAGGTATGGGTCAAACGTGGGATTGATTTGGTTTGGGAACATGGTCAGCACGGACTAGTTGGACCGAAGGGTCTGTTTCCATGCTGGATGACTCTATTGCTCTATGACATGGATAACTACGGAGCATAAATCTTTGGTACAATAGCTGGGATGTTTTCAAAGCCTGTAACTTTTTGCAATATCTAGCATCTTCAGCTGTTTCTTGATAGCACGTGGAGGGAATCAAACAAATGGCAAGGAACACTGAAGGAGACGAAGTTGAATCCCAGAGTCGTTCTGGCTGAAGACAGTTGCATGCCTTTCAGCCTTGTCTTTTGGACTGATCTGCTGGTTTTCACAATCACAGGGGATTGGGGTTGTTCATGGATTCTCTTTCTCTGGCTCTCCCCACCCCCACCCCCTCTCATTTATCTCTCCACCCTATAGGCAACCTGCCTCTATTCCTGATGAAGGGTTTTGGCCCAAAATATCGATTTTCCTGCTCCTCAGCTGCTGCCTGACCTGCTGTGCTTTTCTAGCACCACTCTAATCTAGACTCTGGTTTCCAGCATCTGTAGTCCTCGTTTTTACCTAATGTCTTAATTGTCCACCACCATTTATGTGTGGAAGTGGCAGGACTGTAGAGTTTGATATGAAATGTGATCACTTGCCTCTGTCTATGTTTGCTAATTCTACTGTTTAGCACCCATGCCACTCCTGTACCAGGTTGGCATTTCCATTTTTGGTATGCCTGGCATGTAGTCCTGCACTCTTCATAGAGCTAGGGATGCCTCTCTGGCCAAATGGTAATGTTGGAGTGAGGAACGGGTCATGTAAGAGATTGAATACAAATCTTGTCCTGCTCGCTGCCCCTTATGAATGCTCAGATGTGAGCTGCATGATTTATTTTGTCTATTCCACTTACCAATTGTGGCCATAACTTGGTCAAAATCCTGGACCTCCCTCCCTCACAGGAATGCAGATAAGTTGAATGGGTAAAAAAGTTGGCAGATGGAGAATATGTGTGAGATGTGACTGTTCACTTTGGCAGGAAGACCGGAAAAGCAAAACATTACTTAAATGAAGAAAGTTCACAAAACTCTGTGATAGAGCAGAATCTGGGAATATTGGTACATGAATCACAAAATGTTTAAAATTGGCAGGTTCAGCAGATAATTGGAGAAGCAAATGCAACAATGTTTAATGCAAGAGGAACAGAATGTAAAGAAAAGGAAGTGTTTTTTTGTTCAAATTACACAGGGTGTTTGTGAGACCATATCTGGAGTATTGTGTACAGCTTTGTACACAACATTTGAGAGAGCACCTGATTTGTATTAGAAGCAATTTAGAGAAGATTCAATTGACCGATTCCAGGATAATGAGGTGATCTTTTGAGGACAGACTGGGCCTGAATCCAGTGGAGTTTAGAAGTGTGAAAGGCAATTTTATTGAATCATATCAGACTCTACGAGTGGCACAGTCGCTCAATGGTTTGCATTGCTGCCTCACAGTGCCAGGGACCCAGGTTTGATTCCAGCCTTGAGTGTCTGTGTGGAGTTTGCACATTCTCTCTGTGTCTGTGTGGATTTCCTCTGGGTGCTCTGGTTTCCTCCCACAGTCCAAAGATGTACAGGTTAAGTGAATTGGCTATGCTAAGTTGCCCATCGTGTTCAGGGATATGTAGGTCAGGTGCATTAGTCAGGGGTAAATGTAGGAGAATGGGTCTGAGGGGGTTACTCTTCAGAGGATCAGTGTGGACATGTTGTGCTGAAAGGCTTGTTTCCACACTGTAGAGATTCTATAATTCATATAAGATTCTGAGGAGAATTGACCGAGGGGTTGCTGAGAGAATATTTTTCTGTTGCGGCAGAGGCCAAAACTAGAGCACATAGTTTTGAAATAACATGGACATGAAGAAAACAATTTTCTGAGAGTTGTTGCTCTGTGGTATTCGCTACCCCAGAGAGCAGTGGAGGCAAAGTCATTGAATGCATCCAAGATTGAGTTGGATAGATTCTTAATTCAGAAGGAGTCACAGTATATAGAGAGGGGGCAGATAGGAAAATGGAGCTGGTGCTACAATCAGGTCAGCCATGACCTGTTCAGATTGTGGAGTAGGTTAGAGGCCTGAATGGTCTTAATTCATATGTCAAAGCATTTAGGTGTATCTGCAACACATGGACTGCGACAACGCAAAAAGACCACACGCCACCAGCTTCACAAGAGTAACTGGGAATAGGCGTTAAATGCTGTGTCCATTTCTAGTGACGTTCACATCCTGGAAAAAAATACACTTTTTTGAAAAAGACAGCATAATGGAGGCTGTCCTCATCGTGTGAATATGGGGCTTCATCTGCACATGGATTGTATTTTCTTTTAAAATTGCAAGATTGGTGGGATGCTGGTTTCAATCCTGCCTTCCCTGAAGCAGTCCTTTTCCCCAGATGATTATCATCTCTGGGATACCTTCCTGATGGTCAGTTCTGATTGTTACTCTTGGCTGAAGACAGGAAACCTTTTGCCTATTAGCCTGCTGTTTGTGAACAGTTCTGGGCTTAGGTTTGCATTCACTGGTCAATGTTTGTTAGTTTAATATAACTTCAGAACGTGAGGCACAAAGACATAAGTATCTGATTAGCATGGGTTCACAGTGATTTCTTGACATAAATTATTTATTTTTGAATATGGCAAAACTGGTCGGAAATATGATTTATTTTTCAAATTCTGGTTTGTACTCTTGCTTTGTAGAATCCTGTGGTATGGTTTGACATAGTCTCTGTGATGTATTCCTTGGAACTCAGTGTCACTTCCATCAAATAAAAAATAATTAACGTACTTGATTTAAATCTTTTTCAACTATATCCCTGAGTTGGCTGGTAGAAGAGTGCAGGAAATCAATGGTAGATTCTTTTCTTTTTGTGCCTTTTTGGAAAGCACTTTATTTTGATTTAATACCCAGTAAAAGATTTATTCTGTGTGATTTTTTAAAAAAGATTGACATTTTATTGAAATCCTGTAGGAACTGGTAGAGTTCGTGCACACCGATCAACTATTAATATGTTGACCAATAACCGCAAAATTGAAGCATCAGTGTTGGCAAGTTTCTTGTTAGTTTGGACATAATCGCACCTTGTCCAAAGACTTGGTGTTGTAAGTGAAATTTTCATATTAAACTTTCATTTGCACAAGCTGTCAGAAGAGGAAAATTTCCCCAGCAATCACAAACTAACATTGTTGGCACAACCATGATTTATTTGACGACAGCACAGAAACTGACCCATTGGTTCAACTTGTCCATGCCATCCAGATAGCCTAAATATAAACGTATTCCCATTTACCAGCATTTGGCCCATATCCCTCTGAACCCTTTCTATTCAAAACCCATCCAGATGACTTTTAAACGTTGTAATTGTACCAGCCTCCACCACTTCCTCTGGCAGCTCATTCCATAGTTGCTCCACCCTCTGTGTGGGAACAGGTGGGACAGGGATGATTACTGGTTTTCAGAAGAGGAAGAGGAGGGACTTTTTTTTAAAAAAAAAGACAGTGGGTATGGCAATCTGGTCAATGAAACAATTATCCATTTTGAAGGCTCATCAAATGAGGCTATCAATTGTGCTAAGGACTGAAAAGGGACTATCACTCTGCTAGGAGAGTTCTATAGACCCCACACAACCAGAGAAGATAGAGCAAATATGTAGATAAATCTATGGAGATAGATTGCTGAAGTGCAGAAACAACAGTGCAGTAACAAGGAATTTTAGCTTCATCACCGATATTAACTGGCAGAGTTTTGGTGCAAAATGTATTCAGGGAGCAAAGTTCTTGAGGTACTTTCAGAAGAATTTTTCTTTTTGACCAGCAATGTAGGAAATCCAGTGAGAGAGAGAGCATAATTCTGAACTCACCTTTAGGAAATTGAGCAGGGCAGATGGAAGGAATGGCATTTTTGTGATGGTGATCACAATGCACTTAATTTTCACATATTTCTGTAAATGCACAAAGAGTTAGAGCTCTAACATGGGATGTGGTCTTTTTTTTTTAACTAAGCTGAGGATTAATTTACAGAAGTGGACTTTGCTCTTTGAAGCTATATGAGTTGGAGCAATGGGAGGCAATCAAAAGGGGGATTTAAGGGATTCAGAGTATCGAATACCCACAGAGAAAATGTGTGGGGCAGCCAAATCTGGTGCCCCCTCGTTGTTAAGAAGCTTACAGAGGAAGATGAGATGGAAAGGAAAACTTTTGTCCAACACCTAGAACATAATACTACAGAAAACATAGGAGCATAGAAAAAATCGGAGTTGAAATCAAAATGGAAAGTACAAATGCAAAGGGAGTGCATGAAATAATTTTGACAAGGAAAATCACAGTGCACTCAAAGACATTTTATCAATACGTTGGAATAAGAGGATAACTAAGGAAAGGCTGGGGCCCATAAAAAGACCAAAAAGCTAACCTAATATTAGAGGTAAAAGTAGTTGGCATTGTTTTTAAATATTGCTTTATTTTGTTTTACGAACATATGAAATAGTAGGAAATATTGGTCATAGGGCTGCCTGAGTCTGCTCTGTGATTCAATAAGATCATGTGTTTCAATTTCCAAATTCGATCTACCCCTGATAACCACTCCTCCCCCTGCCTAACAAGAATGTGCCAATCTTTCTGCAGTCCTCACTTTCTCCTCTTTAATTCATCCTGCCCAAGTGAACAACCTTAGTTTCTCACATTATGCTCCATCAGTCAGATGTTAGCCGACTCACTCAACCTATCTACATCCAAAAATATACTCCTTGTAGCTTCACAATGTGCTTTCCTGCCTAACTTGTTGTCATCTGTGAATTTAGCTACCATGGCTTTACTCCCTTTATCTAGGACATTGATGTAAACTATGAAATGTTGAGGGCCCAGCACAAATCCTGGCAGGACCCCACTTGTCACATTTTGCCTACTGCTTCATTAGTTTCTGCTTTCTGCCATCCAATCAATCCATGCCAATATGCCCACCCTTTTAAACCATGAGCTTTCATTTTTTTTTGCAATAACCTTTTGCAAATGGAACCTTATCAAATGCCTTCTATAGAACTACATACAGTGTTAATATATTAATGATTGTATGCAAATATAGGAGGCATATTCCAGAGGTTTGCAGATGAAACATTGTTGGTAATGATGAGGAGAGCTGTAGACTGCAAGAAAATATCATGGACTGGTCAGATCTACAGCAAAGTGGCAAATGGAATTTAAACTGGAGAAGTGTTGCAGTAGGGGAGGTCCAACAAGGCAAAAAGATGCAATACTGAGAGGTGTAGAGCAAGTAAGCAAACCAAGAGTGCATGACCAGAACTTTGCATGTAGCAAGATGGGTTGAGAGGGTTAAGGAGGCAAGTGGAATCCCTTTCTGTATGAGCTAAAGTATAGAATACAAGAGAGGTTATGTCATTCCTGTGTAAGTCATTAGTTAGGGCACAGCTTGAGTAGTGTTCAGTCTGATCACACTTCATTACAAAAAGATTGTAATTATACCAGAGGCGCTATAGTGGAGAATTCAGAGAATCTTGCCAGGAAAATACAGCAATGAGGTAAGATTTGATAGTCTGGAGTTGATTTGATTAAGATGTGCAAAATTGTGAGGGATCTGAATGGAGTGGAAAGGCCTATTTACCTTAAGAGAGGGTTAGTGACTCATATTCATGGATTTAAAAAGAATGATAGAAAAATTGGAAGGAAGATGAAGAAACTTTTTTCACCAAGTGGTAGCAGGGATCTGGGGCTCATTTCTTGAAAGGATAATAAAGACAGACCCCCTCCAGCTCATTGAAAAGATATGTGGATATGCACCTTAAGTACCTGTAGTGATTGTAATGAGATCAACCTGGTGGACCTCCTAGAAAATGAATTCCCTGACTGGGGCTGTTAATCTGGTCCAATCGGGGAGCCCTGGCTGAAAGATATAAAAAGGAGTGAGAAAGATTAGATTAGATTAGTTTACTTACAGTGTGGAAACAGGCCCTTCGGCCCAACAAGTCCACACCGACCCACCGAAGCGCAACCCACCCATACCCCTACATTTACCCCTTACCTAACGCTATGGGCAATTTAGCATGGCCAATTCACCTGACCCGCACATCTTTGGACTGTGGGAGGAAACCGGAGCACCCGGAGGAAACCCACGCAGACACGGGGAGAACGTGCAAACTCCACACAGTCAGTCGCCTGAGTCGGGAATTGAACCCGGGTCTCAGGCGCTGTGAGGCAGCAGTGCTAACCACTGTGCCACCGTGCCGCCCTTTTTTTGGGTTCTGTTCATTCTGAGAACTGGCTTTAGGGAGTTTGATTGATGTCAAGAATTCACCATGTGTACATAAAAGGAAACTTAGTGACTGGATATCAACTTTAATGGAGTTATTTCAATACCCTAACCTGTAGGATTACAAACCAAGGTGAGATTAGGCCAGGTGGCTTGATTTTGGGTAGATGAACACACAGTAGGCCTAGTGGACGCCTATGCCATAAATGTTCTATGATTCTATAGGTTATTTTACATGCACATGAAAATTGACAGGTCTTTTGGATTCAAAAGTTCTCCCCTATAATTTCCTCCATCTAGAAACACAAACAACTACAGTGGCTGGAATTTAGAATGCACCAAAGATGGTGTTGCAGCCAAGCATCCTGATCCAGGAAGGTGGGCGAGCACCTACACTGTTTTGGGGAACATTTTTAAAATCAATGGTCAGCAGATTGCTAGGGTGTCTGCCAAATTACTGTTGTTTACTTCGAGTCGTATGGGTCATGCAGCATAGAAACAGACCCTTTGGTCCAATCACTCAATACTGACCATGTTCCCAAACTAAACTAGCCCCACCTGCCTGCCTTTGGCCCATATTCCTCCAAACGCTGCCTATTCATGTACTTCTCTAAATGTCTTTTAAATGCTTCCACCACTTCCTCAGGATTTAATTCCACCCGTGAACCACCCTCTGTGTAAAAAAAAATGGATCCACGTGTCTTTTCTAAGTTCGTCTCCTCACATCTTAAAAATGTGCTTGCCAGTCTTGAAACTCCCCATCCTAGGGAAAAGACACCTACCTTTAATCCTATCTATACTCCTCATGATTTTATAAACCTCTATAAGGTCACCTCTCAACCTCCTATGCGCCTGTGAAAGAAGTCCCAGCCTATCCAGCCTTTCTTTATAATGCAAACCTTCCATACCCAGTAATATCCTAGGAAATCTTAATAATATCCTTCCGTAAACTGGGTGCCTACAACTGGATGCAATATTCCAGAAGGGGCCTCACCAATGTCCTGTACAACCCAAACATGACTTCCCAACTCCTATACTCAAAGGACTGAGCAATGAAGACAATCATGCCATTGGCCTTTTTAACCACCCTGTCTATGTGTGACAAAAACTTCAAAGAATTATGTACCTTAAAGCATAGGTTCCTCTGTTCTGCAACATTACCCAAGGCCCAGTTGTTAATTATGTAAGTCCTACCCTTGTTTGTTGCATCAAAACTGATGCTACGATCGATTTTTAAAGATGAACGTTTACCCTCTGCAGTAATCGAAATGGCATGTGTGAACACAGATGGTGGGGTGACGGGGCTTGGGAAAGTGTTAAGTTGAATACCAGAGCCTTAATTGAAAATTGGCTGGGTTCCATATGAGTTTGTCCAGGCATTGTGAAATTGAAATCCTTTCCGAGCAGATTTCTGATAATTGGATACTACAGGATCGTAAATCAAAATAAACTGTGCAGAGTTGTTTTTTAAAAAAATCTGCAGCTGAAGCAGAAATTATTGGAAATCTGCCATACCAACTTACATTTATGTAGCACCTTCAAAAATTTAAACTGTTTTGAGGAACTAGATCCTAATTAATTGCAGGAAAACACAGAAGCTCAGGTATTTGATGACAGCAGTTACATGGCCAAATGGATCTTTTCTCACTGTCTCGTGCTGTGTCTGTATTAATGAACTTATAACACTGAACATTGCCTATAAAATCTCCTGTTCTGTAAATCATCTGAGTTATCTAACAACTGGCACTCATGTACAGGAAGAACAGCTTCTTGGTCATTGTGCAATGCTTGAGACCAGGCATCTAATCTGGCATCATTTCAAGTATGCTCCAAAAGAGATGTTGAGGTGACTTATCTTTAGGAGCATAATATTACAATCCTTAGGTGCTATATCCAACAGGCATGTTGAATTTCATGAATTAAATCTTATTTTCTACTTTTAGAAATTGCATCCCAAAGTGAGGGCTGTGCTCTGCAAAATTTGCTTTATATTTCATAATTGTTTCCTTAAAACAGAAATAAGAAATGTCCCTATAATTGAATGTAATTGCATTCATCAGAGTAAAAAAAAGCCTTTTGCCTGATAAAAGTTCACAGGAGGGGAGGTGTAGTTTCCCAATTCATTACAATTGTTTGCTTCCATTCATAAATTTTTATACTCATTGGGGTAATTACTCACTCTCACTCTGTCTCTCAGGATTAGCTTTTTTGACAGTTCGTTCTGAAAGTGTTGACAGGCTTCCTAATACTTTAAAATGGGAGACTCACTGCTTTGGTGTAGTGAAATGGTGGTGGTGTAACTTCTGTGAAGGGTATAATTTTATTCTAATACAAATAATACAAGACCAAGTTCCTTTTTGAAGCAGGCTTGTGGGAGGCAATGTATTTTAGTGAAGTGTATGATGCACTGGGAAGTACTCATTAACCACAGCCATAACATCATTTAATCCATTTTATCTGGCGTAGAGCATTACAACCAGTTGGGAGCACTGCTTCCCTGTTGGCCAAATAACAAATAATGTGGAAGGAGAAGGTGATCCTTGAATAAGAAGGGGGGACACTTAGAATTAGAAGAAACTTTCTTGATGATTCTGTTCTGAGTGGGCACTCAATGACCGTTTCAGATTCTTCAGTTACAAAGAGTTTCTGGAGCCCAAGGACATGAAAGCCTTTCTCTAATATCTCTTCATATCTCAAAATTTAAGACATGTATTAAACCAATCTCATTTGACCAAGCTTCTTATCACCTGTCCTAATATATTTCTATGTGGCTCAGTATCAAATTTTGTCTGATTTTACTCCTGTGGGGTACCTTAGAATGTTTCACTGGATTGAAGGTGCTGTGTGGAGTAATGAATGGTTAATGTACATTTTTCAAGCTGGAGGAGGTCTGTTATGGAGATCCCCAGGGATTAATGAAATCTTATTTTCTATTTTCATAAATTGCATTCCAAAGTGAGAACTGTGTTCTGCAAATTTACTTTGTATTTCATAACTATTTCCTTAAAACAGAAATAATCCAGCTGCTCCATTCTGGGTCCCTGGGTTCAATTCCAGCCTCAGGCGACTGTCTGTGTGGGGTTTGCATATTCTTCCTGTGTCTGTGTGGGTTTCCTCCCACAATCCAAAGATGTGCAGGTTAGGTGGGTTGGCTGTGCTGCATAGTCTGTATTAGGTGGATCAGGCATGGTAATTACAGGGTAACGTGGGTTGGGCGGAATGTTCTTCAGAGGGTTCGTGCAGACCTGAGGAGCTAAATGGCCTCTTTCTGAACTGTAGGGATTCTATGATTCTGCTTTGGAGGTGACAGTATAACCTGATGTTAAACAACATCAGTGTCTGTGTGGGTTTTCCCCGTGTCTGTGTGGGTTTCCTCCGGGTGCTCCGGTTTCCTCCCACAGTCCAAAGATGTGCGGGTCAGGTGAATTGGCCATGCTAAATTGCCCGTAGTGTTAGGTAAGGTGTAAATGTAGGGGTATGGGTGGGTTGTGCTTCGGCGGGTCGGTGTGGACTTGTTGGGCCGAAGGGCCTGTTTCCACACTGTAAGTCTAATCTAATCTAATCTAAACAGCACCATCAGTAAGAAATGTCACTATAATGTAAGGTACAATTTAAATGCATTCATCAGATGTCAAAACAGCTTTTTGCTTGATGTAAGTTTGCAGGATGGGAAGTGAAGTTTGGCAGTTCATTACAATTCTTTGCTTCCATTCATAAATTGTTATCCTCATTGGGGTAATTATTCACTGTCTCTTGGGATTAGCTCTATTGAAGGATCCTTTGCAGCTACTCATAAATATTAATGACCTAAATCTTAATAGACAGGACCCACAATCTTAGCGAGTTTTGAGAAGATTTGTAGCTCAGGTTGAGATTTTGAATGTAGGTCTGCTCGCTGAGCTGGATGGTTCATTTCCAGACGTTTTGTGACTTTTTTGGAGAAAAGAACAATGAAAGGAGATTTGATAGAAGTACAGGTCATTCTGTTATGTGCGTTTTGTCAACGCAAATTCGCTCAGACACTATTGACGAATTGGGGACGCTGTTTGAAAGCGCAAACTTTTAAAACATCTGTTGGCTGTAACGCGATTACAGTGCCAACACTTTAAGCACTATTTTTAAAGCGCAATTTTTCTATAACACAGAATTGCACAAGAATGCAATGATCATATTATAGAAGAATTGACTGTATTGGAAATCATGAAGTATGTGGATAGAGTAAACATGGAGAAACTGTTACCAGCCATGAAATGATCAACCTGTGAGGGCACAGTAATTAGAGAAAGAAGCAAAGCAACATGAGAAGAAATTGCTTCACACAGTGACTGGTTCAGCTCTGAAATACACTGTGGGAGATTTTGATGGAGGCAGGCTCAGATATTAGACTATTATCTGAAAATGAAGAATGTGCAGTGTTAAGTGGAGAAGGTTGGGAAATGGCACTAAATGAATTGCTCCTTCAGACAGGTGGGCCTCCTCCTGCACTGTGACAATTCTGTGAAACTTCAACCCATCAAGCCATTTGATGGTTGCAATGTTTCCTAGGTCTGCATTACATTTTAGAGGTAGATGCTATCTGTTGTGAGTGGTAGAGATCAGGAAGATCGCAGAATCAACCTTGGTCTTTGCTCGTTTTAACCAATCTCAACTTGCACATTGTATTCTGTCTCCTCATTGCTACATTACAAAGAGGAATATTGTCCAGGATTGTTCCAAGGTTAGACTTGGCTGTGACGCTTTTCCCTCCAGTTGATATCCAGCTAGCATTCACTACTTGAAGACAGATGGTTAACAAGGTCAGCCAACAACACGCACAAGGAATTGATCCTGTGACCTTCGTGGCATAATTATCCTTTATTTAATCTAACTAAATCGTTAGTGAAATAGGGCACGGCTCTTCCTGGGCATTCCAGCCCAATCCTCCTCCCAAGGCTGAGTCATGAGCCTCTTACTGAGTTTAAAGTTATGCTGGACAACGCTTAGCTCTTGGTCTTTGTTCTGTGAGTCTCACAAGTAAAAGCATAGTTAAAGATTCCAACATCCTTGTACAAAGAGGAAATAAAACAAGCACTGTGTACTTTGACCCTCATGGTCAAATGAGAACCACCACTTGTAATACACTTGCTCAAGGAGGCCACTTTCACAGAAAATTGCATTGTATAAACACAGAAAATAACAAAAGTATTCAGTAGGTCAGGCAAGACGTGGAAATCGAACTAAAATGTTAATTTTGTTTCTATGACCTTTCATCAATACTGCATGGTTATCAGTGAATGAAGCATTAACATCTTCAAAAGTGAAGATGAGAGGAATGTAAAGAGAAATGTTTTGTTAAGTTCTCTTCTCTGGAGACGTGAAAAGGTTGGGTAAAATTTCAATGTAATCCCCAAGTGTGAAACCGTCATTGAACCTGAACACTGAAATCACCAACACCAATGAAATAAGATTATAAAATAACTATGATGTGGAGGTGCCGGTGTTGGACTGGGTGGACCAAGTTAAAAATCACACAGCACCAGGTTATAGTCCAACAGGTTTATTTGGAAGTACTAGCTATTGAATTGCTGCTGCTGACTAGGTACTGGATGAAGGAGCAGGGTTCTGAAAGCTTGTACCTCCAAACATACCTGGTGGACGATAATCTGGTATTGTGATTTTTTTACTTAATAAAATGACTAGGCAGCAAAGTGAAAACTTAACTCATTATGTCATTTATGAAACAAGTGTGTGTACATATGTAAATGCCCATCAGCCATGATTGAATGACGGAGTGGAGTCGATGGGCCAAATGGCCTTACTTCCACTCCTATGTCTTATGGTCTTATAACAAACTCATCTCACAACTTTTGTAGTGGCAGAAATTCTCTTCATTTCAAAAAAAGAACTTTCACCCACAGTCAAGTTTTGTAAAGATTGAATCTTTGTCAGATTGGTTTGGCCAAAGGATTCACAGCTGCACGAAATCGGTACTTACTAATGTTCAAAAATCTAAATTTAGTGCATAATTTTGCTTCTAATTATCAGAATTTGATCTTGCCTGGAGATGTTTGAGTGTTGAATAGTCACAATTTTCAAGATACAAGTATGGGTCCCTTCCATCCACTTCCCAAGTCATATCGGGAATAAAGCAAGAGGGCACATAAATTCATTGTTACACTTGGTGTCCAAGTAAAGGAAGCCCAGAGCAAGAGAGATGTCATCTTGTATTCCTCAACCTCAATTTAGTGGTTGCTGCTGGTCTACCCACTTTGTCTCTTCTCGTTCCTTGTCCAGTCCAAGTGGTCTTCTAGCTCCTATATCATTTTTAGGGTTTGCATTTCAATGTAGTAGGAAATGGATATTGGTTACTTTGTAATTTGTTTCAGAAAGTTCAGACGGTCCTCTGGGAAAAGTGGCTTACTCCACTATGTGTAAGAGAGCAGAGAACCCCCGGAGTGTTAATGGAAAATTATCATATTGTGGTGTTTATGACTGGTGAGGTAAATGCTGAACGCTTGTTTTCAGTTTAGAATAATCAGAGTTTTTTTTTGTTTAGAGATAGAAAGTATGATAACAATTCAGAGGGAATCTGAATGTGGTCAGAAGCAAACATAATCACTCAGAATGGAGTTTTTTTTAACAGAGCACTTCAGGGATTAAGTTACCTCAATGAACAAATTTAAGTTGACGTAACTTCCAGACCAGAAGTGTTTAGTTAGCAATCTGCAGGTTATTAGAAACTGAGAAAGTTTAAGTGCTCAGCTTTGTGACTATATATATAAGGCAATGCTGTGTAATTTGAAATTCAGACGTAGGTTGAAAATTTGCTTTTCTGGGTGTTTTGATTTTTCTAACTGTATTCTAAATTAATTTCTTTTTGTAAAATTAACTTCTGGTCAATTATGAAAGAAACTTTGCAGCCTCCACTAACTATATTTTACTGGGTGACTATCATTGTGAGGATAGTCTTCACGCTGGAATCCAACTCACCCAGTTGTACCATCAGCAGAAATGATAATAAGTAAGGGGTCGCTTAATAAAGATGTAAGGAAGTTATTGAATTTAAGAATCAATGAATGAGCAGTTAAATCAGTTGTTCATAATATGAGCATTGTGGTGAAGGTTATTGCATGGATTGGATTTTCAAAATGGTTTTGAATGACAACGAGTTTTCTGGGAGTGGAAGAGATAATGGTGAATTCTTTGAAAGCTTTGAAGAAAGCTGAACTGACAGCAGGCAAATTAAAGGTAGAATTAAAACAGGGTCTTGTAAAGAAGAAATGCTGAAGGCGATTATCTAATGCTTAGAATTAGAAGGGAAACATTTAGTTGAGATGTCACAGCATGAAGCAACTAAGATGCAGAAATATAAATGAAACTTTAATTAGAGAAATGGAAGGCTTGAATTGGAAAGGGAAGGGATAAAAGGCAAAGAGAATTGGGGAAAAATGACACACATTTTCTAAGTAAAGCTAATGATCCCAATTAATGTTATTTCTGGGCAAGTCCGATCCCAAACTGAAACCTGGCTTGATGGATAATTTATTTTTTAAATTTGTTTTGGGTTTAACAACGTGGTCTCTCGCTGAAATATAATGTACAGAATGCTGCAGACTTTGCTTTAACAAAAATACAAGTTTACTGACAAAAGAACTGAAAATAAAATAGAGCAAATTAAACTATGTACTCAATGAATTCAGTGATAAATTCATGGTAAATATATAATGCCATTTATCCAATCCCTTCTATAAATTGAAAAAGAAAGCAAAAGCTGTTATTTTGTATCCAAAACATACACCTCGTTTCCTCACTGTAAGTAATCTAATCTCATCTAACCTGTACAGTACACACAAACCTAGTAAAGTATCTAAAAGCACCACTCCTATGTAGACATCAGAGTCCTGTCTCTAACATCTCCGTAGGTTTAAACCACTTGTGACTTTAACCCGTAAGTTGGAACTGCAGTTAGCTCCTTCCTGGTATTATGCACATGAGCTTAAATGTACTCCACTTTAAGTAACTTCTTCAGGGGATAATCACAACACTTCTGCTCTGGGACTGTAACTAACTGTTTATTCTGAGATAATATAGTTTCACTCTGTTATTCTCTTCTTGGGTGCACTGGTCTATACACCCATCTTCATCCAAAGACTTCACAGGCTTGCCGAAAAAACTTAAAAAAAAATCTCTTGAGGCTTTGGCTGTTTCCCTTAAGCTTAAAATATCCCATCCTGATTTTCTAAACTTGTTTCTTTGTAAATTCCTCCACTGTGTAAAAGCTCATTAATTTTTAGGTGAAGCATCAAAAACAATTTTGAAAGAAATCAACATGGCTGCAGAAATTCTCACAAGTTAGTTATTAAATTGAGGCACTCAGAAAACCCATATGTTATGAGCTCAAAAAACAAATCCCCAAGCTTACAATAAATATAAATCACATAGTCTAAAGAGGTTTTTAAAAACAGTAATGGAGAGAGAAATGGAATTAGTAAAGTTTGAGAAATTAGGCAAGACTTGGTCACAGAAAAGCTTAGAGTAAAGAAAGAAGCTCTGATGATTTTGATTCCAATGAGGGATTTGACTTCATGGAAAATCTGTACTATTAAAACCCTTGCTGATTTTTGAATTATTTTTATTTTTATTCTATTATTGATTTTGATTTGCAGCTGAAGATGACTTTGTGAAACAGCTTGTGGTAAAATGAAATGGACAGACCAAATATTGTTTATTTGTGAGGCCAGACCCAAAGGCTAATTGCAGCTGAGTCTTGATCAAACCGATACAGCGACCCTGGGCAGAGGATTGTGTTTAAACAAATAGCAGAAATTGGCTATTAACAATGTCACTACCTGGGAATTGGTTCTGGCAAATCTGGAAGAAACCCTATGTTCAAGCAGATTGCAGGTGCTGAATGGTAATAGATTAGATTAGATTAGATTACTTACAGTGTGGAAACAGGCCCTTCGGCCCAACAAGTCCACACCGACCCGCCGAAGCGCAACCCACCCATACCCCTACATTTACCCCTTTACCTAACACTACGGGCAAGTTAGCATGGCCAATTCACCTGACCTGTACATCTTTGGACTGTGGGAGGAAACCGGAGCTCCCGGAGGAAACCCACGCAGACACGGGGAGAATGTGCAAACTCCACACAGTCAGTCGCCTGAGTCGGGAATTGAACTCGGGAGGCACTGTGCCACCGTGCCGCCCACAATTGAGGCCTTGGAGTGAGACAGTCTATCTGTAAAGGTGGAATCATTGGTGGCATTTTGTTTTTTTTTAACTCTGGTATCTGTGGAGGTGAACTTGGTTGCTGACAAATACAGTCTGAAGATTTGAAAGCTCCTTGCCTACTCTCCCACATCCACTTCCAGACACCCAGACAGTAGAAAGCAGAGTGAGAAATATTACTGCCTTTACCTGAGTGAACTGAGAGGGTGTCTCTAAGTGTTGGTTCCAGAAAAGCAGCTTAGGAGTCCACATCTATGCCTATGAAAAAACGTTCTGTCAAAACTTTTAATGTAGTTGTTTTATTTATCTCTTAACCATATTTGTCTGGCTGGCTTTTATGTGAATGGAGGCTGAAAACAAATGTTTTTGATTTAAAGCATAGCCATTAATCACTTTTTTTAAAATTTAATAACAGTTAAGCCTTTTGTTTGAGATAAAAAAAACTGGTGCCTGGAATTAATTACTCAGAGTCTGAGGTTGGTTCTTCAAAAGCTTGATTAGGAATCATTGGAGTAACTATTCAGAGTTTTCGACTGTTTAACTTGACTGTGTTGAGAGGTAGAAAGGTGGATTTGGTTTGGCCGTCTGACACTGTCATAACAATGCTTATTATCTAAATTTACTGAGGACAGTGTCAAAAGATATTTCACCTCATTTGAAAAGGTATCTGGGCAGGTGAAGTGGCCAAAGTTTGTTTAGAACTTGATGTATTTTGACAGGTACAACTTTTTAAAATTCACTTGTTAGCCATGGGTATCGCTGGCTGGGCTAGCATTAATTGGCTGACCCTAGTTGCCCTTGAGAAGGCAGTAGTCAGCTGCCTTCTTGAAATGCCTACAGGTCATGTGCTGTAGGTTGACCCACAATGCCTTAAGGAAGGAATTACAGGATTTTAACTCAGTGTCACAGAAGGAACGACTATGTATTTCCAAGTCAGGAGGTGAGTAGCTTGGAGGGCAACTTTCAGGTGGTGGTGTTCTCATTTATCACCTGCCATTGTCCTTCTAGATGGAATTGGTCATGTATTTGAAAAATGCTGTCAGAATATTTGGTGAATTTCTGCTCTGCATCTTAAAGATAGTAGGAGCAGCATGTGTACCGAGTGTCCGTGGTGGAGGGAATGGATGTTTGTGGACACAGGATTCAATCCTGTTGAATTTCAATTGTTGAAGTTTGGGGAATGTCAGGGAAGTTATGATTATGGAACAAATCAGAAATAGCATTACAACAGTCCTAAAATAAAAAAAAACGATGAGTGCCAAGTATCAAAAATAAGAGGCACAGCAGTTCTGGTGGATACCCACTGACATTTACATGTGGGGGATGGTCATAAGAGAGCCTACAAGTGAATTGGAGGAATAAAAATCTGCAAATGAAAGATGTACTCATTTTTAGGAAGCAAACAAAAGGATGTTTAAAAAAGAGAGGCTAGAAGTGAAATTAGTGAAAATAACATTGTAATAAGTTAAACACGAAAGAGCCAATTGCTGGAAGTTAAATAAGAGAGTGATTGCAGGTGTAGGTACACCTCAGGAATCCATAGAAAAGGGAGCATAAGGAAAGGAAATTTGTATCAAACCTGTAGTGGAAGTACAAAAAAAATGTTTCCTCAAAATGTATTAAGAAGAAAGAATGGGCTCACTTCAGTCACTTCAGATAAAGGAAGTGAACTTTAGAAAGATATTAAGAAACTGGAGCAATCGGTCACTGATTCTGCCTGATGATGCCATTTATCTTCAGAGGAGGTAAAGAAGAAGAAAATCTTATTGACAGTTACAAACAAGTCTGATAGAGTTGGATTAAGGAATGACTTGTGAATGCTGAGGTGTGGTTGGATTTTTTTACTGGTTTGAAAATATTGAAAGTTAAAAACCAGTAGAAGTAAAATATAATTCTATGATTCTGAAAGAAATGTGTGCTGGAAGATGAACATCTTTGTTTGGTTCCTGAATCCGTTATGACTAGATGTCAAGCCCATAGATTCTCATTGTCTAATTCTATTCAAAAAACAAAAAGGTGACTTGAAATTTTTGGGCAGTTATTAGATAAAGTTTTTGAAAATCGAGAATTGACTCATATCCTATTCCAAAATGAGAGAGCTGAATTAAAAGAATTGGATGTTCAGGATTCGTCACCAAAATTGACTTGCTGAGAGGATATTGGCAAGTTGCATTGACTAATTGAGCCAAAGCAATACCTGCTTTTGTAACACTGGATAGACATTGTCAATGCAAAATGAAGCGTTTGGAAGAAAAAATGCAACAGCGACATTCCAACAATTAATCAATAAAATCTTGTTGTGATTGTATGGTTAGCAATGATTTGGTTGTTCTCAGCCAAACATGTGAAGACCATTTACATCACTTGAACAAACTACTATACGAGATTAGTTACAAAGAGCCAATCTAGTTATAAATCTCTTGGAAAGTGAGTTTTCAAAAGTAACCTATTTGGGCCAGTCTGTGGGACAAGGCCAAGAAGTACTTAGAGAATGGAATTCATGATTGTTTTGGTTCTTTTCCCATGCGTAGGGAACTTGTAAGATTTTGTAATATATTGGCATGAAGTTTGTTTCAGATTTCAGCGATTATGTTTGCAAATTTGCTAAAGGGAGGCAGCAAATTTGAATGGACACGAAATTCAGAATGATACCTTGAAAGCTGTCTTGACAACTGCAGTGGCTTTAGCAGCACTGAATTATGCAAGGCTATTCAAACTGGCTGTTAATGCAAGTGATATCAATATGTATGTTGTTTTACTGCAAGAAAATGAAATAGAGGTTGAAAGACCTGTCAATCATATTTAAAGAAAATGAACCATGCCAATAGAAATACTCAGTGATAGAGAAAGGAACATTGTGTCTTGGCATGGCTGGACATTAGTTTGAAATCTACACAGCTAACAATGCTGAAGAAGCTGTTTTTTTTATCGAGGCCATAAGCTTTAAATATCTTTCGGAGAAATTTTGTGACAAGAACTTAGTTGTTTTAATCCTGCAGCCATACAATTTAGGAAAATCTAGAAGAGACAGTTTTATAACTGATGCTTTATCAATAGAACAAATGAAGAAACTAAATGAAATTGGCCAAATGGATTGACATAAAATAGGGTTGGCATGATACGCATTGTTTTATATCAACATTTTAATGTAGCAGAAATAGTGGTTAAAAAATCTTTGGTGATAGGAAATGAAAATGCTTCTTAAGAATACATTTTCATCCTTCTTTGAGGTAGGTGTAATGTGTGAATTACATCTTAGCAGCTGTTTTAGAGTTTGGATTTCAAAATTGTGGCATGTGTGATTGTTAATTTATAAAAGATTTTAGAAACCTTCTACTAGTTCAGACAGTTCTTCTGAAACAGTGGCATAATCTATTATGCGTCAGAAAACGAGGGAGCCCCTGGAGTATTTAATAGAAACTTGTTTGTGCTATGGTGATTATGACAGATAAATATCAAAGACTATTGACTAACTTTCAGTTTAGAATCATTAAGTTTTTTTTTAGTTAGAAAACTCAGAAATTGAAAGTATTAGGGCAGTTCAGAGGAGATCTGATTGTGGTCAGAAGCAAGTATACTTTTTCTTAGAAATGATTTTTTTTTCTTTTCAGAGCAGTTAAAAAATAAGTAAAGGAAACATGTTTTTAATTTGAGGAACTTCCAAACTTTAATCAGTTTAAAAACTGGCAGGTTACTAGAAGCTGAGAAAGTCTAAGTTTTGTTTCGTGACTATTGTAAGAAGATTCCATAGCTCATGGGTTAGAAACTAGGAAGAATCAGCTAATTAAGTCAGATTTACAGATTTATTATGCAAGTGTAATTTTTCTGGATTTGAATCATTGTAATGTGTTGATATTAGAAATAGGCTAAAGCTTTGTTTTACTGAGTATTTTAAGAGTTTTCTAACCGTGTTCTGTATCTAGATAGCTTGGTTTGCCCTCTTTTTCATTCTCATCTTGAGCATGAACACATTCTGATGTTTAAGAAACTCTGCAGCCATGTGTGATGTTTTAATGAATAATCAACTAAAAAATACAATTAAAAGAAATATCTATCACTGTCACTTATCCAGTAGAACCATCAACTGGGATCATTATTATAATGCTTGTTTCCTATTGCACACATTGTCCAAGTGAATTACATAATTTAGGGAGTGAATTTTGGTTAAGTCTGAAGTTGTCTTGCAATGTGTTTTTTTTCTCTCTGAAGTGACCAGCAGCCCTTATGATCTTTGTTTTTTGTATGGTCAGCAAGGGGGCAAGAGTGCTTGGTACTGACCACAAACATAGAATTCCAGCAATTTTAAAGGTGAGAACATCAATTCTCAATGTTTACATTGTCATAATCATTGTAAAATTTGCACTAGCAGTTATCAATGTCCATCACCTGGCTTGTGGAGCACTGAACAGGAATTCCCTCAGTCAGGAGCTGGACATGTCACCAGGCTGCACCTTGCCATGTCAATGTCAGACCTGCAGGATTTGCCAACAGTTTCCATAACAAAAGCACTGCATGAACTTCAAGTAAATAGTGATATGTGCAAGTTAAAGGGGAGCAGTCTGCAGTGAGCTGAAGGAAAACGACAGTCTGTCAGCCAGTGACAATACAGTCAGCCAATGGGGTTGGCTATTTATACAATGGAGATTTAGCCATCATCAACTGGCTTTTGGTCCTACTAGAGTCGGTAGTTTAGTGTCTTTGTGGTTCAGAGATTCTAACAATCCAGGGATTACAGGTATTTTGATCAGCATGCTGTGGGGTGAGCACATCACATCAGTGTGAGTCATTTGCTTCACAGAAGGAGGTAATTCAACCCAGGTTAATCCCCCTCCCCCTCCCCCATTCAATCACTGTGGCCCCACAAACTATTTTCTTCAAATGTTCATTCAATTTACCTTTATTAATGGAGCCCAATGTTCGAAGTGCTTTACTAATCAAGTTATCCATATGTCCTACCATCTTTGAAGATTAATACTTATGTGCCTCAGACCCCTGTGCTCCTGCACATACTGTTTAGAATTGTGCCATTAAGTCTGTTTTGTTTTCTCTGTCTCCTGCCAAAATGTATCTGCCACATGCTTGCCCTTTCTACCAGTATCGCTATGTCACATTGCAATTGACGTGTATCGTCCTCTCTTTGCCATAACTCCCAAGTTTGGTATCAGAATAAAATTTTGAAATTCCACACTCTACATTGTAGGATCCATGTAGTCTCTATTTCACAAAAGTAAAGCAATCCTACTAAAATAAAGTGAATCCTTCTGTACTTAATATCCTGTGATACCTTGGACCATGTCTTTTAATAAATTTATTGCATCCATCCTAAGGGAGCAGAAGCTTTGCAGTAATGTAACTCCTGCTGTGTGAACACTTCTGTGGTCATTGTAAATGTATTTATGGTGGCTTCAAGTTGATTATTCAGATGGTAATGTTAAATGGCTCACGTTAGTGAAGAATAGACTTCAGAACAGGGTGCCCTCTCTGAATTTATCTCATGCTCCAACCAAGAAACTTTGCTAAGATTTTATTCATGCTTTCTGGCATGTTCCATATTGCAGGTGCACCATACTATGTTTTAAGGTTACTCCATACTTTACACAAAAAAACAAAGAACTGGAGATGCTGGAAATCAGAAACAAGAACAGAAGTTGCTGGGAAATCTCAGCAAGTCTGGTAACATTGGTGGAGAGAAAGCAGAGTGAAAGTTTTAGGTCCAGTGAGAACATTTTGACAAATGATCAGTGGACCTGAAACGGTAACTCTGCTTTCTTTCCACAAATGCTCCATACATCATGAACCTGTCTTTGCAGTATTGCAGCAGTTAGGGCTGCACCAGTGTTGACATTGATGTAACATTGCTGACTTTGAAAGGATGCAAAATGTGGCACAATTAACAACTGTTGCTGGACTTCTGTTGTCATTACATCCTGCTGGAACTGCTTTGCAAACCAGCTACGTCCACAATCAATCATAATGGAGCAGTTAGCAGAACAAGAGCTTAACACTTATATTAAACTCCATACACATGGTGTTTGACAACCATATCAAATACTTTATTGGCAGCAAAGAGACAAGAATGAAGGGACCTGCTGTAAGATTAGGACTGATTATTACACGTTCTTGTTCTTTTTCTAAAATTGGATTCTGTTTCCTAAATCTTGATGTGAAAGTATTAAATAAATATTGTTGACTGCGATACTTTGTTCAGAATGTCTGCCTGCAGGGTTCCTTTCAAGTTTATGTAGCAGTTAATCAAATGCTCCTGACAAGATCAGTGGACTTTATAATAACCTGCTTCCTCCTTATTAAAAATTCAAATCATAAGACAAAAGCCCATTTTGCCTTCGCTTTAAAATAAGAATCCTTTCAATCTTCAAAGTAATCCAGCACAGATCAAAGCAATAAATGTAGACAGCTTAATTGGCCGCATTATCAGATTTATTTGTGCGTTTAATTGTTGGCTTTTTAATCTTTTGTTAAACATACCATATGGTTCATATTCAAAATAATGATCTAGGCAGCCGATATTTCTGCATTTGGCCTGTGTTCAGCTTAATTTTGGTTTAGTTTGAAGCTAAAGTGCACATAAGAACTGCTGAAATAAGTGTCACTTAAAGTAAACTATCTGAACCATAACACATCATATTTTTAGGAAGAGCTACAATATTGTACTCCGTCAGAGTTTCACTGGGCAGAATTTCCTGAAAAGTATTCTGTGTCTTCATCTTTTCTCAAAGATCGCTTGGCTTAGCTGTTTTTACCATTCTTTTCCAATTCACAATTTTTTTCCATCAAAGTAATGGCGGGAGATTGGGAAACCCCTGCAGAATTCTTCTTCCATCACATGTTAAAAATCCATGTTATTGTTAAATGAAGTGCAATAATTATTAAACAGTTTAATTAGCAATTGCTTTAGCTTTTAAAGAATATTCAGGGAATCGAAAAAGATCAAATAAAACGAGAAGTGCACTTTCAGATACCCTGGGCCAATAGGACAAGGCAGTATAATAGTTAACTCAGTGTAAAGCATTTCTTTATCTTGAGAGTGACCGACTACCAGAATGGGTCACTGGGAATGGCAGTGGTATCTACAATTAGGGATTCTGGCAGGAAAATTTACTTTAATGACTTTGAATCAAATGGTTGGCTGACCTCCTGAATCTTGTTGTAGTGTTATTGTCCATAGAGCATTCTCTCTCCATTACTAACTGGGCATGTCACTTCCCTCCCTCTCCGTAATGTTCTTCAGCTTCTTGCGCATCTCTCTACATCATTCACCAAGTCATTGGTTGAGCAAATGTTAAAAACCAAACTCCTCAACCAAACTTTTAGTCAACTCTCTTAATGACTCCTCCTTTGTCACCATGACAGGTTTTTCTTTGATTACGCTCCTCCTTGTAAAGGACACTTGGGATGCCTTCCTATGTTAAAGGCGCTATTGAAATATACACTGTCTGTGCTTGAATGGCATCATGGGATAATTCTTGATATTCAGGGCACACTGGTCTCTCTAGACAAACATTTAGATGACTACTCCTGACCTTTTTGAAGCACTAGCTACACTGCTGTACATTACAGTTTTACCCAAGGTAGTTTCTCAAACTCTTGAGCTACTATCATATACAAGATCATTTGGATACAGTACTCTGGCCAGCATGAAACCTCATTTGATTGAACCGTGCAACAGTCTACAGCAGTTCAAGAAGGCAGGTCACCACCACCTTCTGAAGGGCAACTAGGGACAAACAATAACTGCTGGTTTAGTAACCCTGTATTAAGACCCATTTGTGATAAAAACATCACCTGCCTGACTTGGTTTCTTCAGCACTGCTTAGATTCTCCAGCACAATTCACCTCCTTGATGGTGATGGACCCAGCTAAGGTTCAGGAGTAAAACCCAGAAACTCAAAATTTAACATCATGTGATCTATCTTTGCAGTCAACATTTTTACAAGCCCATTTTTCATTAAATGTCATTTATTTTTCCTTTTCTCCTTTAGTTGGTTCTTAGTATTGTTGATGAAGGTAATGAACGTGAAAGGGTTAATCAGTGAGCTAAACTGGAACTCTGCCCATGTTGATATGACATGGCTACAAGATAGAACATTGGGCAGTTCAGACAAACAGGACTCTGGCATGGTCTCCTGATAGAGAGGCATGTGTTTTACCTAATGTTGTTAGAAATAGTTAAAATGCCTAAGAATTCATCTAATCTGTGATTAGAGATGTGATGTAATAAACTGTGTTCTATTATCTTAGACCAGATCCTCCTCTGCTGAGATTTAATCATGGTCTATTCTCCACCACTATTAACCATCCCTTAGACTAACAGGAGAATTGGTGACAGCACTTCATCACAACCACCAGTGGTTTGTAGCCAGACACCACCCCATATTATAACAAGATGATGATAATTGCATTCATATCACTGGTGTAATAGCATCTGCTCCCTATTCCTTTTAGATTATCCTTTCTCTCTTGCCTGTGTTTGTCTGTATCCTGTGTGCATGGTTCACTCTGCAGAGCTGATATCCTTTGGGCACCTGAGCAAATCTCTTTGATTCTGACTGCTTCCAGACTGAGGATCAAAATATTATTACAACACAGAACAAAGGTGTTCAGCTTGTCATCTCTGCTGCTTTTTCTGCAGCACAGCCCCACCAGTCCTTCTCCCACAAGCCCTGCAAATGTTTTCTCAGGTGCTTTTCCAGTTCCACTTTGAGTGCCATATTCAAACCTATTTCTATTCCACGTTGTTTTTATCACTTGGTTGTACTGGTGAATTTATTTTCTATCTTCTGGTATTCTGAAAAACAACCACTCAGCATTACTATTTCCTGTCACTCAGCCACCTTTTGTATCCATGTTGCCCTTTTATTTCATGGGCTAGTATGTTGCTGGCAAACCTATGTTCTGGCTTGTAATCAATCTATATACAATCTATATAAAGGATAAGACCTGGTATTGACCTTCTCTGTTATTTCATCAAAAATACCTCAATCAAATTAGTTTAACATGATTTACCTGTAACAAATCCATGCTGACTCTTCTTCTTTAATCCATCCTTGTTCAAGTGATGGTTAATTTTGGTCCCGCATTATCGAGTCGAAATTTGTCAGTGGCATGCCATTCCTCACCATAGAACTGGATGTGTGTGCCACTTGTGCCCTCTTGCTTTTACATTTTTTCCACAATTGTAAATAAACTATAATGCACTGGTATTGTACACAGAAAACGCATGAGATTTGGCAACAGGGGAGACGTTGATTCTCCTCCTCCTCAGATGCTGCCTGACCGGCTGTGCTTTTCCAGCACCACACCTTTTGACTCTGATCTCCAGCATCTGCAGTCCCCACTTTCTCCTGAACTGCTCCAGTCATGGCCATTAGAAGTTGCTGTTCAAATCACTTCACCTCCAATCTGTTTTATATAGAACCCCTTCAGTGTGGAAATGGGGCCTTTGGTCTAACAAGTCCACACTGACCCTCCCAATAATTTGACGTTTCTTGCTATTTTTCATTCATATTCTATTCTCTCTCTCTTTATCGATTTCTTAGTACTTTGCTGAATTTTAAACATCTTTCAATCTTCAGGCTTACCTATTTTAAGCCATGTTATCAGCCTGTTAGAATAATAGGGACATACAATACAGAAATAGACCCTTCAGTTCATCTTGTCCATGCCAACCAGGTTTCCAAACTAAACGAGTCCCATTTGCCTGTGTTTGGCCCAGATCTGTCTAAACCTTTCAATCCGTGTACCTGTCCAAATATTGTAATTATATGCGCCTCTATCACTTCCTCTGACAGCTTGTTCCATACACATGCCACCTTCTGGTACATAAAGGTTGTCCCTCCGGTTCCTTTTGAAATATTTCCCCTCTTACCACTTCCTTTGACAAAACACTGTATCTACAGTTACCTATGGGCCAAGGTTCTCTTGTTTTTCTTTGAGTTTTTTTCATCTCTAAGGAACACATTGTTTTGAAAATTGAATATTATTTTTTTAAAATATTGGCTGTTCCCCACCTACCATCATACTTTTTAATGTATTTTTCCAATGCTCCACAGCAAACCTCCACTTTAGACCATCATATGTTAAGAACCTAGTTTCAGATTGAACCATACAGAGTCATAGAGATGTACAGCATGGAAACAGACCCTTATCTTTTTCAAATTTTGTGGAAAATTGTATCCTACTATGCTCACTATTTTTGAAAGGTTATTTTGTAACAAGATTATTAGTGGTCTACAAAATTAAAAATCACAGAGCACCAGGTTATAGTCCAACAGATTTAATTGGAAGCACACTAGCTTTCGGAGTGACGCTCCTTCATCACCTGATGAAGGAACAGCGCTCCAAAAGCTAGTGCTTCCAATTAAATCTGTTGGACTATAACCTGGTGTCGTGATTTTTAACTTTGTACACCCCAGTCCAACACCAGCATCTTCCAATTTATGGTCTATATATTATTGCATAATATTAAATCAAAAACAGCCTGTGCCCTAGTTGGTTCCCCATCATTTTACTCCAGAAAATTATTTCGAACAGATTTTAGGAATTCTTCCAACATAATGTTGGTGCCCATTAGATTTGTACAATTTATTTGTAGATTGAAGTCATTTGCTACATTGTTGTGATATCAGATCTTAACTCTGGATTATTAATGGAGATATTAAATTTTTACAACTGTATTTTAAAAGGGAGAGGACAAAGCCAAAAGATAACTGTAGATTTAAACTTGATAGCTGTCTCACAAATCACTGAGAGGAATCATGGATTGTCAAATCTGAAGAGATGCCAATGCAACCTCAAACAGCAATCCTTTTCAAGGGATAAATGCAATTTGGCAGAAAACCTGCCAATTTTATATTGATTTGCTGACCAGCAAGTGGTTCTGCCATACTATCTGCAGCTAAATAGCTGAGATTCCACCCACTCAGTCTGCTATAAGGTCTTGAATTCAATTTGCAAGAAGGTCTTCTTCGGGTATAAAGGCCAGGAGGGTGAGACCTTGAATGGGCCTTGAAGACTGTCATCTTCCTCCAGGGATTACTGAAGGTCTGTCAAAACACTAGTGCCTGGTTATTAGCAAAAGGCAGTGAGTAGCTGAGCAGGACCTGAGGAGATTTGAGGTTCTATTCCCTCTGAAATCACCCCTGCAGAAGCAGCAAACAAAGTAAGCAGTACATTAATCAGTAGCCACATATAGCTAAAATCAATAATAAATCTTTAATTAGTTTATTCCAACTGGGTAATTGGCACAATTTCTGGGAAGGTGGACCCACTACCCATTTGCACTTTAACCTATTTTGTGTTTTTGATCAACATTAAGACCACTGAATCATACAAATGTCATCTACCGGTAGTTCAAAACGCATGCACAAACAGGCCAAGTGAAATCAGACACCGTTTTATTATGGCTGATTTAACAAGGATTTAACAAATGTTACATTCAGATGAAAGTCAGCATCAGCAGTATTTTGCTGTTGTATTAATTTGAATAAACTTCTTCTGTGAATAAGCCTAACCGGGAAACAGGGATCATTTTGTTGAGTAAAAAATGAGGTCTGCAGATGCTGGAGATCACAGTTGAAAATGTGTTGCTGGTTAAAGCACAGCAGGTTAGGCAGCATCCAAGGAATAGGAAATTCGACGTTTCGGGCATAAGGGCTTATGCCCGAAACGTCGAATTTCCTATTCCTTGGATGCTGCCTAACCTGCTGTGCTTTAACCAGCAACACATTTTCAATCATTTTGTTGAGGTCTTGCTTTGGTCAAAGAGACTTGGTGGGCTCTCAGGGTGTTTTGGCTTCAGATTTTTATACTCTCAATTTTTTTTATTTCTGAGCTGCAGGTTCCTTCACCTTTTTACTTGCGACTTTCCCTGGGTTTCCTTCTTAATATAGTCATTTTTCACCATCTTCCTCATACTGAAGCTGACCCCGGGTCAGAGCTTCGACTGGTTGCCAGCCAAAGTTTTTTTTTGTATCACGGCCAGGTACATCCCTTTGGAACCACAGCAACCTGATCCAACCTTCTGGCTGATTCACTGCCAAGCTGAAGGCAGCAAACATCAGGAGCCACTCCATGCAGCAGGTATCAGTGCTGTGTCATCTTGGTGGTGCTTACAAACACTCTGCAAATTTAAAAAGTGGAGGTCCGTGTAATCATTTTGAGAGCTTCCTTGGTTACTGAGTGGTGGTAAACGTTTGTTCAATAATTTCCACATGAAGTGTAAATAGTTGTGTTGCGTGACTTTTTCTGTTTCTGTTAGAATTAGTGAATGTGGCCAAAACTCCGACAAGTAAGGAATGTTTTACAATACTGAGGTAAGCTAAAGAAATGCATGCAGATCCCAAACAGTAGGCAATAGTGGTTGGGCCACATCATGACTCAACAGAAGTAGGGCAGTTGCCCAAAGTGAAAAGCATTCCCATCGCAGAGTGGAAACTTGCCCGTTCTAAGGAGAGAAACAAGGAGTTGGAAAGTAGAAACCACATTGCACACCAAAGGTAAGCACTGAGACACAAATGTAAATATACAGATATGTAGACAAGATAACGGAGTTATAGTCTTAGTCTGATTTCTGAAGGTAGAGAAGACAATGAATGTTTGGGGATAAATATATAGAGAGACAAAGTGACTTATTTTGTAAGAAGTCTTTGAATTTCAAAATGAATGACATTACTCTTTCACCAACTGATGTGCTAGGCTGTGTGTCAGCTATGGTTCCTTCATCCTGCATGTCCATGATCGAGGAGAAAGTGAGGAGAAAGTGATGCTGGAGATCAGAATTGAGAGTGTGCTGTTGGAAAAGCACAGCAGGTCAGGCAGCATCCGAGGAGCAGGAGAATCGACATTCAGGCATAAGCCCTTCGTCAGGAATCCACATGTCAACAATGCAATAGAATTACTGTTTGCTTGCCTGGGGGAGGGCAACTCCAACAACATTCAAGAAGGTTGACACCATCCCACATAAAATAGTCTATTTGATCCGCACCTTATCCAGCACCATTAACATTCACTATGTCCATCAGCCACATGTATTAGCAATCACTTTTATATCTGCAAAATGCAGTGTAGTAACTCATCGAGGCTTCTTTGACTGCATATTTCAAACCAGTAGCTTGTACAGCCTCAAAGGACAAAGGCAACAGATGTGACTGAACACCCTTCAAGCCTGGCAACATATAGTTTTTTTTATACCCATTTGTTCACAATCACAATCAAAATTCTGAAACGCCCTCCCTAACTGCACTGTGGATGTACCTACAGCATGCAGACTGTGACGGACACAGCTCACCACCATCTTCTCAAGGACCAATAGGATGGACAATTAATTCTGGCTTTGCTAGAAATGCACCCTTCCCAAGAGCATTTTAAACAAATAATAGCATTCAATCTTTCAAGTAAAAATAATGGTCAGAGTGTAAGTTATGGCAACTTATCTTTAAGTGCTGAACTCTATCAGTGGGCAAATGGAAGGCTTCCCACTTTTTAAAAATAAATGCATAGTGCAATGATTTGTGAGCTGCAAAACAATAAGGAGAATTCATTGCAAGAGTACTATCCTCTAAGTTGGCTGGTAGAGATCACTGGTCTGGAAGGTCCTGTTGAAGAAGCTTGGTGAGTTACTGCAGTGCACCTTGAAAAGGGGACGTGCTATTGCCACTATACACTAATGGTGGAAAGGCTAAATGTTTGAGCTGGTGGAGGGGGCATTGATCAAGCAAGGCAATTTACCTTGATGGTGTCAATCTTCCTGAGTGTTGCTGGAACTGAACACATGCAAGCAAGTGGAAGTATTCTGTACAATCTGACTTGTGCCATTGTAGATGGTAGACAGGCCTCAGGGGAGTTGGGAGGTGAGCTATTCCCACCTCTGGCTTACTCTGATAGACACAGTATTTATATGGTCGATATTAACAGCCAGGATGTTGATGGTGAAGCGTTCAGCAAAGGAAATTCCATCGAAGGAAGATAGTTAGATTTTTTTTATCTTCTTAGATGTGGTCATTGCCTGGCACTTGACTGTTTGAAAGTGATCATTCCAAGTCCAAATGTTGTCCAGGCCATGCTGCAAGTGGGTTCAGACAACTTCAGTATCCAAAGAGTCACAAATGGTAACTGAACACGGCAATCAATACGGTGGTAGTGTCCCAACCTTCCAGCCAGGAGGCCTGACTTCAACTCTCACGTGCTCCAAAGTTGTGTAATAAAGTCTCTGAACAGGTTGATTTGAAACACATGCTCTAACGAAATCCGGGAGATGAGATGATTGATTTTGAAGGGCTCTGGCCCGAAACGTCGAATTTCCTGTTCCTTGGATGCTGCCTGACTTGCTGTACTTTAACCAGCAACACATTTTCAGCTACTTTTCACCAATCTCAGCCATCCTCCTTTGTACTCTGTGTGAAGTACTCCAGCAGAGAGATTTCCCTGGTTCCCATTGACCCCATCTTTACACTCAAACACACTACAACCCAGTAACTTTGTGGTACCCATTTTACTCACACAAAATGCTATCATTTTTGACCATATGCAGTTGAATTCATGGCTTGGGAGATGATGTGAACTTTTACTTACTGATTTTAGCAAATGTTATCAAAAAGATTCAGGAATATCTGAGATGGGCAGAGGGATAGAGTTCTCGTACTTGGTGACTGGACATACTTGTTAGATTCGTCTCCTCGTAATGATGATAAGATGCCATCAAGATGGCAACGGAGAAGCAGCATTGTAATTGAGGTCCTGAGTTTGTTCACTTCCGTCTGCTTTTCTTTTGCTTTTATGCTTTTCTTTTGGCTTTTTGCTTTTTCTTTCCAGTGTTTTTGTTTAAAGTATTTTGCTTTGGCAAAGCATTGGTGATGGGCCCTGCCCAAGCATGTTCTGGGATCCAGTGAGGGACCTAGCGACCAGAGGCTGTGAGCAGGCCCTACCTGAGCCTGTTCCAGGATCCAGTTGAGGCAATGGTGTTAGCAGCAGCAAGGACTCAGCTCCTCCCGTGACTCCAGGCTGTGCTTGGCCCGGGTGCCTGCATGGAGATGAGGCTTAAATGAGACTTTAATATCTGTATGTTTCTCATTCCTTCTGGCTTTGTTTCCTTGATTTCTACTGGGTTTTTTTATTCCGGTTTTGTAATCAAGTGTGTAACCAAGATGGTGCTAGTTATGTCAGTGGAGGCCAGATGGCGCCGAAAAGTGGTGAATTTCATTCCAGCAGCGCAGTGTGGTGGAGGGGACTCGTGCCTGGCCTCAAGGCCCACGACGGAGTACTCCACCAGCCCGATGGCCTACAACAGAGTACTCCGCCGGACCCATGGCCCACGACAAGTACTCCACTGGACCCATGGCCCACGACGAGTACTCCGCCGGGCCCATGGCCCACGACGAGTACTCCGCCGGGCCCATGGCCCACGACGAGTACTCCACCGGACCCATGGCCCACGACGAATACTCCGCCGGGCCCATGGCCCACGACGAGTACTCCACCGGACCCATGGCCCACGATTAATATTTAAGAAGGACTGTGAAGTTGGAAACCTTCTTTTGTTCGCTGTTATATTCAATATTTTGTTTTTTTAATTTTAAAATGGCTCCAGAGAGTGGTGACATGAGACAGCACTTTTCATGACATTTTGTAACAAGCTACACGTGACAATAATTAAATGTTACTTCAAAATAAAAAGAAAAACAATTATCTGCTTTCTCATGGAGAATTTGGCTGTCTTTCTTTTGCTAAACATGCAATATGAAAAAAAGCAAAAAAAACTAGCACAATGAAAATACTCTCTCCAAACAGTCAGCTCCAAACTAAAGTGTAATAGCTGATTCCCCCACTAGCAGAAATCAGGTTAACAAGCCAGAGCCAGCAGCAGTTAGTTAACATACTCACAGCTTTGAATGAGACTGGGTTGTAGAGGAGTGAGTTATGAAAAAATAGGGGTTCAAAGATATTTAATAAACCTTTTAGAAGAGATGTTGTACAAAGCTATTTGCTCATCACAAATTAACTGCTCCATTTCCGACATTGTGCTTGAGACATCTGGTGATTGGGATAAGCACAATATAAATTAAGAGACAGTAAATTTGTAATCCTAACAGTACAGTTTAATAAGTGTCAACTTGAAGTTAAGTAGCACCTATCTTTAATCCCTATGTCCTTTGATTCCCTGAAGTCCAGGCATCTACCAACAATCTCAGCCTTCAATCTATTCAACAACTTATCAGACACACTAGGGGACAGGTGAGGGGTAAAGAATTCCAAAGCTTCAAAAGCTTCAGTGAAACAATTCCTCCTGCTCTTAGTCCTGAATGTTATATCTAATATTCTGAGACTGTCCCATGTTAACCCCTTCTCTTCTTTTGTCAACCTTGGGACATTGTTCTGTGGAACATTCTTAGGAGTTGTAAGTGTTGGTTCTCTATACTATTTTTATCAATTTGATTTTCTAATCTATATGAGCTCCTTATTTCCAGCTGAATGTACTATCCAATAGTATTAGGACATCTGTAAATAACTTGCATCCCAATGTTTCCTGTCCTGTGTGATTTATTAATTTCATCCATACCAGTCCAGTTCTTATTCTCCAAAGCAGGCCTGACCAAAAGCTTACTCGAATAGTTGTGTTTCATTTTACAACTGGAGTGATTTGCCTGTTGTTCTTTTAAAAAAAATGTTTTTTTTTAACAATGTGGTACATCTAGGCTGTGATTCGGGCTTTGGAAAGATAATGGCTCAACATTTCGACTCCCTGGGCTTTGAAGTGTTTGCTACAGTGCTGAATAAAAATGGACCAGGAGCAAAGGAGCTGTCACAGATGTGCTCAGAACAACTTACCTTAATTCAGATGGATCTCACTAAACCGGAGGATATTGAACAAGCTTTGCAAATCACAAAGGAGAAACTTGGGGAAAGAGGTAATAAGTATAATTAGCCTGAATATTCTGGTGTGAATGTAGTCTTCAAATTATTTAAAGAATAATGCAATGTCCACTGCACTCATTTTAGTTTAATGGGCAAGTCTTTGAATCAGAAATAATGGTGAGACCAATGACATTCACCTGAGACCACCTTCAATGACCACACAGTTAAATATGTAAATCATAGACATCCAGCCCTTTCAAAAACTGTACCCTAATAGTTTCTCACCGAGCACCTCCCTGTTTGAATACATGGTAAGATGTAAAGACACTTACCTAATCATGCATACGCTAAACGCCTTAAGTTTCTAATGGTGTGGTATGTCTTAATGACAATCTCTCTTTTTTCTCTCTGCACTGCCATTTTAAAATAAATTAAGAGGCATCATACCTGTACTTTCCATTGTACAGTTTTACCATCATGAAATATGGTAGAATCTCATCATAAACTGTAGGGCCAGCTAATTTTACATTTACAGTGGTATGCAGATTGTTCTAAATCCAGTCTGCGAGGCCTTTTGATCTGATGAAGGAAAGGAAATCCCTGAGCAGTGTTTTAACACAAAAATGGCAGCAGTGTTAGCACAATACAAATTATTGCTAATGGCAAAGTCTGTAAACCTGGAAAAGACGTTACAAAGTGGTGGGCATCTTTAAGTCTTGTTCTGCGTGTCTTCCCTCATTGCCTCTTAGTCCTGCTCCTGTTCTGTTTATGGAAAATCTATAGTGATCCTGGAGTTATGACACATTTTGGGAAGGTGAAATATTTCCCCACTGAAAAGCAGTTGGAGTATTTCTTTTCTTTTAATTTTTATTATTGCAGAGCTGAGAAAATATTTTCCTAATTAATTCTGGTAAGGATGCTGTTTGTAGATGTTAGGAAAAAGTAGCTGAGAGAAACGAGATGGAGAGAGATTGGGCAAGGGAGAAAAAAATAGTCATGATAGGAAGATGTTAATTCTCTGGGACAAGAGCAGACTTCAACAATGGCAGTCGTTTGTGTAGGTCTTGGAAAGGCAGAAAAAGTGTGTTTTTGGGGTTGAAAGGAAGATTCTGGCTGATTTAAGATGAGTTATAATCTCAGAAATAACATAATGCTAATTGTTGGTGGAGTCGTGATGCGGGAGCAAACGGTCGCATAGGTGATTCAAACTTTACAAAGTGGAAGGTAATACCCAAACAGCCAGAGTTCCATCCTCATCAGCAGATGTAATGACAAATATCAGGGTTAAGCTTGAGAGACTGGAGTGCTGCAGATTCAGAGTGAAGGATACAATGGATAAATGGAGCAGAGGAATTCAGATAACCAATTCCATACCCACAGTAAAGAAAGTTAGATTATTGCAATTTGTTCTTCAAGCTGAGTGCATAGTTCATTTTGACAAATGTTGTGGTTCAAACTGTTGACTAGAAACATGACTGTAAAGGAGCAGGAGACAGTTGTGACCCTTTATTTTTAGCTCTTAAGTAATAGCAGAATACTTTATTTCTTTCTTGATCAAACAAATGGGATTCAATTACCTTGTTGCAAACTTTACTGCTTAATTCTCTCATCGGTCACCTTCTGTTTTAAATGAGCTCTTGGCATCAATATTATCCACTGCAGTGAATTATTTGGTTTAGTGAAATCTATTGATTCAAGGTAGTTTCCGAACTTTCCAGAATGGCACATTCAAAATCAAGAACTCATTGTGTTGGGCCTGCAAATTCTGTTCCTGAGTGCAGCATGTCGGCATTGGCTTTCAGTGACAGCACTGCTCGAAAGTGTGGCCTTGTTCAAAAGGTTAATGACAATAGGCTGGGTCAGAGCTGCCCAGCAGCACAGTGGATCACTGTTCCAGTTCTGAGGCATGCAGTGAATGCTAGTTTTCTCTTTCTTTTCTCAAGCAGTTACAATTAACAAAGTTAATTTTAGGGTAATTAAATTACCCTAAAACCCACAACTCATCAAGAAACAAGTACAGGCCATCAACCAAATTTATGCCAATTGGAACTTAGCATTTTAAGTCTTGAACTTTCAAAGGCAAAAAATATGCAGGTTGATTTTTTTTTAAAGAAAAGCTCTTGATTTAACATTAAGTATGTTTTTCCTGTATAAGCTTTGCTCTATTTACAAACATCCAGCATTTCCAGCTTCTCAAAAGTGAGGGTGCACTGCCCATCATTTTCCTCTGAAGAAAATTTTCAAGTGGCTATACCTTTCTTCTAACTTCAAATCTAGATTTAGACAGAGCCATGACTTCTTGCAGCAGCCTTAATATGGAGATGTTGTACTGTTTTTTTTCAGGTTTGTGGGGTTTGGTGAACAATGCTGGAATTTGCTTCAACATTAGTGATGCTGAACTCTCTGCCATGTCCAACTACAGAGGCTGCATGGAGGTCAACTTCTTTGGTGCAATAGCAATTACAAAAGGCTTCCTTCCTCTGATACGTAGAGCAAAAGGCAGAATTGTCAATGTTTCCAGTCCAGTGGGTAAGCTCTAATGTATTGTTAGAGAAATCTGAGAAATACACTAAGTTCAATATAATTATATGAAAGTCTTATTCCCCATTTCCAAAATCTGTTGAGTCTAATCAACCTCTGGGTGGTCAATATATTCTAGCAATTGATGAACCTGGTGACAAACACTAGTGGTTCCACGGTTTTTGCAACACATGTTGAATATGAGAGGGTGGCACAATGATAAGGGCACTGAGTTAGTAATTCAACAGACCAAGCTAATGCCCTTGACAGAGGTTCACATCCCATCTTGGTAGCTAGTGGGGTTTAACTTCAATTAATAAATCTGTCTCAGTTATTATTGATTGTCCCATTTGATTTGTGAAGTTGTCCACCAGGGAAGGAAATCTGCCGTTTTTACTTGGTCTTGCCTACAATGATTCCAAATCTTCTAGCAATGTGATTGTAACTAATCTCTGAAGTGGTTTTTAGCAGTTCAAGGGCAATTAAGAATGGTCTACCAATGCAACACCCACAATCCAATGAAAGAATAAGAGAAAAACAATTAAGAATTGAGATAGAAACCCAGGGGATAAATATCCTTTGAGCTTCTCCATTGTGCCTCATTAACTGCCATACCTCTTCTCAAGTTTTGACTGATTTTGTGTGTGATGGTGACAGAGCAGACAAGGTTTTCTTGAAATTTGCTCCCTGTAGTGACTGATTATAGGAAGAAAATGTGTTCATCCATAAATGTACTGCTTCCCAGTTGATCTTTCTTTAATATATTGTTCCTGCTTGATAGTGAAATATTAATATTTAACCAATGTAGTTATACTGCAATGCTTCATGGTATATAATTTTTTTTATCATGGTAGTTAACTTTTTTATTAAATTAAAAATAGATTATACAAAATATAGAATTAAGTGATCTGGCCCCTTGAGCCAGCTATATCATTTAATAAGATCAAAGTTTATCAATTTTGCTGCTTTAAATTCATTTTCCTGCTTGCCCCACATATAGAACTGGTCTATATTGACTGTGCTATCGCAAAACAGTATCTCTGCCATAAATGAATCATCTAACATACATACATTGAATGCATAGTGACACTTTGTAAACGTGGAATAACTTCATACAGTATGCATTCGAAGTTATCTCTAATAGCATAATACATCAATAAATATTTTAATCAATAATCTCATTTACATTTTATTTAATGCAACTTAATAAAAATGTGACTAATCATTCATCGTGCATTTCCTTCTAGGAGAGATTCCATTACCCTTTTTAGCGGCTTATGGAGCTTCGAAAGCTGCACTCACCCTATTCACAAACATTTTACGCCTGGAATTGAGACACTGGGGAGTGAAAGTTTGCACCATACTTCCTGCATTTTACAAAACAGGTAGGTATTACTTGGTGTAAAGGCAAAAGCCAGCATAACGTGGACTTTCCTTAATTCCTGATGGCACCAGTAGTCAGTCTTTAATATGATTGCAGCTCTGGAATGCTGCTCAAATTTCCACTAATAATTCAAAAAGACAAAATTGGCGTTTGGAAGAAAGATGTCAAAATGTGTATCATTCTTGTTCAGCTCATTATGAACCAGAGACAAATAGTTTTCTCATAGTACTGCGCCCTTTCTAGCAGAACGTGCTACACAAGGAGAACCTAGAAAAGTGTAACCCTTATTTTATCAGTCACAGTGAGAAGGATAGTGCAGAAGAGCAATTGTCAGTATGAAGAACCAATGTGTCCACTAATCCTCTCCCTGCTCCAATCTTTTTTGAACTAACTGGCAGACAATTCAGCAACTAGAGGAAACCCATTCAAAATAACAAACGAAAGATAGAGGAAGAAGTTGAGAATTATTGTGCAGCAAGTTGTTGTGATCTGGGAGGTGGTGGGGTGGAAGCAAAGTCAGTGGTTATTTTTCTTAAAAATAAGAGGGATAAGTAATTGAAAAAAGAAAAACAATTAGAATGGCCTCTTTCCTTGCTGTAATGTTCTAGGAAACATCTTGCTAACTACCTTTCTGCAGAAAGGCAAAAGACCTGAGACAAATTTGGGGGAAAAGCCCTGCCCACACTTTTTTGACTCCCTTCAACAATCGAGCAAGTGCCAGAACATGCTGGGACTTCTCTTGATTGATAACTAGTGATGCCCTCCAATAACTGGAAGTGCCCTCTACTCACAGATACTTGTCAAGCCCCTTTCACAGCGAGTCCACATTTTTCACTGTTTGTTTGGAGGAGCAAAAATAAATGTGTTTTAACAGAACTGACGTCATACTTTTTTTTAATGTACCCAGTACTGAAAGTCAGAATGCTCCTGCATAGACAGGCAAACTGTAAAATGGACAAGGAACTTGGGGAGGATTGGGTGATTTATGTTCTGTTTGACAGTATGCCTGATGATTTTCTTTCAATGGCCAAAGCTGAAGTAATTGCATTAAAGCTAACAGCTTATGGGAATATTCAGTGCTCATTAAAGTGATTGTTCAGACAAGTGAACAGAAGGCTGAACCACATCTGGCACTTATCACTTGACAGTTGGCAGTGCTATGCAACATTAACTGGAAGAGTGTGCTCTGATTCCAGTAAGCAATGAGCCCCACAGAGTAGGCAGAATATTTCACCAGTGAGGAAGAATGGAAATTGTCTTATCCACCAAGCCAATATTCACAAAACTCACTGAATCCATTGGACCCCTTCTATGTACTGATTGGCCTGGATAACATGTTCACCTTTAGAGAGATGCAATGCGATGTTTACCATCTACTAGATAATGAAGTAAATTTCTGGCACAATACTTCAGCTATACTCCTTGGATTATAAATTTTATGTGTGCTGTAAGAACATTCACAGATAGATACTACATAGATTCATTATGAATGATCTTCTGTTTTAGTTCATTTGTTCCCAGCATGGCAGATTGTAGATTCCTGACCTTATTCAGTATTTCTGTCTTGATGCAATATTGGGCTTTTTAAATTTAGTGGCACTTCATGACAATTGTTTCTTTTCCTTTTGTAAAACTCGTTTTGAGCATGTTATCTTCTTTGACCCTTTAGCTTTGATCCCTGTTCGTAGGAAAGTTTTGAAACACCAATTGTAATGGATGCTTGGATAAAGGGAACTTTTGAGACTGAGATCAATAGATTTCCATTGAGTAAAGGTACTGAAGGATAACCAATCAAGAAGATGCAGTGACAAAGTGGATTAATAATCTAGAAATCCAAGTAATGCTCTCGGGATCCAGATTTGTGGCTGAATTAGAAAAGAATCTGAAATCAGAAGTCTAATGAAAGCAATGAGACTGTAAACACCTATTTGGTTTACTAATGCTCTTAAGGGAAGGAAATCTGTTTGGCTGACAAATAGCAAATTACGATAGTGCCAGACAGTGACCATCTCCAAAAAGACAGAATCTAAACATTGCCCCTTGACATTCAATTACATCACCATCACTGATTTTCCCCACTATCAACATCATTGAGGTTTCCATTGAGCAGAAAATCAACTAGACTAAACATATAAATACTGTGGCAACAAGAATAGGTCAGAAACTAGGTATTCCGCAGTGAGTAACCCACCTGATTCCCCAAAGCCTGTCCATCATCTACAAGGGACTAATCAGGAGTGCAATGGAATACTCCCCAGTTGCCTGGATGAAGGCAACTCCAAGAACACTCAAGAGGTTTGACACCATCCAGGACAAAGCAACCCATTTGATGGCACCACATCCACAAACATTCAGTCCTTGCTCTACCGACACTCAGTAGCAGCAGAGGTACCATCTTAAGATGTACTGCAGAAACTCACCGAGGCTCCTTCAACAACATTTTCCAAGTCCACAACTTCTGCCATCTAGAAGAACAAAGGGAGCAGATGTATGGAAATACAACCATCTATAAGTTAACCCCTCAGCTTTGAAATATATCACCATTCCTTCAGTGTCACTGGGTCAAAACCCTGTAATTCCATCCCTGATGGCAAAGTGGTTATACTTGCAGCAGTTCAAGGAGAGAGCTCACCACCACCTTCACATCAACAATAAATGTTGACTCAGCTAATGACATTGACATGCCATGAATGAATTATTAAAAGCGAGGTGGATAAGTGAATTTGTGGTGCACATTTGTCCTGATGTAAGTAAATGGCAGAACAGTTTCACAGCTTCTGAATTTTCTAGTACCATTCTCTGACCTCTGATTTGGGCAGCTTGGGCAATGAGAGCTTTAATTCACCTCCAAGTCCCATTAGCTATTTAATTGGAATTATATGGGAATCTTTCAGGCTAGCTGCTACCTTAATAGCCTCTGCTATGAGGTTTGATTTTGAATAATGTGGAGTTTGGTTGTTATACCCATGGCCGTTGACTTGCCTGCCAAAATTCTCAATACAGAGGAACAGCCAACTGGCCAAGGAACCACAAGGCTGCTCCCATCAGTTAACAGCTTTCAGAAAGAGAAGGAGAAAAATATAGGCAGGAAATCCCAAATAATTTAGTGCCTGTTGTGTCCAATAACTTGAATTTGACAATCCATTGCAACTCCCTTTAATCCTTATAGCAGCATAATTCTTCAACATTAGAATAGTGTGATTATACAGTTTAGCAATTTCTTGTGTGCATAATTAACAAGACATTCAGAGCTCTCTTGTTAAATAATTGACTTAATCTGAGTGAGAGGATAGGAATATGGAGGAGTAGTGGAGTAATTCATGTCACCATCACATTTGAAGCATGGGACTGTTGGGAATCAATCCGACCTGGACTCCTATGTGAGACCTCAACATATTTTCAATAGAAGGGTTACAAAGCAAGTAATGGTAGCGTGGGGGAAATAAGAACTGAGCAAAGCTGGGATTGGAGGAGCTCTGAGCGTGAGAGAAGAGAGAACCTGGGATTGGAGGTGCTCCAAATGTGGGGGGGAGGGAACCTGGAATTGGAGGCGTTCCAAATGTGGAAGGGAGGGAACCTGGGGTTGGAGAAGCAGTGAGCTCCAACAAGGGGAGGGGCAGGAACATTTAGATTGAGCAGTATGCAGCAGGTAGGTTGGGAAGCAGAGAACTAGGCAAGACCATATAGTCAAGAGAGAAACTGAGCCATAACTGGTGTGAGCTTTCTGGATTCATTGGTGAAGTCAGTGAAGGCTAGGTGGTGAGAAACCTGGAAGACTTGCAGTAGGTAGCTGGCGGTTAGGAGAGAGGAAATACGAGCAAACCTAATGGGGCCCAGAGACTGTCTAGATTCAAGCCCTGATTTTGAATAAAACTCTGGAAGTGCTTCCATTCAGCTGTAGTCAATAACCCAGGACTCAAAGCTGGAGCTGAAGTATCCAGTGGGTCAAGGTCCTCTGAGCTGAAGAAAGACACCAGCCTATAATGGTCAATGGTTTTGATAAGCAGCATCTCAGTTTCTCACCTGAATATTTATAATAAAGTTTAGGCTTTTGACTGTCAATAAACACTTATCTTACACACCAGCCTGGAAGCCACAGATCAATTTAAGGTATCTAGATTAATGGGGAATGGACAAAAGCTCAGATTATTTGAGTTTCATTTGACTGTATGATAAAATCAATGCATTTTTAAGGTTTGTAGGAACTAATCTCAGGATTTCAAGCTGGGTGCATCCTGCCTACACTTTTTGCATTTTATCCATTCTCCTGAAAGCAGGATTTCTTTTGTCAGAGAAGGGAAACTAATAGTCCAGGCATGGGATAAGTGACTAGCAGTGGGATAGGCAGCTCTGAGAAAGATTAGATTGAGATTAGGTGAGGACAGGGAGAACAAGGTCTATGAGTAGTGATATATAATAGGGCATGGGAAAGATGAGATGCATAGAATAATATAGAATAGAATGTGAGGGAGGTGATATAAAGAGACCAAAGAACAGTGTCTTGGATGTGTGTGTGTTTATGCAGTTATGAGCAGCCAGAAAATTGGATTGCATGATGCATTGAACTAGCCAAGCTCTCCATAACTTCTTGAAACTTCAATTCTTTTATGTTGCCCGTGAAGAAGAAAGCAATGCTAAGTTTGCAGCTTGCTAAGTGTAAAGAAAATTTAGAAGGAATTTTTGGGATGGAGAGGAGGTCAAAGTAGAGTTGGTGAGTGAACTGTACATGGGGCATATAACAGTCACAGTATCTGTGGCAGAGGAGGTGAATATTGAGTCCAGTGCCTGTGGTGCCAATCAAATTGACTAATGAGGCATATGTTTGTGTAAGTGTTGCTGATGTTCTCCAATACACCTATCCATTGGCTTTCTTTTTAGTCAATTTCTAACATTTGTTACTTGTAAAGATTTGGTTCTGAGCCTGAACTCCATGTACTTTTGTTGAAAGGCAATAGCACCTCACTTGTGTATAAACTGGTCATGATTACTATAGCATGACGGCAGAACGTCAGGAAGATCCAGATTCTGGTAAATCCAGATCATTGCAAATGGTTATTAATTAGACATTTTATGATTTATGGATGAGGAAGATTGCAGTCTTATCGATCTACACTGCCAAACGACAATATCTTCTTTTCCTGTCTGAAAGAAAATGTTATTATTTTGTTGTTTGTCTTATTATTTAATCATTCTTGTGTCAAATTTCCAGCTCCATCACGTAATTTTGAGTACTGGGAACAGCAAGTCCACCATCTCATAAAGAATATTTCTTCAGAACTGCTTCAGGACTATGGGGAAGAGTATATGCTAGAAACAAAAGACCTATTCCTGAAATACATTACAACTGCCAAGGAGGACTTTAGCCCTGTCATTGAAAGCATCACTGATGCTATACTCTCAAGAAATCCAAAACCAAGATATTATGCGGGAAAAGCAGTTATTGTTTTGTATATCTTTCTATGTATTTTACCAACATCACTGAGTGATTTAATTTTCAACAGGTTTTTCTTAATTAAAAAAGTCTTGCCAAAGGGTTTGCAAAAATAGTGCAGTGGTGGTGGGGTGGGTTTGGAGGCTGGTGGTGAGGAGAATACATATTGTAAAAAATGATACATTTTTCTGATAAACCTCAATGTATTAGTTGTTCACTTAGTAACACCGTGAATATAATTCACTCTGCTGGGAAAACTGAGATAAGAAGGAAGGAAAGATGGGAGATAAATTTCACTGCACTGTCCGCGTGCTAAATTCACGAAAGTGCATTGGCCATCTATAATAGAACACCCATGTTGTTAATTGATTCCAATCATTGAAGGTATATAGTACTCCCAAGTTTTTAACACTCGGGCATTTTGTATATAAAATAACAATTGTATAAAATATAGCTTTTTTAAAAAAATCAATTGTAAAGGATTATCTGAAAATGTTCAACAGCATCCCAAGTTTCAAATATTACTTATCTGTTTTTGAATATGATTGTCTGTTTTAATGTAACTTATAATTATGGGTTAAATGTTCTAAAATCCCAGAAGTTGTGGTTTTATAAAATGTTAGATTCTGGCACATAAAGGGAGCATGTTTGCAGGACAAAGATTGTAAAATTATACTCCTAACAATGGAATCCAGTGTAAGTTTTATAAATAATTGTTCTTTGAACAATTTTGAAGATGCAATCTAACTTGTTGGGGAAATCTGGATTGTTTCAATCTTCATCAACCTTTTGAAGAAATTCTGCTTATCGATGCAACAAACCTATGATTTTAAAAAAAATGACTTTTGAACCTATCAATCCATATACCTATTTTTACCAAATAGTGTGCTTAATTCATTTTATAAATGCTATATTCACTCTAAAATAATATCCAAAGATAGAAGTCGATAATATAGTTCAGGACTGGAAATTTCTTCCAAAGAGAAGGAATCCTCTACACCTTTTGTAGAAGATTTTGGTAAGAGAATATTCCTTTCAAAGTGATCCTTGTTCTATATGTTATCCATTTTCTTCAAAAAAGGTACTATTTGCATCCTTCATTTGTTTAAGCATTTTAGAAAAAAATTTGTTTAATGCATATTAAAAATTCAACATATATTGTTCAAACAAAGCCTTGATCAATGTTATACTGCTGCTTGATATCACTTATCAATAAACCTCTTTCAGTTGAAGCTAGTGAAAGTCAAAACTTTCTGCTAGCTTTCAGGAACTACTGGTAAAATATTCAATCATGGAATGTCCAAAACAAAACAATGGCATTAAGAAGCTATGAATGGGGTCTTTATCTATACTGCATATACATTTGATTCTCTGTGTGTGCTTGTGTATATTATTAATCTGTTGTTTATGCTTTGAACATCAATGTTAATGAATTCATCTTTGAAGTATGATTTAAGTCCATGTGTCACTGTAGCCATCAACACTGCAAGTATTTATTCTAGTCAAATAATTTGTGATGCAGAGCCTACGTTCTTATGATATCCTTTAAGTTAATATTTCCTTACATCTGTTGTAACTACTGGAGCAAAACCTGCAGAATAATGGAAAGCTTTGATTTTTATTCTTTTAAAGATGTAATTTGTGCAAAGCGTGTGCTGTGATAAATTCAGGGAAAAAGCAAAATGACCTAACTCTCATCATTAATCATGAATATTACTTTCATGCCTGTAAGTTTTAATTTAGGAATAGAAATGTAGCCCAAGTTAAAAATTAGCTTTTATATTTGGAAATGTTATGTTTGATGATTAATAGATTTAATTTAGAATCACAAATGCCAAAGGGTCTTTGAAAGATATGAAAATACAGAATGTAAGGATGTGATATAACTTGAACCATGTTGAGAATGGTTTTTATTGTAATAGACAGACTTTTTGTATTTATTCAAGGACCATACAGCTTGTTTTACATCACAAGATGAAACAAGTTATCCCATTTTCATTTTTGCAAAAGAATAGCTTGTGGTCAAATGTAGGTCTATGTAGTATTTTCTTTCCAGTTTTTTCTTCCTGTATTACTTAAATAAATATCAGATCACATCTTGTTCTTGTATTGGCATGATTATGGCTCTTGGGAGAACATTGTAGTGCACTTATTTGAACCATCACAATGGAAGTACTGCCTCAGCAAAATTCTCAATGTCTTTCTCATCAAAACAACGTAGTATGTAACTGACTACAAGCCTCTGTTAACTCTTTGAGCACTAGCTGCCATTTAGATTTGTTGATGTGTAATTTCTGATGAAGGGCTTATGCTCGAAACGTCGAATTCTCTATTCCTGAGATGCTGCCTGGCCTGCTGTGCTTTGACCAGCAACACATTTGCAGTTGCTGATGTGTAATTTCTGTCCTGTAATATTTGGATTAGTGACTAATGATAAATTTATAGTGCAGATTATAAAAATTGAAGTTCAATCCACGGAACTATTCTTGCTTGGTGCTCTGTCTGAATGCTTGGAACAAGGTCTTTGATGATAATTCTAGTTAGATGGCCTGGCTTAACACAAGAGCAAGGCATAGGTTTACAGTGGTCTGTTTCTGCATCATATATCCATTGACCCCAACCAGTCCTTCCATCATGAAACTACCATCAGACCCACAATCTCGTTTTACCCTCAATTGTTTGTTTAGTTACCCTTTAAACGGATCAATATCATTGGTTTTTAGCAAGTTCCATTTTTTCCTTTTTGAATGATGTAAGTTTCTTCTAGTCACCAAGAAATCCAGGAGGGGGAAATATATCATGGTCTTAAGCTATGCTCTTTTCAAATGTGAAGGAATAGTCTCTCTGTATCTACTATATCAAAGCCTTTCAAATCAGATTACTCATGAGGTCAAGTGACCATGAAGGAGCTACAAGTAATATAGGCTGAATCTAATGTTTTTTGGCGAAGTGCAAGTACCATTTTTTTGGAAGGATTTCTACCGTAAGGCCTAGTCATTTTTCTCGCCACCTCATAGAATTCCTGAAAGGCAAGCCATTGAATCCACACCAGCCCTCTACAGAACATCCCACCCTATCCTACAATCCCTGAATTTACCATGGATAAGACACCGAGCCTGCACATCCCTGGATGCTATGGGGAATTTAGCGTGGCCAATTCACCTAACCTGCACATCTTTGGACTGTGGGAGGAAATCCACATGGACACAGGGAGAATGTGCAAACTCAACACAGACAGTGACTGACCTGAGGGTGGAATCAAACCTGGGTCCTTGGTGCTGTGAGACAGCAGTGCTAACTACTGAGCCATTGTATCACCCCTTACCAAACCCTCCTTGTTAGTTACCTACCTTGCCCTAAGGTATCCTTCTCATCTGGTTCTGGCACCATCATACTATGCAGTGTTCCCAGAATAACTTGCCACTCAGCTGATATCACAGAATTCACAAGCATCTCTTGCTCCTGCACCATCTTTAAAAGCCTTTAGTCATCCAGACAAGCACTGTCAGTCCAGAGCAGCCCTGCAAGGGTTTGGGGAAGAAGGTCAATGATCTTCTTCATTCTGCCAATGGACATGCCACCATTTTCTGTTCAGTATCTCACACACTTTATCTGTGCTATCACATTGAGGTCCTACCATGACTCGTTCTATCACTCTCACTAATACCTGCATCATCTTCCCTCATTCACTGTCACAAATCCCAAAGCCTGACACCACTAACAATATGCCCTCTGTGCTACTTACTCACTCAACCAGGACACTACCCACCTTCATCAAAAATAACATCTATGTCACTGACTTTCATCTCCAGAAATAAAGCAGGCCACAGTAGAGAAGAAAGACTGAAGATGGGTGTGTGTTGCTTGACAATTGGCTCCTTTCCCATAATGGTGAAAACAATGACTGCAGATGCTGGAAACCAGATTCTGGATCAGTGGTGCTGGAAGAGCACAGCAGTTCAGGCAGCATCCGAGGAGCAGTAAAATCCACGTTTCGTGCAAAAACCATTCATCAGGAATAAAGGCAGAGAGCCTGAAGCGTGGAGAGATAAGCTGGAGGAGGGAGGGGGTGGGGAGAAAGTAGTATGGAGTACAATAGGTGAGTGGGGGAGGGGATGAAGGTGATAGGTCGGGGAGGAGGGTGGAGTGGATAGGTGGAAAAGAAGATAGGCAGGAAGGACAAGTCATGGGGACAGTGCTGAGTTGGAAGTTTGGAACTATGGTGAGATGGGGGAAGGGGAAATGAGGAAACTGTTGAAGTCTACATTGATGCCCTGGGGTTGAAGTGTTCCGAGGTGAAAGATGAGGCATTCTTCCTCCAGGCGTCTGGTGGTGAGGGAGCAGAAGTGAAGGAGGCCCAGGACCTCCATGTCCTCGGCAGAGTGGGTGGGGGAGTTGAAATGTTGGACCACGGGGCGGTGTGGTTGATTGGTGCAGGTGTCCTGGAGATGTTCCCTAAAGCACTCTGCTAGGAGGCGTCCAGTCTCCCCAATGTAGAGGAGACAGCATCGGGAGCAACGAATACAATAAATGATATGAGTGGATGTGCAGATAAAACTTTAATGTATGTGGAAGGCTCCTTTAGGGCCTTGGATGGAGGTGAGGGAGGAGGTGTGGGCGCAGGTTTTGCAATTCCTGCGGTGGCAGGGGAAGGTGCCAGGATGGGAGGGTGGGTTGTAGGGGGGCGTGGACCTGACCAGATAGTCACAGAGGGAATGGTCTTTGCAGAAGACGGAAAGGGGTGGGGAGGGAAATATATCCCTGGTGGTGGGGTCTTTTTGGAGGTGGCAGAAATGTTGGCGGATGATTTGGTGTACGCGAAAGTTGGTAGGGTGGAAGGTGAGCACCAGAGGCGTTCTGTCCTTGTTACGGTTGGAGGAGTGGGGTCTGAGGGCGGAGGTGCGGGATGTGGACGAGATGCATTGGAGGGCATCTTTAACCATGTGGGAAGGGAAATTGAGGTCTCTAAAGAAGGAGGCCATCTGGTGTGTTCTGTGGTTGAACTGGTCCTCCTGGGAGCAGATACGGCGGAGGTGGAGGAATTGGGAATACGGGATGGCATTTTTGCAGGAGGTAGGGTGGGAAGAGGTGTAATCCAGGTAGCTGTGGGAGTCGGTGGGTTTGTAAAAAATGTCAGTGTCAAGTCGGTCGTCATTAATGAAGATGGAGAGGTCTAGGAAGGGGAGGGAGGTGTCAGAGATGGTCCAGATAAATTTAAGATCAGGGTGGAATGTGTTGGTGAAGTTGATGAATTGCTCAACCTCCTCGCGGGAGCATGAGGTGGCGCCAATGCAGTCATCAATGTAGCAGAGGAAGAGGTGGGGAGTGGTCTTGAAAATCCTTAATGGCTGCATGACAGATGGTTACCAAGTCCCTGAACTGGTATCTGAGGCTGTTCTTTATCTACTGAGCCAGGGCCCCTTGAATTAACTGAGGCCTACTGACAACTATGACAAGCTTCCTTCTTTTATGTCTGCATTAAATGGAAAGGCAAGACAGAAGTGAAATCAGCATTGCATCTCTGGTTGAGGGGGCAAAGTACAAAAATGTAAGGCAGGACATTGCAAGGCAGGGAATTAGCTTCCAAATATTCAGTGGGTAAACACTATGATAGCGAGTGAAGAGCCTGGATGTACAGCCTGATCTAGTCCATGAAGCAGGTGTGTGTCCCTGAGCACATAGTATTCTTGCTGCAGCATTATAATGATAACTGCTAGTGCAGTCTGATGTACAGCATTCGAATACAGAAGGATGCTGTACAGAGACTGGAGATGTGCCATGAGGATTCTTGGAGCTGTCAATGTCTGTGGATGTGAAGTGCATGTGACTGGTACAGGGGTGGCAGTGCCCACTTTCCATCATGGAGGTCACTGTGACTAAGTGGTGAACTGAATTCTCCGTGGCCCTGCTCTGATTGCCATTATGATTTTTCATGTTGTTGAGCTTGTTTGATGACATTGGTAAGGGAGAAAGCTGAATATTAATGAGGACGTTAGATCATCAACAAGTCATTTAACAGGCAATAATCCTCAATAATTGGCAACTTGCTGCTGCCTCACAAGAAATTCACCGCGCCCCTTGTCAAAGGCATAAAAGATGAAGCAAGCTGCTCCCGGTGCTAAGCTCATCATCACCAGATTCTGCTTCAAATTGTGTCAGCCCACATTCGTCAGGAAGTTAAAGTACTGTATTTATAACTGTAAACATATTAAAATTTTAACTTTACAATTCTGTTCGGGTGAAGGGAATAACAGAGCTTGTTGGTATAATTTGGTGGGCCTACTAGTGGCAAGAATTTCCCTATTTGCACTATTTGCTTCAGGCTGACAAACAAAGTGCTAGCTGGCTATTGTGATCCCCAGAGCCAGCCAACTAATGACCATTAGTCAGATTCACTATTTCCTGGTTCTCAAAGGTGGGGGAATGAGGGGTGGCTTCAAGGAACAGTAGGCTGCGATGGCAGCCATGTGGGATAGAGGGTTTGCAGGGAAAGGAGTCACTCTACAGGTTGGCCTGCTCCAGCATCCAGGAAAATAGGGAGGGCCTCTGGGTGTGTCTGAAGCAATCATTCTCCAAGCCATTAAGCTGTTTCCAGTTTGGAGACCTGGTGCATGTTGAAAGCATAATGAGGCATTGCAGTACAATCCAAGAAAAGCTGAGACTCATTTTCTTCGCAAGTCTTCAGTAATGTATAAGATAATAGATAATCATATCTGCTTCATAGGGTTGGACTGAATATTTTTTTAACAGAATTTAAAGAATTATGAACAGCAAATTAAATGTGGTCAATCAACTGCTTTATGTTAAAATGTATTGCAGTCATCTCTATTCATTCAGTACTGAATGTGATATTAATCAAGGGAGATGCTCCTTTGTAAATGATTTTAATGCAATTTCATTTTATCTGTTTAAAATTATGTGCCCCTCCTTAGCTTTGAGGAATATTGTAAATTGGAGTAATCCTAGTTTGAATTGAATCGTCCTGAGTCTAACAGAGAAGCTGTTCTTTTGACAAGTTGTAATCGGTAGTGCATTTTTTTAGATTAATCTTCTCCTTTTGCTTTTTATTGTAGCTGTAAGTAGGAAAAATTCACTCCTTGCGGTCATTTCTTGTAAGGGATTGGACTGATGTTATTTCTCTATTGAAGTTTTCTATTTATAAAAACATATCTCAAAAGGTCTCCCTCCGGTCACACAAGTGGATATGTGCCATGTGTGTCTTGTATGTTCTCCTGTTGCTATTTTTATTATTAGTCTGCTGACTTCTGTAAAACGTGTAAGTGGGAATTTGACTTCCAGGCCTGTGCTGGAATAGGAAAATAAATGATTGGCAAGTGTACCATTTATACCATTCCAACAGTCACCAATCATTCATGGGTTAGACACCACAATCATGCCACATGTGGGAGAAGAAAGCAAATAAAAGAAACACTTTCCAGACATGTATCTGACCCCAAGAGAGAAAGAAAAATACTGATGTTAAATATCACTTAAGCCAGGTTTGAAAATTGAGATTTCAAGTTTGCTGAATGCTTGAATTCCCAACAGGAAATAAATGTGCATGCAAATTGTCTCCACAGTATTTCCATGCTCAACCTACTTTTAATGTTCTGCTTGTGTTCTGGCTATTTTCATGGGATTTCACAAGATACATGGCCCAAATGTCTATGCTGGTGCTCATGCTGTACATGAGCCTCCGTACATCTTACCTAAATCTATCCTCATAACTATCTCCTTTCTCCCTTTATGTTTATCCAGGTGTTATTAAATGCATATCTATCCAATTTGCAGTTGGCGAGATCCATATTCTTACCACTCTTTTGGTGATTTAGATTTTCTGAGTTCCAATGCTTCTGATTGAGAATGAGCCTGCTAGGGCTATGAAAAAATGTGACTAGGATCCTTGTTTTGGTTAGTCGGTCGCCGGAGATGGTGATGTAGAGGTCCGGGAAGGGGAGTGAGGTGTCAGAGATGGTCCAGGTAGATTTGAGGTCACGGTGGAAGGTGTTTTTGGTTAGTCTGTCACCGGAGCCTGATGAAGGGCTTATACCTGAAACGTTGATTCTCCTGCTCCTCGGATGCTGCCTGACCTGTTGTGCTTTTCCAGCACCACACTCTTGACTGGGAAATAATGTCCTGCTCCAGAGTCTGCAGCATCTTAAAGAGATAGATATCATTTGTTGTATATAAGAAACATGACATGGTAAAGAGGCAGCCAATGCAGCTCATGGATACTTAGTTATCCCATGCACAGCTCAATAGTACATGAAAATGTTTAACAGGTCAGTGAAACAGTAAAACATAGTGCTTTTCATGACCACTGCGACATCTTGACATTCTTTATATTGACAAGCATGCGTTACACTCTTGTAATAGAAGAAAAGTAGCAGCTATTTTCACACAATAAATGTGTTATAATGATCAGGTAATCTACTTATTGTGATGTTGATTGTGGAGTAAATATTAGGAAAGGACATTGGGAATAATTCTCACTTTCAAACTACTACCACAGGTTCTTTAAAATCCACACAAACAGGTAAATGGACCTTAGTTTAACATTTCAATTGAGAGATTTCAGTTCATGCAGTATTCCCTCAGTTTGATTAGAAAATATCTGGTACACAGTTCCCAGTACTCCTTTGGGGGCTGTCGTGGTGCAGTAACAATACCCACTCCATCTGTGCCCCATCCTGCTACCCAGCTCCCTCAACCAAGGCCAGACCTGCCATCTATCTGAACAGGTTGATAATGTATTTGAGTGTAGACATCCAACAGCAGCATCCACTTGGTCTCAAATAATAGTTTCATGGGCAGTCATTGCTCTGAGAGCTATCTGCAGCAGAGACCACCATGATGGAAAGAAATCTGTGCTTCTTCCACAGATGTTCAGTCTACTTATTGGCCAGATTGCTGAAAATTCTCTTCTCCCTTTGATAGGGAGATCAATCACAGACAACGATCAATGAGGAATTGTTTGATCCCATTGCTGATATTTAGTCTGCTTTCCAACCGGTCAATGGTCAGACTAAGCCTATACTCCATTCTGAATGTCATGGCAGGACGGGAAGTGTCTCTGAGGAAAATAGCACATGCCCCTTCCAATACTTGCACAACTGACAAAGCTTGCCAGTGCAAGAGCAGGAGTGTAGCCTGCCCATACATAATGGTGCTAATGTTATGGTTGAAACTCTGCTACATTTCAATCTTTTTAAGAGCTTTAAGGCATATTGAAAATGCAATAGTAGCAATTACATTTCTGTAATAGGGCCATAGAGATATACAACACAGAAATGGATAATTTGGTCCAACTTGTCTATGCTGAGCAAATATTCTAAATAAATCTAGTCCCATTTGCCAGCATTTGGCCCATATCCTTCCAAACCCTTCCTATTCATATACCCATTCAGATGCCTTTGAAATGTTGTAACTGTGTCGCCTCCATCACTTTCTCTGGCACGCATCATCCTCTGTGTGAAAAAGTTGCCTCTTAGGTGACGATGGCTCAGTGATTAGCACTGCTGCCTTGCAACCCCAGGGACCCAGGGTCGATTCCCCCCTCTGGCGACTGTGTGGAGTTTGCACATTCTCCCCTGTCTGTATGGATTTCCTCACACAGTCCAAAGATGTGCAGGTCAGGTGATTTGGCCATGCTAAATTGCCCATAGTGATAGGTGCAGGAGTCTGGGTGGGTTAGTCTTCGGAGGGTCGGTGTGAACTTGGTGGACCGAAGGGCCTGTTTCCGCACTGTAGGAAATCTAATCAAATCTTTCCCTTCTCACCTTAAACCTATGTCCTCTAGTTTTGGATTCCCCCACACCAGGGGAAAGAGACTTGGCTATTTACCTGATCCATGCCCCTCATGATATAAACATCTATAAGGTCATCCCTCAGCCTCTGACGCTCCAGGGGCAATAGCCCAGCCTATTCAGCCTCTCCCTATAGCTCAAACCGTCCAACCCTGACAACATCATTGTAACTCTTTTCTGTACCCTTGCAAGTTTCACAATATCCTTCCTATAGCAACGAGAACAGAATTGCATGCAGTATTCCAAAACTGGCCTAACCAACGTCCTGTACAACCATAACATGGCCTTTACTCATTGCACTATCCAATAAAGGTAAGTACACCAAACGCCTTCTTCACTGTCCTATCTATATAGATTCAGGATTTTGAGCTCTTAGGTTTGTATTCTAACAATGCCCATATTTGCTACCTGAAGTCTTGATGAAAGGGTTTGGCTAGTTTTTCTGCAAATGTAAGGCCTTATATCTGAGATGCTAAGCTACACAGCTTCAACGCTAATATTCTTGAATCATTGTGGGTTTAAAATGACTATCAATATGTCAATTGTAATTTAAAGTTATAAATCAGATTCATCAGTGGGCATTCTCTATTTATGGTTTACTAAATTTGAAAGTGTAAGTCAATGTTATTGATTTTAAGTAATGATTTCTATTGCAATGCAATCTCGATTTTGAAAAAAAAATTAATTGCCAAGTAAACTGGTGAAAATACTGAGTTAATTATTCAGCATTGAAGACTAGCAAGATCTTATTAAATGCGGCTTTGAAGGTTCTTCCTTTGACTTTCTTCATCAAAGGACTCGTGCATTAAATGATTAGTGTTTTTGAATGTCAAATGCATTGATAATAGCTTACCTTATCTTGTAAATTGTTTTACTGCTAGCTCTAAGTGTTCTAGGGCTACAGATTTTGAAACAATGCGAAGTCTGAATGCATTGATAATCTGAAATCTGATTACTGGGCCATTGGATTAATTTAAAATATAGATAACTTATTTCCCAAATGGATCTCTTGCCTTTGTTCTCAAAAGATTGGTATTTCAGACAAAATGAGGTGGTTGATGTAACTAATTAATTTTTTTTAATGGTTAATTGATGCGCAGGATGAGGATATTGGAAAAAATATTCAGCATGCCTGTAGCAGAATGAATTCTTTCTTTTCCATTCTTGATGGCTATCAAGTTACTAATTAATGCCAGTCTTGTGGTAAACACACATTGCCAGAGACCCTACAGACCACTGCACCACCCATATTCCCTCACAGACTAATTCACATGTGGCTCAGGAATTAAGTCAACGTGATCATCATGAATAAGCAAATGTTTAGTATTTAAATCTGTACCCTCCACACTCATATGCTGACAATAAAACCCTAAAGTTCATGCCAAGCAAAATAGAATTCATTTTTCAGAAGAGCAATGAAGCTAACAATACAGAGCTTGCAAACTTTTTAAGTCATATGTACAGTTAATCTGTTGTAATGACAGAATATAATGGCCTTTTGAAGACACAGTTGCTGCGGACAAACGGTTTGTTCTTTATTTTAATCCCAGTAACTTCAGGCAGGAAAGGATTTCATGCAAGAGAAGAAACTGCTAAAAAGAGACTTGTTGTCTGTACTTTGTGGTTTGATTATTCTGTAGATCTTTACTTAAGGCAAGTCTTTGCAAAGAATGAAGTACAGCTAGCAGCATTGCTATCGACTTTACTCTAGTTTTGGATTGTGCTCACAAGACTGCAGAGTCAATTGGATGTGTATCCTGTTGTACACTAGCTATGGGGTTACATCTTATCTCTGGTACTGTTCTCCTGTGTCAGAAAAAAGTTGATCTTGTAACCTCTTAAATTCAAAAATTAAAAATGAAGGGCAAAATGGTGTTTTCAACAGGTCACTTTCAACCAGAAATTTCAGTATATCTAGACCAAATGCAACAGAACAAGATACACCCACACAAAAGTAAGTTAGGTAACTCAGGAATTACTCTGATCATTGCAAACAACACAAAATATTCCAAAATTAAATCCATGCTAAAAAAAATTAGATCTTGCTCTGATCATTAAAGTTCTGGATCTTCTGAGTGAGTGATATTTACTTGCAACAGCATAACCTGAAAGATGTACAAGTGGGCTCCCTTAGCTATCCCAACATTACTCTCCAGGTTTGGAGATGCCAGCGCTGGACTGGGGTGTACAAAGTTAAAAATTACAAACACCAGGTTATAGTCCAACAGCTTCCAATTAAACCTGTTGGACTATAACCTGATGTTGTGAGATTTTTAACTTTACTCTCCAGGAATTGCCTGGGTTAGTTAAACTTCTGATAGACAATTGCCCAGAGTCGAGAGCTCTCAGAAAATATCTCCAACTCTGAGTTTGAGTCAAAGACTTCGAGGGTTCAAATTCACATACCTGAATAGTTAGCTAGGAATAGTTAGAAAATTAAAACCCGCTGTAACTGTTGGATGAGTATAAAACTGAACCCCCCACATCCCCATCCCCTGCTAACTTACCACTCTCTTCTCAACCGTATCACTCACAACCGCTACCAACCCAAACACCCCCAAAATAACTTAACCAGATGTCTCAGCACCTAACCTACCCAGATCTATCTGCCACTTAATCCCATCACCCAGCTGTAAGCCTAATTCTCATCCATTTACCATCTAACCACTCATGTAATTGGCACCTTCCCCTCCCCCCTCATTCTCCCACCATCCTACACCTCTCAATTATTTACCCTACCCACACCTTCTCTCTGTAGCATAACAAGTGTAAATGTGACCGTTAAAACCCAGAATATTACAGTTAGCACCATAAAGAGGGTGTGCGGTTTGGCCTCTAATAGATGATCTTGTGCTATGCTGGAAGACTTCCCAATCAGTATGTTCCACATTTCTGAAGAGGCTTGGCTCAGTCGTCCTGCCCAGAAATGCGGAGCTCATGGACAGAGTATGATAAAATGAGCAGAATAACAATCTGATATGATTGCTATTCTCCCAAGATGCTACCCATTATTGTTTAAAATTCATTTCACATTTCCAATTTCAACAGAGATACAAAATGCCATGTACCCATGCAAAAAATTTCATCTATATCATATAATATTACAGGTATATTTTGTATTGTCTTTATTTGTATCATTTGTAGGGTACACGTATTCGCTCAAAATGTTAGAAACTATGTTACAATATTTGCTTTAGCAAAATAGATATCTATATTTTTATTACAAACCTGATGAAGATTAGAACAATTTGCCTCGGATCCAGCTGCTAATTCACTGGGTGCATGTCCATTATTGACATGCTACCATGGAGGAGAGAACTGAAATATGTAAGGGATCTTTCTGGCAGGTTTTGTAAGAATTAATAAACTACTACTTTCCACAATTCCACTGCTTTTTTTCCCTTAGACGTGTAACTTCAATCCTTCAGGAGTAAAACAATGTTGAAAGTCAACCCACATCTCTGCTGGGGTTTGAAAAATCCTAGGATTCTAATCAAGTGGATCTCGTACACACTCTACGTTCTCCTTGAATTTAGTGAACAGATTTGAGTTTTTTGGCTGGATGTACTGCAATCCGCAAAACTGATTTGTTTTTCAAATCTGGACATCATCCTGTAGGATTTTATCATTTGCAGATGGGATGAAGTGAAGATCAGAGAGTGAATGTTGAAAAAGCTAAACTTGCACACTCCTAGTTAATTTTTTATAGAAACAAATTGCCAAGGTGATAGGCAAGATCATTCACCAAAGATTCAGCCATCACTTGTACAAGCTCAGTATGATTTAAAACAAATATTATGGAGTGAGGTAAGGATGGCATATTCGGGAACCCTCGATAACAAGAGATAGTGAAAGTTTAATCAAGAAGAAAAAGGAAGCATATGTAAAATTTAGAAAACTGAATTCAGACAAGGCCCTTGAAGAATATAAAGGAAGCAGGAAAGACCATTCACAAGGATTTAGGAGGGCTAAAAGGGAGAAATAAATGTCCTTGACATGTAGGATTAAGGAAATTCCAAGGTATTTTAGACATAAAATAAGAGAAAGGGGGTAGCTAGGGAAAGGGAAGGTCCACTCAAGGACAAAGGAAGGAATTTGTGTGCGAAGCTGGAGAAAGTGGGTGAGCTCCTTTATGAGTACTTCACATTTGTGTTCACCAAGGTGACAAGGATGATTAAAGAGAGTATGTTGATATTCTAGGGCATGTCAATATTAAGGAGAGGTGTTGGTGTCTTGAAAAAAAATTAGATTAGCTAAGTCCTTAAGGACCAATAAGACCTATTGCAGAATACTCAGGAAGGCAAGGAAGGAGATTGATGGACCCTTGATAGTTATCTTTGTATTCTCTTTAGCCACAGGTAAGATCCCAGAAGATTGGAGAATAGCCAATGTTCCTTTGTTTAAGAAAGGCAACGGATAAATCTAGGAAATTACAGAGTGTTGAGCCTTACATCAGCAGTAGGGAAATTGTCAGAGAAGAATCTTAGGACAGGATTTACTGGCATATGGAAAATAATGGATTCATTAGGGATAGTCAGCACAACTTTATACAGGAGAGGTCTTTCTCTCAAATTCAATTGATATTTTTGAGGAATGGTGAAAATAAGGCTAGGGCTGTAGATGTTGTCTATTTGGACTTAAGTAAAGTTTTTGACAAGGTCCCTCATGATAGGCTGTTTCAGAAGATCCATGTGAGTGGATACAAAATTGGTTCTGTCATAGAAGACGGAAGATAACTATGGAGGGGTGTCTTTCTGACTAAAGATCTGCGGCCAGTGGTGTTCTGCAATGATCAGTTCTGGGAGCTTTTATTTGCAATGTATATAAGCAGTTTGAGTTAAAATGTTGGTGGTCTCATTAGTAAGTTTGCAAATGATACGAAAATTGGCAGAGTTGTGGATCACGAGGAAGGTTATCAAAGTATACAGCAGAATATATATCGTTTGGAAAGTTAGGCAGAAAAATGGCAGATGTAATTTAAACTAGACAAGTGTGAGGCAATGCATTTTAGGACGTCAAATGCAAAAGGAAATTATACAGTAAACAGCAGCACGTTTAGGAGCATTGATACACAGAGGACAAGTCTATAACTCTATGAAAGTAGCAACACAAGTGGATAAGGTAGTAAAAAGTGGATCAGTCACCCACAATGTGAGGAGCTGAAGACCAGTTTTCCTGCTTACCCTAGTACACTGATCACTCTAGATCACTCACTCACAATGTGAGTGCTTACCTTCAATGGTCAGATGTTTGAATACAAAAGTTGTACTGAGGCTACATTCGGTGTACTGTGCGCAGTTCTGGGTACCACTGCACTATTTTGAGAGGGTGCAGAAGAGGTTTACTTGGATGTTGCCTAGATTGGAGCATATTAGCTAGAAGGAGAAGTTGAACAAATGACTGCTTGGAGTTATTTCTCCCAGAGTTTAACAAGGCAACCTCCATAAAAACACAGTCTTTGAGATTGTGCTGAATCCATTCAGCTAACGGTAAGGAGGCAAGGAGAAGGCAAGGAGAAAATCAACCAGAAGGAAAACCTTTTGAAATCAGTTGGCTAACAAAACAGTCTAGAAAAGTGTTCTAGCTATGACAGAGTCAAGGAACTAAAAGCAATCAAATTGCCAAAACAAAGGGCTGTGATCTCTTATATCCAGGGATCTCCATGGTCTGGTTTTGCTGAAGCCTCAGAATGTCAACTCAAGGGGGATTGCCTGTGTACAAATGATGACATTATTATACCTGGAAGGTAGAGACATTAACCTTGCATTGTGCGCAAATGCATTCTATTTTAGGACATCAATTACAGTAGCCAACATCATTGGGTCTATTTGTACATGTGCAGGTGGTCATCTTTGCATTCAGGATAATTACTTCTCTGTTCTTCTCTTGTTAACATCATAGCCACTGCCTGTGGACAGCAATGATAACACTCCACAAACACCACATCAAATCAGAAGAAACTCAGTAAACTGACTCCAGTAAAGTATAAAGAAGTCAAGTCACCATCCTAAGGGTTCTAAATACATATCCTGAACGAGCACAGAAATTAGCAATAATTTTATCTTAAACTGAACAGTTCAAATGAAAATCTGTGAAGCCACAAGACTAGAAGGGTCCTGTTTGTAATATTATGAACACACAACGTTTTTATTGCAATTTTTTCCCCATGGTTCAAAAATCTCATTTCAACATTTTTGACCAGATTGAGATGGAATTCTATTGAAGTGTGTTGAAGTCTGAAATCAGTATGTACAGATTTGAAAAAGGAAAAACAATACAAGCTATCAGTATTGCAAAAATAAATGAAAATCAGATGGGCCTGTATGCAAAATGTCACAATGGATAAGCTGAGTGTTTATCCCAGGCCAATCATTTTGTGAATGGCAGAAATGGAGAAGAAACAGCTGGTTTTAGTGTAATCGACTGTCCAATCACGTCAGGAAGAAATCAAGATTTTAGTTGCCACTGGCGACAGACACAAAGCGATGAAGGCAAGCATGATCATTAAGTGCTGAATAAGTGCCTGGCCGAGGTCAGGATTTCCAATTTGGGAATTCCTCAAGGACCAAAAAAAATGAATCTACAAAATAGGTCAGAAAATGTGGTTTAATTTCCTGTTTTGGGAAACAAAGCAAGATTGAGTAAAATAAGTTGAATCTAATAGTCATTTATTCAAGTACAGAACTTGGGTATTGCTCAAAACACTCATGTTGTCAAATTTTAACATCTTGCATTCATCAGGACATTTTGCAAAAAATATCAATTTCAGCAGAAAAACCAACATTTATAGCACATGATTGGAGTGTACTCATTGGTTAGCAGCCAGACTTTGTTTTAAACCAAGACAGGCTGACTGATTGATCAAGTCACCTTCTTGAGAGATGAACCAGTAAACAGCTGCCACCTATTTTTTTTGAGCTGAAACAGGTACAGTACAAATATGTGATCCTTCTGTCTGCATAAAAACAGGGCCCCATGTATTAATAGATTTAGCTTCCAGTACATGAAACTACAGCATACTATGAACCCACCTGACAATCCTGAATTGGCTATCAGCATATTTCCTCACACATTCACGATTATTCAAATGCTGTCTAATTGCAGAACCACATCTAACGTTAGGTATTGTGCTGTCCATGTTGCAAGCATGGGTTGGTTGGTTATCTTCAGGATTAAGAATGACTGCCTTCAGGCTGTTCATAAGCTCACATGATAAATGATCCAATCAAAACAGCCTTTATCCCACAGGATGGTCTTGGTATGTCCTGTTTCAGCATCAACTAGGAGAAAGCGAGGACTACATATGCTGGAGAATGTGAAACAGGGTCGAGAGTGTGGTGCAGTAAAAGCACAGCAGGTCAGGCAGCATCCAAAAGAGGAAAATTGACTTTCGGGGCATAAGGCCTTCATCACAAATGAGACTTGTGGGCCGGAGGCATGAGAGATAAATGGGAGGCAGGTGGGGAAGGTACCTGGGAATGCGCCAAGTGGATGAAGGTGGGAGAGAAAGTGATAGGTCAGAAAGGAGGGTGGAGCGGATAGGTGGGAAAGGAAGATGAACAGGTCAAGAGAGTGGTGCCGAGTTCCCTCTCTCCACCTTATCCCAGTAATGCGGATTTCACCAGTTTCCTCTTGCTCTCTCCCCACTTTATCCCAGTCCCAAGCCTCTAACTCAGCACCGCCCTTTTCACCTATCCATCTTCCTTCCCACCTATCCACTTCAGCTCCACCCACCTACCACATTCACAGGTACCTTTTCCCCCCCCAGCCCCACACCTCTCTCATTTATCTCTCAACCCACAAGCTTCATTCAGATATGAAGGGCTTTTATCTGAAATGTTAATTCTCCTGCTCCGGGTATGCTGCCTGACCTGCTGTGCTTTTCCAGCACCACACTCTCGACCCTGTTTCAGCAGCAGGTTGCAGTGAACAAGAGGTTTGGGCCCTACTTATGAGGGATAGGGCCAATATTACAGCACATGGAACTGTAGGAGGCCAAACATATATACTGACCAGTGAAGGTAGGAATGCAGTAGACAGCAGAAGAGAATCCCTGACTAATTTCTCAACTAAAACAATGAGGAAAGGGAGTTATAATTTGACTACTCCATTTCAAACATGAATTTGAGCACAGGATGGAGACCAATAAGACAAGGCAGGAAATTCTTACATTCAGCTTTGGATTCAAAGAGAGCAGCTACATATCAGAAATATGCAAGAGAAAGAGGGTAAGTGTTATTTAATCAAGGACATATTTAAGAAATCCAAAAATATGAGAGAATTGTGTCTGGTGGGGATCCCATGACAATACCATCTATGAGTGCATATGGCACCATTGAAACTGAATTAAACTGTGCAAGTTGCTAAATTCAATGAATAATGATTAGATCACCATGATACGGTGTTGGATTACTTAATGGCTTTAAGCAATAGCTAAGTTGAACCTATTTTACATAGAACATAACAGCGCAGTACAGGCCCTTCGGCCCTCGATGTTGCGCCACAACACTTTGTACAATTCACTTGTCTGTGAAACAAAGCAACTTGATTCGTCACACCTAACAAAGGTTTTCAATTTTTTTTCTTTTTAAAGTGTTAAAGAAAATATGAATTATTGATTGGAATCTGAGGTGCAAGCATTGTGAGACACTAAGTAAAGGGTGAGTTATTTCAGATATTTTGATCAAAGACAGTCACTCCCCTCCTTTTAAGTTTCAGGGATAGCACAGATCTACTTTGTGGTCAGGGACAGTAGACTACAATCATCAGGCAGTTGAGAGCCTCCATTTCTACTCTTATCAGTATATACATTGGGATTCCTACAGTTTCATGTGCTGTAATATTGGCCATATTCCTCAAAGAGGGTAGGATATTGAAAGGAAGCAGATATTTAGAGTTTTAACAAGCTTGCAAGTGGATAAGTGAATAAGCTCTCAGGATCAGATGAGGTGTACCCAAGGCTGTTGTAGGTTGCAAAGGAGGAGATTGCAGGGGCTTTGACATTAATTTTCATGCCCTCGGTCACAGGAGGGGATGCTAGAGGGTTGGACAGCAGTTAATACTACACTGTTAAAGATGGGTGAAAGGGAAAAACTAGAAAACTACTGGCCAGTGAGTCTAAAATCAGGGATAGGGAAACTATTGTTTAAAAAAAATTCAGAGGGTTAGAATTAATCTCCTCTTCGAGAAGCTCAGATTAATCAAGGATAGTTAGCATGGCTTAGACTGGAGATCATATCTAACAAATCTGATTATATTTTGAGCTGGTGATGAGATGCATAGATGAGGGTAGTGAGATTGATGTAGCCTCCATGGACTTCAGTAAGGCTTTGTCAAAAGTAGTTTAACCATTCTGCTGTGTGAGACCAAGAGCTAATGGGATCCAAATTGCAAGAACCAGAGGGTGATGTTTGCAAGGAGTCTTTGACTAAATGTGTACCTAGCAATGGGGTTTGGTGCTGGATTTCTTGCAGTGTACATTAGTGATCTGGACATTTAGGAAGCATGATCTAGAAGTATCAGTAGGTTTTGCAGTTGACATGAAAGTTGGTGGTGTAATAAATAGCAAGAATGAAAGCCTGAGACTACCAGTCAATATAGACAGGCTAATCAAGTGGGTTAAAGAGTGGTAACATTGAATTTAATCCTGAAAAGCATGAAGTGATACATTTTGGGAAGTGTTACGACATGGAGAAAGGCAGCTGAATAAAAAAAAAAATCAACCTTTCTACCCCTGTAATCACTATAGGTAAAATTAAAACCTTCAAAAGATCCTCAAAATTGACCCCAGCGGTCCCTGATCAGACTTTTGAATAACCAATCACACTGAATAATCAATTCCAGACACCAGTTGTATTTTAAACAAAAGACTTAGCAATTTATTAACAATGTAATAACTTAGAAGAGCAAAATGAAACTAGGTAATCTAATTGGTATATGCTCTAAAAATAAAAACCTTTGTTTTCAGCCCCATTTTGACAAAACAGACAAATGAAAGTTATGGAATAAATGAGAAAAGAACAAGACAGGCCAGATTACTCAGTTTTCATGATACATTGTTCCACAGGCAAAGATGGATTTTTTGGTTGATTTTCTGAAGATGTCAATTACTGTTATGTTTACAATTCACTCAGATAAAGGCAATAACTATCAGTTTTCTATCGAGTCTCCAACAGCAGCTCATGGGAGGTTAGGCAGAAATTCATGCTGTATCATCAACAGCCTAATGCCTTTCCTCTCCCCTCATTCGAACTTTAACCACACATTGACAATCTTCTCATGGCCCCAGTTACCATTCAACATCTGCTTAAGTATTATGTCTTTTCCAGACTTCCAGCGACCACCTCCCATGTAGTGGCCTTGTTAATAGCCAACTTTGTTATCTGTTTAACTATAATGCTCTTCCCTGATAGACTAAGCATCTGCAGAACTTTTGGTTCAGGAACCAACCTGCAATTAGCTTCCAGGCTTGGCCTCAAAAACAAGAGTGTGTTTGATCTGTTTTCTGTTCAAACAAGCTGTTACCCACAGTTCAAAAGTCATTTTTAGCTCACCGCGCTCAGCTCCAACCGAAAGTGATAAAACAAAATAAAAAAATAAATAAATAAATGAGTGAGGGCTCTAGCAGTATTGTATACACTTCTTGATGCAGCACTACAGGAAGAGCATAGAGGAAATTCACCAAGATGCTGCCTGGACTGGAGTGATTCAACTACAAAGATAGGCTGGGATTGTTTTCCTTAGAGCAAAAGAAGGCTGTGAGGGAAGCCTGACTGAGGTGTAGAAAATAATGAGAAAATAATAAGTATATCATTTTGGACACTGCTGTGGGCAAGGGGGGGGGGGGGGGGGGGGGGGGGGCGGCGAATGACCTACCAGAGGAGAGCCATAGTGGTCAGTTCTCTGGCACTGAGCCTGACAGTGGCCCAGAAGGGAAAGGGGCAGAATAGGAAAGCGCTAGTGGTAGGAGACTTGATTATTAGGAGAATTGACAGGAGATTTTGTGGTCAGGATCGGGATTCCCGGAAGGTATGTTGCCTCCCTGGTGCTAGGATCCGGGACGTCTCCGATCGGTGTATAAGATTCTGAAAAGGGAGGGCGAACAGCCAGAAATCGTGTTACATATTGGCACCAATGATATAGCCATGAAAAGGATTGAGGATATAAAGTTATTTCAGGGAGTTAGGGTGGAAGCTGCAGAGCAGGATGAACAGAGTAGTGTTCTCAGGTTTACGACCGGTGCCACGAGATAGCGAGGCGAGGAACAGGGAGAGGGTGCAGCTTAACACATGGCTGCGCAGCTGGTGTAGGAGGGAGGGCTTCAGATATGTAGGTAATTGGGATGCCTTCTGGGGAAGGTGGGACTTGTACATGAAGGACTGGTTGCACCTGAACTAGAAGGGGACCAATGTCCTGGGTGGGAGGTTTGCTCGAGTGGTTCAGGAGGGTTTAAACTAGTATGGCGGGGGGGCCATACAGAGAAGTGGGGTTTCTCAGGGGCAGGAATGGTTGCTGGATGTTCCAGGGTTTAGAACATTTAAAAAGAATAAGAAGAGGGGGAAAAGAGGAGAGGCCGCAGTCAGAGTGGGTATCACAGCTACAGGGTCTGCCTACTGAGTCAATATGCGTGGAAATTAAGCATAGGTCAGCAGATTTTGGAAAAGTGTGAATGTAGTAGGGTTGTTGTAATGGGTGACTAACTTTCACAATATTGATTGGAACCTCCTTTGAGCAGATGGTTTGGAAGGAGCTGTTTTTGTAAGGTGCGTTCAGGAGAGTTTCCTAACTCAGGATGTTGACAGGCTGACGAGGGGAGAGGTCATTTTGGATTTGATGCTCAGCAATGAGCCAGGGCAGGTGTCAGACCTTGCGGTGGGAGAGCATTTTGGTGACAGTGACCACAACTGCCTCACATTCTACATAGCAATGGAGGAGAGAAGCAGGAACAATGGGAGGATATTTAACTGGGGAAAAGGAAACTGATGCTATCAAACATGAGTTGGGAAGCATGGACTGGGAGCAATTGTTCCATGGAAAGGGCACTATAGACATGTGGAGACTGTTTAAGGAACAGTTGCTGAGAGTGATGCATAAATATGTGTTCCTCTGAGACAGGCATGAAGGGGTACGATAAAGGAACCTTGGAAGACGAGAGCGGAGGAGCTTCTTGTCAAAAGAAAGAAGGCAGCTTACGTAAGGTGGAGGGAAGCAAGGGTCTGCTCAGCTATAGAGGATTACAGGCAGGCGAGGAAGGAGCTCAAAAATGGTCTGAGGAGAGCCAGGAGGGGGCATGAAAAAGGCTTGGCAGGAAGGATTAGGGAGAATCCAAAGGCATTTTACACGTACGTGAGGAATAGGAGAATGATCAAAGAAAGCGTAGGGCCGAAGAGGGATAGCATAGGGAACTTGTGTATAGAGTCTGAGGAGGTAGGGGAAGCCCAAAATGAGTTTCTGTATTTACTAAAGAAAAGGATCTTGTAGTGAATGAAACCATTGACGAGCAGGTAAACATGCTGGAATGGATAGAGATTGAGGAAGCTGATGTGCTGAAAATTTTGACAAACATTAAGATTGACAAGTCGCCAGGGCCAGACCAGATTTGTCCTCAGCAAGGCTTAGAAAATAATGACATTATTTCAGGGAACATGGGTTTGAAAGAATGTTTAACAAACAGTTGAATTTTTTGAGGTTGCAGAGCAAGCTAAGGAAAACTCTTAGATGTATTTTGAAACGACATTTACAAAAATGATAAAAGGTACCAGGTTTTGTTAGTACAAAGAGAATTGGTTAAAGAACAGAGAAACAAGTAATTCATGGCAGTTGTCACCCATTGGCCTTAGACATTCAGCCTTTATTATTTATTTGGTTAAAGGAACACAGCACAATCTTCCTGGTTTAGTGACAGCAGAAAGCCAATTGGACAAAGGAAGCTGTGAAGGAGATACAATCTGCTCAGGGAAAGATAGGTTGCGAGTAAGTAATTAGGAAAACAGATTATATCAAGAAATGACAGTCTTCAGAAGAAAAAAGAGATACAATGAAAGTTCAATATAGTGGCACCCAGGATGAGAATTTTCCTTTAAGATTGAAGATAAACTTGGAAAAGGCAGTGATTATTGCCATTGCACAGACATTGCAGCTACAGTCGGTGTCTGTGACTCGTTGCCAGCAGAGGTGCCTGCACCAAAAAGTAGGAGCAATTAAAATAGTTGCAAAACATTTTAATGAATTTGCTTCATGGGATTGTGATTTGTTCACGTCCAAGTTTATAATTACTTGTCCACCCTGCTCCTCACCCTTCAGTGCCTCCCTCCCACTCACTATGCTGCCTTACTGTTCACTGGTCCAGAGTGCAAGGTGGAGAGGTTGTGAACAGACTGACAAGTAGGCATCAAATGTCAAGGCAAGGCACTGAGTGAAGCTGCAGGTAGGCAGTTGAGCCAAGAGCCTGGATCGGAGGACAGCAAAAGTACCTTGAGCATCAATGGAACCATGCATTCACATATGGCAGGGTTGGTACCAGATACCAGGTTTAGGTACACGAAGGACATTAGTGCCAACTTCTGTTAGTGCAGTGGCATGAGATACTCAGTTTATAAAAAAGGACGACGGATTTAAATCAGATTGTAAGATTTTTCAGAGGATTTGATAGGATGGATGCCGGAGGCCATTTCCTTGCTAGAAAGTCCAAAACTAGAAGCTCAATCTCAGCACAATCTGTGTAGCCGTTTTAGACTAAGAAACCTCTTCATTCAGGAGTTGGGAATCTTTGGGTTTCTCAGAGTTTTTTAAAAATTAAATATCCAAAAATTAAAATCAGAAGGAATGAAACGCTAATCATGAAAGTAAATGTTATCACTGTATCCTTTTCAGTTATATAACAAGCTACTAAAATGATAAGAGCCAAAATGTCTGGTTTTCCAAAATCAAGAAAAAAAACTAATAAGGAGCAGTTGCACACTTGAAAGAAAATGTGTAGAACTGGTGATAAACCTGATGGAAGAAGAATCATCAAAGTGGAATCTTAGCTCCTAAAACTAAACATGCTCCTGCAATTTTATACTCTTGATTTGGTACAGGCTCAGTGACAAACTAAGCTTGCAAACATAACTGAAGCATTTGAATTGTTGCTAAAATGAAAAGAAAATAGAACATAAAGGTTTATTGACATGTCCTTAAAGTAGTTTATTTAGAATGAACAGAAATATATGATGGAAAATAAGGTTACTAAATTAAACATCTTGAACTGTACAATGGATAATTTTTAAAGACTTACCAACATTGCATTAAACATCCGATTCTAAATTGGTTTCACATTTCAAAATAGTTAATTTTAATTGGATATATCTGCAAGGAAGCAGCCATCATTTTATTAAAGGACTTGATCACAAATACAATATACAGCAGTCAACAAGTCACAGGATTTTTGTTTAAATTTCAAATCAAAAGTTATTCAGCATTACATCCTAATTATTACACAAAATTCAAGAACTTTCTACGCACTGCACATGAATTACCAAATTGCACATAGAAATACTTTACTTCTAGGTCCATAGTCATGAATCTATTTCAAAATTTGCACTTGATGCTTCAACATAAGCAAAACTGTTTGTGAACATGTGCCCAGCCAGCTAATTCTCTCGAACGTAAACATGTTTATCATGAGGGCTGGAGTAATACTACATTTACCTCATGCAGAAGTGACTCTTCCAGGGACAACTGAGATAATAATTACTTCATACACTATGCTCCAATATAAATAATTTTTAGCTACTCAATGCTGTTTACAGCATCTTCTGAAAATAAAACATTGCACTTGTGAGAAACTACCACTGATCACAAAAAAGTTATGAAGGCATTCAAACATTTGAAGAAAATGCAATGCCAACTTTCCTCTCGCCTTGATTTTGTGTTGCAATTACTCCATTAGAGATGTTAAAGCATTGACATTTGCAATCTTGCCAAAAATATAAAGTTGTAAAGCTAATTTTCCACAATTTTCGGAAAATTAGTTTTTCAAAATACCATTAAACAAAGGTAACAGCAATGTTCATGAATATAGTACATCAACTTGCCAACGCTTCACAGATTACAAATTCGGATCAGGATTTAGTTTGCGTTAAGACTTATTTCAGGGAGAAACAGATAAGTATCAGCAAAGCCTTTTTTAAAAAAAAACAATGTGTGGAATATATCCAGAAATTTAATGTACACTTTACAAATGAAAGTATTCCAACTAGAAACAGTAGAGATGAAATGCAATTAGTATTTCATGTATTGGAGCAGAAGGGAAAACTGAATTCAGAAAATTGGAATATAATTATCAATCTTGGCTCGGTGCCTTTGTGCAATACACTCTGCAATCCATACAATGTTCCTGCATTCCTGTTCTTTAAGCTTCACGTATGCATAAAACACCCCAAAGTGGAACTGGTTAAGGAATGCCAACTTGTTCAGTTTAACCTGCAAAACAATCCAAAATTAAGGATAGCAAAACAGAATTCTTAACTGTTGTAGATACCAAAGACATTTTAAAATAAAAATGTTAATGTAAACCCAAGTGGAATTGAGGATTAGAATTTAAACTGCTTCCTGAGCCACTCACTGTATTAATTTCAAAACCTCTATGTTGTTCACTAAAAAATCAGGTTCACACATCCTACCATCCCTGTAGTGGTGTTTGCCTCGGGAATTACTGTTGCACAGAAACTATATACTGGGGATAACCATAATTGGTGGAGGCTGGATTTGTAAAAATCCACTGAGTCAGTTAAGTGGTTATTCTTCATAAATCCACTAAGTTTACATTGGAATTTCACAGGATGTCTACAATACCTGAAACAAAACATTCTTCCAACTCTATTAAGGAAGACATCTAATACACTAGTTAGAATTACTAAACAATCATGAGAATATCTGCATTTTTCAAATTCCAGATTCTGAATAGCTGAAGAAAAAAGAATGGAAAGTTCTTTCCAAATTCCATCATGGCATGTAAATTACCTGTCATTCTCAAATAGCGACTCGACAGGAGTCAGCCACATACAATTAATGTTACTTCTACATTATTGATGATTTAAGATCTGCAGGACGAGGTGATTTAACAAAATATTTGTGTTGCATCAAAACACCAGTATTCAAAAATCCTTACAACATGCAAGTGCATAAACACAGGCTGCCTTACATTAGTGCAATTTTCTAAGCCTAAGGGATTTTATCAAATGTCTTGTCAAGTCTTCACCATTAAAGAGGAGACATGTATGCTGAGATTTGGATGCCTTGAATAGGAAGAACAATGTCACCTCACCTCTTTTCTGGCTCCTCCACAGTAAGGAATCTAGAATAACTTGGGTCATCTGAATGAACTGACTATATTAAGTGGTTGTCATCTAGTTCATAAATGTACTAATCCGCATCTAACAAAGCATTGCTGAGCAATACTTCATTCAATATTTATTACAAAGAGAGACTGAACAGAAAATGCTTTAATTTTTAAAATACGACTGAGCAGTAAAATACGTTAGGTAACTCAGAATTATTGGTGCTTTTCTGCCACATCACCTCTTAGCCATTGGGGAATATAGTGCAACACCTCGTACAACAACATTTAATTCAGTGTGACAAAAATAAAATACCTCATGTTCAAAAAATCTATCCTCAAGGGTTTTATCTCCAGGATTGCTGCCAGCACCTTCAAACAGTAATTTGTATTCCTGTGGGATAAAAACAATAAGTACAGAAGGAATCTGGCACTCAACTCAATTGTCTTGTGAAATGCAAAGTAAAACTATTACTGCAATGGGAGCTTATAACATGTACATCTACAGTGCATCAAATAAAGAAAATGCAATAATTCCCTGAACATATATTTTATTCTACATCTAAACCAGTCTAGAAATCAGAGGTAATAGAGTTCATTGTAAGTTAAAAGAAATTAGCTACTTTTAAAATATTAAATTACTTGGTTTGAAACAAAAACAAATAGTGCTCTCTTAAAAGAAAATCGAAGTATGAATAAAAGAACATCCAGTATGAAATATTATTGCAGGATGAAAAAAGCAAGCTATTTAAAGATCAAATAGGTCTGTATTTTAGCATGCACAACTTATTCCAGAATTTTTAAATACTAAAACCAGCACTACTTACTGGATAATAGTCTGCCACAGTCTTCACCTGTTCATAATCATCTGCTCTTGCTAACTGAGCAAGACCTTCTGGATATAGTTTTCCACAATGCGGGAAAAGCTTTGCTCTGTCTTCTTTAGACAGCTCTGTCCCAAAAGAGTTTATGGTGATGATGAAAGCTCGCCTGTCTGCTTCAAACTACATAATACAGAAAAAAAAATCTTGTTTTAATTTCATGAGAGGTTAGTTTCTTCTCAACACAAATCTGCACAGCATATGCTGTCCATACGAACACATTAAAACACTTCAATTAGTGTTGCATAACCATGGAAATTAATTTCCCAACTGCAAAGCTAAGCTTGTGATTTTACAGCCTTTTAGAACAAAATAGGAAATGTTTTAAACATCATATTCAATAAAAAAAACTTTATTTATTCACGGGATGTGAGCATTGCAATTGGGCCACCATTTACCTGGATTGCTCATCCTACATTTGCCTAGAGACTAATTAAGTATCAATGACATTGCTGAGAGTCTGGAGTACATGTCAGCTATGTTAAGCATGGTAGATTTCCTTCTTGACCAGATGGATTTTTCTTCTAAAATGACAAACAATTGTGGTTACATGGCCATTGTTAGACTTCAATATTTCAAAATTTTGTTGAATTCAAACTTCATCCACCATTGTGGGATTCAAATGCATAATTTAAGACTGAGCCTAGTTTCTCAATTACTAGTCCAGTGACATCATCATCAGGACACTGCCACACAAGTATTTCATGAAGCAAGGGATATTCTGATCCAAAGATAGTTTCTTTTTAAACTGCACAGGTCAAGAGTAATCAAGACCATTTAGAGTGGTGAAGAATTTTTCTGGGGAAAATGTGGCAGGGAAGGGTGGTTATTTTATCTCAATTTTATCTGCACTCCCAGACAACATTGCATTTCCTGATCTTTAGTGAATTAGTACCCCAAGCTAATTGATGTTATTTTGTTGTTACTTGAAATCTGATGTCTTCCCACTCAACTTCAACAAATTTAACTGAGTTTGACATTATCTGACATTCTCCAGAGTTCCAGCTTACACTTGTGCAATGCTATTACATTCGAATAAATTTAAAGATAATAATATGCAATGATTAAACAGGCTAAATTTATTTCAAATATTGAAATCGGGTTGGATTAAATACTCATTTTACTAACTAAACACAAACAAATATATGTTCCAATTCTAAGAGAAGAAATTAACTAGAATTTGAAATAGCAACTTGATCAAGGTTTAGGAGAGAGAATTAGTGGTTAGATTTAATTCTGTAGAGTTTATTTTTTAAAACACTCATTTATGGCTAGCTATAATGGCTTTCTACGTACACATCAAATTCAATTCAAAGCTAATAAAATCACAACTAATGTAAGCAGTTTGTTTTGCAATCGAGCTAATGCTGTTTCATAGACGTATTTCTGCCAGTTCCATATCAATTTATAACCACTGCTGCAAATTCTAAGCTTTAATCTTTATTCTGAAGAAAAAGCCAAAGTTTTAAAATCTCAAAATTCAACCACAAACAAGAAACAAAACCTAAATTTAATCAGAGCTTTAGAAAACATACAAGGAATGAATTAACTGTCATAAAATAGTGATACAAAAAACTTAATCATGGCAGTCTTTTAGTTAGACTTAGAATCCTTAATGTGGAAACAGGTCATTCAGCCCATCAAGTCCACACTGATCCTAAAAAAACAGCATCCCACCCAGACCGACCTGCCACCCTATCCTTGTAACCCTGCATTAACCATGGCTAATCCACTTAGCCTGCACTTCCCTGGACATTATGGGCAATTTAGCGTGACCAATCCACCCAACCTGCACATTTTTGGACTGAGAGGAGGAGGGGAAACCCACTCAGACATGGAGAATGTGCAAACCCCACACAGTGTCAGTTGCCTGAGGGTGGAATTGAACAAGAGGCCCTGGTGTTGTGAGGCCTCCGTTAACCACGGAGGTGCTGTGCTTAATCTTTAATCATAATACATCAGGTTTAAACTAACAGTAATAAAATGTTTCAGAACATTGTGTATTGCTGCTTAAAAGCTCACCTCCAAAATAGGACACATTGCATCAGCAGTTGTACCTCCCAATGTCTTGCAAAACTTGTAAAATGATTCAAGATAGGCCTTAGGGTTTGACAGTGGAAGAATAAGGAAAACAAGTCAGTTACATAGAAACAAGCTTCCAAAAGTCATGTCATAAAAGCCTAGTAATGCCCACTTTCATATCTCAAGCCTATTGTGGTTGAATGATAATGGATTTGATGACATTCAGCAAAAATGTTGCTCGAACATGCATGAAACTTCACTAGAATCTCTCTCAAAAACGATGATTTCCATAGAAGCACAGTCATTTCTTCTTTAAAGTTATAGTCACGTTTCTGTGCAACCCCGCACTATACAAGAATTGTGAGAGACAAATAAGTGTTGGCAATATGATCGTACTTTAGCAAACACATTTAAAAGTTCACATTTTAGAAAAAGCACTCCCTATTTGTCAAGTGCATTAAAATGAATTTGCCTTGATGAAACATGTGCTATTGCAGAACAACCTGCACTGTTTTATGATCAGAGAGCCTTTTGTCAGATTACATATGGGTGCATAAACAATATGTTTGAGTTTTGGCGAATTTTACTTTATTGTATTACAATAGATGCTACATTAATACTTAGCACTAACTGATAAAATTATGCATCTGACTAATCATGCAAAATATCCATAAATTTCATAGAGACAACATATGCCAGTATTCCTAGACTCAAAATGTTGAAAACTGCATTCATCTGCTTTTCACTCCTGTAGCGTAAACAGTATACATTCCAAACATCACCAAAAGTCTTGTATTGAAATTAACTTTACCAGCCTTCATATATTAGTTTCCACACATACTTTGCCAAACTGCCAAAAATCTATTACTAACAAAATAGTTGTCTCAGAACATGCACGTTTTGGTGTTTACAGGATTTAAAAAATCCATTGCACCCTCATAACATCAGACGGTACAGGAGAGAGACTTTAGCCCATGGAGTCTGCACCAAAACAAAACTACGCCAAATCTACATTAATCCCACTTTCCAGCACTTAGTGCATAGCCTTGAATATTAGACATTTGAAGTGCTCATTCAAGTACATTTTAAAAGGTTGAGGTTTCCTCCTTATTGTGCTTCACATTTATGGAAATTGTACAATAGAGGGTATTTATGGCAAATCTGTTGCACTCAGTTATGCATTCTGGGTGCTAATACTGGCTGTCCAAGATGAGAATCTGTTCTATTTCTTAGCACTGACGTCTTTTACGTTGTTGAGAACAGAAGCTCATTTAAAGTTCAAGTTACTTTGCAATTACCTTGTACAGTGTATTACGAATAATTTCAATGTTCATTTCATCAAGGTCCTGCTCAGATATACAGTCCTGGAAAAATGCAGCTGTAAAGAAAAAAATCTCATTGAAATCTATAAAATAAAGTGCAAAGTAAATATGAAAATCTCACACTCAGCATTTAATAAAATCTGGACAGAATGATTTACAGTTGAGTATTATATATTTCAGAAAGCACAGAACAAATTTTACTGTGTATCCAGGTTCCCAGAGTTCTGCAGCAGGAAACTGTATTTTAAAACAGACTCTGTTCAGTCTGTGTCATGGATCACTAACTGTTGCATCACCTAGATATAGTCAATTGCAAGCGTCTCCCAATAAGATACTCGCCGAAAGAATCACAGATCTTATAACCTTTAAATTAAGTTCAGATATATTTCTGATTGCCTGAGGGGCCCAAAGATTTGCAAAACAGGCTTATTTTCCAAGTAGCCCAAATTGTAATGGACATGACATGACCTGTTAGGTCAACTAAGTTTTCACACAAATAGCCTCTCTCACTTGATAAACTTGCAGTTATCCGCACTTTTAATATCAATACCCATTAAAATCTAACAGTAGTGTCTACGGCCTTTCATGTTATACAAAGTATTGTTTCTGCCTCACTACTGTAGATTGGTCATGATTTGGAGATGCCGGTGTTGGACTGGGGTGTACGAAGTTAAAAATCACAACACCAGGTTTAGTCCAACAGGTTTAATTGGAAGCACTAGCTTTCGGAGCACCGGTCCTTCTTCAGGTGGCTGTGGAGGACACAATTGTAAGATGCAGAATTTATAGCAAAAGTTTACAGTGTGATCTAACTGAAATTATACATTGAAAAATACCTTGATTGTTTGTTGAGTCTTTCAACTGTTAGAATACCATGATAGTTTCACTTCTTTTATCATGGTATTCTAACAGATGAAAGACTCAACAAACAATCAAGGTATTTTTCAATGCATAATTTCAGTTACATCACACTGTAAACTTTTGCTATAAATTCTGCGTCTGACAATTGTGTCCTCCACAACCACCTGAAGGAGCGGTGCACCGAAAGCTAGTGCTTCCAATTAAACCTGTTGGACCATAACCTGGTGTTGAGATTTTTAAACACTGTAGATTGGAGAATCCAAAATCTTTGAGACTGGTTTTTGGATGTTTTGTACTTAATACCCTGTAAGATGCTGGAAGATCAAGGAAAGTTCTCGGGGCACAGTATACTAATGTATTCGATTGTATATTATACTGTGTATAAGTACAATTCTTAAATGCCATTTTCTCACTAATTTTTTATTCACTCATGGGACATGGGCATCACTGACGAAGCATTTTAGCCCATTCCTAGTTGCCCTTGAGAAGGTGGCTTCTTACATTTGGTGTAGGTACAACGCCACCACCACCACTGGGGTAACAGCTCCAGATTTTGAACCCAATGACATTGAAGAAAAGGTGATGTACTTCCAAGTTAGGGTGGTAAATGCTTTGGAGCTTGCCACTTGATCACTCTACTTTTGTCAACTTACATCATGTTCAGATTGGATTTGTCCTGCCTTTTGTGTATAGGACATACTGGAGAAGTTTTCTGCATTGTCAGGTAAATGCCAATGTTGTGGCTGAACTGCTTGGCTGAGGGTGCAAGTTCTGGAATACAAATCTTCCATACTATTGTTGGAAGGTTGCCAATGCCCATAGATTTTGCAGTTTCTAGTGCCTCCAGCTGTTTCTTGATATCACTTGGAATGAGTCAAGTTGGCTGAAGACTGGCATCTGTGATGCTGGGGACCTCAGGAGGAGGCAGAGACGTAATCATCCATTTGGCACTGTTAGCTTAAGGCTGTTGCTAATGTTTTAGTGCCAAACACAGCAGCAGGATATTTCAATTTTCTACAGTAGTATTATTGATTTTAAGAGAACATTTAACCTTTGAACACTTAAATGATAACCCCATTTTTATTTCTGAGGTCAAAGTATTACATGCAAACTAACTTTAATAAGATTGCAATTTGTTCATGCAGTGCTCTAGATCTTTAAATTTTATGGAGGCAATGTACTGACATGTTCCAAAAGTGAATGTTTTCAATTCAAACCCAGTCCTTTGCTGCAACTCCAATGTGCACTCTTTACCTTTAAACCTGCCTTTATATTTACTTTTTAGCAGGCTAATTGTTCTTTCTGGTCAGTGTCATTAACACCGTGGAGATGCAGGCAGGTCACTTTTCCAATTTATACACAGCTATAACATGTCCTAATTGAAGGACTAGGTGCAATGAGGAACATAACTCAATTCAATCAGCACCGTAAATTTTTGCAGTACTCACTAAATAACTAAGCATCCCAGTATAAAGAAAATGAGCTTAACTTTCCATTTAATGAACTCAATAAAACAGCATTGTGCAATCTTAAGCATACTCAACATTTGTCCCTTTAAGTGACTGCAGCTTGGCTGGCTTTCACAAACATAGCAATTTCTTTAAAGTAATCATCCTATTCTGCTATAAAACCCTTAGCGCTCTTCAGAAAAACGCTTTCACTCATGTTCTTGGGTCAATCAGAGTAATTAAACAACTTCTCTCATTAGGAGTTTTTTATTTAAAAAAAATCTTTAGAATCATACTTTACCTAAAGGTGTATCAACCAAGATGGCATTGTAAAGTTCTGCTGGCGTTTGGGCAATATTGACTGCTTCCATCTGCTCAAAGCTACCTAAGGGATGGCACTTTGGAACTAACTCAGAAATGGATCGCTGGTGCAACGTTCCAGTAATCAGAAGAATGACATTGTCTATCATGTAGCTGTACCTGTATCAATAAAGTTATACATTAATAGCTTATAAAAGAGCTCAGTCTGAAACCTTAGTTTTTTTTAAAAGAATGCCAGACTGTTGTAAAATTAGAATGCAATGATTAAGATCATTTCCCTTTAGTGTAGTAAATATCCTAAAGCACTTCAAGAAATGGAGGAGGATTTGACAATAGCAGGACCTCAAACACAAGCGAGCTAAAGAAAGCAGCAAGTCAAGATGAAATAGATTACGTTTTTGAAAATGTGGAATAAAACATTTTTGAAGGAAATTGTGAATGTAAGAAAATTATGATTAAAGATTGATTCCACTATTACTGACATAAAGGGAATAGAAAATGAACAAGTAGGAAGGAAAATTAACTGGGTCAAAGTGGCAAGTTTCAAAGGTTTAAAAAGAAAAGTGGGTGGGAGTCAGTATGAGACGTGCAGTACATTCAAAGCATTCAAACGTGAAGCTGAAAGCCAGTAAAGAGGTCTTAAAGCTTACCTGGAAGCTTAAACAAGCAAGCCTGATTGAGGCGAATAGCAACGTCAATCTGATACTTAAAAATGTCAATACTTCAGGCAACTTGTAAGCTTGCAAATGTCTTAAAATCATCCAGTGAAGAAACCTTCTTCCCATAAGATTTCTTTTTAAATCAACCTGTCCAAATGTGTTATCAGGCCTCCTGGCTCAGCAATAAGAACACTACCATTGCACAAGAGCCATTCCACAACATTTACACTAGGCAGCATTAAGGTTTGTGTGCTGGTTAAGATAGCTGCCATTTTTGAAAAGCAACTGCTCTATTTCAGCTAATCATGGTTGGGATGGTGTTCCAAAATGCTTTTAAAACAAAAATGTATATTCTGAAAGGAGTACAATATTTTAAATGCAACAAGATGCCAACCAATTTGTAACTCAATCAATATAATAGTTGTATTCAATAGTCACAAAGCAATTTTTGCCAACTATCTTCTCTGAACTTTTTGCTGTACACTTTCAAAGTGTATTCTTGCTCTTGGTGCAAAGAATAATATTTGGCGACTGACATTTCAATTTTCAATACTTGTTTGAATTAGAATATAGAAAGCAGTAGGATATGGATGGTCAGGCATCAAATTTTGTTTTTGATTTGGATGGTGCAATTCTGGGAGTACTTCACGCTCAATAGTATTTTAGGACTTTATCACTATAAAGACTGGGACCTAAATCACTATTAAAGCTTTTGCATTTACACTGCACCTGTTAATATCCAAACAGGAATGTGTCCAGTTAACCAGTCTTGAAATAATCACCACCTGTATTCAGGTAAACACAAATGAACTGTACTCAAACCCAAATAGCAATGAGTTGACTATGCAGTTAATCAATTTTAGGTTGTTAGTGGAGGAAGGATCGACAGCTCAGACATCTAGAGAAAATAGGATACAAACATTATCCTTAAAACCAAGGAAGATTGCTGTCCTGCATTATTTTGACCCATTCACAAGACTTTTTACTTACGTGATGAAATCAAGAAAGCTGCCCAGAGGTTCATATGCATGGTTCCTCATATGTCTAAATTCAACCACCATCTTCTCCTTCAACTTGTCATCAATCACTGACACAGTGAGTGGGGAGGCCTCATTTGCCAGGAAATTGCCATAGTCTGTGCTCTGGAGGTGAAGCTTTAGATCTGTAAGATGTGACAAGATGCGACAAGATGCACATAAAATTAACTGTTAAATATTCCACGAGACAATGCTTCTTCATCCCAGCAAAATAGAGATCACCACTAAACAAGGAGTGGAAAATAAATTGCAGGCCAACAAGTTGAGTAGACTTTCATGTACTTCCTTCCTGTAGTCTACCATATTGCTATCTGCAGGTTAATGGCACAAATCACCTCAAATATAATAGTTTTGCCATTTTTGGCAATTGAACTGAGTCACATTAACATGGGGAAACTGAACACTATCCCATTTCTGATATCCAGCTTCAGCAAATATCTGCAGATCTTGCCAATAGATTCCTTAAAATCAACTTTAGATCATAGCATTTAGAGAAACCAACTTTTATCCAAGGTTATAAATTAAGGTTGCCGTCCTCTGCTGAATCATATGTTGTAGATTTTAAGCAAAGACTGTATTAAAAATAGAGTTGGGCAATCATTCACAGGCTCACGGGCACCACCAGGAAGTCCAGCATCTGCTCCTAACCCATGTTACCCTCAAAGATGAAGAGTCATCTTCCTGAACCTTGACAGTCCCAGAGCTGTTTAGGTAGGAAGTTCAATGTAAGAATTAAAAAGTGACAATATGTTTCATGAACAGAATAACATACAACTTAAGGTATAACTTTTCTATCTTAAAACAACCCTTCCTTCTAAGCAGAGGTTGCGAGTTTGAAAGCTGCTGTCAAGGCAGCCTCAATAAATTGCTCCAATGCAGCTTGCAGATGGTATATAACAATCTATTCTAGAGAGACAAATTCAGATTTTCTTTCCAGTACCCTGGGAAGAATTCAGACCCAAGGATTATAAATGCAGACGATATGTGACATATAAAGTAAGTGTGTTCAGCTCAACCAATTCACATCAGCAATTATGCTACACATTTTTCTCACCTAAATGGATATCTACTCCCTTTTGTGTGCTATATACCTGTGCTACATCTAACCAAACTTTAACACAGGTTAAGTATATCTTCCCCAACCTTGCAATCCTCTCCCCAAAAGTCCACTAAATCGTACAGTAGTAGGGTGCAGAGAAGTGGGCCAAAATAAGTGTTAAACCAAATCATTTGAATGCGATACAATGCAAGCAAATTGCAGCATATATACCACTAAACTAGACTACACATTTAATTCATTGGGCAGTTCTACAAGCTCAACAGAACATTGGTCAAACCTAGGAAATTGTCATCTGATATACATCCATACAAAATCCAAACAAAACAGATCCATTTTTAACTGAAATTTAAGATTGCAAGATATAGTACACACCCATGGTACAAAATCGTCTAAAACTCTGGGAATGCAGGTAGCTGAGGAAGTCAACATAGGAATAGGAATATACTATTCAGATCTTGAAGTCTGCTCTGCCAATCAATGGCATCATGGCTGATCTGCGGCCTAACTCCATTTGGGCTTTTCATATCCTTTTTATCTTCGCCTAGCAAAGATGTATTTACCTCATAGAAAAAAAACAACTGATCCATCCAGCATCCATTGCCATTTGTGGAATAGAGTTCTGAGCATTACCACCCTGCATTTGTAGAGGTGCTTCCTAACAGGCAAGTTAGCACACTGATGCAGCAGGTATTCAGGAAGGCTAAAGGAATGTTGGCCCTTATTTCCAGAGATTTGTATTTAAGAATAAGGAAATCTTACCGCAAATCACAAGAAAAAGAACAAAGAAAATTTAGAGCCCAGAAACAGGCCCTTCAGCCCTCCAAGCTTGTGCCAATCCAAATCCACCATCTAAAGATATCACCCAATTCCTGAGGATCTATATCCCTCTGCTCCCACCTACTCATGCATCTGTCCAGATACACCTTAAATGAATCTACCATGCCTGCCTCTACCATCTCTGCTGGCAGTGTGTTCCAGGAACCTCCCATCCTCTGTGCAAAGTACTTTTCCGCGTATACCCCCCTTAAACTTTTCTCCCCTCACCTTGAACACGTAACCTCTTATTATTGAATCCCTCACCCTGGGAAAAAGCTCATCTCTATCCATCCTTCATGATTTTGTAGACCTCAATCAGGTCCCCCAATCTCCTTTTTTCTAATGAAAACAATCCTAACTTAATCAACCTCTCTTCATAGCTAGCATTTTCCATACTAGGTAACATCGTCATAAACCTTCTCTGCACCCTCTCCAAACGGCCACATCCTTTTGGTAACGTAGCAATCAGAACTATACACCGTATTTTGAATGCAGCCGAATCAAAGTCTTGTACAATTTTAACACTATCTGCCAGCTCTTATATTCAATACCCCGCCTGATGAAGGCAAGCATACCATATGCTTTCTTGACCACGTGATTCACCTGTGTAGCCACCTTCAGGGTACAATGCACCCGAACTCTCAGATCTCTCTGCTCATCAACTTTTCCCAAGGTTCTTCTGTTTACAGTATAGTTTGCTCTGGAATTAGACTTCCCAAAATGCAACACCTTACATTTGCCCAAATTGAACTCCATCTGCCACTTCTCCACCCAACTCTCCAGTCTATATTCTGCTGTATTCTTTGACAGTCCCCTATGCTTTCTGCTACTCCACCAATCTTTGTGTCATCTGCAAATTTACTGATTAGACCATCAATGCCCTCTTTCAGATTATTTACTTATATCATAACAGTGGCCCCAGCACTGATCCCCATGGAACACAAGGTTCTGGTGAGACCACATCTGGAGTCCGAGTGCAGTTCTGGTCCCCTTATTTAAAGAGGAGGTATTATTTCATTGGAGGCAATTCAGAGAAGGTTTACTAGGATGATACATGATGTGGAGGGATGGCCTTGTGAGCAAAGACTAAACAGGTTGGGATTCTACTCACCAGAGTTTAGAAGAAGAGGTGACCTTATGAGAACATGGGATTCTTAAGGGACTTAACAGGATAAACGCTGAGATGATGCTTCTATGCATGGGAGAGGCTAAGACCAGAAGGTATAGTCTCAGAACAAAGGGGTGCCAATTTAAGACTTAGGTGAGCAATTTCTTCTGAGGTCTGAGTATTTTTTGAAATCCTTGCCACAGAACTGTGGGGACAGAGCTCTGGTGCACACTTAAGGCTGAGATAGCTAGATTATTCATGCATACGGAAATCCCGTGTTACAGGGATTTGTGTGGAATGTTGAATCAGCCGTGATTGGCCGAATGGGCTACTCCTCTTCTTATTTCCAATGGTCTTACGATCTCCTGAATGGTCTGACCGTAATTCTCAGAATATGCCCTCTAGCTTTAGAATGCCCAAGTGGAAATAGGTTAACCGTCATGTATTTTTCTGTTACTATCTTGAAATCTTCAATCAGGTCACCCCTTAACCTTCTAGATTCTAGAGAAAACAGACCTAGTTTCTCCTCATAACTTAACCCCTGCAATTCACATATCATTCTCATAAACCTATGCTACACTCAATCCAGGGCCAATATATTTTTCTTATGTGTGGTACCCAGATCTGCTCTCAGTACCACCAAGTGGAGCCTAACCAAGGTTTTGTATGCAGCATGACCTCTGTATCTTAGTACAGGTACACAATCCTTTATCCAAAATCCGAAAAGCTCCAAGCTTTTTGTGAAGTTTATTTCTGTATAACAGGTGACCCAATTCCCCACACACTCTACCTGCATCACTCAGATGTGGTGTGGTGGCATGGCCCAGCACTGGCAGGCGCCCGTTGTGTCTCAGCACTCATACTAGTCAAGTGTGGATCTGCTGTGTGGTAAGTTTTGTTTTTAAATTTCAGTGTGAAAATGTCATTTATTCTGAAATCTGAAAAATTCCAAAATCCCAAAAATAACTGGCCCCAAGGACTTTAGATAAAGGATTATGTACCTGTACTGCAATCCTTCACTTATTAAGGTCAGCACCCGTTCACTTTCTTGAACATTGTGAACATAATTGACAAAATAAGTTTAAATGTTGCAATAATCAGGAAGAGGCCAACATCAGGAACCAACTAAAGCAATGTAGTTACCTCTAATTTATTGTGTAATTTAACATGTGCAGGTGTGGATAAGTGAACCCCCCTACACTGTTAGTAAGACTACGATGAGTGTAATTTGCACATTTTTTAAAAAAAAACAAAAGCAGAAAACAAATTAGGAAGGGCTTTTGGTTTTGCAGAGGAACCTAGATTATCTTTCACTCTATTAACCTAATTTCGAATGATCCAAACAAGATCGCAACATTCCAATGCGTGGCTAACTAAGTTATTCAGTATCGATTAACTAGCGATAATCAAGGTTCCTCCAAAAATATCCTTTCAATTAAGTCACATACGAATGAAAATCATCTCTTTGGGAACATTAATTTTTCAGCACTTGGCTAGGGTCAGGATTTGCAAAAGCAAAACTGAAGAGACTGGGCATTGTGGCACTTTGGTAACTTTTGGCTTTAGCTTTTAATGTAATTCATTCATTAAGTAGAACATGGCTTTGAGCATAAAGCAATATGTTGCTCATTACTGGTGACTAGACTTATACAGAACAGCTTTCACATGAAATGAGGGGCTCCTGCGAGGGGAAAAATATTTGATGGTTAGTACAGAACTAATCATTCACCCAGTTAATTTCACAATATAAATACTTTAACTTCCTCACAGGAAACTGGGTCAGAATGTCTTCAAGTAACCCACCGAGGTTTAAAAATGCTTTAAAGCAGTACTGATGGCAAGTTTATAAGATGCAGCACTCCATTTCCAACAAAATTTGATGAGAGAGAACATATTTGCAATCACTAATCAGGATGACAACCCATTTTTGGCAGTGTTTTGGATCCACTTTAAATTCAGGTTTAATCCTATGGTTAATTTCAGACAAATCTACTGTAACTGAAACCTTGAACAAACTTTGCCACATTTCACTTTCATAACTATTTTAGTTACAGATTCGCAGGAAAATATCTAAGCTTTGCAGAGAAGGTCCACAAAGTTGGTAAACAACAGAACAGTTTTAAGTTCAAAACTCACTTAAGGAGAACCACAAACCGTGAAATAAGGGTGATGTGGAATACATTTAGTCAAATAACAAATGGAGAAGGGGAAGTTGGATAAACTGCAAGATCAGTCAATAATTGCTGCCATAGTATGAACAAGTCAACAGTGAAGGTTTTAAATTTAAGAAAGCACAGCAGAGGAAGATTTCTGGGGATCTTATATTAAGAATGCCTGCAGTTTCCCAGAGAACCCGCTCATATCTTCTGTTTGCAAATGCTTTTATCTCCCTCTTGCCTCTTCTGCATTTTATTCTTTTAGAGTCAGATATACAGCACGGAAACAGACCCTTCGGTCCAACTCATCCATGCCAACCAGATATCCCAACCTAACCTAGTCCCATTTGCCAGCACTTGGCCCATATTCCTCTGGACCCTTTTACTCCTCACCTTTAGTCTATTTCCTCTCATTTGTCTGATTATATTTAAAGGTACGTTTGAATGTTTTTCTATATTTAAAATATAATACGTACACAATTTATTGAGACTTGTTCATACTCATACTGCTATTAAAATCATCAATAAAAGTATTTACAAGAACTGAAACTGATTGAAACTTAGAATACTGAGCAGATATAGAGTGAAAGCAGAGATGGTGCTTCCACTTGGTGAACAGACTAGGAACGGAGGGCACAACCTTAGAGTGACGGGCCAGCCTTTAGAACAGAGATTGCAAGGAATTTCTTCAGCCAGAAGGTGGAACTCATTACTGCAAGAGGCTGTGGAGGCCAAATCATTGAGTGTATTTAAGACAGAAACAGATAGATTCTGATTGGTAAGGGAATCAAGGATTACGGGGAGCAGGCAGGAGAATGGAGTTGAGAAGTTTCTCAGCCTTAATTGAATGGCAGAGTAGACTCTATGGGCCAAATGACCTATTCTGCTTCTATGTGTTTTGGTCTGATGGAATTATAGACAACTCTTCAATACGGCAACTACAGCAGAAATTACAACCTTGGAAAAGTAAGACGGCACTATAAGAGGAGAAACATTAATTAAAACACACGCCTTTTTGAAGTGTGCTCCAGAACCCCCTTTAGGCTTTCGCAACTAGGAATAGCGTACTTCAGCTACCTGGTGCAAAATCTCTCCCATTCACTAATTTCTCTGAAGTTTGGAGCAGTGCAGTACTGGAACACAATGAATAAAATGCAAATATTTAAAGCTCAATTCAGTTTGCTTTCATTCCCAAGACCTGTCAATCATTTAGAAAATTTATACAGATAAAATCACATTTATTAGTCTTACCTTCTAAATTTACAATTGACCCACAGAATCTAGAAACAATCTGCTCCAAGGGCCAAGGTTTTAAAAAAAAAACAGCTTTCCAAACATCTGGATACCATTTTCAATTAGAAAAGCATATATTTCCTTCAGAGGCTTTCAATTTGGTTTCTGTCACGTATTTGACTGAAGAATACTAAACATCGAGAACAGTATGTTCTTAAACACTTGTCTAAGTGCTGTACTTGTAAGATTTAATTTTGCCATTTCCCTGGAGAATTAAATAAAATTAAAGTATGCACTACAAAAACTCAGCTTTAAAAGTCCCAAAATTAAAAATAAAAATCATATTTGGAGCAAACTGAATTACTGTTTTCATATTATAATAGTCATTAATCCATTTGAAATATAAACTGGCTCACAATAATTTAATTAGTGACGAGCAACATTCTATTAACAAGTGCGGCACCACGGTTTCTGGAACTTTAATTATTAGTAAATCAGGTTTAACACACTGGTGCAAAACGGTTTCTTTTGGAGTTATTCTGACAAGAAATGCCTCTGAAATCTGAAGGGATCATTTTATTTGGTTGCCCCTTCACTTATCCTTGATCACAATGCAAGCAATTATAAAAATAAATTTATATAGCACTGTTCATGACCACTGATCTCTCAAAAAAACTTTATAGCTAATGAAGTACTTTTGAAACATGGTCACTGCTTTAATACAAGAAAGCAAACTCCCACAAATGTTAATGTGCTAGTGACCAGTTTTGATTTGACTTTCACGGAGGGATAAGTATTGTCAAGTCATAGGTGATAATTCCCCTGCAATTCTTTTGAGCAGAATGGAGTCTTTTACATTATCCAAAGTAGGATGAAGGGCCTCAATCTTCTGAAAGACCGTTCCTCTGACATTGCAGCATGTTGTCAGTAGTGTAGTCAATGACCAAGCCTTGACGTTTGCGCTCAAATCCGGGAATGGGAATTGAACTTGGAATCTTGTGACTCAGAGGTGACTGCTACCACTTGAAACATAGCTGACAAACTGTTCTGAAATTCAGAGTTTGGGATACAACAGAATCAGCTACTGCAGCAAATGCCACAGTAGTTTTGTTGGGCTTAAATAGGAGAATTTTTTTTAAAAAATTCTCAACAATCTGACTTTGCAGCCAATACATATTACCTCTGGACACTGAAAAACTGTTGGGCACAAATGCCCAAAAACAGCCCAAAAAGTAAAGTGTGTGAAAATATATTTGGAAGCAATCTTAAATACTTATGAGCATTCAGAATTTCTTTCTTAAACCTTTGTAGGGAGGCTGGAGGGCAAGAGCGGAAAAGAGAAAAATGCTCAAGAATACATCTACACTTTTGGACATAAGTATTCCATTGAGAAAAATTAATTGCTATCAAGTCTTATCATTCAGAGTTATTAACCAAGCAGTGTACAGCCATTACCCTTTATAATGACCTTTGTGTAAAGGGGGATCTATTTAGAGCTAAATTCACAGTTGATCCAGATCAATGGTTTTATGGCCTCAAGAAATATAAATAGCATATACAATTTATCTTCCGAGATTTGATATACATCTACATTTGAGGGAACAATGCCAATTGACCACCCAATACTCAAGTATAAATGTTGATGTTTTTTTCCATTGGATTTGTATCCTTGCAAAATGTCCTGATGAGTGCAAGGCCTTCAACAAACTATTTTTCAGCAATTCAAGTTCCGTACTAACGAAAGGTTAATTACATTACAGTGAAGCATTAATTCAATCAACTGAGTTTGATGTCATAAATGACAAAAGATGTATCAAGAAACTAATGCCATAAAAGCAGTGTGTGAAAAACTACGAAGAGTTATATTGGACTTGCAATGTTAACTATTTTACCCCCCACAGGTACTGACAAATCTGCTGGAAGTTTGAAAATATTACTATTTTTGGTTCTGATCTCCAACCTTTTCAGTTTCTTGCTTTAATTAAGCAAATGTTGATAGATTAAATTTTGTTGCCCATTTGGCATACAGCAATTTCTAATATTGTAAAATGCACTGCATGAGCACATGTAAATGGCTTTACAGCAGGGATAATGTTTATGGTACATTTAGCAAAATGCAACTGCATGATTTGCCTGACATTGAAGATGACCTGATCACCTTCAGAATCCAGATGCAACCATATAATTAACTATGTAACATTTTATTGCAGGATAAACCAGAAGGGAGGGGGAAAAACATGCATAGAAATGTTCACATCTTCAGAATACCCCAAAATATTTAGAATCAATTAAGCATTTGCGATAATAGTCACTTTCGTAGTAAAAACCATTCAATTTACAAGGTTCCACAGATAGTAACCTATTAATGACTAACTATTCTATTTTAGTTTAGTGGTAATTGTGGGATAAATATTGGCTATAATGTGAAAAAATTCATTTTCTTTTATAACCAGCACCACCTGAATCTCTACATCAACTTGATGTTCTTGTAGCACGGTGATAGCTTCTATACTTCCAGGTCAGAATCTGCCTCAGAAATGTGCTGTAACATATAGAGATAGGCTGATTAAATTATATACACTCACATAAGATAGAACCCCTGGCCCAGTGAATCACAGTACAAAGTTAAAAATCTCTCACCACCAGGTTATAGTGCAACAGGTTTGATTGGAAGCACACTAGCTTTCGGATCGACGCTCCTTCATCAGGTGATTGCTCCTTCATCAGGTGATTGACATCGTTCTGAAAGTTAGTGTGCTTCCAATTAAACCTGTTGGACTATAACCTGGTGTTGTGAGATTTTTAACTTTGTACACCCCAGTCCAACACCAACATCTCCAAATCATCACAGAACTGCACTGAATTGGCAGCCTACATTTTGTGCTCAAATTCTAGGCAGTCAAACTTGATGTAGACTGCTACCACTGACAACAGAAGAATTAATTTTTAATGCCTGCTGGTAGTAAACATTCTTTCACAAGCAATTTTTGTGCCTGGACCTTACAAATAATATAGATCTATCAAGTATTTGACTTTAGTTGTACTGAGCTACAGCACTCCTGCCCTCTGGAGGAAGGATAATGTTTGCACAATGATTGAATAACTGCGTGGAATTCAGTAACATTTCAAGATAAGCACAATTATTATTTCCAGTGGAACTACAATGCTGCTTCCCAGAATTTAAAATAAATGTTCAATAAAGCAATATTACATTTGATACATTAAAAATAATTTAAATGATTCTATTAGGATTCTTAGTAAGTTAGAAAATTACTGCATTCATTTCAAACCTCATTACATTTTGCATCTGAAAATGGTTCCTAATTCATTCCTCAGTTCTAGAATCATTACCTTTACGCAAGCGCAGACTGTGGGACAAAACATCAGCCCAAACAGCACTGGCTGCAGGGAATAGTAGCCAGAAAATTTGAAACACCATCTTGCTGTCATGCTAACTACCTATTTGTCCTAGGCCTGAAGTGTGCCAGCAAAACTCAACAGAAGGTGGAGGAACAGCACCTCATTTTCCATTTAGGCACTTTACAGCCTTCAGGACTCAAAACAGAGTTTAATATTTTCAAACCATGAACACTGCTTTTCATTTTGATTCCATCACACACACAAAACAACACCCCATTCCTGTGGTGAATCACATTCTGCTTTTATAAGGAGGTTCCTATTGGTTCATAGTGGAGCATAACGGAAGTCACTAACTTCAGCTGTGAGAATTGCACAAGTCAGGAGACAGCATTGAAATGCAGCACCGAATCATATCAAATTTCACAACATTGCCCAATTTAGAGGGGTACTCTATGTAGTGCACAAGGACGTCGTTTCTAAACGAACAGCCCATTCTCAACTATGTTATTCACATTTCTATCTTAAGTTTTCAGAATTTTAGTTCATTGGCTACAAGTTTAAAACTAATTGACAGATGCATGCTTTGCTGTTCCAACCATTTCAAACCATCTTCCTCCATCTTAGAAATTACAGGCCAAATAGACAACAATTGACATCTAAGTCCTATATTCATGCAATCAAAACTTTTTCAGCCTTGCACTTACCAGGAACGAACAAGGAAGTCAACTTTATGAAAATAATAATTTATCCAAAATGGTTCACCAATGTGAATTGGTCAAGAAATGTTGCTGGAACCAGTTTCAGCCTGCCACTTACACAGTAGAGGATCCCTACACTTTCAAAGACCATATCATGGCTATGTGCCCTTTAGACATTGCAAGCATACCCACTAACATATTATTCAAGAAAGCTATTCACATTTCTTCCAGATCACTACATCAAAGCTATATAAAATGTACCGCTGGAGTCTAAATCAGTTTTCATTCAATTCATGGACATGGTAACCCACATGACTACGAATACACCATGTGCGCCCAAACAGTTGGGGCAGCTATGCAAACTCCTCTAGGCTCGGCTTAGATGCTCGAGATACTGGACTTCAATGTAATCATTACTGAACTCTCACCCCTTGTATTCTTCCAATATGTAGACATGTTTGCTGCATTTAAATCTGCAGCTGCACAAAATTTCCTTACATGCTGTAATAAATCCAACCTGCACTCAAATTCCCTTTCAATTTAGAGTCAATGAGGGCACAAAGTTAACCTCAATCCTGCAACTGTCTTTAATGGAAGAACCAAAATATAGATCAGGATATCGAGCGAGGTTGCGCAATAGACCCATATTATTTACAACTTATCTTAGTGGCTTTTCAACTCAGATCAATTGCCCTCTGGTGTTAGCATTAAATATCAAGATGGATAACTCCAACCTCTCTTCTGTGCCAAAACTAAACTGACCACTATTGACACACAGTATGCTGGTTTACAGTATGCAGGTAACTGCAGTGTCATTTTTCACACTATACTAGGTTTGGAAACCAATCTGTTCATTCCATACTCAAGAAACCCAACCAAAATAAAAAAAACTTACTAACCCAGATCCAGTCAACATAACATTCCACCACCTATTTGCGTGGAAGACGACAATTATTTCCCACATTTCACCTGCAGGCCATCCCAGAAGGTTCCAGTCAAGATAAACACTGGATCAGCTTTGGTAGCTCAATCTTCTAAAACGTACTGCTGCAAGACTTACTGTACAAAATAGTGAATGAATGAGATTACTGCTACGTGTTTTGTACAGTGAGAAAATAAAATAGTGAAAAGCTTTTCCACTGTCACCATGATCCAGTGCCATTTTGAATAATTATTTTTTTAAAAAGAGGAAGATTCAACTTAAAGAGTCAGTCAGTCCTCAGCCAGCTCATTAATGACACCTGTGCTGCTATCTCTCTTCCACTGCCTCACCACCGTCGACCCAGACCCAATGTTGAACTCACCACTCTTCAAATTCCATGTTTTGAAGCTGGGCTGGTTCTCCTCTAACACTGCCTCACCACCTGCACCAGATGCACTGAAATCAGGGTCACATCTCTCCCTGCTTGACCCACCTTGATGTCACGGTGATGCCCTTCCGCTACTGCTTTGCTGCCATCAGCACTAGACCCAACCTACAACTAAGTCATCAATACTCAGGTGCCATCTTTCACTGTTGGTTGTCACTAAACTCGGACTGCAGGGAGACCTAGATTGTATCAGTGGTAGTGACTGTATCACTGCACTTAAAAAACAGTGAAGTTCAATCACTGATGCTGTCACATTCTCTAGATTCAATGGTAGAACCAGAAAAATGCTTGTATCTTTCTGTAAAACAAATCAACAAGCATTCAGGCAAACTCCTATAAAATCGACTAATGGCTTGGATGCTTTTTTGGGTTTCTCAAATGGCTAATGCTTGACGTAAAAACAAAGAAAATGCTTGAAAAATGGTACACTGAAGCTCTCAAGGCATTACAACCACAATGACTAGAGGACCTTATTACCAAGTGTTCAGAATGCTGACAACTTGCCCATCACCTAAGCCTTATGCTTTGACTCACAATCTTAATGAGGCAGAACAATGATTGAGAAGGAGTGGGAAAAAACCCAAATATAGCACCCTGGATCCCATTACCTGGTGGGATATCCCTAGATTAAGAATTGACTTGTTTAGAGACAAATACGAATGGCAGAAACCCACAAGTAGATGCCATATATGCAACATGTCCCGAAACGTCGAATTTCCTGTTCCTTGGATGCTGCCTGACCTGCTGTGCTTTAACCAGCAACACATTTTCAGCATATATGCAACATGTGTATGTTACATGCATGACATGAAAATACAACTTCAAATCAAGGGAAAGCAGCAAGTAGGTGGTGCCTATCCTCAATTGGGCAGTCATTTCCTCAACTGTACTATTTTATGACAGGTTAGAGAGTCAGAAATTGAACATAATAGGTCTCGATCCTTACGCCTTACTGTATTTCTAAACCATTTGAGGGAAAGTTAGTCCATCTTCATTTTATCAATGCAACAGGAGAACAGCTAATTGCTGTAAAAGTTTCAATGCAAACTGTAGTTATAAGACAGACTTAACATAATTGCCAAATATAATACATCAATTTTACAAAAACAGAGATAGCATGATTATTAAATGGAACAATGATCCACAGCAAAAGTTTTACTCCTCTTTCCCACTTCTCATTCTAATAAGCTGTATTAATACAAAACAATATTCTTGTCATCTAACACCTTCCACCCCGACCTCAAATTTACCTGGACCGTCTCAGACTCCTCCCTCCCCTTCCTAAACCGTTCCATTTCTATCTCGGGCGACCGACTCAACACGGACATTTACTATAAACCGACCGACTCCCACAGCTACCTAGATTACACCTCCTCCCACTCTGCCCCCTGTAAAACCGCCATCCCGTATTCCCAATTCCTTCGCCCCCGCCACACCTGCTCCCGGGAGGACCAATTCCAATACCGAACAACCCAGAGAGCCTTCTTCAAAGACCGCAATTTCCCCTCAGACGTGGTTAACGATGCTCTCCACCGCATCTCCTCCACTTCTCGCTCCTCTGCCCTTGAACCCTGGCCCTCCAATTGCCACCAGGACAGAACCCCACTGGTCCTCACCTACCACCTCACCAACCTCAAGATACATCGTATCATCCTTCGTCATTTCTGCCACATCCAAACAGATATCATCACCAAGGATATATTTCCCTCCCCTATCAGCGTTCTGGAAAGACCAGTCCCTCCGCAACTCCCTTGTCAGGTCCACACCCCTCCACCAACCCAACCTCCACTCCTGGCACCTTCCCCTGCAACCGCAAGAAATGCAAAACTTGCGCGCACAATTCCCCCCAAGGGATCCTTCCATATCCGTCACAAATTCACCTGCACCTCCACAAACGTCATTTACTGTATTCCCTGAACCCAATGTGGCCTCCTCTACATTGGGGAGACAGGCCGCCTTCTTGCGGAATGTTTCAGTGAACACCTCTGGGACACCCGCACCAACCAACCCAACCAGCCCGTGGCTTAACACTAACTCCCCCTCCCACTCCGCCAAGGACATGCAGGTACTTGGCCTCCTCCATCGCCGGACCATGGCAACACGACGCCTGGAAGAAGAGCACCTCACCTTCCGCCTAGGAACCCTCCAACCACAAGGGATGAATGCAGATTTCTCCAGCTTCATTCCCCGCCCCCCCCCACCTTATCTCAGTCCCAACCCTCGGACTCAGCACTGCCTTCTTGACCTGCAATCTTCTTCCCTACTTCTCTGCCCCCACTCCCTCTCCGGCCTATCACCCTTACCTTAACCTCCTTCCTCTATCGCATTCCCAACGCCTTTCCTCCCTACTTTTTATCTTAGCCTGCTTGGCACACCTTCCTCATTCCTGAAGAAGGGCTTATGCCCGAAACATTGATTCTCCTGCTCCTTGGATGCTGCCTGATGTGCTGCACTTTTCCAGCAAAACATTTTTCAACTCTGATCTCCAGCATCTGCAGTCCTCACTTTCTCCTAATTATTCCTGTCAAGCAATTCTTACTGCTTTTAAGAAAATTACTAACCCCATGAAATTGGTTACTGTACTTCAGAGTTCACTGTGCAATCAACACAATTACAAAGGACAGGGTGACAAAACACAGTTCACCTTCTGCCTCAGGACCAGAGAACCAAATGCCACACATCAACTTCACTAGTTTCCAAATCTCCCCTCCGCCACTCCCATTCCAGATCCAACCCTCCAACTTGGCACTGCCCTCTTGACTTGCCCATCTTCCTTGCCACCTTTCTGCTCCACCCTCCCCACTTCCCAATCAATTGCCTCCCACCTACCCAGCTACCTTCCACCCAGCCCCAACCCATATTTACCTCCGGTCTCTTCTCCCTCCACATTCCTGATGAATGGTTTATGCCCGAAACGTTGACTCTCCTGTTTCTCAGATACTGCATGACCTGATGTGCTTTACCAGCACCACACTTTGACTTGGACTACTTGCATGCCAAACACAGAAGGCAGCATACAAGTGACAAGGCTAAATGATCCCACAACCAATTGTCAGATCCAAGCTCTGCAGTCCTGCTATATTCACTCATGAATGGTGCAGGACAATAAAACTAACATGAGGCAAGGTTCCATCGGTATTCTAAATCTCAATACATCAGCGCAAATGAAAAGACTGAAGTATTAGCATTTTCAGTCAGAAGTCCCAAATGGATTGTTAGTTTTGATCTCACCCTGAGGTCCCTAACATCATAGATGCAAGTCTTCAGCCAATTCACATCATAGCAAGACAGCTGAAGACAGGTTCTGCTATAACATTCTGGCAATAATCCTGAATTTTTGCGTTACAGAACTAGTTGTACCCCTAATTAACTGATGCAGCTGGTTTATATCACTGGTATACAGTGTAAAAAATTGCCCTTATTTATTTTGTGCATGGATTGCATTCCCTTCACCACTAACAAAGTAGGAACAATATATTCCAGCTACAAGATTCATGTCAATAACTCACTAAGGATCCTTCAACAGCATCTTTCAAACCCGCAACCACTACCACCCAGAAGAATAAGGGTAGCAGGTGCATAAAAACAAAACCACTGCAAGTCCCCCTCCAAGGGGCATATCACCCCCATTTGAAATTCATTGGATGTTACTTTGCTTGCTGAGTTGCAAGGTTCATTTCCAGACATTTCGTTACCCAACTAGGTAACACCTTCAGTGGGCCTCAGGTGAAGCAATGCTGAAAATTTCTGCTTTCTATTTAGGTGTTTGCGTTTCTTTTGGTTGGTGATGTCACTTCCTGTAATGTTAACTCCTGTATTATTTCCTATCCTATTTCATGGATAACCACCACAGGAAGTAACATCATCAACCCAAAGATGTCAGGTGCTCCGGTTTCCTCCCACAATCCAAAGATGTGCAGGTTAGGTGGATTGACCATACTAAATTGCCCATAGCATCCAGGGATGTGTAGATTTTCTTTTAGATTACTTATAGTGTGGAAAAGGCCCTTCGGCCCAACAAGTCCACACTGACCCACTGAAGCGCAACCCACCCAGACCCATTCTCCTACATTTACCCCTTCACCTAGCACTACAGGCAATTTTAGCATTGTGGGAGGAAACCAGAGCACCTGGAAGAAACCCATAGCAGACATGGGGAGAATGTGCAAACTCCACACAGAGTCGTCTGAGGCGGGGAACTGAACCCTGGTCTCTGGCGCTGAGAGGCAGCAGTGCTAACCACTGTGTCACCATGGTGAGTTAGCCATGGGAAATGCACTTTTACAGAGACAGGGTTGGGGTGTGGGTGTGGGATTCTTTTTGGACTCTGTGCGCAAATGAGCTGTTTCCATACTGCAGGGATGTGGCAATTCAAACAGCCACCTCCATCGCTACCTAATACCTGTCCTTTTGCTGTCATGGAGTCTCAAATTTAATTTTGGTGGGCATACATGGGAGAATTAGCTTCTGCTATAGTACAACAGTACATTCAATGATTAATCAATTGCTATTTCACCAGAATTTTAGAAACTTTACTACCCTTTGTTTCTCCTAATTTCTCAATTTTTTCTTTAAACTTAAACAGTTAAAGGGAATAGTTTCTCCCAACATGCCCTGTTTTGTTTAAGATCTTGTAAAACTCTGATCAAAACACTCCTTTGTTTTCAAAACCCCAAGAATTCCAAGGTTGCGTAACTTCACCTCCCAAATTAACTCAAAGATAAGAGGTTGTTCTTGTAAATCAATACTGCGCTCAGTTTTAATCATAGAATAGCTGTCAGCCTTGACAATGAATGTTCAACTATGTTGCAATTAATTCCTTTTAAAAAAAACTGCAGAAATTGAAATGAATTTATTTGGTTAGTAACCATTCTGAGAGTTTTTCATTCAACCAAGTATTCTAAATGAATTAAAGGGAAGGAAGTTTACATGGTTCTGGAAAGCTTTTCAAAATTAACCTAGCAACTATTTTCAGCTTGATAATATTTAAAGAGAGAGACACTCTCGTAATACTCATTTGGTGAACACGGCGGCACAGTGGTTAGCACTGCTGCCTCACAGCGCCAGAGACCCAAGTTCAATTCCCGCCTCAGGCGACTGACTGTGTGGAATTTGCACATTCTCCCAGTGCCTGCGTGGGTTTCCTCCGGGTGCTCTGGTTTCCTCCCACAGTCCCAAAAAATGTGCAGGTTAGGTGAATTGGCCATGCTAAATTGCCTGTGTTAGGTGCAGGGGTAAACGTAGGGGAATGGGTTTGGGTGGGTGCACTTCGGCGTGGACCTGTTGGGCCGAAGGGCCTGTTTCTACACTGTAAGTAATCTAATCTAAAGAAAAAGCTAAACTTTGCACTGGTTGCGATCAGAGAGCCAATTGTATACGTATGCAATTAAAGGCACTCTACAAGGGTATTCAACACGGCTCTGTCAACACCAGGACACAAGAAACAAGAGGAGCACACTATCCTGTCCCACTGCTCAATAAGATGTCACTGATCTTTGACCTCAACTTTACTTGCCTAACCAAATCCATATCTCAATTGGCAGAGTGCAAGACGCTCTCGTTTAAGTATATTATGGACCAGACCAACTCCACTGCAATCATACCAAGGAGATAACCTAGACCCTAACTTATCTTATTTAAAAGGCATATGTAAGGTCCTGTGTTCAGATGTCATTCAATTGGTCACATTACTCGGTTTTAAGCAAAACACTTTATTCTTACTTCAGTTGAAATACAAAGACAAGAATCTGTATAACTATTTGAAAACTTAAAACAATTATTTAACTACAGCAACTGTTCCAATATAACATCCCATAAACACAGCTCCAGCAAAGGTAAAATTAGTAACACAGAATGTCTCACATGCGGTTTTGGTCGCAGAAAGAACCTCAGCTTTAGCTGTAAAAGAGGAATGTAACAACTTCCACAGTCAACTTCAAAACCCTGATAACTACTGAAAGCTAAGCTGAAACCATGGCTGTGTGGGAGCCTGACTCCGCCCATTCATGCTGATCCTATTCTATGAAAAACCAAGGCCTCACAAGCTGCTTACTTTATGGGCTTAAAATAGACAGCTCAGTGCCTATGGCTCAACCTCTCCAAAAAAAGGATAAAATACACCTCAAAGCCATAGTATTGTCACAATACTCAATATTTGAATATTCATAATCCTACAATGGAGAAATCTAAAGATTCAAAGCCAAAGCGGAGCACCTTCTCTTTAAGACTTAAATGAACAGCCACTTTCTGGAGATGACACTTCCTAGTTCTAAAATCACCAAATGGGGAAACAACCTTCAGCATCTGCCTAATCAAGCCCCTGCTGAAACTTGTGTCACCTCATTCTTTTGAATGCAATCACCTTATTCTTCTGAAGTAGATAGTAAAAACCCATCCTACATAACTTTTCAAGGAACAACCATTTCAACTCAAAATAATCCAGTGAGTCTTTCTTGCACTATGGCAAATATATCCTTCCTTAGAACATCAGCAGAGTTACTCTGTGCCTTTATTGATCTGTCTGAGTCTATATCAGGGATCAAATCTTCAAATTATTCCTCCATGTAGTTAACAATTTTTGTCCAAACACTGTACACAGTCTTAAATGCAGCACTTTCATGTAATTTATATTGAGTAGGATGGTATGATTACTAAACGTTTTATGAAAAAAGCTCATGAACCATGATTCCACCCCTCTATTTTTTGCTGTTCAGATAAATAATTTGCCCTCATTTCCACAAGCTTCAACATTAGCTGACTTACATACCTGGACATTAATCAGACATCAGACAATGACCCACTATTTACAAATCCAGGCTGGTTTTCTGATCAGTTGAATGTTTAAATAATGCCATCCTTAATTACAGACTAGCAATTTCCCAAGAAGGATTAGGTCAACTAGTCTATAATTTTAAGGTCGTAACTCATGTTCTTTAACATGCAGCTTTCAACGTAAAGGAATGGTTCTCAAATTGAGAACCTTTAGCGAGTATAGTTAAAACATCTGCAATATTCTCACCCATTTCCTGGAAACTTGTCACTCTTTTAGAACTATATTCTTCATTAATCTTAATCTGACATTAATTTCCTAAATGTCTGCCACGTGTTTTTTTTTACTGCAAATGTTGATGTAAAGCAATGATTTGACATTGCATCTGCAACCTCCCTCTATTTGCTATTTAAAAATCCTATTAGTTTTTAAAGCATCCACGTGATTCCTGACTATTCTCATCATCCTATTTTAATATTTTTGATATTCCTTGCAAGCTTCTTTATTTCTTGCAAGTAGTTCTTACTGTTACCCTTTGCTGTTCTTTACATCTTTCCCATGCGTAAAGATCTGCACTATTGCTTTCTGCATTTTTGAGCTTTACATAGGCTATTTAATTATTCATCTCAATAAAATAGCAAAGTCCTAATAATCAGAAACCAGGAAAACACTACACACATCCAGATTGGTTAGAATTTGAAAGAATGAGGTGGAGACCACTTTTCGAAACTCACTACAAACAGAACAGGGGTTAATGGTCAAAAATATAGCTGTGCTTAGTCAGGTTATAGTCCAACAGGTTTATTTGAAATCACAGGCTTTTGAAGTTTGCGACCTGACAATGGAGCAGAGCTCAGGAAGCTGGCGATTTCAAATAAACCCACTGAACGATACCCTCTCATCATGTGACTTCTGACTGTCAACCCCAGTCCAATGCCAGTAACTCCGCATCAAATCAAACCAGTTATGGGTATGCACACCTCCACATTTATTGATAGCCTCAGGAAAAAAGTAGTGTTTAAGAAACCTTACTAACATGATTCAAGTTGCATTTTCATTATAACAATGCAGCCACAAACACACTGACTATAATTGCAGGAACATTCAGCCAACCACCTAAATGGAATTAATCAGCAACTTCTCTTGGATGAGATTCTTAGCATCTGATGTTCCATTAAATGCACGTACAAATGCAAAAACAAAATGCAGATAAGGAAATTAATTGTAATCATAAACATTCTAACAAAATTTAAAACTGGCAAATAATTTACATTTATACAGACTGAAATTGCAAACCTCAGAATCTAAACAACGTGGAAGACAGACAAGAAATCATTTTCTACATTCCATAAGTTAAACATTTAAATCACACTACATAATATTGTACAGTTTGTACTGTTCAGCTTGCCAGTTTTCTTATTAAACAAGTCTCTTTTAGGTACCAACAAAACACAACCTTTGAACAGCCAATTCCTTGACAATCCATGCACAGAGAATACAGCAGACTGCAACTTTTCCCTTAACACTCCTTACATGAAGAAAGATGTTCATTGACTGCCTTTCATGACCACAAGGCACCCTTTTTTGAAATGTAGTCATGGTGTAAAATAGAAAACCATTGCCCTTGTCATCTGTGGTAGTTATAAATGATTTAAAATTAAATGGAGAGTTGATCAATAAATGTACAGCTTATACAAAAATTGGTGAGGTGGTAACTAGAAAGGATAGCTTAAGATTACAGGGAGATCTAGATAGTTTGATCAGTGGCAAATTGAATTCAATTCAGATAAATGTAAGGTGATGCATTTGGGCAGAACACACACGGCAAGGGAGTACATGATAAATGGTAAGACTCCGGGAAGCACCGAGAATCAGAGGGACTTCGGTATGCATGTCCACCAGACCCTTAAGCTAGCAGGACAGTTAGATAAAGTATTAGAGGTGGTATATGAGATACTTGATTTTTATTGGTGAGAAAGAATTTAATAGCTGAGAGGTTATAGTAGTACCGTACAGGTTACATTAGGATTTTTTTTAAGTCTGAAATTCACACTGGAGAGGGTGGAGATTCTTCTCTATGTTGCTCAATATGGAGTATTTTATTTACAAAGAGATTGGAAATTCTAGGATTGTTTTCCTTGGACCAGAGAAAATTGAGGAATGACTTGATTGCGATTATAACATTATAAGGAGTCTGGCTAGGGAAGACAGGAAGGAACTTTTCCACTTGGTGGAGGAATCAATGACCAGACAAAATTCTGGTCATAACATTTAAGCCGTATTTAGAAGTATATTTGCAATGCTATGGATACAAGACGATGAACCAAGTGCTAGAAAATGCAATTAGAATAATTAGGTGCTTGTTTATTATTACCACCCTACTCTGTCCAAACCTTTATTTTGGATACCAAAAAATGGAAAATCATCTATTTCCAGCAGAGAACTTCCACAAAGAACCAAATTAAGCTTGTTCCTGGTTAAAATATCAGTTAGTCTGCATTTTCCTTGAAATCTTGCCTGCTAGAATTACGTGTCAAAACTGCATACAATTCTGGTCGTCCTACTATAGAAAGGATTTTTAATAAAGTGGAGTGTGTGCAAAAAAATTACAAGGAAGATAGAGACTGGAGGATTTGAGTTAAAAGGAGGTTGAATAGGCTGGGATTTTATTTCCCCTGAAGCAACGGAGGCTGAAGGGGTGATCTTAGAGGTTTGTAAAACCATGAGGGGTATAAATAAGATAAACAGCTAAGGTCTTTTCCTCAGGGTAGGAGATCCAAAACTAGAGGTTTAAGGTGAGGCAGCAGGTGGGGCCAGAAGGGATTTAAAAGGGAGCTGAGGAGCAACTGTTGCACACAGAGGGTGGTGTGTATATGGAACAAGCTGCCAGAGGAAGTGGTACAGGAGGGAACAATTACTATATTTAAAAAACATTTGGACAGGTACGTGGATAGGAAAGATTTAGATCATATTGGCTAAATGCAGGCAAATGGGACTACTTCAGTTTAGGGAGCTTGATCGGTCTGATTGAGTTGGGCCAAAGGGTCTGTTTCCATGACTGTATGACATGCTCCTGAAATCTACACTAACCAACGCATCCCCCTTGCATCATTCATCATAAGCCCTCTGACCTGTTTTTTTTTTTGACAGTGCATGGACGTGTCTACTGCTGCTCCTATTTCTCATGCTTGTTTTTCTCTTGCAAATTGTTTGTTCTGGAATAAGAGTGAAGATACTTTTTTTAAAACAATACTTTTTTATAGTTGCATGCTCAAATCAACACCAGCAAGGTAGCCTCACAGAACCAAGGGCAATTGGTTCTTCTATCGAAGAGTCTTCTGATGCATCCTCAGCATTCCATTATTTGAAACATTCATTGGCAAGAGGCAACATTCTGAACTCTCCAGAATTTCTTAAGATCAAACATTTTAATTGGCATACTTAAAAGGCTGAATGCACCATTGTATCTAATTTGGATAAAATCCTAAACATCAAGTGCAGACAAAGACCACTCACCCTTCCACTAGCATCAATGAGAGCAATTAACAGTCTTGACAGAAAGACTACAGAATTTCTGACTTAAATATGTCAAAATGTGGTACACGTGATAAGTTGCTACACTGAAGACACTTTTCAAACACATTTGCTAATACAGAATTGTATACACTTTGATCTGTATGCCAATTTATGACAGCATAAGAAATCAAATTAAATTACATTTATAAATTGTATTTAAATACTGCTTGGAACACAAAAGCAATTACATGGATGTCACAATTCTGAATTTCAACATCAGATAAGATTTCTAGAAGCAGGAAGTGAGAGTAAATGAATTTGCTACACGTGTAACGCATGGCCCGTAAAGAGTGCTGCTTAAACTTTAGCTTACAATATTGTTTAAATTGCACTATATGCTAAAATATTTTTAGGCCAAGAAATAGGCACCACTCAATGATTTTTTACATCCATAAAATACTTTGTATCTTTTTTGATCTCAATGTCATATTCACTTCGCTATATAATGAGACAATGTAGCTATTCAGTACTTCTGTCATTTCAGTTACAGAAAGGCTGGCATGGAGAGATAAGGACAGAATCCATGTGTTAGAGTTGAAAATGTCATATTCTAACAGTTGCCAACCACTAGAAAGCTACTGGGAGTAAGTTTGCAGTGGAAAACCTTGCAGCTGCAAGGGTGGGTGATAGAATGATGGGGGAGGGATACAATTGGGGCTCCAATTATCCTAACAGGTTGGATAGCTAAACGGTAAAGAGTCCGAAATGAGAAAAATTTGCTACAGCATTATATTTCTAATATAATGAGAGGCATTGCTAGCTCTAATTCTGGGGAATGAAACTAGTCTTATATTCCAGATTTAATTAAGGTGTTCAAAATTTCCCAGTGGTGGGATTGAAACCCACATTCTGAGAATTATCCTGGGGTTTGTGGATTGCTGATCCAGTAACAGCAGCGTGAAGTCAATGTCTCTTTTGGTGAATGAACCAAATATGAATCAGTAGGTGAACAGCGATCATACAACCATTGGGATTTAATTAGTTATGGATAAGGGATACAGAGCAATCTAGAGTAAAAATACATTTGAAGTTAAACCAGTTTAACTGGGTTGAGAACATATCTACCCAGACAAACTAACTAAAGTGATAACTGAACAATGAGCTACCTTGGAGATGGCTCATGTATAGTCAAGGTATATTCCCATCAATGGGAAAGACAGGACAACATCCTGGATAAATGAGAACTAAAATGAATATAGGAAGTTTAGAGGGGAAGTGAGGGGAGAGAGAGGAAGCAACATAAAAAGAGAATCCATAAGTCTTTCATACTCAATAGAAAAAGATTAAATCCAGTAGCTAGCCAGTTTAATTTATGCAAGGGAAAGATTTTAGAAATGATAATCCAGAACAAAATTAACAGTGTGGATGAAGGAAAGCAAGCACAGATTTTCAAGGCAGAACATGCTTAACTCAACTTGAAACTTAATTCATGGGATGTGGGTTTTATTAGCCAGGCCAGCACACATCCATCCTTAGATGCCCCACATGTGATGGTGACAAGCTGAATTCTTGAACCACTGCAATGCATGAAAGTATGCAGATACTAGGGGATGGCATTCCAGGATTTCAACCAACAATAAAAGGAACTGTAACATAATGCCAATATGCAAGTTACTTACCTTGGAGTTCCATAGTAACCATATTATTTACATCGCTAGGCCAGATCAGTTTTTTTGGTCAATGATGACCTCTATGATTTTGATAGTTGGGGATTCAATGATGGTAAGTAAAGGGCAACATTTGGATTCTCTCTTGTTGGAGATGGTCATTGCCTGGCATATATGCCATGAAATTACTGCCAGTTACCAGCAGTATAGCATGGATATTGTCCAGGTTTTGCAGCATATGGACATGGACCATTTCAGTATGAGTCATCCCCAATCACATTGGCCAATATGCAACCAGTGAACATTCCCACTTTGACCTCATCATAAAGGGAAGGAAGATCATTGAAGTAGCTTATGATTGTTGGATTTACAGATTCTACCTTAAGAAGCTACTGCAGAGGTGACCTGAGACTGACAAAAGAAAACAAACTCCCTCTTCTATTAAAGCCTTTGTAGGTTTATTGGAAATTTTCCTTTAAATAACTTACCCTGATGAAAATTCAGCCTTTGACTATTAATTAATTTTACTTTTCACATCGAAGTAGCTTGAATGAACTCCGTATTATGGATCCAAAGGTGCAGAATTGGCATTGCCCCCCCCCGAGCACAAACATGAAGGTAAAATAAGCCTGGGTATGTTTGAGAGAGTTCGTCAGACAGCGCTTGCATTTTTGTTATGATCATTTCTATGTGCGACTTTGGGGCCAATGCAAAAGTACCCTGTCATTGGCGCATACATGTCTGTATTCTGAAGCTTTGAACTGAGTGATAAAACTAAACTAGCACTCAAACGTCTTAACGCAAATCTGCACTCCACTTTCCATTGTTACTCTGCCTGCTGCCCATTTTAATTAGGTTATCAGAAAATTGCCCTTGTTATCCAATATAAATTGAGATCCTATATGCATACAAAAAACACTTTGTGACTACCTCACATTTGAGAACAGTTTGTAGCCACTGTTAGAAGTGTAGCCACCATTGCTGTGGCGGCAGAATTGTGCACATAATGCTCCCATAATCAGTAATGTGACAATGATCAAATCAGCTATTTATGTCTATAATCTATTGTTCATTGAGGGACACATATTGGCCAGGAAAAATACAGTGCAGAGGGACGTCTGGGCTATCAACCATCTGCTGGCTCACAGTAGAGGGTCTGACTGACTCCAAGCTGGCAAAATGGTCTGGAGCCATACATGTGGACTTTACTTTCAGCCTCAGGCAAAAGGTGTTTGTTCTCCCTGGACAAGACTGATAGCCTTTAATCAGAACCTTATTAACTGCCTCCTGTTCCCATTGTCGTCCTTGCCTTACCTAATAATAAGGGCAGCTGAAGACTAACCATACAAAAACAATGACATTAAACCCATTTATAAAGCACTGGTTCAGCTTAAGAGTAACATATCCATTTCTGAACACCATATTTTAGGAAGGATATGAGAGCTTTAAAGATGCCAATAAGATTACGGGGTATTTCAATCACATGCACAAATTTGAGAAGTGGCGTTGGGCTCCTAGAAGGTTAAGCAGATTTGATATTGATAATCATAAGAGAAATCCTATACAGAGTGGGTAAAACTCCCATTGGCAAAAGGGCTGAGAACCAAAAGACAAAGATTTAAAATGACTGGCAAATCAAAATAACATGAACATTTTTTTTAAAACTTTGATTAGATCTGGAAAATACTGCCTGTGTGGAGGTAGATTTACCTGTGGCTTTCAAATAGTCATTAGCAAACTCTGAACAAGGAGGGGGAAAAAAGGACTATAGGTGACAGTAGGGGAGTTGTTTGTGCAGAGGGCCAGTAAATCGAATGGATAACTCTGGAGCTTGGAGCAGGCCCCTGACCCTCTTATACATCAACCAGGCCTGAAGCCAGCACTCGCTCACCTTCAAGGGTCTCGCATTGCACCAAGTTCAGGTAATCACCCTGCGACAAGATGCCGGCCTTAAAACCTCTCACTAGCCCCTCCAGATAGCCGTTGTCCACATTGAAGTACAGTTCGTTAAAAGAACCCATGTCGGACGTGGAGAGCGAGAAGCTGTCTCAGAGATCAGAAACCCAGCTGTTACACACCACCTGACTAGTCAGCTGACCGTACACACTGAGCATGCGTAGTGCCAACGTCTCCTCCCCACGGCGGAACCATAGAAACCGTACGTGCGCCGACTCCTCGGACTGAATACTGAGCATGCGCTGGTTTCGCCGACAAACTTTCCGCGATTGCGCATGCGTAACCTCTGCCGCAGGCATGCGTCGAGCATGTGTATTGTGGGGAGTTAGGTGTTTAGGTGTGTAGTTTGTGGCATTGCTTCATTGTAAACTATAGTTATAAAAACACTTTAACTTAATGAAAAGGGCTCTCAAGATTTTTCACAGCAAAGCGAAATTAGACAGCCAACGTAAGTCAATATTAGGACAGATTTGTTAGATGTAGAAACAAATACAAAGATTGCTGAGAAAACTCAGCATGTCTGGCAGCGTCTGTGGAGAGAAACAGAGCTTGTGTTTCTGGTTCAGTGACCCTTCTTCAGAGAAAAGCGTCACCAGACCTGAAGCATGAACTCTGTTTTCTTTCCACGAATGCTGCCAGATCTGCTGAGTTTTTCCATTTCCAGTATTCACAGTTTTGTTTTATTGTTAGGTGTAAGTTTTAATGAGTGACATAAATTGAGTGGAGTGGCTTAGAGAGGAAATTCCATGCTTAGGGAACAGCAGATGTGCCCTATTTAAATTGAAGAGGCCAGAGCCATCTATGCTCCAGGGAAAACAGACCCATTCAGCCTCTCCCTATAGCTCCAATTCCTCCAACGCTAGCAACATCCTTGCACATCTTTTCTTAATTCTTACAAGTTTCCCAACATCGTTCTGATAGGAGACCAGCATTGCTCACAATATTTCAAAAGCAATGTCCTGTATGGTCTCAACAGAGCTCCCAACTCCTGCACTCAATACTCTCACCGATAAAAGAAAGCAAACCAAATACCTTCTTCACTATCCTGTTTACCTGTGACTATACTTTCAAGGAGCTATGAACCTCCACTCCAAGGCCTCTGTTCAGCAGCACAAGAGATTGATTGTTTTAGGGGACTCTAGTCCAAAGTACAGTCAGACATTTTAGTGGCCAGTAGTGAAAAAGCAGAATGGTGTGCTGTTTCTCTGGTGCCAGGGCCAAGGATGTCTCAGAGAAGGGCATACAGGAGGTCATTGTACACATTAGAATCAATGACAAAGAATTAAGGGCTACGGGGAGAAAGCGGGTAAATAGAGTTGAAATGGCCATTCGGCCCATCATGTCCACTCCTATGTCTTATGGTCTTATGGACACAGGAATGGAAAAGGTTGAGATTCTGAAGGAAGATTACATAGATTCAGGCAGGAATTTAAAAAGGAGGTCCTCGAGAGTAGTAATATCTGGATTACTCGCAGTGCTACGAGCTAGTGAGGGCAGGAATAGGAGGACAGAGCAGTTGAATATGTGGCTGAGGAGCTGGTGTATGGGAGAAGGATTCACATTTTGGGATCATTGGAATCTCTTTTGGGGTAGAAATTACCTGTAGAAAGAAGAATGAATTGCACCTAAATTTGAAGGGGTCTGGCAGGGAGATTTGCTAGAGCTGCTCGGGAGGATTTAAACTAGTAAGGTAGCGCGATGGGACCCACAGAGATCAATCTGAGACCAGTACAGTTGAGAACAAAGGCGAGTCAAACAATCAGGAAAGCAGGGACAGCACAGAGAACAGGGTAGGACTGATAAATTAAACTGCATTTTATTTCAATGCCAGAGGCCTAACAGGGAAGGCAGATGATCTAAGAACATGGTTAGGAACATGGGACTGGGATATCAAAGCAATTGCAGAAACATGACTCAGGGATGGACAGAACTGGCAATTTAATGTTCCAGGATACAAATGCTATAGGAAGGACAGAAAGGGAGGCAAGAGAGGAGGGTGGGTGGTGTTTTTGATAAGGGCTGCACTGGCTGAGGATATTCCTGGAAATAAATCCAGGGAAGTTATTTGGGTGGAACTGAGAAATAAGAAATGGATGATCATCTTATTGAGATTGTCTTATAGCCCCCTAATAGTCAGAGGGAAATTGAGAAACAAATTTGTATGGGGATCTCAGCTTTCTGTAAGAATAATAAGGTGATTATGGTAGGGGGATTTTAACTTTCCAGACATAGACTGGGACTGCCATAGTGTTAAGGGTTTAGATCAAGAGGAATTTATTAAGTGTGTGCAGGAACATTTTCTGATTTAAATGTGGATGTTCCGACTAGGGAGAGTGCAAAACTTGACCTACTCTTGGGAAATAAGGCAGGGCAGGTCACTGGGGTGTCGGGGGTGGGGGGGGGGGGCACTATTGGTTTTAAAATAGTGATTAGAAAAGGATAGACCAGATCTAAAAGTTAAAGTCCTAAATTGGAGAAAGGCCAATTTTAACGTATTAGGCAAGAACTTTCAAAATCTGATTGGGGGCAGATGTTCGCAGGTAAAGACATGGCTGGAAAATGGAATGCCTTCAGAAATGAGACAATGAGAGTCCAGAGAATGGTCCTGTTAGGGTGAAAGGTAAGGCTGGTGCATTTAGGGAATGCACTGGGTTAAGAAAAAGAAGGAAGCGTATGTCAGGATAGAGCGAGTGAATCCTGAGAAGACTATAAAGGCAGAAGGAATATACTTAAGAGAGATATCAGGAGGGCAAAAAGGGGACATAAGATACCTTTGGCAAATATGGTTAAGGAGAATGCAAAGGGTTTTTCCAAATATATTAAGGACAAAAGGGTAACTAGGGAGAGAATAGGGCCCTTCAAAGATCAGCAAGGCGGACTTTGTGTGGAGCCGCAGGAAATGAGCGAGATACTAAACGAGTATTTTGCTCCTTGAAAGTGGAGTCGTAGGTAGATAGGATAGTGAAGAAGGCATTTGGTATGCTTTCCTTTATTGGTCAGAGTACTGAGTACAAGAGTTGGGAGGTCATGTTGCAGCTGTACAGGACATTGGTTAGGCCACTGTTGGAATATTGCATGCAATTCTGGTCTCTTTCCTATCGGAAAGATGTTGTGAAACTTTAAAGGGTTCAGAAAAGATTTACAAGATGTTGCCAGAGCTGGAGGATTTGAGCTATAGGGAGAATGGGTCGAATAGGCTGGGAGAAAGTGAGGTCTGCAGATGCCGGAGATCAGAGCTGAAAATGTGTTGCTGGAAAAGCGCAGCAGGTCAGGCAGCATCCGAGGAACAGGAGATTCGACGTTTCGGGCATAAGCCCTTCATCAGGATTTTATCTTAGCCTGCTGGACACACTTTCCTCATTCCTGATGAAGGGCTTATGCCCGAAACGTCGAATCTCCTGTTTCTTGGATACTGCTTGAATAGGCTGGGGCTGTTTTCCCTGGAGCGTTGGAGGCTGAGGGGTGACCGTATAGAGGTTTACAAAATCTTGAGGGGTATGGATAGGATAAATAGACAGTATTTTCCCTAGGGTGGGGGAGTCCAGATCTAGAGGGCATAGGTTTAGGGTGAGAGGGCAAAGATATAAAAGAGACCTAAGGGGCAACTTTTTCATGCAGTTGGTGGTACGTGCATGGAATGAGCTGCCAGAGGAAGTGGTGGAGGCTAGTACAGTTGCAACATTTAAAAGGCATTTGGATGGGTATATGAATAAGAAGGGTTTGGAGGAATATGGTCCAGGTGCAGGCAGGTGGGATTAGATTGGGTTGGAATATCTTGTTGACATGGACGAGTTGGACCGAAGGGTCTGTTTCTGTGCTGTACATCTTTATGACTCAATGACTCTATAGCTGCTACTCTCTGTCTCCTGTTGCTCAACCAGTTCTTTATCCACCTAGCTAGAACATCCTGCACACTATGTGACTTCACTTTCTCCATTAGTTTACCATGAGGAACCTTATCAATCACCTTACTAAAGTCCATGTATATGACATCTACAGCCCTTTATTCATCTATCAACTTGATAACCTCCTCAAAGAACTCTATTAAGTTGGTAAGGCACGCACAGAACCATGTTGCCTATCACTAATAAGTGTAAAAAGTGAAGTCTGCAGATGCTGGAGATCAGAGCTGAAAATATGTTGCTGGTTAAAGCACAGCAGATCAGGCAGCATCCAAGGAACAGGAAATTCGACGTTTCGGGCCAGAGCCTGATGAAGGGCTCTGGCCCGAAACGTCGAATTTCCTGTTCCTTGGATGCTGCCTGACCTGCTGTGCTTTAACCAGCAACACATTTATCACTAATAAGCCCATTCTTTTCTAATTGTAAATAGATTTTATCCCTCAGTACCTTCTCCAACAACTTTCTCATCACTGACGTCAGGCTCACTGGCCTGTAGTTACCTGGAATATAGGCAAAAGTGAGGACTGCAGATGCTGGAGATCAGAGTCTAGATTAAAGTAGTACTGGAAATGCACAGCAGGTCAGGCAGCATCTGAGGAGCAGGAAAATTGGGCAAAAGCCCTTCATCAGGTATGAGGAAGGGCTTCCTGACAATGGGATTTTGCCCAAAACATCAATTTTCTTGCTCCTTGGATGGTGCCTGGCTTACAGTTACCTGGAATATCACTACTACCCTTCTTGTACAGGGGGACAGCATGAGCAACCGTCCGGCACCTCACCTGTGTTTAAGAATACAACTAAGATATCTGTCAGGGCCCCAGCTATTTCCTCTCTCACCTCCCTCAGCAACCTGGGATCGATCCTATCCGGTCCTAGGGATTTGTCCACCTTAAAAACCTTTACCCTATCCAACACATCTTCCCTCCTTATGTCAACATGATCCAGAGTAAACAAACGTCTATCTCTGATCTCAGAATTCATCACCTCCCATTCCTCAGTGAACACTGATGCAAAGTAATCATTGAGAATCTCACCCATTTTGTCAGGTCCTTCCTTATCCTTTAGTGGACCAGCCCTTTCTCTGATTACCCTCTTGCTTCTTATACAAGAACAAGACCTTATGGAGGTTTAAAAAATTGAGGGGCATGGATAGGATAAATAGACAAAGTCTTTTCCCTGAGGTGGGGGAGTCCCGAACTAGAGGACATTGGTTTATGGTGAGAGGGGAAAGATGTGAAAGAGACCTAAGGGGCATTTTTTTCATGCAGAGGGTGGTATGTGTATGGAATGAGCTGCCAGAGGAAGCGGTGGAGGCTAGTATAATTGCAACATTTAAAAAGGCATCTGGATGGGTATATGAATAGGAAGGGTTTGGAGAGATATGGGCCAGTGCTAGCAGGTGGATCTAAATTGGTTGGGATATCTGATCAGCATAGATAAGTTGGACTGCAGGGTCTGTTTCTGTGCTATACATCTTTATGATTCTATGACTGTGTATAAGTCCTGCTAAGATTTGCTTTCCCAAAATGCAGCACCTCGTGGTTATCTAAAGTAAACTCCATTTGCCACTCCTCAGGTCATTGGCCCAGCTGATTAAGATCCTGTTGTAATCTGAGGTAACCTTCTTTGCTGCCCACTACACCTCCAATTTTGGTGTCATCTGCAAACTTACTAACTATACTCTTATGTTGACATCCAAATCATTTATATAAATGACGAAAAGTAGTGGATCCAGCATCAATCCATGTGGCACTCCACTGGTCACAGGCCTCCAGTCTGAAAAACATTCCTCCACCACCAGCTTCTATCTTCTACCTTTGAGCCAGTTCTGTATGCAAATGGCTAGTTCTCCCTGTATTCCATGAGATCTAACCTTGCTAATCAGTCTCCCATGATGAACCTTGTCAAACGCCTAACTGAAGTCCATATAGGTCACTTCCACCACTCTGCCCTCATCAATCCTCTTTGCTACTTATTCAAAAAACTCAATCAAGTTTGTGAGACATGATTTCTCACACACAAAGCCATATTGACCATCCCTAATTAGTCCTTGCCTTTCCAAATACATATATGTCCTGTCCCTCAGGATTCCCTCCAACAACTTGCCCACCAAGGATAGATAGACAAAGTCTTTCTCTGGGGTGGGGGAGACCAGAACTAGAAGGGATAGGTTTAGGGTGAGTTGGGAAAGATATAAAAGAGACCTAAGGGACAGCCTTTTCACGCAGCGGGTGATACGTGTGTGAAATGACTGCCAGAGGAAGTGGTGGAGGCTAGTACAATTGCAACATTTCACAGGCATTTTGATGGGTGTGTGATTAGGAAGGATTTGGTGAGACATGGGGCGGATGCTGGCAGGTGGGACTAGATTTGGGTTGGGATATCTGGTCGACATGGACGAGTTGGACTGAAGGGTCTGTTTCCGTGCTGTACATTCTGTGACTCTGTCACTCTAATTACTGGAACATTATAGCTTGGGGCTGGAGGAAACAAAGGTAGGGAGGAAGGGATGGGCAGGGTAATGAAAGAATTTGAAGGGAGAGAATTTAAAATCAAGCCCAGCAGCCAATGTGTGTCAATGATTACAGGGGTGATGGTTAATGAGATTTGGTGCATGTTAAGATTTGGGTGACAGATTTAGTTGACTCAAATGTTCAGAATTCACTGGATGAGTCAGGTCTAGAAGTAATAGGTGGATTCATGAGAGTTTCAACAACAGAGGAAGTGAGGCAGGGCTGAAGTTGGGTGAAAATATTGAGATGGAAGCAAATGGTTTTAGTGATGGAATGGGATGTGGTTAGAAACTTATTTTGGAGTCTAAACTAATACTGCACTTGTGTCATCTGGTTCAGCCTCAGACAGTTGTTAGGGAGAAGAATGGAGTTGTGGCTGAGGACCAGAGTTTTTGATGAGGTTGGAAGACCATGGAAGAAAATTTCTGCTTATCCAGCACTGAAGCCAGATTACTTAACAACAGCGGTGAAGTCTGGCGAATGGAAATAGGAAAACTATATTAAACGGAAAGATAATTGAGATAAAAGGCATCTGGATGGGTATATAAATAGGAAGGGTTTGGAGAGTTATGGGCCAAGTGCTGGCAAATGGGACTAGATTAGGTTAGGATATCTGGTCGGCATGGACAAGTTAGACCAAAAGGTCTGTTTCCGTGCTGTACATCTCAATGACTCCATGTCCTAGCGAATTTCTTAGGAGATATTTAGTAACTCTCAGCAAAGATTTATCCCAGTGACTCAGAAAGACTCTTTGAGAACTACATCAAAGGTGGTTAAATAAGGAAGTGACGGAGAGTATCAAAGATGCACTATACAATTCTGCAAATCTTAGTGTATTTTAAAGACCAGTTAAAAGAATGAATGGCTGAAAAAAGAGTGAGTAAGTCGACTATGAGAGAAAGCTAGCTGGTATGTAAAAACAAATGGTAACAGTTTCAACAAGTATTCAAAAAAGATAATAACTGAAGCTGTTGTCAGTCTTCTGGAGAATGAGTCTAGGGAATTAATAATGGAAAATAAGGAAATAATAAAAGTGTTGAACAAGTATTTTATGACTGTTTTCACTATCGAAGATTCAGAAAATTTCCCAAGACACATCAAAATCAAGAGGTGATGTGTTGTAGTTTTCTCTATGTTTGCCTACATAACATGAACCACAGAGAATCTTTTTTTTTATTGAGACAGATATCTGGAAGTTTATTAACAACTAACTACACTAAAATGAAATCTCAGGCTGATATATGGTTTAGGTTCTATACTTATATTACTATTACATTACATACATAACTGACTGACTGATAGTTTGACTAATGCAGATTGACTCATTGACTAACCAACTATTAGAGAGTAATTTAGAGAGTAACCTTTTATACTGTTATCTGATATCTTTACCTTCCTTAATACAGTGACCTTCTAACATCTGTGCAATATTACAGCATTCCTCTTCTTCCCTTTGATAAGTAGGAAACCTGTTTGGATAAAAATATACAAGAATGCACCACAGTACATTACCTTTATACATTAAGATAATGCTTTAGCAGATGTAAAACTCAACAGAATGTGGTACTTACACAATTATCATGACACTGTAGCTTAATTCTGCAGTGTGCTACACATCATTTTGGATGGATGTGTATCATTCATCATATACTGTCACCAAATGCTTTGAACTTCTGCTGGATGACCAATTGGAAGAAGGAGGCAGCCAGAAACCAAGCAACAAGACACAGACTGAAGATCACTTTGTCACCATGTAACTCTATCCATTCCACCCCAACCTTACATTCACCTGGACCATCTCTGACACCTCCATCCCCTTCCTTGACCTCTCCATCTCCATGACTGACGACCAACTTGACACTAACATTTTTTACAAACCCACCGACTCCCAAAGCTACCTGCATTGCGCCTCTTCCCACCCTACCTCTTGCAAAAATGCCATCCTGTATTCCCAATTCCTCCGCCTCTACCGTATCTGCGCCCAGGAGTACCAGTTCCACCACAGAACACACCAGATTGCCTCCTTCTTTAAAAACCACAATTTCCCTTCCCACTTGGTTGAAGATGCCCTCCAACACATCTCAACCACATCCTGCACCTCCACCCTAAAACCCAAACCCTTCAACTGTAACAAGGACAGAACCCCCTTGGTCCTCACCTTCCACCCTACCAACCTTCGAATACACCACACCATCCGCCAACATTTCCACCACCTCCAAATGGACCCCACAACCAGAGATATATTTCCCGTCCCACCCCTTTCCACTTTCCACAAAGTTCCCTCCGTGACTACCTGCTCAGGTCCACACCCCCAACAACCCACCCTCCCCTCCTGGCACCTTCCCCTGCCACTGCAGGAATTGCAAAACCTGCGCCCACACCGCATCCCTCATCTCCATCCAAGGCCCCAAAGGAGCCTTCCACATCCATTAAAGTTCCACCTGTACATCCACCAATGTTATTTATTGTATCTATTGCTCCAGATATGGTCTCCTCTACTTTGGGGAGACTGGACGCCTTCTCACAGAGCACTTTAGGGAACATCTCTGGGACACTCGCACCAATCAACCCCACCTCCCCATGGCCAAATATTTCAACTTCACCTCCCACTCTACTGAGGACATACAGGTCCTGGGCCTTCTCCACCACTGCTCCCTCACCAGCTGATGCCTGGAGGAAGGACACCTCATCTTCTGCCTCGGAACACTTCAATCCCAGGACATCAATGTGGACTTCACCAGTTTCCTAATTTCCCCTCCCCCAACTTACCCCAGTTCCAAACTTCCAGCTCAACACTGCCCCCATAACCTGTCCTACCTGCCTATCTTCCTTTCCACATATCCGCTCCACCCTCCTCTCTGACATATCACCTTCATCCCCACCCCCATCCACCCATTATACTCTTTGCTACCTTCTCCCCAGCCCTATCCCCCTCTCATTTATCTCTCCACTCTGGAGGTTCCCTGCCTCCATTCCTGATGAAGGGCTTTTGCCCGAAATGTCGATTTTCCGGCTCCTCGGATGTTGCCTGATCTGCTGTGCCTTTCCAGCACCACTCTAACCTAGACTCTGGTTTCCAGCATCTGCAGTCCTCACTTTTGCCTAGTCTTCAAGTTGGCGCCTGGCTTCAGCAGTGTCAGTGCGCCAAACTGGTTATGGCTGATCAAATGGCCTCCTTGCACGTAAAGTGCTGAGTTGGAGAACAGGAAAGAATTAAATAGCAGAAACAGTATGAATAATTGATGGAACTGGAATTACATTTTCTCCCATACAGTCAGTACTTTGTCGGTGTATGATTCTAGCATGGGTGACAGATCAATGTCAAGCTGAGGATGTAAAATAAAGCTAATATGATCTTTAGTTATTCTTCCTGATAAATCAATTTCAATGTTCATGTTTTTGTTAGAGCAGATTCCATTCCTTCAGTGTTAATTTTACTCACAGCTCTCAATCCATCCTCTGGCAGAAAGAGTACCCATTTACTAATCCTTCGTTAGCCTCTATCTTTGGATTTATCAGTTTCCTTTTCCTTCCACCTCCCAAATTCATTCAAAAATATCTGGATCCCTCTCTCCAACGTCATTCCTTGATTTTAGATGATTACTTAGCCGTACATCTGATTCTAATCTCTGCACTTTGCTGCAGACCAGCTCATATTATGACTATTCAGTGATCATGAGAGCACCTTTTCTCCTGCACCCTGGATTCATTTCTTCTATTATATTACATATAACACTCTCTTGCCAAAGCATCCTCTAAGTTCCTCATTTTTAAAATGCTGCTGGGTGCCAAGTTTACCACTTCCCCATCTGGTTTGTCTCAATAGGCTGCTGTGACATATGCTGTCAGACTGCAACTCAACACAAATACCCCAACAGAGAGACTAAGAAACACTAAGAAAGGATAACGCAAGCCACTTCAACACTTTAAAACCAACTATGATACAGGGTTAGATCAGCACAGAACTGGAAAAGAAAAGACAACTCAAAATGGATGACTAAAAGAGAACTGAGTAGCTGTACATGAGTTTAACAAAGTAATTTCCTGCACATTTATCCATTCTTATTTTCCCATTCTTATTTATTAGTATGTTCTTAATTTCAATGAGGAATTGTGATTTTTCATTCCTTCTCCATCCAAATACTCATATTTATTTAACATCTACAGATTAACTAGTGTCTGATATATAGAATAGACATTGAGAATGCTGGACATCCTCAGCAGGTCTGGCTTCACCTGTTTAGAGAGACACATAGTGAAACAATCAGTCATCTCCTTTCAGGAGAAAAGGTTGCTGAAGCTGTTGCATGCTTATGCATCATTTTCTGTTTTTACTTTATATTTCCAGCTGCCACAACATTTTGTTTTGCAACAACCAGATGAAGATTTTTTTTGTTCTGGCAAATTATCAAGCAGCACACTTTTATTTTTAATACAACGACACTGCATTTCAATGCTTGCAAGAAAAATACTGTGGGCAATATAATTAATCCTCCAATTACTTATAATCCTTGCGTCAGACAAATGAACTTGAAACTAGAATGTGCTGACAATCCAAAGCAAATCAATAAGTATCTGAAATACAATAAACTTTAACAACACTATCACCTTTATGGATAGAATCTTCAATTTTTGGTCATTGGGTATCCTCAGCATTTATAGAAATTCATCTCAATTCTCGCCTCATTTGTAAGCAAAATGTTTTCGCAAGCTTTCAATATTGAAGAAAGGCATTTTAAAGAATAATTCTTTCATTTTTGTAAGGGTTTATTATAACATTTCATTTTAAACAGACAGCTAAAGATTGAAACCTTAGTTAGGCAGGCATGTCCTTGTAATGTTCCAAGGAAAGAAGGAATTCTTCAGTTTTCTAGTTTTATGAAGGTCTGGGAGGTTAGGTACTGACGGTGATATCTCAGATTATGTAATAGAATAGATGATTGCCAGGGAAACAAGAAAAATCATTCGTGCTGGAGCATCGGTTCAATGGGATATTTGAATGCATCAGGGTCAAAATGAGTGGTGTTGGAAAAGCACAGCAGATCAGGCAGCATCCGAGGAGCAGGAGAGTCAATGTTTTGAGCATAAGCTCTTCATCAGGAATGTTGTTTGTTTGCAGAGAGTGGTGGCCGGCAAAGGGGCTGAGACATAAATGGGAGGGGGCAGGGCTGGGGTAAGTTAGCTAGGAATGCAATAGGTATGTTTGAATGCATAAACAAGGACGTCAAAGTCAGGAGTTAAATGTTCCCTCAGAGTAGAACAAGGCTCACTCAAAGCAAATCCCTTGTGGCATTAGTCAGGTAAATACATTGTTGTTAACATCTTCTTTTCTATTTAACTGTTTGACAAATTTAACTATGGTATTTTATCTTATCAGTGTTATGTACGTTCACCTAATGAGTGATTTTGTATAACTAGCATGGGATACACATTTCTCTGTGGAGAGATATGTCCCTTTTTTATATACCGAGAACTGAGGCATAGAATCAAAGAAGGATTAAAGCACAGAAGCGGCATCCTTTTGGGATGCCTGCAAGAACATCTTAGCTCAGCTCAACTTCTTGCCTTTCTCCATTGCTCTGCAACTATTTTCTCTTCAGATAACTGTCAAACTCTTCTTTTGAAAACACTGTGTGAACCTACCTCATCTGCAATCCATATCTTCTTGTTTTTTTTAGTTTTCCATCAACGGAATAGTTTATCTCTATATTCTTTGTCTATGCCCCTCATCATTTGCAACACCTTTATCAAAACTCCTCTCAATCTGGAGCCCCATTGTCTCCGATCTTACATTGTAACCCTTATACATGGAGACATTCTGGTAAATCTTTTCTACACTCTCTAATGGTTTCACATCCTTCCTAAAATGTACATTATTTTAGTAATACTTCCTTGTTTTGATGTAATGTTTTTTGAGGTAATGAATTGTTTCTTAATCATCTTGACTCTCAAACACTTTTGGCTGACCTACCACTATAATAGTGCTTCATTTTGAATGTATTCTCATCATTGATTTTTACATCCAAGGTGCATGAACTTACCCTTACATTGAACTGCATCTAATGTACTAAGGTACTTAATCTGTCAGTGTTCTTCCCCTTTTATCTGTTAATACCTGGGCTCGAATGTCTCAGGAACTGAGGGAATCTTATTCTAAGTCTACTTTGTGTTCTACATAAGAATACAAAGAAAAGTAAAGCTGGACAAAACACATCGTGAAATCAACAAAAATGTGATATAGAAAGAATGTTTTGCTATTATTTTAGAGAAAAAAAGTGGTCAAGAATAAACTGAGCCATTGGAAACTGCCAACGGTGACATTTTCGATGAAAATGAAGAAATAATGGATGTATTGGACATATCTGCACTGTACTGCTCGAATGGGTAGTCTAAGCAAATTCAATAATTATTTCAAAGGAGATTTAGATATGTACTTGACATGTAAAAACTGCTGAGTTTTGGGAAAAGAGCACGGAGCCGGATTAATTGAATTAGTTCTATTGAAGAGCCAGCACATATATGATTGACCAAGTGCCCTCATAATTCATGATTCTATATTTCATGTCTCCTTGATGCCGATAATATTGCTCTAAAATATTAAATATTCTCACCTGAACAACTCACATTCAACATGATTCCTAAAAGAAAATATATTTGTAAGATATATAAACCAGACCATATTTGAGTGCGAATGAATTTCACTTCCTTTATTAAACAATCTCTTAAAAGTTACACAACTCATTCTAGTTCTAGTGAGCATGGGCTACATTGAACATGGACTGAACCAACCTGTTTCAACCGACATCCAAATAATATACAGTTTTCTTTATTGAATGATTTTGGTTTCTTTAATTTTACATCCTCAATAAAAAATTTGACTAATCAGAGAAATGAACTCTGTCATTCGTCTCAAATCCGATGTGATTTCTTTCATTCCCGGAGGAAGTCAGCAACTATGACATACTAATATTAGTTTAATAATGATAACATGTTTACCTTTCACAATAAATAAAAGTAGGAAATTGCCATTCGTTCTTAAGTATTTTGTTATATTTATGAATTATTGTTTCCCATCTAGTTAATCTGACAAAAAGGTCAAGGTCATTTGTTCCTTTAAAAACTCTGTACAATGTACATTAAGGCTTAATTATACAAAATGTCAGGAAATGTATTACTCAAACAACTGATTGATGTTGCCAAACCAAACATCTATAATACAATGGTACATGCACAAAACATTCTGCAGCTGAATTTCTGGAAAGGTTTTCCCTTTATTTTAAGGATTCATCAAAACAGTGTTCATGCATTTAACTCTAACTAGACTGTGCTTAAAACTATTCATTTCTTATTTCTCCTGTCATTTTGAAGGTGCTGATTCAGATTCAGTCTCCTTTTCTCAGACAGTTCCTTAGGATCGAGGATGAAATGCTTCCAATCTAGTTTGATGGATTCTGAAATGACTGATAAGTCCAATGCATGATCTTCAGATGCCGTGACTAGCAGGGCAGCTAGTGCTTATAGAATCTGATAGATGAGGTGTTTGAAGGTTTGTGCACTTTGCTTTTGCCTCAACTTTACCATTGTATGTTCCAAACGAAGTATCTTGACGTGCTCAGTGTCTTCCTGAATGATCTTTTGTTAGTTTTTGTTGGTCACAGGCCAAGGATCCCCATGATAGGCTGGGATTTCATTCACTGCAGCATCGGATGCTGAGAGGTGACCTTAAAGAGATTTGTAAAATCATGAGGGGTATAGAAAGGGTGAATGGCAAGTGTCTTTCCTGTGGGTGTCACAAAGGGAACAATCCCTGCTGAATACTTACAGTGGAGGGGAGGGGAAGAAGAATTTGATTGTTGTATCCTGCTGGAGGTGGCAGAAACAGTCGAGGATGATCCTTTGAACTGGTGGGGTGGAAACTGAAGGCAGGGAGTTGTTCTATTGTTATTCTGGCAGGAAGGGCAAGGCGTAAGGGCACAAGTCCAGTAGATGGGTCAGACAGAGTTGAGGACTCTGTCAACACAATAGGATGGGAGGATGTTTTTGTTAACTTGCAGCATTAGTCAGAAACAACAGTTGATAATTAGTAGTCATTATTTTAATTCCACAAAGCGACTCAAAGATGGCTGTAAAACCAATCACTGTGCATAGTTATAACCAAACAGGCTGAATGGTCTATTTTTATGCTCTGTGTTTTGCTTAATTCTAAAAATTTGATGTTAATTTATCCAATAATCTATTTGAGTGATCGATTTCTGGTGATTGAAGGAAGCTTTATGGAATTTTAAACTATAAATCTCAATTACTGTATATTGCAGTGTTTATACATAGGATTACTCTAGCTTTTTTGAGAACAGTATTATGTAAAATGAAATGTGAGAAAAGGCTGTAGCTTGCAGATAGATATCAGGTAAATTGCAGTCTCTGCCACAGTGCGCTGTTTGCCAGGGCTACAGACAGAGGAGAAATGCTCTTCCTGGGTGACTGTGCCAGGAGGCCATCACATCAGACCCATCAAACTGGATTGAAACCACAATGCCACTGGTCACCTGCAATGGAGTAGAAAGCAGTGCAGAGAATTGTCAATAATCTCCGTGCTCCGCAAGGGTAAGTGGAACCATCTTTTCTCTGCTACATCACACTTACAGGGTCATCACTCAATGTACCACTGCCACTACACAGGCATCTCACAAAGCCTCATATCCTCCAAGTGTTAAGGCACGATGTAGCTCGAGGACTCACACCAGTGCCATCCTCCCAATCTCACATCTGATTGTCTATCTGTAGGTTGGAATATGAGATGGAGGAGTCTGTCCTCAGTCCCACTGTTGTAGTGACTCTGGCATATATATGCTTGGCTACCTCCATGGAAAGGGTAGCAGCTACCTTGGAGACCCAGGTGCTTGCCAGATATGTGCTCAGACCCACACTTCATTGCTCAGCATTAATGGTAAGTGAAGGGGGTTGAGACAAATCCACTTCACTCCCTTGGTGTCTGTTCTTCTTAAGGAGACTGATTGGTGCCAGTATATACCCAGAGGGAGAAGGAAAAACAGACAGGATCCCAGTAGCTTCAACTCAGGTCATTACAGAGGTGGCCTGCACCTTTACCTCTCCGACTCCAATCTACCCCATCACCTCCAGCAGTTCATAGAGTCATAGAGATGTACAGCATGGAAACAGGCCCTTCGGTCAAACCCGTCCATGCCCACCAGATATCCCAACCCAATCTAGTTCCTCCTGCCAGCACCTGGCCCATATCCCTCCAAGCCCTCCCTATTCATATATCCATCCAAATGCCTTTTAAATGTTGCAATTGCATCAGCCTTCACTACCTCCCCTGGCAGCTCATCCCACATATGCACCACCTCTGTGCGAAAAGGTTGCCCCTCAGGTCTCCCCTATATCTTTCCCCTCTCACCCCAAACCCATGCCCTCCAGTTCTGGACTCCCCGACCCCCGGGAAAGACCCATGCCCCCCTACAACCCCGCAAACCCCTATTAGGTCATACCCCAGCCCCCGATACTCCAGGGAAAACAGCCCCAGTCTGTCTAGCCTCTCCCCATAGCTCAAATCCTCCAAATCCCCTCTGAAACCTCCCCCCCCCCAAGTTTCACAACATCCCTTCAATAGGAAGGAGACCAGAATCACATGCAACACCCCAAAAGCGGCCCAACCAATGTCCTGTACAGCAGCAATGTGATCTCCCAACTCCTGTAATCAATACTCTGACCAATAAAAGAAAACATACCAAATGCCTTCTTCACTATCCAATCTACCAGCAACTTCACTTTCAAGGAGCTTTGAACCTGCACTCCAAGGTCTCTTTGTTCAACAGCACTCCCTAGGACCTTACAATTAAGTGTATAAGTCTGAGGAAGGTAATCCTGCAGCGGTACAGGGGATTCTCAGCTGTTCTGGTCTCTCCAAAGCCCCCAGGGAACAATCACCAAAGCCTTCAATGTCACTAGGATGTAGCTGTCAGCAGTCATCTTGCATGCCAGCTCTGGGAGTTGGGCCTGCACCTAGACGTAGTAGGAGGGAGGGGAAGAAAAAAAAAGCTTTCTAACTGCATGTCGATGACATGGCTGTTCAGTCTTTGTACAGAGTAAACACTTTTGTAAATAGTCCCTAGTCCCGGAACTCCCCACATACGTTCAAGACATCACCCACGCCCTCCACCTCCTCCAAGACTTCCGTTTCCCAGGCCCCCAACGCCTCATCTTCACCATGGATATCCAATCCCTCTACACCTCCATCCACCATGACCAGTGCCTCCAAGCCCTCCGTTTCTTCCTCTCCCGACGTTCCCAACAGTACCCTTCCACCAACATTCTCATTCGTTTGGCCGAACTGGTCCTCACCTTTAACAATTTCTCCATTGAATCTTCCCACTTCCTCCAGACCAAAGGGGTAGCCATGGGCACACGTATGGGCCCCAGCTATGTCTGTCTCTTTGTTGGCTACATAGAACAGTCCATCTTCCATAATTACACCAGCACCACTCCCCACCTCTTCCTCCGCTACATTGATGACTGCATTGGTGCCACCTTGTGCTCCCACGAGGAGGTTGAGCAATTCATCAACTTCACCAACACATTCCACCCTGACCTTAAATTTACCTGGACTATCTCCGACACCTCCCTCCCCTTCGTGGACCTCTCCATCTCCATTAATGACAACCGACATGACACTGATATTTTTTACAAACCCACCGACTCCCACAGCTACCTGGATTACACCTCTTCCCACCCTACCTCCTGCAAAAATGCCATCCCGTATTCCCAATTCCTCTGCCGTATCTGCTCCCAGGAGGACCAGTTCCACCACAGAACACACCAGATGGCCTTCTTCTTTAGAGACCGCAATTTCCCTTCCCACATGGTTAAAGATGCCCTCCAACGCATCTCGTCCACATCCCGCACCTCCGCCCTCAGACCCCACTCCTCCAACCGTAACAAGGACAGAACGCCCCTGGTGCTCACTTTCCACCCTACCAACCTTCACATAAACCAAATCATCCGCCGACATTTCCGCCAACTCCAAACGGACCCCACCACTAGGGATATATTTCCCTTCCCACCCCTTTCCGCCTTCCACAAAGACCGTTCCTTCCGTGACTACCTGATCAGGTCCACGCCCCCCTACAACCCACCCTCCCATCCTGGCACCTTTCCCTGCCACCGCAGGAATTGCAAAACCTGCGCCCACACCTCCTCTCTCACCTCCATCCAAAGCCCTAAAGAATCCTTGCAAATCCATCAAAGTTTTACCTACACATCCACGAATATCATTTATTGTATCCGTTGCTCCCGATGCGATCTCCTCTACATTGGAGAGACTGGACGCCTCATTGCAGAGCGCTCTAGGGAACATCTCTGGGACACCCGCACCAATCAACCACACCGCCCTGTGGCCCAACATTTCAATTCCCCCTCCTACTCTGCCGAGGACATGCTGGTCCTGGGCCTCCTTCACTGTCGCTCCCTCACCACCAGACGCCTGGAGGAAGAACGCCCCATCTTCTGCCTCGGAACACTTCAACCCCAGGGCATCAATGTGAACTTCAACAGTTTCCTCATTTCCCCTTCCCCCACCTCACCCCAGTTCCAGCTCAGCACTGTCCCCTGACTTGTCCTACCTGCCTATCTTCTTTTCCACCTATCCACTCCACCCTCCCCCCGCTCCTGACCTATCACCTTCACCCCCTCCCCCACTCACCCATTGTACTCTATGCTATTTTCTCCCCACCCCCACCCTCCTCTCATTTATCTCTCCACCCTTCAGGATCTCTGCCTGTATTCCTGATTAAGGGCTTTTTGCCCGAAACATTGATTTTACAGCTCCTCGGATGCTGCCTGAACTGCTGTGCTTTTCCAGCACCACTCTAATCTAGACTCTGGTTTCCAGCATCTGCAGTCATTGTTTTTATCTTTTTTACTTTTTGTAAATATATCTTCACTTGTACTGCCTTAATATCTATTGTGGTCTTGTTGTCCCAACAGGACGAGAAAAAGTTCTCCAAAGTGGAAGATGTGGAGGATTTTCAACCAGCAAAACCAATGTGTTTAATGCTGATTGCCACACTGTTGAATTCTTTCATAATCAGGAAAATGGTCAACTAAATATCACTCATCCGTCAGGAAAGCACACAGCTATAAATCTCTATGCTCTTTACCTCACTGTCATAGTGCTAACTCACTCTGAGCCTGTCTGGAGTCTTACAGCATCTGACGAAAGCATTGCCTTGCCCTTTGGCCTTTGGTCCCTTAGCCAGATGTACCAGGCTCAAGTTACTGCTGTCATGCCTTGCCGTTTTATGCATGGAGCCAGGAAGATTGTCATAGTTATCAGCAGTCCTCAATCAGGTAAGTGGTTAGCCTTTGCTCTGGATGTCCTGGCTGAGTAAGTCAAGGGTGGCTTCCAGACAAGGTGCTACTCAGGCAGGTCAGAGTCAGGTTCCTCTCCACATAAGGGATCACAAACTGAAAGATCGTGAGCCCACCATTTGTCTTGACTCTTTCTGCCCTACTAGAGCTGCTTTCCTCATAGGATGAGGGAGAGGCTCATATTGGAGGAGATGAAAGTGGATGGCATAGCTATTACTGTTGGTGCAGGTGGGGATGTGTCTCAAGTGAGTAAGTAGAGAGTGCAGAGTACATGCAGTAATGTCAGGGATTGGGGTGGGTGAGAATGATAGAATATTAGCCTTGGTGGGAGGTGTGTACAGTAGTAAACATTGAGGATAAGGTAATGGAAAGAGGATGGTGGATCTTATGCTGCTGGAATGGAGAAGGTCAGATGGCTGAGTCTGCTTTAACTTGGGCAGCAACCTCACACTTGGCTGCCATAGTCTAGTGTTCTGGCTCCAACTCTTGGTCATCAGGAAAGAGGAATTCCAATTTGGTGTCCAGATCTCCAGACCCTGCCGCAAAGTTGGGCACCAACTTTGTCACATCTGGGCCAAGTGTAAGGAGCCATGCAGACCAGCTTAGAGTGAAGTTGCTTGTCTGGGTGCACAATGGGCTTTTAAAGATGGTGCCAGTGCAAAGGCTGCCAGTGGATTCTGGGATATATACTAGATTGGAGATGTGTTCCAGGAACTGTGCATGTAAGATCGTGTGTATGTTGGATGTTGTAAGTGGTTAACGAGGCGAGTTTGACAAGATACCACAAAATCCCTCACTAATGGCAATGTTAGACATGTAAATGTTTTAAAATCCTGTTTAATATTTGCCCATTTTGAATTTTATATCAACCATATGACAGTTGTAGCCAAAAGTTGCACGTTGGAATTGACTGAAATGGTCTGGAAAATAAATGTTATCGCAAGGATGCTGCCATTATTCCTGACACAAAGCACACTGTGTATATGGTGTGTGATCGAGAAATAAATAGAAACAGGCAAGATATACGTTATCATAGGATCAGACCCTCAACATTTTGCTTAATGGCTTTCAAAATGACTTTTTCTAACAGCAACAAAGTACCTTACAGGAATATTTGTGATAAACAACCATTTAAATATCCATGTTGATTTGTAATAACTACTTCAGTCGCATGCTGGAGAAAACAAATTCCATTTTCTGTTCTAAATGGATTTTTGATCATTTTCAATTTAGATGGTTTGGCCAAGCTATTTTGTTCAGAAAACAGTGAACTTTTCAACTTTTCATTTACCGACTTTTCAAAAACCTATTAGTCTTTGACTTCAATAAGGTGCACTTATACTGCCATTAGTTCTCTCTGATAAAGCAGAACAGGTAATTGCTGTTTTTTTGCAATGTCAACTGTGTAACAGTAGTGAAGAAGCATTAACCGTATCCATGAGAGTAATATGGAGCAAAAGGGGTTGTTGTTTAAACAGCAATCTTACAGTGGGCATGTAGAACTCTCATTATCTGACCAGAGGGATTCAATTTAAATCTCTGCACAAAACAACAACAAATTGTATTTATGTAGCACATTTTATATAATGAAATATCTTGTAACACTTCATAAAGTGTTACAAAACAAAAGCGAACACCAAGCCACATTCCAACTACCCATTTAGGGAAGCTGGCTAAAAGATTCATCAAAAAGGTGGATTTTATGCAAAAAAAAGCCAAAGCTTTGGGCCTGGGCAACTGAAGGCATGGCTACTACTAGTGAAGCCATTACAGTTCGGGATGTGCAAGAGGCCAGAATCAAAAGAGGACATCTCTAGCTGCATCAATGGCGCTAAAGGGTATCACAAATAGGGAAGGCCAAGGCCATGGAAGGTCTTGAAATCAAGCATGAGAATTTTAAATTTTAAGTGTTGCTAGACTGTGAGCCAGTGTAAGTCAGTTGGTATAGAGATGGTGCGTAAATGAACTTGGCACAATTAGGAACAGATCAACAGAGATTTGACTCATGTTTATAGAGAGAAGAATGTGGGAGGCCAGTGTTGGTATTGTTAAGATTAACAAAGGTGTGCGTGATGGTTTCAGCAAGAGTTGAGGTGGGGGTAAAGTATAATTATTTTACAGAGATGGCAATTAGTAATTATGCATTATGTGGTTGGGAATTCATTTCAAGAGCTGAAAATGTGTTGCTGGAAAAGTGCAGCAGGTCATGCAGCATCCTGAGAGCAGGAGAATCGACGTTTCGGGCATGAGTCCTTCTTCAGGAATGAGGAAGGTGTGCCAAGCAGGCTAAGATAAAAGGTAGGGAGCAGGGACTTGGGGGAGGGGTGTTGGAAATGCGATAGGTGAAAGGAGGTAAAGGTAAGGGTGATAGGCCGGGGTGGGGTGGGGGTGGGGGCGGAGAGGTCAGGAAGAAAACTGCAGGTTAGGGAGGTGGTGCTGAGTTCGAGGGTTGGGACTGAGACAAGGTGGGGGAGGGGAAATGAGGAAACTGGAGAAATCTGAGTTCATCCCTTGTGGTTGGAGAGTTCCTAGGTGGAAGATGAGGCGCTCTTCCTCCAGCTGTCGTGTTGTTATGGTCTGGCGATGGAGGAGTCCAAGGGCCTGCATGTCCTTGGTGGAGTGGGAGGGGGAGTTGAAGTGTTGAGCCACAGGGTGGTTGGGTTGGTTGGTCAAGGTGTCCCAGAGGTGTTCTCTGAAACGTTCTGCAAGTAGGCGGCCTGTCTCCCCAATATAGAGGAGGCCACATCGGGTGCAGCGGATGCAGTAAATGATGTATGTGGATGTGAGGTGAATTTGTGACGGATATGGAAGGATCCCTTGGGGCCTTGGAGGGAAGTAAGGGAGGAGGTGTGGGCGCAAGCTTTGCATTTATTGCAGGGGAAGGCGCCGGGAGTGGAGGTTGGGTTGGTGGGGGGTGTGGACCTGATGAGGGAGTCATGGAGGGAGTGGTCTTTTCGGAAGTGTGATAGGGGAGGGGAGGGAAATATATCCCTGGTGGTGGGGTCCGTTTGGAGGTGGCGGAAATGACGACAGATGATACGATATATATGGTGGGGTGGTAGGTGAGGACCAATGGGGTTCTGTCCTGGTGGTGATTGGAGGGGAGGGGCTCAAGGGCGGAGGAGCAGGAAGTGGAGGAGATGCGGTGGAGAGCATCATCTATCACGTCTTGGGGAAAATTGCAGTCTTTGAAGAAGGAGGCCATTTGGGTTGTATGGTATTGGAACTGGTCCTCCTAGGAGCAGATGCAGTGGAGATGAAGGAATTAGAAATATGGGATGGCGTTTTTACAGGGGGAAGGGTGGGAGGAAGTGTAGTCTAGGTAGCTGTGGGAGTCGGTCGGTTTATAGTAAATGTCCGTGTTGATTTGGTCGCCCGAGATAGAAATGGAGAGGTCTAGGAAGGGGAGGGAGGAGTCTGAAATGGTCCAGGTAAATTTGAGGTCGAGGTGGAAGGTGTTGGTAAAGTGGATAAACTGTTCAACCTCCTCATGGGAGCACGAGGCAGCGCCAATACAGTCATCGATGTAGCGGAGGAAAAGGTGGGGGGTGGTGCCCGTGTAGCTGCAGAAGATGAACTGTTCCACATATCCTACGAAGAGGCAGGCATAGCTGGGGCCCATGCGGGTGCCCATGGCTACTCGTTTCGTTTGGAGGAAGTGGGAGGATTGGAAAGAGAAGTCGTTTAGAGTGAGGACCAGTTCAGTCAGTTGAAGGAGGGTGTCAGTGGAAGGGTACTGGTTGGTACGGCAGGAAAGGAAGAAGCGGAGGGTTTTGAGTCCTTTGTGATGGGGGATGGAGGTGTACAGGGACTGAATATCCCTGGTGAAGAAAAGGCGCTGGGGACCGGGAAAGCGAAAATCATGGAAGAGGTGGAGGGCATGGGTGGTGTCCCGAATGTAGGTGGGAGTTCTTGAACTAAGGGGGACAGGACTATGCCGAGGTATGCAGAGATGAGTTCGGTGGGGCAGGAGCAGGCTGAGACAATGGGTCAACTGGGGCAGTCAGGTTTGTGGATTTTGGGCAGGAGGTAGAAACGGGCAGTGCAGGGTTGTGGGACTATGAGGTTGGAGGTGGTGGATGGGCGATCCCCTGAGGTGATGAGGTTATGGATTGTCTGGGAGATGATGGTTTGGTGATGGGAGGTGGGGTCATGGTCAAGGGGGCAGTAGGAGGAGGTGTCCGCAAGCTGGCGTTTAGCCTCAGCGGTTAAAGGTCAGTGCGCCAAACTACTACCGTGCCTCCCTTGTCTACCGGTTTGATAGTGAGGTTGGGGTTGGAACGAAGGGAGTGGAGGGCTGCACGTTCCGAGGGTGAGAGGTTGGAGTGCCCCAGCCAATCCTTTATCTCAGCCTGCTCCTGCCCGACCGAACTCATCTCTGCATACCTCAGCATGGTCCTGTCCCCCTTAGTCCAAGAACTCCCCACCTACGTTCGGCATCACCTAGCTAATTCATTTCAAGAGTCAAGTGACACCAAGCTGCAAACAATTGGTTCAACCTCAGATAGTTGTCATGGAGAAGAATGGACTCAGTTTCTCGGAATGGAGGATTATAGGAAGCCAAAGCCTTTCAGTCAAGCAAACCAATTGATAATAGTACTGAGAAAATTCTCTACCTATTATATGCCCAGTTGCCTCAATCTCCTCTTGCTTTATTTTTACTGACGATTTCCAGGAAACCTGGCTAACCTGTCTACACAGAGTCAAATTCCAAAAATGCAGTTAAAATGGCTGCTAATTACATTCTAACACATTTATTTGGCAACCCATCTCACTCGGAGGAGTTACTTGTATGCACCCAAACGTACTTAATGTATTGGAGTTGACATTGATGGATTGCTGCTATTTGCTGATACTTGTCAATTTCAAGCTTTTTGACCAGTTGCTTGCTCCTAAATCCACATTTTTAAGTCAAAAAGCCTCTTTTACAAATGTATGCACATTAATTAAAGTAGAAAAAGGTCAATTCCAAATCCAGTGTTCTTTATTTTATGCCAAAATTATAATTTCTTCAAAACAACATGTATTTCTCAGCAAAAAGTCCCAAAACCATTGTGATAGACTTATCAATTAGCTTACTGTTATGGCATCAAAGATAAGATACAATTAATATGAAACAACATTCACGGAATTGAGTTGGAATAATAAGCCAAATGGATGTCACAAGTTATCCCCGAATAGTTTCAAAATACCTTAGGATGAAGTTGAAAAAGATCCATGTGTACTGTATCTGATCAGATACATTTTTTTCCTTTTGGGGAAGTGGTGATAGGATATTCTGGCTGATTATCAACCCCTTGAAACAGGCCATAAACTCTGGCCAACAAGTCTCTGTGGAATTTCAACCTGGGGTTTCTGGCCCAAAGGTACATGCTGGTAGTGAGTGACACATCTTTCTTCAGATGTGCTGATAGACCTTTTGGTTGTTTAGTTAAGATTAACAAGACAAACAAATTGTCAAACTATATATTTCAACAATAAATGCACAATCTCAGTCTTTTTGAGATTAAAATGAATTATGGTATAATCTGTTTTAGTTGGTAGAAGGATAAGTATTACACCAAATGACAGAGGATGCTTTTCAAATAGTGTCATGCTTGTTAAATAATGCTGCTCTTACAGCTCATCAGGCCACAACTGGAGATTTGTTTTAATGTCTTATGGGAAAGATGATGCTTCCTATTGTATAGCATTCCCTCAGAAATGGACTGACTGTCAATCCGAATGTTGTGCTCTAGTCTCTGAAGTGGTGCTTGAATGTGCAGCCTTTTGCCTCCAAGACCAGCACTGAGTCAAGGCTGCCATGAATAGTCTATTATTGATTGTTAAAGAAACCTTAAGTGAGGTGGTTGTAAATACTTCTCCGCCTTCATTACCGCTAGCGTCATTTGTGACGCTAAAGTACATCAAAGGATATAAAACCTAGGCTCTCTACACTGTTTTCCAAGCCAGAAGCACTGTACATCAACTAGTGGTTGGACCAAAAGTTTGTTTTCATTTCTGACAGGGTTTTTTGTTAACTAAACGTTCATGTGAGTTACTCCCTTAGATCAAATCCCTTAGATCAAATCTTAGTAAGTGCTTATATATTTATGAAAAGACCAATCATCTTTATGAAGAGTGCATTGTTAATAAATGCAAGCAGACTTTTGGCCAGAAATTGAATGCTTCTTCAGTTAACTGTTATGTGTTTACCTCTTAGGATCATGTTTAAAGCAGTGTTACTATGCTACTGGATTCTTCAGATGGTTCAGATCGTTCTCGCCTCTGTTCCCAGCAGAATAATAGAGCATGCACAGGATTCCAGCTCAGTGCAGGATGTGGTCCCCCACACTGACCTCGCTGTTTTGGGCAGGATCAAGACCCTACTGTCTGCCTCAGGTGTGTTTTAAAATATGTCTTAATGCTCCACTGACTCGGGTTGACTTTGAGGTAGATTGTTCAAGTGAGTAAATATCTGGCAGTCAGACCACAACTGAGCTGTCATAGTGGAATTACCTGTAATATAAGGAACAGAATAGTGATTGTATTCCTGGCTCCAGTGGGGGACTGGAAGGTGGCCCAAGTATTGACTTTCGGTGATATGAAGCGTGGTTTTTAAACAGGAGAAAATGAACACAAAGCCCTGTGTATTTGTAATTTCACAGACCTCCTCATGGCTTGCAGGGGTGGGGGGGGGGGGGCGGAAGGAGACAGTCGCATATTATAATATGCTTGGATCTCTAACTTTACAATCTGATTTCAACATTAAATCTGTATTACTTTGAACAATATTAACTTCATAATATGAACTGATAACCATCCCGTAGTTTAACAGTTGGTGGATCACCTATGTTTTTACTCTCAGTTGGATATTTGTCTCTTCCCCTCTCTCCTTTTTTCTGATTTTGTAAAGTTTTTTTGATTCTATGATTTTTCTCTGGCTCTCTCTCAGTTTGGGTTTATGCTTCCCCAATTATTCTTCTTAATCACTCCTCCCAATATTCTGTTGGGAAGATGATAATCCAAAGCACTCTTCTGTGATCTAGCTCTTGTTATTTTATATTATACCTGTTCAGCTAAAGAAAAAAAAAGATTTGTAAGAGTCATCATTGTTAGTAAGAGTCTTTCTAATTTAGCAAATCAAAGTTGGATGTTTCATTACCTCACCTTGTGTTAACAGTTTTACAAATGATTTTATCACCAGGTTCACTGGCCAGATCTGCACTCAACAAAGCAATGGACATGGTTAAGGAGGATGATATATCAAACAAAATCATGCTGGATCCTGAGGTAACTGTAATTTTCATATATCAAGCAGAATATATGACTTACTACCGTACAGTATGGTAGTTCAAAAATTATTACAGATAAATATAGACTTTTCATAATTCCAAGAGAGTAAGAGGGAGGTGTCAAGAAATTCTTCTGTTATGTTGACTTTCAGCCAAAGCTCAGTTGATACCATTCTAACCAGCGAATCGTAATGATATTGGTTCAGTCCCATTTCAGGATTGAGTCACACTCCAGTGCAGGAATGAGGGAGTGCTGCATTGTTGGAGGTGCTTTCTTAAACCGAAGATTTTTCTGCCTGCCTTCGTAGATCCTGTGTACGATCCTGTCCCAATTCTCTCCACAGATGCTACCATACCTGTTGCGTTCTATGGGCTGTATATTGTATGTGTTGAACTGTTAAATGTAATCAGTTGCTTCAGTATTACAGTGTAAAAAAATTGGTATGCAGCTGTGCTTTCCTAATCTTTGTATTTAATCTTGCAGGCAATATCCAGTGCTGTGGAGAAGGACAGAGCAGAACGTTCACCCAGGAGGTGTGTCCGGCAATTGGAGTCCTGTTTTGGTCATGCACTACCTTGCTGTGATCCATGTGCTATTTGCTACTGCAGGTTTTTCAACGCAATTTGTTACTGCAGAACAATTGGTAACAGCTGTCACCAGGGCAAGATTTAGTTCTGTGCACTAGTGCCGTTTGCTAGAATATGTTTCTGTAAAGTGTATATGCACAAATTTATGTTGTATTCTCTTTAGTGTGTAACTTGTTGTATAGTTAAAATAAACTTACTGGATATATTTCAGAGAGGACCTTGTTTTTCAAGTATCACCTAGAATTTTATTTGGGACCAGTAAATGTCACCAATTTGAATAGATACTGTAGGACGTGTAACCCTTTGGGGAGATTTAAAATTCCACCTTTAAATCTGACCAAGAAAAGTCACTCCTCATAGAGTTTATTACAAGTAGGTATTAATCTCAGGATTTATTACACTTCAGGATACTGTACAATAATCTTTAAGACATAGAATCAAATTCTTTCCTCTTCTATTTTAATGGAATTTTTCATGCAAATCAGCAAATGAAGGAATTTCACATGAAGGCTTTTAGTATTTCCATGATAGGATCATAACATCAAGGTGTTAATTTCTTACATTTTTCCAGCTTATTTAATTTTCTTACAGCCTCTTTGAAGCTGTCCCATATTGATGACAGTTATGATTTCTATTTAAGCAGAAAGCACAAGCAAGGTGCAATACGTATAGTACTTCAGCAGCAGTTTGCAAAGAACGGTTGCTGTTATGTTATCCTACTGGTCCTTGGTTAGGGTTGGGGCATTATGGCAGGCACTTTCTATCCTCTGAACCTCTACTCTTTTAAAATAAATGTCAAACAGGTCAGACAGTCCCTGATCAGGCACCTGATCTGGACCTCCCCACTGAGAGCGGCAAGGTGGCACAGTGGTTAGCACTGCTGCCTCACAGCGCCAGAGACCGGGTTCAGTTCCTGCCTTAAGCGACTGACTGTGTGGAGTTTGCACGTTCTCCCCGTGTCTGTGTGGGTTTCCTCCGGGTGCTCCGGTTTCCTCCCACAGTCCAATGATGTGCGGGTCAGGTGAATTGGCCATGTTAAATTGCCCGTAGTGTTAGGTAAGGGGTAAATGTAGGGGTTAGGGTAGGTTGTGCTTTGGCAGGTCAGTATGTACTTTTTTTTAGATTAGATTAGATTACTTACAGCGTGGAAACAGGCCCTTCGGCCCAACAAGTCCACACAGACCCGCCGAAGCGCAACACACCCATACCCCTACATTTACCCCTTACCTAACACTACGGGCAATTTAGCATAGCCAATTGACCTGACCCGCACATCTTTGGACTGTGGGGGGAAACCGGAGCACCCGGAGGAAACCCACACAGACACGGGGAGAACGTGCAAACTCCACACAGTCTGTCGCCTGAGGCGGGAATTGAACCCGGGTCTCAGGCGCTGTGAGGCAGCAGTGCTAACCACTGTGCCACCGTGCCGCCCACAAATTAGATTAGATTACTTACAGTGTGGAAACAGGCCCTTCGGCCCAACAAGTCCACACTGACCCGCAACCCACCCATACCCCTACATTTACCCTTTATCTAACACTACGGACAATTTAGCATGGCCAATTCACCTGACCCGCACATCTTTGGACTGTGGGAGGAAACCCACGCAGACATGGGGAGAACGTGCAAACTCCACACAGTCAGTCGCCTGAGTCGGGAATTGAACCTGGGTCTCAGGCGCTGTGAGGCAGCAGTGCTAACCACTGTTGGGCCAAAGGGCCTGTTTCCACACTGTAAGTAATCTAATCTAATCTAAGTTTTCACGGTTAGTCCCCAAATCAAAGTGCATCCAAATTACTCCAATCATGTATATTCCATAGATGTAATTATGGGTTCAGTATGCATATATCCAAATACAGGCAATGCCTCATTAATCTCTGAACTGGAGGGGGACCAATATCTTGGCAGGCAGCTGTGCTAGTGCTACAAGGAAGGGTTTAAACTGGATTGGTGGTAGTGGTGGGGATCTCAACAGCAGGGAGGCAAGTGTGAGACTGGAAGGAGACACAGTAATCAGAAATTATGAAGCGGAGAGACAGGTCAGGCTAGAACACAACGGGGAGCAAGGAATGCCTGTTGGATTAAACTACTTATATTTCAGTGCAAGATGGCTGACAGGTGAGGCTGATGAACTCTTGGCATAGATAGATATGTGGGACTGGGATATTATAGCCATTACAGAAACATGGCTAAGGGAGGGAGAGGACAGGCAACTTAATGTACCAGGGTACAGGTGCTTTAGGTGGGACAGAGATGGTGGAAAGAAGGGAGGGGGAGTTGCATTTTGATTAAGGCGAATATCACAGCAGTAATCAGAGATGAAATAACTGAAGAATATTCCAGTGAGGCTTTGTGGGTGGAGCTGAAAAATAAAGGGATGGTGACATTATTGGGGTTGTATTATAGGCCCCCAAATAATCAAAGGGAATTAGTGGAACAAATATACAGGGTTAAAAAATCACACAACACCAAGTTATTATAGTCCAACAGGTTTATTTGGATGCACTAGCTTTTGGACTGCTGCTTCTTCATCAGGTCATTATGGAGTATAAGATTGTAAGACACAGATTTTAAACTTTGTACACTCCAATCCAACACCAAATCAAATATACAGGGAGATTGGGGACACTTGCAGGAACAATAGGGATGTCATAGTAGGGGATTTTAAAGTTCCTAACATAGACTGGGACTGCCATCGTTAAGGTGGAATTTTCTCAGTGCGTTCAGGAAAGTTTCCTCAAACAGTACCTAGAGGGTCTAACTCAGGAAGGGGCAAACCTCGACTTACTCTTGGGAAATAGGGCAGGACACGTGATGGAGGTGATAGTGGGAAAGCATTTTGGGACCAGTGACCATAGTTATATTCATTTTAAAATAGTTATGGAGAGGGACAAAACTAACCCATGGGTTCAAGTTCTAAATTGAGGCAAGGAAAAATTTGATGGAATTAGACAGGAGCTTTCAGGGTTGATTGGAGTAGTTTGCAGGTAAAGGGACCTCTAGCAAGTGGGAGGGCTTTTAAAGTGAGATAGCTAGAGTTCAAGGTCGATATGTTGTGAATGTTGTGCCCTCATTCAAGAAGGGCTGCAAAGATAAACCTGGGACTCACTACAGACCAGTAAGCCCAACATTTGTCGTAAGTTATTTGAGAAGATTCTGAGGGATAAGATATACATGCATTTGGAAAGACAGGCTTTGATTAGGAATACAGCTGCAAATGTGTTGCTGGTCAAAGCACAGCAGGCCAGGCAGCATCTCAGGAATAGAGAATTCGACGTTTCGAGCATAAGCCCTTCATCAGGAATAAGAGAGAGAGAGCCAAGCAGGCTAAGATAAAAGGTAGGGAGGAGGGACTAGGGGGAGGGGCGATGGAGGTGGGATAAGTGGAAGGAGGTCAAGGTGAGGGTGATAGGCCGGAGTGGGGTGGGGGCGGAGAGGTCAGGAAGAGGATTGCAGATTAGGAGGGCGGTGCTGAGTTAGAGGAAACCGACTGAGACAAGGTGGGGGGAGGGGAGATGAGGAAACTGGAGAAATCTGAATTCATACCTTGTGGTTGGAGGGTTCCCAGGCGGAAGATGAGGCGCTCCTCCTCCAGCCGTCGTGTAGTTGTGTTCTGCCGGTGGAGGAGTCCAAGGACCTGCATGTCCTCGGTGGAGTGGGAGGGAGAGTTAAAGTGTTGAGCCACGGGGTGATTGGGTTGGTTGGTTCGGGCGGCCCGGAGGTGTTCTCTGAAGCGTTCAGCAAGTAAGCGGCCCGTCTCCCCAATATAGACCCGATGTGGCCTCCTCTATATTGGGGAGACGGGCCGCTTACTTGCTGAACGCTTCAGAGAACACCTCCGGGCCGCCCGAACCAACCAACCCAATCACCCCGTGGCTCAACACTTTAACTCTCCCTCCCACTCCACCGAGGACATGCAGATCCTTGGACTCCTCCACCGGCAGAACACAACTACACAACGGCTGGAGGAGGAGCGCCTCATCTTCCGCCTGGGAACCCTCCAACCACAAGGTATGAATTCAGATTTCTCCAGTTTCCTCATCTCCCCTCCCCCCACCTTGTCTCAGTCGGTTTCCTCTAACTCAGCACCGCCCTCCTAATCTGCAATCCTCTTCCTGACCTCTCCGCCCCCACCCCACTCCGGCCTATCACCCTCACCTTGACCTCCTTCCACCTATCCCACCTCCATCGCCCCTCCCCCTAGTCCCTCCTCCCTACCTTTTATCTTAGCCTGCTTGGCTCTCTCTCTCTTATTCCTGATGAAGGGCTTATGCTCGAAACGTCGAATTCTCTATTCCTGAGATGCTGCCTGGCCTGCTGTGCTTTGACCAGCAACACATTTGCAGCTGTGATCTCCAGCATCTGCAGACCTCATTTTTTACTCTTTGATTAGGAATAGTCAGCATTGAGCATGGGAGATCATACCTCACAAATTTGTTAGAATTCTTTGATTATGTGACCAGGAAGATTGACGGGGTGGGGGTGGGATGGGGGCAGGGTGGTAGGTTTATTTTGTATCTATTTCAGTAAGGCCTTTGATAAGGTTCCACATGGTAGGCTGCTCTGGAAGGTTAGACAGCATGGAATCCAGGGTGAGCTGGCAAATTGGATATACAATTGGCTTGATGGCAGGAAGCAGAGGGTAATAGTGGAAGGATGCTTGTCGGACTAGTGGAGTGCCTCAGGGTCAGCGCTGGGCCCATTGCTGTTTGCTATCTATATCAATGATTTGGATGAGAATGTACAAGGCATAATTAGTAAGTTTGCAGATGACACTAAAATAGGCGGTGTCATGGATAGTGGGGAAGGTTATCATAAATTGCAGCAGGACCTTGATCAGCTGGGGAAGTGGGCCAAGAAATGGCAAATGGAGTTTAATATAGTTAAGTATGAGGTCTTTCATTTTGGAAAGTCAAATCAAGGTAGGAGTTTCATGGTGAATGGTAGGGCCTTAAGGAGTGTAGTGAAACAGAGGGACCTTGGAGTTCAGATGTACGGTTCCCCGAAAGTGGAGTCATGAGTAGACAGGTAAGTGAAGAAGCCAGGGCATTGAGGATAGAAGTTGGGAAGTTATGTTGAAGTTGTACAGGACATTGGTGAGGCTGCACTTGGAGTATTATCTTCAGTTTTGGTCACCTTTTTATAGGAATAATGTTATTAAACTGGAAAGAATGCAGAAGAAATTTATAAGGATGATGCCAGGTCTCAACAGTCTGAGTTATAGGGAGAGGTTGGACAAGCTAGAACTTGCTTTTTAAGAGGTTAGGAATCTAAGGGGGCATCGTGTTAAATGTTTAAGATCATTAGAGGCATGGATAAGGTGAATGCACTCAATTTTCTTTCCCAGGGTTGGGGAATTGAGGACCAGAGGACATCAGTTTAAGGTTAGAGAGGAAAAATAAAAGGGAACCTGAGGGCAACTTTTTTATGCAGAGGATAGGATGCATATGGAATGAACTGCCAGTGAAAGTGGTTGAATCGGGAATGTTAACAACATTTAAAAGGCATTTGAACAAATACATGCTTAGGAAAGGTTTAGAAGGATATGGGCCAAGTGCAAGGAATTGGGGTTAGTATTGATGGGCATTTTGGTCAGCATGGACCAGTTGGGCCAAAGGCCCTGTCTCCATGCTGTAGGACTCTATGACTCTGTAACCCATATCTTTGCTTTTAAACCTTTCTGTAAATCTTCCCTTGTTTTCGTGTTTCATGAAGACCTCAAAACTAATAACCATTCTAACCGTAAATAAATATAAATATATTTCTCTCTTCTAATTCTAGTAGAGGAGAAAGAAAAACACAGTCTCTACTACCATACTGAAACCTACCAAACACTGAAAAGTAACAAAAGAGGATGAAATTTAATTATGTTCAACGAGTAACAGGTTTTCCTCAAACCATGTAACTTTAGCTAGACGGAATAAGAAGTAGTGACATAGATAGCTTTATGCCTCAAACCGATCCTCTCTCTGTTAATCTGCAATAAGGAAATACTTGTAAATGTCAGACATCCTCCACTTGTAAATGGTTGATTTGAAAACCAAAATGTGGTTCCTTTTTGCACAACTGCAATTCCAGATAAAGCATTTGTTATGTAATCCCCTTCAAGCTTATATCTTAATAAATGCCATCAGGTTCTGACATGAATTTCTAAAGGTTGTCTTAAACTTAATTGAAAGCAATGTCTTGATTCTGCACCACGAACATTCATTATGTTTTTATTCAGCGAGAATGTAGCAGTGAGATCACAGTTTCCCAGATGTACAAAAAGCTCATGTTCAACGGCAGCCTTTTTATCTGCATTAAAGTGCATACAGTGGACTATGAAGCCAGTGTAGCTCAGTGTGCTGCTAGCACTACTTCACTGCTTTCCTGCAGGAGATCCTACATGGGGCTTCTCCTGGAACTGGGAGGCAAGCAGCTTGAGAAGGTGTCCCAGCAGCTGAGATGTCTGGGGTGCCATTTCTTAGGGTTGCTGTGGTTTTGTGCCAGCTGCATTTGTGCACAGCAGGTTCAAGCTTGGTGTGTAAGGCTTATTGTGTACCTCAGAGAGGCGAAGGGGTCAGCTTCAGAAGACTATCTTGAGTATTGGCAACATCAACATCATCCCTTCCCATGGCAGCACTTTCACATTCTGCCTGTTCAAGTGCACATCCCTGGTAGGTGAGAATACCTGCTTGAAGAATCCACCCATCCATATGCCAGCACTACAACAAACAAGATTCTGATCTATAATCTGTGCATCCCCTTGGCGAACTGCCATTAGAGTGATCGCTCTTAAAATATGGAGCTTATTCATGAGTGTGTCTGGCACTTTGTAATGCTCAAACTATGGATGGACCCCTCTGAGTTTTGCACAGGGGATGTCACTGTCTCTGATAGAAATCAGTTGCCGCTGCATAAGCCTCCACAATGCAGAGGGTCTAGACTAGACTTACAGTGTGGAAACAGGCCCTTCGGCCCAACAAGTCCACACCGACCCGCCGAAGCGCAACCCACCCATACCCCTACATTTACCCCTTACCTAACACTATGGGCAATTTAGCTTGGCCAATTCACCTGACCCGCACATCTTTGGACTGTGGGAGGAAACCGGAGCACCCGGAGGAAACCCACGCAGACACGGGGAGAATGTGCAAACTCCACACAGTCAGTCGCCTGAGTCGGGAATTGAACCCGGGTCTACAGGCACTGTGAGGCAGCAGTGCTAACCACTGTGCCACCGTGCCGCCCACGAGGTTCTGAGGTTCTGAGGTCCCTGAGGTTCTGTCTCTCCAGCTAAATCACTACAGCTAGAGCTATGCTAAAACCTCCTATGGAGGTGACACATAGCATTACTCCATTACCTGTTCCTTCATGTGTGCCATGGTCTTCACCTTGTGTCACCTGTACAAACATTACCTGAAGCCCCATGGGTTTTTGTGCTGTTGGAATGGGCAGATGAATCCCGTCACCATGATTTCTCTGTGAGGTAGCCAGAACCTCCACACTCAGCTGATGCTAATCCTCCAGCATCAGCCCTGGGTAAGAGAGAAAACGTTAGGTGCTCCCTTCAACAGATGTTTGTCAGCATACCAAGTGGCATCGACTGAAAACAATGTTAAAAGGTTGGAACTGCTTCAAGGAATATTCATGAAGCATTCAATAACCTGGTACTTACCATCTCCAACAGCCTGTGCTGTGGTCTCCCTGCCAAGGTAAAGGACTTCCTCCTCCTCCACAACTGCTAGTATTGTCAGGATGGCCAGTCCTGCTCACAATATGATAACAAGCCTGGGAAAATCCAACCCAAAATGTCTATGGCGCAAAAATGGTTGAGGATCAAAAATTGAGAAAAGGGCAGAGAGACAGAGTACAAATGCCTAATATTTATAAGTCACTCATAGCGTCATAGAGTCATACAGCATGGAAACAGACCCTTCGGTCTAAACAGTCCAACGCCACCATAATCTCAAACTAAACTAGTCCTACTTATCTGCTCCTGGCCCATATCCCTCCAGAACATTTCTTATTCATGTACTTCTGAAAACGTCTTTTAAATGTTGTAACTGTACCCACATTGACCAATTCCTTTGGAAGTTCATTCCACATACAAACCACTCTCTGTGTAAATACGTTACCCCTCATTTATTTTTTCAATCTTTCCCTCTCAGCTTAAAAATATATCCTCTCGTCTTGAAATCCACAAACTTGGGGAAAAGACACACGTCAATCACCTTATATTAGATTCCTGACAGAATGGAAACAGGTCCTTTGGCCCAACCAGTCCACACCGGCCCTCTGAAGAGCAACCCACCCAGATCCATTTCCCTTTGACTAATGCACCTAGCACTATGGGCAATTTAGCATGGCCAATTCACCTGACCTGCACATCTTTGGACTGTGGGAAGAAACCAGAGCACCCAGAGAAAGCCCAGGAAGACATAGGGAGAGTGTGCAAACTCCGCACAGACAGTCATCTGAGGCTGGAATCAAACCTGGGACCCTGGTGCTGTGAGGTAGCAGTGCTAACCACTTAGCCACCGTGCCCTGCCACCTTAGCCATACCTCTAATCATTTTATAAACCGCTATAAGGTTGCTCCTCAATCTCTTATGCTCCAATGAAATAAGTCCCAGCCTATCAAGTCTCTGCTTATAACTCAAACCATCCATTCCTGGAAACATGCTGGTAAATCTTTTCAGAGCCTTCTTCAGCTTAATAATATCCTTTCTATAACTGGGCAACCAGAACCGGAGACATCCTGTACAACCTCAACATGATGTCCCAATTCCTATCCTTCTTCATTATCCACTATGCCACCAATTTTGGTGTCATACTTAAACTTACTAACCATGCCTTCTATATTCATATCTAAATCATTTATATAAATGACAAACAAAAGTGGACTGTACTGATCCCTGTGTAACACCGCTAGTAACAGGCCACCAATCCAAAAAATAAGCTTCCATTCTTACTCTCTGTCTCCTGCCATTAAGCCAATATTGTATCCAATTGGCAAGCTCACCCAGAATCCCACCTGATCAAACAATTTATAATTAGACTAAGTTGCGGAACCTTGTCAAAGGCTTTACTAAAGTCCAAGTAAAAAAATGTCCATTGCTCTGCCCTCATTAATCTTCTTGGTTACTTCCTCAAAAAACTCAATCAAGTTTGTGTGACATGAGTTCCCTCACACACAGCCGTGCTGACTATCTCTAATCAATCCTCTGCCTCTCCAAATGTACGTAAATTCTATCTTTCAGAATCACTTCTAACAACTTACTCGCAGGTCTACAGTTCCCAGACTTCTCCTTACATCCCTTCTTGAATAAAGGCACAATAGCAGCCACTCTCCAGTCATCCAGCACCTCACCTGTAGTTGTATATGACACAAATATTTCTGTAAGGAGCCTCACAATTTCCTCCCTAACTTCTCACAATGTCCTAGGGCTGAAGTACAAGTCTTCAGCATTACATCCAAGACCTTGTCAGTGTTCCTAATATTTCCTGCATTTAGTGCCTTCAGCCATTTTTTGATGTCACATGGAGTGGATTGGAATGTCTGAATTCCAGGCTCATGTTCTGATGGACTACTGCATTTTAACAGATGCTGTCTTTTGCTAATCTGCGATTCAGTCCACAGTGGATATAAGTGATCTCTTTGTAACATTTTGAAGAAGAGCAAGGAGCCAGACCAGTTGTCCTGGTCAGTATTCATCTCTCAATCACACCACAAAAACAGATCATTAGATCAGGATCACACAGCTGTCTTGATGAGCTTCTGTGCACAGCTGGATACTGTGTTTTCCTATGTTTCTAGTTTGATGATGTAGTTTATTAATTATAATATGCTTCATCAGGCAGTAAAAGATACAATATGAGTTTATTTTACTATGAATTTGTGCAAGTCGCCCAAATACATGGTATTTAACCACAGCTGCCACCAGATGGCGCCTTAAAACAATTTAACATAAGTTGTTCAGGTCATCCTTGAGGAGAAAGCGAGGACTGCGTCCGTTGCTCCTGATGTGGTCTCCTCTTCATTGGGAAGACAGGGCACAAACTTGCGGAATGTTTTGAAGAACATCTCTGGGACACACGCATTAAACAACCCCACCACCCTGTGACCAAACACCTCAACTCCCCTTCCCACTCCACCAAGGACAAGCAAATCCTGGGCCTCCTCCATCGTCAAATCCTATCCATCCGACGACTGGAGGAAGAACACCTCATCTTCCACCTTGGCAGTCTCCAAACACACAGCATCAATGTTGATTTCACCAGTTTTCCACATCTCCCCTCCCTCCATCTTATCCTAGATCCAACCCTTCAACTCAGCACTGCCTTCTTGAACTGTCCATAAGACCATAAGACAATAAGACATAGGAGTGGAAGTAAGGCCATTCGGTCATCGAGTCCACTGTGCCATTTAATCATGGCTGATGGGCATTTCAATTTCACTTAACTGCACTCTCCCAGTAGCCCTTAATTCCTTGCGAGATGAAGAATTTATCAATCTCTGCCTTGAAGATATTTAACGTCCTGGTCTCCACTGTGTTCTGTGGCAATGAATTCCATCGGCCCACCATTCACTGGCTGAAGAAATGTCTCCTCATTTCCATTCTAAATTGACCCCCTTTAATTCTAAGGCTGTGCCCACAGGTCCTAGTATCCCTGCCTAATGGAAACAACTTCCCAGTGTCCACCCTTTCTAAGCCACGCATTATCTTGTAAATTTCAATGTGATCTCCCCTCACCCTTCTAAACTCTAATGAATACAATCTCAGGATCCTCAGCCGTTCATCATATGTTAGGCCTACTATTCCAGGGATCATGTGAGTGAATCTCCACTGGACACACTCCAGTGCCAGTATGTCCTTCCTGAGGTGTGAGGCCCAAAATTGGACACAGTATTCTAAATGGGGCCTAATTAGAGCTTTCTAAAGTCTCAGAAGCACATCACTGCTTTTATATTCTAACCATCTTGAGATAAATGACAACATTACATTTGCTTTCTTAATCGCAAGCTCAATCTGCAAGTTAACCTTTAGAGAATCTTGGACTAGCCCTTCCTTTGTACTTTGGCTTTATGAATTTTTCCAACATTTAGAAATGAGTCCATGCCTGTATTCTTTTTTCCAAAGTTCAGGACCTCACATTTGGTTACATTGAATTTCATCAGCCATTTCCTGGATCACTCTCCTAAACTGTCTGAATCTTTCTGCAACCCACACCCCACCTCCACATTACTACCTGCCTGTCCACCTAACTTCGTATTATTGGCAAACCTTACTTGAATGCCCTCAGTCCCTTCATCCAGATCATTAATATAGAAAGTGAACAGTTGCAGCCCGAACACAACCCTGCGGGACACCACTTATCACCGGCTGCCATTCTGAAAAAGAACCTTTTATCCCAGCTCTCTGCCTGCTGTCAGACAGCCAATCCTCAACAATGTCAATAGCTCAACTTGAACATCATGGGCCCTCACCTTACTCAGCAGCCTCCCATGAGGCATCTTATCAAAAGCCTTTTGGAAGTCTAGATAGATAACATCCACTGGGTTTCCCTGGTCTAACTTACTTGTTACCTCTTCAAAGAATTCTAAAATGTTTGTCAGGCATGACCTTCCCTTATTAAATCCAAGCTGACTTGTTCTAATCTGACCCTGCACTTCCAAGAATTTAGAAATCTCATCTTTAACGAAGGAGTCTAGAATTTTACTAACAACCGAGGTTAGGCTAATCGGTCTATAATTTTATATCTTTTGTCTTGAACAAAGGGTTACAACAGTGACTTTGCAATCACCTGGAGCGTTCCCTGACTCCAGTGATTTTTGAAAGATCACAACTAACTCCTTCGCTATTTCATCAGTGATCTCCCTCAGAACTCTAGAATGCAGCCCATTTGGGCCAGGAGATTTATCAATTTTTAGACCTTTTAGCTTTCTAGCACTTTCTATTTTGTAATGGCTACCATACTCAACTCTGCCCCTGATCCTCCTTAATTGTTAGGATATTACTCATGTCTTCCACTGTGAAGAGTGATGCAAAGTACTTATTAAGTTCTTTAGCTATTTCCTTATCTCCCAGCACTAGCCTTTCTGCATCAATTTGGAGTGGCCTGATGTCTACTTTGCCTCTCGTTAGTTTCTTATGTATCGAAAGAAACTTTTATTATCTGTTCTAATATTACTGGCTAGCCTACCTTCATATTTGATTTTCTCCTTCTTTATTTCTCTCTTTGGTATCCTCTGTTTGCTTTTGTAGTCTTCGAGGAGAAAGTGAGGTCTGCAGATGCTGGAGATCAGAGCTGAAAATGTGTTGCTGGAAAAGTGCAGCAGGTCAGGCAGCATCCAAGGAGCAGGAGATTCGACGTTTCAGGCATAAGCCCTTCTTCAGGAATGAGGAGAGTGTGCCAAGCAGGCTAAGATAAAAGGTAGGGAGGAGGGACTTGGGGGAGGGGCGATGGAGATGTGATAGGTGGAAGGAGGTCAGGTTAGGGTGATAGGCCGGAGTGGGATGGGGGCAGAGAGGTCAGGAAGAAGATTGCAGGTTAGGAGGGTGGTGCTGAGTTCGAGGGTTGGGACTGAGACAAGGTGGGGGGAGGGGAAATGAGGAAACTGGAGAAATCTGAGTTCATCCCTTGTGGTTGGAGGGTTCCTAGGCGGAAGATGAGGCGTTCTTCCTCCGACCGTCGTGTTGTTATGGTCTGGCGATGGAGGAGTCCAAGGACCTGCATGTCCTTGGTGGAGTGGGAGGGGGAGTTAAAGTGTTGAGCCACGGGGTGGTTGGGTTGGTTGGTCTGGGTGTCCCAGAGGTATTCTCTGAAACGTTCCGCAAGTAGACGGCCTCGATCTCTTTATAGCCAACCGCCGCCGCGACATTAACCGCCTCAACCTGTCCACCCCTCTCACCCACTCCAACCTCTCACCCTCGGAACGTGCAGCCCTCCACTCCCTTCGCTCCAACCCCAACCTCATTATCAAACCGGCAGACAAGGGAGGCGCGGTAGTAGTTTGGCGCACCGACCTTTACACCACTGAGGCTAAACGCCAGCTCGCTGACACCTCCTCCTACTGCCCCCTTGATCATGACCCCACCTCCCACCACCAAACCATCATCTCCCAGACCATCCATAACCTCATCACCTCAGGGGATCTCCCATCCACCACCTCCAACCTCATAGTCCCACAACCCCGCACCACCCGTTTCTACCTCCTGCCCAAAATCCACAAACCTGACTGCCCTGGCCGACCCATTCTCTCAGCCTGCTCCTGCCCCACCGAACTCATCTCCGCATACCTCGGCACAGTCCTGTCCCCCTTAGTCCAAGAACTCCCCACCTACGTTCGGGACACCACCCATGCCCTCCACCTCCTCCATGATTTTCGCTTCCCCGGTCCCCAACACCTTATCTTCACCATGGACATCCAGTCCCTGTACACCTCCATCCCCCAACACGAAGGATTCAAAACCCTCCGCTTCTTCCTTTCCCGCCGCACTAACCAGTACCCTTCCACTGACACCCTCCTTCGACTGACTGAACTGGTCCTCACCCTGAACAACTTCTCTTTCCAATCCTCCCACTTCCTCCAAACCAAAGGAGTTGTCATGGGCACCCGCAGGGGCCCCAGCTATGCCTGCCTCTTTGTAGGATATGTGGAACAGTCCATCTTCCGCAACTACACTGGCACCACCCCCCACCTTTTCCTCCGCTACATCGATGACTGTATCGGCGCTGCCTCGTGCTCCCACGAGGAGGTTGAACAGTTCATCCACTTTACCAACACCTTCCACCCTGACCTCAAATTCACCTGGACCGTCTCAGACTCCTCCCTCCTTTCTTAGACCTTTCCATTTCTATCTCGGGCGACTGAATCAACACAGACATCTACTATAAACCAACTGACTCCCACAGCTACCTAGAGTACACTTCCTCCCACCCTGCCCCCTGTAAAAATGCTATCCCATATTCCCAATTCCTTCGTCTCCGCCGCATCTGCTCCCAGGAGGACCAGTTCCAATACCGTACAGCCCAGATGTTCTCCTTCTTCAAGGACCGCAGATTCCCCCCAGACGTGATCGAGGATGCCCTCCACCACATCTCCTCCACTCCCTGCTCCTCCGCCCTTGAGCCCTGCCCCTCCAACCGCCACCAGGACAGAACCCCACTGGTTCTCACCTACCACCCCACCAACCTCCGTATACAGCGTATCATCCGCCGTCATTTCCGCCACCTCCAAACGGATCGCACCACCAGGGATATATTTCCCTCCCCTCCCCTATCAGCATTCCGAAAAGATCACTCTCTCCGTGACTCCTTCGTCAGGTCCACACCCCCCACCAACCCAACCTCCACTCCCGGCACCTTCCCCTGCAACCGCAAGAAATGCAAAACTTGCGCCCACACCTCCTCCCTTACTTCTCTCCAAGGCCCCAAGGGATCCTTCCATATCTGCCACAAATTCACTTGCACCTCCACACACATCATCTATTGCATCCGCTGCACCCGATGTGGCCTCCTCTATATTGGAGAGACAGGCCGTCTACTTGCGGAACGTTTCAGAGAACACCTCTGGGACACCCAGACCAACCAACCCAACTACCCCGTGGCTCAACACTTTAACTCCCCCTCCCACTCCACCAAGGATATGCAGGTCCTTGGACTCCTCCATCGCCAGACCATAACAACATGACGGTTGGAGGAAGGGCGCCTCATCTTCCGCCTAGGAACCCTCCAACCTCAAGGGATGAACTCAGATTTCTCCAGTTTCCTCATTTCCCCTCCCCCCACCTTGTCTCAGTCAAATCCCTTGAACTCAGCACCGCCTTCCTAACCTGCAATCTTCTTCCTGACCTCTCCGTCCCCACCCCACTCCGACCCATCACCCTCACCTTGACCTCCTTCCAACTATCACATCTCCATCGCCCCTCCCCCAAGTCCCTCCTCCCTACCTTTTATATTAGCCGGCTTGGCACACTCTCCTCATTCCTGAAGAAGGGCTTATGCCTGAAACGTCAAATCTCCTGCTCCTTGGATGCTGCCTGACCTGCTGCGCTTTTCCAGCAAAACATTTTCAGCTCTGCTTTTGTAGTCTTCCCAATCTTCTGATTTCCCTGTGCTCTCGGCCACTTTATAGGCTCTCTCTTTTTCTATGATACATTTCCTGACTTCCATTGTCAGCCATGGCTGTCTAATCCCCCCCTCCCCCCACCTTCGGATATTCTTTCTTTTCTTTGGGATGAACCTCTGTACTGTGTCCTCAATTACAGCCAGAAACTCCTGCCATTTTTTGCTCTACTGTCTTCCCCACAGGCTCTGCTTCAAGCCGATTTTCGTCAGTTCCTTTGTTATGTCACTTTAATTACCTTTATTGAACAATAACACCATTGCATCTGATTTTGCCTTCTCTCTTTCAAACTACAGACTGAACTCTTCCATATTATGATCGCTGCCTCTGAAGTGTTCCCTTACTTTAAGATATTTTATAAAGTCTGGATCATTACATAGCACTAAGTTCAGAATAGCCCGCTCCCTTGTGGGCTCCATAAGACCATAAGACATGGGAGTGGAAGTAAGGACATTCAGCCCATCAAGTCCACTCCACCATTCAATTATGATTGATGGGCATTTCAGTGCCACTTACCTGTACTCTCCCCGTAGTCCTTAATTCCTTGCGAGATCAAGAATTTATCAATCTTTGCCTTGAAGACATTTAATGTGCCGGCCTCCACTGCACTCTATGGCAATGAATTCCACAGGTCCACTATTCTCTGGCTGAAGAAATGTTGCCTCATTTCCATTCTAAATTGATCCCCACATGTCCTAGTATCCCTGCCTAATGGAAACAAATTCCCAGTGTCCACCATTTCTAAGCCATGCATGATCTATTTCTATTAGATCTCCCCTCAACCTTCTAAACTCTAATGAACACAATCCCAGGATCCTCAGCCATTCATTGTATGCTAGGCCTACCATTCCAGGGATCATCCGTGTGAATCTCCACTGGACATGCTCCAGTGCCAGTATGTCCTTCCTGAGGTGTGGGGCTCAGAATTGGACACAATATTCTAAATGAGGCCTAACTAGAGCTTTATAAAGTCTCAGTAGCACATTGCTGCTTTTTCATTCCAACCCTCTTGAGATAAATGACAACATTACATTTTCTTTCTTAACCACAGGTTCAACCTGCAAGCCATCCTTTACAGAATCCTGAACTAGCTAGAATCTAGAATCCCAGATTCCTTTGTACTTTGGCTTTATGAATTTTCTCACCGTTTAGAAAATAGTCCATGCCTGTATTCTTTTTTCCCCAAAGTGCAAGACCTCCCACTTGCTCACATTGAATTTCATCAGCCATTTCCTGGACCACTCTCCTAAACCGTCTAAATCTTTCTGCAGCCTCCCCACTTCCTCAGTACTACCTGCCTGTTCACCTAACTTCGTATCATCGGCGAACTTCGCCAGAATGCCCCCGGTCTCCTCATCCAGATCATTAATATATAAAGTGAACAGCTGTAGCCCCAATACTGAACCCTGCAGGACACCACTTGTCACTAGCTGCCATTCTGAAAAAGGCTCTCTCATAAACTGTTCCAAAAAGCCATCCTGTAAGCATTCCATGAATTCTCTTTCTTTGGATGCATCCACAACATTATTCATCCAGTCCACCTGCATACTGAAGTCCTCCATGATCACCATGACCCTGCCTTTCTGACATGCCCTATCTATTTCCCAGCACATATTGCATCCCGGTCCTGACCACTGTTAGGAGGTCTGTACGTAACTTTCATTATGGTTGTTTTTGCCTTTGTGGTTCCTCAACTCCACCCATTCTGTCCTACCTGTCCATCTTCCTTCCCACCTATCCGCTCCACCCTCCACTCCGACTTATCACCATCACCACCCACCTTCATCTACCTATTGCACTCCTAGCTACCTTGCCCACAGACCACTTATCTCTCAGCCTCCTTGGGCATCGCCCCATCCACATTCCTAATGAGGAGCTTATGCTTGAAATGTTGACTCTCTTGCTCCTCGGATGCTGCCTGACCAGGTGCGCTTTTCCAGCACCAGACTTTTGATCTCTGATCTCCAGCATCTGCAGTCCTCACTCTCTCATGGAGTTTTGTAGACAGGCTTTGAGGAGCTGGAAAGTGAATTACTCACTCCAGAATTCTAGCCTCTGATCTGCTATTGTAGCCATTGTATTTATATGACTGGTCCAGTTCAGCTTCTGGTCAATGGTAAGCCCCAGGATGTTGAAAGTGGGGGATTTAACAATGAAAGTAAGTCCTCCCAAACTAAGCTATTCCAAAGTGTGTAAGAAAGAACATATGGTACCCAGCTCTACTTAATTAAAATGTGCAAGAGAAATGCTTTATCATTTACGGGAGACAAGGTCACACTTATCAATGTGTCTACAAAGTTGTAGATAAACAATTTCTTTCTGCAGCTCTTTGAGAACCAGCCAGGTGTGCAGAATATCTACTACATTAATGAATCAATGATTAATTTATTTTTTTTCCGTCTGAAAAAGAGCAAGATTCTATCCACTTTATACCTCATCTAACTGATTTCTTAATTTGTTTCATTTTTCAAGACATCGTGAAGCCTTATTCTGACATTTCCATTATATAAAAGCTGGCACTCTTGACTAGATACAGAAAATTGGAAGTTTAGAATTCTCCAGGACGTTTGCTGTGATTTCAGGGTAAGGCTGGTCTTAGCCCCTGGATATGGTAATAACAGTCACTTCCCTGCTGGCTCCAGCAGTCTCTAACTGAAGAAATGGCAGGAAAGAAGTTCTTCAATGGCTATTGAATTTTAGGACCACAACCAAACTACTGTCAGATCAAAATGATGTGCTGGATGAGTGGATGTCAGTCAGAGAAATTGTAAAACCTTGAGGAAGGGTTTTTAAAAGTCAACTGTTGCTTCCATCCAGTGACTCTCTTTCTGGAAAGGATGCAGGTGACGATGTTAGATTCAAACATGATATGACCCAGCTGTAAAATATAGTTTATCGTGAGCAAAGGTGGGAGAGATTGTGCCCCTCCTGAAAAAATCTGCCATCAACTGCATTGCATTTTGTATTTTAACCAATTTCCTCACATTTCTGTTGTAAATACTAGTTAACAAAATTGAGATGCAACATCATAGGAGTTTTAAATGCCATTCAAATTTCTCAATAAACATAAAGACCCATACTTACGAGAGATATGCCATTCAGGTATGTCTTTAAAAGGAAGTTTCAAAGAATGCTTTTATTCCTTATGCTTTTTATGTTCTTTACTCAAATTGTTCTATTCCTAAAGAACACCTATCAAAAAAGATAAAGACAGTGTGGTGGAGTTTATATTTAAGGTGTAATTTTAAAATGCTGTTGTTTGATGTTATGAAGATTAGGTCAACTCAACTGTCTGCAAAAAATCATTTACACAATCATACATTTAAAAACCTTGCATGAGCTGCCAGTGCAATCAAGCAGGATGATAAATTGAGTTGTTTCAACTATTTTATTGGATCTGCTTTGTGTTCATTGATGCAAGTACAGATGTTTTGAATTATTACTCCAGAAAAGCTAATTTTGCAGCAAAAAGTACAGCAAAGATCAAAACAATTCAAATGAAACATAGACAGTAATAACATTTCAGTTCATTGAAGTATTTACTTAAAGTGGTTCTAATTTAATTTACTGGCTCTTGAAAGAAATTGGATTACCAACACTTGCCATCACTCCTCATAACTTCAATCATATGTCTTTTTTTATTGTTTGATTGGATAACCCTTGAGCATAAAACTTGGCTTAAAGATATACTTGTAATCATTTATTATAATAAGAATTTATTTCATTCCAGTAAATCATACACTTTGTAACCAACACATTAACTTACATTCTTATTGTGCCAAACACTCTAATTTACACTGTTCCTATTTAACTCTTTAATAGCAATTCTATAAGTTCATAAACTGTCTCCTGTTTAGATAAGATACCATAAGGAGAACAAAATCTGTCTGCATGTTTCCACAACTATCAATTTAATATTTACAAACGGACTGATAATAGTTCCCCTTTCCAATCTGAGGAATTTTATTGCTGCACAATATCTTTGTCTTTAATCTTTGACACAATTCTTCAATTAAGGTCGAACTGCCTGTGAGCTGAGAGGAGAGGGGAGTATTCTATTACAGTCCTGATTTGTGCTTTGCACTTGGTGGACAGACTTTTAGAAGTCAGGAGGTGAGTTAGTCACCACAGAAGTTTAGTCTCTGATTGGCTCTAGTAGACATGTATTTATGTGTCACATTATGGTGTGATATGAATATTATTGTATTACCAAACCATCTGACTGTGATATCATTCACAGCAATGTACAGTTCCTCTTATATAAGCCATTTGGATTTGGGGAAGAAAGACCAAACATCTCATGGTCTTTAATGTGCATGACAGAAATGCAGATGAAATTATTCAGATTAAGACAATTTTGAGGTAATATACATACTTTACTGTTTTATTTTCATAGAGGTCTCCAACTGGGCTTTAGTTCAGATTCTAAACTCTGGACCAAGTGAGATTGAACCACAAGATGGACTCTCTTGAATTGTGATGTGGGTTGCAATCAAATATGAATGATTTGTTGGCACATACAAAGATAGTTTCTATGACAATTGGAGCATTTCTTGTTCTGTAGAATAATATCACCAATATGATGATTAGTTAATGAAAGATGATTGAAACTGCAGACTCTGTTAATACTAACAAGTTAACTAAAGTTAGAATGGAAAGAGGTGACATCAGATACAAAAAAGGGGGAACAAGAATGTGTGAGAGAGCTGCTTGACTGCTTTTGTCAATATACTCTCCGCAAGAAGAAAGTCTATATCTCTTGGTTTCTGTTTAAAAATTCTGGCTGGATCCAATAACTACTCAGGAGAGAATGTCAAATATACAAAGTGTTATTCTCCATATTGTCAACCCTTGGTATCTTCTTGCCTGAGGTCCTCACTCATCCTGGAGAGAACTGGAATCAATGAAAATTAACTTAAATTGACTGGAACTCTTATTCCGAGCTGTCTCTTCCAAAGCCATGTGTTGTCCATTGGCCTGCTTGACACAACCAACCATTTCCTAGAGTACACAGAGTGTGGTACATTAGGATGCGACAGGACCTGCTACAATAATTAAAACTTATAAAGAGAATGACTTGTGCAGTACCTTTCACAACCTCAGGATGCCTGAAAGCACTTTACAACCAATGGAGTACTTCTGAAATGTTGCACTGTTATAATGTAGGAAATGTGACAGTTATTTGTACACAACTAAATCCTGCAATCAACAATGAAATAAATGACTCTATCACTTTTTTAGTTTTAGTTGAAGGTGCACATGGTACTGGACAAATACCGCTTCTCTTCAATTAGTAGTATTGTGGGAACTTAAAGCTACAACTGAGGGAACAGGTGGATCATCAGTTTGGCATCTCATCCAGAAGATGTCACATTAGATAGTTCAGGACTGACTTGGTATGCACTGAATTTGGGAAAGAGTTCCAGAAACACACAATCCTCTGAGAGAAATAAAATTCCTCATCTCCATCTCACATGGAAGACTGCTTATTTTTAAACTGTGTTAAACTCCTTAGTTCTATTGTCTCCCATAAGGGTAACATTCCTTCGTGCCTACTCTGACAGGTCCCCTAGGATCTTGTAGGTCTCAGCAAGATCACCTTTTCCTTCAAAGCTCCAGTGGAAACAAGCTCTGTCTGTCCAATCATTATGTTCTCATCCAGCGCTTTCCTCCCACAATCCAAAGATATGCAGGTTAGGTGAATTGGCCGTGCTAAATTGCCCATCAGGGATGTGTAGGTTAGGTGCATTAGTCGGGGTAAATGTAGAGTAATAGGGTACGTGAATGGGTCGAGGTGAGTTACTCTTTAGAGTGTCGGTGTGGACTTGTTGGGCTGAAGGGCCTGTTTCTATACTGTAGTGATTCTATAATTCTATGATTCTGTATCAGTTGAGAGAATTTTTTTCTAATATATTTATATAGTTTCTTAAAAAAAGACAAAACCCGTTTACAGAAATGCAGATATCTCACCAATGCCCTGCATAACTGTAGCAAAACATCCCTACTTTAATATTCAATCTCCCTTTTAATAAATGACAAGATTCCATTTGCCCTTCTAATCACTTGTTGCACTTTCATATGAACATTTTGTGATTCATTCAATAGGATGCCTAGTCCCTTTGGACCACAATGCTCTGCAATCTCACTGTTTAAGAAATATGTCCCCCTTCCTATTCTTTTTTGACAAAGTGGACAGTTACATTTTCTTACATTACATTCCAACAACCAAATTTTTGCTCACTTACTTAACCTAACTGGAGCCCTTTGCAGACACTTTATGGCCTCTTCATAATTCAGGTTCCTATCTATCTTTGTGCGATCAGCAAATTTAATAACCATATCCTTTGTCCTTCATTTGAGTTATTTACATAAATTGTAAATAATTGTAGCTTGTGAAACTTGTACAGACATTGATCCCAGTGGCACTTATGCAAAACTGAAAATGATTTATTTATGACTATTCTCTACTTCTTGTTGTTTAACTATTGTCCAAGGAATAGCCATTGACCTGTGAAATGCTTTGCAGATGTTCACAGACTAGCAATGCATTGTTAGAAATGGATTTTACCAGCACGTTGGGGCTGAGCTAATAGTAGAGGGTGGTTATAAATGGCAAGATAAGGTTTGCCCAACACCTTCCCATTGCTGCGGCAATCAAGATTGAGGTGGGCCTTCTTGATGAGAGACTAATTGCACTACTTACATCGCCAGAGTAAGGCTGGTTCCTGTTGCTGCTGATATTTTACCAGCAGTGGGTGGGTCCTGTTCCTGTTGGGAAACTACCTGGTGAATCCTGGCCTTCTCCATGTGGACTAGGAAGAGAGAAATCCTCTCATTATCGGTCTCTAAAGCCTAACTCTGTTTGACTGGCTCAATGGCACTAGCTCCAGTTCACCTTGTTCTGAGGGTGATAGGTGCACTGTGCCCATCCAGGAGGTGTCATCCTATCAGTCACTACTGAACCCATTGGAAATACAGCGACAAAAGTGCTGCTGCCCCTCTGAGGTGGAGATGGGGGGATCCTGTCTTTTAAAGGAATGGAAACACTGATAACTGTTAACCGACAACTAAATGGGCATAAACACGCAGGAGTGGGTGCTCCAAACCACTGACCAACAGTCCAACTCTCCAGTCCATTGACTAGGCTCCCACAGCCTTGACAAAACCCACCCCAATCAGTGATAACCCACCTCCTCTAATAAATACTTGGCAATTTTACACAGGAGCTCAGAGAGCTGCATGTACAAAATCAATGGTAGTCTTTATCTGCGAAAATACAAATATTCTAGATGTTTGGCAACATATCTTTTCAAATGTTCATTCACCTTGTAATTTTCCTAATGCATTTGTTTACCTGGAAAGAAATCAGAAGCATGTGCACTCATTAATTAATTTAATGGTGCTTTTTAATCTTTTTAGATACTATTTGTTATTCGTTTTGACATTCCTACTATATGCTGCCTAAGGTTCATTGGGATATAAAAGTCACATTGTTTTCTTAAATCTCCCAGTAAGACACACCATGGCATTCTTCTGGTTTCTCTCCTGCTTTGCTTTCATAGGAGCCAGTTATGGTAATCCTGTTTTAAACCAATTTCTCGAAATGGTCATTGGCATTAAAGGTATTGGTTTGGATACTGTCGATAATGCAAATTGTAATAACTGCTTCTTTCTACCTGGACTTTAGGCTGTGGCACTCCTGCCATCTCCCCTGTTGTCACAGGCTACGCTCGAATTGTCAATGGTGAAGAAGCTGTTCCAGGATCTTGGCCTTGGCAGGTGTCCTTACAGGCGAGTTAAAGCTGTTAAAAGATACATAACAGAAATGATTTATTATTGTTCTATTGAAATTCAAGCAATTATCACCATTTTAACTTGCATGTATTCAACATGTCCTCTATACTTTGAGTGAAGTTTGTCAAAGAATAAAGAAAGTAGACTAGGAATTGGAAGGAGTAATATTAAAGGACCACTCACCTTTTTTTTCACATGAGAGAGATATAGATGAAGGGCCACATGACATTCTGGTTCATCCAGATAAAAGGGGCTGCTGCACATTCAATTGTTCAATTGATTTTATAAAATAATTACAGGATTTTTCATTTCCATTGTTCAAGTAAAAGACCATTCCTCTGCATAGAATATAGAACATTAAAGCACAGTGCAGGCCTTCGGCCCTCAATGTTGCACTGATCTGTGGAACCAATCTGAAGCCCATCTAGCCTACACTATTCCTTTTTCATCCATATCTATCCAATGACCATTTAAATGCCCTTAAAGTTGGTAAATATACTACTCTGTAGTCACATTTCTGCCATCATATAAATAGATAATCAAGTGTTCAACTAATTTCCTGCCACACCTTTATCTTCACAGTTTATCTCTGTCCTTCATTCATGAGGGGTCCTAGCCTACTTTTAAATACAAAAAAAAGTTCATATGTCTCTAAAAGCCATTATCATTTCTTTTTATATTATTTCATACTGTTTTTCACCTTTCCTGTTAGTTTTTTTGGATTAACTCCCCATCACCTTTTCTGTATTCCTTTTAATTTTCTTTAGTCCATCCTAATGTTAAATGATTTCCTTGTAAAGTTTCAAAGATGCTTTTTCTTTCTCTGTATATCCTTGGAGCTTTCCCCTGCAATATATTCCTTTTCTGTCAGACATGTTCAAATTTCCCATTGCTGAGCTGTTGACGTACTTGCTAGCATCCTTATTTAGTCAATTAGAACCAAGTCCCTTCTTACAGAGAAACAGTTTGCAATATAGACCTTCATCATGCACTTTCTAGTAAAACTGGGCCCAGTCCTTATTGTTAAGTAAATTAACAGTCTTCTATACACCCTTGAGAGGCTGAAATGCCATTTTATCTCACCTGATGATGTTATAACTTTTCATTCATCCTGTATTGGAATATGGAACAGATATGTAATCAAGTGGAATCACAAACAGAGCAATGAAAAGTTATTGAGAGTGTCCAGAAAAGGATTTGCAAAGTCATTCTTTTCCCTAATTAATGTAGTTCCTCAAATGCCTTACTCCACTGAGGTTTGAATACATTTAAAAGGCAATCAACTCTGCTTTACTTTCATGAGATTGCTGCTCATCTCCAAATTTGGTTACTTGTTACTTACAAACAAATCTCACAGTAGCTACAGAACCCAAAACAATTAACTGAATTAAAACATAAAAAGATGAGATTTAAGAATTCTCATGTGCCACATCTCATCGACACGATGCGCAATCTCCGAAGATTGCGAGACTTTGAATCTTGATCATGTACTGTAATCTGAAGATCAACACATTACTCTGTTCTCTATACCAAAACAGAAATTGCTGGAAAAGCTCAGCAGGTCTGGCAGTACCTGTGGAGAGAAATCAGAGTTAATGTTTCGGGTCCTTCCTCTATTTTGTCTGTTGGTTGGAATGATTGATTATAAAGCTTGCCTCAATTTGGCCTTCTGGATGAGACAATTTTGATTTTTAAATAAGCCTTTGAATTGAAATTTAGAATGAGAAGGTAGATGATAGCATGGTGTTACTATATGTCTTATTTCTTCACATTACAGACCGACTCTGGCTGGCATTTCTGTGGTGGCTCTTTGATCAATGAAAACTGGGTTGTCACTGCTGCACATTGTGGTGTAAGGTAAGTCACACTGAGAGCTGTCAAAAAAAAAGAGTTGGAAGTGTTAACATTTTTGATCAGAAAAGCCGATTGCAAATCGTAAACTGTGGATCAGGGGAAACTTTGATCTGAACAATACCAAGGTCCTTTCCACAAGAGAGTTAGGGAAGTCAAAGGATTACTGGCAAGTGACCAGGACAAGAAAGTAGTTTTCAATTTGAAATGCTGATGCTATGAAGCCGAGAGTTGCTGACATTTTGCAGTGAATGTACTCACTGTAACCTTCTCTTTTGTCTGGAACAGTACAGCAGATTTTGTTATTGTTGGTGCCCATGACAAAAGCTTAACAACAGAAATGAGCCAAAAATCCATGTCCATTGCTAAGGTACGTATGAATCCTTCTGTAAGCCAAGGATTGTATTTAAATCAGCTCACATTTGACTGAAATCACTGTTAAAATCCAAATCAATTTTGGGGGTTGGGTATTGCTGCCTCAGAGGATAACCACACTTGGAGGGGTCTCCAGAGTAGAAGTGATCCATTCCAGTGTTGATGTTCCTCACATATTTGGCCATTAAATGTCATAATTCTGACAATTGCATCATTATCCACATTGAAACTCATTGGAAGCAAAAGTTACTCTTTACTGCTCACTGATGTAAGAAAGAAACAATAGCAGACACTTAATTGTTATATTTATTGTTATAATTATTGTAATAATTCCACATGCCCCTAAACTTTGGACACTTGTTTCAATCAACCTCTCCAATATTCCAGGACTCTAAGTCTGTGACCAGCAGTATTGATGATCTGATGAACTGTTAACAAACTTATTGTCATTATTGTGATTGAGAAGACAAACTCTAGCATACATACATACATGCCTGAAAGAGAATTGACAGGTCAAAGAAGTTGAAACTCTAAGTAGTTAAAATTGGTTTCAGTAGATATAATTTACCAAGAATATAATGAATTATATTAATGACCTGAATATTCTATTAAGAAATAAATTTATTTTTACGTAATATGAAATTTAAGATATATTTCAGATTATGTGAGACATCAGGAGGATCAGTCTATTACTTTTAATTTTGCACATCTATTTAGAGTCATATAGTCATAGAGAGGGAAATCAGGAGGGCAAAAATGGGACATGAGATGGCTACGGCAAATAGGGTTGAGGAGAATCCAAAGGGCTTTTACAAATTTATTAAGGATAAAAGGGTAACTAGGGAGAGAATAGGGCACCTCAAAGATCAGCAAGGTGGCCGTTGTGTGGAGCTGCAGGAGATGGGGGAGATATTAAACGAGTATTTTGCATCAGTGTTTACTGTGGAAGAGGACATGGAAGATATAGAATGTAGGGAAATAGATGGTGACATCTTGAAAAATGTCCATATTACAGAGGAGAAATAACTGGATGTCTTGAAATGCATAAAAGTGGATAAATCCCCAGGACCTGATCAGCTGTATCCTAGAACTCTGTGAGAAGTTAGGGAAGTGATTGCTGGGCTCCTTGCTGAGATATTTGTCTCATCGATAGTAACAGATGAGGTGCCGGAAGACTGGAGGTTGGCTAACATGGTACCACTATTTAAGAAAGATGGTAAGAACAAGTCAGGAAACTACAGACCAGTGAGTCTGATGTCGGTTTTTGCCTAATACCATCAAAATTGGCCTTTCTCCAATTTTGAACTTCAACTTTTCATCCAGTCTATCCTTTTCCATCACTACTTTAAAACTAAGAGAATTATGGTCGCTGGCCCCAAAGTGCTCCCCCACTGACACTTCAGTCACCTACACTGCCTTATTTCCCAAGAGTAGGTCAAGTTTTGCACTTTCTCTGGTCAGGACAACTACATCTGAACCAGAAAATGTTCTTGTACACACTTAACAAATTCCTCTCCATCTAAACCCTTAATGCAATGGCAGTCCCACTCTATGTTTGGAAAGTTAAAAACCCCCTACCATAACCACCCTATTATTCTTACAGATAATTAAAATATTCTTACAAATTTGTTTCTCAATTTCCTGCTGACTATTAGGGAGTCTATAATACAATCCAAATAAGGTGATCATTCCTTTCTTATTTCTCCGTTCCACTTAAATAATTTTATCAAAAACACCACTCCCCCTCCTCTCTTGCCTCCCTTTCTTTCCTTCTTGTAGCATTTGTATCCTGGAACATTAAGCTGCCAGTCCTGTCCATTCCTGAACCATGTTTCTGTAATTGCTATGATATCCCAGTCCCATGTTCCTAACCAGGCCCTGAGTTCATCTGCCTTCCCTGTTAGGCCTCTGGCATTGAAATAAATGCAGGTTAATTTATCAGTCCTACCTTGTTCTCTGTTTTGTCCCTGCCTGCCCTGACTGTTGATTCATTTCTTTTCTCAACTGTACCAGTCTCAGATTGATTTCTTTCCTCACTATCTCCCTGAGTGTCACCCCTCCCCACCCAACCACCTTGTTGTTTAAATCCTCCCAAGAAGCTCTAGCAAATCTTCCTGCCACTGTATTAGACCCCTTCCAATTCAGGTGCAATCCATCCTTCTTGTTCAGGTCACTTCTACCCCTGAAGAGATTGCAATGATCCAAAAATATGAATCCTTCTCCCATACACCAGCTCCCCAGCCTCATCCTCTATCCTCCTATTCCTACTCTCACTAGCTCATAGCAGTGGGAGTAATCCAGATATTACTACTCTTGAGGACCTACTTTTTAAATTTCTGCCTAACTTTCTATATTCTCCCTTCAGAATCTCATTCTGTTCCCTTCCTATGTCGTTGGTTCCAATGTACAATAGCTTCCTGCTGGTCTCTCTCCCTTTTAAGAACATTCTGCACCCTCTCTGAGACATCCTTGATCCTGACACAGGAAGGCACACACCATTCTGAGTTTTCGCTGCTGGTTGCAGAAATGTCTGTACCCCTGACTAGAGAGCCCCCGAACACAATCGATTGCTTGGAACCCGACATACATCTCATTACATTAGAGCCAGTCTCAGTACCAGACATTTGGTTGTCTGTGCTACATTTCCCTGAGAATCCATCACCCCCTACATTTCCCAAAACAGCATACTTGTTTGAAATGTGGATAGTTACAGAAAACTCATGCACTACCTTCCTACCTCTCTTACCTTTCCTGAAGGTAATCCATCTACGTAACTGTATCTGCGGCTCTTCTCCCTTCCTATAACTGCCATCCACCACACCCTCTAGCTCTTGTAAATTCCTCATTGGCTCGAACTGTTGCTCCAACCAATCCATTCCATCTGATAGGATTCAGACCCAATGGTTCCTTTCTGTTAACTTGCTGCCCACTCGCTTTTGTCAGTGTTTGTATTTTAACTAGCATTATCAATGAGCATTGCATCTTCCATAGGAATGTGTACATGAGCTTTTGTTAGGGAAACAACTTCTCCTCTGAAATCTGCAGCTGAATTAATTGCATACCTGTACAGTCATACAAGAGTAATGAGGCCAGCAACTAATCCTGCTCCTTCCCTCGCAGGTCGTTACTCATCCCAAGTGGAACTCTTTTACCATTAACTATGACGTTGCCGTGGTGAAGCTTGCATCCCCTGCTCAGTTCAATCGACAGGTATCCCCAGTCTGTCTCGCCGCTGCAGCAGATAACTTCCCAGCTGGCATGAAGTGTGTCACAACTGGATGGGGAAGGACCCAGGCATACCGTACGTCACATCCAAAGTTTAGCAAGTAATCTCACACAATACAGTTGAGTCTTCCTCTGTTATCGTTATCGGCTTTGTACCTTCACTCTGATTCCTTTCAAATGGCTTAAATAAGACAGTGATTGATAGGCTGTCTGACAGTCTGACAGATTTGTCTGGAATCATTGCTGGAGCAGCTGATAGGATGGTCATTCCTAAACAATGGAAAGATTCATGGGCTCTCACAATTCAGACTCATGTGAATGGACAGCCCACACTCACCAGACACAAGTGGCCTCCACTTGCTGGAGTAGGATTTGAACCTTGGACCTTCTAACTCACTAGTGTGATTTATTAACCAGAAAGCTAATGATTACAATATTGAACTGCTCATATTGAATTTTCCAAACATAATTTGCAGAAATAAACAAGATATTGACAGGTGAGGGCTTACTTCCAGCTGGTTGTTGGAGAGGTTGTTCAGGTTTCTCCTATCCTGTCCTGTTTTTTTCTCATTCTCATGGGATGTGGGTGTCACTGGCAAGGCCAGTTTTGGTTGTCCTCCCCTAATTGGCATTCAAATGAATGGCTTACCAAGCCACGTCAGAGGACAGTTAGAGTCAAGCCCATTTCTGAAGGCAAGGATAACAGATCTTGAGAAGGTGACCAAACAGGTGGATGAGGGTAAAGTGATTGATGTGGTGTATAAGGATTTCAGTGAGGCATTTGATAAGGTTCCCCACGATAGGCTATTGCACAAAATATGGAGGCGTGGGATTGAGGGTGATTAAGCAGTTTATATCAGAAATTGGCTGGCTGAAAGAAGACAAAGGATGGTGGTTAATGGGAAATATTCATCCTGGAGTTTAGTTACTAGTGGTGTAGTGCAAGGATCTGTTTTGGGGCCAGTGCTCTTTGTCATTTTTATAAATGACCTGGATGAGGGCATGGAAGGATGGGTTAATAAATTTGCAGGTAACACTAAGGTCGGTAGAGTTGTGGATAGTGCCAAAGGATGTTGCAGGTTATCAGAGGGACATAGATAAGCTGCAGAGGTGGGCTGAGAGGTGGCAAATGGAGTTTAATGTGGAAAAGTGTGAGGTGATTCACTCTGGAAGGAGCAACAGGAATAAAGAGTACTGAGCTAATGGTAAGATTCTTGGTAGATGAGCAGAAAGACCTTGTTGTCCATGTATATTGATCCCTGAAAGTTGCTACCCAGGTTGATAATGTTGTTAAGAAGGCATATGCTTTTATTAGTAGAGGGATTGAGTTTTGGAAACATGAGGTCATGCTGCAGCTGAATACAACTCTGGTGCCGCCACACTTGGAGTATTGCATACAGTTCTGGTCACGGCATTATAGGATGTGGAATCTTTGGAAAGGGTGAGGAGCAGATTTACTAGGATATTTCCTGATATGGAAGGAAGATCTTATGAGGAAAGGCTGAGGGACTCGAGGCTGTTTTCATTAGCGAGAAGGAAGTTGAGAGGTGACTTAATTGAGACATACAAGATAATCAGAGGATTAGATAGGGTGGACAGTGAGAGCCTTTTTCCTTGGATGATGATGGCTAGCACAAGGGGACATAGCTTTAAATTGAGGGGTGAAAGGTATAGGACAGATGTCAGAGGTAGTGTCTTTACACAGAGAGTAGTAGAGGCATGGAATGCCCTGCCTACAACAGTAGTAGACTCGCCAACTTTAGGGTCTTTTAAAGGGTCATTGGATAGACATATGGACAAACATGGAATAGTGTAGGTTAGATGGGCTTCAGATTGGTTTCACAGGTTGGCCCAACATTAAGGGCCAAAGAGCCTGTACTGTACTGTAATGTAAAACAAAAGAGTTTCCAGAAGAAGGTTAATTAACTAAATAGATTTTTATAACAATCAATGGTAGCTTCATAGTCAAAATTAGTGAAATTTAATTCCACTAGCTACTGTGGTGGGAATTAAACTCATATTCCAAGTGGCAGGAAGATCGACATTTCAAGCAAAAGTCCTTCTTCAGGAATTCCTGAAGGGCTTTTGCCTGAATCATCGATTTTCCTGATCCTCGGATGCTGCCTGGCCTGCTGTGCTTTTCCAGCACCACTCTAATCTTGACTCTGATCTCCAGCATCTGCAGTCCTCATTTTCGCCTCATATTCTCAGTGCACTAGTCTGGGCCAATATATTATTAGTTCGGGGTCACTACTACCATATCATTATCTCCCTCTAGAATTACAATAATATTGTGGTATCACAGGAAGTTGTTATTCAAATTGGTCTAATAGAGTCATAGAGATGTACAGCATGGAAACAGACCCTTCAGTCCAACTCATCCATGCCAACCAGATATCCCAATCTAATCTAGTCCCAATTGCCAGGACCTGGCCCATATCCCTCCAAACCCTTCCTATTCCTATACACATCCAGATGCATTTTAAATATTGCAGTTGTACTAGCTTCCATCACTTCCTCTGGCAGCTCATTCCATACATATAGCACTCCCTACCCCTTAGGTCTCCTTTATATCTTTCCCTTCTCACCCTAAAGTTATGCCCTCTAGTTCTGGACTCCCCCACCCCAGGGAAAAGACTTTGTCTATTTATCCTATCCATGCCCGTCATAATTTTATAAACCTCTCAGCCTCCAACACTCCAGGGAAAACAGTCCTAGCCTTTTCAACCTCTCCCTATAGCTCAAATCTTCCAACCCTGGCAATATCGCTATAAATCTTTTCTGAACCTTTTCAAGTTTCACAACATCTTTCTGATAGGAAGGAGAGCAGAATTGCCTGCAATATTCCAAAAGTGGCCTAACCAATGTCCTGTTCAGCCGCAACGTGATTTGTTATAATGAGTAAGTTATACTCAGGAAGCCAAATATGGAGATAAGCAAACCCTGTTGCTAGGAGAACCCAGAAACAAATTGCAAATCATTCTGTTCAGCCTCAATCATCTGAAAACAAATATGCTTATCACCCCAACTTTTATCAGTTCTGGAGAAGCCATGCTAACTCGAAATGTTGACGCTGCTCCTCTCTCCACAGATGCTGCCAAACCTGCTGAGTTTCTCCACCATTTTCTGTGCTTTGTACTTCTTACAACCATTGTAACCATTAAAGGATTAAAGCATAGGCAAATTATAATGAACGATTGAATCATATATCACCTTATTTACTTGCAGCTCCTGAGCGCCCAGATACACTACAGCAAGCAATGCTCCCTCTCCTTACCAATGCTCAGTGTGAGCAGTACTGGGGTAACCTGATCACAGACATCATGATTTGTGCTGGTGCCTCAGGTGCATCGTCTTGCATGGTATGAACCTACTCCAAGGTATTTTAAACTTGCTTCAATTATAAAACAAAACTAAAACTAAAAGCGGTAACTTCATCTCATTTACAGGGTGACTCTGGTGGGCCTCTTGTCTGTCAGAAGGATAATGGCTGGAATCTGGTTGGTATTGTTTCTTGGGGCAGTGGCTCCTGCTCCACCTCCACACCTGGGGTCTACGCCCGTGTAACTGAACTCAGAGGATGGATTGCTGAGACTATTGCCACTAACTGATTGTGTAACAGAAACATGTGGCGAAAGATAAAATAAATGGATTCATTCAAAACGCAAACTGACCTTGTCTATTTCTTAATGATTCTGAAGTGTGTGGGGAATGTCTAAATTATTAAGTTTTGCCTATTGGTGCTGCTGATAAGGAGGCCTTTAACCTATTGCAGTTGTCCTTTTAGTGATGAAGCATTGCAGTTGGTGTGTGAAGGTGCTTTCACAATTTGTTAGGGTAGGAGTACTGGGATTTTACTTTAGCAATGATACTGCAATGCAGTTCCAAGTCAGAATTGTGTGTAACTTGGAGAGGAACTTGTAGCTGCTGCTGCACCCATGCTGCATAGTATTTCTCGGTGATAGTGATCATGGGTTTGTGAGGTGCTAAGTCAATGAAGTTTGTTGTCTAATGCAGAACTGTGGAAAAGATGCAGTACAGGAAGAGTCCATTCAGCCTATCCTTTCTGTATTGATTGAATAAACTAGCCACTCATTCTAATCCTACTCTCCAGCACCTCGACTGTAATCTTGCAGGGTCCAGCACTTCAGGTATGGATTCAGGCTCTTTTTAAATGAGTTGAAAGTTTCCAAAGCAAATACCCGACTCTCACCCTCTGGGTGGAAAAGATTTTCTTCATGTCACCTCTAAGCTTTCCAGAAATCTCTTTTAAATCTATGACTTTTCCACTAGGAGAAACAAGTCATCCCTGTCCTCTGTGTCTTATCATTTTGTACACCTCAATTAAGTCACTCCTTAGACCCTCTGTTAGAAGGAAAAATAACCCTAGTGTATCCAATCTTTCTTCACTGCTGCAGTTTTCAAGACCTGACAACATTCTTGCAAATCTCTTCTGAACTCTCTCAAGAGCAATTCTGTCATAGAACATAGAAAAGTACAGCACAGAACAGCCCTTTAGGCCCACGATGTTGTGCTGAGGTTTAATCCTAATGTAAAATATAATAACTTAACCTACGCACCCCTCAACTCACTGCTATCCATGCGCATGTCCAGCAGTTGCTTAAATGTCCCTAATGACTCTGCTTCCACCCAGCATTCATTCCATGCATTCATTCCATGCATTCACACCTCTCTGCGTAAAGAACATACTTCTGACGTCTCCTCTATACCTTTCTCCGAATATCTTAAAACCACGACCCCTCGTACCAGTCAATTCTGCCCTGGGGAAAAGTCTCTGGCTATTGACTCTCTCTATTTCTCTCATTTGCCGAAAATGTGTTGCTGGAAAAGTGCAGCAGGTCAGGCAGCATCCAAGGAACAGGAAATTTGACATTTCGGGCATAAGCCCTTCACTCCAGCATCTGCAGACCTCACTTTCTCCTCCAGCATCTGCAAACCTCACTTTCTCCTCTCCAGCATCTGCAGACCTCACTTTCTCCTATTCCTCTCATTACCTTGTATACTTCAATCAGGTCTCCTCTCTTCCTCCTTCTCTCCAGAGAGAAAAGTCTGAGCTTATTCAGCCTTTCTGTATAAGGCAAGCCCTCCAGTCCAGGCAGCATCCTGGTAAACCTTCTTTGCACCTTTCCAAAGCCTCGGTATCTTTTTCCTATAGTATGCCCATTGTACACAGTTCAATGGCCTAACCAGTGTTTTACATTGTTCCAGCATTACATTTTTACTGTTGTATTCAAACACTCCAAGGTCTCCCACTTCCTACATCCCTCTAAATAGCCTCCATTTATTGTGTATTACCTTGTTCTGGGTGCCATCCCCAAGATATAACCTCAGACCTCTCTGGATTTTATTTCATTGCCACTTTTCAGCCTACTCAACCAACCCATTGATTTCATCCTGCAATCAACGGATGTTATTTCACTATAAGCTACATGGCCAATTTTTATGTCATGTGCAAAGTTCCCAATTATGCCAACAAAAACAGAAATTGCTGGAAAAACTCAGCAGAGTCTGGTAGCATCTGTGAAGAGAAATCAGAGTTAACATTTCCAGTCTAGTGACCCTTCCTCAGAACTGATGGTAGCTGGGAAAATGTCAGTTTTTATGCAGAAGATAAGGTGTAGGGAGGGGTTAAGGAGTAAACGGTTGGTGGGGCTAGAGCCCAAAGAATGAGAAGAACTGTTAGACAGACAAGGAGTACCCAGGAGGTGAATAGCTGTTAATGGAGACTGTTAGAAGCTAACAATGGGTTGTGTGTAATCGCAGACTATGTGATCACTAGGTCTGATATTGGGGGTGGGGGCTAGGATATAGGAGAGTGCAAGCCCTAAAGTTATTGAACTCGACATTGAGTCCAGAAGGCTGCAGTCTCCAAGTGGAAAGTGAGGTGTTGTTCTTCCAGCTTACACTGAGCTTCACTGGCACACTGCAGCAAGCCTGAGATAGAGATGTTGGCCAGGGAATAGGATGGTAGGCAACTGGACGCTTAGTGTCATTTTTGCAGACAGAATGTAAATGTTCTGTAAAGCGCTCACCCAGTCTACACTTCATTTCCCCAATGTCAAGGAGACCATATTGTGAGCAGCAAATGCAGTAGACTCAACTGTGTGCCATGCTGCTTCACCTGGAAGGTATGTTTGGGTCCTTGGTTACGGAGGAGGGAGAAGGGAGGAGGTTAATGGGCAGGTATTACACCTAAGGTGATTGCAGGAGAAGGTGCTGTGGGGCTGTGTGTGGGGAGGGTGGGGGGGGGGGCGGTGTTGGGGGTGAAGGAGGAATGGACCAGGGTGTCCCAGAGGGAATGGTCCCTTGGAAGGCAGACAAGATGGGGAGGGGAATATGAGTTTGGTGGTGGCATCTCATTGGACCGTGATGAGGGCCCTTTCAACAATGGTGCTGGGGAATTTTTGGTTCAGGAACAAGGTGAACATTTCGCAGGCTCCCTTGTCGAAGTTGGCATAATTGGAACATATGTGATGGAGACAGAGGGAGAATGGAATATAGTCTTTACAGGAAGCAGGCTGCAAAGATGCATAGTTCAGGTGACTGTGGGAGTCAATGGGTTTATCGTAGATAGTAGTGACCAGTTCTATCCCCAGAAACAGAAACACTCTCCTATATCCTAGCCCCCACCTTGGTTTGCTATTGCATAAAAGCCATTGTTAGCCACTAAGAGTCTCTATTCACCCTCCTACCCAGATCGTTATCCACTTCTTTGTCTGTCCAACTGTTCTTCTCTCTCTGTAAGCTCTATACCCACTTATCTTTTACCCCTTAACCACTCCCCATCACCCTATCTTCTACACAACAAAAAAAATACCTTTTCCGAGCTACCATCAGTTCTAAGGAGGGGTTACAGGACCAGAAATGTTCTTGAATGCAGTTCAAGAATTTGTACCCTCTGTGCCTTTCACACAGTTTCACACATCAGTTGATATCTGCATCATCGAAGTCACATACTATTACTGCCCTATTGAGTTTGCACTCAGAAATTTGTCAACATGTGCCCTTCCTCATTCTGCTCGACAGCTTTATTTTCAGGGTCATGGATCTGTCATCTTTATGATTCTTTAAATCAAGTTTCTCTTATAGCAATAATATCATGGTGCCATTGTGGCTATCTGTGCCCTCAGCTCAATGGCTTTATTTGCTCCTTTTTTTATCTTTTATATTGTGAAATAAGATATTTGCACGAAATGTAGCATTTCTCCCATTGGTTGCCTGTAAGACTGTAATTAGTGCATCAAATGCTGGTGTTCTGCTAAGTTTCTTTCTGGCTGGGCAGGCCTCCAAGGTCTGAACACATGATTAGATTAGATTAGATTGGATTAGATTAGATTAGATTCCCTACAGTATGGAACCAGGCCCTTCGACCCAACAAGTCCACACCGAGCATCCAAAGAGTAACCCACCCAGACACATTCCCCTACATTTATCCCTGACTAATGCATCTAACACTATGGGTAATTTAGCATGGCCAATTCACCTAACCTGCAGATCTTTGGATTATGGGAGGAAACCGGAGCACCCAGAGGAAACCCACGCACACACAGGGAGAACGTGCAAACTCCACACAGACCATCGCCCAAGGTTGGAATCAAACCCAGGTTCCTGGTGCTGTGAGGCAACCACTGAGCCACCGTGCTGATTGACAGAACCTTGTGCCTCTAGTAAAGAAATGAAAGCACCTGGAGAAAGGGATTTGAAGAACAGAAACCTTGGGAAGCAAAAGGAATTAGATTCATTTTGTCATGGAGATATATAGCACAGAAACAGATCCTTTGGTCCAACTTGTCCATGCTGATCAGATATCCTAACCTAATCTAGTCCCTTTTGCCATCATTTGGCCCATATCCCTTTAAACCCTTCCTATGCATATACCCATCCAGATGCCTTTTAAATGTTGTAATTATACCAGCATCCACCACTTCCTCGGGCATCTCATTCCATACATGCACCATGCTCTGCGTGAAAAAGTTACCCCTTAGGTCCCTTTAAATATTTCCCTTCTCACCTTAAACTTATGCCCTCTAGCTGTGGATTCCTTCAACCCAGTGCAAAGGCCTTGTCTGTTTATCCTAACCATGCCCCTCATGCTTTCATAAACCTCTATGAAGTCACCCCTGAGCCTCTGATGCTCCAGGGAAAACAGCCCCAGCTTATTCAGCCTCTCCCTCCACCCCTCCAACACTGGCAACATCCTTGTAAATATTTTCTGAACTCTTTCAGCACCACAGTACCAGGAACCTGGGTTTGATTCCAACCTTGGGCGACTGTCTATGTGGAGTTTGCACGTTCTCCCTGTGTCTGCATGGGTTTCCTCCGGGTGCTCTGGTTTCCTCCCATAATTCAAGTAACATCCTTTCTATAACAGGGAGACCAGAATTGCATACACTATTCCAATTGGGTTTAACCAATATCCTGTGCAGCTTCAAACTGTGCAGACTGGTGCTATTGAACTGTGTTTCCAATATGTTTCCCTCCACCCATAAGACCAATGTTTCTCTTATTCGTCTTGGTCTGTCTGTAGATATGAGTCTCCAATACACAGATTGTGATCAGATTGAGTCTCTGATAGTCAGTCTCACCATCCACTTGTCATAGAGTCATAGAGATGCACAGCATGGAAACAGACCATTCAATCCAACCTTTGTTTAGATCAGAGTGGTGCTGGAAAAGCACAGCAGGTCAGGCAGCATCCAAGGAGCAGGAAAATCGACATTTCGGGCAAAAGCCCTTCAACCTGTCCATGCCGACCAAATATCCCAACACAATCTAGTCCCACCTGCCAGCACCTGGCCCCGATCCCTTCAAACCCTTCCTATTCATATACCCATCCAAATGTCTTTTAAATGTTGTAATTGTACCAGCCTCCACCACTTCCTCTGGCAGCTCATTCCATACACATACCACCCTCTGTGTGAAAAAGTTTCCCCATGGGTCTCTTTTATATCTTTCCCCTCTCACCCTAAACCTATGCCCTCTAATTCTGGACTCCCCTACCCCAGGGAAAAGACTTTGTCTATTTATCCTATTCATGTCCCTCATACTTCTGTAAACCTCTATGAGGTAGGCTCCCCAGATTCCGACGCTCCAGGTAAAACAGCCCCAGCCTGTTCAGCCTCTCCCAACAGCTCAAATCCTCCACCTGGCGAAATCCTTGTAAATCTTTTCTGAACCCTTTCAAGTTTCACAACATCTTTCCGATAGGAAGGAGACCAGAATTGCACGCAACATTCCAACAGTGGCCCAACCAATGTCCTGTACAGCTGCAACATGACCTCCCAACTCCCAACTCAATACTCCTGACCAACAAACGAAAGCATACCAAATGCCTTCTTCACTATCCTAGCTACCTGCAACTTCACTTTCAAGAAGTTATGAACCTGTACTCCAAGGTCTCTTTGTTCAGCAACACTCTCTAGGACCTTACCATTAAGTGTATAAGTCCTGCTAAGATTTGCTTTCCCAAAATGCAGCACCTCACATTTATCTGAATTAAACTCCATCTGCCACTTCTTGGCCCATTGGCCCATCTGATCAAGATTCTGTTGTAATCTGAGGTAACCGTCTTCACTGTCCACTACACCTCCAAATTTGGTGTCATCTGCAAACTTACTAACTACATCACTTATGCTCACATCCAAACCATTTATATAAATGACAAAAAGTAGAGGACCTAGCACCAATCCTTATGGCATTCCACTGGTCACAGGCCTCCAGTCTGAAAAACAACTCTCCACCACCACCCTCTGTCTTCTACTTTTGAGCCAGTTCTGTATCCAAATGGCTAGTTCTCCCTGTGAGATCTAAATCTTACTAACCAGTCTCCCATGGGGAATCTCTTGCCTCACCCACATGGATTGTCATATTGCTACATTACCCGTGTTGCATGAAGCCTCGCAGCAAGGGAAAACTGCATCCCTTTAACAAGCTTTGCCAACTTGTTTCAGATTGGTAAAATCATTTCAGGGTAAAGTAGATTTTGTGGTAACAATGCAAACAAGTTAATCAGAAATAACGATGAATCACCTATCATCAATATCTTGATATTACCATTGATTAAAATCTTTACTGGACCTAGCCACATAAACAGTTTAGAGCCTTGGTATTTTATGGTGAATGAATGACCTCTTAACATCCCAGTAGCTAGCCATAATCTATAAGGCACAGGTCTGAAACATAATGAAAACTTTCTACTTGTCTTGATGAAAGCAGCTCCAACAACACTCAGGGGAAGCTGAACGTCACCCAGGACAAATCAATCGGTTTTATCACCACAGTAAACACTCATTCACTGCACCATCAGAATAACATGGTTGTTGAGTGTACCTTATGTCTAACCCCTCAGTAAGCATTTAGCCAGCACTTTCTAAATATGAAACTTCACTATCTAGACAAACAGGACTTGCAGGCACATAGCAACACCACATACTCTAAGATGCAAACTATCCTGATTGGAACTATATTGTTGTTATTATCTTATAGTGGGAGTACCTTAAGCACAGAGACTGCAGCGTTCACGTAGGTGGTTCATCAACTAATAGGGGCTTGACCAGAAATGTTAACACAATACAATGTATACTTGATGAAACTTCTCTACAAAATTATAAACTACTGTGGAGCCAATAGAACAACAGCTCAAGTAACCAGGCAAAAGCCACAGGAACCTGCAATGACAAAAATCTGAACCGTCTCCGAGTTGTAGTGAGAAAGAACATGATGTGCAAAAGTAAAAGAGATAGAATATAGAACATAGAACAGTACAGCACAGGACAGGCCTCCCCACCGGCCCTCAATGTTGTGCTGACCCCCGCACCATCCCCCCACCCCACCCCCACTTCCCTCTCCAATATCAGACAAATCAATATCATCTATGTGCCTATCCAAGAGTTGCTTAAATGTCCCTAATGTACTTTACTTTATTACCACTACTGGCAGTGCATTCCAAACACCCACCTCACTATGTGTAGAGCCAACCTCTGACCTCTCCTGCAAACCTTCCTCCAATCACCTTAAAATTGTGCCACCTTGTGATAGCCATTTCTGCCCTGGGAAAAAGTCTCTGACTATTCACTTTATCTGTGCCTCTTCTTATTCTGTACACCTCCACCAAGTCGCCTCTCATTCTCCTTTGCTCCACTAAGAAATGCCTTAGCTCCCTCAACCTTTCTTCATAAGACATGCCCCCCCCCCCCCCCAGTCTAGGCAGCATCCTGGTAAATCTCCTCTGCAACTTCTCTAAATCTTACACATCCTTCCTATAATGAGGCAACCAGAACTGAACACAAATTTCAAGTGTGGTCTAACCAGGGTTTTATAGAGCTACAACATAACACCCACCGCCCCCCAGCTCTTAAACTCAATTCCCATGTTAATGAAAGCCAACTCACCATATGCCTTTTTAACAACCCTATCAACTTGGATGGCAACTTTGAAGAATCTATGGACATGCACCCCAATAATATCCCTCTATTTCTCCACACTACCAAGCATCCTGCCTTTAGCCCTGTATCCTGCATTCAAATTCAACTTTCCAAACTGAATCATTTCACAGTTTAGATTAGAGTGGTGCTGGAAAAGCACAGCAGTTCAGGCAGCATCCGAGGAGCAGCAAAAGCGACGTTTCGGGTAAAAGCCCTTCATCAAGAATACCTTTCACTTCACACTTTTCCAGATTGAACTCCTTCTGCCACTTATCAGCTCAGCTCTGCATCTGTCAATTTCCCATTGCAACCTACAACAGACGTCCACACTATCCACCTCTCCATCACATTTGTGTTTTTGGCAAGCTTACTCAGCTACCTTCCCACTTCCTCGTCCAAGTCATTTATAAAAATCACAAAGAGCAAAGGTCCCTGCAGAACACCACTGGTCACCGAGGTACAGGCTGAATACTTTCCATCTACTACCACTCTCTGTCTTCTACAGCCCAGCCAATTCTATATCCAGACAGCCAAATATCCATGCATGCCCTGCCTCCTTACTTTCTGAATGATCCTACCATGGGGAACCTTATCAAATACCTTGCTAAAATCCATGTACACCACATCTACTGCTATACCGTCATTAATAGATGACTATTATTTACAGTACAAATTGAATAGTTTGCTCCAATTCCCCATTGCTCAGATCACTGAAGATCAGATTAATCTTCTGCTGAATTTCTAGAAGATCTCATTCAAAACCATTCCTGCAATAACAATGAAGCTGATACCCACAGATTGCTCACTTGCTGATCCTGACCAGGCTGTGAGTTAACAACTGAAAAGTGAGAGGAGCCATTCATCCACATTAAAGGCAGGAAGTCAGCATCATCTACATTTATGAGCGGTTGCAGAGCTGCGTAGACAAAAAGGGCTTGGGCAATACAATCACGGAGATTTAAAAGCATAAAAGTCATGTATCATTCTTACCATTTTATTGTTATAATTGTTATTATCCTTTACCAGTATGGATCTGTGTAACACTGACCTATGATTTATAAACTTGGGGATTTAAGCCTACAGACATTTTTATTTTGGAAATTTAGATGAAGGGAAGAGATTAAACTGCACCATTTAAAGACAAACATTTTGCCTTTCATAACAACAAAATGGTTAGCATTAACATTGTTTGTGGGATCTTGGTGGGTGCAACTAGTTTTGCCGAAATAACAAAAGTGATAAGGCTAATAATTCATTTACTACAAACATTTTTCAAAAGACTGAAGATATTTCTATCAACAATCTAGGTCATTCTCTTTCTTAATGCATTTTTCATAATCAATTCCCTTTTGGATGTTCTTTTGTCTTTCTTTCTGCATACAGTAAATTAACGAGTTTGTGGGAATCATTATTACTTTGCGTAACAACTTGAAATGTTACCGAATATTTTGAAATATGTGAGGTTATTAATCAATTACTTTCAAAATATTCCTGTAAAAAAAATCTATTATTTGAATTTCTTTCTTGGCCAGTATAATGGAAACTTTTTCAAGGTTCTGTGATTGTACATCTGTTTGGGTATCTATTATATCTCAGTTGTACCTTTGACTTTAAATCAATCATCAATATTTTATTCATTGAACAGCTGAAAGTACCCAAGGTTTTTGTAATTTAGAGATATTTTTGGTTATCTATTTATAAACCTTGCAATTAATTAGTTTACTTTGGAAGAAATTCAACTGCATGTAATTTGGTAAAAACTCAGACTTTTATCTGTCAACTATATAAAGTCATAACCGTAGCCTTCAAATACTAACTAGAACCATGGCATTCCTTTGGATTTTCTCTTGCCTGGCCATCCTTGGCACAGCTTATGGACGGAGTAAGTTAATATCTACACAGTATTTTCTATTTTTATTTTATATGCAATTGTGCTGGATAAATTGATTCTATTTGTACATTGACTTCCAACATAGGCTGTGGAGTCCCAGCCATCACTCCAGTCATCTCGGGCTATTCAAGAATTGTGAATGGTGAAAATGCTGTTCCAGGATCTTGGCCATGGCAGGTCTCCCTGCAGGTTAGTAGCTAAGGTTTTTAGTCTAAGTAATTTCTAGTCAGGTAACTGTTAAATTACGTACACAATTAAAAAAGCCATCATTTTATAAAAAGGTCAAACATTAATCGTCAGTTTTCACTGAGGGCCCCGTGTTCATTTCATTCAGCATTGAATTTCTGCCTATATTTTCCTCGGGGAATATACTAGATTAGATTACTTACAGTGTGGAAACAGGCCCTTTGGCCCAACAAGTCCACACTGACCCACCGAAGCAAAATGCAAACTCCACACAGAGAGTTGCCTGAGGCAGGAATTGAACCCGGGTCTCTGGTGCTGTGAGGCAGCAGTGCTAACCACTGTGCCACCGTGCCACATACTGTAGGGAAACAAATAATGTTTTATATAAAGTTGATAATACAAATGGTGCATCATCAATAGAAAAATGCCGCCAGGAACCAAAGGTCTTGTACATGATTTGATCAAAACAGGTATATACCTGTGAAAGCTAAACTCTGAACCAATGATAGAACACTTCTATTGTGCTGCTGACTCATATTTTGAGCATTGTTAAAATTGCAAAGATTAATGCTTGCAAGGCAGATAATCCTAACTATAATGGTTCAAATATTAGATTTTCTTTGAGTGATTAAAACTTTCTTTTCTATATTAGCAAACCAATGGCTTTCATTTCTGTGGTGGCTCCTTGATTAACGAAAACTGGGTTGTCACTGCTGCCCATTGCAGTGTGAGGTAAGGTTAGAATATCAACATCTCCAGAGACTACATTAAATATATAAAGCAACATGTACTGAATAATTTGACATTCTTTTGTAGCACAAGACACTTGGTCATTATTGGAGATTACAACAAATGCACAGGTGATGGAAAATCTCAGGCCATTTCAGTTGCTAAGGTAGGAATGCTCTGAACGTGACAATGAGTCTCACTCAAAATTGTAGGAGGTGAGGACTGCAGATGCTGGAGATCAGAGTCCAAGAGTGTGGTGCTGGAAAAGCACAGCCAGTCAGGCAGCATCCAAGGAGCAGGAGAATCGATGTTATGAGCATAAGCTATTCATCAGTAATGATGAAGAGCTTATGCTCATAACGTTGAATCTCCTGATTCTTGGATGCTGCCTGTCTAACTGTGCTTCTCCAGCACTACACTCTTTGACTCATTCAAGATTGTGTTGATTCAATTTAAAAGTAAGAAACTGAAATCAGTAACTGTTTTTAAAATAATCTAAAGCAGTAAAAGAATATTTTTGATATTGTTATTATTCTTTGTGACAGTTTTACACTGTCCTTCTTCGAATTCTGTCTCAATAGAATTTACTATACTTGCTGTACTTGGTTATTTTCCCAATCTCAAATATCTAATTATGTTTAAGAAAACCAGAAATCTAGGCTGTTTTAGTATGAGTTTGTATGTTCAGATAAGTTCAAACTAGACGTCAAGATAATTCTTTAAACAGTGGGTCTATTAACACAATGTACACAATGATGTGGAGGAGCTGGTGTTGGACTAAGGTTGTCAAAGTTAAAAATCACACAAAACCAGGTTATAGTCCAATAGGTTTATTTGGAAGCATTAGCTTTTGGAGGGCCGCTCCTTCATCAGGTGGTTGATGAACCACCGAAAGCTAGTGCTTCCAAATAAACCTGTTGGACTATAACCTGGTGTTGTGTGAATTTTAACAAAGTACACAATGGTCTTGCTCTGTCCGAGGCTCCCCTTATTACAGCCTTCAAACAGAGTCTCTCTCACATGGCTACTGGTCACTGATAGATCACAGCCCAATGGCTCATGTGCATAGTCCTTAAGACCTATCCCTACATGGGCCACAATGCAGGATACCACCATGGAAAGTCTGATGTTCATACTACATGGACATTGCTGAGGTAAGAGTTGTAATTCATGGTAAGATACCAGCTAGGAAGGTTTGTGGCCCGTGATGTAGTATATCACAGAGGAGGGACTCAACTCCTAACGTAGAACATCACCAGGATGTGCGACCAATGAGCAGCACACCAAGGTACAACTAACACTAATAATGCATTTTCAGGGATAGGGCCAGGATGAAGAAAATTGCCACATAAAAATCAAAGGACTTAATTCAGACCATCACTGATTGAAAGCAATAGCCAAGAACAGGAAAATCAAGAAGTGATTGGCAGGAACTAACCTTAGTCTTGTGTCTTACAGACCATCACTCACCCTGACTGGGATCCAAGTACCATTAACTATGACATCACTCTTGTGAAACTCGCAACACCTGTCACATTCAATCAGTTTGTGTCCCCTGTGTGTCTCGCTAGTGCAGCTGGCAATTTCGCTGCGGGCAAGCTGTGCGTCACTACAGGATGGGGGTTGACTAACTCAAATGGTATGGCATCTCCATTGCTTTGGACTGAGCAAAGTTATGTTGACCTCTGTAGCTGGGTCTGAGGGGATTAGAAACAGTTGGATATGGAAGGTTGGGTGTAATGCTTCCCACAGGAGACAGATCTGCCATGGCCCTTTAGAGGCTCCCAGTGGACTCTGCCTCAGTCAGAGTGTGGAAGGGACTGTCACACAGTTGCTGGCTGGTGCTGTCAGGATGACAGTAAGGCTCATTAATGAGCTGGCTAGCTGACTTTGCCTGAGCCTATCACAGTTCAGTGCTGGCTTAGGGTTTAAAAGGGGCATGATATACCTTTCCCTCACCTTTGGAAGATCACTCAGCAAACCCTAAAGGTTTTCAAACATCCTCCTAGCGGTGTGGCTCACTATAGGTCACTCCATGCCTGGTTGAGTGACTCAACAGTCACACAGGATAACTATTGATATTCAATTCCCTTGCCTTAATCTCAAATCTTCTGTTCTCCTGCCCCCCCCCCCCCCAACCCTGCGCTCTCAAAAGCCCCAATTATCCTTTACTAACCTTTGGTCCAAGACTCCCTGAGCTTCTGTTGGTTGCACTGCTGCTCGTTACCACTGCTCCCACCTGCTAGCGGTGTGAGGTCTCTGATGGGCTGACAGCTCTCAGCAAACAAGACCTCCACTGCTGTGGACCTTGATTCTGGGTAAGGCCTGAAGGTGTCCACTTAAGTGCCTGTCTAACATGCACCTCTAAACAAAAGTGGGTCTCCAATGATTCTCCACCACCGCCTTGTGAAACTGACAGAATCAAGACTGAAGTCTTTGTTTTTTTTGTATCTATTAGTTAAAAAGCTCCACATGGTAAAGCATAAAAAATTATTACAGAAAAATAATCTTATGAAGAAAGGTTAAGTAGGTGGGAGTTTCAAAGAATGAGAGGTTATTGATACATAAAGGATTCTGAAGGGATTTGACTGGATGGATGTTGAGAGAATGTGTGATGGGGTGAATAGTCTAGACTAGGGGGCACTATTGTAAAATAATGAATCTCTCAAACAAGATGGGGAAGAGAAGGAATACCTTCTGTGAAGGATTATTGAATTTTGAAATTCTCCACCTTAGAGAGCAGTGAAAGCTAAGCCAGTGAACATGGTCAAGCATTGTTTAATTATCTAGGAAAGTGAGAAGATGGGACTTGAACCTGGACCTTCAAGCTCAGTGGTAGGGACATTACTAATCCGCCACAAGAGCTGCAATGAACATAGTGAAAGCTGAATTAAACAGATTCTTCACCCAGAAGGGAGTCAGAAGTTAAAGGGGAAGGGGAGTGGGAGGCTGTCAAATAGAATTAAGGCCACAGTCAGATTAAGCATGATCTTATTGAGTGAGGAAGCAGGCATGAGAGACCAAATGGCCTATTCCTGCTCCATTTATTGTGTTCCTATGTTCTCCTAGAGATCTGACCAGTAACTAGTTACAGGTCACCATTGCTTCTTTGAAAATGTAACTTCACTGAGTTCAATTGTTGCCCTAACAAAGATTTATCTGATGAAGAAGCATTTAATCACGATCTTACAAAGATACATCAGATAGTAAAGGGGCTGGAAAAGGAACATACAATATACTAGTTTAAAACATACATGTGGGCGAAGGAAAAGGAGACAGTGACTTTACCTAGTTGACAATAGAAGATGGTTCTTCCTGCAGAGAATGATCAGCACTTGGATTGGAGCTGTAAGCAGTGTAGTATGGGAGAAAGTTCTAGAATTTCTGAAGGGCAATCTAGATGCAGCACAGGAGGAGTGCAGTGTTATTCCAAAGGGGAGCATTTAAGATCAGCTGAATAGCCTTCTCCATCACGGAGTAGCTTCCATCTCTTCAAAATAATGGAACATGATAAACACTCTACCCATTCCATTTATTGATAATTCGTGAAAAAACTCATCAAAGCATTTAAAAGCAGATTTGTCTGCCTGAAAATGAACCTAATTCTGTTTTTGCACAGAGATTACAGCAAAGGTTCCACATCTTATGAGAGCTAGTGCTGTGCAAACCCTGGAAGATCTAACAATGTTTTCCTCTCCCTCTCAGCCTTCTTCACACCGTGCGTTCTGCAGCAGACATCACTCCCCATCTTGAGCAACACTGAGTGCCAGAAATACTGGGGCAACATGATCTCTGATGTGATGATCTGTGCTGGTGCTGCTGGTGCTTCCTCCTGCATGGTATGTAACCAGCTACAACAGGAAAGGCAACACTTCACTTCATTCCGTGCTGCTTATTCATCCCTGATCTGTTTGTTTGCAGGGTGACTCAGGTGGACCGCTTGTCTGCCAGGAGGGAGGAGCCTGGAATCTAGTGGGTATCGTTTCCTGGGGAAGTGGCAATTGTTCCCCAAATAGTCCTGGAGTTTATGCCCGTGTATCTGAATTCCGCAACTGGGTCGATCAGACACTTGCTATGAATTAAACGAGTATCTATATCGCAGAATTCAATAAAAATTAATCAGCATCTCTGTATAATTTGTCTGACTTTTTTCTCATAGCGTGCTTCAATTGCAAGTGTGATTAAAATAATTTCTGAACAGATAACTTAAATATCTAACAGGGAAACAGATTTAAAATGGGAGTAGATACATAGCAATGTCACTTCACTGGTAGTATGAATAGGGAAGATAGTATGCTCCATCCACAATCAGAACCCCAAGTCTGAGTTCTCATTAACAATCAGTCACCACGGAACGAATTGAGTTGCAGAGAGGAACTTCCACACAGAGACAGGGGTAACAATCAGAGGCAGAATCAATTACAAAGGATAAAAGCAAACTATTCATTTACATGAGACATATCCACCATTCAATGAGATCATGTCAATCTGATTTTCCATCCCTGTATCTTTTTGGTTCCATATCCCTTAGTACCCTTGCACATCTGATGATCTTAGTTTTGGAAGTTGCATTTTGCCTATCCGCTCAGTGATTTGTAGGAGTGAGTTCCCAATTTCTATTCCCCTATTTGTGAAGAAGTTTTCCTGACCTCACCCCTTAATTGTTCTGGCTCTGATTTTAATGTGATGACACACTGGTTATGAGACACATTGGTTCTTCTGCCAGAGGAAATAGTTTCCTTCCATGTGCTGATAAAGTCCTTCAATCATCCTCAGCACCAGAATGAGAACACCCTTTAATCTTCTACATTTGAAGCAATACCAGCTTGTTCTTTCTGTAGTTCCTCCAATGGTCAGGACTCAGTTCAATCAGCCAGATACAAATTAAACAGGTCATCATACAACTGCAGCATAATTATAACGAAGAGGATTGATAAGGGCAGAGCCGTGGACATGATCAATATGGACTTGTGTATGGTGTTTGACAAGGTTCCTCATGGTAGACTGGTTAGCAAGTTAGATATCATGGAATACAGGGAGAACTAGCCATTTGGATACAGAACTGGCTCGAAGATAGAAGACAGAGGGTGGTGGTGGAGGGTTGCTTTCGAGCCTGGAGGCCTGTGACTAGTGGTGCACCACAAGGATCAGTGCTGGTCCACTGCTTTTCATCATTTATATAAATAACATGGATGTTAACATAGGAGGTATAGCTAATAAGTTTTTAACTGAATTGAATTTATTGGCATGTGTACTGAGGCACAGTGAAAAGCTTTGTCTTGCGAGCAATACAGGCATATTACATAGTTAAGTAGCGTAGATAAGTAAATAATAGGTAAACAGCAGCAAAAACAAAAACACAGATAAAGGTGAATGTTAAGAGTTTGTGAGTGCATTCAGTATTCTAACAACAATAGGGTAGAAACTGTTACGAAACCTGCTGGTGCATGTGTTCTGGCTTCTGTACCTTCTCCCTAGTGGTAGAAGTTGTAGAAAAACATTGCCAGGGTGGGCTGGATCTTTGAGAATGCTGGCGGCCTTTCCTTGACAGCGAGCCTGGTAGATGGATTCTATTGATGGGAGGTTGGCCTTTGTGATTGTCCAGGCTGAGTTCACCACTCCCTGTAACCATCTCCAATCTTAAAGGGTACAATTGCCATACCAGATAGTGATACATCCAGACAGAATTCTCTCGATGGCGCAGTACAAAAGTTGGCAAGTGTATTCACCGTCATGCCAAACTTCCTCAGTTGCCTGAGGAGGAAGAGACGTTGTTGTGCCTTTGTAATCAATGCGTTCACATGAAGAAAAGATTTACAAACCTACAGCAGGGTCTGAGCTGTAGGGAGAAGTTGAACAGGCTAGGGCTGTTTTCCCTGGAGCTTCGGAGGCTGAGGGGTGACCTTAAAAAGGTTCATAAAATCATAAGGGATATGGATATGATAAATAGACAAAGTCTTTTTCCTGGGATGGGGGAGTCCAGAAATAGAGGAAATAGGTTTAGGGTGAGAGGGGAAAGGTTTAAAAGGGACCTAAGGGGCTACTTTTTCATGCAGAGGATGGTGTCTGTATGAAATGAGCTGCCAAAGGAAGTGGTGGAGGCTAGTACAATTACAACATCACATAGGCGTCTGGATGGGTATTTGAATAGGAAAGGTTTAGAGGGATATGAGCCAAGTGCTGGCAAATGGGACTAGATTAGTTTGGGATATCTGGTTGGCATGGAGACCAGAATTGACCACAATATTCCAAAAGTAGCCTAATCAATGTCCTGTACTGCCACAACATGACCTCCCAACTCCTATATTCAATGCTCTGACCAATAAAGGAAAGCATACCAAACGCCATCATCACTATCCTATCTACCTGCGACACTGCTTTCAAGGAGCTGCACTACAATGTCTCTTTGTCCACCAACACGCCCTAGGACCTTGCCATTAAGTGTATAAGTCCTGCTAAGATTTGCTTTTTCAAAATGCAGCACCTTGCATCTAAATTAAACTCCATCTACCACTCCTCAGCCCCCCGACTGATCAGGATCCCATTGTAATCTGAGGTAACATTCTTTGCTTTCCATTTTGGTGTCATTTGTAAACTTACTAACTGCACCTCCTATGTTCACATCCAAATCATTTGTGTAAAGGATGAAATGTAGTGGATCCAGCACCAATCCTTGTGGCCCTCCACTGGTTACAGGCCTCCAGTCTGAAAAGCAACCCTCCATCACCACCACTTCCAGCACTTCTTCCTCTGTAATATGGACATTTTTCAAGCTGTCACCATCTATTTCCCTACATTCTATATCTTCCATGTCCTTCTCCACAGTAAATACTGATGCAAAATACTCGTTTAGTATCTTCCCCACCTCCTGTGGCTCCACACATAGGCCACTTTGCTGATCTTTGAGGGGCTGTATTCCATCCCTAGTTACCTTTTTGTCCTAAATGTATTTGTAAAAATCCTTTGGATTCTCCTTAACCCTATTTGCCAAAACTACCACATGTCCTCTTTTTGCCCTCCTGATTTCCCTCTTATATATACTGCCACTGCCTTTATACTCTTCTAAGGATTCACTCGATCTCTCCTCTCTATACCTGACATATGCTTCCTTCTTTATCTTAACCAAACCCTCAATTTCTCTAGTCATCCAGCATTCCCTATACCTACCAGCCTTTCCTTTCACCTAAACAGATCTCTGGATTCTCATTATCTCATTTCTGAAGGCTTCCTATTTTCCAGCTGTCCCTTTACCTGTGAACATCTGCCCCCAATCAACTTTTGAAAATTCTTGCCTAAATTAGCCTTCCCCCAATTTAGAACTTCAACTTTCAGATCTGGTCTATCCTTTTGTATCACTATTTTAAAATGAATAGAATTACGGTCGCTGGCCCCAAAGTGTTTCCCCACTGACACTTCAGTCACCTGCCCTGCCTTATTTCCCAAGAATAGGTCAAGTTTTGCACCTTCTCTAGTAGGTACATCCACATACTGAATCAGAAAATTGTCTTGTACACACTTAACAAATTCCTCTCCATCTAAACCATTAATACTATGTTTGGAAAGTTGAAATCCCCTACCATAACTACCCTCTTATTCTTACAGATAACTGAAATCTTCTTACAAATTTGTTTCTCAATTTCCTGCTGACTATTAGGGGTCTATACTACAATGCTAATAAGGTGATCATCCCTCTCTTATTTCTCAGTTCCATCCAAATAACTTTTAGTATTTCCGGGAATATCCTCCCTCAGTACAGCTGTAATGCTATCCCTTATCAAAAACACGACTCCCCCTCCTCTCTTGCCTCCCTACCTGTCCTTCCTGTAGCATTTGTATCCTGGAACATTAAGCTGTCAGTCCTGTCCATCCTTGAGCCACGTTTCTGTAATTGCTATGATATCCCAGTCCCATGTTCCTAACCATGCCCTGAGTTCATCTGCCTTCCCCATTAGTCCTCTTGCATTGAAATAAATGCAATTTAGTTATTAATCCTACCTTGTTCTCCACTTTGTCTCTGCCTGCCCTGACTATTTTCTTTTCTCAACCGTACCAGTCTCAGATTGATCTGTTTCTTCACTATCTCCCTGTGTCCCACCCCACCCCCAACCACTCCCCTCCGCCCCACCCACCTTACTGGTTTAAATATTCCTGAGCAGCTCTAACAAATTTCCCTGCCAGTATATTAGTCCCCTTCCAATTCAGGTGCAATCCATCCTTCTTGTACAGATCACTTCTACTCAAAAGCGATTCCACTGATCCAAAAATGCGAATCCTTCTCCCATTTACGAACTCCTCAGCCATGCATTCATCTGCTCTATCCTCCTATTCCTACTCTCACTAGCTCGTAGCACCAGGAGTAATCCAGATATTACTACTCTCGAGGACTTCCTTTTTAAATTCCTGCCTAACTTTCTATACTCTCCCTTCAGAATCCTATCCTTTTCCCTTCCTACGTCATTGGTTCTAATGAGTACAATGACCTGCTGTTGGTCCCTCTCCCCCTTGAGAACATTCTGCACCCTCTCTGAGACATCCTTGATCCTGGCATCAGGGAGCCAACACACCATTCTGATCTTTCACTGCCAGCCGCAGACACGTCTCTTCGTGCCTCTGACTAGGGAGTCTCTTATCACAATCGATCACTTGGAACCCGACATACTTCATTACACTACAGCCTGTCTTGATACCAGAAACTTGGATGTTTGTGCATCTGTGAGGGGTTCTCAACTTTTTACAATTCAGAACTATGACTTAGATGAGGCAATCAAAGGTACCCTGGCTAAAGTTGCAGATGACACAATGGTAGATTGGAAAATATATTATGCAGATGACATGTCAAGGATGCAGACCAATATAGATAGGTTAAATGAGTGTAAACTGTGGCAGATGCAGTATAATGTGGGAAAATGTGAAAGTGTTCACAGTGGCAGGAACCAAACTATTATTCAAACAGAGAATGACTGGAGTTACACCGTGCACAGGGATTGTTATACAGGTACAAGCCAGTAATTAAAAAAGCTATTGTAATGCTGTTCTTTATTGTGAGAGAAATTGAATACAAAAGTAAGAATGTTATGATTCAGCTAATTACAGCTTTAGTGAGACCATACCACAAATACTTTACATTGTCTTGTTTTCCTTATTTAAGGAAGAATGTAAACGCATTGGTTACACTTCAGAGGAGGTTAGTAATAACCCCTACAAGGCCCATGGCAAGCCATTAACTGATCGCCCCACCTGAATCCCTTACAAAGCAGACTCAGAGGGTCCTCTTGTGGCACAGTGGTAGTGTCCCTATCCTGCACTGGAAGGCCTGGTTTCAAATCGAACCTGTTCGAATTGTGCAAGAACATCTCTGAGCAGGTTGATTAGAAAAATAGGTTAAATTAGAAAGAGCAGACTCAGGCTAATTTCAGGCACAGAGGTAGAGTCCCTACCCCTGGGGAGACTTGGGTTCAAGTCCCGCCTGGTCCAGAAATGTGTCACAACATCTCCGAACAGATTGATTAGGAAAAAATAAGTTACATTTAAAAAAGAAAAAAGTGGATCAGGGCCCTCTTGTGGTGCATGGGTAGCGTAGCTACTTTGGGACCAAGAGACTCAGATTTCAGTCCCACCTCAAAAGGTGTGTAATATATCTCTGAACAGGTTGATTAGAAAAATAAGTGAATAAAAAAAGCACAGATTGATAACATCTCTGAACAGGTTGATTCGATAAATTGATTACATTTTTTAAAAAGCAGACTCAGGGGACTCTTGGGGTGTAGTGGTAGTGACACTAGCCCTGGACTAAGAGACCCGGGTTTAAGTTGAAATCACTCCAGAGGAGTGGAATAACATCTCCCAGTTGGATAAAGCAGACTCAGGGGTTGGTCCACAGAACTGTCTGTCCCAGGCTGGGATTAGCCTGTGTATGCCACAGGTTATTTTGTGTTCAACAATAAATGATGCTCCTTTCCAGACAGGCTTCCTAAATTATTACATAGTTTACTACCTGAAATGAGAGGACTGTCTTAGATTGGACAGATTGACCTCATTTCTTCTGGAGTTTGGAAGAGTGGGGGTAATTTTAGTAAAGTGTTTAAAATGCTGACTGGCCTTGACAAAGGTGGACTTGGAAAGGATGTCTCCTGTGGTGGACGAACCCAGAGTTAGGGGCTGTTTTAAAAATTAGGTCTCTCCTTCTAGGAGAGAGGGGCAATCTTTTTTTTCTTAGTGGTTTGAGTGACTTTGGATCTCTCTGCCTTTCTGGAAGCAGAATCATCGGATATGTTTGAGACAGGGGTGAGTAGATTCTTGTGAGACAATGATAATCTAAGGTAATCAGGAATAGATGAGCAGGTGGAATTCAAAACACAAATAGATCAGGTACAATTTTATTGAATAATGGAGCAGGCTTGATGGGTGAAATGGGCTATTTCTGCTCCCAATATGTATGTTTGTACGTCCTGGTTTTGCTAATACTTAAACCAAACATTTCCACAAAGATTGTCAGGTCAATGCGTCCTATAACACCCTTTACCTTTGTTGTACAGAATGCTGTCTCTAATCAAAATTCTCAGTCTTCTATCTCTGAACAACCTGTCAACGCGTAAGTTCAACAGTCTCAAGGACTTTCCAGTTACAGCAGGGAATGTAGGATTGTCCAACCTTCAGCTGCAAGGAACATATGTAACATATGTAACTTGCTGAGTCCACCATTAACATTTGGGCTTCTATGCTCCATCTGCAACCAAAAGTATTTTACTGAACACATCAGAATATGTACAAAAACTGTCAAATTTCTTTGGGGACATTCCTGTAAAATGTCATCAAGCTTCTCAGGAAATTCAGCTCAGAAGGAAGCATTCAATCAAATAGGAAACTTTCACATCATGTTAATTGTCAGTGACAAAGATTTACATTTAATGAAAATCATTAACAATAATTATTGACGATTTGATGTTCTATGTGTTCCTGTCAGGAATATAAAATAGGTCATGCTTTAACTCTTAGATTACACAAAATTACTTGTATCTATACATCATCCTCCACAACTTCACAATATTTCACAATGATTTGTGGCAAAGTACATATTTTTGAAATATAATTTGAAGTTTTACCACCTTAGACCCCACCAGAATAGTGAGATCATTTTCAAACTGAGAACATATATCTCTAATTTGTGTACTTTTTCCATAGTGAAGCAATTAGCAGCCTGTTTCAATATTCCCCAACACATGAGAGATGGGATGGGAGGATGACATATGTTTCCAAAGTGATAAATATGGACAAGCAACTTTTAACTTCCATCATCTGATTGTTATACTTAAGACTTCTCAAAGAACATTACTGAAATTGCATGATCGGCGATCGTCATATTGAATGGTGGAGTAATAGACAATAGACAATAGACAATAGACAATAGGTGCAGGAGTAGGCCATTCAGCCCTTCGAGCCTGCATCGCCATTCAATATAATCATGGCTGATCATTCCTAATCAGTATCCACTCCCTGCCTTATCTCCATAACCCTTGATTCCATTTTCTTTGAGAGCTCTATCCAACTCTTTCTTAAACGAATCCAGAGACTGGGCCTCCACTGCCCTCTGGGGCAAAGCATTCCAGAGTAGGTTCGAGGGCCAAATGGCCTACGCCTGCTCCTATTTTCTATGTTCCTAGATTTATCAAATAGGTTCTGGAAGTCTATAAAACCGATAGTAGAAAGAACCTTGACAATTTGCAACCTCACTGACCTCGTTCTTCCTGAGGGTTGGATCTGATTGGCTGCTGCCGATGGGCACTTGGCTGAGGGGAAATTTTCCAGGGAGCATGAGGGACTTGAAAGGATGAATACATCAAATAATTGTTATTGGGCTGACAAAATGTGCACCTTTATTTCATGGGGAAGGCCAGGCAAAGAGTTTTTGTCTCCCTTGGCCAACTGTGACTTTGGGACAGGTAGAAACTCTGCTCCAGTTGTTCTGGTTAGACACCAACGGTAGGAACAATATTCAGTTGATGGACAGACCTCAGGAGTATCCTGTAGATTATGAGGACAGGATCCACAGGCAAGCTTTGTGTCGAAGATTAGGGGAATATCTAATTGCGGTGATTAAGATGATTAAAAGATTTGACAGGGTGATGGAGAGAAACTATGTCCTCTGTTGGGGAATTGTGGCATTGCTTTATACTTTAATGGGATGTAGGTTTCATTGAGTAAGGCCAACATTTAGAGTCTTAGAGTTATTACAGCATGGAAGCAGACCCTTTGGTTCAACCAACCCACGCTGACCATGTCCCTAAACTAAACTAGTTTCATCTGCCTGCATTTGTCCATATCCCTCAAAGCCTTTTGTATTCATACACTTGCCTCAGTGTCTTTGTTGCCTCATCCCTAATTGCCAATTGAACGGAGTGTCTCCTTTGACCATTTCAGAGGGTAGTTGGGTCAACCATATTGCAGTTGGTCTGGAGTCCCATATAGGCCAGATCAGGTAAGGATAGCAGGTTTCCTTTCACAAAGGACATTATGACCCAGATGGGTGGAGGCAGCTATGAGAAAGAGTTTCATAGATATCAATACTGAAACTAGTTTTCAATTCCAGCATTAATTTATTAAATTGGAAATTTTGTCAGTTGTTGTGGTGGGATTTGAATGCATTTATCCAGGGCACCACCCCCTGCAAGTTCCCCTCCAAGCCATTCACCATCCCAACTTGGAAATATATCGCCTTCCCTTCAGTATCACTGGGTCAAAATCCTGGAATTCCCTCCCAACAGCATTGTGGGTCCCGACATCATATGGACTGCAGCGGTTCAAGGAGGCAGCTCACCACCTTCTCAAGGGGCAATTAAGGATGGGCAATAAATGCTGACAGAGACATAGAGTCATAGAGGCATACAGCGCAGAAACACACCCTTTGGTCCAACTCATCCATGCCGACAAGATATCCTAGATTAATCTATTCCCATTTGCCAATATTTGACCCATATCCCTCTTGACCCTTCCTATTCATGTACCCATCCAGATGCCTTTAAAATGCTGTAATTGTACCAGCCTCCACCACTTCCTCTGGTAGCTCATTCCATACACACACCACTCTCTTTGTGAAAAGGTTGTCCCTTAGGTTCCTTTTAAACCTTTCCCTCTCAGCGATGCCCACAAACAATGAATGAATAGCAAAAAAAGAAATACCTGGGTTTCTAGCCCAGTGACATTGCCACTACACCATTGTCTCTCTGAAAGGGATAGGATGAACAAAGGAATGGGTCGTAGTCATAATATTACAGTCAGGCCATTCTGGGGAGATTTCCAAAGGGGAGGCTACAGTTGAAGCTGAGTACAAGTTTCCTTTCATTGGAGACAGTTCAGAGAAGGCTCACTAGGATGATCCCTAATGGGATGGAGGGAAGGTCTTATGAGCAAAGGGTAAACAATTTGGGACTCTGGAGTTTAGAAGAATGAGAGGTGATCTCATTGAGACCTTTTGGATTCTCCAGGGGTTTGTCAGGGTCAATGCTGAGAGGATGCTCCCCCTCATGGGAAGGTCTTAGACCAGAGGGCACAATCTCAGAATAAAGGGGCACCGATTTCAGACTGAGATGAGGAGGAAGTTCTTCTCTCAGAGGGTTGTGAGTCTTTGGAACTCATTGTCACTGGGGGCAGAATCCATGTCTACATTTAAGGCTGAGAGAGATTCATGATCAGTTGGGGAATCAAGGGTTATGGGGAAAGTCGATGTGAGGAATGTAGGATCAGCCATGATCCTATTGAATGGGGGAGCAAGTTCAAGGGGCTGAGCAGCCTTCTCCTGCTCCTATCTCTTACGATCTTATCAAACTGCTGAGGCTTAGACTTAATAGAAAGTGCCTCCCCATTAAGACTGATTGATCTTTGTTGTGTCAATGTACTATGGTATGTAGAACCAAGGCAGCAAAAGGGATTTAAATGTCTAACTAGCCCTATTTTGTTCGAGTGATGGAACAGGGGTGACTGACCTCCTCCTGGCCCAATATCATGATTGTACAGGAAGGGTTTGTGGAGGGCCTTGAGAGGCTCCATCTATTGGTGGATCTGTGCAGCTGCATGCGTGACTGTACATGGCAAGGCTTGGAATGAAGGAGCGACACCTGCATTTCTATAGAGCCTTTCGAGGCTGCAGGATTTCACAAATCTCTGTACTGCCAAAGACATGCTTTTTCGCTAGATTTTCATGGACGTTTAGAAGAATGAAGAGGGATCTTAGAGAATCTTATAAATTTCTAGCAGATCTGGACAGAATGAAGGGCAGGAAGGGTGTTCCTGATGACTGGGGAGTCCAGAACCAGAGGGCCATAGTCTAAGGATACAGGGTAGGCCATTTAAGACTGAGATGAGGAGGAATGACTTCACCCAAAAAGTGGGGGAGCCTGTGGAATACTGCTGCTTCACAGCACCAGAGACCCAGGTTTGATTCCTGCCACAGGCGACTGGCTGTGTGGAGTTTGCACGTTCTCCCCGTGTCTGCATGGGTTTCACCCAGGGCTCTGGTTTTCACCCACAATCCAAAGATGTGTAGGTCAGGTGAATTGGCCATGCTAAATTGCCCATGGTGTTAGATGCATTAGTCGGAGCTAAAAATAGGGCAGGGGAATAGGTCTGGATGGGTTACTCTTTGGAGGGTCAATGTGGACTTGTTGGGCCAAAGGATCTGTTTCCATACTGAAGGGAATCTAATCTAACACAGGGCAGTGAAGAAAGCTTTTGGCACACTGGCCTTCATCAGTCTGAACATTGAGTATAGACGTTTGGAAGTCATGTTGCAATAGTATAGGACGTTGGTGAGCCCTGCACTTGGAGCATTGTGTTCAGTTTTAGTCACCTTGTTATAGGAAGGATGTTATTAAACTGGAAAGCAGAAGAAATTTACAAGGGTGTTGCAAGTCTCAATAGTCTGAGTGAAAGAAAGAGGTTGGACAAGGTAGAGATTTTTTTCTTAAGAGCATAGGAGACTGAGGGGGGATCTTATAGAAGTGTATAAGATCATGAGAGGCATGGATAGGGTGAATGCACTCAGTCTGTATCCCTGGGTTGAGGAATTGTGGACTAGAGGGCATCAGTTCAAGATTAGAGGGGAAAGAATATAACGGAATCTGAGAGGCAACATTTTTACACAGAGTGTGGTGTGCATATGGAATGAGCTGCCAGTGGAAGTCATTGAGGCAGGTGCATGAACATTTAAAAGGCATTTGGACAAATATATGGATAGGAAAGGTTTAGAAGGATAAGGGCCAAGTGCAGGGAAATGGAGTTAGCGTGGATCGACATTTTGGTCGGCATGGACCAGTTTGGGCTGAAGGGCCTGTCTCCTTGCTGTAGGACTCTGTGTCTGTAAGTGTGGTTCCAGCATAGTTAAGCACTGAACAAAGACAGTAATGGTTGAACTTCTATCTTTGTTTCTTTATTTTTTACTAAGAAGGACTGTAATGTTAAACTTTTAACTTTTTTTACATTATACTAAGAGCAACTGTAATATTTAACTTTGTTCCTTATTTCTTTTTACCTTGTTCTTAAGTTTTTGTACATAGATACTTGTATCTAAGATGGCACTATGTGTGGCGACAGTGAAAACTTTTCACTGTATTCCTGTACTTTTGTACTTGAGTACACGTGACAATAAAGTCTAAGTCTAATAATCTAAACCTAATTCATGTCTTTCACTTCCCTCAGATACATTAATGGTGCTGACTGAGGAGATGAGCCCAGTATGGCTACTGTGCATCCACCAACAGCATAGATACACACACCTCAGTGGGTCAGCAGCACAGAGAGAGATAGAGGGGCACATGGTGAGGGGTTCATATCACACGAGGCCAGGATCCAGAGCTGGAGGCATGGTCAGGGACGGAGAGGCCATGTCAAAGGGTGAAGAACATTCTCCTCAGCAATGTACAGGCAGTGCTATAATGGTCTGAGCCACACACATTGTCTGCTGTCCCAATAGTGAATCTGTACGTCCACAGGTCAGGACAGTGTAGTATTTGGCAGGGACCTTAAAGGTTCCAAAACCAAGAGGATATCTACCAGAAGCATCTCATGTGTCAGAGCATAGGAAAGCATTTGGCTGAAGTGAAAGGGACATGAAAAAATAAACAGAAAGGGTATGAGGAGAAACATCTTGGCTGTGCAGAAGGAATCATGGGTATTTCTTTCATTGTTATTGTTACAGTGATGCTGTTGAGTAATGGAAGGGTGTTTTGGGAAATATTTGTAGTATGTATTTTTTTTTGTTTCCCTGTTGACCCTGGTCTGTTAAATGCCAATGAATGGATGAGGCCAACTTTATGAGGAGATAATGTGTCAAGGTGATTAGTAGCTGGGTGACTGTACAGAGGAGGGTTGGCAATGGCTGGTTGGGGGCTTTTGCACAGTGACCTCGATGGGAAGGTTTCAATGCTGCAGACACACTACTCAAGCAAGGGGTGTCAGGGTGAGGACATCACAGGCTTCTCTGGCAGGCAGGTCCTGTACCAAAGGGACCAGTAGCACTTCAGGATCTTCCTGCTCAATCTCCACATTGAGGGGAAGATTGGCCACTCTCCACCTTACTCCTCTCTATAGTATTATGTTGTGAAGGGCACAAGGAAAGAACAACCACCACTCTTGTTGGGACATATTGAAGGACACCTCTATATCTGACCAGACAGTGAAACTTCATTGTAAACAAACCAACTCCTTGTTCTATTGTCACCCTTGTAGTGTTATAACACCTTTTGCACCTCTGGAGTGTCTCTGAGGTGGGCTATCAGCCATCTCTTCGATGGGTATTCTTGTGAATGCAAGACCTATTATGTCAGTTGCTTTAAACTGTCTCCTTTAATTTGAGGTGAATGGACTGAAGTGAAGATGAGTTGTTGATACTAATTCTGCCTGAATACAGAGAGACACACAGAGATAGAGATGTGGAGAGGAAAACAGAAACAGCTCCTGCTCTGAGAAGCAAAGAAATACAAATTGAGGGTTTTTTTTATGGTCACCAAGCAGAATGCTGGTGAGAACTGGTTTTCTTTACAAACAGACAGGATTTGTGGAAAAGTCAGGTCCAAAGAGTTGCTGAAATGGGCCTTACTGCCAGGAACCACTTCAGACATACCGAGAAGATCGAGTAGCTTGACGTTCACAGGATACTGGAAAACCTGTGTTGGTACGGCAGGGAAAGGGAACCCCTGAAAATCCAGGGGAATTTTGAAGTCAATCCACATGGCCATCTGGGAGCATGGAGTAAAGTAATATCGAATCGAATCATAAAATCCCTTCAGTGTGGAAGCAGGCCATTCAACCCATCAAATCCTCACCGACTATCCAAACAGCATCCCAAACAGACAGGCTCCCCTACCCTATATTTCTCTTGGCTAATCTGCCTAACCTGCACATCCCTATGGAAAGCTAGGAATCCTTGGGTTTGACTGGCCTCATCTATCTCAATTGATCAAGAGAAAATAAAGGATTGGTGATTTGAGTAAAACAGACATGAGTGGAAAGGGTGAATTAGCTTAGTTGGCTGGACAGCAATGCAGAGTGATATCCACATGTTCAATTCCCACACCAGCTGAGGTCAATGTGAAGGACTCCCTTTGCCTGAGGTGTGTTGATCCTCAGGTTAAGCCAACAACAGTTGTCCCTCTCTCTCTCTGAAGTAGCAGCTCTTTGATCTGGTAAGCCAATGATGACTTTACTTATAGGCTGAAGATTGCAATACCCTACCTACATTAACAACATGTGTAAAGAGGCAGGAGGCTGTGACCTCCTTAACAGATGACAGAGTTGCTGGACACTTCCAATATTTCAGATTCCCAAAGCATTATTTTATCATCCCCACTTCTTTTTTAATCTCTCTGGCCCATACAGATTGGGTTGATCACAAATTTAGAAAGTTTAATGTTATCTAATCAATGAGATACAAGTTGGAGAGCTGTTCACATCACAACCTAGTGCATGAAATGATCAAATCCACTTCCAATGAAAGTAAAGTCTTCCACACCACAATCGACTTTGCAAACATATCGGCCAATCTTCTGCCAGTATAGCACTAAATGAATTTACAGTAGCGCCTCGACATACGAACGACCCCGTTCACATACAAATCGATTTACGAACAGGATTGTGCGTAAAACTTTACTTCAACGTACGTACGAACAAAGGTACTAACGCAAAAAGCCCATGTGCAACCACGTGGTTTCATTGTTCTGCTTTGCTACGTGCTTGTTGAACGCAAAAGCTCTTGGGCCCGTGTGATCTCATTCAGTTCGTCTTTGGCGCGTGCGCTGTGAACAGCCATCCAAGCATTTTTATGCCCTCTGAACAATGGGAAAAATTGATTCAGTTCGCGAATTTTTTGGTTCGCGAACCGGGTCTCAGAATAGATTAAGTTCGTAAGTCGAGGCGCTACTGTATATATATATTATATATATAAAATATATATATATTTATCTCAACATATGTCGTTATTAAACTACATCAATTAAACCCTTTACTCTGAGGTCAGTTTGAACAATTTTAAAATCTCTAGCAGCGGCTGGTATTTCTCAGGGTGAGATGGTTTAATGGGCATTTCCTCATTTTGTCACAGTTTTAAATTAAATCGAGTCATTAGTGGGCATGTCCCTGTTTGGCAACATCATCGATGTGCAGAAAGCTTCACCTGTGTTCAGTATTTCCATACACAGAAATTAAATTTATCAGGAGGCAGTCATTTACATTCTCTGTTTCAACAATGGGTGCACTTTTCACATCATCAATTCACTTGGGAAAGAAATGCTGTCAGGTCCACATGCTTATAAAGCTCAGACGTTTATCTATTCGATAGCTCGCATTACATTGAGGTTATATAATGACTTAAAATCTAATTCAGAGACTCAAACTGACAAACAAAATAACAGTGATGGCTTTCCTCTGGCTTGTATCCTGCCTTGCCCTCCTTGGCTCAGCTTATGGACGGAGTAAGTTGCTTTTTTGGAGACACTATGATAGCTTTACTGAGAGGCATGTTGTTTAATCTAATTCTTAATTGTGCACCAACTGTCCAGGCTGTGGGGTCCCAGCTATCACACCTATCGTTACTGGCTATGCACGGATTGTAAACGGTGAAAATGCTGTCCCAGGCTCTTGGCCCTGGCAGGTCTCCATGCAGGTATGTTTATAATTGGATAGCATCACAACTTCCAATGAGCCAGATATATACTACCTTTAATGACAGATTCCATATATAAAATGGCTGTCAACATATATCATCCCTGATGGTTTCAGCCTGCTTTTGGTCACAGGCTCAGTCATGGGCACTCCAACAATGATCAACGTTATTAATTAATTCCCTGCAGTATCTGAGCCCCATTGATAGCAATAATTATTTTTAAAAACAACATACAAACTTCCAATTAATAGCTGATTTCAAACAAGATTTCATGCTTCAAGATTTTTACTGTAACAAAAGACTAAGAACAGTTTTGCCTCAGCACCATTTTTATGGACAACTTACCCTTTAAATCACAGAATAGAACTTTCTAACTTCTAGCAAAATTGAACATCTCTCTATAGTGTATACTTTACACTATCCTTTAAGTAAGTATTCAGTTCACCCAGAATCAGTCTGAAATGATTCTTTGTTCCTGAGAATCTACTTCTGTTCTTTTTTTTCTCAGCCTGCTGGTTTGTAATTTCAAAACTGTCTCTCACAGTGAGTCATTCTTCCCAATGAAGATTCACTCCCTAACCAGGCCAGGTAAATCTTCCAGCCTTGTTTTCACTCCTCACAAGTTTGAGCTTTCACTTGCAGCTTCCCTCTGTCTCAGATCTGAGCAAACTAACCTGTCTGTGATAGTTGTTGATATTGTAGAAAGAGTATAATCCACAATATTCCAATGGTTTTCTTTGTATCTGACACTTACAAAGCCCATCCCAATGACAACATGAATCATGTGGGGCTTGAATGCAGATAGGAAAACTGATTAACTATTCCTTAGTCCCTGTCTCTATTCAATTGCTAATTAAATGGACAAGTTAAAGCACAACTGTCCTCAACCTCCTATTTTTAACACTGCCCTGGGCCTTTGGAGTGGAATAATCCAACCACAATAATCACCATTGTCTCTTATTGTGAACACCTTGTATCTTCTTCTCTGTAAAACAATCTAAGCATTCCATTCATCTTTAATATTCCTGTCCCCCAGCCCTGGTGTCAGTCAAACTTTAGTGCAGGTTGACCTGATCTCCTTGTCCTAAATTAAAGACATAGTTATCGTATGTTCCATACTGATCTTGAGTTTATAAAAGTGGGGATTAGATCGTACTGCTGACCATCCTTTTCTGGTTCGTTCCTGCTGCCCTTGATTCTGTGGCACCTCACTCTGCAAGAAAGCAGAAAGTGTGTTGGTGTGTGTGGCTCAATATGTTAATGGGGCTGTCATAGCTCACAGTAATGTGTAAACTGTGAGAAGTGGTTGTGAGGTTGACAGCAATGCTAACAGGTCGAGGCTCTGGTGAAATTAATGAATGTCTCATGGGAGTTCTGATTGCTGAAGAACAGCATCGTGGTGAATTGAACAGTGTCTGAAGCTAGAGCTGTGACATGTACCAGATAAACCTTCTTCAAAAATATATATTTTTTAAATGTGTTAAAATAAACTGCATCTTTTTGATCATATACAGGTTAATGGCTCATCCCAATCCCTGCACCAATTTTGCTGAGAAACAAATTTAATCCTTGCACCTGTAGATTTGAAACCTTTAAATGGGCAGGAGTTTAAATGCATTAGTTCCTTTCAGCGTTCTGTGATATGACGCCCTCTAAATTTATCATTTCTAATATCAGCAATACATAATTACTCTGTGAAATGGACAGCAATTTCTGACATCAGCACTTTGAGGCTAATTGTATAGAACCAGAAACTACTGCCAGTAATTCCTTGCTTCTCAGAGCACAGGCTCTTGTCAACCTTGCAGATAGAAATCAAGTAAAAATCACTGATTGGAGACAACATTTTATTTTACATACAGGAACCTTTCTTTGGTCCTACATTTACTCTAATTTCAAGTTCCTGTTTCACACTATACTTTTGGCCTCCTGTTGTTTCAAATGTTCTTTTTCAGTCTTCTGTCGTGAAGACAGATACAAAATCTTTTATACTGAGAGGTACAAATTTTATGTTTTATGTCTCTCGTAAAATTATTCTTATATTTTCCTTTCATCTTCTCTTATCAGTTTTTGGTCTTCCTTTGCTGAATTCTAAAGTCCTCAGGCTTACAATTCTTTTTAGCAATATTATTAGTCTCTTTGTTGATCTCTTCCTATCTAAATACCTCATTAGCCAAAGTTCAATTACTTTCTTTGTGGGGTTTATGTGCCTTAAAGGTATGTATATTTGCTGCAGATGGTATATTATTTATTTAAATGATAGCTATTGTTTGTCTCTCATGATATTCTTAGAATGTAGTTTCTTGATGTATCTTGGCCAACCGTTCCCTCACACCAACTTGGTCTATTGTTTTTAGACTTAAGACTTGAGATACTAATTCACTATCAAACTCCATACAAAATGTTATCATATTATGGTCACTTTTTTCCAGAAACTATTTTACTACAAGATTGTTAATTAATTTTGCTTATTGTACGATATTAAATCCAAAGTAGCCTGTTGCTGGTTTAATCCTTGACATACTGATTAAAAAGCTATCTTCTACATATTCCATAAACTCATCCCCTACAATATTACTGCAAATTTGGTTTACCCAGTCTATATGATGAATAAGATCTTGCATGATGCTGCACCTCTCCAATTTCTTGACTTAGACTCTGCCCTTGTCCTATATTACAAATATTGCTATGCAGCCTCTAAATAGTTCTCATAATTCTGTTCCTTTCTGTTTCTTAGCTCTAACAAACTGATTCTCCTTCTTGATTTTTTTTCCATTTAGTTCCTTTCCATTTTCTTTTTTTATCCCATTCTTTGTTATTAAAGTTACCTCCCTCCACCATTTGTCTGTCTGTGATCTACCTCTTCCATGAGTTAAGTATCATGAAATATTTGGTTCCCAAACCTGGTCACTTAGCAAACACTTCTTTTTAATGGCAAGTTAATCATACCTGTGAACTACTATCAGTTCTAAGTCATTTCATTTATTGTGAACATTTTATACATTCAGATATTAAGCCTTTATCTTTGATTGTTGTCTAACTCTCCCCAATGTCACCTTGGTTACCGATGCCCTATTGCCTTTGTTGCTCTCATTGTTCCTTTCTGACCCACTCCATGTATTTTTACCCAAACGGTTGACACTTTGGGTATGAGTCAGAAACCTCAGTTGACGGTGTTGGATTTTGATGGTGCTGGGGAGAAGAAATTGATTTTTTGCCTTTTCTTGACTGAATTTTCCCTCTACCCAATAGGACACCACAGGCTGGCATTTCTGTGGAGGCTCCTTGATCAATGAAAACTGGGTTGTGACTGCAGCCCATTGTGGCGTGACGTAAGAACTACACTCAGTTATATTCTTCAGAATCAATATTAGTAATACTAATGAACGTAGGACCTTTACTCTAAGTAACACACTGTTTCCACACAGCACAGCTAACCTTGCGATCCTTGGAGCTTCCAATAAATGTTCAACAAAAGAAGGCACCCAGACTATGAAGATTGAAAAGGTACCTAAAGATGCTCTGGCGTATTACGGATTATTATTTGAGAATTTTACATTTACAGTTTGGGAGTAGTGTTATTGAACTGGAATGCCATTAATACAAGTTCAAATTCCTGAGAATCAAAAGTTATTTTCAATCAAATCTGGAAACAAATAGCTGACATCAGAAAAAGTGACCACAAATCTGTCAGATTGTAGTAAAACCCAATGGTTTATTAATACTCTTAAGGGAAGGAAACACCTCAGCCATATCCAGTGTGGCTTATATGTGGTTTGTCTCTTAACCACCTCTGCCATGTCTAAGGAATTCACTCAGTTTTCTCAAACAAAGAAGCCCCACCGCTAACTTCTCAGGGCAATGAGAGAGAGAGAGAGAGAAAATTATCCTTTCCTGATTTCCAGAATGCATAATCAAATTAAAGTACATGAACTCCTCAAACTCTGTAGAACCCAAACAGGAGTGTTTCTGGTACCACATGTGACTTCCATAGTTACCTTCATTTTTAGGTTTACTCCTTAACTGAGTAAATCATAGGATCCCTACAGTGTGGCGAAGGGCTTTCAGCCCATTGAGTGCACACCAACCATCTGGGTCCCAGCCAGTCCCACACCCCTACCCTATCATGTTACCTTAAATTTCTCATAGCCAATCTGCACATCTTTAGACTGTGGCAGGAAGCTGGAGTACCCAAATGAAACCCAGACAGACACAGGAGAATCTGCAAACTCCACACAAACAGTCACCCAAGGGTGGAATCAAACCTAGGTCCCTGGCACTGTAAGGTAGCAGTGCTAATCATTGAGCCGCCAATGCTACCACTAAAGTGCCTTCACATCTTGGCTCATATTTGTGAAATGATTAGTTTCATCATTTGCCACATGATTATAATGCTATTATTTCCACTTTTATTCTGTGCTAGATACAACAGTTTGCAATGCTAAATCAACAAGGCTATTCCAACTCCTGAATACCATAGCTTGTTTTCCCATTGATCTAAATAATGAGAACTACATTCTGATTTTATGAAGGTTACTTTCCCTTTAACAGCAATGTCCAGAGATTGCTAATGTGATTGGCTATACTGCATGGGAGTCAGTCATTCTGGATGTATTGCACTGATGCACACGTTACCTCTCACAGTTTGTTGACCATGGAATAAATCTGCACTTGCTCAAAGGAAAAGGATTGATTAGTTAACCACAAGCCCCAATTCACAATTAAAATTATTTTGTTACTTGCAAGAAATATGGATTATATGTAACTTAATGAAGAATTCTTTGAGGAGGTGACAAGACAGGTCGACGAAGGTCGAGTAGTGGATGTGGTGTATATGGACTTCAGCAAGGCATTTGATAAGATTCCCCATGGTAGGCTCATTCATAAAGTCAGGAGTTATGGGATACAGGGAGATTTGGCTATCCAGATTCAGAATTGGCTGGCTGACAGAAGGCAGAGAAGAAAGAAAGTATTCTGCCTGGAAGTCAGTGTTGAGTGGGGTCCCACAAGGCTCTGTTCTTGGACCTCTGCTCTTTGTAGTTTTTATAAATGACTTGGATGAGGAGGATGAGGGGTGGGTTAGTAAATTTGCAGATGACACAAAGGTCGGAGGTGCCTTCGATAGTACAGAGGGCTACTGCAGGCTGCAGCACGACATGGACAGGATGCAGAGCTGGGCTGAGAAATGGCAGATGGATTAGATTAGATTAGATTACTTACAGTGTGGAAACAGGCCCTTCGGCCCAACAAGTCCACACCGACCCGCCGAAGCGCAACCCACCCATACCCCTACATTTACCCCTACCTAACACTACAGGCAATTTAGCATGGCCAATTCACCTGACCTGCACATCTTTGTGACTGTGGGAGGAAACCGGAGCACCCGGAGGAAACCCACGCAGACACGGGGAGAATGTGCAAACTCCATACAGTCAGTCACCTGAGTCGGGAATTGAACCCGTGTCTCAGGTGCTGTGAGGCAGCAGTGCTAACCATTGTGCCACCGTGCCGCCCACTAAAGAGTTCAACCTGGATAAATGCGAAGTGATGCATTTTGGAAGGTCGAACTTGAATGCTGAATATAGGATTAAAGTAAGGATTCTTGGCAGTGTGGGGGAACAGAGGGATCTGGGTGTGCAAGTACATAGATCCCTCAAAGTTGCCACCCAAGTGGATAGGATTGTTAAGAAAGCATAAGGTGTTTCGGCTTTCATTAACAGGGGGATCAAGTTTAAGAGCAGCAAGGTTTTGCTGCAGCTCTACAAGTCCCTGGTGAGACCACACTTGGGATATTGTGTCCAGTTCTGGTCACCCTACTATAGGAAAGGTACCGAGGCTTTGAAGAGGGTGCAAAGAAGCTTTACCTGGATGCTACCTGGACTGGAGGGCTTGCCTTATGAAGAAAGGTTGAATAAGCTCAGACTTTTCGCTCTGGAGAGAAGGAGGAAGAGAGGAGACCTGATTGAGGTATACAAGATAATGAGTGGAATAGATAGAGCCAATAACCAGAGATTTTTCCTAGGGCAGGATTGACTGGTACGAGGAGTCGTAGTTTGAAGATATTAGGAGGAAGGTATAAAGGAGATGTCAGAGGTAGGTTCTTTACGCAGAGAGTTGTGAATGCATGGAATGTGTTGCCTGCTGTGGTGGTGGAAGCAGAGTCATTGGAGACATTTAAGCGACTGCTGGACATGCACATGAATAACAGCGATTTGAGGGGTGCGTAGGTTAAGTTACATTAGGATTAACCTCGGCACAACATCGTGGGCCTAAGGGCCTGTTCTGTGCTGTACTTTTCTAGGTTCTATGTTCTAAGAAAGTTGTGACAAATCAAGATGGATATTGTCTGAGTGATATTTCCAGCCACCAATGTTTGGAAGGATAATAGGGGAGGTGATCACAAGAATTATCACTGGACTGTTAATCCAGCAAACCTCATACTGTACTAGGAACCTGATTCAAATTCCACCACAGCAGATTTGGAATTAGGTGTATAGTGATCACCATAAATCCATTCTCAGGAAAAAACCCATCTGGTTCACTAATGTCCTTTAGGGAAGGAAATTACCATCCTTACCTGGTCAGGCTGACATGTAACACCAGATCTATAGCAGTGTGGTTGCCTCTTAACTGCCTTCTGGGCAATAAATATTAGTTCAGTCAGTGATGCCCTCTTCCTGAGAAGGAATTTTTGAAAAAATGGTCAAAATTTCAAAGCAGGTTGTTTCTGTTCTGCAATTTAACAGCGTCAGGACATCCCCAACATCAAACCGAGGTTCTTTTAAACAATAGACAAATTAATACTCATGCTGAAAATTTGAAATAGAAATGAGCATAAAGTACTGGAACGATCAGACAACATGTATTGTGAATCCGTGGAGACCTGAAACATCAATCTTTTCCTTTTCCCCCACTGAGACTGCAAAGCTCTTTCGAAGCCTGGTACTAGACAATGTGTACCCAATCAAACTATCAACAGCCCAGCACTTTAAAAAATATTTTAAAATTCTTAGCTCCAAAAGAGCCTCCAAAATGGATGTGATAATTCTATTAGCTATGTAAAATTAAATTTAAAACTTAATGGTGGAAATGGCCGCTCAATGTTGTAAAGAAGAAGCTAAATATAATTCTTAAGGCTAAAGGGATTAAAAGGTAGATATAATTCTTTGAGCTAAAGGGATTAAAAGGTACAGGGAGAAACTGAGAACAGTATACTGAGTTGGATGATTAGGCATGATCATACAGAATGGCACAGCAAGTTCCAAGGGCTGAATGGCCTACTCCTGCTTATATTTCCTATGTTTCTCAATTTACCAAATTAAATCCACTGAGCTTATGTCTGACCAGCACAGGTTTTCAAAGGAAATTTAGGGATCTGTTTGGATTGAAATATGATGCAAAAAACTAGATTTCACTAGAAAGATTTGGCATCATTCTGTGCTGCAGCCATAGCAAAGTATAAAGAACTTAAAGCAATAGATTTGGTACCACAGGTGAACCTGACAACAGTCACCAGGTATTTCTTAAGAATTATTCTCACTCAGCTGTTGCAATATTGCCACAGTCTCACTAACTTTGCAAAAGGAAATTGGAATGGGGATGGTGGCTCCAGCAAAGTTGCTGCAAATGAGCTACTTCACCTACCATCAACGAAATTTGAGAGAATGTATTATTCCTTCTGCATAACAGCATGGAAACTGAATTGTTACTGATGAATCAGAACTGCCTTTTGCCTTGTCTGTTTACAGGTCATTACCCATCCAGCCTGGGATCCATATAATATCAACAACGATGTGACACTGGTGAAGCTCGCATACCCTGTCAAATTTACCAACCGCATTTCCTCCGTGTGCCTCGCAAGTGATGCTGCCAGTTTCCCAGGGGGCAAGATGTGTGTCACTTCAGGCTGGGGCTTAACTCATTCATCTGGTATGGGACCTTCGTCTTTATTTTCCAAATAAACTGCTGTCTATGTTAGACTACCCTGTTGGTAGATTCAACTAAAAGTAATCAGAAATGCAAAAGATCCATCCTAAATCAATTACAATAAAATAACAATAACTTGTATTTCCATAACATTCATGACAGTAACTTGCATATATGCAGCAAACTTAACACGGAATGTCATGGGAACTTCACAGGAACTTTATCAGATGCTAGCCGAGACTAAAAGAAGGAAACGTTAAGCCAATGACCCAATGTTTAGTCGAAGAGGCAGGTTTTCTTGTGTAAGAGAAGTGAACACTGAAGAAATGATGAGGATTGAGGAGCTTAGGGCCAACATGGCAGAAGGTACAGCTATCACTGTCAGAACGAAGGACGGACAGAGCAGGAGAAGCTAGAACTTATTGAAAGAAAAAGACATCTTGATGCACATTATGGATAGTCTGGGCTCCAAATGGGACAAAACAGTTATGTTAAGGGATAAAAGCACAAGTAAAGAAGATGCTATGAAGGTTGTAAAAGTCAAAAGGAGAAAACAAGGTTGGGAAGCCAAGAAGGCAGATATAATTTGATGAATGGAGTGAGATAGAGGACACAACAGCAAGTGTTGAAGAACTGGAGAATCTTGGCAGAAATACAACCTTGAGAAGATCATGTAAGTGAAAAGGAGCAAGGATGTGCAGGGATTTGAAACTGAATACTGGAACAATTATCTGGGACATAACAAGATCTTGGTAAACACAGACTTTCAAGCTGCTTATGTTTTGTTTTGAGAAAGGAAGTTGCTTGAGATTACCAATGGAACAGTGGTTCAAAGGCAAAGTTGAACAATTGGTTCCTGTCTTTAGCACAGCCACCATCGTAACGATTAACTCTCTCCTTTTATACTGAAAGATCCACACTTCAAGGGTGTTAACTCATTCACACCAGTGGTAATTGAGAATGTGGAATTTATTTTTCAACAGTTTTACTCAGAAGTTTCAGAAAGTAAATCTTGAGAATTGAAACATGGTAAAGATTTTTAAAAGATTTTTTCATGGGATGTGAATGTTGCTGCCTGGGCCAGCATTTATTTCCCATCTCTAGCTGTCCTTGAGAAGGTAGGGATGAGGTGCCTTCTTTAGCTGCTGAAGCTTATTTGCGTATACATTTATTTATTCATTTTAAGATCCTGATCTTACCTGACCCAAAAGCAAAGGTACTTGAGTATTTCTGTTCATCAGCCACTAATAGTTAGGATTCAGATGTCACAAGCAATTAAGAAGGCAACTGGTATGTTGGCATTCCTTGCAAGAGGATTTGAGCACAGAAGTAAAGACATCTTGATTCTATTATATAAAACCTCAGTGAGACCATACCCAGACGACAGTTTAGTTCTCTTTATCTTAGGAAGGATGATCGGAGAGGGATGCAAAGAAGGTTAATTAGACTAATCCATGGGAAGTTGGGAATATCTGGGAAGCGAGATTAAAGAAACTGGTTCTGTATTCTCTAGGGTTTTGAAGAATGAGAAATGATCTCATTGAAAAATGCAGACTTCTTTCAGCGTGTGACAGTTTGGATATAAATAGGGTGTTTCTCCTGGCTGAGGGGTGTAAAACTAGGGGACATAGTCTCAAAATAAGGGACAGGCCATTTAAAACTGAGGTGTGAAGGGATTTCTTTACTCAGAGGATGGTGAATCTTTCGAATTCTCTACTCCAGAGGGGAATTGAGCATACTCAACACAGAAGTTGATAGATTCTGGAGATTAATGGCTTCAAGGATATGGAGATTTTGGGGAAAATGGTGTCAAGGTAGATGATTGGCCAAGATCTGTTTCATTGGTGGAGTGGGTTCAATGGATCAAATGGTCTATTCCTGCTCCTACTTTCTTTCCTCCTTTATTAATGCTTTCATCATTTTACAAGCATTTGAATATTTAGGATCATCTCAAGTAGTTCCAGAAAATCTAATTACATATTAAGAGCTCTTTTTTGATTATTCAGCAATCTACACTCCATGCCAACTACAGCAGGCAGCTCTTCCTCTCCTTACCACTGCCGATTGTCAGAACTTCTGGGGCAACAAAATCTCAGACATGATGGTTTGCGCTGGTGGTGCTGGTGCTACCTCTTGCATGGTATGTGAGGCATATCATACACAAAATATTGCAGCTCATTAAATCATTCTTACTCTGTTACAAGTTCATTACATTGGTCTGTTCTCTTCAACAGGGTGACTCAGGAGGACCTCTTGTCTGCAAAGACGGTGGAGCCTGGTATCTGGTGGGCATCGTTTCCTGGGGCAGTGGTTATTGCTCCACCCAAATCCCTGCTGTCTATGCCCGGGTGACTGAGTTCCACTCCTGGATTGTGCAGACAATTGCTGCCAATTAGAAGAACTCAAATTAAAATTGAATTGCTCCTGAAATAAAGAACTTGAAAAATTAATATCAAATGTCTATTTTTTTTTCCCACCTTCTAAGAACTTGAAAGAGGGTCAGTCAGTAATGTGAAGCTGCACAACCTGGGTCAGGCCTTTCTTTCCAACTTGTTACCTTACAAGTTGATCTCTACAGAGTTAATCATGTCATAGAACATAGAACATATAACATTGCAGCACATTTTATATGAGTAAAAAGTGAGGTCTGCAGATGCTGGAGATCAGAGCTGAAAATGTGTTGCTGGTTAAAGCACAGCAGGTTAGGCAGCATCCAAGGAACAGGAAGTTTGACGTTTCGGGCCAGAGCCCTTCATCAGGATGAAGGGCTCTGGCCCGAAACGTCGAATTTCCTGTTCCTTGGATGCTGCCTAACCTGCTGTGCTTTAACCAGCAATACATTTTCAGCATATTTTATATGTCTTAATTAAATCACCTCTCAACCTTTTTCTCTCTAATGAAAACAGCCTCAAGTCCCTCCACATTTCCTCATAAAACCTTCCCTCCATACTAGGCAGCATCCTGGTAAATCTCCTCTGAACCCTTTCCAAAGCTTCCATATCCTGCCTATAATGTGGTGACAAGAACTGTACGCGATACTCCAAGTGCGGCCACACCAGAGTTTTATATAGCTGCAGCATATTCTCGTGGATCCGAAACTCAATCCTTTTACCAATAAAAGCTAACGCACCATCTGTCTTCTTAACAACTCTATCAACCTGGGTGGCAATTTTCAGAGATCTATGTACATGGACACCGAGATCTCTCATCACTTCTACACTACCAAGAATCTTACAATTAGCCCAGTACTCTGCATTCCTGTTGCTCCTTCCAAAGTGAATCACCTCATACTTTCTGCATTAAGCTCCATTTTCCACCTCTCAGCCCAGCTCTGCGGCTTATCTATGTCCCTCTGTAACCTGCAACATCCTTTAGCACTATCCACAACTCTACCGACCTTAGTGTCATCCGCAAATTTACTAACACATCCTTCTAGACCCTCATCCAGGCCATTTATAAAAATGACAAACAGCAGTGGCCCTAAAACAGATCCTTGCAGTACACTACTCGTAACTGGACTCCACGATGAACATTTCCCATCAACCACCACCCTCTCTCTTCTTTCAGCTAGCCAATTTCCGATCCAAATTGCTTAATCACCCTCAATCCCATGCCTCTGTATTTTGTGCAATAGTCTACCATGGGGAACCTTACTGAAATCCATATACACCACATCAACCGCTTTACCTTCATCCACCTGTTTGGTGACCATCTCAAAGAACTGAGAAAGGTTTGTGAGGCACAACCTATCCTTCATGAAACCATGTTGACCATACTTGAAATAGTCACAAAATAAGTGTTTCACATTTTGACAAAGACACTATTACTTTGGCAGTCATGTACAAACATCGAATACTAATTTTAATTTTATTATTTACAAACTTCATTTCCATTTCCTCACACTCTAGTTTCTTTGCATTGAGGAATATGTAGGAATGATATATTAAAGGTTTGCATTTAGTGGGCACCAGGACAGAAGGTCCCTGCTTAAATGCAGTATTTGATGCTTTTTTTCTAATATAACTGATTCAGCCCAGATATTAACAACCTAAGTTCAATCTTCCAAAACTGGGGACCACTGCCTTTCCTTTCAAATGGAGTGCACATCATACAATTGGCACAGCTACACTAAATCAGAATATACAAGTTACTCACTTGCTGCAGAAAAACAGCCTATAAACAGTTGCAATGATGTTATCATCCAGAACCGTGTCTTGTAAAAACAATTAAAATGCCTCTGATATTTTGAAAATTAAGAACAAACATATAGTTTGAAAGTCTTCCACTTACAAATGTCTTCCATGCCACCTTACGAGTACAGAGAGAGGGAGCCTAGGTCAACATGCTTCCTATTTGAAGTTTGCATCAACAGCCCTCACTGACAGACCAGACATTTTTTTAAAGCTGTCTCATGGAATTTATAAATATATCTGTGAGACATTTTGAGAAGTATTTCTTCTGGTTACATTATTATTATGAAATAACCATTCGCTCAGCAAAATTATAATTTTCACTAATAATTTCTATTTGGTTTGGGCCTGTCCAAATTTAGTCAGTTGAGGTTTTATCATTAACATTTGCTATTTAAAGAAATTTAACTGAAAGATCAGTCATAAAAACAAGATAAATACCTTCTATAAAAAGAAATTAGCAAAAAAATTCCACTCATTAAGATTCACAACCTTTCAGCAAATAATAAAAAAGATTAAACCAGTCTGTTTTTCCATTTCACAAAATAACTTGTTCATTGCCACTTTATTTCACAGACCTATTTTTATAATCCAGTGTCATGCACTTCTGTACATTGCATCTTCATTAAGTTCTATAAGAAATGGCCAGCAACAAAATGACTCACAACTAAGTTATGGCCCAGAGTTGACTGCCCACACATCACTTGAGACTCTTTGACATTCACATAACAGCCTAACCCAAGACACGTATAAATGTACAGAATTAAAACACATTATTTTGTATTTGCCCACAAGCCCCATTCTAAATCTCATGGACCCAATTGCTTCAGATTCAGTTGTTAAATACATTATTCAGTGCAAAACTGAATCATACAAATCAAGAAGGTCCCAAATTAAGTGCTTGATCTTTGCTGATTCACTCCTGAACTCAAAACTACTGGTTCAGGGAAGGGAAAGTAATCTAGATTTCCTATCCTAGTATAATCCCCATCCATCAACACCTTCATTATTCCCATATCTGTGGACATGATGAGAGGACAGGATCAGAACTGGATATGGTGCCCACCAATACCAAATAGCTTAGTTTTTTTAAATTTGTTCCAGAAGATTATGGGCGGCACAGTGGCACAGTGGTTAGCACTGCTGCCTCACAGCGCCAGAGACCCGGGTTCAGTTCCCGACTCAGGTGACTGACTGTGTGGAGTTTGCACATTCTCCCCGTGTTGCGTGGGTTTCCTCCGGGTGCTCCGGTTTCCTCCCACAGTCCAAAGATGTGCAGGTCAGGTGAATTGGCCATGCTAAATTGCCCATAGTGTTAGGTAAAGGGGTAAATGTAGGGGTATGGGTGGGTTGCGGGTCGGTGTGGACTTGTTGAGCCAAAGGGCCTGTTTCCACACTGTACGTAATCTAATCTAAAGACTGGAGGTTGGCTAACGTAGTACCATTATTTAAGAAAGGTGGAAAAGACAAGCCAGGGAACTATAGACCAGTGAGCCTGACATCGGTAGTGGGCAGGTTGTTGGAGGGAATCCTGAGGAACAGGATTTACAAGTATTTGGAAAGGCAAGGACTGATTAGGGATAGTCAACATGGTTTTGTGCATGGGAAATCATATCTCACGAACTTGATTGAGCTTTTGAAAAAGCAACAAAGGGGATTGGTGAGGGCAGAGTGATGGACATGATCTATATGGACTTCAGTAAGGCGTTCGACAAGGTTCCTCGTGGGAGACTGGTTAGCAAGGTTAGACATCATGGAATACAGGGAAAACATCTGTATCTAGCCATTTGGGTACAGAACTGACTTGAAGGTAGAAGACAGAGGGTTGTTTTTCAGACCGGAGGCCTGTGACCAGTGGAGTGCCACAAGGATAAATGCCGGGTCCACTGCTTTTTGTCATTTATATAAATGATTTGGATGTGAACATAGGAGGTATAGTTAGTAAGTTTGCAGATGACACCAAGCTTGAAGGTATAGTGGACAATGCAGAAGGTTACCTCAGATTACAATGGGATCTTGAGCAGATGTGCCAATGGGCTGAAGAATAGCAGATGGAGTTTAATTAAGATAAATGCGAGATGCTGCATTTTCGGAAAGCAAATCATAGCACAACTTATACACTTAATAGTAAGGTCCTAGGCAGTATTGCTAAACAAAGAGACCTTGCAGTGCAGGTTCATAGTGTTGAAAGTAGAGTCGCAGGTAGATAGGATAGTGAAGAAGGTGTTTGGTATGCTTTTCTTTATTGGTCAGAGCATTAAGTACAGAAGTTGGGAGGTCATGTTGCAGCTGTACAGGTATTTGTTAGGTCACTTTTGGAATATTGCATGCAATTCTGGTCTCCTTCCTATCAGAAGGATATTGTGAAACTTGAATGTGTTCATAAAAGATTTACAAAGATGTTGCCAGGGTTGGAGGATTTGAGCTATAGTAAGAGGCTGAATAGGCTGGGGCTGTTTTCCCATGAGCATTGAAGGCTGAGGGGTGACCTCATTGAGGTTTATAAAATCATTGAAAACATGGATAGAATAAATAGACAATGGGTTGGGGGATTCCAGAACTAGAGCGCATAGGTTTAGGGTGAGGGGGGAAAGATGTAAAAGGGACCTAAGGGGCAATTTTCACTGGCAGAGGGTGGTATGTGTATAGAATGAGCTGCCAGAGGAAGTGGTGGAGGCTGGTACAATTGCAACATTTAAAAGGCACCTGAATGTGTATGTGATTGGAAGGGTTTAGAGGGATATGGGCCAAGTGCTGGCAAATGGGATTAGATTGGGTTGGGATATCTAGTCGGCATGGATGAGTTGGACAAAAGGGTCTGTTTCCGTGCTGTACATCTCTAAGAATCTATGACTCTAAATGGCTATCATTGGCTAGGCCAACATTAATTGCCCCGGAAAATGCAATTTAGACATCACTGTCAGATAAGCAGTCAGAGGAGCTTTGATGAGCTACTGCAGTGCATCTGACACATACTGCTTCGTGTGTGTGTGTGTGTGTGTGTGTGTGTCAGTAGTTGAAGGGAGTGAATGTCAAAGTTTATTGTTTGGGTGCCAATAAAGTGTGCTGCTTTGTCCTGGATGACGTCAAGCTTCTTGAGCATTGTTGGAGCTGCACTGATTCAGCCAAATGGAGAGTATTCCACCACAGTACTGACTTGTGCTTTGGAGATGGTGGACAGCCTTTGGGGAGTCAGGAAATAAGTTAATGCTACAGGATTCCTCGCCTCTGACCTGATTTTGTTGCCATCATTTCAAAGGATGCATTGCAAAACCTCAAGTTCTCTTCCAAATGTCACACCCCCACAATTCCTTCAATGTTGCCGTGTCAAAATCCTGCTACTGACTTTATAATAGAATGGGTGTCCTTTCAGCAGTTCAAGAAGGCGGCTCACAATCATATTCTCTGGGACAAATAGAGATGGGCAATGGATGCTGGCCTAGCCAGCGATAACCATACATCATGAATGAGTAAAAAAAAGCTTGTCATTTATACTGCTGGTCCAGTTCAGTTTCTGGTCAATGTCAACTCCCAGGATATTGACAGTGGGGGATTCAGTAATGGGAATGCCACTGAATGTTAAAGGTAATGGTTGTATTCTCTCTTGTTGCTACTTGCCAATTGTCAGCCCAAGCTTGATGTTGTCAGGCCTTGCTACATATGGATGTGGTCTACTTCAGTATCTGAGGAGTGGCGAATGGTGCTGAACATTGTGCAAGCATCAGCAACCATCCTCATGCCTGACTTTATGATGGAGGGAAGGCCATTGAAGCAGCCGCAGATCTTGAGGCTGATGTGCACTCACACCCACACAAGGTTGTGCTGCCTGATTCTGGACTCCCCCATGTTAGGAAGTAATTTCTATCCATTCTATTATTGTCTTACATAAGAACATAAGAACATAAGAACCAGGAGCAAGACTAGGCCATCTGGCCTGTCAAGCCTGTTCCACCATTCAGTAAGATCATGGTTTGGTCTTTTCATGGACTCAGCTCCACTTACCCATCTGCTCTCCATAACCCTTAATTCCCTTACTGTTCAAAAGTCTGTCTATCTTTGCCTTAAAACATTCAATAAGTTAGCCTCCAAAACTGCTTCATAGACAAGGAATTCCATGGATTCACAACCCTTTGGGTGAAGACGTTCCTCCTCAACTTCATCCTAAATCTTTTGCCCCTTATTTTGAGGCCATGCCCCCAGCTCTAGTTTCACCTACCAGTTGAAACAACGTCTCTGCTTCTATCTTATCCATTCCCTTCATAATTTTATATGTTTCTATAAAATCCCTCCTCATTCTTCTAAGTTCCAATGAGTATAGTCCCAGTCTACTCAATCTCTCCACATACTCTCTCAATTCCAGAATCAGCCTAGTGAACTCCTCTGCATCCTCCAGTGCCCATACATCCTTTCACAAGTAAGGAGACCAAAACTGTACACAGTACTCCATGTGTGGCCTCACCAGCACCCGATACAGCTCCAGCATAACTTTCTTGTTTTAAAACTTCATTGATTTAGCAATGAAGGACAACATTCCGTTTGCCTTCTTAATTACCTGCTGCACCAGCAAACCAATGTTTTGTGATTCATGCACAAGGACACCCAGGTCCCTCTGTGCAGCAGCATGCTGCAGTTGTTCACCATTTAAATAACAATCTGCCATATAAGGGTTTACCAGTCGAGTCTGGCCAATCTGTCACTATTATGGACCTGTCCCTGAACTGTATCGTTCTGGTGAATCTTCAATGCACCCACTCTAAGGGCAATATATATTGCTCCTGGAGTGCAATGTCCAAGTCTGAAAGCAGGAGTCCACACATCAGCTGACCATAGCTCTGAACAGTTGGAACATAATATCAACACATTTATATTCCAGTCTGTTGAGATGACAGCTTAGGTTCCAGTAGTCTTTTAAATAAACATTTATATCTGGCCTTCAGCTTTTACTAACTACTGAACATAAACCCTTAAGTCTCTCCACCCATCCTCCCTCGATTTCCCGACAGTTTCTAGCTTCTCACAATTTAGAAAATACTCTCTTACATTCTATTAAACCTTGCACTTCATACATTGAACTCCCTTTGTTTTGGCTGGTCACAATCTATCCATCTTCTTTATAAACCTTTTGTTCCCATCTATTCTAATCATGCTAAATAAGAATTTTTTTTCCAGGGTAGAGTTTAATTCTATGTCATATGACAAGTCTAGTGTTTGCCCAATATACCTTATTAAGTCAGTTTTATCATGAACAAAAACCTTGATGTCCTTGTTCGCTATAATTAATGGTGAGAAAAGAAGAAGCTGATGCATTAATCATGGCACAGCCTTTCTGTATTTCTTACAGAGTCTTTAATAGCTGCTTTACATTGATAAAGGGTTCTATTATAGAGTCATAGAGATATACAGCATGGAAACGTATCCTTCAGTCCAACTCACCCATACCAAATAGATATCCTAAATAAATTAATCTCGTCTCATTTGCCAGCATTTGGCCCATATTCCTCTAAACCCTTCCTATTCATATACCCATCCAGATGCCTTTTAAATTCTGTAATTGTACCAGCCTCCACCACTTCCTCTGGCAACTTATTCCATACACAGACTACCCTCTGCATCAAAATGTCACCCCTTTGGTCTCTTTTAAATCTTTACTCTTTCATCTTAAATCTATGCCCTCCAGTTTTGGATTCCCCCATCCCAGGGAAAAGACCTTATCTATTTACCCTATCCATGCCCCTTTATGATTTTATAAACCTTTATGAGGTCACCCTTCAGCCTCTGACGCCCTAGGGAAAACAGCCACAGCCTATTCAGCCTCTCCCTATAGCTCAAACCCTCAAACCCTGGCAACATCCTTGTAAATCTTCTCTGAATCCTTTCAAGTTTCACAACATCTGTCTTATAGCAGGGACACCAGAATTACACACAATATTCCACAAGTGGCCTAACCAATGTGCTGTACAGCTGCAACATGGCCCCCCAAGTCCAATGCTCAATGCACTGACCAATAAAGGTAAGCATACAATATGACGCCTTCATTACTCTATCTACATGTGGCTCCACTTGTAAGGAAGTATGATGCTACACTTCAAGGTCTCTTTGTTCAGCAACACTCCCCATGACCTTATCATTAAGTGTATAAGTCCTGCCCTGATTTGCCTTTCCAAAATGCAGCACCTTGCATTTATCTAGATTAAACTTCATCTGCCACTCCTTAATCCATCTGATAACATCCCATTGTAATCTGAGGTAATCCTCTTCGCTTTCCACTGCACCTCCAATCTTTGTGTCATCTGCAAAATTACTAACTATACCTCCTATGTTCACATCCAAATCATTTACATAAATAACAAAAAGCAGTGGACCCAGCACCAATTCTTGTGATACACCGCTGGTCACAGGCCTCCAGTCTGAAAAACAACCCTTCACCACCACCCTCTGTCTTCTACCTTCAAGCTAGTTTTGTATCCAAATGGCTAGTTCTCCCTGGATTCCATACAATCTAACCTTGCTAAGCAGCCTACCACGAGAAACCTTGTTGAATGCCTTACTGAAGTTCATATAGATCACATCTACCACTCTGCCCTCATCTATCTTCTTTGTTAATTCTTCAAAAAACTCAATCAAGTTTGTGAGACATGATTTCCCACGCATAAAGTCATGCTGACTATCCCTAATCAGTCCTTGCTTTTCCAAATACATATACACCCTCTTCCTCAGCATTCCTTCCAACAACTTACCCACCATCAATGTCAGGCTCACCGGTCTATAGTTCCCTGGCTTTTCCTTACCACCTTTTGTAAATAGTGGCACCACATTTGCCAACCTCCAGTCTTTCAGCACCTCACCTGTTATTATCGATGTTACAAATATCCCAGTAAGGAGCCCAGCAATCACTTCCCTAGCTTCCCATAGATTTCTAGGGTACACCTGATCAGGTCCTGGAGATTTATCCACTTTTATGCAGCTTCAGATGCGTGGCACCTCCTCCTCTGTAATAAGGACATTTTTCAAGATGTTGTTATTTATTTCCCCACATTCTTTATTTTCTATATTCTTCTCCACAGTAAACGCCGATGCAAAATACTCATTTAGTATCTCCCCATCTCTTGCATTTCCAAACAGAGGTGGCCTTGCTGATCTTTAAGGGCCCTATTCCCTCCCTACTTCCCCGGTTAGGCCTCTTGCGTTGAAATAAATGCAGTTTAATTTATCAGTCCTACTTCATTCTCTACTTTGTTCCTGCTTGCCCTGTTTGACTTATTCCTTTTCCCATCTGTACTGGTCTCAGACTGATCTGTTTCCTCACTATCTCCATGGGTCTCACCCCCAGCTCCTTCACTAATTTAAATTCTTAATGTATTTGTAGAGTCCCTTGAACCTATTTGCCAATGCTATCTCATGTCTCCTTTTTGCCCTCCTGATTTCCTACTTATGTGTACTCCTACCATTTTTATATTCTTCTAAGGAATCACCCCATTTCTGCTGTCCATTTTTGACACATGCTTCCTTTTTTTTCTTGATCGAAACCTCAATTTCTCTAGTCATGCAGCATTCCCTAACAGGTATACACCGTGTCTAGACTCTCATTATCTAATGTTTGAAGGCTTCCCATTTTCCAGCCGTCCCTTTACTGCAAACGTCCGCCCCAATCAACTTTTGAAAGTTCTTGCTTAATACCACCAAAATTAGCCTTTCTCCAATTTAGAACTTCAACTTTTAGATACTTTCTGTCCTTTTCCATCATTATTTTAAAACGAATAGAATGATGGTCACTGGCTCCAAAGTGCTCCCCCACTGACACCTCAGTCACTTGCCCTGCCTTACTTTCCAAGAGTAGGTCAAGTTTTGCACCTTCTCTAATAGGTACATCCACATACTGAATTAGAAAATTTTCTGTACACACTTAACAAATTCCTCTCTATCAAACTCCTTAACACTATGGCAGTCCCCAGTTTATGTTTGGAAAGTTAAAATTCCCTACCATAACCTCCCTATAACTGAGATCTCCTTACAAATTTGTTTCTCAAATTTCCACTGACAATTGAGAGGTTCCAAAGTACAATGTCAATAAAGTGATCATTCCTTTCTTATTTCTCAGCTCCACCCAAATAACTTCCCTGGACATGATGTCAGGAATATCCTCTCTAAGTAAGCTGTAATGTTATCCCTCATCAAAAACACCATTCCCCCTCCTCTCTTGCTCACCTTTCTACCCTTCCTATAGCAATTATTTCCTGGGACACTAAGCTGCCAGTCCTGTCCAACCCTGAGCCACATCTCTATAATAGCTATTAGAAGTCCCAGTCTCACGTTCCTAACCATGCCTTGAATTCATCTGCCTTACCTGTTAGGCCTCTTGCATTGAAATAAATGTAGTTTCATTTATCCTACCTCATTCTCTACTTTATTCCTGCCTGCCCTGTTTGTTTGATTTACTCCTATTCCCATCTGTACCAGCCTCAGACTGATCTGTTTCCTCACTGTCATCTTGGGTCTCCCCACTGCTCCCTCACTAATTTAAATCCTCCTTAACAGCTCTAACAAGTCTCCCTGTCAGTATATTAGACCCCTTCCAGTGCAGATGCAATCTGTCTTTCTTATTGAGGTCACTACTACTACAGAAGACACTCCAATGATCCAAAAATGTGAACCCTTCTCCCTTGCACCAGCTCCTCAGCCATGCATTCATCTGCTCGATCCTCCTATCCTTACCTTCACTAGCTCATAGCACTGGGAGTATTCCAGATATTACTACCCTCGAGGACTTCCTTTTTAAATTGCTGCCTAACTTCTTATATTCTCTCCTCAGTATCTCATCCTTTTCACTTCCTATGTCTTTACTTCCAATGTATACAATGACCTCCTGCAGGTCTCTCTCCCCTGTGAGAATATTCTGTATCCTCTCCAAGATATCTTTGATCCTGGCTCCAGGGAGGCAACACACCATTCTAATGTCTTGTTGTCAGCCGTAGGATCGTCTGTCTGTGCCTCTATCGCAATCGATCGCTTGCAACCTGGCATTCCCCCTTGTTATAATAGAGCCAATCTCGGTACCAGAAACCTGGCTGTCAGTGATCCATTTCCCTGAGAATCCATCACCTGTTACAGTTTCCAAAACAGCAGATTCCTTTGAGAGGGGGATAGCCACAGGAGACTCCTGCGCCACCTGCCTCCCTCTCCTCCCTTTCATGGATATCAGCCATCTACCTAACTGTATCTGTGGTTTATCTCCCTCCCTGCAACTGCCATCCATCATACCTCCCAACTCCTGTAAACTCCTCATTGCATCTAACTGCTGCACCAATTGATTCATGTGATCCATTCGGATTCCCAACCACACACATTTTCTGCAGAAATAATCTTCAGTAACCTGGAAACTCTAATCCCTATTCTCCCACATTCAACAAGAAGAGCACATCACTCTGCTAAAGGCCATCTTTGCAGTTTAACAATCTACAGATCCAGAAAATAGCATAGTCTTACTGCTCTAAAAACACCACTCCACGTTAGCTTAGTACCTATGCTTTTATATTTTTAAAGTTTAATCAAGAGACAGATCTCAATAATAACATATAATCAAAAAAACCTACTCTACTCACTGTTGTGGATTTACAAAAGAAAACATGTAAGGTTAAACTTTAAAAAGCCACTGGCTTTCCTGCTGGGAGCTCCCACACACAAAGCCAGCTGTGAATTTCACCTGTTTGTTTATTATTTTTTGGACCAATTCCAATGTCCTAAGATACTTGAAAACTGACAGTGAAGGCAGCAGCTGTGTAGATCACTGCTGAGTCAGACAGCAGTGTAGGTTTCTTTCTCTATTTGAATCACTGCCATATGATCTCTACCTTTGTCTCTCTTCCTCCTTTTAAAAGTGTTGCTGTTTTGATCTTTTTCTCTCCCAAAGTTCCATAACAATGCAACAGCTTATTAAACAGTAATTAATGCTTCTAGAAGTTGAGGAAATCAGCTTCAACACTGAAAATACCTCAAAAAAGGAGCAGCTCTTACAGCTACAACCTTTTCCTGTCCTCTATCTTGGATTACACCAGCATCCTTTCTTTCAATTGTGTACCTATCTATCCATGTGCTTGAACTGCTAAGTGTTAATGCATATAAAACATAGAACATAGAAAGTTTCAGTGCAGTACAGGCCCTTCGGCCCTCGATGTTGCACCGACCTGTGAAATTAATCTGATGCCGATCTAACCTACACCTTTCCATTATTATTCACATGTAGGTCCAATGCCCATTTAAATGCCCTTAATGTCGGTGGGTCTACTACTGTTGCAGGCAGGCCATTCCACACCCCTACTACTCCCTGAGTAAAGAAACTACCCCGACATCTGTCCTAAATCTATCACCCCCTCAATTTAAAGCTATGCCCCTTGTGTTTGCCTTCACCATCCGAGGAAAAAGGTTCTCACTCTCAACCCTATCTAACCCACTGATAAGCTTTTATGTCTCAATTAAGTTACCTCTTAACCTTCTTCTCTCCAACAAAAACAGCCTCAGTTCCTTCAGGCTTTCCTCGTAAGACCTTCCCTCCATACCAGGCAACATCCTAGTAAATCTCCTCTGAACCCTTTCCAAACTTCCACACATCCCTCCTATAATGCAATGACCAGAACTGCACGCAATACCCCAGGTGCAGCCTTACCAGTGTCTTGTACAGCTGAAGCATGACCTCGTGGCTCCGAAACTCAATTCCCCCTACCAATAAATGCCAACACACCATATGCGTTCTTAACAACCCTATCAACCTGGGTGACAACTTTCAGGGATTTTTGCACCTTGACACTGAGGTCTCTCTGTTCATCTACACTGCCAAGAATTTTACCATTAGCCCAGTACTCTGCATTCCTGTTACTTCTTCTGAAGTGAACTACCTCACACTTTTCCACATTAAACTCCATTTGCCAATTCTCAGCCCATCTCTGCACCTTATCTATGTCCCTCTGTAACCCACAACATTCTTCAGCACTATCCACAACTCTGTCTACCATAGTGACATTTGCAAATTTACTAACCCATCCTTCCATGCCCACCTCCAGATCATTTATAAAAATGACAAATAGCAGTAGCCCCAAAACAGATCCTTGCAGCACACCACTGGTAAGTGAGCTCCAGGATGAACATTTCCCATTAACCACTACCCTCTGTCTTCTTTCAGCTAACCAATTTCTGACCCAAACCGCTAAATCACCTTCACTCCCGAAACTCTGTATTTTGTGCAATAGCCTATCGCGTGAAACCTTATCAAACACCGTACTGAAGTCCATATACACCACGTCAACCGCTTTACCTACAACCACCTATTTTGTCATCTTCTCAAAGAACTCAATAAGGTTAGTGAGGCACGACCTACCCTTCACAAAACCGTGTTGATTATCCCTAATCAAATCATTCCTTTCCAGATGATTATGAATCCTATCTCTTATAACCTTTTCCAAAATCTAACCCACAACCGAGGTAAAGCTCACTGGCCTATAATTACCAGGTTGTCCCGACTCCTCTTCATAAACAAGGGAACAACATTTGCTAGCCTCCAAATACATATTTTGTTAAGGCTGATATTAAAACATGCATAATATATACATGCGTTAAGATGGTACTACTGAAAAATGATTTTACAAATATACATTCAGAGGAAAATAACAGAGTCATGAAATAAAAGTCCAGAACTGCAACTGCAAATACTTATACATAAAGATAAGGCTGAAGCATTCACAGTAACCTTCAGCCAGAAGTGCCAAATGGATGATCCACCTCGGCCTCCTCCTGTGATCTCTTAGCATCACAGATGCCATTCTTTGGCTAATTCAATTCACTCCATGTTATATCAAGAAACAGTTGGAGGCATGAGATACTGAAAAGGTATTGGCCCTGACAACCTTTGGGCAAATAAAGTGATGGCTTGTGTTCCAGAATTTACTGGTCCGATAGCCAAGCATTGTCAGGTAGATGCCAATGTTACAATAACTGATTACAGTCTACTCTCAATCATTAGTAAAGTGATGGGAGGTGTCATCGACAATGCTATCAAGCAGCCCCTGCTCTGTAATAACCTACCCAGAGATGCCCAGTTTGGGTTCTGCCAGATCCAATCAGTTCCTGATTTCATTACAGCCTTAGTCCAAACATGGACAAAAGAGCTGGATTCCAGAGTGGAAGTCAGAGTGACAGCCCTTGACACCAAGGTTGATTCTACCCAGAGTGGCATCAAGGAGCCCTAGCAAAACTGGAATCAATGAGTATCGGGGACAAACTTTCCACTAGTCGAAGTCAAATCTGGTACATAGGAAAATGGTTTGGATTGTTGGAGGTCAGTCATCTCAGGTCCAAGGTACCAATACATGGGAACACCACCATGTGCGTGTTCCTATCCAAGACACTCACCATCCTGATTTGGAAATATATTGTTGTTCTTTCACTGTTGCTGGAATACCCTGGTATTATGGGCCAATGTGCTGCACATGGACTGTGATAATTCAAGAATGCAGCTCAGCACTACCTTCTCAAGAGCAATAGGGATAGGTAATAAATGCCCACATCCCAAAATAGATGCCCACATTCCAAAATAGCAAAGCTGTAAGATGCAATCAATTTACAAATATAATTGAATGAATTCAAAATATACCCTCTCCAATTTGGAAGGAAATGACCATTGCACTGCAAACTTCCCAAGCTAAACAAGCACATTTGAAAAGTGACTTACTTTCAAAGCACTTTGTGGTAATCATGAAAGGCACTATCATAAGGCAAGGTTTTCCTTCAGGTGGATCACACCAGTTCATGATGTTATTTCCTTGTAACTACAGTCTCATTCACCTGCCTCTCGATCAGTTTCCATCACTTTGCCCTGGCTATAAGCAACACCTACAAGTTTTCTTCTAACTCCTAAATTATCAATTGTATTGCTTTATTTTCATCATGACCAGCCTCAGCACTTGTTTCTTGTGTTCTCATGAACCATTCTTCTTTCCCAAATAATTATTATGACTGTAAAATCATATAAGAACTGTCATGTCATTGCCTTAGAAAACTTTAGGGGCCATATAGAATTAGACAGATCCTATGTTTAATTACCTCACTATTGTTTATTTTAAGTTCCAAAAAGTGCATTAATTGAATTAAAAATGACAGATGAGCACTCTATTTCATCACTGCACCCAACTTGCAGTTTTAAACATTTTTAGTTTAATGATTCTGTGGATCTCTATCACGTAACAACTGAATATAACAACATAAAGTCCCAGGGAGATAATTGTATCACATTGCTTGCCAGTGTTTAACACCAATGCATCTTGACACATTGGAGTGAAAATCCTCCAGTTATGAGCTATAGTTGCTCGCAGCTTAAGACCACTTGGCTCATTGTCCTCTCAGCTACAGATTAATGGTTGGAAATGTGTGGGAAAGGCGTTAAAATGGGGTCAATGTATGCAGAGAAAATCTATACAATAAAAGGCGCAAGGAAAGGCAGAGGAATTAGGGAAGAAATTCCAAAGCATTGGGCTTAGGTAACAGAAGAACAGTCACCAGTCTGGGACGAGGAGAAGGGAGTTCCACAAAGAGTAAAGTCAGAGAAATGGAGAGTCCAGGATTTGTAGGTTTGGATGAGACATGGAAGATTGCCAAGATAGGAGCATGAAGAGATTTAAACACAAGGAGAGTTTTTAAGTTTGAGGCAATGTAGGTCAGCAGAGACAGATGAATGGGGCTTGTTGTGCGATATGATGAGGGTGGCAGAATTTTGAATGAGTTGAGGTATATGGAGAGTGAAATATAGAAGGCTGATTGGGGGAACATTGAAATACTCAAACCTGGAGGTAAATGAAAAGCCATGGACAAGAGTTTCAGTAGCAGATGGACTGAAATAGGGATAGATATTTTGGAAGTGAGAAAGTGCATGATTTCAGGAGTCATGGCAATGTAATAGAAGCAAATTAAAATAACTATCTTGTGTTACACAGTGAGCTTATTTTTCAAACTGGAATCAAAAACTGTTTTCATCAAGGCAAGGCAATTAGTAAGTAAAGTATGGGTCTGTTTGGGTAGAAGAAATCCACCTTCATGTTTACCAGTTAATTGGGGAATTAATATTCCATATCAGTCACTGATATGGCTGACAGCTAAGCAAAAATTGTAAAAGGCAGCTTGCCTGAACAAACAGCAACCAAACCAGGAAGGTAAGCATGGGGGTCCCCTGGACTGTCTGTCTCACTATCATCACACTAACTACGGGTAAGTGACAGCTACAATAAAATGATTTGATCCTTCATGTTAAAATATTAACAAAGAGTTATTTTAATTAAAATACATTGAATAAAAAGACAGTTGAAGTGCTGCTGTCCAATTTGCTTTTCTTTATAACATTTTTTACAAGGCATATATGTTCAACTTCAAATAATTCTTAGCTTTCGCAACTTCAGTTGCATTTCATAGAAATGTAAGAGTGATTTTGATTTGAAGTATTCCCTGACTAAGTTTCTACTGAGTAACACTGCATTTTATAAACTCACAGGAAACTCAATATTGTTGATGCCCTCTTTAAGAATACAAGCACTGACATTCAGTTCTTTTATAAAGGAGAAATAAAAATATTTGCTGCCATTGGCAAAATGTATGTACTTTACAGTTGCTGCTGCTCCATCAGTCTATCCCAGCAAAAATTATGAATCCAGAATTGTTAATGGACAGTATGCTCAACCAGGATCCTGGCCATGGCAGGTTTCCCTGCAGGTAACATCAATTATATCATAACTTATACAGTAAAAGACCATCATTTGCAATGTTTTATTTCAATCTCTGATGTCCATGTACAGTAACATGAAATTATGATTTGCAACTTATCTACTTGATAGTGGCTTTCGAGTGACTTCTAAGAACAGTTGCTCACCTTCAAGTGCTGAAGAAAAGTTCAGCAAGTGGGCCATAAAACAGCATGTGCAGAGGCAGTGGGCTAAAACCCAGTCTCAGGTATATGTGTGGGATGATGAAAAGATGGGCTCATTTACGCTCTATGCATTTTGTTTGTAGTTATTTCCCCAGAATCATTGCTTGGTTGTGAAGTTGCTTTGTGTCTGAAAATGGGTCCGATTTCTCCCCTGTTGTATCTAAGCTCCAGAAAATGTTGGCAATACTCAGCAGGTCAAGCAGCAGCTGTGAAGAGAGAAATCATGTTTATGGTTCAGATGATGAAATGCCGTCAACATGAAACATTAACTTTGTTTCTCACTCCATGGATGTTGCCTGATCTACTGAGCATTTTCACCATTTTTTGGTTTTGTTTCCAGCATCTGCTCAATTCTGTATTTTTGTGCATTTAAATTCCTTTGATTTAATTGTTGCCTCAATAAACCTTTCCTAACAGGATTCTTATGGACAACATTTCTGTGGTGGCTCTCTAGTAAATCAAAACTGGGTTATCACTGCTGCCCACTGCAATTTTAAGTAAGTATTTGACACCAAGCCATTTGTATTTATGTTGCACAACTTGCAGGAGTGGCATGGTGGCTCGATGGTTAGCACTGCTGCCTCACAGCGCAGTGAGGCCTGGGTTCAATTCCAGTCTCGGGTGACTGTGTGGAGTTTGCATGTTTTCCCTGTGTCTGTGTGGGTTTCCTCTGTGTGCTCTGGTTTCATCCTGCAGATTAGTGGACTGACCCATAATGCTAAATTGCTCCATAATGTCCAGGGACGTACAGGCGAAGTGGATTAGCCATGAGAAAGGCAGGGTTACAGGGATAGGATAGGGATGTGGGTCTGGGTTGGATGTTCTTCAGAGGGTCGATGTGGACTTGATGGGCTGAATGGTTTGCTTCCACATTGTAGGGATTCTATGATGAAATGTAACAACATGGCAAATCCAATTCTGGGACTACATTGATCGATGCTTGACGTGCAGCACAGTTCACTTATGTAACCCCAATCTCCATTCAGCAGATTAATTTCTCAAATGGGGACTGGTGGTGGCGTATTGTGCTGGAGATCTACTCACCTCTTGGAACTAAATTTGATTTTGTCCAATGAAGTGCAGATAATGTTACTCCAATTAGATCTCAATGCACAGCCTAAAGCCATCTCTAAATTTACTCTAATTTGGGGTGGTTGTATTAGTACCGGGAAGGCCCATAATGGTGTCAAACATTGCAAATGTCGGTACAATAGGGAAGGCTGACAGGTAGAGAGTTTAAAGCATGTCTTTTGCAATGAGTTTCAATATCATTTCTAGTATATAACGACATCCAGAAAAGGTACAGGCAGTGAACCGCTGCCTGCATATTCTGTGAGGCATGAGTAATCCATAAAGAGCACTGCATTTCATCCAGCTCTGCATTAAGTCTGTGATAATTAGGTATCGTGACTAAGCAGAAGATGGGGGGCCAAACTCCACCATGCACATTGGTGATAGGTGGGAATATTGCATTCTGTCACTTGGACTCCCAATAAATAGAAAGTGGCACCTTGAGTAGGCAGCTCATCACCATGGCTGATATGTTTGACAGATATCAGTGGGCAATATCATTTCACTTCCCAACTTTTAATCTCTAAACTATTCCATTGCTTGGATATTTAAGTGAGAACAAGAGACAACATTTGTAATAACTAAACATTTAACAAAAAAAATTTGTAAGAACTAAAATGTCAAATGTTCATCACATATTAACATAAATTCATTTTTAACAGCCCTGGGTATCATCAAGTTGTACTTGGAGAGTTTGACATGTATTCCTCAGAAGAACAACTTCAAATTAAAAGTGTTTCCCAGGTATGTATCTGTTCATAGATTCCAATTTACAATGCTTTTGTATTGAATAAAGATGATTCTAAATGTAAATTGCCAATAATGACTTATTGTACTATATTTTCTTTGGAACATATTCAGTACCACAGAAAAAAGTACATCCCAAAAGATAGAATAGGGAACTTTGTAGTAATGGAATTGTATTAAATAAGTATAGATTTTGAAATAAATGTTCTTTATCTTTAAACCAAATACATTTCACATACTGTGGAGTTTTAAGAATTCCACTTTATTCCAGCATCAATGTTACTAAGATTTTAAGATTTTCTTTCAGTTTTCTCCACTTTTTCTTACCCAGATATGTTTTGGCTTAAAAGAAGAATCAGTCAATTCTTAATTTCAATCCCCAACTTTATATAGAAACAGTTCTAAAGTACAGTTTCTTAATGTATTTATTTATGTAACTAACCTGTATATTATCTCCATGGGATTCAGTGTTCAGCAAGTCATCAACACAGTGAAGCAATGAAAGGAGTGTGCAGCAAGTCAGAATCACAACAAAGGTAGTGCCTGATGAATCATGTAGGGGTTTAAACTAATTAGTTGAGAGAAGGGTTCAATTAAAGGGAAGCTTAAAAAATTTAGAAGAGACAGGAGCGCAGAGGTACTTGGTAGTGAAGAGGCGAATGATAATCAACGTGTGACAGGAATAGGTAGAAAATATATGTAGAAGAGTGCAGCAGAAATTAGAAGCACAGAGAGTAATAATGGTTGAAAGTTAAAGATTACCGCGTTTATCTGAGTGCACTCAGCATTTGTAATAAGATAGAAGACTTGACAGTTCAAATAAAAATAAATGAATTTGAGTTGATAGCTATTACAGAGATGTAGTTACAGGTGACCAAGACTGGGAACTCAATATTTCAGACTTTCAACATTCCAGCAGAATAGATAAAAAAAATGTGATGGGGTAGCTTTCTTAATAAAGGAAACATCTGCCATGAGGTGAGTAGTGATGTAGATGAAATAGAAAACGTTGTTGAACCAATTTGGGTATAAGTAAGGCATAGCCAGGGAAAGAAGTCATGGATGAGAGTTGTCTACAGGCTCTATAGTCTACACTGCATGGTAATGTATAAATTGGAAAATAATGGAGGCATGTACGAAGGGCACTACAATTGTTATGGGTGACTTTTATCTGCATATTGACTGTGCAAATCAGATGGGCAAGAGTGATGAGGAAGATAAATTTATAGAGTCAACAGCAATTGTTTCTTACAGCACAATTTCACATGAACAGGCTATTCCAGAACTATTAACATGCAAAGAGTTAGAATTAATAAGAGTTAATAATCCCTCATGGTTAGGGATCTTCTAAGGGGTAGTGATCACAACATAGCAGAATTTCAAATTCAATTTGAGGGAGAGCAATTTGGATCTCAAACCAGACTTCTGAACTTAAAGACAATTACAGTAGTAGGAAGAAAAAGTTGTCTAAAGTGGGTTGAGAAGGTTGACTAAGGGGAAAGTCAATGGATGAACAGTGGCAGACATATAAGCAGGTATTATATGATGCTCAGCACAAATTTATTCTGGTCAGAAGAAGGATTTAATGAGAAGGATGAACCACTGGTGGTAGACAAAGGCAGTCAAAGAGAGTATCCCATTCAAAAGCTAAGACATACAAAGTGATGAAAATTAATGGTAGGCCAAAGGATTGGATTTTTTAGTAACCAGCAATAGATGACTAAGAAGCTAATGAAATTATCAAAGGAAATTGGCAAGAAATATAAAAACAAACAGTAAGAGCTTCTACAAGAAGATATAAAGAAATTGAATAGCTAAAGTAAGAGTGGGACCCTTTGGAAGATTAAATGGGGAATTTATAACAGGGAACAGTGAACTGGCATATAATTTGAAACAATATTTTGCAATGGCCTTCATAGTGGTGAACACTATAATATTCTACAGATGACAAATAAGCATGGTGCTAATGAAAGGCAAGATTTGTATCAGTTCTCATCATGAGGAACAAAGTATTTGAGAAACTTATGGACTGAAAAGCAGTCAATCATTAAAACTTTATGGTGTACAGCCAAGGGCTTTGAAGCAAGTGGCTGCAGTCATAGTAAAGACAGTGGTCAAAATATTCCAGACCTAATAGTATTCCAGAAGAGTTCCAGTGAATTGAAAAACTGTTAATGTGACATCTGCATTCAAAATGAAAGGAGACTTAAAGCAGGAAACTATAGGCCAGTTAACTAAATATGTCATTGGGAAAATGCTAGAATCTATTATTAAGGAAGAAATAACAAGGCATTTTGAAAAGCTTAATGCAATCAAACACTGTCAACATGATTTTGTGAAAGAGAAATCACATTTGACAAACTTTCTAGAGTGCTATGAGGATATAGCAAGCAGAGTTGATGAAGGGGAACCAATAGATGCAATGTATTCGGATTTTCAGAACGCATTTGACAAGAGGCCACATATAAAGTAATTGCACAAGATGGGACTCATTGTATCAAACTAATGTATTAACATGGATTGAGGGTTGGTTAATACACAAAAGACAGAATAGGATTGATGGGTCATCGGCAGGTTGGGAAGACATTGGTGGCGTGCCATGAAGATTAGTTCTAGGGCCTCAATCATTTATTGTTTATATTAATGACTTGGTTGAGGGAACAAAATATAATGTATCCAAATTTGAAGATACAAAATTAGTTAAGAGTCATGTTATGATGAGGACCTAAGGAACCTACAAGAGGATATAGATAGGTTGAGTGAGTGAGTGAGGAAAAACTTGGCAGATGGTGCATAATATAGGAAAGAATGAGGCCATGCACTTTAATAGGAAAGATCAAAAGGCAGACCAGTATTTAAATGGAGACAGACTCGAAAAAAGTTCAATGCAGAGGAATCTTGGTGTTCGTGTGTATGGAAAGCAGAATTTTAGCTTACAGATATTGCAAGTAATGCAGATGACAAATGGAAAATTGGCCTTTATTGCTTATGGGTTGGAGTTTAAAAATATGGAAGCCTTGCTACAACAGTTCAGGGTGTTGGTGAGGCCACACCCCCCCATGTACTCAACGGTTTTGTTACCTTCATTTTATAGAAAGGTTATACTGGCTTTGGAGGCTGTTCGAACGAGATTCACGAAGCCGATTCCAATGATGAAGGTGTTGACTTATCAAGAGTGGCCAAACAATTTAGAAATTTATTAGGGTTTAGAATAATGTGGGGTGATCTTATTGAAATATACGAGATTCAGAAGAGTTTTGATAGGATAGATGTTGAGAAGGTGTTTCCGCTTGTGGGGGGAGTCTCAAACTAGAGAATTATTTACAGAATAAGTAGGCACTGATCTAAATATGAGGCACAAGGGAATTAGTGAATATCTGAAATTCTCCAGCCCATACAGTTATGGAGGATATGACTGAAAGTATTTAATTAGGAGGTGGATAGATTTTAGAAATATCAGGGAGTTGAAAGTTATGACGAGCTGGCATAAGAGGGGAGTTGAGATAAGCCATAAATGTATTGAATGTCAGGGAGGTTAGAGGGGCCAAGTGGCTGACTCCTGGTCCTATTTCTTTTGTTGTTATGTCCATCTCTGCAATCTTATACACAAAATATTATTGATGAAAAAGGCTGTTGGACCCAGTTGCAGAACAACACTAGACTCTGTTATGGCTACAATGATTTTTTTTTTTCTAAAGTGATTTCAGAGTGTTCTCTCCCACTCTGTTCCCACTCCTGGTGAGAGAAGGAAATTATCATTAACAACCTTAAAATGAGTTTTTATTGACTTAGCCCTTTTTCTTTACCCACTAACAGTTTATACAGTTCTTTATCTTTAAAGTTTTATCTATTTCTGCAAGGTCAGAAGTCACATGACACCAGGTTACAGTCCACCAGGTTTATCTGAAATCACAAACTTTCAGAGAGCTGCTGCCCCTTTGTCAGGTGAAGTGACTTCTGACTTGTCCACCCAGTCTGATAGCAGCACCTCCACATCATATACTTCTACAAGGCCACCTTTCAATGTTTTCTTTCCAGGCTGCAAAGCTCAAGTTCAATATTTTTTTCTCACCCCAGGATGTCTTTGTTGTTTTTCTCCATCTGTCTCCACCAATTCCTTGTAGTTGCGATAGGATGCAATGCTCAAGGTATGGTTTGACCGAAGCACCAGACCATGTGATCACCACATCTGTCACACTACCGACTTTGTCAATGATAGCTTTATGTTGGTCAGATACATTAGGTCTTGTAGATATGTTACCTTAGAATCACAGAACTATGGTTCAGGAGAAGACCATTCAACACATCATCTCTGCATAGGCTATACATCCCAAATTTCTTTCAACTTCATCCTGAGTTATTTTAACACTATTTATGAAAAATGTAGAATGAATAAGTGGCATTTCATATCATTGTCACAGGTCATAACCCATCCTTACTGGAACCCCTATAACATGAACTATGACTGCACTCTTCTCAGACTCTCTTCCCCAGCCAACATAAATTACTATGCCTCTCCAGTCAGACTTGTTGCTTCTAATGCTGACATTCCAGGAGGCACAATCTGTATTACTACTGGATGGGGAAGGACAGTACCTGGAGGCGGTAAGAATTTTCTAAAATACTTCACCAAAATAATTTTGAACAATCATCTTGTAATTCTTTATAATTAATCTTTGCTTCCCTCATTTGTTTCCTCCAAGCCATCTCTAGCAAGTTAATGCAAACTAATATTCCTATTATTGATTCACAAACCTGTCAACAGTACTGGGGGAATCAAATCACTGACATTATGATTTGTGCTGGTGCTTCTGGAAGCTCCTCTTGCCAGGTAAGTGCTGCCATGAAATTTTAGATTATGTTAAAGGTCTGGGTGGGCTTCAATATAAAATCTACAATACACTGACTCTGTGACTATAATTATATGACTTAAGGTTTTGAATAACACAGACTTAAGTCACTTTGATTATAGCAGTAAATTTAAATCAAATGAACTGCAGAAAATCTGCCAGATGGTCTTTCTTTCCATCATTTTATGCAATAAGACTTATGGGACTTTTTTTTTTGCATTTGTCATTTAGTTGGGTTATGGGACTAATAAGCTCAGTGAATTCCATAGCCAGCTTCTTCCATTGGCATCAATGGTTCTATTTTAAGTCATTTTCATCAGCTGAGATCTGAGTGAGGTTTTTAAGTCAGAATTTATGTGATATCCCACTCCAATAGTGAACTACTTATAAAATAATACACACACAAATTCCTCAAAATAGCCTTCACTTCAAGAGGGGCACTGTAGCATGACTGAAAATTCATGGTGATAGAATAACTCAACCTTGTTTTGTTCCTCTTTCTGACATAATATTTGGAGGTGCCAGCATGGACTGAGGTGTACAAAGTCAAAAATCACACAACACCAGGTTATAGACCTACAGGGTTATTTGGAAGCACTAGCTTTTGGAGCACTGCTCCTGACAACCGCCTGATGAAGGAGCAGCACTCCAAAAGCTAGTGCTTCCAAATAAACTTGTTGGACTATAAATTGGTGTTGTGTGATTTTTAACTTCCTGAAATAAAGTTACTTTGCCATTAACTGGAAGGTTTTTTGATTGCCAATGATTTAATCAATTATTGGTTAGTCTTTCATGGAATTCAATCTGTTGGAAAGAATCTAAACAATGAGGGGGGAAAAAACCCTCTACTGGATACAGCATGTTAGTTTAACCTTTCCATTAGGGATCTGAGACATTACCATAACTTTCAATAGGAATGTATTAATCCTTTTCCTTTTAAATTACATATAGGTTCGTGTCAGAAGGCTTTGTGGGGAAGACTGCTTGAATTTCATTTTATGGAATATTAAGGTTTTCTATTTTTTAAATTTCAGGGTGATTCTGGAGGACCTCTTGTTTGCTATGGAAATACCGGCTGGAACCTAGTTGGCATTGTTTCTTGGGGAACAGCAAACTGCAATATATACAGTCCTGCAGTTTATGCCCGTGTTTCCAAATTACGCTCATTTGTTGATCAATACATTTATTACTAGTGAGTGTGACCAACTTGGGACATACCAAATTAATAAACAATGAGCCTGCATTCAGTCTCCCTTTTCTTTCATTATTTCAGTTTACACTGAGTGACTGTACTAGCATCAATTCCAAACATTGAGCTGCTCTGATTGGAATCAGAACTTAGGAGCCAAAAACAAGTGAACACAAATTTCCTAACTTGCTACACTGAAACCTCAGGCATTAAGTCAATAGTCCAATAGTCGATACCAGAAAGACAGCAAGAATCTGTATTGCTAGATACTGGTTCAATCAGACACTTTTTTTTGATGAAGTGCAAAAATTGAAATTAAGCCCTCTATTTAGGTAGCAGTGTTAGTTGTTCTGTCTCAGAATGTGCAGTATAAATTTCCACTCATTCAAATAGACATCCAGGATTACCAGGATTTCAAGAACTCTGCCTCTAGATTGTTAGGAGCACAGATGGAGACTGACAGAGACCATTTTTTTTGCTGGATCTTTGAAAGAGTAACCAAGATAGTCTCGTTCCTTATTCTTTTCCAAAAACTCTGTATTCTTTTCCTTTTCGTGTATACTGTATATACTCGAATGATAGTCAAATTTTTGACTACTTTTTAATGTTAAATTTATGGGGTTGACTATTACATGGATATTATCTTAGAGTGACTGAAATTCATGCCCGTCAAAATTCATACTGTATCATTAGCAGAAGCCCAACTGATCTCTAAACGAATAAAAAAATCACAAAAAAACGAATAGTGGTAATTCTGAAAACCCGGAGCGGAATATAACTGCCAGCCGACCAGCAGCAGAGCAGAACAACCGACTGATTGGAAAGCTGGAGCGGGATGTGACAGCCGGCACGTAATTCATAAACATTGTTGATCTGTTATCTGTGAAGAACTAGGGTTGACTTTTACATGAGATATATGGAAAAATCTTGGTTATTTGGCCAAAAATAGGGGGTCGACTTTTACATAAGATTAGATTAGATTACTTACAGTGTGGAAACAGGCCCTTCGGCCCAACAAGTCCACACCGACCCGCCGAAGCGCAACCCACCCATACCCCTACATTTACCCCTTACCTAATACTACGGGCAATTTAGCATGGCCAATTCACCTGACCCGCACATCTTTGGATTGTGGGAGGAAACCGGAGCACCCGGAGGAAACCCACGCAGACACGGGGAGAATGTGCAAACTCCACACAGTCAGTTGCCTGAGTTGGGAATTGAACCCGGGTCTCAGGCACTGTGAGACAGCAGTGCTAACCACTGTGCCACCGTGCCGCCCACTAAGATCAACTATTACTCGAGTATATATGGTATATTCAACTTCCTTTGTAAGTTACTCCTGAATCTGCTTCCAACGCATCTCAGATGATAAAAATTTGTGCAGAAAATTCTCATCTTCCATAGTTCTTTTTGCTATTTAGTTAAAATCTGTGTTGTCTGCTTTCTGACCATCCAACCGCTAGAAACAGTCTTTCCCTCTGTACTAAAGCAAGACCTTCTTAATTTTGAACATCTCCATTTACAACAGGGGAAAGCAATGGGAGCCAACTTCAAGGCACCATGAGTGTGTCTGCTACAGTGATAGGGGATTCAATTGTAAGGGAAACAGACTAGTGCTTCTGTGGCCGCAAAAGAGGCTCTAGGATGATATGTTGCCTCCCTGGTGCCAGAGTCAGGAATGTCACAGGGCATTCTGAAGGAGGATATTAGATACAGATCATGGTACATATTAATACTAATGACACAGGTAGGAAAAGGAATAAGGTCCTGCAAGCAGATTTAGGCAGCTAGGAAGTAGATTAAAGAATAGGATCCAAAAGGTAGTAATCTCTGGATTATTTTTGGTGAGTATGGAAATGGGAGGTTAGTCCAGTAGCTGGAGAGATGATGCAGGAGGAAGAACTTTAGATTTCTGGGACAATGGGACTGTTTTGAGGCAATTTGTAGGACCTGTACAATGGACCAGAATACTTATGGGCATGTTTGTCCATGCTGTCGGGGCGAGTTTAAACCAAGTTGGCGGGGTGGGGGGGGGACAGTTGGTAGATGAACAGCCAAAATTACATAAGATAGCAAAGGCATCCAGAAGGCATAGATATTATCTGCCAATTAAGGAACAAGGAGTTTGGCATGTTTGGATGGTATCTATCTTTATGCAAGGAGTCTGGCAAACCAAGGGGATGAGTTGAGGGCACAAATTAAAACACGGCGGTATAATGTATTGCTGTTGTTGAGACATGGTTGAGAGAGTGGCAGGATTGGCACCTCAATATTTAAGGGTACAAGGCAAGAAAGAAAGGAGGTGAAAGAGGACAGGGATGTCACAATATTGATCAGTGAATCAATTACAGCAGTAAAGAGGAATGACATCTTAGAAGACTTTTCAAATGAAGCAATATGGGTAGAACTTAAAAACCTAAAACGAGAAATCATAATACTATTATAGGCCCCCAGCATATGAGAGGAACAGAAGAGCAGATGTGGAGACAAACTTCAGAGAAATGAATAAGTAACAGAGTTTTGAAAGTGGGAGATTTTAACTTGCCCAACATTAATGAGAGTAGTCATAGCATGAAAGATTTAGAGGGAATGAGATTCTTAAAACATATCTGGGAGAGTTTTTCAAGCCAGTGCTTAGAAGATCCTATCAGAGAGAGGAATTCTGAGGTAATGAAGCATGGCATGTGATTAAAGTATCAGCAGGGGACCATTTTGTTGACAGTGATTATAACTCCATTATATTCAAGGTTGTTATGGAATAGAACAAAAATGGGCCTGAAATCAAGGTTCTAAACTGAGGGAAGCTCAGGTATGTTTTAGCCACAGTGGACTGGGATCAAATACTTTCAGGTAAATCTGTGTCAGAGCAGCAGGATCCATTCAAGAAGGAAATACTGAGGGATGACCTTATAGAAATTTATAAAATCATGAGGGGTTTGGATGGGATGAATAGCCAAGGTCTTTCCCCCGGGGTGGGGAGAGTCCAAAACTAGAGGGCGTAGGTTTAAGGTGAGAGAGGAAATTTTTAAAAGGGACCTAAGCAACTTGTTCATGCAAAGGTTCATGAGTGTATGGAATGAGCTGTCAGAGGAAGTGATGGAGGTTAGTATAAATACAACATTTAAAAGGCATCTGGATAGGTACATGAAAAAGAAGGATTTAGGGAGATGTGGACCAAATGCTAGCAAATGTGACTAGATTAATTTAGATTATCTAATCAGCAAGGACAAATTGGACCAAAGGGTCTGTTTCTGTGCTATACAGCTCTATGATTCTATAGGGAGAGTACTGAGCTAGCATGTTCCAATCAAGATAAAGGGCAGAACCAACAAATCTAGCAAACCCTAGACCTCAAGGAATATATAGGATTCAATAAAGAGGAAAAGGGAGGCTTATGACAGATATCAAGAGCTCAAAACAGCAGAAGGTCGAAAAGGAGGACACAATGTGCAAGAGGGAACTTAAAAAGGAAATTAGGGGAGCAAAAAGAGAATGTGAAAGCATAATGACAGGTAAATGAAAGGAAAAATTCAAGTTATTTTATGTGTACATTAAGATAAAAGGATAACTAGTAAAAGAACAGAGCCCAGAAACAAACACAACGATAATTTCTGTCAGAGGATGCAGATAGAGTTCTAAATAAATAGTTGCTTCTGTGTCTAATACTGAGAAGAACAATATGGGTTTGGAATTAGGGAAAAGGACAGTGATAAAATTGAAGAAATCAGCATAGATAGAGAGGATATTCTGAATGGTCTAGCAGGTTTAAAAGTAGATACATATCTTGGGTCCAATGAAATGTATGTCACGCTGTTGAATGAGACAAGGGAGGAAATAGCTAGCAATAACTTTCAATTCCTCTCTGGCCACAGGAGAGGTACCAGCAGTCTGGAGAACAGCCAACGTAATACCACCATTCAAGAAGGAAGCAAGGCATAAACAAGGAAACCAAATGACAGTCAGGCTAAACTCAGTTGTGGGGAAACTATTGCAATTAATTCTGAGGGACCGAATTAATCTGCACTTGGAGCAGCAAGGATTAATCAAGACCAGTCAGCATTGACATGTTAAGAGAAAGACATATGTGATCAATTTGATTGAATTTTTTGAAGAAGTAATCAGATGCATAGATGAGGGCAATATAATTTAACGTAGCCTACTTGGATTTCATCAAGGCTTTTGATAAGGTCCTGTGTGGGAGACTGAGAGGGAAGGTCAGAACCCATAAATGGATAATTGGATCCAGAATTGACTGAGTGGCAAGGTAATGATCGAAGGTTATTTTTGTGACTGGAAGCCTGTATTCAGTACCATTCCACAGGGATCAGTATTGGGCCCTTGCTATTTGTGGTATGTATAAATGTTTTAGACTGAAGGGAGGAGGGTTAATAAGTAAGTTCGCAGATGATACCAAAATTGGTGGGGTGGTAAATACTGAGGAGGATAGCCTCAGATTACAGGAGGATATAGATGGGCTGGTCACTGACAAATGGATAAGTGTGAGATTACGCACTTGAGTAGTATGGGAAATACATGATAAACTAACCAGGGAGTCATGGAGGGAATGGCCTCTCTGGAACACCAGTAGAGGTGGGGAGGGAAATATATGCCTGGGAAGCACCGACAATCAGAGGGACCTTGGTGGTGGGGTCTGTTTGTAGGTGGCAGAAATGGTGGAGGATGATGTGATGTATACAGAGGTTGTCGGATGGAAGGTGAGGACCAGGAGATTCTGTCCTTGTTGCGATTGGAGGGGGGATTTTCAAGGGCAGAGGTGCTGGAAGTGAAGGAGATGCGCTGGAGGGCGTCATCACCACATGGGAGGGGACGCTGCAGTCTTTGAAGAAAGAGGCCATCTGGGATGTTTTATGGTGGAATTGCTCCTCCTGGGAGCAGATGTGGTGGAGGCAAAGGAATTGGGAATAAGGGATACCTTTTTTTAACAGGAGGCAGGATGGGAGGAGGTGCTATCCAGTAGCTGTGGTCGTCAGTGGGTTTGAAGTAGATGTCCGTGTTGAGTTGGTCACTGGAAATGGAGATGGAGAGGCCAGGAAGGGGAGGGAACTGTCTGAGATGGTCCAGGTGAACTTGAGGTCAGAGTGAAATGTGTTAGTGAAGTTGATGAACTGTTCAACCTCCTTGTGGGAGCAAGAGGTGGCGCCATACAGTCATTGATGTAGTGGAGGAAAAGGTGGAGAATAGTGCCAGTATAGCTGCGGAAGATGGACTGTTCCATGTACCCGAAGTAGAGGCAGAAATAGCTGGGGCCCATGCAGGTGCCTATAGCTACCCCTTTGGTCTGGAGGAAATGGGAGGATTTGAAGGAGAAATTGTTGAGGGTGAGGATCAGTTCAGCCAATTGAATGAATATGCCAGTGATGGGTACTAGTTGGGTCAGTGGGAGAGGGAAAAAACGGAGGGCTTGAAGGCCTTTGCCATGGTGAATGGACGTGTACAGTGATTGGATGTCCATGGTGAAGACAAGGCGCTGGGGGCCAGGGAAATGAAAGCCATGGAGGGTGTGGGTAGTGTCCTGGAATGTATGTGGGGAGATCCTGGACCAAGGGGGACAGGATGGTGTCAAGGTATGTGGAGATAGGTTTGACGGGGCATGAGCAGGCTGAGACGATGGGATGACTGGAGCAGTCAGGTTGTGAATTTTGGGTAGGAGGTAGAACCAAGCAGTGTGTGGTTCCAAACTATGAGGTTGGAGGCTGTTGGTGGGAGGTTCCCTGAGGTGATGAGGTTGTAGATCTCCCAGGTCTGGGAGATGATGGTTTGGTGATGGGAGGTGAGGTCATGGTCAAGGCGGCAGTAGGAGGACGTGTCTGCTAGTTGGTGCCTGACTCCAGTGGTATAGAGTTCGGTCCACCAAACTACTAATGCACCTTCTGTGACTGCTGGTTTGATGGTGAGGTTGTGGTTGGAGTGGAGGGAATGGTAGGTTGCACATTGTGAGGGTGAGAAGTTGGAGTAGGTGGGAGGGGTGGACAGGTTGAGGTGGTCAGTGTCACTGCAGCAGTTGGAAATGAAGAGATCAAGGGTGCGTAGCAGACCAGCACGGGTATCCAGGTGGATGGGATGTGTTGAAGGTGAGAGAAGGGATCCTCGGAGGGTGGGTGGGAGTCCTGATGGGAAAAGTAAGCATGGAGGTGAAGGTAGCAGAAGAAAAGTTCAATGTTGCAATGCGTGTTGAATGCATTGATTCGGGAGCATAGTGGGATGAAGGTGAGGCCTTTACTGAGGATCATTCATCCTCAGAGTGGGGGAGGTCTGAGGGGGATGGTAAAACATAGCAGGTCTGGGAGCTAGGACCTGATGTGAGGCTGGAGTTGGGATTGGGGTGGGGACTCTCTCTATAGTGGGTGTGGTTATGGGTTAGTGGATGATGTCACCAATGATAGTGACGCTCATCCTGGGGTTCGGGGTGGGGGGTGGTGCTGGGCCAAAGCAATGCCTTCATTGGCATCCACGGGGGGGGGGGGAAATGTGATGTAACACATGATGTCATCAGCGGTGAGTGACAATGTAACAGTTGCGATGTCCAAGGAAATCAACCCCAGTCTATACAATCGCTTATAATAACTAAAATTGTCCAGCCCAGGCAGCATCCTTGTTAATCTCCTCTGTACCCTCTCCAATGGAATCACATCCCTTGTACCATGTGGATTCCAGACTGCACACAATACTCAGCTGTGACTTAACAAACTTCTTACATAAGTTCAGTATAATCTTTGTGCTCTCAACCTTTATATCTCAGCTAATAAGGGCACGTATCCCACAGGCCATCTTAACCACTTTATCCACTTGTTCTGCTATTTTATGGGATGGTGAATGTGCACACCAAGGTCCCTCTGATTGTCGGTGCTTCCCAGGCATACATATATTTCCCTCCCCACCTCTATTGGTGTTCCAGAGAGGCCATTCCCTCCGTGACTCCCTGGTTAGGTCCATGCCCCCCCACCCCCTCCACCAACTCACCCTCCACTCCCAGCACTTTCCCCTGCCACTGTAAGAAGTGCAAAACCTGTGCCCACACCTCCCCCCTCACCTCCGTCCAAGGACCAAAGGATCTGTCCACATCCAACAGAGATGTATCTGTACTTCCACCCACCTCATGTACTGCGTCCATTGCTCTCTGTATGGTCTCCTCTGCATTGGGGAGACAGGACGCCAACTTGCAGAATGTTTCAGAGAACATCTCTGGAACACATGCACGAAACAACCCCACCACCCTGTGGCCGAACACTTTAACCCCCCCTCTCACTCCACCAAGGACATGCAAGTCCTGGGCCTCCTCCACTGCTAAACTCCAGTCACCCAACACCCAGAGGAAGATCGCCTCACCTTCCGCCTTGGCAGCCTCCAACACACGAGATCAATGTGGATTTCACCAGTTTCCTCATTCCTCCTCCTCCCACCTTATCGCAGATCCAATCTTACAACACAGCAGCACCCTCTTGAACAGTCCTACCTGTCCATCTTCCTTCCCACCTATCTGCTCCATCCTCCTCTCTGACCTATTACTATCAACCCCCCCGTCTTCATCTACCTATCACAATCCCAGCTACCTTCCCCCACCCCCCACCCCCCAACCCGACCCCCTCCCTTTTATCTCTCAGCCTCCTTGGGGCACCCCCTCATTGCTGCTGAAGAGCTTATGCTCCTCGGATGCTTTTCCAGCACCACACTCTTCGACTTTGATCTCCAGCATCGGCAGTCCTCACGTTCTCCTGGTTTTCCTTGGAGCAGATGAAACTGAGAAAGAATATAATTGAAATCTATAAAATGATGAGGGGCATGGACAGGGAATAGAGGAAGAAACGTTTCTTCTTGGTGAAGGGAAAAATGACCAGAGGCTTAGATTTAAGTTAAGCGTTGAGGTTTAGAGGGGATTTGAGGACATTTTCTTCCACCAAAAAAGTGGTGGGAACCCAGAATTCACTGCTTGAAAGAATGTAGGTACAGAAACTCTCACAACATTTAAGAAACATTTAGATGTATACTTGCAATGTCAAGGCATACAAAGCTATACGTCAAGTGCTAGAAAATGGGATTAGAATAGTTAGGTAGCTATAAACCTCTATGATTCTATGACTATGACTAAATCGCCCCTTGACCTTCACTATTCTAAGGAGAACAAACTCAGTCTCCCCACATAATGGAAGTATCTCATCTATCTATGGCTTTGTGATTTTCGTAAGATTTTTATATTTTTTTCTTCACCTGATTTCCACTGTTCTGATTAATGCAATAAGTAGATAATGTGGCAACTGTGGTACTGACATTTGCTTTTGCCAATGGTGAAAGCAAGCCAATGGCTTTCTGTAACTTGTATCTAATGGAGGAAAGAGGTGACGAAAGAACTGATGGCATATTTGACTGCACCAGAGGTATCTGTCTCCACCTTCATTGCATGTAGAGGCAGAAATGCAAGTACTTAATTTTGTCAGAGGATCAGTGTATGCAACAGCTCCTAGTCAAGATGGAAGCTGTGATAGGTCAATGATATAAATGTAGATAATACTAACCTGTGGTCTTTTGTGGACTATAGTTCTTTACATTACAGGGAAAACCTTTGCAGTGTTGACAAGAATTATTGTGTCTTACTTATTGGAGAGATTGCAGATAATGTCAAAATATTTATTGAATAGCACTGATTAATCCTCTTCTCTTTGTATTTTCTAGTGATTAAATCAACTCAAAAGCTTAGAACACTATTTAAAACTCTCAGTTTCTAATCAGCGGGTATCTCAAATCATGCTAACGTTGAAGAAGCCCCATTATTCATGTAATGCTATAAATAGTGCAGAAGGTATTGGATATAGAAGCTATAGAAGTATTAGAGCTATTCACAGGAAAACACAGTATATGTTGCATTCTTGGGCTAAATTTTGCATTCTATGGTGGTGTCAGGCTGAAAGTAAATAATTTGGAAAAAACAGATGATAAACCCTGAGCAGGAGGAGGTCAAAAGCAGATCACTGCAACCAAGGAATAATGCTACAGTCTCAGAATGAAATAAGGGGAATGACTTATATTTTTTAAGAAGTGATTTGCAGCAAGCACAGTTAATAGGCTACAAAATGGTGCAGAACAAATGTTTCATTAATCAGGATGTAGAAATAAGTAACAAGTAATTTGTATTTATTAGGTGCTTTTCCCAAGTTCAGTTTATCACAAACTTTAATCCTTCTATAGCTTTTATATCCAATACCTTCTGATTATAAACTGAGAGTTTTAAATAGTGTTCTAAGCTTCTGAGTTGATTTAATCACTTGCCAGTGACACTGTTAGATTCAAAGTCAAACCATTAGGATTTCACAGGTTATTCTGAAACTCAAAACATCTAAAAGTGTCATTACTCAGTCAGTCAGCAGATGGCAATCAAATTCCACTTTTCCTTTCCCACTTGAACAGCATCTTTTGCAAAAGTCAAGACATCCATGTTCCAAATAACATCATTATTCCTAATCACAGTTAATGTTTTTGAAAATCATTACGTAAAGGGTGATGCGTGTATGGAATGAGCTGCCAGAGGATGTGGTGGAGGCTGGTACAATTACAACATTTAAAAGGCATTTCGATGAGTATATGAATAGGAACAGTTTAGAGGGGTATAGGTCAAGTGCTGGCAAATGGGACTGGATTAACCTAGAATATCTGGTCGGCCTGTACAAGTTGGATCAAAGGATCTGTTTCCTTGCTGTACACCTCTATGACTCTAAAACCACGCATTATTTTAATCACCGTTATCAAGTCTTCTCTTAATGCAGACTACTCCCTGGGGAACTCCAGGTTGTTCAGTCTCACAATGTATTGCAGTCTCTCATTGCTGATAGCATCCCAGTAAATCTCTTTTACACCCTCTCAAAGGCTTTAACATCTTCCTATATTGAGGAACATGAAATTGAACACAGTCTCCTGCTTCACCAGTACTTTAGAAAGTTTTGACATAGTTTCCTTGTTGTTCTTCATTACTCTATTTAAAAAGCATATTAGATATTTGGCTTTATTAACATTTTCTCAACTTAATCTGCAACTTTAGAAGATTTATGCACATAAACTTGTAGATTTCTTGTTCCTTCACCCCATAAATTTGACCATTTAGCTAATACGGTTTCTTTTCATTTTTCTTAGCAAAATGTCTCACCACTCTTCATTATATTAAATGTCTCCTTCCATTTAATCTTCCCATTTCAATAATCTGCCTGTCCTCCTGATATCTGTTACTATCTACTTCACCATTAGCCACATTTCTGAACGTTGTATTTCCTGCAAAATTATGTTCTGTATACATAAGTCGAATTCATTAAGATGTCACAGAATAGGTGGTGATTGTATAATGCTGTCAATGGAACACCACCATATATTTTTCTCCAGTTTGAAAAATAACCATTCACTATGTTCTTACTTTTTGTCCCTTAACTAATTTTGTATCCACAGTGCCACTGTCTCTTTAATCTGATCAACCCCTCCCTTCCCTTCACAACCATTTTAAATTTAATGTGTTTATAAAAGACCCTAGTGCTCACTTTTATGTTAGCTATCTATTCCAATACTCTGTCCTTAATTGCTTTGTCTTTCAAAATCAGTACTTTCTATATTCAGCTTTCTATAGTACTCTGATTATTAGTGACCTATTGGAAGATTCAAGATAGACATCCATTGTTTACAATTTCACCCTTTAGTTTGGTTCAATTTTATCTTGATTGAATACAATACCTTAGAGTCAGCCAGCACTTAAGAAGTTATGAAGCTCAAAGCTGGGCAGTTCTGTAACTGGAACTTGAGGGATCACAAGTTAACCAGTTAACCATGCTATCTGTCTAATCACTTTACCACTGCAGAATGTTGCACATGAGAGGCTGGCCAGAAAACTAATGCCTAATGCAAATGCTTCTATTATCCTCATCTACAGGCAGAAACAGGGTTTTGTGCTACTCATTGCATGAAGGAGTAAGCTTTATATACATTCTTCATTAAATAATATTTCTGTCCATGAACCAGTCATGACATTTTGCACAGTCACTTCCTGAAATTGTCAGCACACAGTAAGTCATTAATGGGAAGATTGCATGGAATCCTATTGGGATCTAACAGCTCCATGTCAACATTTTTAACAAGTTGCATTTATATTGTGCCTTTAAGACAGTAGGATCCATAATTTGCTTACCACAAGCATTATCAAACAAAATTTGACACTAGGCACATAAGGAGATATTAGGGTTGATGAGATCAAAGTGCTAGATTTTAAAGAGCATCTTAAAAGGACGAAGAGGCAGCAAGGTAGATATTTATGTAAGCAATTCCAAAGCAAACAGCCCCATTGGCTTAAGATGGAATCAATTAAAATTGAGGATACGCAAGATTAGAATTAGAGTATGTTATCTCAGAGGATCATTGGACATGAGAAGGTTAGTTCTTGGGAGGATGTTTAAAATAAGTATGAGAACTTTAAAATGGAGGATTTACTTAACCTAGAGTCAATGTAAGCTGACAAGTTCAGGAGTGATATATAAATGAACATGTTGGAGGTTATGAAACAAGCAGAGTTTTGTATGAGCCTATTTATGAAGCGCAGAAAATGACTCATCATACACTAGAATAATCAAGCCTTGAATTAATCAAGGTACGAACAAGTGTTTCATCAGCAGATGAGCCAAGTTCAAGATAAGGTGGTGATAAGGAGGTAGAAATGAGTGGGCTCTGTAATGGTGCAGAGATGTTGTCTGAAACTCAGCAGAATCAAATGATACCAAGGTTACAAACCAGTTCATCTTCAGACAGCTGTTGGAGTGTGGATGGACTCCATGATTCAGCAAGAGAGTCCATGGCAGGGACCAAAGACAATGGTTTCAACATCTTAATATTTAATTGAGAGGAAATTTCTGTTCTACTGCTGGAAGGTAACAATTTAAAGACTGTGGAGGAATTCAGAGGGGTGATTGTAGAGTACAGCTAGGTATCACCAGCATCGAACTGGATCAGATGTTTTGGGATAATAATAGCAATGAAATAGGAGAAACCAAGTACAAAAACTTAAAGAAGCCAAGGTAACACTGCAATTGCAATATCAGGAACATAAGAACATAAAAAATAGGAGTAGGAGTAGGCCATCTGGCCTTTCAAGCTTGCTCCCTCATTCAATAAGATCATGACTGATCTTTTTGTGACCTCAGCCCCACTTGCCCACCTGTTCCTTTACCATTCAAAAACTTATCTTCGCTTTAAGAACATTCAATGAGGAAGCCTCAACTACTTTACTGGGCATGGATTTCCACAGATTCACAACCCTCTGGGTGAAGAAGTTCCTATTTTCTATTTTATCTTTTCTGTTCATAATTTTATATATTTCTATAAGATGCCCCCCTTATTTTACGAAATTCCAATAAAGATAATCCCAGTCTACTCAGTCTCTCCTCATAAGCCAACTTCCTCAACTCTGGATCAACCCAGGGAACCTCCTCTGAACTCCCTCGAATACCATTATATCCTCTCTCAAGAAAGGAGACCAAAGCTTCCCACAGTACTCCAAGTGTGGCCTCACCAGCAACCCCATATAGCTGCATTATAACCTCCCTGCTTTTAATCTCTATCTCTTTAGCAATGAAGGATAAAATTCCACTTGTCGAAATTCCCAACCTTGTGATTCATGCATAAGGACATCCAGGTCCCTCTGCACAGCAGCAAGCTGCAATTTTTTACCATTCAAATACTTGTCCTTTTTATTGTTATTCCTAGCAAAATTGATGCCTTCACATTTATTAACATCGTACTCCATCGACCAGACATTTGCCCACTCACTTAAACTATATCTTTTGGCAAAGTTTCATAGTCCTTTGCATACTTTGCTCTACCATCATCTTATTGACAACCACAAACTTCGACACACCACACATAGCCCCCAACTGCAAATCGTGTACATTGTGAATAATTGCAGTCCTAACACTGATCTGAGGCGTACCACTAGCCACTAATTACCAAACAGAAAAGCATTCATTTATCCCCACTCTTTGCTTCCTGTTAGTTAACTAATCCTCTATCCATGCTATTACATTCCCGTTAATGCCATTCATCTTTATCTTACAGTCTTTTGTGCGGTACCTTGTCAAATGCTTCTTGGAAGTTTAAAATACACCACCGACTAGATCTCCGTTGTGCATGATACTCATAATGCCTTCATAGAATTCCAGTGGTTAATCATGACCTGCTTTCAATGAACCATGCTGTGTCTGCCAAATGGGACAATTTCAATCTAGATGCCTTGCTATTTCTTCTTTGATAATAGATTCAAGCGTTTTCCCCATTACAGAAGTTAAACTAACAGATCTATAATTCCTCATCTTTTGTCTACCTCCTTTTTTTAAAACAGTGGTGTCACATTTGCCAATCTGCTGCCCCAAGTCCAGTGAATTTTGGAAAATTATCACAAATGCATTTGCTATTTCTCCCTCCATCTCATTTAGTACCCTGGGATGCATTCCCTCAGGGCCAGAAGACCTATCTATCTTTAGCCCCATTAGCTTGCCCAACACTACCTCTTTCATGATAATGATTGTTTCCAGGTCCTCATCTACCTTCATCTCCTTGTTAATTAACTGGCATGTTATTAGTGTCCTCCACTATGAAGACCGACACAAAATACCTGTTCAATGCCTCAGCCATTTCCCGATATCCCATAACTAAATGCCCCTTTTCATCCTGTTAAGGACCAATGCTTACCTTAGCCACTTTTTTGTTTTATATATTTATAGAAACTTTTGCTATCTGTCTTTATAATCTGAACCAGTTTACTCTCAATCTATCTTACTTTTCTTTATACCTTTTTTAAGAGAAGTCAGAGCAGAAAACTTTTCACTTGTGAATAAATACCTAAGAATGGAAACAGACAAATTTAGTCCTAACTTGCTCAACAATAGTGAAAAAGTTATTTTCTTGGGGGGACTTGGAATTTATACGAGGAAAAAGTGAGGTCTGCAGATGCTGGAGATCAGAGCTGAAAATGTGTTGCTGGAAAAGCGCAGCAGGTCAGGCAGCATCTAAGGAACGGGAAATTTGCTGTTTCGGGCATAAACCCTTCATCAGGAATGAGGAAAGTGTGTCCAGCAGGCTAAGATAAAAGGTAGGGAGGAGGGACTTGGGGGAGGGGCGATGGAGATGTGATAGGTGGAAGGAGGTCAAGGTGAGGGTGATAGGCCGGAGTGGGGTGGGGGCGGTGAGGTCAGGAAGAAGATTGCAGGTTAGGAGGGCGGTGCTGAGTTTGAGGGAATCGACTGAGACAAGGTGGGGGGGGGGGGAGGGAAATGAAACTGGAGAAATCTGAGTTCATCCCTTGTGGTTGGAGGGTTCCCAGGCGGAAGATGAGGCGCTCTTCCTCCAACCGTCCTGTTGTTATGTTCTGGCGATGAAGGAGTCCAAGAACCTGCATGTCCTTGGTGGAGTGGGAGGGGGAGTTAGTGTTGAGCCACGGGGTGGTTGGATTGGTTGGTCCGGGCGTCCCAGAGGTGTTCCCTGAAGCGTTCCACAGGTAGGTGGCCTGTCTCCCCAATATAGAGGAGGCCAAATTGGGTGCAGTGGATGCAATAGATGATGTGTGTGGAGTGCAGGTGAATTTGTGGCGGATATGGAAGGATCCCTTGGGCCTTGGAGAGAAGTAAGGGAGGAGGTGTGGGCGCAAGTTTTGCATTTCTTGCGGTTGCAGGAGAAGGTGCCGGGAGTGGAGGTTGGGTTGGTGGGGGGTGTGGACCTGACGAGGGAGTCACGGAGAGAGTGGTCTTTTTGGAATGCTGATAGGGGAGGGGAGGAAAATATATCCCTGGTGGTGGAGTCCGTTTGGAGGTGGCGGAAATGACGGCGGATGATACGCTGTATACGGTGGTTGGTGGGGTGGTAGGTGAGAACCAGAGGGGTTCTGTCCTGGTGGCGGTTGGAGGAGCGGGGCTCAAGGGCGGAGGAGCGAGAAGTGGAGGAGATGTGGTGGAGGGCATCGTCGATCACATCTGGGGGGAATCTCCGGTCCTTGAAGAAGGAGGCCATCTGGGCTGTACGGTATTGGAACTGGTCCTCCTGGGAGTAGATGCGGCGGAGACGAAGGAATTGGGAATATGGGACGGTGTTTTTACAGGGGGCAGGGTGGGAGGAGGTGAAGTCTAGGTAGCTGTGGGAGTCAGTCGGTTTATAGTAGATGTCTGTGTTGATTCGGTCGCCCGAGATAGAAATGGAAAGGTCTAGGAAGGGGAGGGAGGAGTCTGAGACGGTCCAGGTAAATTTGAGGTCGGGGTGGAAGGTGTTAGTAAAGTGGATGAACTGTTTAACCTCCTCGTGGGGGCACGAGGCAGCGCCAATACAGTCATCGATGTAGCGAAGGAAAAGGTGGGGGGTGGTGCCAGTGTAGTTGCGGAAGATGGACTGTTCCACATATCCTACGAAGCGACAGGCATAGCTGGGGCCCATGCGGGTGCCCACGGCAACTCCTTTAGTTTGGAGGAAGTGGTAGGATTGGAAAGAGAAGTTGTTCAGGGTGAGGACCAGTTCAGTCAGTCGAAGGAGGGTGTCGGTGGAAGGGTACTGGTTGGTACGGCGGGAAAGGAAGAAGCGGAGGGCTTTGAGTCCTTCGTGATGGGGGATGGAGGTGTACAGGGACTGGATGTCCATCGTGAAGATAAGGCGTTGGGGACCGGGGAAGCAAAAATCATGGAGGAGGTGGAGGGCGTGGGTGGTGTCCCGAACGTAGGTGGGGAGTTCTTGGACTAAGGGAGACAGAACCGCGTCGAGGTATGCGGAGGTGAGTTCGGTGGGGCAGGAGCAGGCTGAGATAATGGGTCGGCCGGGGCAGTCAGGTTTGTGGATTTTGGGCAGGAGGTAGAAACGGGCGGTGCAGGGTTGTGGGACTATGAGGTTGGAGGTGGTGGATGGGAGATCCCCTGAGGTGATGAGGTTATGGATGGTCCGCGACCTTGCCAAACCGGCAGACAAGGGAGGCACGGTAGTAGTTTGGCACACCAACCTTTATACCGCTGAGGCCAAATGCCAGCTCGCGGACACCTCCTCTTACTGCCCCCTTGACCATGACCCCACCTCCCACCACCTGACCATCATCTCCTAGACCATCCTGTAGACAACGAGGACATAAAATGCAGAGCCATTGGCCTTGATATCTCCTCCATAGCTTCCCAGAGAATCCCAGGATAAATGCCATCAGGCCCAGGGGACTTATCTATTTTCACCCTTTCCAGAATTTCCAACACCTCTTCCCTACATACCTCAAAGCCATCCATTCTAATTAATTGTGACTTAATGTTCACATCGGCAACAATGTCCAGTTCCTGAGTGAATAATGACGAAAAGTATTCATTCAGTGTCTCCCCAGTCTCTTCAGCCTCCACACGCAATTTCCCACTACTATCCTTGACTGGACCTATTCCTACCCTAGCCATTCTTTTATTCCTGACATACCTATAGAAAGCCTTTGGGTTTTCCCTAATCCTACCAACCAAGGAATTTTCATGTCCCCTCCTTGCTGCTCTTAGCTCTCTCTTTAGATCCTTCCTGGCTACCTTATAACTCTCAATCGCCCCAATTGAACCTTCACGCCTCATCTTTACATAGGCCGCCCTCTTCCCTTTAACAAGGGATTCCAATTCCTTATTAAATCACAGCTCTCTCACACGACCCTTTCCTCCCTGCCTGACAGGTACATACTTATCAGGGACTCTCAATAGTTGTTCCTTGAACAAGCTCCACAGATCGATTGCACCCTTCCCTTGAAGCCTACTTTTCCAAGCCACGCATCCTAAGTCATGCCTCACCGCATCATAATTTCCCTGCCCCAGCTATAACTCTTGCCCTGCAGTGCACACTTATCCCTCTCCATCACTAGAGTAAAAGTCACTGAATTGTGGTCATTGTCCCCAAAGTGCTCACCTACCTCCAATTCTAACACCTGGCCTGGTTTGTTACCCAGAACCAAATCCAGTATGACCTCACCTCTTGTTGGCCTGTCTACATATTGTGTCAGGAAACCTTCCTGCACACATTGAACAAACACCGACCCATCTAACATACTCGAGCTATAGCTTTCCCAGTCAATATCTGGAAAGTTAAAGTCCTCCATAACAACCAACCTATTACTTTCACTCTTCTCCTGAATCATCCTCACAATCCTTTCTTCTACGTCTGTAGGACTATTAGGAGGCCTGTAGAAAACTCCTAACAGGGTGACCTCACCTTTCCTATTTCTAAGCTCAGCCCAAACTACCTCAGATGGCGAGTCTTTATCCATCGTCCTTTCCACCGCAATGCCACACCTCCCCCTCTTTTACCCCCACCTCTGACCCTACTAAAACATTTAAACCCTGGAACCTGCAACAGTCAATCCTGTCCCTGTTATACCCATGTCTCCGTAATAGCCACAACTTCGAAATCCCAGGTACCAACCCACGCTGCAAGTTCACCTACCTCATTTCGTATACTTCTCGCATTGAAGTATACACACTTCAAGCTACTTTCTTGTTTACTACAAAATTGATGCCATGTTCCTAACCTCCCTACACTCCAGGTCCTGCACCCTAAAGCTACAGTCTAGGTTCCCATCCCCTGCAGAGTTAGTTTAAACTCCCCCCAAAGAGCACTAGCAAACCTCCCCCCAAGGATACTGGTGCCCTGAAAGTAATGTGATTGCAGAGTTTTAATTACAACTGGAGTGAGTATGAGAATATGTTGAAGGAACCTTTCATAAAGTGCAACTCTTGACAGAACAATACCCCTCTTTCTTGCTAGAGGCCTTCCACCTGCCCTCTGACTGCATTAAATTTAAACAAATATAGAAGAAATCTGGTCTACCATGTCCAAAGATAGGAAATAACTGCAAAACGTCATTAATATACACAAACTTGGCTCGCTGAACTTGAAGGTTTGTTTTCAGACATTTCATCACCATACTAAGTAATATCATCAGCGAGAGTCTCTGTGAAACGCTGGTGCTATGTCCCACCTCTCCATTTATAGGTCTTGGTTTCTTAAGGTGGGTGATGTCATCTCTGGTTCTTTTTGTTCCCCAAGGGGAGGTAGATAGGATCTAAAACAATGTGTTTATTGATGGAGTTCTGATTAGAATGCCATGCCTCTAAGAATTCTCATGCATGTCTTTGTTTCACCTGTCCTAGGATATGTGTGTTGCCCCAGTCAAAGTGGTGTCCTTTGTCTGTATGTATAGAAACTAGTGGATAGTAGGTTGTGTCTTTTGGCAGCTAGTCGGTGTTCATATATCCTGGTGGTAAGTTTCTTGCTCTAGGATACTCCCCTCGGACAGACGAAACAAAAACACGCACGAGAATTCTTAGAGGCATGGCATTCTAACCAGATCTCCATCAATAAACACATCGATTTAGATCCTATCTACCTCCCTTTGAAAAAAAGAAAAGGAAATGACATCACCCACCTTAAGAAATCAAGACCTTTAGGTAGAGAGGCAGAACATACCACCAGTGCTTCACCAGAGACCCTCACTGATGATGTTACCTAGTATGGTGACAATACATCTGAAAACAAACCTTCAAGTTCAGCGAACTAACTTATCATCAACCTGAGCTACAAATCTTCTCAAAAATCGCTAACAAACTTTATTCTGCCAAGATTTTAAGACAACTCCAATGAGCAATATCCCAAAGAGGAAAATAAAAGGAATTTATTACACAGTAAATTCCAGGATAAATGTACCAAAGAAAGGATAAAGTGAATGCAAACCTCATTTCAACATAATGCCATGGAGACAATTTTCATTACATACAATTAAACAAACTGAATACAGAAAATAAATAATTTCTATGAAATCGCTGACATTTGAGTTACAGATTAATGCTCAACAAGTGATCTACAAATGATAATTACACTTTTTTTTTGCTTAAACAACACTGTATGGTGAAACAGCAAAAGGCAATAAAACTGAATAGAAATAATTTTTAGAACAGCAAATTCAAAAACATTCTTGTGAAACAGTCAGAGTGTGAATTTGTCAATAGATCTTCCAGGGATGCAAGCCAGATTGGACACAATATTCCATACTACAATTTTATTAACATTTGGTCCCAGTGATAGACAAGGTTGCCTGTATTATTTGTATAATGTGAGAAAAAGATGGACCACTTTAAATTAATACTTTGTATACTGTATTTAATATGTACTAATGTGCTTTGGGGATCAAATTAGGTGCATTTGTGATACTACAAACATAGTAATCAAGATCATGAAGCACAGGCACTTTTCTGCAAATTGACTTGCTTTAGCATAATTGAAAGGCAATGATCATATCTCGTTTTATACTAGTACAGCACGAACTGTACATCCCCAACTTCATTGTGACCTGTCAAAGTTGCTACAACTGTCTACAGTACTTCGTGGGTGGCACAGTGGTTAGCACTGCTGCTGCACAGCACCAGAGACCCAGGTTCAATTCCTACCTCAGGCAACTGACTATGTGGAGTTTGCACATTTTCCCATTGTCTGTGTGGGTTTCCTCCGGGTGCTCCAGTTTCCTCTCACAGTCCAAAGATTGCATGTTAGGTGAATTGCCCATGCTAAATTGCCTGTAGTGTTAGGTGAAGGGGTAAAGGTAGGGGAAGGGGTCTGGGTGAGTGGACTTGTTGGGCCGAAGGGCCTGCTTCCACACTAAGTAATCTAATCTACTTATTTTACCATTATCATCCATGTTAGTCAGACCACAGGTGGAATGCTGTGAACAGTCTTGAACCCCTTATCTTAAGGAAGATACACTAGCACTGGAGGCTGGCCAGAAAATGTTCACTAAACTGATAACAGCTATGACAGGACTATTTTATAAAAAGAGGTTGAGTAAGTTGGGCAATGTACTTGTTGGAATATGGAAGAATGACAGGCAATTTTATTGAAACACTCAAGATTCTTATGTAACTTGACAGGGTGGATGTGGACAGCTTGTTTCCCCTTGTGGAAGGGTCTCGGACCCGAGGCCATAATCTGAGATTAAGGCTTTTATATTTGCGAAGAGAGAGGGAGGAATTTCTTCTCCCAAAAGATTGCAAATCTGTGGAACTCTTTACCAATAAGGACTTGGTCATTAAGCATATTTAAGACTTAGATAGACAGGTTTTTTTTAATTAGCAAGGGTATTGGGGGATATGGATAACTGGCAGAAAAGCAGAGTTGAAGATTATCAGATCAATCATGATTTTATTGAATGGAAGAGCATTGGCTGAATGGCAGACTTCTGCTCCTATGTCTTAAGATTTTATTTTAGGGAATGTCTTGGATCATTATTAAAGTTAAGGAAAACATGTACAGAATCAGTACAATATTGCAGCTTAACATTGGTCCAGATGAATCTGGTGCAAATAAAAATGCGCTATTGCTTCTAGAGGTTGGGAAGACCCGCAGGAATAAATTCTGACCTGATTCATTTATCTGAAAAGGTTTTTGAAATTCAACAAATTCAGAATTGACCAGACCTAGGGAAAAATCTTATCTTCCATTTTACATTCACATTTTATTCTTCAAGTAAGGCACATTGTTACATGGGGTGCATCATGAGGATTTTTAGTAAGGCACACTGGTTGGTGTAAGAAATTTTGATCCATATCTGCAAACTGTCACAATAACCGATTGTATTGTTCCAAATGTGGTTGCGCCTGAAGAATACACTTCAATCTTTATAACAGTAGAAAATGTTGATGTTGAGATCAACTGACAAATCAAGTATACTGCACGATATTAAAGCACTATGGCTCAAGTGTAATGATCCTACAATGGAGTTAACACCAATGTGCTGAACAACTGGCCAGCTTGAAAGATTCCATTGGAGTGTCGGAGGTATTCTAGAGGTTTATAAAATCATGAGGGGCATGGATAAGATAAATAGACAAAGTCTTTTCCCTGGGGTCAGGGAGCCCAGAACTAGAGGGCATAGGTTTACGTTGAGAGGGGAAAGATATAAAAGAGACCTAAGGGGCAACTTTTTCATGCAGAGAGTGGTACGTGCCTGGAATGAGCTGCCAGAGGAAGTGATGGAGGCTAGTACAATTGCAACATTTAAAAGTCATTTGGAGGGGTACAAGAATAGGAACGGTTTGAGGGATATGGGCTGGGTGCTGGCAGGTGGAGCTAGATTGGATTGGGATATCTGGTCGACATGGACAAGTTGGTCCGAAGGGTCTGTTTCCATGCTGTACATCTCTATGATTATGACTATGACTCTATAACAAAAGGGATAAAAGCCTAGCTAACATGGTGTGATCACAATTACTGGATTTATTGGCTGCATTAACCACACAAAAATTATTAACATACAATTATGAAATATAACTTTTTTGATCTGAAATTTATTAAGTTGGCATATGTAGAAGGTTACTGTAAATGCTGGCACACGTTTTTAAATCACATTTCCAGACAAGCAAATGAGTGAACTTATTAACAAGTTCAAAAATTGAGAAAGTTGAATTACTATTAAATTATGCAGAAACAAAAATCTCCAGCAATTAATAATTTTTTTTTTAAAAATCCCATCCATGCAGCATTTGCCTGGACATAAATTTACTTTGGTTAAAAAAGAAAGCTATGAGGATATGAATTAATTAGAGAAATTCCAACACTTTAAAGTCTTGTTCAACATTCATCTCATGAAAACTGAAAGCTTCTTGAATGATCTAGGAAAGATAAGTTATCCAAATGGTCCTATGTGCAATTCAGATAGAAAGACAGACACTGAATCAATAATATTATCTGCAAAAGATTTCACTTATGGAGCAATGGCACTTATCAATAAAGGTTAAAAAATAACAATTGCAAGGCCAGCTTCTCCAGTGGTATTATAAACACAAATATTCCAATGAAATTTATTAAGTGGCAGTCTCTTTGTATTACTGGCTCTTAATTCACAGCACCCGGAACATATATTTACATTGGGTACAATTAATCAGATTTGGATAAAAGCTATTTTTTAAAAACACAACATAAAAGGAACATTTTCATGAAACTTTCACCAATGTTCTTGTGCAGTTGAGCTAGAAAGCCAGAAACCACCCATGATCGTGACTTGTTCCAATAATAATAAAATATTTACATTTTAGGTTTGATTTATATTCACACATACCATGGAAGCAGAGGTTTCATAATTATACAAATCTCTGCTCAGAATTCTCAGCTATAACTTGATCAAATTTAGAAATTAACTGTCTGAGGAGATCACTTAACGGAAGATAACAAACTAAGGCTATGGCTGAAACCACAGTGACTAGTTTTCTTTCATTAATATAATGGTTCAGAATCACGTTTCGCCAATCCATATGGTGATAACACAAGGAAGGAGAAAGTAAATACAAATTGTCGGAAGACCACACTATTTAATGGCACAAATTAGACAACGATTTGAAACTGTGCATATTGAAAATTGCTTCTTGAAAAGCTTGCATTGCATCCAATGAGTTTAGATTTTTGTGATTGCCCACAGACTCATGAATTAATGTTATGGATTTTGAAATACACTGTCAGTGAAATACCAAAAACATTTACCAACATAATACTGATAGTGACATGATGACAATAAGAAATTTTGTGAATTTTAATCTTTGCTCCACTTAGCAAAGCTCAGTATAGGCACAACAATATAATGAAGGTATAATATCAGCTGCTTAACTCAATTATGTAATTGCATGAATCGATTCAGATAGAGGAACGTGATGGCCAGAGACAAATCCATTTATGCATCAATATTAAATGAAGCAGAATGTGTGCTCTAATTACTTGTGTTTAGGCTACACTACGAGAAACATTCTTCCTGATTCAAACTTACAAGTGCCTAAGCACACACCATCAAACTACACATAGTTTTATGATAATCCGCATTGATTATGGTACAGTGTATTGTTAGTATTGTCAGTTATTAGTCATTGAAGACTTGTCAATTCAAATGTTGATTATATAGAATCCTATTTATGGCATTTTTTATAAAGTGTAGAGCCGAAATGAAGATATTTTCTGCTGAGACTTTTTTTAAATGGATTTTTTGTGCATCTTGTCAAACTTCTTTGGTACCAAACAATTCTGTAAGTAGCTAGACTTTTCTGTTAACTAACAAGATTTTGAAGATACTGAAAATCCCAGACATTTAGTGTCTAAAGAAAAACAGGTTTCTAAAGTAAAGAAAAATCATGCAGCTGGTCATGTCAAAAACATCAAAATATGACCACTAATATATGAACTGCTTTTGCATGTCCACACTACTCCATCAAACTTCTTTAGGAAGGAGTATTTTCACTGTTATAATGTTCTTAGTTATCATTATCTTTGGAGAAAATAATTAACAAGATGAAGTACCAAACTTGTTGGAGTTGTTACTTACTGGTTATATTCAAGACTTACATTTCTCTTTACACATCACAGAGCTCGGTTTTCATTTGTCTGATTACAGGTGGGAGTTAAATTAAGGTCCTGATGGCCATGTTTCTTGCGATAATTAGCTTCACATTTTTTGTTTTAATGGGATATGGGTGGCAATGGCAAGGCCAGCATTTATTGCCCATCTCTAGATGTCCTTGAGAAGGTGATAGTATTCTTGAAACACTACAGCTATTTGGTTTAGGTAGACCTAAGGGCTGTTAGGGTGGGAGTCCAGGATTTTGACCCAATTTATAATCCAGTGTCTTCTAATAATAGTAATAAATTCCCTCTCACATTCTCCTCAAAAAAATACTGTGCCAGACATGACAAAACTAAGATTTATAAATGAATTATTTTTAATACATTTAAAAGGATCAACGCCATTTGAACATTTAATATTGACTTGATTATATAAATGGATAAATACCAGACAAAAAGCAAAAAGACACAAACATAAAATGTGAGCAAGTTATTGTCCAACAACGCACAAATACAAAATAGAAAGGGCCCATGTTACAAATATTTTTCTAAGGGACTTGAGCTGTTGAGTCAGCTTCAACTATCAGTATCACATGAAGACGACAGACCACAGGTAAAATGTGAAGGTAAATGAATGGAACTGCAGCTTAACATAGGTTGTTTTGACACGAAAGAGGAATGGCCTTTCTTTTCCTTTCGATATTTTCAATTATATTAATAAACCAAACATTCAAAACAAAGTACACAGTACTTTAACACAAAAAAGGTTTACTGTGGTACTTCACAGATAAATAATCAGACAAGAACTGATGCTAATGTTTCGTCAGGAATTGTTTTTTAAGGGATTCAAATCATAGAAATGTATGGTGCAGAAGGAGGCCATTCAGCCCATTAGGCCTGGTTGGCTCTTTGAAATAACTATCTAATTAGTTCAGACCCATTCTCTTTCCTTATAGCCTAGTTCGCTTATCCTTCTCAAATACATGTCTGTTTCATTTCTGAAAGTTCATGAATGTGATTCCTTACTTTCTCAGTTGGTGCATTCTTGATTTTCACAACACACCGCATGACTACAATTCTCATCTCCCATCCCATAAAGGAAGAGAGGGAGGAGAGGGAAGAAATTCCACAATATAGGGCGGCATGCTGGCTCAGTGGTTAGCACTGCTGCCTCACAGTACCAAGGTCCCAGGTTCGATTCCAGCCTCGAGTGACTGTTTGTGGAGTTTGCACATTCTCCCAGTGTCTGCGTGGGTTTCCTCCCTCGGTCCAAAGATGTGCAGGTTAGGTGAATTGGCAATGCTAAATTACCCATAGTGTTAGATGCATTAATCAGAGGGAAATGGGTCTGGGTGGGTTACTCTTCGGAAGGTTGGTGTGGACTGGTTGGGCCAAAGGACCTGTTTCCCCACTCTAGGGAATCTAATATGTAATGGAGCATTATGCACTAAGTGCCTGCTGGAGGAATCTCAATTTTGGGTGAGACTGTGAGGGACATTTAGAGGGACAAAAGAGATAACATTCGCTGCGAAGAGCAAGATCAAGGAGGACAAATTCGAGAATAATTTTACATAAGGGATATTAGAAAACTGTGGTTTAGCCGAGATATGGTGAAACATGAACAGGATCTAGTCTGGGGATACTAAAATTAGTATAAATCTGCATAACGTGCTATTTTACTGGTCAGAGACAAGTGCCTTATCAACCTATAGCACAATGCAAATTAATATAGAATTAGACACAAATGATCTCTCTTCAAAACAGCCATGCTTTCAGGACAGACACAGGTCCACGCCAACAGTTCCATCCTCCGGTATGTTGGCCCTAATTGCCTTAGGAAGGCAAGGACTAACCTAGTCACAGAATGACAGATTGAACAGCAAGTCACCCATGGTTGATGCTGAGCACATACATTCATATAAAAGAATGAAATCCAGCAACCACTCACCTGTTTATTCACCCACCCAGCCTGGATGTCATGGAGATCTGCAGGTAGCTTTGTTAACATTGAGGTTCTCATTCAGATGCATTTGGTACAACAGCATCATACCACAATGTTTACAATGTTTATTAGAATGCCTTAATTAACTAAACAGGGCAATCTCACCCCTTTCATCACAAGCTCTGCAGTTTTTGGCACACTAAATTAAGGATATGACCACAAACTAAGCACATGGTCACTTACTTGGCCTTGCATATCAAAAGGGTTAACAAAAGGGTTGCCTTTGGTAACTCCGCACTGCAGAGGCAGCGTTGCCTGCACGTTTACAATGTCTAAGATGTTACTATAACTGTTATTTCAGGCAGCTGTTAGCAGAAGATGGCACAGATCAAACTCAGCTGAAAAATACTACACCATTATCTGGTAACTGCAAACAGTGCTATTTACTCTTCTTTATTGAGGGTCAAGCAAGAGGAAATGGAGTGATGGTTTGAAGTGGATGCAAACAAGAGACAATGAGTGAGATGAGGGTTCTGCTTAACAGCAGACATGATAATGCAAGTGCAAACTAGTACGGTCAGGAATTAGAATGGATCAAATTTTGAGAAAGCATAAATAAAGCTATGGTCTGTAGCAGTTTTGATTTTGTTCATTTTTAGGCTATAATGGCTAATTAAAACAATTTAGATCTGTTGCACAAATTATCTTCGCTCGCAACTGAAAGGAAACTCGGCCTTTTCAGTGTGGGTTACAATGGAAGTTGTGCAAATGTAAGAACGGTTAAAAAGTAGAAAACATACACGTTTGAGAAAGGTTGCTTTTGTATGTATTCCTGATGCACCTATATCAAACTTAGGACATTTCAGTGGGAGATTAAGTATATATTATGCACATTTATTGAGTCAGAAATGTTCATTTATGGCCTTGAATTTATGAAAATCAGTAAAGTTATTTTTTGCAAATGGAACCAACTTTATCAAGTTAAGGTATTGAAAACAATGTGTATGGACAAGACAGATCACAATTATCAGCACCAGCTTATAAAACTGAACTTGTGAAATAAAACTAAGACTCAACATTTCATGCCCTTTTAGTCCAATTTCAGATATGCCGATCTGTTTTTACTCCTGTAAATGATCCTTTTATGTACAGTAGTCATTTTATCATACATATTTAGCAAATCTAATTAGAAAAAGTCTCTGGCTCAATATTTTCCACTAATTTTGAATGTTGGTCAATATTTTCTTCTGAGAGTAGCAAATAAACTTGTGGTAAAATTTGAAAATTAATTTTAAATTTTCAGAGCTTTAAATTGGCAAAAAGTGGTTTGTGTAAACTCTCTTGAATCCACAATGGTCAACCTGTTATTGAGAGTTACATGAATACGAAAGTGCAGAGTGGAAGGCAACATAGTATAAGATGCTGAGTTCTTTTCAACCCTCGTACTGCTGTTGATACCGTAAATTAAGCTCTCGTAGTTCTCGCTCTCGTACTCTCCGTGACTTGTTAGATTTTGTTGATCTACTGGATCTTGTGGACTGGGCCGATTTGGTACTTTGGCATCGAGATGAAGCTCTCTTCAAAAGGTTCTGAGAGATAGAACGATGCAAGTTCTTCATGGAGGAGGAGGCTGCCATGCTGACGACCCAAGGGTGCTTCAAGGCTTGGCCCACTGTTAGTCTTTCATTGGGATCCACAGTAAGCAGTCGGTCTATAAAATCCTTGGCTAGATTTGATACACTGGGCCATGGCTATAAGCAACATAAATAAAAAAAAAAATCATTACAACTGCAGAAAAAGTCTGACAAACTAGTAGAACATTTCATCTTGAATACTATAATGGCAAAACATGCTGACACACCAATTATCTACAGCTTTTGAAACTTTTAAGTTTCATTTTATCATTTTGTTGTGCCAAAATATTTTTTAAGCTAATAGCAGTGGGTGCAGTTTGATTCTTTAAGTATTTTACCATATGAAAGTCTAAGAGTACACAATGTTAATGACAGTTCATTTGAGTTCAAGATAATAATGCCTCTACATAATTGGCACTTGGGGCATTAGTTTATTTATGGACAGCTCATCAGCACGGCTAACATCAGAAAGATTCTGGTCCAAACTTTTGCTACTCTGGGATAACTTTCAAAACTCACTATTGAGTTTAGATGAGGGCCAAAGTCATTGCCTGGGCTTTAAATTGTGCAGCTGTCTGGTGGAGCCCCAATTCTTTATAACTTGAACTAAAAGGTCAATTGAAAAGCTTTGTGCCAACTTTTCAATATTAATTCCTTCTCCAAGATGAGAACCTACACATTGTGCAAATATAGTACCAGGACACAGTTCAGGATTTCAAGCAATATAGTGTAGAAAACACCATACTTGACCAACATAGGAAACGGCCTGCCGTTTCTGATATCTATGCGATATACACAGAAACATATGTGTAACACTTTGTTTGACAATGAAATGTTGGATTTTCAATCATTTGAATTAATGAGGCAAAACATACACCATTCACACTTCCTTTTCTCCAGTTCTGCAAACTCAGCACATGCCAATAATTTTGTCAAAGAACACATTTTTGATCCTACCAAGTTAAAATAGTGAGCTAGTTATAAAGTATATTTTCACAATTAATTGATACTGGGGTCAAAATTTAAGATAGGAAGATTGAGATGAGAGAAAATGAAAACAACAAAAAGTATCACATGTGCTCGAGTTTATCTGGTATTACTGCCTCTAAGCATAACCAATAATCATTTAGCTACACAAAATCTTTAATAAGTTTCACAAAACAGACAATGCTGGAAAAGTTCAACAGGACTGGCAGCATGTGCAAAGAGAAATCAAAGTTAATGTTTCAGGTCCGGTGACCCTACCTTTAGTACATTTCACTCAGGTGAAATATGTGAACATTTCCTTTGCAACAAGATGGTTTGACTATAATGAGATGAACAATGTTCATAGTTGCTGCAATAGTTGTTGTTTGGTTGTACAAAATTTGAGCATTCCTGAAAAACAACAGCCATTTTGTCCCAGTTTTTTTTTTGTCTTACACTTACAAAAATACTAATTCAAGGGAAACATATTTACTGCATGAGAGTGCTGATTGATTGGCAAGTGGGCTTTGGTAGAGGTGATGCCATAGAGAATGCAACCATTGATGTTGATTGACAGTTAACTACCAGGTCTTATTCACATTTTAAACCCGGTCAGCTTGACTCTGACGACTCAGGACAAAACCCTCACTAATGAACAGTGAATAGATTTCACTTATTTTATTGAGTTGAAACAAATGTAGAAAACAGTAAATGTTCTGATGATGTTCCCTAGCCAGGGAACGAAACGTTTGCAGCAAAAACTTCCAGCTCAGCGAACAGAACCACAACAGTAAATGTTCTTTCTGTCTGCATTGAACAAAGCCTTGCGTATTGCCAAAAGTTTGGAACAGAACCTTTCCGATGTTAGCCTTAGTGAGGAGTGTCCATAAGTAAACTATTGTCACTTCCAGTACACACAAGTGCATCACACTGAGGTAAAGCTGACTATTATTGTTGGGCATACTTGAGGTTTTAATTTCATAGAATTAAAGGATAGGACAGCAGAGGCCATTCAGCCCATTGCATTGGTTCTTTCTGAGAGCAATCCTGTTAGTCCCACTTAGGGCGTTTCCCATTTATTGCAATTTTTTTCTTCAAGTATTATCTAACTCCCTTTTGATGGCTTGGGTTGAATCTGTAACCAACATCCTATCAAGGATTTTGTTTTGGAATATCAAACTAGATCAACTTACTTTTTGCAATGTAACCTCACAAACAGTGCATTTGTTTGCACCACCATTTTACATAAAATGTCCCAGTATGAAAACATTGTTTTTGGAGGTGATGTATTCAAAATCAGCCACATTGCTTAAATTTTACACAGCATGCTATAGCCCTCACCGCTAGAGACAGTGCAAACAAATTACGGGGAAGATTAAAATGGTCACATAGCTAGAATGCATTCCACATTAGAGCAATTCAGCAAAACCACTGGACTGGTCACTAAGAATAAAGCCAAAAATAATGTCTACTAATATTGAACTGGCAAAGGCTACAACAACGGATGAATGGGCACCACACAACAATCAACAGACAGGAGTGTTGCCTCCCAGTTGGGGAACACTTCAGTGGTCCAGGACATTCAGTCTCGGACCTTCGGGTGACAATCCTCCAAGGTGGACTTTGGGACAGGCAGCAGCGAAAAGTGGCCGAGCAGAGGCTGATAGCTAAATTCGGTACCCATAGGGAGGGCCTCAACCGGGACCTTGGGTTCGTGTCACATTACAGGTGACCACCATTGCACCACACACACACACACACACACACACACACACACACACACACACACATACACTTTCTCACACTCACAACCCCCAACCCAGACAAACACACACAGACAGACAAAGACCCACATGCACACATATTTTGTGGGGTGAATTTGTACTTGCAGGGTTACGTTGTACTTCGCTCAAAAACTGCATGCTTTCATGTAGAACTCTGAGCTCAGAAACTGCATGAATTCATGTAAAAGTCTGTTATCTCACATTTTAGATTAGAATCAATCTAAACATCATGGCATAGACAGAGAACACAGGGGACCAACACCTTCAACATATTGTCTAGTTATCACCATTGTTAACAGCAAACCTGAGAATGCAACTTTTTAAAAAAAGGTTTTGTGATTTACACATGAAAGAAGTGAAACTATCACTGTATTCTAACAGATGAAAGGCTTAACAGACAATCAATCAATTTTTCAATGTATAATTTCAGTTACATCGCACTGTAAATTTTTGCTATAAATTCTGTGTTAGGATTGAGCCCTCCACTATCACCTGATGAAGGAGCGATGCTCTGAAAGCTAGCGTGCTTCCAATGAAACCTGTTGGACTATAACCTGGTGTTGTGTGATTGTTAACTGTGTACACCCCAGTCCAATACCGGCATCTCCAAATATTGAACTCAATATCCTAAACCATCTGTAAAACAATAAACTACAAATAGCTTGTGTCCCTGTGGATTTTCCATTTCTAGATAAATAATTATTGAAAAGGACTAGAGGGCATCAGTTTCAGGTCAGAGTAAAAGGGAACCTAAGAGGGAACCTTTTCTTTTACACAGAGGGTGGTACACATATGGCATGAGCTGCCAGCAGAATTTGTTGAGATGGGTACATTAACAACATTTAAAAGGAATTTGGACAAATACATGAATAGAAAGGGTTTAGAAGGATATGGGCCAAGTGCAGGGAAATAGGGTCAGCGTGGGTGGGCATTTTGGGCCAAAGGGCCTGTCTCTGAGCTGTAGGCCTCCATGACTCTATAATTATCAGTAAAAGATTTCATGAAATCTGTTGCAGTAATTGTGAAGTACATTTCCACATTTAGTATAGTGAGACCCTACTTGAAACAAATTGCTAATAATTAGTGTACATGACACAGATTAAAATTTAGGTCTGACAATGCATTTGGGGAAAAAAAATGTTAGTATGGTAATTGTGCTAGACAACTAAGTCTTTAGTCTCAACTAAACTGTTGCACAGGTTATTTTTCATTCAAATTATCAGCATTTATTAAAGCTACACGGTTAATTTCAGGGGCCGACACGGTGGCTCAGCAGTTAGTACTGCTGCTTCACAGTGCCATGGACCCAGGTTCGATTCCAGCCTTGGGCGACTGTCTGTGTGGAGTTTCTCCCCGTGTCTCGGGTGCTGTGGTTGGTACAAAGAAGTGCAGGTTAGGTGAACTAACCATGTTAAATTGCCCATAGTGTTCAGGGATGTGTAGGTTAGGTGCATTAGTCAGGGGAAGGGAAAGGGTCTGGGTGGGTTACTCTGCGGAGGATAGGTGTGGACTTGTTGAGCCAAATGGCCTGTTTCCACACTGTAGGGATTTGATGATTCTATGATTGTGATAGGATTTGTTGAGAACAGTTAGTTAGTGGTTAGTTAGCTATGCATCACTATGAACGCATAGCTTTAAAGGTTTTAAAGGGTGATGCTAACATCATCCCTTAAAAATTGATTCGCTCGATAATTATGTTCGTAAAAGGCACAATATATCATAATAAGCAAATGAAGTGTTGTAAGCCAGCTATTCTCAAATATTTCCCATTCTGAACCAATTTTGGTGTTTCAAAATTGCCATTATTTCAGACCTAAGGGACTGAAGTGTATGGAAGTCACCAAGTCATTCAGGCCTCAAGAATTAGTTAGGTCACACCCACTACCAAAAAAGGTGTGACAATTTAAAGAGGTCATACAGCTTTTAGCTATTGCCGCCACAGAACTTGCAACCCTAACGTTTCAGCTCACAACTCCTTTAGCAATCCTGTCCGTTGCTAGGCCTGATTACTTCTAAAGTAGTCGTCCAAACTTTGTGCATTTTCATGGTTTGTGCAATATTTAGGAGTCTAGATAATGAATTTGGAAATAACCACACTGTCTTTTGTCAGAATGGGAAAGAGGTTTAAATTTTTGGAAGCATCCAGTGGATTGTTTCCTTACGAAGCGTATCCAGGGAAGCTCTTCTTGAACAACAGAAACAGTCCTTCCTTGATACAAAATCTTTACATCACAGTTAGCAATGCACACAAGACAGCCCCTAGCCATCTCTCCACAGTCACATGCTACTCAAGACACACCTGACCATCTCCAGAATCAATATAATGTAAATCATCCTTTATGGTCAAATCTGTTGCAAATTGCTTTTTTCTGTAACTATAAGAGGAATAGTCAAATTCCAACTGTAATGTTCTTATTGATTTCTGAATAGGAGATGAAAACATAAATTGTAGGAGATGACAATGTAAATTGCTCTGAATGGCAAGGAAATGGCCATGTAAACTTCCTCTATTGAATATAAGTTTGTTATTAATTTTATAGCAACTTGAACTAAGCTTTCTACTTTAGTACTGAGTGAATGTCCAGATAAGTGGGGTATGGATGCTAGGGCAGTTGCTTGCTCCTCCTGCAGAATGTGGCAGGTGGGAGACATGGCACACGTCTCCGCTGGCTACATCTGTGGGAAGTGCACCCAACTCCAGATCCTTGAAAACCGTGTTAGGGAATTGGAGCTGGAACTGGATGAACTACGGATCATTCGGGAGGCTGAGGGGGTAATTGAGAGGAGTTACCGGGAGTTGGTCACTCCTAAGGCTCAGGACAAGGATAAATGGGTTACAGTTATGGGGAGGAAAGGGGACGGACAGACAGTGCAGAGATCCCCTGTGGACATTCCCTTCAGCAGTAAGTATACCGTTTTGGCTACTGCTGCGGGGGGAAGGAATGACCTACCAGAGGAAAGAATAGCAGTCAGTTCTCTGGCACTGAGCTTGAGTCAGGATCGGGATTCCCAGAAGGTATGTTGCCTCTCTGGTGCCAGGGTCTGGGACATCTCTGATAGAGTGTATAAGGTTCTAAAAGGGGAGAGCGAACAGCCAGAAATCGTGTTACATATTGGCACCAATGATATAGCCAGGAAAAGGATTGAGGATATAAAAAGTAACTTCAGGGGGTTAGGATGGAAGCTGCAAAGCAGGACGAACAGTAATGTTCTCTAGTTTACTACCGGTGCCACAAGATAGCAAGGTGAGGAATAGGGAGCAGGTACAGCTTAACACGTGGCTGCGCAGCTGGTGTAGGAAGGAGGGCTTCAGATATGTAGATAATTGGGATGCCTTCTGGGGAAGGTGGGACCTGTGCAAGAAGGACGGGCTGCATCAGAACTGGAAGGGGACCAATGTCCTGGGTGGAAGGTTTGCTCAAGTGGTTCAGAAGGGTTTGAACTAGTATGGCGGGGGGGTGGAACCTGAGCTGTATACCGGAGGTGAGAGTTAATGCAGATGAGGCAATAGCAAGAGTAGACCAGCTAGTGGGAAGGATTTTCCTGGGAAGGAACCAAGGGATCAGTTAAAGTGTATTTGCTTTAACGCAAGGAGTATCAGGAATAAACTTACAGCATGGATCTGTACCTGGTGCTATGATGTTGTGGCCATAACAGAGACATGGGTTTCTCAGGGGCAGGAATGGTTGCTGAATGTTCCGGGATTTAGAGCATTTAAAAAGAATAGGGAGGGAGGAAAAAGAGGAGGTGGTGTAGCACTATTAATCAGAGAGGGTATTCACAGCTACAGAAGCTTCCATTGTCAAGGAAGATCTGCCTACCAAGTCAGTATGGGTGGAAATTAGGAACAGCAAGGGAGCAGTCACCTTGTTAGGGGTTTACTACAGGCCCCCCAATAGCAGCAGGGAGATGGAAGAAAAAATAGGTCGACAGATTTTGGAAAAGTGTGGACGTAGTAGGGTTGTTGTAATGGGTGACTTTAACTTTCCCAATATTGATTGGAACCTCCTTCGAGCAGAAGATTTGAATGGAGCTGTTTTTGTAAGGTGTGTTCAGGAGGGTTTTCTAACTCAGTACGTTGACAGGCCAATGAGGGGAGAGGCCATTCTAGACTTGGTGCTCAGAAACGAGCCAGGCTAGCTATCAGATCTGGTGATAGTGACCACAACTGCCTCACATTCTACATAGCTATGGAGAAGGAGAGGATTAGGCAAAATGGGAGGATATTTAATTGAAGAGGAAATTATGATATGATTAGGCATGAGTTAGGAAGCATGGACTGGGAGCAATTGTTCTATGGTAAAGGCACTATAGACATGTGGATACTGTTTAAGGAACAGTTGTTGCGAGTGATGAATAAATATATCCCTCTGAGACAGGCAAGAAGGGGTAAGATAAAGGAACCTTGGATGACGAGAGTGGTGGAGCTTCTCGTCAAAAGGAAGAAGGTAGCTTACATAAGATGGATAAAGCTAGGGTCAAGCTCAGATTAGATTACTTACAGTGTGGAAACAGGCCCTTCGGCCCAACAAGTCCATACCAACCCACCGAAGCGCAACCCACCCATACCCCTACATTTACCTCTTACCTAACACTATGGGCAATTTATCATGGCCCATTCACCTGACCCGCACATCTTTGGACTGTGCGAGGTAACCGGAGCACCCGGAGGAAACCCATGCAGACACGGGGAGAATGTGCAAACTCCACACAGTCAGTCGCCTGAGGCGGGAAATGAACCCGGGTCTCTGGCGCTGTGAGGCAGCAGTACTAACCACTGTGCCACCGTGCCACCCACAGCTCCTTCCTCAGCTCGAGAGGAAGGAGCTCAAAAATGGTCTGAGGAGAGCCAGGAGGGGGCACAAGAAAGGCTTGGCAGAACGGATTAGGGAGAACACAACTGCATTTTACACTTGTGAGGAATAAGAGAATGGTCAAAAAAAGAGTAGGGCCGATCAGGGATTGCATAGGGAACTTGTGTATGGAGTCTGAGGAGGTAAAGGAAGCCCTAAATGAGGTTTTTGCTTCTGTCTTTATGAAAGAAACAAACTTTGTAGTGAATGAAACCTTTGAAGAGCAGGTGTGCATGCTGGAATGGATAGAGATAGAGGAAGCTGATGTGCTGAAAATTTTGTCAAACATTAAGATTGACAAGTCGCCAGGCCTGGACCAGATTTGTCCTCAGCTGCTTTGGGAAGCGAGAAATGTGATTGCTAACTTCTTTACTTTTAAAATGAAATTACATTTTTATAGCTGCATTTGTAACAAGGGTTCAGTGATTTTTGATCAATGTCAAACTTTTCAGTTCTACCATAATATCTTATATATGATTGCTTGTATTTTCTCTCCCCTTACACTTAGCTGAACGATCCACCAACTCAACAATGATGCACATAACAAAATTCATTCCATTCATGAATGGGAAAAATTAGAGGGAACAGTGCTCCTGACTATGGGATAAATATTGGACTTGGCATGAGCAGATTCATTCATTCTTCAAAGTTTGCCATGGATTGTCAATCTCAGCTGCCTACTCATACAAATGTAAGTTGATTGCTCCGTCCGAAAGACACAACCTCAAAGTGTAAGATAATTTCAAAACTGCAATTAGTTTAAATCTAGATTGTGCGCTCAATTCCTGGAGCAAACTTTTATTCCACAATCTAACTCAGCATTGTGATTGCCATCACTGAACCCTTTCAGGTGAATGTTAAAAAACCCCATTAGATTACACGAAAACTTAGCAGAAAGGTTGTTCCAGTATCATTATAAACATTCATGTTTCAAACAAATTAACTGAATCCCACTTATGTCATTGCTATTTATTGGACTTGCTCCATAATGTATCCAGCATTAAGACTGAATATTGCTGCGTTGTGTGTCCGGAAAACTTAGGAGCAAGCCACTTGAGCCTGCTCTGCCATTCATTAAAATCATGCCTGATCTAATTATTCCACATTCCCATCAATTGTCAATAGCCTTAAATCAAGAAGCAAATCAAGATCAACTTTATTAAGAATCCACATTAGAGTGGTGCAGGAAAAGCACAGCAGGTCAGGCAGCTTCCGAGGAGCAGGAAAATTGACATTTCAGGCAGGCGCCCTTCATCAGAAATGAGAGTGAAAGCCTCGTGGGTAGAGAGATAAAATTTTATCTCTCTACCCACGAGGCTTTCACCCTCATTTCTGATGAAGCACGTCTGCCTGAAATGTCAATTTTCCTGCTCCTCGGAAGCTGCCTGACCTGCTGTGCTTTTCCTGCACCACTCTAATCTTGACTCTAATCTCCAGCATCTGCAATCCTCACTTTCACCTTTATTAAGAGTCCACCTGCCATTGCCTTAAAAATATTAAAGACTCTTTCCCAAAAGGCAGGTGAAAGGAAATTCCAAAGACTTGCAATGCTCAGAAAAAAAACAGTACTCAACTGGATCAAGTGGACAATCCCTCTTTTATTAGGAGAAAGTAGGACTGTGGATGCTGGAGAGTCGGAGTTGAAAAGTGTGGCGTTGGAAAAGCACAGCAGGTCGGACACCATCAGAGAGCATAAGCCCATGCTCGAAATGTCGACTCGCATGCTCCTCTATGCTCCTCAATTATATTTATTATACTCAGCTATTACCAATGAACTACAATCTATTTCCAAAATCTATTATCATTTGAGTAAGATTGCAGTGATAATTCTGAGGAACTCTGATTATCAGTACATGTTCCATTCCTGTTTTTAATATTTAAAAAAACAAAATTAGAAAACGGGTACTGAAAATAGCCAGATGAGAACATGATTTGCAAATTGGTGCTACAAAATGAAAATGTTTTTAGCTTATTGGGGTGACTATTGAATAGGAACAGGAGTATTAATGGGTCAAAACTTTGAGGTCAGATTCATTGCCTCCTATTTATCACCAGATTCTTTCTTTCTTATTTTCCATTTATGTGGTGGCACTGAAATTACTGTAATTACTTATAGTTTGGAGCAATGCTGAATATTATATGGAGACTGCCTACTTTCATTTTGTAGTAGTTGTGGATTTGTCTGACATTAATTAACAACTTTGGGAAAGAAATTACTGTATTGAAGTTCTTGTGTTCTTTCCCTCCATTTCCTAAAGAGTTCTGTAAAGATTTCTCCATTGTCCCACTATGTCCAATTTATTATGGATTGTTACAAAACAATCAAATGAAATATGTGAATCTGAGAAAGAGGAAGGTGCTATTATGAAATGGAAAAATTGTAAGGAAAGCTAAAAGATTAACGAATAGGAAAGTTGCCTATAGAATTTCTTTTAAATATTTTTGACCTTTTCAGAGTGAGATATTCTAAGATAACTTGAAATAGAACCGTAGAATGCTGTGAAAAGATAAGGCCTTTCATTTTTCACTTCATTATTCTTCAAGTGCTGAAAAGAAACGCTTTTTAAACCTAGATAGGGAATAAAGGCCAGTGATTGTCAGACTGTGTAGTTTGACAAAGGGGTGCTTATTACTGTTTCAGTATGTTAGGTGACTATCAGTTCCTTTCGCTTTCTGTATACATGACTAGGAATAAGAAAGACCTGCTCCAATAGTCTCAACTATCAAAAGTTATCTTGGATAGTTTATAAATGCTGTCCACTGCAAATGGAACTCTTTTGTCAAAATGAAATGTATGACAAGCATTCTTTAATAACAAATATCTAGGAACCTCTATCTCTTTAGGAGACTATTGTCTTGCCTTCCATTATCCACTTTCCCACAGTCTAGCTTCAGTTATCCTCCTTATTCAGCATTGCTCCAAATTATAATTACAGTAATTCCAGTGCCACCACATAAATGGAAAACGAGAAAGAAAGAATCAGGTGATAAATAGGAGGCAATGAACTCTGACCTCAAAGTTCTGACCCATTAATACTCCTGTTCCTATTCAATAGTCACCCCAGTAAGCTAAAGACATTTTCATTTTGTAGCACCAATTTGCAAATCATGTTCTCATCTGGCTATTTTCAGTCCCTGTTTTCTAACTTTGTTCTTTTAAAAAAGATTTTTAATTATTAAAAACAGGAATGGAACATGTAGCGATAACCAAAGTTCCCTAGAAATATCACTGCAATCTTACTCAAATGATAATAGATTTTGGAAATAGATTGTAGTTCTTGGTAACAGTTCAGTATAATAAATATAACTAAGGGATTTGAAAAGTGTGGCGCTGGAAAAACACAGCAGGTCAGGCAGCATCAAGGAGCACGTGAATCGACGTTTCAGGCAAGGGCTTATGCTTGAAATGTCGACTCTCCTGCTCCTCTGATGGTGTCTGACCTGCTGTGCTTTTCTGGCGCCACACTTTTCAACTCTGACTCCCCAGCATCTGCAGTCCTACTTTCTCCTAATAAAAGAGAGATTGTCCATTTGAGACAGTTGAGTACTTTTTTTTCTGAGCATCGCAAGTCTTTGGAATTTCCTTTCAACTGCCTTTTGGGAAAGAATCTTTAATATTTTTAAGGCAATGGACTCTTAATAAAGTTGATCTTGATTTGCTTCTTGATTCAGGCTATTGAGGACAGATAAGATTGTTCTGAATTGCCATCAGTTTCATTATTTTTGTATAGCAAGGTATTCAGTAACTTCAATTATAATTATTTTCTACAATTACAACCAAATTTAAGATTTAAAATGTAGCCATCCAATCAGGACTGCATTATGAAGATACCATACCGAGTAAATCGTATTATTTATAGCTTTGAAAATATTTGTCATAGAGCTTATAAACTAAATTACACCTGCAATACAAAATCTAACAACATACTTGCAATATCTAGATCTCTGAAATGAACATGTAATATAGGAATCTGAACGATGTGGCAGCTTGGCTTAATGCAATTTCCTTTCATTTTATAAGAGTGATGTTGAATTCAGCTCAGAGCGATTAAAATGTTTCTCTTTAACAATTAAAGGCTCTCATGAGAATTTAAAACCAGATTGTATGGTAGGTGGAGGAGAGGTGGGGCACTGTTTGAAACCAGAGATTTCTCTACCTCTCTAGCTCATCGGTTACCTTGTGGAAAGTATATACCTGCTATGTACTCCTGAGCCCAGGTCTATGAGTTCCATGACAGTGGAACGAGATTACTATAATGCAACATCTAATGAATGTGCTATGGTGATACAAAAGTTGGAAATCAGCAAGGCATGGGAAGGTAAATTAAGGCAACCACGAATTGGTTTCGGAATCAGGAGGAGGAGGACTCATAACTAATAAGAACATTTTGAGGAAAGCAAGCTCATGAGGCAACTACAGTCCTTGGCATCTCCTGAGGAAAGAGAACCTAGAACTACTGGTGACATGGAAATTTGGGGTAGCAGAGCAAGAGAAAGTGAAAGGAGAAAATACACTGGGTTTAAGAACAGAACAGATAAAAGATTTGAGAATACCACCAACATGTTGGTGGGTATGAAGGGACATGAATGTTAAGTTGTACTGTTTATTGATATTGTAAAACATGCCACCTGAAGAAAAAAAAATGGTTAGTGTAAATAACGGTTCCTCCAAAATCAAAGAAAATTAACTAAATGTCAAATAGAAATCAAGTAGTCTTTAATTTTCAAATTATGTACAGCACATAGTATATAATGTTACAGCTTAATACTAAACATTTTGCACATGCATTTCTTTATTCCATACTTGCAGTTTGCTTGCCTCTGAGCCTGGAATGCAGTATCCTTTTAAACCCCGGTTCCATCTCATTCGCAGCACTGCCCCACCCCACCCCAACTGCACCCAACCCTCTTCCTGGTATTTCCAGGAGCTAAATTTACCACAATTCTGAAAATGGCTGTGACCATGCTCCTAATCCTCTGCTGATTTTAACCCAGCTGTTTCGAGGCACATGTGTCTCAATCTGTTGTGATTTGCAATTTGTCTACACTTCATGAAAACAACTGATTTGCTATTTGGCATTTCTTCACAGTTAGAAATTTAGAGTCCAGAACTCTATAGACTGGTCAAATATCTCAAGACATCACAGTATCTCACTCCTCTCTCTCGCTCAGATACACGGAACACACACATCTCAGACAGTGCATACTATTTAAATTCCTTTCACATGCCATCGTTTGATATAAACAAAGGATAACTAAATTGTTAAATCTTACAATTGTAATGGGAAGACTTCAGAAATGAGATGTCCAGAGACAGTATATTCCTGTTCAGGTGAAAGGAAAGGCTGGCAAATGTAAGGAATGCTGGACGACTAAAGAAATTGAGGGTTTGGTTAAGAAAAACAAGGAAGCATATGTCAGGTATAGACAAGATAGACTGTAGAATCCTTAGAAGAGTATAAAGGCAGTAGGAGTATACCTAAGAGGGAAATCAGGAGGGCAAAAAGGGGACATGAGATCGCTTTGGCAAATAGAGTTAAGGAGAGTCCAAAGGGCTTTTTTTACAACTACATTAAGGACGAAAGAGTAACTAAAGAGAATAGGGCCTCACAGAGATCAGCAAGGCGGTCTTTGTGTGGAGCTACAGGAGATGGGGAAGATACTAAATGAGTATTTTGCATCAGTGTTTTCAGTGGAAAAAGACATGAAAAATATAGAATGTAGGGAAATAGATGGTGACATCTTCAGAAATGCTCATACTACAGAGGAGGAAGTGCTGGATGCATAAAAGTGGATAAATCCCCAGGACCTGATCAGGTGTACCCTAGAATTCTGTGAGAAGCAAGGGAAGTGATTGTTGGGCTCACTGCTGAGATATTTGTATCATCGATAGTCACAGACGAGGTGCCGGAAGACTGGAAATTGGTTAAAGTGGTACCAATGTTTAAGAAAGGTGGTAAGGACTATAGAACAGTGAGCCTGACATCAGTGGTAAGCAAGTCAGTGGAGGGAATACTGAGGGACAGAATGCACATGTATTTGGAAAGGCAAGGACTGATTAGGGGTAGTCAACATGGCTGTGTGTGTGGGAAATCATGTCTCACAAACTTGATTGTTACTTCTGCAAAAAACTCAAAGAGGATTGATGAGGGCAGAGTGATGGATGTGATCTATATGGACTTCAGTAAGGCGCTTGACAACGTTCCCCATTGGAGACTGGTTAGCAAGGTTAGATCTTATGGAATACAGTGAGAACTAGCATTTGGATACAGAACTGACTCAAAGGTAGAAGACAGAGGGTGGTGGTGAAGGGTTGTTTTTCAGACTGGAAGTCTGTGACCACAAGGATTGGTGCTGGGTCCACTACTTTTCATCATTTATATAAATGATTTTGTTGTGATCATAAGAGGTATAGTCAGTAAATTTGCAGATGACACCAAAATTGGAGGTGTAGTGGACAGTGAAGGTTACCTCGGATTACAATGGGATCTTGATCAGAAGAGCCAATGGGCTGAGAAGTGACAGATGGAGTTTAATTTAGATAAATGTGAGATGCTGCATTTTGGGAAAGCAAATCTTAGCAGGACTTATATACTTAATGGTAAGGTCCTAGGGAGTGATGCTGAACAAAGAGACCTTGGAGTACAGGTTCATAGCGCCTTGAAAATAGAGTCGCAGGTAGATAGGATAGACAAAGCGGCATTTGGTATGCTTTCTTTTACTGGTCAGCGTATTAAAGTACAGTAGTTGGGAGGTCATGTTCGGGCTGTACAGGATATTGATTAGGTCACTTGAAATATCACGTGCAATTCTGATCTCCGATGTTGTGAAACATGAAAGGATTCAGAAAAGATTTACAAGGATGTTGCCAAGGTTGGAGAATTTGAGCTATAGGGAGAGGTTGAACAGGCTGGGGCTGTTTTCCCAGGAGCGTCGGAGGCTGAGGGGTGACCTTATAGGGGTTTACGAAATCATGAAGAGCATGGGTAGGATAAATAGACAAAGTCTTTTTGTTGATGTGGGGGAGTGCGAAACTAAGGGCATATGTTTTGGGTGAGAGGGAAAAGATATAAAAGAGACCTAAGGGGGCAACCTTTTCATGCAGAGGATGGTACGTGTGGGGAATGAGCTGCCAGAGGAAGTAGTGGAAGCTACTACAAGTGCAACATTTAAAAGACATTTGGATGGGTATATGAATAGGAAGGGTTTGGAGGGATATGGGCTGGGCGCTGGCAGGTGGACTAGATTGGGCTAGGATATTTGGTCAGCATGGATGAGTTGGACCGAAGAGTCTGCTTCCGTGCTGTACATCTCTATGACTCTATCATAACGTGTCCAGCTTTAAAAAGGGGGAGAATGGTAAATCTATTGTAGATCAGTCAGTGTAACATCAGTGGTGGGAAAGCTTTTAGAAACCGTAATGTGATAGAAAATGAACAGGCACTTGGCAATTACAAGCTAATAAAGAAGAACCAGCATGGATTTAACAAAAAAAAAATCAGGTTTGACCAATTTGAATTTTAAATAAAGTGAGAGAAAGTGATAGATGAAGTGCATGTTGTGTATAGGGCTTCCCAAAAAGTGTTTGGCAAGTATTCAGCTGAATGGCAAAATTGAAGCTATAACAACAAGGATACAAAAGTGGCCAGGAAAAAGAAAATACCTGAGGTGAATGGCTCTTTGGAGTTCAGTCAATACCAAGACTGCTGTTGTTATTGATATACACTGATAAAATGATCAGCGTTAATAACCTCAACATACAGAATCTTTTAACAATGAGCCCGAAGCCAATAAACAGAAAACAGCACTACTAATGATGAGGTTACACCATCATTTTTCTTGGGAAAACTTTCATAACCCACTTGTAATTAATGCCATTGACACATATGTCAACCGGTCATTCATTTGGCAGAGGATTACGCGTAAAATCAAAACTGTCAAGATTTAAAATAAAAATGCAATCTCGAACAAGTTTACATGTTTTGGCAGCGCTCTTCTGTTATCTGTTCTATAATTTATTTTCTCTCAGGGAAGTCCCCTTCAAAATTGGTTCAAATTAAAACGTATGGAATATAACAAGTCACCTTCAGCGGACAGAATATATTAACTGAGACTAATTTGACCTTTAGGAACAATGACTGGTCAAAGGATCAATTTGATTCGCAAGTCTTTTAATCATCTGGCTTGAATTATTACCCTAGCAACTCTACACACTATTTGGCAGGGAATTTATGGGCAGTTAGTAATACTGTGCAGCTGTTCATCTCTCCTGTCATGACTTTTATGAGTCCACCCAATATTTTAATCTATTTCTCTGGATCTGCAACTTGGCACCTAAGGAACTCCATTTAATTATTATTTTTCAGTAACTAATTGTTGTCCATTTGTGATTAAAAGATGACCTTCAAGCAGCTGATGCTTCAACTTGCTGCAGGATAGAACATGTACACATTGCAATTTTTTTTCCCTTTACATGCAACTCCCTTCAAGGACTTTTTATATAAGTTGTGTACTATAGCTGTGAATAAAAATGTCAGAATACAAATCAGTCACTGTTCCAAAAAGTCTGAATAATCTCAGGTTATATATATATATGAATAATATATCCCAGCTAGAAAAGGTAACTTGTTATATAACAGTGTACATGTTGATTTGAATTCATTTTGATAGGGACTTGGAGGGAAAGATGCATAGAATACTTTTATTTTAAATTTTGAAGATTTGATTACCATCAGGAGGATAAAGTAAATTCAAACTGACCATACCCATTTCCCTTTACTTGATGACTATTTGGGTTTTAATTTTGAAATTTACTCCCAGACTCTCCCAATCTTCATGATAACTTTTGGGGTTTGATGGCTTTTAGAAAATCTCTGCCTAACCTGTTTCATCTCTACCACAAGGAGAAGAACCCTTGCTTCTCTGTTCCAAATAACTAATGCCCCTCAACTCCATTCTCGTAAATCCCATCTGCATCCCCTTCAAGACTTCTCTTGCTATGTTATTTATCTCATTACTGTTTACAGGATGTTAATGTGCAATAACGAGCTGCTGCTGTACGTCATGCGTATTTCATTGGCTACAAATTCATTTGGATGTCTTTAGGATGCGAAAAGTGTTGATTAAATCCAAACCATTTCCTTCTTTGTGTTGCTGAACAGTGGTAAAACTAACACAGATAGTTAGCTCCCTGAAAACAAAGTCAAAGTTTGATGAGGCACAGAAAAATATGGCAACATCACATTGCACATAGTACTTAATAATTTCTGTTATGCAATTGATAATGACCAGAAACACGACATTGATTTCTTTTACATTTTCACTTTTAGTTAGGAAAACTATGTGGGATTAGATGGTGTCAAACTGTAATTTATCTCTATGGTACCATTAATTCACTGGTCTTAAAAATATCTTTAAAAAAAGATTCAAAACTAATTACACATTTTTAAAAAAAAATCAAAATTTGGTATTAAAAACAGTCAATAACCTTAGGATTATTATGCAATTTCACAGCTTTCCTTTACTAAATTCAGGACTGAATTGCAAGATGAGGCCAAGTACACATTGGGGAAAAAAGATTTAGATTTTTCTAATTCTATTCACTTAAATGGAATTAAGTGCATAATAATCCATCATTATATCAGGGCACAAATTACACCGCAGAATGCAAAATCTCAGTTCATAAACAAAACTGGCTTAATTAGGAATTGTCAGGCATTTCAACTTTGCAACTTCAATGATATCAATTCTGGCAGAGATTCAGTGCACGTCAATAATTCATGTGAAGATACAAAGCAGGACTTTCCAAAGTGACGGTCATGACTGCAGAGCCGAAATTTTGAGGTTGTGAGCTCTGAAGCAACATTGGCGATTAAATAGCCCTGACCGAGTTATAGCAGCTATGCTCCATTCTAGTAGACAGGCCCCCACTCTCCCGGTCATCATCCACTTCACAGTTCTGAGTGGTGGCCCACAACTTTCTAGCCTTGAACTGGAGTCACATTAAGAAAATGTTTTGGAAGGACTGATCTAAGGATGGCATTATCCTGGAGAACTAGTGGTTAAATGTTTAAATAAAACTGGACAACCCCAAATCATCCCTGTTCGTTTGCTGTTTTACAGCTCTCACTTTGAAATTGGCTTTTTCCTTCAGTCAGGGTCAGATAATTCTGATGTAATATTGAGTTAATTACATTAAATAAAAGGGAAAGAATTACTCAGATCATTATTTCCAACAACGTGGCACACACATTCTGAAAAAAGTGATTTATATTTTCATTATACACAGATGTCAACAAGTTTTCACTTGTCAATTGATGCTAACCCAAGATTAATTGGTTCAAATTGTGTTTTAAAACATTTTTAGATCATATATTTGAGGTAAAAATTTTCCAATGATCAAGAATAGAATTCTATGAAACTGTAGAGGAACAGTTTTACAGTCAAATACAAAATAAACTGTAGTCAACACTTTGTAATTCTACTGGTACTGCAAACAGATCCTTTACAACGACATGTGTAGCACAAATTAAACAGTCTATGCATCCACAATTTACAGGCATTAAACAGACAAGGGGTGACAGCCAAATAACTGATGAGCATGTGAATAAGTAAGTAATGTTAATCACTTTGTGTGGCTTATTTTTCTAAATCATTGGTCCCTGATGCATATTATAAGTGGACAACAGATGGTAATTTTAATATTGAGTTAAAACTAATTAAAATTTTACACCATTGACTTAAACACAATTTACTAGAAGAAATTTAGGCCAAAAGTGCGGGCAGACATCGTGGAGCCAGCTCAAAATTATAAAAATATTTTTATGAAGTAACTGAAAAAGAAACAAAAAAAGTGAAGACTGATTTGCTAAGAAAAATGTTTCATCGAATTATGTTTACGTTTTGCAATACCTTGTGTGAGGAACTAACAGGGAGATCATTAGGCAGAAAAGAAGGTTTACGTTTTCCCCAACCCCTCCAAACATTAAGGCATTGAGGAATGACATGGGATCAAAGAGCTTGTGTGTGGGGCAGCGGTCCTACTGTATCTCATCCACAAAACATTCGTCATGTCTACTTAGATAGTATGCAATGACTCAGAGAACCACACAATTTGTTCAGTAATGGGCAGGACAAAAGACTACCAAACCCCATTCCATCCAAGCCAGGCAAGCACATTATTAAAACCAAGAAGCCAGATGAGTAATCCAAACCAAAGAAACATAGTATTTAACAGCGCAGCAGGAAGTTATTCAGTCATTATACCTGAACTACTTCCACAAACCAAAGACCCACTCTGCCTGATTCTTCCATTTCCCATAAATGTTTTTTATTTTTCGAATGTTTCTCTTTTAGAAGCCAGTATGGATTCTAGTAAGAGAATTGGTCTGACAGGGTTGTTTCATGTCTCAACAAAATTTTTGCATTAAAAAATCCCCTTCATCTCCCTCTTGCATTTGATTTTACATTTCTGAAAGGCTGTTCACAATAGGTAAGAGTACTGACTGTACTCTACCAGCTTGCTTGTAAAACTCAATACATGCTCGTAAAACTCAGAATGTGGACTTTTGTGGCGGAGTGGTAGAGTCTCTACCTCTGTGCCAGGAGGTCAGCCTTCAGGTCCCATATGCTCGAAAGGTGTGTAACAACATCATTGAATAAGTTTATTTGAAAATATTTACAATGAATAGTGCAGAAGCTCTTGTGATGGTATGGTAATGTCCCTTCAGCTGATCCAGAAGGTCATAGGTCATGTCATATTTGTTCCAGTGATGTTTCATAACACATCTAAAAAATGTGAATTTAAAAATTCATATAATTTGCCTTAAATTATAGATTTAAAATATTGATAATTCCTGTATGACAGTTTTGTTGCACTGTGACATGCCCCTATCTCTAGGCCAGAAGGTCTGGGTTCAGGTTCCACCTGCCCCAGAGAAACATTACAAGATGTCTGAACAGGTTGATTAAGTATCTATAATATGCTGCCATTAACTAACAAGCAATTTGAGATCATTAGTCAGGTTTGAGGTTTAGTTTGTATATGTTTGCTAGAAGCTACATATATTCATATACAGGGACCTGGCCTCTGCGTGGGAATGAAATATGCCCAGAAACTGCACCTTTTTTGAATTAAAGAAGGGTACGATAATTCCTTTTGCATTCACCATTGTAATGCCTTGACTAATTCGAGGCTACTTGCCAACCAACCAACATTCTTTCTCATACACTATAAAATTCTCGCATCTGGATAGGTACATGAATAGGAAGTGTTTAGAGACATATGGGTTAAATGCTGGCAAATGAGACCAGATCAGTTTAGGATATCTGGTCAGTGCAGATGAGTTGGACCAAAGGGTCAGTTTCCATGCTATATAACTCTATGACTCATTGAAATTTGACATTCTTGCATCTGTCCTGGTGAGCAAATAATGAAAAACTTTGACAGCATATCATAGAGATGTACAGCACGGAAACTGACCCTTCGGTCCAAGCCGTCCATGCCGACCAGATATCCCAACCCAATCTCGTCCCACTTGCCAGCACCCGGCCCATATCCCACCAAACCCTTCCTATTCATATACCCATCCAAATGCCTCTTAAATGTTGCAATTGTCCCAGCCTCCACCACTTCCTCTGGCAGTTCATTCCATACAGGTACCACCCTCTGCATGAAAAGGTTGCCCCTTAAGTCTCTTTTATATCTTTCCCCTCTCACCCTAAACCTATGCCCTCTAGTTCTGGACTCCCCAAACCCAGGGAAAAGACTTTGCCTATTTATCCTATCCATGCCCCTCATAATTTTGTAAACCTCTATAAGGTCACCCCTCAGTCTCCGACGCTCCAGGAAAAACAGCCACAGCCTGTTCAGCCTCTCCCTATAGCTCAAATCCTCCAACCCTGGCAACATCCTTGTAAATCTTTTCTGAACCCTTTCAAGTTTCACAACATCGTTCCGATAGAAAGGAGACCGGAATTGCACGCAATATTCCAACAGTGGCCTAACCAATGTCCTGTACTGCCGCAACATGACCTCCCAACTCCTGTACTCAATACTCTGACCAATAAAGGAAAGCATACCAAACACCTTCTTCAGTATCCTATCTACCTGCGACTCTACTTTCAAGGAGCTATGAACCTGCACTCCCAAGGTCTCTTTGTTCAGCAACACTCCCTAGGACCTTACCATTAAGTGTACAAGTCCTGCTAAGATTTGCTTTCCCAAAATGCAGCACCTCGCATTTATGAATTAAACTCCATCTGCCACTTCACAGCCCATTGGCCCATCTGGTCCAGATCCTGTTGTAATCTGAGGTAACCCTCTTTGCAGTCCACTACACCTCCAATTTTGGTGTCATTTGCAAACTTACTAACTGTACCTCTTCTGCTCGCATCCAAATCATTTATGTAAATGACAAAAATAGAGGACCCAGCACCGACCCTTGTCGCACTCCACTGGTCACAGGCCTCCAGTCTGAAAAACCCTCCACCTTTGAGCCAGTTCGGTACCCAAATGGCTAATTCTCCCTGTATTCCACGAGATCTAACCTTGCTAATCAGTCTCCCATGGGGAACCTTGTCGAATGCCTTACTCAAGTCCATATAGATCACATCTCCTGCTCTGCCCTCATCAATCTTCTTTGTTACTTCTTCAAAAAACTCAATCAAGTTTGAGAGACATGATTTCCCACGCATAAAGCCATGCTGACTATCCCTAATCAGTCCTTGCCTTTCCAAATACATGTACATCTTGTCCCTCAGGATTCCCTCCAACAACTTGCCCACCACTGAGGTCAGGCTCACCGGTCTATAGTTCCCTGGCTTGTCTTTACCGCCCTTCTTAAAGAGTGGCACCACGTTTGCCAACCTCCAGTCTTCCAGCACCTCACCTGTGACTATCGATAATACAAATATCTCAGAAGAGGCCCAGCAATCACTTCTCTAGCTTCCCACAGTTTTCGGATACACCTGATCAGGTCCTGGGGATTTATCCACCTTTAACCATTTCAAGACATCCAGCACTTCCTTCTCTGTAAAATGGACATTTTGCAAGAGGTCACCATTTCCCTACAGTCTATGTCTTCCATATCCTTTTCCACAGTAAATACTGATGCAAAATATTCATTTAGTATCGCCCCATTTTCTGTGGCTCCACACAAAGGCCGCCTTGCTGATCTTTGAGGGACCCTATTCTCTTCTCTAGTTACCCTTTTGTCTTTAATATATTTGTTAAAAACCCTTTGGATTCTCCTTAATTCTATTTGCCAAAGCTATCTCATGTTCCGTTTTCGCCCTCCTGATTTCCCTCTTAAGTATACTCCTACTTTCTTTATACTCTTCTAAGGATTCACTTGATCTATCCTGTCTATACCTGACATATGCTTCCTTCTTTTTCTTACCAAACCCTCAATTTCTTTAGTCATCCAGCATTCCCTATACCTACCAGCCTGTTTTTCCCAGCAATTTTCAGGTTCTGCACTACTATGATGATCAAATGTATTCCTTGTTACAACTAGCTGATCGATTAAATTCTTGTTACATATGTAAACATAATTTTGAAAATTTAAGTTCCCTTACTATATTCTAATGAAGAGTGTGCTTTTCTCTTCCATTTTTCTTGACAACTAAAGTATCTTATATCTTAGATAACCTTTGAGAACATTTTCTGTGTTTGTCCACAGCCTTGGCCTTTCTGATGTAAATTTAGGTAGTATTCTAAATCCAACCAAACTTGTGATTTATATTCCACATTACTTTTGTACTCAACATTCTCCTTTATAAAAATCATCCTAATCAAGCAGTTATTGTTCCTCTTCCTAACTGACTAGACTCTATACCTTTACGTCCACAAATTTTGATATTTTGCTCCCATTACTAAATTCCAGGTCATGAGTGTACATAAAGAGGTTTAGAAAGCCATTTCTACGCAGTTCAAAAAGAAAAATTGGACAAACCTACTATCACTGACCAAAACAACAGAGCAAGGGTGGTAATCTCAGTGTAGTTTACCTTGCAAAGTTATCTTCAAAAACCTAGGCACCTCCATCATTTATGGGTATGCCCTGTCCTCGGAGCAGGATAGATCATCCAGAGGGTAAAGGCAAAATGAAATACAGTGAAAAATAGATTTTGCCTTGGTTATAGCTTTCTTCAGTTCGCGCTTCATTTTACAATTTAAAATACCTGATTAAGTCTTATAGTTTCACATATAAAAGAGGAAAAGTAATTTGATCAGTCTCTATTACCTACCTTCAACTGAAGTAATTCTGAACACCAACTGGTGGAAAACAAGGGTACAGAGGTAGTCTTGACTGGGTTGGAGGGAGACTTCTAATGTCAATGACTAAAAACACTCAGTGTGACCATTATTGACCAACATGCCTGGGTTTTGATAGATAAAACCATCAGACTATACTTCCCATCAAGACGTGAGAAATCCAACATAAGGAAATAACTAACTCTACCTTGTTCTGTCCAACTTATCACTTGCAGATATATAATTCCTGCAGGAGAGTTTTGTTGCACAGTGACATGTCCCTATTATTGAACTGATAATTGCACAAAACTTGTGCAGAGAAAACATTTTTCACCAGAAAGGCTTCCTTAAATGTTTAGTTTGCCAAAACAATCAAACTAAGGTCAAATCTTGACACCCACAGCTGGATACTACTGATATACTGTCAATGACAACAATAAGAATGTAGCTGACTGGGGACTCGGCAATCAAGGTCCCTTTCTCAGCTAACAAATTCCATATCCAAGAATGTTTTAAATATTCTGCTCAAATCTCTATTATATGTTCTATAACATGCCTCAAAAATCTAGAATACAGCCTTTTCTACTTTTGAATGCCATTTTTAATTTTTACTTCCTTTATAGTTAATCTCTAATTGCTAGACTTTGTCCTCTTGTGCCCCTCCATTTCCACTATTACACTCTTGCATAAAAAAATTAGGCAAAATACTATATCACTATTCTTGCCATTTTTTCTGACAAACAAGATTTCTTTTTTCAATTCTAATCTGCATTTTTAAAAATACCATTATCATTCACTTTTAACAAAAATCTACTATTTCCTGTCATGTCACCTTCCAGTCTTTCATCAAATTGCCTTTTAGCTTGTTTATCCTTGCTGCTTTCACTTTTTGCCTACAAACAGAGCAGTAAACAAAAAGTCCATTAAATTTTAAAACAGTATGAAGCATTTGTTAAACAAAAAAATCCCTTTGTGTCTTTGGAGTTTAATCAAGTATGCCCGACTTACTACTGCTTTCAAGTGCTCTAGTGAAAGATATAGAATTTAAGAAACACAGGTACGCAGTGAATTTTACATTGGTTTTTGCTTTGAATTCATTATGGAGTGTCAAATTCTAGGATTAGGCATTAATTGAGTGGAACTATCCTTAAACATATTCAAATTTACCATCCCGAATTATCAATAAACTTTGTTACACTCTCTGTTCCTGCACCTACTGCAGAAGTTATTTATTAACAGAATATTAAGGTCAGAGCACTGAAAATACCAGAGAAGGAGTTCCCAGGAGGGCACCAAAGCATTCTTAGGAACTGATCTTAAAATACACAGTCAAGCTCTAAAGGATTTCCATTTTCAAAGTCAATTACAATATTTTGCATTCATATTGCACCTTTAATATATTGAAGTGTCCCAAGACACACTTCACTGAAATATCAAACAGAAGTTAATATAAAACTATTTAAGGAGATACTCAGACAGATAAAGGAAAGCGAGGCAGAGAGGTTTAGTCTTGGCTACTAAAGGCACAATTGCTAATGGTGGAGCAATTAAAATCAGGATGCTCAAGAGGCCAGAATTGGTGCAGCACAGATATCTTAGAGGGTTGAGTCTAGAGAAAGGTATAGAGCTAGGGAGAGTTGAGGCAATGGAAGGAGAAAAAAAATATGATGAGAATTTGCTTAACCGCGTTCTTCAGAAGACTCTTCAATTCTGAACAAGTCATACTGGACTCAAAATGTTAACTCTGCTTTTTTCTTCACCAATGCTGCCAGGTCTGCTGCATTTCTCCTACATTTCCTGTCTTTATTTCATATTTTCAGCATCCACATTCTTTTCTCTTTTTATTATTATATATCTGAAGAAACCACTTGTGAAGAATGGGCATAAAATTGACATAGCTTTGTTAGATACATGTTTTCAAATTCATCTATGCCTTAACCCCCATCTCTGCAATCACCTCTAGCTCAACAACCCTTTGAAGTATCTGTATTCCCCTAATTCTGGATTCTTAAGCATTCCCAATTCTTATTGCTTGGCGACTGATTGACATGAATTCAGCCTCAACTTCTAGAATTCTCTTTCTAAACCTCTGCAACTCTCTAGCTCAATTCCTCCTTTGATATGTTTTCTGAAACCTCCTTCTTTGATCAGGCTTTTAGTCATCACCCTGATATCTTTTTGTGTGGCTCTGAATCACATTCCATGCCATATATAACATTTTTGCAAAGCACTCTGGAAAATCTGTTTATGTTAAAGATACAATATAAGATAGAGGTTGCTCGTGTTCCTGCATAGGAATGTCCTGCTACACATCATATTAAAAGACATAGTTGTATCATAGGAACCAGAAGCTAACCTTCATATTCAAAACTTGTTCCCATAATATCTGAAGGGATAGATTATAGCAATTGGCTGTGTGGGGAATGCATATAATCAGATGAACGAAAAGTCTACACACATAATCAACCTCTATAGGTTTTGTGTTTTCCACATATGCAGTATTATACCAAATCAATAGGAATTTATAAATCAGAGCTGGGTCACAAATTAACATTCTAAATCATAATTCTGTTTTATCCAAACTATTTTAGAAATACACTGGTCTATACGTTGTGGCACTATGATCCCAAAATATTGGGCACCCATTAGAAGACTATTAGCAGTGGCTCTATGGGATCTAATAAAAATATATCCTCAAAGATGAAAGACCCTTATATAATCAACCATCATTGTCAATAATCAAATCCAGAAATTGAATATCTTCAAGTTCAAGTATTTGACCCATTTAAGGCGAAAGTGAGGACTGCAGATGCTGGAGATCAGAGCTGAAAATGTGTTGCTGGAAAAACGCAGCAGGTCAGGCAGCATCCAAGGAGCAGGAGAATCGACATTTTGGGCATGAGTTCTCATTCCTGAAGAAGGGCTCATGCCCGAAACGTCGATTCTCCTGCTCCTTGGATGCCGCTTGACCTGCTGCGCTTTTCCAACAACACATTTTGACCCATCTAAGTGTGGAATACTGCCATAATGGCTGAGTCTGAAGTCCAGCAAGCAATAATGATCTACCGGTATAACCATTGGCTCTTTCTGGATACATCATTTTGATGTCAGAAGACCTTGAAAAATACAGTTTTTCCTACAGAAAACTCCACCCAGAGACAGTACAAGCTGTTTTCTTAAGAAAAAGCATAAAGAATCTATGATCAAAACAGGAGGCAAACCTGCTGGCAAAGCAGCTGCTGAAAATACTTGCTACCATTTCTATCCGAACTGTCTCATGAAGATGAACTGTGATGTGACAGTATTTCCTGCTTTGTTATTTATCAGAATTAAATGCTAAGAGAAAACTATATTTGAATAAAAGTTTCCTCTCTTGACAAAGTGGCAGCTGACTACAGTACTATTGGCTGAACAGACACACATTGGTTTGTTCTGTGCTGGAATTAGAAGTGATATAGAGCTATTTCTCGTATTCTTAATTGCAATTATCTGATATGAAACATATTTCCCAAAAAGCCCATGCATCTCTTGCAACTAATTCTCTCGGAGATTCGCTTGTTACAAGACAAACAATGCCATTGCGTCTGCTTGTGACCATGCCATTTGGTTGTTTATCATCAGGAAAGCAAGACTACACAGCTGATGTAAGGAATATAATCCTCACAGGGATGGCAAGTCAGGAAAGAAAATTTATGCAACTGGTCTCTCCCTTTCAATATGAAGGTGGACTGAGAAAATCAGGGGGGAATATCTATAAGATGTATTTTGGGAGCAGCTTGTGGTATAGCCATGAGGGAACAGGCATTTCTGGATTTACTGATGTGTCACAAGGCAGATTTGATAAGGGAGCTTAAGGCGAAGGAACCCCTAGCAGGAAATGACCACGGTATGATAAATTCACCCTGCAGTTTGAGGGAGAGAAGCTGGAATCAGATGCAATGGCATTATAACTGCGTAAAGAAACTACAAAGATGAGTGAGGAGATAGACAGATTGACTTCGGATGGAGACGAAGCCTAGCAAGAAAGACAGTAGAAGCAGCAATGGCAGGAACTTCTGGAATAATTCAGGAGGCACAGCAGAAATTCATCTTAAGGAAAAAGAACCATATTAAACTGATGATGAGGCAACCGTAGGGAAGTCAGGGACAGCACAGATGTAAAAGGAAAGGCATTTGATATGGTGAAGATTAGTGGGAAGCCTGAGGATTGGGAAATGTTTAAAATCCAGCAGAGGGAAAGTAAAAAAGCAATGGTGTGGGGGGCGGCGGGAGAAAGATGCTATACAGGTTAAATTCGCTAGTAATAAAAAAGACTGCAAGAGTTTTTAAGCTATATAAAATGTACAAGAGAGGCAAGAGTGGACATTGGACAGCTGGAAAACAAGGCTGGAGAAGTAATAATGGGAGCAGATGAATTTTAATGCAGAGAAACGTGATAATGCATTTTGGTGGAAGAAACATGGAGACACAATACAGGTTCAGTGGTACAACTTTGAGGGGGATACAGGAGCAAAGGGATTTTGAGGTTCAAGTGCATAATTCTCTGAATGAGGAATTTTTGATACTATGAAAGATTAGAGAAATTGGGCTTATTCTCCTTGGAGCAGAGAAAACTAAGAGGTGACCTTACTGAAGTGTTCAAAATTATGAACAATTTTGACAGGGTAAAGAAGGACATTCTGTTTCCACTAGTTGTCATATCATTAACTACTGATCACAAATTCAAGTCTGTCAGCAAGCTAGCTTGGAGTGAAATGAGGAGAAATCTCTTTGCTCAGACAGGTGTTAGGATTTGGAATGCACTGCTTGGGGGTGCAGTGGAGGCAGATTCCACAGGAGGTTTCAAAAGAGAACTGGATTTACCTTTGAAAGTGTAAATTTAGAGGGCTATGGGGATAGGGCTGGACAATGAGACTAGCTCAGTAGCTCTTTTGGGAACCTGTACAGACATAGAAGGTTTAATGGCCTCTTTCTCTACAGTAAAATTCTATAATTCTACATGGCAGAGAAACTAAAGAGGTACTTTGCATCAGTCTTCATGGTGGAAGGTAACAGTATCATACCAAGGTCAGGGACAGAGGTGAGTGTCGTGACCACCACTAAGGAGGTTCTGGGAAGCTGAAAGATCTGAAGATGTATGAATTACCAGGATTAGGGTCTGAAAGAGATAGCAGAGGACGTTGTGGAGGCATTGGTGGTGGTCTTTCAGGAATCATTGGAGTCAGAAAGAGTCCTAGTGGACCGGAAAATGGCAAATGTAACACTCCCGTTTAAGGAGGGAAGGAGGCAGAAGATGGGAAATTATAGGCCAGTTAGCCTGACCTCGGCAGCTGGTAAGATTTTGGAGTTCATTATTGAGAATGAGATTGCAGAGTACATGATAAAAAAAAGGGCTGAGTCAGCACAGCTTCAGCAAGGGGAGGTCATGCTTGAGGAGGTAGCAAGCAAATTAGATAAAGGAGTAAAAACATGATCATCATCAAGATGGTAGCTGGTGACTAACTAACTGCAGCAAGGGTCAGTTTTGGGACCACAACTATTCATGTTATACATTAACGATCTGAACGAAGGAACTGAGGGTATTGTTGCTAAGATTGCAGATGAAACTAAGATGGGTGGAAGGTCAGATAGTGTTGAGGAGGTGGGAAGTCTGCACAAGAATTAGACAGGCTAGGGCAGTGGGCAAAGAATGGCAAACAGAATACAATGTGGGAAAATGCGAGTTTGCACTTTGGTAGGAAGAACAGAGGTGTGTACGATTTTCTAAATGGGGAAAGGTTTCAGAAATCTGAAACATAAAAAGGACGTGGGAGTCTCTTAAAATTAATATGAAAGTTCAGTTGGCCGTTAGGGAGCCGATATCTAGGGAAGGATATGCTGACCTTGGAGGGGATCCAGAGGAGGTTCACAAGAATGATCCCAGGAATTGCCTGGTCTTATCATATGAGGAGCGGTTGAGGATTCTAAGTCTGTACTCAATAGAGCTTTGAAAAATAAGGGGGTTGCTCATTGAAACTTGCTGAATACTGAGAGGCACAGAAAGACTAGACGTGGAGATGATGTTTTTAACTTGTCGGTGAGAATAGGACCCGTGAGCACAGCCTCAGAATGAAGGGATAGCACTTCAGAATTGAGATGAGGAATTTCGTCAGCCAGAAGGTGGTGAGTCGAAGGAACTCTGGTTGCCCAGTTATAGGAAGGATATTATCAAGGCAGGGAGGATTCAAAAGGGATTTACCAGGATGTTGCCAGTATGGAAGGTTTGAGTTATAAAGAAAGGCTGACAGGCAGGGACGTTTTCACTGGTGCATGAGATTGAGCGGCGACCTAGTACAAGTTCATTAAATAATGACAGGTATAGTTAGAGTTGATGGCAGTCATCTTTTCCCCAAGATGGAGAATTTCAAGACTGGGGGCACTTTATGAAGCTGAGGAGAGAGATATTTAAAAAAGGCATAAGAGGCACATTTTTTTATACACAGGGTGGTTCACATGTGGAATGAACTCCCCCCTGAGGAAGTGATGGAAGTTTAAAAGACACTTGGACAGATACATTAATAGGAAAGGTTTGGAGAGATGTGGGCTAGCAGCAGGCAAGTGAGACTAGTTTAGTTGGGATTATGTTCATCATGGAGGAGTTGGACCAAAGGGTCTGTTTCTGTGCTGTATGACTCTATGAGTGCCTTTAGGACAGAGGTTCTTGTTGAGTAAGGGAATCAAGGGTCATGGCGAGAAGGTAGGAGAATGGGGCTGAGAAACATAGCAGCCATGCTCAAATGATGAAGGAGCCTCAACAGGGCCAAATGGCCTAATTCTGCTCAGACAAATGGTCTTGTGGTCTAAAGTGCTGAAAGAGGTAGGTGAGAATAAGGAATAAAAGAAAATCAAGATAGAGAGAAACAGGATTATGGAATCAAATTCCCTTCATTCCTGAGATATATGAAGAAAAAGGCTCTCCAAACATTGCAGAGCATGTCTTTTAACTATAAGTTTCCCCAATGCTTGAGGAATAGTTGATTACCAAATTATATGTTGCATCTACTTCAAAGAGTATAGATTTTACCAGACTAGTGTTGGGAAAATCATTTTTGGAATATCTTGCTTCACAGTAACAAACACAACGTTCCTAATCATTTCAGGAAGCTGATTTGTGAGTTCTTCTAAATACATTTATTGCTTTTAAAACAAATTTCAGAAACTGTCGAATCGATAGTGTTGTGGATAACTACACTGGAGACAGGACTGAGAGATCTCAGCGCATTTGCTTCATCTATTTGAAGAAAAGGTTAGGAACTAAAATAAAAGAAGGAATAATTAAACTGAAATACAACAGACAGACCCACAAAAATAGCACAAGAGGTTAGTGCTAAACGAATTAAATGAAACACTTACACGAAGAAAGCATTAGTCTCTAATTGCGCTCAAGGTGCATGTACAAGCAGTGCATACACAGAAGTTACCACAAGCAACAAGACAACAAATAGGAAGATTTCAACTTTCATAATAATGCATTGCAGATCAGTAACTTTCTGTAGGGAAATTCCACTATCTCACAAGATACCAGAGCTCACTGGTCACACTGTAATTTTCAATAAACCTGGATCAATAATTTCAGGTGGCTATGACAAATGATACAGAGCAAGTTGATTCTTTATCAGTTAGCTGGATAACTGGCTTCCAATGCAGTAAGGCCAGTGTGGGTTCAATTCCCTCACCGACTAAGGTTACCATAAAGGACTCTCCCTCTCAATCTCTCTCCTGGTCTGAGGTGTGCCGACCCTCAGGTTAAACCACCACCAGTAGTCTCTCTCCTTAATGAGCTCGCAGCCAGACGGTCTGGTTAGACTAATTGTCTAACCTGTAATTGTCACAGTCAATACAGTGTTTCCAGTAATAATATCACAGCAATGCATCATTTTGTATTTCCTCCCAAATGCAAGAAAGTTTTCCATAATTCAAACTAATAGAACCCTCCAAACTACTAACTCTGGAACACTATTAGAAAGCGAATAAGCAGTTCCATTTATTGAACTGGCAACATTGGCAGGCTTTTGCAAGCGTTTAAAAACCACCAACCTTTTACACCTGTTAGCAATAACTTGATGCATTAGAAATATGTGGCTAATCTACAAATCTTATTGCTCTTGACATGAACATTTACTGCAATCTACATTTCCAGATGGAAAAGGGCTGTTACCAAGTTTGTCACACATGGCAATGTTACTGTTAATTTGTATATATTGTTTTAGATTTCTCCAATGACATCATTGCTGGGCTTCACAAATTTTAAAACTCAACTGCACAGAGCTCTGCTTGCTCATTGTCCCATCCTGCCAACCACCACAACCATTATGTCTTAATTATTCAACTGCAACAGAAGATAACTCAGCAGCCTCCTGCACTATTCCTCCTTTCAGTCTTCCAAACTATCTCCATTCCCACATTTCTTTCCCACCTTTCTCAACACATTTGGGCCTGTCAACATTAGAACCATTTGGAAACAGAAAAATCTCTCAAATCAACAACTAACTATTCATTTATTGTTGTTTGAGACAGATTAGTCAGCTAGTTTAATGCCCTGTTATACTTTCACAACAAATCAAAACAGTAGTTAAGATGGCATACAATCCAGAGCCAGAGTCCAATCTTTCCAAATTCCACAGTATTTTAAGTTCCTAAGTAATGTGAATTTATAAAGCACCTTTAAAATAGCAAAATGTTGCAAGTCACTCTGCAGCAGCCATGATGAGAATGCAAAGATCACATTGCAGAGCACTTAGATTATACAAGTATATTTTATTGAACATTTTGTAATTCCAAATTTTATACGCTCTAACTTTTAGTGTCAAACTTTGACAAAAGGTTTAAAATATCCAACAGCAAACATTTGTGCTGATAAATGCATGGAAAGAATCATAGAATGATTTCAGTGCAAAAGGAGGCCATTTAGCCCTTCGTGTCTGTGCTGACTCTTTGAAGGAGCAATTTGCTTAACATCATCCTCCTATCTTTTCTCCATTGCCTGACAAATTGTTATGTTTCAGCGCGTTAGTCCCATTCTCATTTGAAAGCTGCAATTGAATCTGCCTCCACCACATTCGCAGGCAATACATTCCAGATGCTAACCACTCACTGCTTAAAAATATTTGTTCACATGAACACCATTGGCAAAAAAAGAAATCCCCTTAAATTTGCATTCTGGTTCCCAATCTGTCCAACAATTGGAACAGTTTTTCCCAAAGCCCTCATGATTTTGAATGGTTCAATCATTCCCCATTCAATATTTCTTGGTGAATACAGTTCCAACTTTCTACATGACTGATTCAGGTGATGAGGAACTCCATTCTTGAGAATCCTTTGTGCAGTTCAACTTTGAACAAAATATTTGTCTCATAATCAACCGCTTCAAAACAAGAAATTGTAAAAAAAATGAGACTTACTGGCATTAGTTTATTGAGAATTTGTTAACTATATTACTGCTAAATTCAAACCCACAGTGCTAAATTTCACTTTCTAAACCCAGCCTTAACAGTTTCTGCCTATTGAAGTCCAAGATTTCAATAACAACATGCTTATCAGGGCCCCTTGAAGTTGTTTGTGAAGGCTTTATTTATTTAAGGAAATTGGTGACTTGTCTTCACATGGAATCATTCCTACAGCATAGCAACATACCCAGGAAACTATCTACAGCAGAGGCACCAAGGCTCGCTCTTTGCAGTTGCTAAAAAGGTTTCCCTTAGGACCATGTTCCATATTTTTTTTAAATCTATACAGGTAATCTGCACTTAGTCACTGACAATGACTAAATGACTTGAGTGGCTCATTTGTACAAGCTTCAATACTTTCCATCCTAAATGTACTGTGGATGTACAGACTGGCCAAGGACTACAGCAGTTCAAAAAGGCAGTTCACCAACAGCTTCACAAGGGCAATAAAGGATTGTGCAATAAATGCTGACCCAGCCAGAGATGCCCATGTTTTGTAAATGAATAATGAGAGAAAAAAAAAGCTCTTATTCTATATTGCCCTCAATAACATGGTTGGAATCAGATGCGCATTGCAGAAATCAGCAAACATATTGCAATCAAAGAACACTGTAAATCCTTCTAGAGTGTAAGAGTACTACTAATAACTGACAGATGATGAGGAAATTTTTGATATAAATGTTATGAAAGTTAAAAACTGAAGCTACAACCGAAATATACTTACAATTTTGTCTTCACCCTGAAATGTAAAACTTGATTCTACATGAAGAGCAGAACCAGAGTGTAGGTTAAAAAAATGCGTAAGATTACAGAAATCCTCACACCTCAACCATAATCAGCATATGTCCAATCTTCTAGACAGTCTCCAGTAATACCATTTACAGTAAAGGTTAGCTTGATAACAATGTTAAGTAATTAACATATAGCTCAAAGTAAAATTAAAGAAGGCAGAAGTCCTTACAATGTTTAACAATCATTTGTATAAACATCTTTTTCCAGACACAAGTTATGCACTGTGGATGATAAGGTAATCTACTTCTGTTTCTTTCCTTACCCATATCATGAGGTGAAAGGGTCAAGAAAGTTCCCACTGATACAGGGGTACAAATCTCAAAAATAAAATTCATACTGCACTAATCTATGATTTCAAAATGTATACAGCATAAGAATAAAAAGGATAACAAAAGTATATTATACCAAGATTTTGGCTGGGGAGCCAAAACCTGAAACATGCATAGAAAAAATAATCTAGTTATAAGTTTTACAGATTAATTTCTGCATTAATATAAGGAATGTATTTGGGAATCTGTATACAAAGAATTGTCAAACACTTGAGAAAGCTATACCTTCAGAACTTGATCAAAGGAACTTTATTTAACCAGTTGAGACAGACATATTGTGCTCTGACACAAACTATGCATCAGCTTTAGTGCTTAAACTGCTAAACATGATAGATCACCACAAATTTAGAACTGCACACAACTTCTTTGGCATTCATATAAAACAATGCACAGGCATGCAGCGGACGGGGCCAAGAGGGGGAAATGCCATATTGACAGCAGTGATAAAAATAACATTCCATTAAGGTAAGACGACAAATCCAAATAGCTTGTTTCTTTATTTAGAAAAAAAAATTAAATAACAACAGAAAATTTAATAATTCAGTTGATGGTAATAGGTTGCATTTTAAATTCTTCACTCCAATGGAGAAAGGAAAGAACATAGAAGATACAGTGAAAGAAGCAAAAAGCTTAACGGTTTTGAGGTCTTTTAAAGAATTACATCAGTTGGAGTAAGAGACACTATGGTTATTTTAGTAAACTCCAGAGAATATACAGACTCAGTCACTTCAACCTCTTCTCATAGGACTGTCCCACCATCCCAAGAATCAGTCTGCTGCACTCTCTGTGGCAGGTATATCCTTCCTCAAGTAAGGGGACCAAAACTGCAGATTGTGCCCCTATAGCCCTTTTGCAACAAAGGCCAAGTTGTCGCTTGCCTTCAATGCTTGCTTTCAATAACTTGGGGACAAAGTTACCTTGACCCCTCTGGACAATGATACAACCCCTCACTCTTTCAGAAAGTGAATAACCACACACTTGTCTGCACTACAGCCCATCTTCCATGCACTTGTGCATTCTTTCAGGCTGTCTAAATCTCCTTGAAGCCTCTTTGCATCCTCCTCGCAACTCATACCTAGTTTTATATCATCTGAAAACGCAAATATTATAATGGTCCCCACATCCTAATAATGGATATATATTTTGAACAGTTGGGAGCCGAGCACTGCTGCTTGTGGCACCCCACTGGTCATAGCATGTCAACCTGAGAATGACACATTTATTCCTACTACTTTCTGCCTTTTAACCAATCTTTAATCCATGTTTGCATATCACCCCCAAACTAATTTGGTTTAATTTTGCTTCAATATCCTTCTGTGTAGTTTATTAAAAGCCTTCCGAAAATCCAAATACAACACTTCAACTGGTTACCCCCTTATTGATTCCGTTAGTCCTCAAAACAACCCATCAAGTGTGTCAAACATGATTTTCCCTTCATGATTCAACGCGGATTCTACCTAATCATAGTTATTTTTCAATATCCAGTAATCTCATCCCTTTTAAAAGATTTTTCTCTCACTACAGATTTCAGCCTCATAGATTTGTAGTTTCCCGGTTTTTTTCTCTCCCTTCCCCTCCAATCTTCTCAATTCCAGGCACTGCTGCAGAATCAATAAAATTTTGGAAGGTAATCATTAATGCATCCACCACCTCTGTAGCTTTTTTCACTTTTTGATTCCTGGGGATTTATTAACACCCAGTAAAAAAAAAGTAATAGTATTAGAAAAATTAATGGGATTAATACTGTTGCTTCTTTCAGTTCAACACTCTCACTGGACCCTTGGGTCTTAATTATTTCATGGAAATTTCTGGTTCTTCCTCGGAGAAGACAGAGGCAATACTTAATTAGCTTTTGTCTCATTTCTCTATCTGCTATAATAAATTCATATCAATCCATTTTTGTCTCTAGGTATTTCACATTCATATTCTATTCTTTTTATCAATTTCTTGGCCTTCCTTATCCAAATGCTAACATTTTCCCACCATCAGACTTAAACCTTCTTTTGGCAACTTTACAAGCCTCATTTGATCTAATATTATCTTTAACTTCCCTTGTTAATCATGGCTCTCTCATGTTGCCTGATGAGTATTTTTGCTTTATCGGAAGGATAGTCGTAATCATAGAGATGTACAGCATGGAAACAGACCCTTCGGTCCAACCCGTCCATGCTGACCAGATATCCCAATCCAATCTAGTCCCACCTGCCAGCACCCGGCCCATATCCTACCAAACCTTTCCTATTCATATACCCATCCAAATGCCTCTTAAATGTTGCAATTGTACCAGCCTCCACCACTTCCTCTGGCAGGTCATTCCATACACTTACCACCCTCTGTGTGAAATGGTTGCCCCTTAGGTCTCTTTTATATCTTTCCCCTCTCACCTTAAACCTATGCCCTCAAGTTCTGGACTCCCCGACCCCAGGGAAAAGACTTTGCCTATTTATGCCCCTCATAATTTTGTAAACCGTTATAAGGTCACCCCTCAGCCTCTGACGCTCCAGGGAAAACAGCCACAGCCTGTTCAGCCTCTCCCAATAGCTCAAATCCTCCAACCCTGGCAACATCCTTGTAAATCTTTTCTGAACCTTTTCAAGTTTCACAACATCTTTCCAATAGGAAAGAGACCAGAATTGCACGCAATATTCCAACAGTGGCCTAACCAATGTTCTTTAAATACTAGCCTTTGCCCAGCAACCATCAAACGCATTCTTCCAATCCACCCAGTCAATTTCTTCTTCATACTTTCACAATTGCCAGTGATTGGATTTGAGACCTTAGTTTCAGATTTATATCCTTTTCAAATTTAAAGAAAAAATTCCATCACACTATGATTACAATTGCCAAAAACCTATTTTATAATAAGATTATCAATTATCCCTTTCTCATTGGATAATACTAAAATAGCCTGTGCCCAGCTGGTTCCTCACCATATTGATCCAGAAAGCTACCTTGAACACATTCCAAGAATTCTTCCCCCATAGCATTGGGTAAATCTAATAAGTACCAATTGAAACATAAATTTGAACCCTATGATTACTGCATCCTCCTTGTTCAAGGCCCCTCTAATTTCCTGATTTATACTGTGTCCTACATTAGTACTACGGTAATTCACTCCCACAATGTTATCTGCCCCTTGCTACTCTTAACTCTACCCAAAACACACTACTGTTTTTCAAATTGGAGAGTCAGGCAGAATAAAGGAGCCCAAGCAATCACTGTCCTTTAGGATAATGATGGACTGTAGGACTGTTTGAGCAGTGGATATTAAATATAAAAAATAACGTGGATACAAGTATCTCAGGAGAAAGCTGTCAAACTACGATTCTTAATTTTTCTTCCATTAAAGATTGTAATCAGTACAACTCTCTTCCCAGAGAGGGGACATTGAATATTTTTATGAGTGAGATAGATATATTCTTCACTCACAAACGAGTCAAAAGGAATTGGGGGTAGAGAGGAAAGTTAAATAACAATCAGATCAGCTATGATCATATCAAATGGCAGAGACGGTTAGAAGGTTTGAATGGTCTACATCAGTGAATACCTTTGGTGACCAAGATCCAAAAGAACTTGAATAGCTCAAACTAGATTCCAGATGGAATTTTTGTTCCTGGTTCAGGACAATTTCCAGCTCTACTGAACCAACACAGGAGAAAGTGCACAAAAGCTAGAGATATTGTTCTAGGGTAGCATGGTTCCCTAGGTGTCTGACCAGCCCACCCTAAAACAAATGCAGAGTGTGTCGGATGTAGGAATTGGCTGTGCACAAGGTCCTCACTAAGGTAATGTAGCCAAACTTTTAAATGAATAAAGCATAATATTTTGTTACAATCTTCATCCTCACATCAATCCTCCTTTGCCTGAATGACACACAGACTCCACAGGCCCATCCATCCCATCTCATGTCCTCCATTCCAACATTCCTCCGTTGCAACCAATACCCAGTCACCCGGTAAGCCCAGTCCAACCTGTGTCCTTCATACGCCACATGCATATTCCTTTTACAAATTTTAGCCTCCACTCTAACTTGTGTCTCTCCATTCACTCTCTCTGACCATTCAGCCCTCTATATCAAGTTATGATTTTGATCAGCCCTTTTACCAACCATATTCTCCATGGCAACCAATGCCTATTGCCCAAGCCATTGCCCTTATAGCCTTGATGACTTATACTATCCTTTGTCGTTATCACTTAGCATGGCAATTCGTCCAGTATTCACTTCAGAAGGACATGCAAGTATCTGTTATGAATGAGATTTTAAAAACTAAAGTCTATAAAAACATTTACTACATTTAACTCGCTTCAACTACATAATCCCTTACAACAACAACATTCCATTCAACTGCGCAATCCCTTATAACAAGAAACATTGGGATTCCAAGTCCCACATCAAAAAATCTGAAAGCACTTGAAACTGTCAATTAAACTGAAATGTCTGGCACCCAACTGCGAAAATTAACAATTGTGAAACCATCAGGATTAGGAAGAATGAGACAGCAAACAATTCTTTTGGAAACGTTACTTGAGTCATATTTTCAAAGGCTTACAGGGCTGGAGTTTAAAATGTTTTGATACTAAATTGTACCCTTTGGAAGTTACTTTTGTTCAGTCCTTTTGAAACTTACCTTTGACAGTCGCTTTTGACGAGTTCTTTGAGAGTTCCAATGAGCTTGACAGTTAATATGCTTATCCATTTTCTTATACTATACACAATCATGCTTACTTTTAATATTTCCAAAGGAAACCTCACCCTCCCAAAGGTGTCCCCAGATGATATCCGAGGAAGGGTCACTCAATCAGAAATTCAATTCAATCTCCAGAAAAGTGTGCAATCACTCAAGTACTAGACATGTTGTGACATTACCTTCAAGTTTTAAATATTTATGACTGTTAAAAAACATAGATTGCTTCCTTGATTAACAATGTAATTTCAAAATGAAATTCATTAAACAAATGCAATTTGACTCATACATATTATACTTGAAGAGTTAGTTCAATGTGCACCAGCTAAAAGATGCACCGCAGCAACACTAACATTTCTTTGGCAGCATCTTCCAAACCTGTGACTTCTACTTCCCAGGAGATAAAGAGCCACAAGTGTTTAGAAACAACATCACCCACAAATTTCCCTGCAAGTCACACAACATCCTGATTCAGAACTTTATAACATTGTCATTGTTGGCAGATAATGATCCTAGAACTCTCAGTATAACACCATTAGAAGTGTACGATTAGAAGGACTGGAGTGGTTCATCACCTTCTTAAGGGCAATAAATATTGGCCTTGCCAGTGGTATCCACATCTCATGAGCCAATGTTTCCTTTCTCCTTCATAAGCTTAACTTGGTATCCCTCAAATGCATCTATGATGTAAATGGTGAGATTTAAACAAGCATAATTCTTAACGTTATTTGATGAGTGCTCAGATTTTTCTGGTTTGACAGTTATTTTCCGGAGGGTTATCTGTATGTCAGCAGTTAATAATTAGCTTGCACGCATTTCTGTCAGCATAGTGACTTTCTTTAATAACGTTTTGAAACCTGGCTTCAAATTGAATGGGTTTTGTGCACTGTTAATGGATTTTTGTTCATTTAGATTGCTTTGCGACCCAGCATTATAAATAATGGGGCCTCAAGATTTGTTGGAGAGTTCTAGAAATTGTTTTCTTAAGGCATATGCCTACTGCTGAGAGAGAAAGACATGTAGTTTCACTTTGATACTGCAGAACAGAAGTGTAAAGTCCTTGGAAAAGGATGGCTACGTAGAAACGTGCTCCTGAGAAGGAAAAGCTTTAAAGCAAACAAGGTTACTTTAAAATGAAGAGCAAAACATTAATTCCAAGTTAGAAGTGTTGAGATAAAACCCTGAAGATGTTATTTAAAGTAGCGTCCATTTAAGCAGTGCAAGGTAGCTTCAGGAAGAAGCTACCAGCAATTCTAGTCTGAAACCGATCAAGGCATTAGATTGGGGATTCCATCTCAAAAAAAACACTATTCTATCAAGTCTAGGATCTGACTTTTCCAGTAACAAAAAAATGGGGTTCATAACATTTACCATTCACTTCAACTGCTTCCTGTGATAGAAAGTTCCATATTTTTGTCAGTCTCTCGGTTAAAAGTTTCCTTAGAAATCCCTACTTGAAATTTTGGTGTCTATCTTCTTTGATGGTCCTTGGATTTGCTCTTCTCCACAATTAAAGTCACTATCAAAGCTCATTGGAATTTTAACGACCCTCAGGATAAAACCCTCAGCCTTCTCTTTTCAAGGGTTTGTATTCGTCCCATGTGGGTATACGCTTGGGGTTTAGTATCATTTAGTATCACCCAATTAATTTGTTACTTGTATGTCAATTCTGTCTTCTTGCAATATGTTGCACTGTTCCTCTCAGGAGTGACTATCCAGCTCTCAGCACTCACTGCCACCACCCAGTGCCATTTGTCTAACTGTCTAGCCAACTGAGCTAGCTGAACCCTCAGTTATCACTTACACCTTTATGTGGATGGAGATGCGCTATTGATGACGCATCTGACTACCAATCCCTCCTGCCCAGCACTATTCCAGGGATCACTCTACAAGTGAGTTGAATCCAGTTGAAAGCCTTTGCAAGCCCATGACCAAAGGAGCACCAACTGACCAGACGATCTGTAAACAAAATGGGTGCCCCATGCGTAGCCAGTAAAATTACAATCTCTTCAAGAAATGCCCACTAATTATTGATTTATCAATAATTGCTTCAATCATCCATGGTTTCCAGGCACATTCCTCTTACCTCTGCACTGAGCCTGTGGGAATTGTAAAAGCAAACACAACACATGGGGGAGCCAGCATAACGCTACATTTTTTTCCTAAATTTCCTGACCATAACTACCACCTCCAAGGAGCTAGAAAAGTTCTGCCACAAGTAGTTTAATTGTGATTCACATTCAAAATATTAAAAGAGTAGTGAATCCCAAACGTCTTTCTCTATCTTCACGAAAGTGGATAGGTAATCTTTGTGCAGAAATAAACTTTGCTCAATGTCTTGCTCTCAATGTTGGATTCATGGTACATTATTATGCTTCTATTTTTTATCACAGAAGAAATTTTCTAAGATCATTACTATAGCTTGCTGTGGACTGCAATAATCACCAAGAGATCACGATACCAGACAGATAAGAAACACAAAGGCTTCGTTACAATATTGAAATTATTCAATAAAATGCTGATATAATCGTGCATTTAATTTCCTGATAATTTTCTTCTTTCTAAAACTTTACAGAATGCATTGTTTTCATGTCACTTACCTCCCCTGAGTAACTGTATTTACCCTTCAATATCTGTCTATATAATCGGGTACGATTATCATCTTCAAAGGGCATAGTTCCACTTAACAAAATGTAGGACACCACACCCAATGCCCACATGTCAACAGAATTTGTGTAAGGCTTCCTCACAAGAATTTCTGGAGCAATATATTCTGGGGTGCCACAGGTGGTCTTCATAAGACAGTCATCACCTTTCTTTCGAGTGCTTGCTAATCCAAAGTCTGTGATCATAATTTTGGAATCAGCACCTGGGTGATAGTACAGCAAATTTTCTGGTTTCAGATCTCTATGTGTAATGCCTAGGATATGCAAATATTTAACTCCCTCAAGAACCATTTGAAGCACTCTAGTAGCATCTCTTTCAGTAAAGGAGCCTTTGGCTATGATCCTGTCAAAGAGTTCACCTCCAGTTGCTAATTCCATCACCATATAAACTCTCTCTTGTGTCTCAAATACTTCAATGAGCTGTATAACATTGGCATGTCTCACTCTCCTGAGGACGTTGAGTTCAGATTCACACACTTCTCTTCCTTCCTTGTACTTTGTCTCAATCAGTTTTATTGCATAAGGTTGTTTAGTGCTCTTGTGCTCCACTCTGACCACTCTACTAAAACTCCCACGACCAATCAGTGCCTTGATGTCATATTTTGCAGTCACTCTGGGGTCAAACTTTGCACGGTATTTGGCCACTTTATTTCTTCTAGGATCATTCTGCTGGTCCCAGTGTCCAGTTTGCTGGTACACATTAGTCTGATGAGGTGGTGGCTGGCCTGTCTTACCTCCACTCTTGATGGCGTCATATTTAATAAAGTGCTTGTACTTATCATGGTGTTGGCCAGTATACGGTTCCACAGTTTTAACTAGATCCAAATGAATGTTTTTAGGGGGCTCAGGCAGCACTTTGCTTGTCCCACAGCCCATCACTTTTTGTTGTTAGTGAGCCAGGAAGGCATCTTCTCTGTTCATTGTTCCCTTTCTTTTCATCCACTTATACAGTTTCCCTTTCTCTGCCAAAAGAGAAAACAAAACACAAATTTCAAACCACTTCTAATAGAGAATCATTCAGTTTTTATAGAAAGAGAGCATTCAGCACTCCACACTAGTCATCAAACATCAATTTATTCTAATATTATTTTCTGCATCTGACCCAGAGTCTTGTACTATGGTAATTGAAGTTCTCAACTAAATAGTATGACACAATGGCTCAGTGGTTAGCATGGCTACCACCCGGCACTAGCGACTCAGGTTCAATTCCAGCCTCGGACAACTATCTGTGTGGAGTTTGCATATTCTCCCTGTGTCTTTGTGGGTTTTTGCTGGATGCTCTGGTTTCCACCAATAGTCCAAAGATGTGCAAGCTAGGTGGCTTAGCAAGGCTAAATTACCCATACTGCTCAGGGATGCATAGATTAAGTGTATTGGCTATAGGAAATGCAAGGTTACAGGGATAGTGTAGTGGGATGCTCTTTAGAGGTTTGGTATGGACTTGTTGGGCTGAATGGCCTGTTTCCACATTGTGGAGATTTTATTACTTGAATGTCTCAACTGCTCTCTCCTCTCCCACCTTTTTAGGCACTGAGTTCCAGATACAATCTTCTGGGTGATTTTTTCCCCTCACATTCCCTCTAAACCTCCTCTTTTCCTTAAAACTATGGCCCTAGTTATGACCCCTCCAAGGGGAAAAGTTTCTCCATATCTACCCTGTCTATGCCCTTCAGAACTGTGTACACCAGATCAGATCCATCTCACCTGTCTCAGCCTTTTCAGCTCTAAGGAAAGCAACACCAGCCTATCTAGTCTCTCTTCTTAGATGAAGTCGCTTCAGCTTGGTCAACACCTTAGTGAATCTCTTCTGTACCATCCAGTGCAATCACATCTTTACAACTGTGTACCAGTTACAGTTGTGGATTAGAGGTGCTGGAAGAGCACAGCAATTTCACTGCACTTTGGATGCTGCCTGAACTGCTGTGCTCTTCCAGCACCACTAATCCAGATCTGGTTTCCAGCATCTGCAGTGATTGTTTTTACTTCAGTTACAGTTGTGGCCTAACTCACGTTATATACAGCTCCATCATGATATTTATGTTTTTATACTCAATATAATAAAGGCAAATATCCCATGTACCTCTTGACCACATAATCTACCTGTCCTATTGCCTTCAAAGATTTTCGAATATGCACAGTGAGATATTTGATCGATCCTTTGTACTGCCTACAGTCTTATCCACTTGTACCCCCTTGCCAATATCATACTTTGCATGATATTTCGCCACTTGATTTCTGCTAGGAATATTCTGCTGGTCCCAGTCCCAATGAAGAATCCAATACTTGCTGCTGACAAGTCAGAAAGAACATCCTCCAAAGCGATTGCAACAAGAATCGGCTTTCACTTCATGAAGAGATTGGCAATTGTGAAATACGGTGTTTAAAAGCTGAAAAGGTGAATCATTTCGATGTGCAGTCAAAAAAGGCAGAGAGGCGGTGGACCTGAAAAACTGATCAAACTTTCGCACCCCAGCCACAGCTAACGCTCTGGAAGATGAATCCTGTAGCCCGGGCGGACCCTTCCCCAGAGTGTGATCCCGCCACAGCCCTCACCTGACTCGGCTCAGAAGCTCTTTTCCAGCAGGCCCTGCTGCACTCCTGATCGCGCTCATGCCAGCCTGAGAGACTGGGCCGCGGTAAAGCAGCTACAGCCTCACAGCTGCACGCACTCCAAATCCCAGCATCCTCCTGAACTCTCCCTGATCTCACGCACACGCCGGCGCGCGATGACGTCACTTCCGCGCGGCCACCGGCCGGCGCTTCAGGGGGTCGTCATAGCAACGTCAATCACTCGGCCTGCCTCCTCTCTGGACATTTACCTTCATATTCCATTCATGGGAATGCGAGCAGCACGGACAAGGCCAGCCAGTATTTAATACCTTTCAGAAATCGAACTGCTGCAGTCTTTGAGGGCTATCTTCACAGCGCTGTCCGGGAGCGAGTTGTAAGATTTTAGCCTCAGTGACAGTGAAGGGATGGTGATGTTGATCAAAGTCAGGATGCTGTGTGCCTTGGAGGGAAACATGTGTGTTGTTCCCAAGGGTCCGTCGCTCTTGTTCCTACGGTTGGGGTCAAAACGTATGGTGCTGGAAAAGCACAGCCGGTCAGGCAGCATCCGAGGAGGAGAGTCGACGTTTCGAGCATAAGCTCTTCATCAGGAATATGCATTTTCAGCAGCACACTTTTTGACCTTGACCTCCCGCATCTGCAGTCTTCACTTTTTCCCCTACAGTTGGTGCAGATCGAGGTTTTGGAGAATGCTGTTGAAGGTCTAAGTTGACACAATGCATCTTGTGGGTGTTGCACATAGTTGCCACTGGGCAATTAATAACATTGGTGGAATAATTAAAATCACAGATGCTCAAAGTTAAAAATCACACAATACCAGGTTATAGTCCAACGGGGTTTATTTGGAAGCAGTAGCTTTCTGAGTGCTGCTCCTTCATCAGGTGGTTGTGGAGCAGAAGACACAGAATTAAGTAAAAGTTTGCAATTTGATGTAACTGAAATTATATATTGAAAAAGACATTTAGAACGAACATGTTGGTTTCAGTTATTTCATCTAGCTATTTGGATACAGAACTGATTCAAAGGTAGAAGACAGAGGGTGGTGGTGGAGGGTTGTGTTTCAGACTGGAGCCCTGTAACCAGTGGAGTGCCAGAAAAATTGGTGCTGGGTCCACTATGTTTCATTATTTATATAAATAATTTGGATGTGAGCATAAGAGATATAGTTAGTACGTTTGCAGATGACACCAAAATTGTAGAGGTTTATAAAATCATGTGAGGCATGGATAGGATAAATAGACAGTCTTTTCCCTGGAGTGGGGGAATCCAGCACTAGAGGGTATCGGTTTAGGATGAGAGGGGAAAGATGTAAAAGAGACCTAAAAAGCAACATTTTCACGCAGAAGGTGGTACGTGTGCAGAATGAGCTGCCAGAGGAGGTGGTGGAGGCTAGTACAATTGGAACATTTAAAAGGCATCTGGATAGGTATATGAATAGGAAGAGTTTAGAGGGACATGGGCCAGGTGCTGGCAGGTCGGACTAGATTGGGTTGGGATATCTGATCAGCATGGATGAGTTGGACCGAAGGGACTGTTTCCATGATGTGCATCTCTATGATTCTATATGTAAATCGCAGAACATTTACAAGTTATATTCTCAAGTGAATTTAACAACTGGCGTCATGTCGGCCCAGATAATGCATTTAAGGTGTGAGCATCCCTGTGTGAGACAGTCTGACCTTTGTGGCACAGACAGATTCTAATCTAAAAAATGGATTTACAGAATCTTACATTGGTTCATGCAGTCTTTGAGCAAAGTAAAATGTAATTCTGCAAGTACAAATTCACCCCACAAACGAATATGTGTGTGTGTGGTGGTGGGGAGTTATGAGTGTCTGTGAGAGAGTTTGTGTAATGTGTGTGAGTGTGAGTGTAAAGGGGCCAACACCAGCATCTCCAAATCATGGGTGCTCAAGGAATGCTCGGAGGGGTGGGGACAGGGTAGCACAACAATACCTGGAAATTAAAGTACTGGTCATATTGGATCACTGTTCCGAGGTTTACAAGACAAGTGGGACCAGTACGCATCATTCACATGTTTTTACTGCTCTTTGCTTTCTCTTCTGAGGGGTCAGATATTGCAGAAATTTATGGGTTAGAGGACACTACAGACATCAGCTATTGAGTCATTGCACGGTGGCACAGTGGTTAGCACTGCTGCCTCACAGTGCCAGAGATCTGGGTTCAATTCTCACCTCAGACAACTGAATGTGTGGAGTTTGCACATTCTCTCCATGTCTGTGTGGGTTTCCTCTGGGTGCTGCGGTTTCCTCCCACAGTCCAAAAATGTGCAGGTTAGGTGAATTGGCCATTCTAAATTGCCCGTAGCATTAGGTGAAGGGGTAAATGTAGGGGAATGGGTCTGTGTGGGTTGTGATTCGGCAGGTCGGTGTGGACTTGTTGGGCCGAAGGGCCTGTTTCAACACTGTAAAGTAATCTAATCTTAACCATGAGACAATGTAAGTAAAGGGACACAAGATGACAGGTGAATGGAATTGAGTGCAAGTTAGGACAGAATCTTTGGAAAATACATTGTGGAAAACCAGCCAGGAAGTTGGTATTGGAACAGTTAAGTCCACAGGTAACAAAAACTTAAATGATGGTTTCAGCAACAGATAAGTTGAGGCAGGGTTTGAGTTGGGTAATGTTATAATCGTAGAAATAGGTGGTCTTAGTGAAGGTGCAGATATGTGCTTTGAAACCCACCTTAGTGTCAAATGTGACACCAATGTTGTAAGTTAAAAATCAGATACCAGGTTATAGTCCAACAGGTTTATTTGGAAGTACAAGCATTCGGAGTGCTGCTTCTTCATCAGGTAGCTAGTGGGGCAGGATCATTGCACACAGATTTATAGTAAAAGATGAAAGTGTCATACAACTGGTGCAATGTATTGAACAAACCTAGATTGTTGTTAAATCTTTAATCACATAGAATGGATTGCAGGTTTCAATTCATTAATATGTAAAGCCAAGAACTTCTTTCAAGTCACATTCCCGAGATAATTTAAGGTTTTATAAAAAAAGGTGACATCTCAGCACAGACAACACATTAAAGGTGTGAGGTTAGAGTCTGTTTGTATTTCAACCTTGAGTCAGACTGGTGCCAGTTCCAAAGTAGGAATTTATAGTATGCCACATGGATTGACTGCCTACAATTTGTGTGCTTTTTGAACAAAATAGAATATATGTGCAAATACAAATCTGCAAATAAACTTGTTGGACTATAACCCAGTATTGTGTGATTTTTAACATTGTTCACCCCAATCCAACACCAGCACCTCCACGCCATTGCTGGAAACAGTGTAATTCAGAGTTTCTAGTGAGAGGAATGCCATTGGTAAGCTAGACAGTGAAGTTTATGGTGGGGTCTGAAAATAATATGGTCCCCTCCATATTCAATTGGGAAACATTTCTGTTCATCCAATCCTAAATAGTGGACAAGCAGTCTGAAAACTAAAGATAATGGAGGGACTGTGAGTAGACATTGTTGGAAATATCTATCATCAGGGAAAATTTGAAAATAGATGCAATATTTTCGGATTATGTTGCCGAGGAGCGGCGTGTAGATGAGACTGGGGAAAGCAACAAGGATAGGTCCTTAGTGCACATGAGAAAAACACATTTTGAAAGTGGGAAAAGAAGGAACAGGTGATTCTCTGGCAATGACTAGATAGATAAAAGTGGAATCAGAAGAACTGTTGAGGCACAGTGGTAATATCCCTACCTCTGAATAAGGAGGTCTGTGTTCAATTCCCACCTGCTCCAGTGTTGTGTAATAACGTCTCTAAACAGACTGATTTTGAAAAAAATTGTATCAGGTGACTACAGTTTCAGCCAGCTGAATGAAGTATAGGTGCATTGATAGAAAATTATGTAATCATTCTGATAATAGTTTTATAATAGTACTGTTACTAGATATAGGAACAAGTAATAGCTGTGGGAATATGGGTTCAAATCGCATTGTGGCAACTTAGAGTCATAGAGATGTACAGCATAGAAACAGACCCTTTGGTCCAACCCGTCCATGCCAACCAGATATCCCAACCCAATCTAGTCCCACTTGCCAGCACCCTGCCCATAACCCTTCAAACCCTTCCTATTCGTATAACCATCCAAATGCCTATTAAATGTTGCAATTGTACCAGCCTCCACCACTTCCTCTAGCAGCTCATTCCATACACATACCACCCTCTGCGTGAAAAAGTTGCCCCTTAGGTCTCTTTTATACCTTTCCCCTCTCACCCTAAACCTATGCCCTCTAGTTCTGGACTTTCCCACCCCAGGGAAAAGACTTTGTCTATTTATGTCCCTCATGATTTTATAAATCTCTATAAGGTCAACCCTCAGCCTTCGACATTCCACGGGAAACAGCCCCAGCCTATTCAACCTCTCCCTATAGCTCAAATCCTCCAATCCTAGCAACATCCTTGTAAATCTTTTCTGAACCCTTTCAAGTTACACATCTTTCCGACAGGATAGAAACCAGAATTGCATGCAATATTCCAACAGTGGCCTAACCAATGTCCTGTACAGCCGCAACATGACCTCCCAACTTCTGTACTCAATACTCTGACCAATAAAGGAATGCATACCAAACGCCGCCTTCACTATCCTATCTACCTTCGACTCCACTTTCAAGGAGCTATGAACCTGCACTCCAAGGTCTCTTTGTTCAGCAACACTCCCTAGGACCTTGCCATTAAGTGTATAAGTCTTGCGAAGATTTGCTTTCCCAAAATGCAGCACCTTACATTTATCTAAATTAGCCCATTGGCCCATCTGATCAAGATCCCATTGTAATCTGAGGTAACCTCCTTCGCTGTCCACTACACTTCCTTTTGGTGTCATCAGCAAACTTAATGACTATACTCTTATGCCCACATACAAATCATTCATATAAATGATGACAAGGAGTGGATGCAGCACCGATCCTTGTGGCATTCCACTGATCACAGGGCTCCAGTCTGAAAAGCAACCCTCCACCACCACCCTCTGTCTTCTACCTTTGAGCCAGTTCTGTATCCAAATGGCAAGTTCTCCCTGTATTCCACGAGATCTAATCTTGCTCACCAATCTCCCATAGGGAGCCTTGTCAAATGCCTTACTGAAGCCCAGAATTCACATCAACCGCTCTGCTCTCAACAATCCTCTTTGTTACTTCTTCAAAAAACTCAAATCAAGTTTGTGAGACATGATTTCCCATGCATAAAGCCATGTTGACTATTCCTAATCAGTTCTTGCCTTTCCAAATACATGTACATCCTGTCCCTCAGGATTCCCTCCAACAACGTACCCACCACCGACGTCAGGCTCACTGGTCTATAGTTCCCTGACTTGTCCTTATCACCCTTCTTAAACAGTGGCATCACGTTTGCCAACCTCCAGTCTTCAGTCACCTGTGACTATCGATGATACAAATATCTCAGTAAGAGGCCCAGCAATCATTTCCCTAGTTTCCCACAGAGTGCTAGGATACACCTGATCAGGTCCTGGGGATTTATCCACTTTTATGCATTGCAAGACATCCAGCACTTCCTCCTCTGTAATATGGACATTTTGCAAGATGTCACTATCTATTTCCCTACATTCTATATCTTCTATCTCCTTATCTACAGTCAATACTGATGCAAAATTCTCGTTTAGTATCTCTCCCATCTCCTGCGGCTCCACACAAAGTCCACCTTGCTGATCTTTGTGGGGCCCTATTCTCTCCATAGTCACACTTTTGTCCTTAATGTATTTGCAAAAACTTTAACTCTACTTGCCAAAGCTATCTCATGTCCCCTTTTTGCCCTCCTGATTTCTCTCTTAAGTATACTCCTACTGCCTTTATACTCTTCTAAGGATTCACTCGATCTATCCTGTATATACCTGACATATGCTTCCTTCTTTTTCTTAATCAAACCCTCAATTTCTTTAGTCATCCAGCATTCCCTATTCCTACCAGCCTTTCCTTTCACCTCATATACTTTCTCTGGACTCTCGTTATCTCATTTCTGAAGGCTTTCCATTTTCCAGTCATCCCTTTACCTGCGAACATCTGTGCCCAATCAGCTTTTGAAAGTTCTTGCCTAATACCGTCAAACTTGGCCTTTCTCCAATTTAGAACTTCAACTTTTAGATCTGGTTTATCCTTTTCCATCACTATTTTAAAACTAATAGAATTATGGTCGCTGGCCCCAAAGTGCTCCCCCACTGGCACCTCAGTCACCAATTAACAACTGATCTGGCATCAATTGCTGTGTATGGCTCCTAAACTCTACAACCCTTTGAGTGTAGAAGTGCCTTCTAACATGTCTCCTGAACAGTCCGGCCCCAATTTTACGACCATGTACCTTAGCTCTAGAATCTCCAACTTCTGGAAATAGTTTATCTTTATCTACCCTGTCTTTTTCTGTTAATATCTTGAAGGAGGGAAATACACAATGGCTATTAAGAGAAAGTTGTACAATCTCTGTAGTATCTTGAAGAGGACTCTATCCTTCTATTTATGGTATACTTCCTAATCTACTTAGCTTTCTCCTTCAATTGCTCCTGTATTATCAGTCTCATACACATCTTTTATTCCTTTGATTATATATCCCTTTTGTTTTCTCCCACATGTATCATTTCATCTGGTTAACCATCTCCTGCTTACCACCTTCGCACTTCAAAGATCATTTTATGTCTTTTCTTGTGTTTGTGGTAGTTACATGTTTTCCTTTTCTCTTGATCTGTCCTTTGTAAATACACTTACTTAAGGACACACAAATAAGGAAGAGTAGGCCCCTGAGATCACAGCTGATCTGATAGTGACTTCAACACTGGCTTTCTGCCTACTCCAGTACCCTTTCACACCTTTAGTCAAGAACCATCTAACACTGTCTTGAAAATATTTATTGATCCTGCCTATAACACATTTTGGACAGAGAGCTCTACAGACTCACAACCCTTTGAAAAAAACAAATTCTTCTCTTCATCAATAATATTTCACTTCCGAGAAAGAATTTATACCTGAAATAGCAACAGGTTAATGTTTCCTTAACAGATGCTGTCTGACCTACAGAGTGTTTCCGACATTTCTCAGAGACGGTGTAAGGCTGATCAGATTAATGAACTCGTGCTGTGTTGTGATATTTGTCATATTAATTATGTATAGGCTTACCATTGTGCATAAAGGAGCTGCCAATTACATATTCTAGAGTCACTTGCCTTATTTATTCTCCTTTCCAGATGGATGTCTTCGATGGGCCATTATCTGTTTCTAATGATGTCAATCGAAATGTATCTGCTTCTATTTATTGTTCCGTTCTCAAGATTCTGTTATTTTTATTTTTTCTGTCTCCATTAATCTTAACAACCATTCTCTCTTACTCCTTAAGTGTTTCTGGACTTCTCTAAAGCCTCTTAACTTTATCCTTTTCTACTGAATTCCAGCAACTGCTGGTTCTTCCTGTGGTCTCCTGCCACATAACTTCATCAACATATGTCCTGGATGACACCAAGTGCGACATTCCCCAGGCTCTTGAATGACTAGTCAATGTACTTTATATGTTTTTTTGACCCTTTAGTAGGTAGCTAGTGAATGCACCATAAGACCACTCCTTTATTCTCCTGACCTTTGATGAACTAATCAATGCCAGTTGCTACCCTAGTCCATGAAAACAGTGTCCTGCATAAGTTGCTTTTCTTCTCTCCAGGCTCCTGAACATCTGATCAGTTTGTGATTAGAAAATAAACTGACTGAAGCTTATTGATAGTCAATCTATCAGCTTGGTATCAGAATCAATAAATTCAGTGACCATGCGCACAGTACTCAGCCTAAGGGATCAAGTGGAATTCTCGGACTCTACAAAGTATTTTTGGAAGCCCTGAATTGCATTCCACAGAAGATTTCTATTTATAGCAATTCCACCAATCTTGAACTCTTAGATATTCATTCATTTTCTGGGTAAATACATGAATCAATGAGTCATGAATTGTTTTTAATAGGAATATGATTTAAATATTCACTAAACAAATTAGTTGCCTAACTTCTTATTTGAAACTTGCCAGATTTGCTAAACATGTGCGACAGTTCCATCCACATTGTCAATGTTAGCCATTTTCTTTCAGACTGAATTTTTGAAAGTAACAGGCAGATTATCTTTTCAAAAGTAATATGTTGCTTTCAGTAACATGTGGTAGGAACTCCCAGTGGCTAACCTGGGCTACTCAGATAAATTAAATGTCAAATCTCTGAATTTTAAAACAACCTTTTCAGCAGCTCTGTAAAGCTCCCAGTGCTATTCAACAAATCTTAAGGATCAAAAGAACTTCACGGTTTATAATGTTACACTCCACAGACAATTCCGCAATAAATACGCTGTGTTTTACAACTAAATCTCAAATCTGCCTCCTTCCAGTGAATCCTTTTATTTGTTTGACTTGTTATTCCTTGTCCAATTACATTCTTGTTGCAAATTCATCTCATTAACTGAAAATACATTGTTTAACCATTGATGCTGGCAATTCTTCTGAATCAAATTGAAGTTTTTTTAAAAAAAAATCAATGCAACTAGCTGACACAGAACAATGTAGCTTGTAAATGTTGTATTCTCAGCAGGTATGAGTTTTACCAGAAAGAGGTACTTGGGGAATGGAGCATAATGATTCAAGGTGAACAAGACAAGGATTCTTTTTTAATGGAATAATGAAAGATGTAATATTTTGCTGAACAAAATATATTTTTATCAAAAAAATCTGCATTTATTAGCAACATCAACATGAGAAAACCATTTGATTGTGTTCATTTGGGATCAGTATGATTTAGTGCAGAGAATATGATTCAGATAAATCACCACATCTTGTTACTGATTACATATCAGTGAAGTTGATAGATAAACTCTGAGAGTGCCATAAATTGTGTTACTATGGTTATGGTGGAAGATATATATAACATACAATAAATGTAAGATGGCAGTGGAGTAGGGCTTCTGAGCCTGAGGCTTGCCTGCTCCATCTTTTCATCTCTTTTCTTGTTTTATTCTCTCTTTTCTCGTTTTTGTTCCCTTCTATTTTCTTTTACTTACCTCTTGGTGAGGAGCTTCGTTGTGGCAACGGCATTGGTGGCAGCAAGTAGGCCAGCAGCATGGACTTGTGGCAGTGGCATCGGAGACACTTTGGATTCCCAGTGGCTTCTGCATCATCAATGCATGGCTGCTGTGAAGGTGAGTTTAGGTTCACAGTGGGATCTGCTTCCAGCACAGATATATGGAGGTGGCAGCAAAGACAGGTTTGGGTCGTTATGAAACCTGGCAGCATCATCAGCAGCTGCATCAGCGAGGTGGGCCCGAAGTCGACTCATGGCAGCTATGAAATCAAGTTTGGTCTGGTTTGGTAACCAGCAGCATCAGTGGTGTCTGCATGGGCGAGGTCCTAGCAAGGACTTACAGTGGTGAGGGTATCGGTGGAGGCAAGACATTACCAAAAGAGTGGCAACGTCTGTTCTAGCGTCAGCAGTGCAGTGAAGGGGACCTGTGCCTGACCACCAGGCCCATGACCCATGACAGAGCACTTAACAAGAAGGACTGTAAAGTTAGACACTTTCTTTATTTCTTCATTTTTCTTGCCTTTATATTCTGTGTTAGTTTAGTTTTGTAAGTTTAACAATGACATGAAAGGTGGTGACATGATACAACACTTTTCACTGTATTTTGAAACCAGGTACACGTGACAATAAATAAATCAAATAAATGTAAATATTTACTAGTTAACGTGACTCTCAATTACAAAAATAACTTGTATTTATGTAGTAAAAACGTCCCAAGGCATTTCACAGGAGTGATACTAAATAAAATTTGACACCATGCCATAAAAAAAATACTAGGACAAAAGATACGAGGGCAGATGGTTAAAAGCTTAGTCAAAGTAATAGGATTTAAGGTGGAAAGTGGTAGAAAGATAGCAAGCCAGCAATGTTTAAGGAGGTAATCCCAGAGTTTTAGAGCTAGGTAGCTGAAGACTGGTGGTGCAGTTAAAATGGGAAATTCAGAAGCGATAAGAATTAGTGAAGGGCAAAAGAGTTGAAGTTTGTAGGGCGGAAGAGATACAAGTTGTATACAGTATTGGGCTGAAAGAGTAAGTACTGATGACTGCCACAAGCACTATCCAGTATGATGATATAATACGGATTTGTGAGTGAAACAATTTAGGATTTGAAAGGAGTGAGATCCCCTCCCACACTAAGGCAGAGTTTGCAGTAGTATTCTATTAACTAAGCACAGAAATATTTAGACACTCCTTGATAAAATTTCTTTAGCCTTCACCTTCTTTTGCCTCGTCTGCATCTTCATTCCCCTTCCCTTCCTTCTGTTACTTGCCTCATCCCTTATTTCTTGACCCTTTCTCGTTTGCTCCATTTACTTCCCTCCCCTCAATTGGTGTTGATGTAACATAAAACATTACAATGCAGTACAGGCCCTTCGGCCCTCATTGTTGCGCTGGCCAGTGAAACTGATCTGAAGCCCATTTAACCTTTACTATTCCATTATCATCCATATATTTATCCAATGACCATTCAAAAGCTGTTAACACCAAACCAACAACTTTATTATTTGTATCTGTGAGATAAATTTTCAGACTTCCCACCAAGCAGAATTGGGGCAATAGCACCTCAAAAATAGTGGCCATTAACTAACAATCTGTTGTTGCTATTATTGGAGATTATGACAATCAAGGTGGCTAGCATCAGAGAAAATACCTTCAAGACGTATGTTGGATGACAACTTCATACACTGTGCTTCCAAAATGTATAAAGTAACTTCATCATGTTCAGAGATTGCATGCCATTAGAGAGACAAAGAGAAAGATGTTGGAAAAAGCTACATTTGCTGATACCGAGAAGCATGCATAGTGGCAACAACATCTCTGAAATAGATTGACATAAAGATTAATAAAAACCTAACAAATATTTAAAAATTTTTTAAAAAGTGTGTGTGAAAAAAAAGAAACTTCAATAAAGTAGGTTGTTTTTCATTTTCAAGTATTGGCTTTATATTGTACTTGCATGTTAAAAATTCAGAGGTGAGGATACGCAGTCAAAATTTATCATCAAATAACTGGTGTCAGCAGACCTCTCATTGGGAAAACAGTGAGCACAGGGCCAGTGGCGCAATGGATAACACATCTGACTACAGATCAAGCGAATGTTGGTTCAACTCCGACCTTGCTCAGGAGCAACACAAGCTTTTGAGGAGGTCATTAGGGCCGATTGCCTGCCCCTCTTCTGTGGTTATGTCAGAGGCCAGGTGTCCCTGGAGAAGGAGCACATGGTGTCCACCAACACCCTGGAGATTTTCAGAGAAAAATGGGCCTCGCAGGGAATGGAGTATATGATTTTCCCCTCCAACACTATTTTGATTTAATCCCTGCCCTCCCCTTCACTGTTTGATTACGCAGCATTGCCCTTTAAGAAGGGCACTGCTTGTCACTGGCCACTCTGGTGTTTCCTTTCTTCATGGTGGTGGATATAAATAAAGATTTACACACTTGTTGTTCTTCACTGTATCCGACACCTGTGACATGGGTGCTGGGGAAAAATAAGCACTAGCTGTTAGACGGTAGTGTGGGGGAAAGTTTTAAAAATGAACAAAAAAGAAGACAAAATTAAAACAAACTTAAAACAGACAACTGTGGATACTGGAGTTCTGAAACAAAAACAGAAATTGCTGGAGAAACTCAGCAGATCTGGCAGCATCAGCAGAGAGAAAAACAGGGTTGTGATTTTGTCCAGTAATCCTTCGCTCAGAACACTTTCTCCGGTACATTCTGTTTTTGATTAAATCAAACTACTTTCATTCCGATCAGATCGAGACATGGAAAGAAAGACACAGCCTATCTATGTTTTACTAAGCTAAGCAAATTGAGATCAAAATACCAGATGTGAAGACTTCTCAATTGGACAGTTGGACAGATCTGCTAAAAACCAGATTATTTCAAGGTAGCCTAGATTACTACCCAGCAAAAAGAATTAGTTGTTATGAATCTAGACCAGACAAGAGATGGTTCCAGCAGAAATCAACATTTACAATATAGTGACAGCAGTGGGATAAAACTGTGAACTAGTGTACAGATTTTAATCGGACAGAGCTAGCATGAAAAACATTCAGCTAAATGTAAATCATAGCCATCAAGGGGAAGAAACAGGCAAAAGATTCCAGACAGAAAACTTTGAGTGTATTTTTAAATATTCAGCAGCTTAGAAGCACAAGTGGGCGGCACGGTGGCACAGTGGTTAGCACTGCTGCCTCACAGCGCCACAGATCCGGGTTCATTTCCCGCCTCAGGCGACTGACTGTGTGGAGTTTGCACGTTCTCCCCGTGGGTTTCCTCCAGGTGCTCCGGTTTCCTCCCACATTCCAAAGATGTGCAGCTCAGGTGAATTGGCCATACTAAATTGCCCGTAGTGTTAGGTAAGGGGCAAATGTAAGGGTAGGGGTATGGGTGGGTTTCGCTTCGGCGGATCAGTGTGGACTTGTTGGGCCGAAGGGCCTGTTTCCACACTGTAAGTAATCTAATCTAATCTAATCAAAGTATTATCAGTTTCTGTGGAAAAAGCAGCATCAGTCAAAAGTTGAAAGAACTATTGCAATACTAAGTCTGTTTGTAAAAGCTTAAATCAAGTAGAATCAGTGAAAATTATTGAAAAAGATGGTAAAGAGCAATCACAACCTCACCAAAGCTGCAAGTGGAAAAGTCAGTCATAATTTTGGAGCAATATCAAGCACAATATGAGTTAAGTCCCTTAGCGGAATGTTGAAACAGCTTGTATTTAAAAGGAAAATTCTAAAAGGAAAAGCAGCCCCATTCCTGATGAAGGGCTCTTGCCCAAAACAACGATTCTCCTGCTCCTCAGATGCTGCCTGACCTGCTGTGCTTTTCTAGCACCACACTCTCGACTCTGATCTGAGCAACTGCAGTCCTCACTTTCTCGAAAGGAAAATTCTCGGCTAACAAACTAAAATAAGCTTAAAATGTGATACTAAGCAAATGAACACTGTGATCATTGCTTAAAATATCACAAAAAGTTGCAAGAAAAATATTTGTGAAAGAAAGACACTTGAAGAAAATTGGAAAAATAGCAGCATAAACTGACTAATCAGATTCGCAAAACTGAAGGCAGAGGAAAAATGATTTAAAAGTAAAAATCCACTTCTTGACCTTGTAGCCTCTCGTACTCAACATTGACTTCCATAACTTTAGAGCCTGAATACATCCTTCCATATTTTTTAAACCGATTCCATTCCTGGTTCTCTCATGCATCGCTTTCAGCACTGCATTTTCACCCATTCCTAGTCCCATTATCACAATACATGGATTGCTTTCAGCACAGCTACCCATTCTCTCCTATTCTAAGCCATGATTGTCACTTATTCAGCTACTCTTCTATTTGGTTTACTATCAATAATCCCATGTCTGCCTACCCCTTTCATATCTTTCTCTATCCGGGCTTCATCTCCACCTATCCACTCACCTCCCACCTCCCCGGCAACCTTAACCAGAAATGCCACTTTTTCCTAGCTGCTATCAGTCCTACTGAAAAGTCATTGGACTCAAAACAATAACTCCCATTTTTTCCCATAGGTTCTGCAATTTCTGCTTTTGTTACTTAAAAAAAGTAAGCAACAGATACTTTTTGACAATATTGTAAAAGCACTTGATAATTATTTTACATTAAGTACCAATCACACAATGAAGGGAGCAAGGTTTAATCAAAGAATACAACTTCTAGATAAATTGACATCTTTATTGTTAATATTTGTTGACATTTTTATACATTGTCAGAATTTTGTGATTATGGTGATTTTCAAACAGAAGTAATTCAAGACCGAATTGTTATCAGAATTTATAATACATCTCTTTCAGATATGTTACAATCAAAATCTCTATCTGGAAACAGCCAATCAGATAGTGGTAGAAGCTGAAATTTGAAAACAGCATAAGACAGTAATAGAAATAAAGCAAACCTAGCTCAAGAAGCTCCAGACTTTGTCAATTCTCTAAGGTTAAAAAATACAAAATACCACATGATCAACCATTATGAACTTCCATTAAACCCTTTAATGTGAAAAGTTTCTGTTCTAGATGTGGTGTTAAAAAAAATAGAAACGGAAGCAATATCCAGCTTTATTATGCCAATGCAGTTTTTGTAAGGAAATGAGACATTTCAGGGAATGTGCAAAAGTCAAAACAACCATTCAATCACAGAATAAAGAATGCTAAGGTGCATAAAAATTAATAACATGCAACAAACATCTTCGGAAGGAAGGCAAAAGTGAGTACTGCACATGCTAGGGATTAGTGTCAAGAATGTGGTGCTGGAAAAGCACAGCAGGTCAGGCAACATCCAAGGAACACGAAAATCAATGTTTCGGGCAAAAGCTCTTCATCAGGAATGAGGCTCCCAGCATGAAGGGCTTTTGCCTGAAACGTCAATTTTCCTGTTCTTTGAAAGGAAACCCAGAAAACAAAGGCACATCTTCATGAGAACACACATTATTATCTGTGATATCAGCAGGCTAAACTAATACCAGCAAGCAGGATTGGTGGCAGTAAATGTACCCAAGCTATCCCAGATGGTTTCAGCAGAAAGGAATATTTACAATAATGAGCTCTATGGCTGCTCCGACCATTATCAGGTGAACAAGAATTATACTATGAGGAGAGACTTAACAATTTGTGATTGTATTCCCTGAACTTAGAAGTTAAGGGGTGATATGATTAAAGTTTTTAAGAACTTAAAAGGAACAGATAAGTCAATAATGAGAAATTGTATTTGCCAGCTGATGGGTCTCCAGGAAGGATTTCTAAACCACAATGGGGATGAACATGGAGATGGTAAGCTTAACAATTCAGACCACCAACCAGCATACTTATTTGCCAGCACCATCCCAACCCATTCAGGCCACTTTTTAAACAGGTGGGATGGGAAGAAGAAAAAAATGGCAAGTGAGAAACAGGAAGAGAATGGTTCAGCCAAAGAGGATACCTAAGTCAGGTTATTTTCAATTCAGTCTAAGTGAGCCACTATGTATCTCTATTTCCCAAGAACCCTACTTCCTCCAGCCTGGAGATCAGTTAGGCAATTTGCTGTATCTGTTGCCCATGTCCTTCTAGATAGAAGTGGTTGTGAGTTTGGAAGGGCAGTGTATCTTGTAGATAGTATGCACTGCTGCTACTGAGTGCTGGAGGGATTGGGTGCTTGTGGATGTGGTGTCAATCAAGCAGACTGCTTTGTCCTGAATGGTGTCATGCTTCTTGAGTGTTGTTCAAGCTGCACCCATCCAGGTAGGTGGGTGTATTGCATCACCCTCCTGAGTTGTGCCTTATCTCAGAGAATAGCAGAAGAAGGGCTTATGCCCGAAACGTCGATTCTTCTGCTCCTTTGATGCTGCCTGACCTGCTGTGCTTTTCCAGCAACACATTTTTCAGTTCTATATATCACAGAATATCAGCCCTTGTGTATATCTACCTTGGCATATCCTATTGGAGATACCTTGTAAGTTCTGACCACAACTTGGCGCAATTGTAATTTCCAGTGACATGTGCAGATGGAATTCTTTTATTTCTTGTGTAAAGCATTCAGTCCTTTGTCATGATTTTTCATTAAAGATTTTGCCTTCACAATTCCCAAATGGAAAGCTTGATTCTGCCTCTAATGCCACAATGTGACCACAGGGTGGCTCTGCACCAGCATTGCTCACAAATAGGGTTGATAATTTTCTTAACTAAAGTAACCTTTCAAAAATATTAATAACATAACATTTTAAAGTTGTTCTTTATGTTGTTCAATAGTCTCCTAAATGCATTGCCAATTAAAAAGAATTCCCTTAGGCAACAGAAGGTTTTGGTCCCCAGCATATGCCCTCACCAAAGGTTTAGTAACATTGCACTTCAGAGTACATCCTTGAGGGAAACAATCCTGGCCTCTCCTCAAATATATAATCCTGAACCCTTAGTGTACAAATGCACACACCCCCATCGTGCCCCAATACAAATCGCTGGCAATCACTCACTAACTAGTATGAGTGTCCACCTAGGAAATTCCATTTCTCTGGTAATAGGTTCTGTGGATTCTTCTATGGCTGAGGATCCCAGTCTTAGAGCCTAATCTTCAACCACAAACTTGGCAGGAGTTTCCAGGAAATTGAATTAGTCCTGGCATTCCTTTACAAACCGAATGTCTCTCAGTATCAGTCTCCCCCCCCCTCCCCACCCCACTGGAGTAGAATCCTGTCTCTCAGCACTCCTCTCCAGGTCCACCACATTGAGAAACAATTCTTGGCTCTTAGTATAGCTCCTCTTCAACCAAAACTGAGTCATGTGCCAAACCACTGATCAATTCCTGCAACCATAGAGTTATAGAGACGTACAGCATACAGCACTGAAACATACCCTTCAGTCCAACTCGTCCATGCCGACCAGATTTGCCAGCAATTTGCCCATTTCCCTCTAAACCCTTTCTATCCATGTACCCATCCAGGTACCTTTTGAATGTTGTAATTGTACCAGCTGCCACCACTTCCTCTGGCAGCTCATTCCACACATGCACCATCCTCTGCATGAAAAGTTTTCCTTTTAAATCTTTCTCCACTCACCTTAAAACTATGTCGTCCAGTTTTGGACTCCCCCACTTCAGGAAAAATACCTTGTCTATTTACACTACCCATAGCCCTCATTGTTTTGTAAACCCCTAAAAGGTCACCCCTCAGCCAACACTCTAGGTAAAATAGCCCCAGCCTCTCTCTACAGCTCAAATTTGCCAATCCTGGCAATCTCTTTGTAAATCTTTTCTGAAACTTTTCAAGTTTCACAACATCCTTCCTATCGGAGGAAAACCAAAATTGCAACAGTATGCCAACAATGGCCTAACCAATGTCCTGTACAGCCGCAACATGACCTCCCAACTCCTATACTCAATGCACTGACCAATAAAAGAAAGTACTACATATGCCTTCTTCATTATCCTATCTATATGCGGCTTCACTTTCAAGGAACTATGAACCTGCACTCCAAGGTCTCTTTGTTCAGCAACACTCCCCAGGACCTTCCCATTAAGTGTCTAAGTCCTGCTCTGATTTGCCTATTCAAAATGCAGCACCTCGCATTTATCTAAATTAAACTCCATCTAACATTCCTCAGCCCATCTGATCAAGATCCCATTGTACTCTGAGGTAACCTTCTTCGCTGTCCACCTCACCTCCAATTTTGGTGTCATCTGCAAACTTACTAACTATACCTCTTATGCTCACAACAAAATCATTTATATAAATGATTAAAAGTAGAGGACCCAGCACCGATCCTTGTGGCACTCCACTGGTCACAGGCCTCCAGTCTGAAAAACAATCCTCCACCATCACCCTCTGTCTTCTACCTTTGAGCCAGTTCTGTATCCAAATGGCTCATTCTCCCTGTATTACATGACATCAAACCTTGCTAACCAGTCTCCCATGGGGAACCTTGTTGAACACCATATTGAAGTCCAGATAGATCATGTCTACTGCTCTGCCCTCATTAATCCTCTTTGTTATTTCTTCGATGTGCCTTTATTCACACTGCTCATTACAAAATAACTCTATTAAATTTGTGAAACATGATATACCTTGACAAATCCAGGTTGGCACTGCATGATAATTTCATAATTTAATTATTAAATGTCCTCCAAATATCTCCTTAATGATTAATTCAACCATTTTCACTATGTCAGATGTTAGACTGACTGGGCTACAGTTTTCTCATCATATCTCCTTCCTTTCCTGAACAGAATTGTTACATTTATGGTTTTCTAATCCATTAGAATATAGGAATTTTTGAAACGTTACAAGAAATAGATCCACAATTTTTGAAGCCACTTTATAAAGACAATAGGACAAAGGATTTCAGGTCCAAGAAATATGATCATCTATAGGGGCAGCATGGTGGCTCAGTGGTTAGCACTGCTGCCTCACAGTGCCAGGGACCTGCGTTCGAGTCCCACCTCAGGAGCTTCAACTGCCTGTAGTTGTGGAGAATGCAGCTTTTCCTGCTGCTACTGAATCTTCTGTCCCTGTTACTATGGCTACAGAACTGGAGCAAGCTGCAACTTCTCCTTGGAGGTTCAAGCAACTTCTGAATATGTCATAGAAAAGTTCTCACAAGCAATAAGGTGGGTTTGCCATTAGATAAAATTGAATCTGATTTTTTTTTTGCTCATTACTAAATCTAATATGATGATCCCACTTGTTATTTCTGGGACTGCCACTTTTAATTCTGTCTAAGTGAATAGGTTTTGGATGATTTGAAATCTGTCCCTTTCCTCAGAGAAATATCTCAGACACATTCAAGTAGTTTTCTACTTTTGGATGGCAAGTTCGCTTATCTCAATCTTAAACTAAAATCCATGTTAATTCCTCTCTGCAAGATACATGTTTGTCTAATCACAGCATTTACACACATTATTACTTCACAAGGAACCTATAAACAATTCCTACAATAGTCTTGAACACTTCTCTATTTCTTGATTCTTCATAAAGTCTCTACTCCCTATTTACTTTCCATAAAATTTTCTCTTAGAATCGAGGTGATTTCATTAAAGATCACTCCTTCCCCATTACTATTTTTGTAGATCTACAGCGTAACAATGTTTAGTTCCTAGTCTTGATCATCTTGCAGCCATGACTTTATAAGCAGACTTAGCAGAACTGTATGACTAACCAAAGCGAGGGTGAGTGCAGATTATTGTTTGAAATACAGGGTGGTACTAGCTCAAGCAATCTTATGGAAAGCCTATATTTTTGTAACAACTTGAAACACATCACATGTCATTAGGTGAAATAACCGCCCAGAGGTTGGAATCCTGTCAACAAGTCATCTTTTATTTACTTGTGCACAGTACACTGGCTGTAGCCAAGCCATGACTTTATAATAGCTAATATGTCACAGACACCAGGTTGATCTTGCTGTCAATAATTCATTCTGTTTGTTCCCTTTAGTCCATGATTTTGTGCAAAGAACTCTTGCTTGGGCTGCACACCCTATCTTATCCTTCTTCTCTAATTTTTTATTCACATATTTAGCAATTCTCACTCTTGGTTTAATTACTTTATACCTTTTAGTTTTCCACTTACCTGAAATGTCTAAAATGCAACTACTGATCTAGAAGGGGGACGAAACATCGCAAACTAACTTCCCAGCTCGGTGAACACACCCAAACAACTGCAACCAGCACCCAAGCTACAAATGTTTACACAAACACTAACCATCATTCTCCCCTCTTCCTTCATTTTGTTTTAATTATTATCAGGATTGTAATTCTATGGAATTCACTAGCCCAAAGTGCGAAGGATGCTGGGACATTTAGTAAATTTAAGAAGGAGTTAGACATTTTTAATTGGTAACGGGTTGAAAGGTTATTGGAAGAAGGCAGGATATTAGGGGTGAGTAGCATATTAGCCATGATCGAATGGCGGGCAGACTCGGTGGGCTGACTGGCCTAATTCTGCTCATATATGTTATGAATCTTATGAGTGTATCTTATGAAATGACCACACTTACCACCTGAGCCCTCATCACCTCCACCCCTATTTCCCAAAACGTACTGGTCCTTGTGATTGACATATGTATCTTATATATGAATTACTAAAACCAGAAGGGATAATACACACAAGGCTACAGTAGTAGAGAATGCTATTCATGACTTTTCTTGAGGCCATTCTGTGTGAGGGATGAAATTCAATTGGATCAATTTGAAGGTAGTTACGAAAGAGATGGACATTCATGGATGAGCATCAACATGTTTGAGAACTGCAAAAGGGGCATGAAATAGAAGTGAAAATGTGGGCCACAATAAAAGAAAGCAAAATACATTTCAAACAGAGACCAGAAAGTTTGTATGTTGCTATAAGTTGTTACTGATATACAGCACAGTGTAATGAGGGAGTGAGATCACCGCAGGGATTCAGTGTAGACCACAAGGCAGATATGAGATTTGTGGAGTAGAAGAGACAGTTCGAAAGATAACAACATTGCAGTTTCATAACAATGTCTGTTGGTAATAATGGGCAGATCACAGAATGTACTCACAAAATCTGCAGAGAGATTCAATGATTCCAGCATTAACACAAGAAAGAATAAGCAAATATTAACACAAAGATGAAAATATTTTGTGAAAATTATTCAAAGAACTAAGAAAAGTAATGTTTAGATTAGACTTACAGTGTGGAAACAGGCCCTTCGGCCCAACAAGTCCACACCGACCCGCCGAAGCGCAACCCACCCATATGTTATGGGCAGATCGTTGCTTTGTACGCCAGCTGGGTACAATGAATTATGTCATTACTTTACAATTTAAATTTTCCTTCATTAGTAATTCTGCTGCTCAGTTCCCATTATCAGGCATCAGCTGTAGACTGACGTGGGGGGTGGGGGGGAGGGAGTGGGGGGGGGGGGTGGGTGGAGGGGTGGTGGGGGGGAACCGGAGAAGAATGAACGCCCATCTGCACCAAGAATCCTCCCGATGCTGATCATCAGGTATCTGCAAGAAAGCTGATAAAGACAAGGAGAACTGAAAACCCATAAATATTCCTTGATGCCCAAATTCAGATATCTGAAATCTCTCTTGCTTCCTTTTAAGGTTTATCTGGCATGTTGCTGATGCAAAATGCTATTCATTGTTTCCCTCATGCCTTTTCTTATTTTCTAATGTTGCATGTCCTTCGGTCTTCCTCACCAGCTCTAGTGATCATTCCATATCTGTAAGTTGTTATCTACTTGGGTCGAGCAGGGATGCCTGAAGCCAAATGAAACTAGGGAACAGGTGATGGTTATATGTTAATTGAGAGATAATTGAGGGGTGAGAAAATGACTGTGTATACAGGGAATAATTAATCAGTGGGATGGAGTTGACAGTGCCTGAGTTGGAGTAAAACTGACTAGAAAAGCATATGCTTGAAATCTGTCTATTCAATATGTAACCTGTGGTGTTTAACATTTTATAATCCTTTCTCCTACGTACCAAATGTACCTTTGATTCCTCCTCCTAATGTCCCTGTGATGCTGAGTCTATCTTCCATTCAAATTATTTTATTCTCGAACTTCACAGCGTCTTTAGAAGTGGTTTGAGAGAGATTAATGTACTCATGGTGCAAATTGACTATTCATTGGACTCATGGCAGCAGCATTGCAAGTATCTTTGAGAGCTAGTTATGTGCCTACTGCACATTAATGTCACTAACTCAACAATGAGCCCTGTCTAAGTAAACAATTATGAAGGCTTATGCCATAACCTTTAACAAACAAACCACTACAATGCTGATGAATACAGTGTCATTTATTCATGAATCTAACGCTCTCATAAACAAATGATTCATCCAGATCAGGTGAACAAAATGGTTTCACAGAGACAAACTTAGAGGGAAAAAGAATGCCAATTTTTCATATCATAGTTTATGTATGAGAGAAATAAGGCAACTGAATCATGCTAAGTAGCTATATAAAGTTTCAAACTATAATTAGTGCAATAATTTTGCAAGGTAAAGTAAAAGTCCCACTGTAAAGTCTTACAAAGTACTAGCATGGGTTGTAGAATCTGTTCTACTAAAGCCTACTCTTCAACTCACATTCCTGCTTAATAATAGGTTGCATATGGCTTTCCTTTTGCATCTTTTTATAATACTGTACAAGTTGGATAGGCATTGATGCCAATATAGTGTCTTAGAACTTAAAGAAATTTTAGGAAGAGGAAGCAAAAATGTTTAGCAGTATAGAAAACAGTAAGAGCTGACCTTTCTGATGCTGATATTGAAGTGCTGTCATTGTCAGAGAAGGAGTAGAGAAGCCGTCGCATCCCCCAAAATAGGACACAAGGTTGTGAATGGAATATCCATTATCTTTCAATAGATCTTGAGTATTGACCAATTCAACTCTGTCTTATATTTAACTTCCTATGCATATGGATAAACCCTATGAAGCAACTGAAATCGTGTCAGATGGTGCCATTTTGAGGTCACAGGTGAAGATGTACAAGGCCATGTAATCACTACCGCGTGTTTCTTTTACATTTGTCTCAGAGTAAAAAGTGAATTTCTGGAGATGTAATTAAGAATGAATTTAATTCTAAGTTTATCCCATCTTGACTGATACAAGCAAATCCAGATTAACATGGCTTTCAGGCAAACCTGGATAATATATTTTAATCAACTAGCCTATCTCGTACTCCAATCTCACTGCACGGACTGCAAAACTGCATGTGGTTGAATAAAATTTTCCTGAAGATATTTTAAATAGGTTGAAGTTGGAGTATGCAGTGAGAATCTTAAATTAAAGTTAGTATACAAGTAGAAAAAGATCCTAACCATGTCAATAAATAACCATGTCAATAAATTCTTAGACTATCAATTGAGATGAGCTGCCCTTTAACATATAGTCATGATACAGGGCCTCTTCACTATCAAAAATGGTGAACAGGCCCAGAAAATAGAAGTCCCAACCTCAAACACAGCATGTCCCAATCTCATGGGGAAGGGAATGGAGGTTTTGTTTCATGCATGTGCACTACCTGGAAGCTGCTGGCCATTTAAATCTGTAACTGCCTCCCCTCAGACTTTGGCAGCCTAAGGATGTGAACTGCCAAGTGTAGAACTGGTAACAGTTGGTCTGAGTTTTGTACAATTTCTTTGGAGAGCAAAGGTATCCCTTTGGAGAGGTGAAATACCTCTTTGAATGTCGTCTCTGAATACCTTTTGGTGAGCTGCCATTTGGGAGAGGTAAGGTGCCCTTTGCAATCATTAATAGGCATTATGGCATTATGCTGCAAGACTGATTTCAGAACATCCCTGTGGCTCAAGAACATTCAGTTTGGGCTCTGCAAGGAACACTCAGCTCCTGAGGTCATTCTGGTCTTGGCTAAAGCATGGATAAAACAGCTAAATTACAGAGGGGAGGTGAGAGTGACAGCAATAACATTTGACATCGAGACTGCACTTCTCCAAGTACGAAGTCTGGAGTCACATATAAGACAGACCAGGTAAGGATGGAAGTTCCCTTTCATAAAAGGCATTAGTGAGTCAGGTGGATTTTTCTGACATTTGACAATGGTTTCATGATCATCACGAGACTCTTAATTCCAGATTTCTATTGAATTCAAATTTTACCATCTGCCACGTTAGGATTTGCACCCATGTCCCCAGAACATTACTTGGGTGTCTGGCTAACTGTGCAGTAATAATACCACCAGATCATCACCTCCTCAGTCACATTATCCCTAGTGGTGGAGGGAGTGAATGTAGAAGTAGTTGAAGGGGTGCGTATCAAGTGGGCTGCTTCATACTGAATGATATTAAGCTTGTTGAGAATCTTAAACAAAAATACAGGTAAGGGGAGAGTATTTCATCACACTCCCAACTTATCCCAACTTATCTAACCAGATGGTGGACTGGATTGGGGAAATAGAAAGTTAGTTACTTGCCTCAGAATTCATAGGTATTAACTGCTCATGTAGTCCTAGGACGGCTGATGCAGTTCAGTTTCAGCTCTTTGGTAAACACCACTCCCCCTTCAAAAAAAGATATTCTATAGTATGGTATTTTGTGAGAGTAATGTCATTGACTATCAAGGAAAGTTGGTTAGATTGTCTCTTATTGGAGATAGTCATTGTCTGGTACATGTGTACTGTGAATGTTATCTTCTTACATCGTTCAACAGGGTCATTGCAGGAAAAAGTTTCTCCTGGAGGGGCTGTTCTAGTGGCACGGGACATTATATAAGAATAAAAAGCAAGCTATTTAGGAATGAGATGATGGGGAATTTCTTCTCTGATGGTAGCACCCCAGAGACGGTGGATCTGGCTGGACCACACAAAGCACTATTGGTTCCTGCAGTCATCTGCTTAAACTGCTCACTCTTTGAGGATTATGCAAATATAACCCCTGGCTTCTAAACAAAATAAATGGGAGCAACTCAGTATAATCAGTTGAGCCTGCTCCACCATTCAGTATGATCATTACTGACCTTAGATTTCAGCTCCGCGTTCCCATCTACTCCTCATATCTACTGAATCCCCAAAATCTGTCTATTGCACCCTTTAACGTTATTCAGCAATGGAGTAACTACAAGCTAGATGAATTCTAGCCAGGTGGTGAGCTACAAAGTATGACATAGATTTGTTTCCTCGTCCGTGGATTGAATCACAAAATATGTCACTGCAGATCCTTGTCTCAAAAACGTTAACTCCTACCATCTGTTCTAATAATCTTTCAATAAAATCAATAACCAATGAGATTAAGAAGTTAGCACTATTGTTAACATGTTATTATATCTTAAAACAGAAAATTAAAATAACATTTCCTGGGGTTGATAACGCAGTCCCTTTTAATACTCTCCTGAGCAGTCCACAATACTTGATACTCTCAAGCGGTCACCCATCCAAGTACTAAATGTTGTGCATTTGTGAGCGTATGGTGAACTATCACTTTAAAAGTGATATTGCATGATGTAATGATGACATCATTGACTATTTTGGGGAGGAAACAGCTGAGTCTAAACATACTGCCTGTAGAGTAAATATCTGCATAATACAGTTCCTGCTGCTAACATTTTGGACTCCTGGTTCTTCTTGGAATTTTACAAGAGAAGAAAACTGGTGGTGAGGATAAAAACTGCTTTGAGGTCCACAGGGTCAATACACTCAGAGGTGCTCATATAAAAAGGAGAAAATAAATCAAAAAATGTCATTACTCCACCAGAAGCATGTATCGTCATTGAAGTAAAAAAAACAGAATTCACTACTGTGACAATGCTGTCACTTTAAAAAGGTTATTTTGTCCTTGATTCTTTTCAAGTGAGTTCGTAAAGGTAGAGGTGCAGAAATGTCATGGCAAAATGGCAGGGGAGTTGTCAGTTCTCCCAGTTCAGATTTTTTTCTGGCTTGCCTTAGTTGTAACAGTGAGAAGCTGCTGCAGTGTGGAAAGGTTGCAGGCTTCAGCAGATGGTTCCGGACTGGCTTTCTCTCTGAAATTTCTTTGGAAGTTGTTTCCTCCTGCCTGCAAGAACTTGAGTTTGAATTTACCTTTTGCCAAGGGCTGTGTTTATATGTTGCAGGAATTGAAACAGCTCCTTAGTTAAGTTGTGGTATGGAGTCAGTCCTGATGAAGGGCTTATACCCAAAACATTCATTTTCCTGCTCCTCAGCTGCTGCTGGACCTGCTGTACTTTTCCAGTGCCATACTTTTTGGCACTGACTCTACAGCATTTGTAGTCCTCATTTTCTCCTGAGTTCTCAAATAGTTAAGTTATTCTAAATACTGTTTTCTTTTCTTCATGTTTCAACTGTAGTGTTTGAATTGATTCTATTTTGCTTAAAGTCAAGGTTAGCAGGGTTAGATCTCATGGGATACAGGGAGAACTAACCATTTGGATACAGAACTGGCTCAAAGGTAGAAGGCAGAGGGTGATGGTGGAGGGTTGTTTTTCAGACTGCAGGCCTGTGACCAGTGGAGTGCCACAAGATCAGTGCTGGGACCACTACTTTTTGTCATTTATATAAATGATTTGGATGTGAGCATAAGAGGTAAAGTTAGTAAATTTGCAGATGACACCAAAATTGGAGGTGTAGTGGACAAAGAAGACGGTTACCTCAGATTACAACAGGATCTTGATCAGATAGGCCAATGGGCTAAGAAGTGGTAGATGGTGTTTAATTTAGATAAATGAGAGGTGCTGCATTTTGGGAAAGTAAATCTTAGCAGGACTTATACACTTCATGGTAAGGTCCTAGGGAGTGTTGCTGAACAAAGAGACCTTGGAATCAGGTTAATAGCACCTTGAAAGTGGAGTCACAGGTAAATAGGAAGAAGGTGTTTGGTAAGCTTTCCTTTATTGGCCAGAGTATTGAGTACAGGAGCTCAGAGTTCATGGTTCATGTTGCGGCTGTACGTGACATTGGTTGAGCCACTTTTGGAATATTGCATGCAATTCTGGTCTCCTTCCTATCGGAAAGATGTTGTGAAACTTGAAAGGGTTCAGAAAAGATTTACAAGGATGTTTCCACTGTTGGAGGATTTGAGCTATAGGGAGAAGTTGAATAGACTGGGGCTGTTTTCCCTGGAGTGTTGGAGGCTGAGGAGTGACCTTATAGCTGTTTATAAAATCAAGAGGGGCATGGACAGGATAAATAGACAAAGTCTCTTCTCTAGGGTGGTGGAATCCAGAACTAGAGGGCATAGGTTTAGGGTGAGAGGGGAAATATATAAAAGAGACCTAAGGGACAACCTTTTGATGCAGAGGGTGGTACGTGTATGGAATGAGCTGCCAGAAGAAGTGGTGGAGGCTGGTACAATTGCAACATTTAAGAGGCATCTGGATGGATATATGAATAGGAAGGGTTTGGAGAGATATAGGTCGGGTGCTGGAGCTAGATTGGGACATTTGGTCAGCATGAACAAGCTGGCCTGAAGGGTCTGCTTCCTCACAGTACATCTCCAAACCTGTATGACTCTATGAGTGTTTTGACCAGTTACATTACACCTGGATTATCCACTTCATATTTGCAATGAGAAACTTAGGGTCTGAGCTACCTTCTTACTATATTTTGAGGAGGTCTGGCCTGGTGGAAGAGGTGAATAGAGCAGAAGAAGCTCATTACATGCTGCACTCTGAAGGAACACTGTGAGTAATGACTTCCCTACATGGAGGAAAATCTTTTTGAGCTACGAGTGCAGACTTGGAAAGAAACAGGCAGCCTCAAGAATACTTTGTTTTAAAGAGGAAGAAGCAAGATAGTGCTAAGGCTTTCATGGTGCACTACGGTGCAGAGCCTTCCAACAAAAGGCAGGACATTTTGATGCCAATGGATCATATGACGAAAACATAGAGAGCTAGAACTCCTACACAGAAAGATTCCATTGTTTTATTCAGACTAGCAAAGTTGAAGCAGACATAGTCACCCCTACTTTCTTAAGTATTATGGGGGGGAATCTCCTAACCTCCTGAAGAGTATGGTACAGCCAGAGATGTCAGGTTCCAAAACTTGTGAAGGAATAGTGGAAGTTTTACAGAGCTATTTTTCACCAAAGTTGTTGGTGATTGCTGAGAAATGTTGCTTCCACAAACGCAATCAGCATATGGTGTGTCTATCTCCCAGTTCATAGCAATTTTAAAGAGGTTTGCAGAATTCTTAACTGATGCTATCAGAGACAGACTGGTATGTTTAAGATGTGAAGCAATCTATAAGAACTATACAATTAGACAGGAAAAGAGACTTAACGAAAACACTGGAAATAGCAATGTCAATGGAACTAGCAGCCAATGAAGCGCAACAGCTAAGCTTTAGCATGAGAGTTCACAAAACAAGAATTGAGCACCAACACAGACTCAAAACTACCATCAATGTGGAAAAGTGTGTCATGCAACAGCATATTGTTGGTATAAATAAACTGTGTACTGAAATTACAGCTAAAAAGGGCACATTAAACAGGCATATTAGAGGAAGAAACATGAACAATATACTGCAAAAGGTCAAAAATTGAAGAGTCAAAAGAAAATCTCCTCAGTACAAAAATGGCATAAGAAAGGCCCAGATTCTCAGTCTCTACAGAAGCTGTTATTAAACATATTGGCCATGGCTGGTGATGCCAACTGATATTGGGTCACTCTCTTACTGAATGGCAAATTGTTCAGCATAGAAGTGGATACCACAGTGGTTTCATTGAAAGCTGAAAGCATGTGTCACAACATACTGCAACCATTAAAAATTGTATGAAGAATGTACACAAGCAAAATGGTATCTTTTAAAGGGTTGTATCAATGTGAACAATAGAATTGCACCCTCCAGCGTAAGGTCAGAGGTGGGATGTTCTCTGATATTGCACAATGTTGAGCATCATGCGCAACTCCTCAGATACTGAAGCAATCCGTGGTCAAATACAACAAGGCCTGGACAGAATCCAGGTTCAGGGTGACAAGTGACAAGTAACATTCACACCACACAGACACCAGGTAATGACCATCTTCAATTTGTGATCATCTAACCACTACCCCTTGACATTCAATGGCATTACTGTCATTGAAATCTCCACCATCAATATCCTGGGAGTTACCATTGACCAGAAACTGACTAGACTCACTACATAAATACAGTGGCTACAAGAGCAAGTCAAAAGCTAGGAGACCAACTCTGAAGACCCCAAATGCTGCCCACCATGTACAGTACAAACAAAAAAATGCATCATGAGATTCGACTTTCAACTACTTAAAACTGGATGCAAGCTCAAGTCTGAGAGTTGAAAAGTTGATATACTATTTCACTAATCTTTAGTTTCTCACCTAATTATGTTCCAAAAATAAGTCAGCAGAAGGTCCAAGAACACTTCATACAAGGATGCTGATACTCACAGTTTGAGCCATCTTTAAGGACAATGGAGGTAGGAAGATAGAGGAGACAGGAAGAAAATAATAGACTATAACAAGAAGCAACAGCCTGAATTTTCTATTATGAATGTTAAATCAAAACGAATATTGATAAATTTACGTCTAACTTATTACAGATCATTAACGTAGTTACAAGTGTAGTTTTGGATGAGTGACTGTAAGACTTACTTTTTCATTTAATACAGTTGTAGCAGATCTTCAACCCTAATTCCACCATCTTGCACAATCTTCCTATTCTTCAATTCCTTTAGTATTCAAAAGTCTAGCCACCTCAGCATTGAATATATTCAGTGTCTGAGCATCCAGGGCTCATTGGAATAAAGAATTCCAAAAATATCACAAACTTGAGTGCTCATTCTTTTTCCTCATCCCAGTCCTAAGTGGACATTCCCTTACTCTAAAAGAGGAAGTGCATTAGTGTTGAAAGGTAAAAGTAATTGTAGGTAAAATATAAATAGAGAAGAACAACTAAAATGAAGCGTTTAAAAAAAACCCTCAAATTCTAAAAGGCTTTTTTTTAGATATAAAAGACATCGAAATCCATCAATAGTTTATTTTTCCCCAGGCTTAAAGGACAGAGATTGGAGAAGTGTTGGGAAAGGGGATGGAAAGCCAAGATATATGCAAGTGAAAGAACTGTCCAGTGCACTGTACCCAGTTCAATGGCTGCCAAAGTGCCATCTTCATTGATCAATATTGCAGCACACAAGGAGGGATAGCAAAATTCAAGTAACGGTTGAACATGAGAAGCAATGGATATCTCAGCCCATTACTGTCTCTGACAACAGATGTCCTTGCAACCGACAAATATTTATACAAATATTTATGTTGGAGAGACTGTTAGGTCTGAAGGTTGATAAGTCTCCGGGGCCTGATGGTCTACATCCCAGGGTACTGAAGGAGGTGGCTCGGGAAATAGTGGATGCATTGGTGATTATTTTCCAGAGTTCGATATATTCGGGGTCGGTTCCTGAGGATTGGAGGGTGGCTAATGTTATACCACTTTTTAAGAAAGGTGGGAGAGAGAAAGCAGGAAATTATAGACCAGTTAGTCTGACCTCAGTGGTGGGAAAGATGCTGTTGTCTATTATAAAGGATGAAATTATGGCACATCTGTATAGTAGTAACAGGATAGGACAGTGTCAGTGTGGATTTATGAGGGGTAAATCATGCTTGACTAATCTTCTTGAAGTTTTTGAGGATGTAACTCTGAAGATGGACGAGGGAGATTCAGTAGATGTAGTGTACCTGGACTTTCAGAAAGCTTTTGATAAAGTCCCACACAGGAGGTTAGTGAGTAAAATTAGGGCGCATGGTATTAGGGGCAAAGTACTAGATTGGATTGAAAATTGGTTGGCTGATGGGAAACAAAGGATAGTGATAAACGGCTCCATTTCGGAATGGCAGGCAGTGACCAGTGGGGTACCGCAGGGATCCGTGCTGGGATCGCAGCATTTTGCAATATATGTTAATGATATAGAAGATGGTATCAGCAATAACATTAGCAAATTTGTTGATGATACAAAGCTGGGTGGCATGGTGAAATGTGATGAGGATGTTAGGAGATTACAGGGTGACCTGGACAAGTTAGGTGAGTGGGCAGATGCATGGCAGATGCAGTTTAATGTGGATAAATGTATGGTTATCCACTTTGGTGGCAAGAACAGGAAGGCAGATTACTACCTCAATGGAATTAATTTAGGTAAAGGGGCAATACAGAGAGATCTGAGTGTTCTTGTACACCAGTCAATGAAGGCAAGCATGCAGGTAGTGAAGAAGGCTAATAGCATGCTGGCCTTCATAACAAGAGGAATTGAATATAGAAACAAAGACGTGCTTCTGCAGCTGTACAGGGCCCTGGTGAGACCACACCTGGAGTACTGTGTGCAGTTCTGGTCTCCAAATTTGAGGAAAGACATTCTGGCTATTGAGGGAGTGCAGCATAGGTTCACAAGGTCAATTCCTGGAATGGCGGGATTACCTTACACTGAAAGACTGAAGAGACTGGGCTTGTATACCCCTTGAGTTTAGAAGACTGAGAGGGGATGTGATTGAGACATATAAAATTATGAAAGGATCAGACACTCTGACAGCAGGAAACATGTTTCCACTGATGGGTGAGTGCCGAACCAGAGGACACAGCTTAAAAATACGGGGTAGACCATTTAGGACAGAGATGAGGAGAAACTTCTTCACCCAGAGAGTGGCGGCTGTGTGAAATGCTCTGCCCCAGAGGGCAGTGGAGGCCCAGTCTCTGGATTCATTTAAGAAAGAGTTGGATAGAGCTCTCAAAAGAATCAAGGGTTATGGAGATAAGGCAGGAAAAGGATACTAATTAGGAATGATCAGCCATGATCATATTGAATGGCGGTGCAGGCTCGAAGGGCTGAATGGCCTATTCCTGCACCTATTGTCTATTGTCTATTGTCTATTCTGTTCCTCTGATTACCTGTATACTGAGAAAGTATTCTTCATTGTCTATGCCAGGTTGATGAACCAGGATCTGCAGAAACACTCAGCAGTCATCTTGATAAATTAGGACAACATGGGCATCGTTGGCCTTCTAGCAGCCTGGTACACTTTCATTCGTTCAGAGCTCCTAAAGAATGACATACTGTGATTGGGGTATTTACTGGATACATCCAAGTGGTAAGGTTGTTCTGGCATTCACTTTCTTATTGATAGAATTTGAGGTCTGCTATCCCAGCTTCCTTTGAAAAGGAGGGCCTCCATCAGGACTAATTCTCATACAGAGCCATGTACATTCACTGTTGCCTGTGGTTGAAAATGTATAGATAATAGCTGGAAGTCACTAAATACTTACAATGCAGCCTCACCTGCCTGGCATCACCCCTTAGGGTCACCTGTAGCAAATTCAGATATTCATTTCAAATGCACATTCTTTACATCTATCATTCTGATGGCAGAATATCAAGGAATAGCAAGCAGGATTAACACAGTAGGAAATGAACCACTAAATGATAGCAGTTGACTTAAACGCTGCTGGTATTACACATTAAAAATTACACAGTGGCACAACTCAAAAACTATGACTGTTTTTATGTATTGAAAGGACCTTTGGATTTCTACACATGAAAGAAAACATTTAGATTATACAATTAGCTCAACTTTGTTGTACCCCTGAGAATATCATAACTTGACATGTGATCCAACTCCACCTTACTATCAAGTATTTACAAATAGTATGCTAGTCTTCATGGGACCTACTGCATACACCTTAGTAATATTTAATGAGGGAAAGAGTTACTTCACTTCATGCAATCCCAGGAGGTCCAGCCTCTGACAGCAGTTACTCATTATCCCTGTGAATGCACTTTGTGTTTTTTGTCTCACAACCCATAGTCACTGCTATAATTTACATTGATGGGAAGCTAAACCTGGACCTTAATTCTCAACACATGACCCCATGAGAAATTTATTTTCTTGTTGAGATTTATTTCCTTTGGAGATGGACCAATGGACAATCCCAGAGCAGGCAGGTCATGGAGTTCAAACCATTTTCATGCGCTCAGCTGAGAATAGGTTATACTATTCCTAGCAATATTCAATTAAATTGTAATTTGAGGTCAGATTAATCTATTAAACTAGAGAGCATCTTCTTGATTAAACAACTCACAATACACATTTAACCAAACACCATTAACAATAAAAACACAGAAATTTATTAGCGATAATGTCTTTCTGTCTTTCAATGCTCCTGTTTTTATCCTTTTTGACTCATTGCTTTCTCTGATTTGCTTCTTCTTTAATCCCTCGTGTGCGTGGAAATGTGAAAAAATGTAGCAAAAGTATTATTTGTTCTGTCTGCCATAGATTGACACAGGACAACAATTGCTGGAGCTCACCATCTCCTAATGAAATCAGATGAATTAATACAGGTAGCTGTTCACTTATATATTATCTTTTGGATTTGTGCCACTGAATGAGATGACATCCTGAGAATAGCCACATTACGGATAAGAGATTATAATAGTCCCTGACCTTAATACATCTGAATCCAATAAAAACTCACTACTTATGATAAAACTCCACTTAAATCATGAACATGCAGCTGTCCATATTTTTGAAATGAGCTGTTTAATGTTATTAGAAAGCCATGAACACACTTTGTTTGAAAAGGATTACAATTAGTAAGCATTGAAATTGCAAGGTGACAAAAGACTACGGTCTATCTAATTTACTAACCTGCTATTGTACTTTGGTTGGGTCTAGGTGAGGAATTGGTAAAGATTCTAGGCATCCTTTTTGTTGTCAATCATTATCTTTTATTTGAACATGATAAGTACTCTATACAGGATATGACATCAACTCTTTCTCAAGAATTATCTCCTATCACTTAATCTTACATCATTCCCAATGATGATATAAACTATCTCATTTACATATTCACATTAACCATTGACAATACATTCCCCAAGTATCTGACTCTACCCATTGCCTACTCTTTATTATTTACTTCTCCTTATCCTACATCTCCCTGTAAGTCTCCAACTTCAACTCTGAATAACACAGATTACAGCTGTAGTGGTTTTGCCAGTCTGCATGATCCTGTTTTCAGCTATAGGAGGAGGTTGAGAATTCAAGTTCTCTGCACTTTCTCTCAAGCTCAGTCAAGTAGAATAAGAGTCATCAGGTAATACCAGTTCATGATATATAGGTCTCATAAGGAATCGGCGAACCCCATCAAAGTTTCCCTCGTTATAGAAATTAGTGTACATCTGTTACTTTTCCATATCCTTTTTTTTGCTTCCTGAAGATAGAAACACACAGATGCAGTGTTTTCTTAAGAAACAGGCCTTGACGACTTTGATAATGAATCCAGACTACTCTCTGGCCTGGAGATTTTGGAATTTTTGTACTTGTGTATAGTGATTATTGTAAATCTGCATTTGATTAAAACAGTTCTCATCTTCTTTCTCCCCCATCTCGTTCAAATCTGCTGCTACAAGACATGGCATCGGTATATGAGGAAGAATAGAAAGTTGAGTCTTCAACCTCCTTTTTAAAAAAGGCCCATTCAGAGCCTGCCATTCTGGAGTGGGGTATAACGATAGATTTGCAGTGCCAGCTTAATGTCATCATTGCTTTTTTTTAATAAAGCTTTTACCATCTGAATTCTACTATCAGCCTCACTGCTAGTGTGCAGACATCTCAATGACCTATTCATGTGGACAAATCTTTCAGGAAATCATTCAAGTATTCCTTCATTAGCAAATTGTGGGCCATTGTCCAAGATAGTAATACCAAAAATCATATGTAGTGCAAATTTCTTTCAATGATACAATAACAGTTTCAGAGATGTGGCCATATAGATGTTTTATCTCTACTCACCTTGAGCCATTATCAAAAATGTCTTCCCTGTGAGCTCAAAAAGATCCATTCTGAGTTATTCCTACAGCCTGGATAGAAATACCATGAATAGTTAAATATATTCCTGCTGACAGGATACATGATGCAGTTTGATATTATTTCTACTAATGATATGGAGGCCCCTGGTGAGCAGAGAGATCTCAGTGTCCAGGTACATAACTCCTTGAAAGTTGCCACCCAGGTTGATAGGATTCTTAAGAACGCATACAGTGTGTTGGCTTTTATTAGTAAATAGATTGAATTTCAGAGCCATGAGATCATGCTGCAGCTGTACAAAACTGGTGCAGCCACGTTTGGAGTATTGCATATAGTTCTGGTCACTGCATTATAGGAAGGATGTCGAATCTTGGAAAAGGGTTTAGCAGAAATTTATTGCTTCGTATGGAGGGAAGGTCTCACAAGGAAAGACTGAGGGACTTAAGGCTGTTTAGAGGTAATTTAATTGAAACATATGAGATAATCATATGGTTAGATAGTTTGGATAGTGAGAACCTTTCTCCACGGATGGCGATGGCTAACACGAGCGGATATAGCTTTAAATTGAGGGGTGGTAGGATGTCAGAGGTAGTTTCTTTACTCAGAGAGTAGTAGGGGTGTGGATCGCACTGCCTGCAACAATAGTAGATGCGCCAACTTTAAGGGCGTTTAAATGGTCATTGGATAGTCATATGGATGAATGGAATAGTGTAAGTTAGATGGGCTTCAGATTGGTCCCACAGGTCAGTAAAAATCGAGGGGTGAAGGGCCTGTACTGCATTGTAACGTTCTATGTTCTATGTTCTAACCTCTGAAGCCTCTCAGGTCTGAGGACTCTAGGTATGACCAGTCTCTCATCATAAATCAACACCATCTGCTTTTTCTCTGCCTAAATCTGCAATATATTGATATCCTATTGTATCCTTTGATAACCTTCCTCACTATCTGCAACTCTGCCAATTTTGATGTCATCCACAAGCTTACTAATTAGACCACCTACATTTCCCTCTAGTTACTGATCTCCAGTCTGAAAAGCACCCTTCCATCTCTACTCTCTGTCCTCTATGACCAAGCCAGTTTTGTATCTATCTAAACAGTTCACCCTGGATCCCATGAGATTCTACCTTCTGTACCCGCCTGCCATGACGTACCTTATCAAGTGCCTGACTAAGGTCCATGTAGACAACATCCACTGCCCTTCGCTCATCAATCATTCTTGTCACCTCCCCAAAAGACTCAGTCATTCAGCACCAGAAAGAACTGAAAGCTCCAGTTTTCTGTTTAACTATATTGGTGTTAAACTTTTATACCAATATGGTTATTGTTCATGTGTACAGTCAGATGTTCATAGTTTTTTCAATCCAAAATGCATTCACTGTGTACATTTGGATCAAGTTAAATCTCACATTCCTGTGAAGTAATCACTATCTGGATTTCACTAATCCATCAATATTAAGGGAGATGTAAGATTCTAATTTTACGAGCACATAAAAAAGGTCATAGTTATTCGTTACTTGTGGTCATACAAATGTGCAGCCACGTGTTCAGAGGCATGTGCATGCACAAAGCCCGCCACATAGCAAACAGGAACAGAAGTCCTGATCTACTTTTCCCATCCTGAGCTCAATACCATTGAAGTAAATTAAACTTCTCAGACTGTTCATTGTCAGAGGTCAACTAGCATAATGCAAGCTAGAACTGAAACCTGCACTTGCCTTTAGCTATTACAGCATCAGAGATTAATCTCCTTAATCCTCACTTATTATATGTTTGCATCTATCCTATATGTTTAAATCTAATATATATTCATATATTTTAAAAGAATAAATAATGACAAATATGCTGCTCTATTGATGAACCTAACTTTTCCTGATCCTATGGCAAGGCCACAATCATCAAGCACAGAATTGGCTCGAAGGTAGAAGACAGAGGGTGGTGGTGGAGGGTTGTTTTTCAGACTGGAGGCCTGTGACCAGTGGAGTGCCACAGGATCGGTGCTGGGTCCACTACTTGTTGTCATTTACATAAATGATTTGGATGTGAGCATAAGAGGTATAGTTAGTAAGTTTGCAGATAACCCCAAAATTGGAGGTGTTGCAGACAGTGATGAAGGTTACCTCAGATTACAAAGAATCTTGATCAGATAGGCCAATGGGCTGAGGAATGGCAGATGGAGTTTAATTTAGATAAATGCGAGGTGCTGCATTTTGGGAAAAACAAATCTTAGCAGGACCTAATGGAAAGGTCCTAGAGAGTGTCGATAAACAAAGAGACCTCGGAGTATAAGTTCATAGCTCCTTGAAAGTAGAGTCACAGGTAGATAGGGTAGTGAAGAAGGCATTTGGTATGATTTCCTTTATTGGTCAGAGTATTGAGTACAGGAGTTGGGAGGTCATGTTGCAGCTGTACAGGACTTTGGTCAGGCCACTTTTGGAATATTGCGTGCAATTCTGGTCTCCTTCCTATCAGAAAGATGTTGTGAAACTTGGAAGGGTTCAGAAAAGATTTACAAGAATGTTGCCAGGCTTGGAGGACTTGAGCTATAGGGAGATGTGAATAGGCTGGGGCTGTTTTCCCTGGAGCGTCAAAGGCTGAGAGTTGACCTTATAGAGGTTTATCAAATCATGAGGGGCATGGATATGATAAATAGATAAAGTCGTTTCCCTGGGGTGGGGGAGTCCGAAACTAGAGGGCATAGTTTTAAGGTGAGAGGTGAAAGATAAAGAAGAGACATAAGGGGCAACATTTCCACGCAGAGGATGGTGCGCGTATGGAATGAGCTGCCAGAAGAACTGGTGGAGGCTGGTACAATTGCACCATTTAAAAGGCATCTGGATGGGTTTACCAAAGATTTTCTAGTGCAGTCAAAATGATGGCACATGGAGAAACACTTCAAATGTCACAATTAATCAATATATAAAAATTGGCAGTCTTGCATTTTTAAATGGGGTAGTCTCACATCTGGAATTAGAGACCATCATCTTACTTATGAATTTTACTATGCCAAACTAAGAGTCTGGTTGGTCTGGTTTTCACAATGTAATTGATTAGTTAACATCAATACTGCAAATTTAATTCAAGCCAATATTTTATTAATTAAATGTAATTCAGAACAAATAAATTAAACCTAAATACCATATGCCTACACATTGTACAATGAATACATTATCTTTTTTTCTTCACTTGATCTTCCAAACAGCAGCAAAATACTGAACCAAATTTAAGAAAAATTCAGAAAACTTTACCAGCCAATGATGGGAACATTGGTGGGGCAGACAGAAAAATGTTCCCCTCCCTGGAGGAGGCAAGTGCCGTGAAAGGCAAATAATACGGCTGGTTAGCACTGCAAGACTTGACCTCTCCCACCACCTCAGCAATCAAGTTTTGGTTGGGAAGGTTAATGGGCAAGCGTCCTGACTTGCCATTTACCTTAAAAGGTCAATCAATGGTCTAAGTGCCTCAGCCTTTCTTCCTAGCAGGAGAGACGTGTCTGCCTTCCCGACACATTCATACTTATTAATAGTGCTGTTCTTGGCTGTACAGAGTAGACCTCCTGCAGTACTGTCCAGCTCCCAGGGGCTGCCAGTCCTGGGGCTGGTGTAATTGTGAAGGGTTGGGTAAGACCTCCATATCGCGGTGATAGGGACCAATCACCACTAAAGATGCCCATTCCACCACTCCCCTCCTCCACTACCATGTACAAAGTGCACTAAATCCAGTCCATGGCATTGGGGCAGATTCCTGACATTACTCTGTTAAACAATTTTTCAAAATGTGAGTCAGTGGTTAATGGATTGACCACAAGTAATTTAAAAAGGCTGTTAAACAGCCATTTGACTGAAATTTCAAGGGTGTTTTGATTTTGTGAAGTGTGTATGGATTTCTTTCCACCGGAGACTCTCCATTGAGATTAATGTGTTAGCTCAATGGTAGAGAGAAGTGGTGGGCATTGCTTGCAGCTTTCTGCTGAGGTAGGCAGGTTATGTGGTGATGATCCACAAGCTTATCATATTGTAGCCTTGCAGAAGAGAAGTGCAAACTTTGAGTGTTAATGGAAGAGTGTCTGTCAAAAGGTGTCAGCTATTGTCAGGGCAAGGCTCTTGAGAGTTTCAGTGCAATGGAGGCTTCCTTTGGCAATGGTTTCAGAGTTTGAATCCTCCAGCAAGGAGATAGCACAGAGATGAGCTTGCTGCCATGTGGATTGGCAGTCCAGTCTTCAGAGGAGCTCCAGTAAGTTCAGGGAGCCATTAAGCCATTACTCCAGCAAGTCATAGGGTGAATGGGGGTAAGAGGGGAACTTCCTGGTTGCAGAAGACACTATCCAATTGGAAAGGTGCATCTTCAAAAATTTCAAGATATCTAAGCATCAATGTCTGTGAAAACTGTCTCTCTTCAGAGGTGAGAAGGTGCCGGTGTTAGACTGAGGTGATCAAAGTAAAAAATCACATCACACCAGGTTATAGTCCAACGGGTTTATTTGGACATACTAGCTTTCGGAGCACTGCACCTTCTTCAGGTAGCTACCTGACAAAGGAGCAGCACTCCAAAAGTTAGTACTTCCAAATAAACCTGATTTAGAGATACCGGTGTTGGACTGGGGTGTACCAAGTTAAAAATCACACAACACCAGCTTATAGTCTAATCTGTTTGATTATAACCTGGTGCTGTGTGATTTTTAACCAAATAAATGTGTTGGACTATAACCTGGTGTTGTATGATTTTTAACTCTCTCCAGAGAGGTATTGTTGGAGCTGTGCAGAAAGCTTGAGCATAGGTTGTGGTGTGAGACATGACAGACAGGAAATACCTGTAGCATTAAATATGATGGTAATGGCGAACATTTTTTGTCTGTGGTTCATTCTGAAGATCAGTGCTACCATGGTTCCTTCTTTCTTTCCACCACTACTTTTTCTGAATAACTTTTAGCCAAGAATATTATGTTCACAAGTGTTTTCTTCTCAGAGGTAGATCTCCGTTACTGCCACAATATCATAGATCCATGCGCCAAATTATGCTTACAGCTTGTAAACCTTAATTTATTACCCTTTGTTTATTTACACACAGACATTTGTGTCAGCTGTGGCTCAGTAGGTAGCATCCTTGTCTCTGAGTCAGTGGGTCACAGGTTCAAGTGCCATTGCAGGCACTTGAGCACTAAGTCCACCCAACATGTTGGATGCCAGTATTGAGGGGATGTTGTACTGTTGTGGGTGGCACAGTGATTAGCACTGCTGCCTCACAGCGCCAGAGACTCGGGTTCAATTCCCCACTCAGGCGACTGACTGTGTGGAGTTTGCACATTCTCCCCGTGTCTGCGTGGGTTTCCTCTGGGTGCTCCGGTTTCCTCCCACAGTCCAAAGATGTGCAGGTTAGGTGAATTGGCCATGCTAAATTGCTCGTAGTGTTAGGTAAAGGGGTAAATGTAGGGGAATGGGTGGGTTGCGCTTCGGCGGGTCGGTGTGGACTTGTTGGGCCGAAGGGCCTGTTTCCACACTGTAAGTCTAATCTAATCTAATCTAATAGAGTCTGATCTCACTGACTGCTTTGCATTTGCTCCCATCTGATCTCTCCTGAACATTACTATGCTCGATGTGAATCTATTGTGAGCTACAGAACCTCAAGCTATACTATTAATTAGAGTAAAATAGTTTAATAAATGTTTGATATTTTCTAATGATAATTCCATAAATTTAGGCATGATTGAAACTAACAACTTTAATGTAATTTGAAATGTAACATTATACAAAATGCCACAAGTGCACTTCCTCCAATGATAGCATGTTCTGCACTAATACATTGAGACATTCAGTAACCAGTGAAGAAAGGACATTCGCCAGAATATTTTGGGAACTTAAATGTTTTTAAAATTATGCTGAAATGATTAACCATTTAGTACAGCAACAAAAACATTGACACAGTAATATCAAAACTATTTTATTTGACAATTCATGAAAGAACACATCCCAACGTTTTTACAAAGATAATTATTGACATATATAGTCACTGTTAATTATATTTGAATATACAGTAGCTCTGTGGTTTGCTTTTTTTCTGCCTTTAAATGGATAAATGATAATTTCCACTCTTGGACATGGGCATCACTGGCTGGCCAGCATTTATTGTCCGTTCTTATTTCCCCTCAAGAACCTGGTGCTGAGCTGCCTTCTTGAACTGCTGCAGTTTATGTGCTGTACATTGCCCTAAGAGAGGGAACTCCAGGATTTTGACCCAGTTACGCTAAAGGAATGCCTATATATTTGTCAGTCAGCATGGTGAGTAGTTTGGAGGAGAAATTACAGGAGGTGGTGTTCCCATGTACCTGCTGCCCTTGTCCTTCTAGATAGAAATGGTCATGGGTTTGGAAGCTGCTGTCTTTGGTGAATTTCTGCTTTGCATCTTGTAGATAGCACAGACTGCTGCTACTAAAGGACAGTGGCAGAGGGAATGGATGTTTTTGGAGGTTGTATCAATCAAGTGGGCTGCTGTGTCTTGGATGGTGTCAAGCTCCTTGAGTGTTATTATTCTTCAAAGAACCTTTCTTTCGGAAAATAACCAGATGACTGTTTTACATCATTATAAAGCAAGGTGATCTGATTAAAAAACCAGATTGTAAAAGTGATTATGTTATTGGGGAGCTATATGTTATCATCTAATATGGTCTGGAGAGATGCCTAAGACTGGATGGAATAAGGAAACAGATGATGGATGTATTAAGTAAGGATTAATTGGGTGTGAATCCATTGTGTATATACCATAAGCTTGGAGAAAGACTTTTGTGGTGCAGTGGTGTAAGGATCTAAAATCTGGATTTAGGCTGTTGTCAAGAGCAACCATTTAATATATGCTTCTACTAACTAGAAAATGGCTTCTTAGTGCTAGTAACATAAAATAATATAACAATTGGCTTCTAGGAGCAATGGTATCTAACTCTGATTAAAACTGCATTCCTGAACTAATTGAAAGAGATTAGCAAACAATGCCCTGTTCATAGTATGAATTAACTAAGTAAGATATGACATTATTAAAGTATTGACCTTGGAAACCAGGTGTCCCAGAGATAAAGATGCATAAAACAAATCAGTTCCCAGGAAATATCATTGGTTTAATTTTATGTCTATTTGTCATTTTATTTCATTTTATTTGATTAATTTTGCAATTAAGGCTGTTCTGTTTGTTAAGAGACTGATAAAAGTTGCATGTGTTTAAGCTGAAGTACAGCAACTGTTCCAGAGGACACAGAGGTGCTTAACCCCTGTGTTGCTGGATAACCTATGCCCGGTATCGTAATAAATTGTTGAATCAGCCTGAGCTGCTAGCGTTTATTTGACTGATCGTGGAACTGAGAGGCCCGTCCCGTGGGGGTCCAGATTTACAGTCGTATCCCTACCTCTGAGCTCAGAGGCCAGGATTCAAATCCCACCTACTCTAGAGGTGTTAATAACATATCCGAGCAAGTTAATCAAAAATATGAATAGGGGACTGAGAATCAGGAGGTGAATTTTTTTTAAGAATGTAGTTATTAGAAATACATATTTCACTAAATTGTGGGTTTGGACTCTGTTCAAAAACATTTATCTTTTTGTATGTAACACTATAAACCAGGTTAATAGATCTTTGGTGGGAAAGGACCACACTTCTGGTGAAATATGATAAATAGCATGGAAAAATCAAATACAGGTTTTCATTTGTCAAAACATTTACCCAGCAATAATATTGATACCAAATAGTATATGTTTTCTCAGAAAAAAATATTTTATCTCTTGCATAATGCATGTGCACACAAACTAACAAGGAACATAACAGTGGATGATAAAAACCTTTTCAAGAATATGAATTGAGGTCTCAGCAACTAAAGGTCAATTTTCGGAAGTGTCATGGTGGGTTTCTCTCCATAAGTCCAGTGACCCATCTCACACTTGTCCACTGTTCACCTCGTTAGACATACACCACTTCCCTATGCTCACCAGTGGCAGAAATATTTACTATTGCCCTGATTCTTGCCATTCCTACTGTTGCATTCAGCATCTTCCCTCATTGCTCTAAGCTTCCTGCTCACTTACACCACCATTCCTCCAGCTGCATTGTCTCACTCTTTCAAAGAAACCCAAGGAAATTTTGATGAAATTGAATTCAAAGCAAGAGAAAACCTGTCAAATGTTGACTACGTGTGTGAATAAGTGTAAATGAATGAAATAAAAGGTCATGTTGATGATGTGCCTAATGCAGATGAAACACTTTCTCCAGGGGACAGGTTTTGAGGGAAATCCTTTGATCCTATGTTGGATGCATTCAAACCAACTTGCAGAAAAGATCAATCACACAGGAAAAGCGGCAAATGACTGTTTTGGTTTTCATTTGATTTAGATGCCTTGGAATAAACAACTTTTTGAAGTTGTGAAATTTTTGATGATGTTGAAGAAGTAAAGCACTTCCAAGCCTAATTCATTGAAAATTATTTGCCTAACGGACATCTGTATCATAAGAACATAAAAAAAAGGAGCAGGAGTAGGTCATCTGGCCCTTAGAGCCTGCTCCGTTATTCAATAGGATCATGGCTGGTACTTTTGTGGCCTCAGCTCCACTTACTGCCCTCTCACCATAACCCTTAATTCCTTTACTGTTTAAGAATCTTATCAATCTTAGCTTTAAAAGTCACCATCCATGATACAATTCAGTTGGCTTTCCCTAATGAGAAACTACTTTACAGCTCTCTTTTAGTATAATGGTAACTGCTTGGAAAAATATCAAGATTGAATTGTGGTCAATGGCACTGCAAGAAAAACTGTTTCATTAAACAATTTTCATATATGCTAATTAAGTAATCATAAAGTATATTTATTCAAAAGCACTTCAAAATGCAACTTGGCTTATTTCAAGATATATATTTTAATTAAATTACAAGTTCACCTATAAGTACATGGAAATCATATGTTTGTATGTTACTATTTTTATTGTCCTACCTATTTGAATACTAAGCCTTTATTTTGGAAATGTCATTAGGCATCTTACACTTAGAGCCTCAGCATGTCATAATCTGGCCCGGTTTTGGGATGTTTCCACAGGCATTGATAATGGTCCAGCACCTAATCCTATTGGCTCTTATTAATGCATAAGAATGAGCAATATATATTTGGAAAGTTAGTTGACCACAACACCTGACATTGTCCTCACCTAACCTAACACTCACATATGTATATTTTAAGCAGGATTCAACTGCAAGCAATCAGGATTGAGATCACAGCCCAATATTCATCTTCCCGACATTGAGACAAGTCATAAAATCACTTAACGCCGTTTTGCTTGATGTCAGCTAACTCAGCACTGGCTTAGGATGCACTGATATGTGTCGTTGGACTGAGTACTTCATCATTTAGATTTGATTTTGTTTGTTGTTGCTTTTATATAATAATTCTGTTGTCATGCTAAAAGATTTTTCTGGATATTTCACTATGCAAGTCTTTTGTGAAAAGTCATTGATAGGACCCCCGTTGCTTGTAATATATATAAATGATTTGGAAGAGAATGTAGGTGGCATGATTAATAAGTTAGTGGAAGACATAAAGACTGGGGGAACTGCAGACAGTGAGGAGAATTGCCAGAGGATACCGAAGGATATAGTTAGGCTGGAGATTTGGGCAAAGAAATGGCAGATGGAGTTTAATCCAGACAAATGTGAGGTGATGCATTTTGGAAGATCTAATGCAAGAGGGAAGTATATAGTCTGTAGCAGAATCCTTAGTAGCATCAACATACAGAGGGATCTAGATGTACAGGTCCACAGTTCCCTGGAAGTGGCAACATATGTGGATAGGATAGCCTTCGTCAGTCAGGGCATAGGATATAAAAATTGGCATACATTGTTTTAGATTAGATTACATACAGTGTGGAAACAGGCCCTTCGGCCCAACAAGTCCACACTGACCCGCCATACCCCTACATATACCCCTTACCTAACACTACGGGCAATTTAGCATGGCCAATTCACCTGACCTGCACCTCTTTGGACCGTGGGAGGAAACCGGAGCACCTGGAGGAAACCCACGCAGACATGGGGGAGAATGTGCAAACTCCACACAGTCAGTCGCCTGAGGCAGGAATTGAACCCAGGTCCCTGGCGCTGTGAGGCAGCAGTGCTAACCACTGTGCCACCATGCCGCCACGGTGTTGCAGCTGTATAGAATTTTAATGAGGCCACATTTGGAATAATGTGTACAGTTCTGGTCACCACACTACCAGAAAGATATGTAGGCTTTGGAGAGAGTACAGAAATGATTTATTAGGATGTTGCCTGGTTTGGAGGGTATTAGCTATGAGGAGCAATTGGACAAACTTGGGTTTTTAGCTTAGAAAGACATCTTGCATTGCACAGTCTTAGTGGGCCAAAGGGTATGTTCCTGTGCTGGACTGTTCTTTGTTCACTCGGAGTGGTGCAGAAATCCAGATAAACCCTTAAAAGGTTTTTCCAAATATACTTGGCAACATGGCCTCCTCTTTGTTTCTGTATTGATGCAATTGTTTACTACCCATTAATATTGCCTCCATATTTTTGGTTGTGTGTGACTTGATTGTCGCACTGTGCAGCATGTTTTGGATTGTTATATGGCACACATTCCCGTGCAGCTTGAGGGGAAAATGCTGCCTGTATTTCATATATAGCTTTTTTATCCTTTATGATTGGTGCTTTTCAATTAACTACTGTTAATTGATACCTGCTGCCTGAATCCTAGCACTCTTTAATTCCCATTCATTCATCAGCCTGTATTGACTGACATTTATTAGTAACTCCTCAATTTTTAAAGTATCATATAGCTTTTAAATTCCTCCATGGCCTTTGTAATCCAGCCCCACAAAGCTCCAAGCCATTTGCACTCCTTCAATTCCGGCCTCTTGAGCAAACCTGATTTTAATGGCTGCAATACTTAGGCATAACTTCAGTTGTCAACACCCTAAATCACCCTAAAGGTGCAAAACCCTCCATCTTTCTCTCCTCTTACAAGAGGATCCCTAAAACCTAAGTCTTTGACTAAGCTTTGGTCACCTGTGCTTATGTGACATCATGTCAATGTTGGTTTGAAAACATCTCTATGAACCAGGTAGAGGTTGCACTGCCTAGGTAGTATATAAATATTTTTCCTGATTGGTACATTCCCTGTATCTGTTTCTGATGATTTCTTGCTTGCTAACAATGTGTGACTTCAGAAAACCCCATGAAAGTGTGGGACATAATTTGCAAAAGATTGCATACCTTTTGAAATTAGTTTTGTATGCTTCTAAATTAGGGGTAGACTGTTCCCTGTCTATTGCACTAAAGTCATGAGACCATGAAATCTATTACTGTTGTCCTGTAAACTGAGACTGCTGGCATCATGGTTCTGGATCACAGTCCTCAAAGCGACATGCATCAATCTATCTACTGGTTATTGTTCAGGAATACAGTTTAGCAGCAGCTTCATACATTTCCATTTAGGACTCTGATCCTTTGTGAAGTTTCTTTTGTAATACATTGAAATTCTCTCACCATTATTAACTATATCTGCTGTCAAACATTTAATTCATTTGGAAACTTATAGTTCAATGAGAAACATATTTGACTCAATTCATTCCTTATATTCTGGTTTGTTTCTTAATAGTCGTAAGGATTTGAATTGATTTTTCTCTCAGAGTCTTCCATTGCCACCTGCAGTCTCAACACATTAATATTTCACATCCATCAGCTGTCTTGTTTCCACGGGTGCCTTTACACACATTTGCAGAGAGAAACCAGCTAATATTATTCTGCTGAGATAAACAGCGCCTGAAACCATTCATCTCCATTCTGATCTGGGTCACTAAACACTGTAATTCATTTTTATAAACCCTGCCATCTATAATAATAAACTATGTTGTGCTAATTATTCATGAGGCAATGATGCTAAGGTTTCACAGTGTGGGTCAGGCATGGTTGATCTGCATTGTATGTTTTTGAAATACCTTATATTAAGCTGCAGTGATTGGACATTGACACCTGGCATTATGGCATTCTTATAAATATCCACAAACTCACTATGAAAAGTTGCATCCATCAGTAATTTGCATGAACGAGAGCGCATACTAGTGGCCTTAGTTGCCACAATACATACCAGCTTTTTGATTGCTATTAAAAAATCACAAAATAAAATGGTAAACATGTAACAACAAATGTGTACTGGTTAATCTACAGTTAAAGATCTCTGTGTCAGTTTGAGTACTCCCCATACAGACAGAATATTGTGTCCATAGAGAATACTGCACCACTACTGGTGATGTCAGTTGCTGAAGCTCTAAGCTCTGGAATTTCCTTGCTTAACCTCTCCAGATTGCTCCCCTTCTGTCATTCTTTCAGACATTCTGTAAAAGCTCCTTCTTTGGACAAGCTTTTGATTCCACAGATGGGAGAAAATGGTCAAAAGCAGAAAGTTGCCTCACAAAAGGCACTGAGATGTTTTTAACAGTGCTTCTAAACTTCTGATGGAGTGTACAGATAAATATTCTTTCCTTATTACAATTCCTTTCTGAGTCTGAGGGTGTAAAATTAATCTTTTCTCACAGCTTGAAAACTTCTATAAAAGTACTTTTGGTTTGGAAACTCTACAGGCAAGAGAGACTTCTGCTAAGGTGACTGGTTCCTCTATACAGACTGAAAAACTCTTTTCTCCTTCTAAAAGGAAAATTTCCTCTTCTGAACTGTACTCTGAGCTCTCTGCTCTGAAGTCAAAACAAATTTCCTTAATGTGTTTACATTGCCTTTCATAAACCTAACAGTATAAATCTCTTTTTAATGACAACATTGACCTTCACTGGAACACTTCTATTGTGTAGACTCAGGACAGAATGTTAGCATGGAAGCAAGACGGTTTATTGAAATTGCAAGCAACTGGAATGACAGGGTCATTCCTACAGATGGAGCAGAGATGTTCCACTAGGCAGTCATCCAGTATGCATCTCACCAATGTAAAGGAGACTGCATTGTGAGTAGTGAATACAACAGACTAGATTGAAACAAGTACAAGTAAAATACTGCTTCAACTTGAAGGCATATTTGGGGTCTTGGACAGTGAGGAGTGAGGTGTTGAATTGTTAAGTGTTACACCTTGTGCATGGGAAGGTTCCACTGAGGTTCAAGGAAGTGTTAAAAGTGATGGAGGAGTGGACCAAAATGTGACACAGGGAATGGTCCCTGCAGATTGCTGTCAGTAGACAGAATATTTCTCAGGCCATTCTTTGTATTTGCAATATTAGAGCAAGAGCATGAAAGTCGTTTTTATAATGGTACTTGAAGTTATAGGCGTGTTAAGGATGGTAGCCCAACTATTCTACCCTCCCAAGTCAATCAAAGCTTGGCAATGGCATCATTGAGGAGACTACTGCTGAGGTTGCAAGGAGAAATAAAGACCACCTTCATGTTAAGGTCTTAATGATCCGAAGGGTCAACCCTCCAGAGAATGGTGTTGAAGCCATTGATGGCTATAGACCATCCAGCAAGGAAGGCCTCACTTTCCCCAGGAAGCCACTGAGTGGTCACTTTTTTGTTCATTGCAGGCTGACCATATGGTGGGGGGGCCATTACAACACTGGTAAAGTGACGACAGCGAGACATTAAATAGTCACAGTTAAGGATCTTAATTGACATGCATCAGGTGGTCAAGCCAAGCAGTTCCCACCTTTCAGAATATCCCGTGACAGTCCAATGTCAGGCTTCCCTTCCAATGCCTTCCATTGTCATTTTACCAGTACATCTCTAGAGGGCTGTAAAATCCTTGTCAATGAACACCCACGAAATTGGCAGTGGGAAAGCTGTACTGGAAATCAGCATTGTTACACAGAAAACCAGTATTACTTATCTTTCAGGTAGACATTAAACTAAGGCTGTATTTGTCTTCTTTAGTGGCCAAGAGGGATTCCTTGGCATTATTTTGTAGAATAGCCAGTGGGATCCGTCCAACAACCTAACTATTAATTATTCTCAACTAAAACTAATAAAATAGATTATTTGATTGTTTTCAGCTTACTTTTTGTGGAAGGTTTCTGTGCTCAAATTAGTAGCAGTGTTTCCTCCATTACAATTGTGACAACAGTTCAAAAATACTTTCTTGTATATGGCATACTTTGGCATGTCTGCCGTGGTATAAACTGCTGTATGATGCCGGTCTGTGCTTTTCCTTTTCCCTGGAATTTCTTAGGGGCAAGAAATCACTCACCTGCTACTAGAGTTATGTAAAAATAAGATAGCATTAAGCCAATTCTCTACCACTGTTCCCAGATACTTAGTGTGGCTTTCCTCTCTGAGTTGAAAAATGTGTTGCTGGAAAATCACAGCAGGTCTGATCTCCAGCATCTGCAGTCCTCACTTTCCCTGTCCTCTCTGAGTACCTCAATAGCAGCTTCAAAGTATTTTAAAGGGGCAGAGCACATTTTGCAACTTGCTATACCCATTTCTCTCCCAGGACAATTACTCAAACAGCAAATACAAGGTGTTCAAAAATCATTGAATATTCTCCCCAACTATAAATGCTCACAACACAATAATATATACTTAATAATTTCACATTAAGGTACAAGGGGAGTTCAGTGCTGGAAATCTATACACAAAGACTAGCAATCCATGATACCACATATTCCATTCTAGGACTAAAAAACTGGTAGCTGTTAGAAAAGAGAGAAAACTGAGGAAGAAGATTTTTTAAAAACTAGTCTTTACAACAACAATGAATATACAGACTCTGAAAGAGGCTATTATTTGTACCAATCCCAACATTTGCACATTTTTTATGATCTCTTAACATGACAACACAAAAAGGAAATCATAATGGACTAGAGAGTTGAGGGCAGGATATTTGCTAAGTGGAATCAAAGGAAAAAAAATTAAAAACATGGCAGACTTTCAATTACTACAAAAGACAACAATCATGAGTACTTACATAATTTAATTTATTCTAAAAATGTAACAAATATCATATGTCCGCAGAGTAGATACAAGTTAAAATGTCAAATATGCAAGAGGATATTAACTAAAAGTAATGACAACACATGCTACTCAATAATACAATTGTCATTAATTATACCTAGTTAGTTTTTCAGTACTTCAGACGTTTCCAAAAAATTGCTTTTTATTTTATAATTTGTTCTGAGGTCTTTTATTCATAACAAATTATTTTTGCATTGCAAATATATTCAATGGGAAAATATTTCTTATTACCTGAATGCATGTGGGCATTATATAGCCAAAAAAAATTACATTTATACAAAATGCTAGAATCTGAATCCAAAGTGCTTAACATGACAGCACTGTATTTCATCATGTCAGGTTCTTACACTAGACATCAGGATTTCCTTTATTTTGTTGATCTCTGAATGTTCCTGAGTGAGTTTAAGAACACACACATAAAAGACATTATCATAGACACATTATTATAGTGTTTACCTTTAATTGCTGATAAAGCTAATTTGTCTGCCCCCTGTCTCTTGGGACATGTGAACCTCAGCTATGATTCTCACCTCGGTCGTCTTGCCTCTTTCAGATATTCCCTTAGAACCAGAAACTAAATATAGGTGCAATTTGGCTTTGTGCAGTCAGATTTAAATCAATCTCCCACCTATCTATCCCCTCTCTACCATTAAAAATACATATGAAAATGCAACATTTTGATATGTGTTTCAATTTCACTTACGCGATATGCAGTGTTCAGCAAATAGATAAATTCCCTCTCTGTGTAATCTGACACATTGTCCTCTTTAATTCCTACTGCAGTCAACAATAACATTGATTCTTTCTATGTTAAAGTTGGCTATCAATTTTCTTTTCATTTTTTTCCTTGGAGTTGATGATAGTACAATGAAGAATGATTGAGATCGTGCTGACAGTATTTCCTGTTCTGGAACTATCCAATCCCAGCAGTGCAGATTAAGAAGGCTTTTGACTCATTTGTCATGTCAGTGCAAATGATTTTTTTTCATTGGCACCTTTCCTCACACTAATGTTAAAAAAAAGCCATAAAAGTGTGCAGAATATCATCAGGTCTGAGCTGCAGAGTAAGAATTTCCTGGTTTCAAATGAGCCTGGAGAAGTGATTCCACAATCCCTTACAGGCAGGGAGTCAACTGTGTTTATTAGCAACATAGCTAAGATAATCAGGGTTATGATGCTACTGGCTATAAAATACTTTGAATGAATAGACTTTCCTTAAGAGATTCTGGGAACACCACTGCAATTTAATCCATTGCAGATATTTTTTTAAATGAAAATGAAATATTACAATACAGAATATCCATAGAATAAACTACCAATTCCTCTTGTAACCAGTTCCAAATAGGGCTTGCTCTTTTTTTCCATTTTCTTGCATTAAATACATTTCAAAATGAACGCTGTTCAATTTGGCCTATTTTCTGCCATGTGGACTACATTAGTTGCTTTCTGGACGATGTTGAGCTCTTGCTGCTGATTGATAAAGCACAACTAAAATGGTTTATTAACTGGCTGATTTCATTGTTAATTTTTACCTGTTGTTAAGCCTAGGTAGGTGCGTTCAAAGCATTCATCTGGTTAAATGGAACAGGAGGTGATGAGGGCAAAGAAATTAAAAGCTCAGAGAAATTCTAAATTCCTGTTCAGAAGCAATCTGTGTAACAGCACAAATGTACTTCATATGGTCACTTGTTAATAAGCTTTCTGCTGTAATCAGTTCACAGCTAAAAAGAAACATCAGCTTTGTCATTCATTTTGCTGTCACATGAGCAAAGAAAATAGATTTGCAATAAGGCTGCAGCTTTTAATCAGACTTTTACCAAAATATCCTGTGCACTTTTAACATTTCTTTGGATACTGTCAGAAACATAGTAAGTGTGATGGCATATTATTAATAAATAAATACTTTTTTGTAACATATTACTCATAACATATGCTGAAAAACATGTGAAACCCATCATTCACAAATTGGGCTATCTGTTAGAGGCCATGTACAGAAGAGGTACAGCAGTATTTTTTTTTCCCAGTTGCACAGGAATTCTTATAGTATTACAGAATGCTAAATGTTAGTAATGGGCTCAATGCTGAAGGAAAGTTCTGTACACTAAATGGAAATTGTTAGGATTAATAATACCTATCTTTCACACAGTTGCACTTCAAATTCACTGTTCACTGCTGCAGGAACTGACCAAAATGGTTGAGGATAATTTGTTAAGGACATGGTCTTGATAAGTCATGTCTGCCATGCTCTCCAGCCTCGGTTCTGGATGAGCAGTAAATTATAAGTGTTTGTAGAAACAATCCCATTTTAATGAAAACTGCTATTTCACTCTTTCATAAGGTGCATAAAAAAATTTGTGAAACTTTTCTAAAACGTAATGTGCAAGATGCAAACTACTCCAGAAGAGCCTGTACAGGGCATTATATTTCCCAAAACCACACTGGCATCAAACAAAAAAAAATGAAGTCCATTAATTGCCTTCATCAATTCTGCCATGTCTTTTTTTAAGCGTGATCATGAAGTCCCCACTAATGATTTTAGGCAGTTTGGAACCATTAGTTTAATTTACCTTGTTACTGTATGTTATTATGTTCTTTCAAGGCATATTTTTAAATTGCATGAAAATGACATTACAATTAAGAATGATCAGCAATGTGTGAAGTTGATGTTTGCAGTGACATCTCCACAACCACTCTACTTACTGATATAAATCATATTAACATTAATATTTAAATAACTAGCATCTATTATTTAAACCACCAATGAACATGTGGTATAAACAGAAAGTATGATGAGGAGCTGTGGGATGCCAATTATATAAATCCCACTTGAAAACTCAGTAAGATTTCACTATAAAAGCTCCCAATTTCTCACTTGCAAGGTCAATTCAGTGCGTTTTTAAAATATGAATAAGAGCATATAATTCCCCATCTTGTCTAATTTTGCTCATTTGCTTTCATGTGTTTTTTTCACCATTCTGCAAATATTCTTGCCTCCTTTACCATTGTCCTAAAAGTATTAACTCCTTGCCATGCTGCAGTCCCACTGGTGTTTGCAAGCATTTTTCTCTAGCAGTAACTAAATTCAATATGTGAACACAGACAGTGAACATTGATAAGTTTTCACCGCACAAAGAGTTAACTAGTAGCATGGTTGTAATGCCATTGGACTAGCAATTCAAAATTCCAGGTCAATGTTCTGGGAGAAATGGGTTCAAATTCCACCATGACAGATGATGAGATTTGAATTTAATGAAGGCTTTGTCTGCTGCTACTACTCATACTAATATACTTCAAAACATGCACATTTAATTGATGCAGCCATGCAGAATAGGGGAGAGGAATGCAGGGAACTGGAGAGGGACAGAGGGCCTCCCTTTCTCTCAATTATCATTCCTCTGTGTTCTCATACACAAATTCCAGCCCATCTCCACACTATACTCTGTTTCAAGATCATGTTCTCTGCACGCAAGCAGTACAACCTTTGCTTATGGTATGATGACATAGGATCTGGAACTATGCACATGCAGGTTTTCAGATGGACATGCATGCACAATTGCTTGCAGTCGTAGGTATCAGTAGACACTGCCTTCTGGAACAAGGAACTGGCCTAATAATGATCATATAACAATTGTACAAATTCATCTGGTTCACTAATGTCCTTTGGGGAAAGAAATCTACCATTTTTACTTGGTCTGGCATTCATGTGACTCCAGACCCACAACAATGTGGTTGACATAATTGCCCTCTGGGCAATTACGGATGGACAATAAATGCTGACCTGACCAGCAACGCTCTCATCCCATGAACTAATTAATAAAAATGATAGCCAACACCATAGCTGTTCTTTCAATAACCCATACCCCACCTCTCCTTGCCATCCTCACTACCGCAAGGGGTGACCACTTCAAGCAGGATCACTGGATACCAAGCAGAAGTAGGATTCCAGACTGAAATATCTCCCCAAACTAAAGTCAATTATATGATCATTAGTGTTGCAACAGCTGAGACTAACTCTTTACAGATTCAGGGCAGAAATGGAGGAGTAGGTGTGGGTTGAGGTGGAAAGGGAAGGCAGCAGCAGAGGAGTGGACATAAGGTGGGGGAAGACAGATGAGGCTCTGAGGTGTGAAGTTTGTAATCTTGGAATTTTCCAGGTGAAGTCTGGCTTGAATTGGGCTACAGCAGCCTGACCAATGGCACAAGCTCTGATCCCACAATAAATTCCATTGCCAACATCCCTGCATTACAAACAATCTCCAGGCATTGAAAGGTTGCCCACCCACCGGGCAGTAGTAAGCTGCTGCGGGAGTCAAAAGCTGCTAAATGTTGGGTATCTTAATTGTTTTAATTGCAGAAATATCAAGGAAATAAAATGTCTGGCTAGTCTATCGGAGAGTTTTGTGCTCCTGGTTTCATAGATCCTGCAGTGGAATTATTGTTGGAAGAAATGAAGCCAAGGAGGGAAACCCTTATGCAGTGGGGGCAGTGGACTCCCGAGAGCCAATGCATTAAGTTCCATCATCTGCAACTTAGAGTCCAAATAAAGAAGGAAGTAGCTTAAAGATTTTGTCAGGTTAGATAGAAGAGCCAGAGATATTTTCTCCTAGCATGCAATGCACTAAACTAGTCAATCACTTCCAAAGACTCCCTGTTTTACTTGCTTACCATCGCTTGCTTATCTTCCCGCCAACCCCACCCCCTTCCCATTTATCTCTCGGCCCCAACCCCCAGCCTCATTCCTGATGAAGGGCTTATGCCTGAAATGTCGATTCTCCTGCTCCTTAAATGCTGCTTGACTAGTTGTGCTTTACCAGCACTACACTCTCGACTCTGAGCTCCAACATCTGCAGTCCTCACTCTCTCCTTACTTATCATCAATGCCCACGAAACAGTTTGGTGTATTTAACATCCTTGGCTTTCACTGAGAAGTGTTTATTCAATCAGATTCTAACATCCATTTTCTCTTTCATTAAATGTAACATATAATTTCCATACCATCAACCTTCGTTTAATATATCCATGATCTCCCAGTATGGACTACGTGCTGACAATTGGGATTTACCACATATCATGTTAATGAAAGGTCCTTCTCACTTTTGACATTCTTTTCCAAAAACAGAACAGCCCATAACAAGCATTAAAGAGCTTTGGAAACTTCAAACTGTTGGCCTTCAAGATCTACCGATCCTGTTTCTCATTATCTCACTGATGCAGACTTTTTCGCTTCACAGTAGCTCTCTCCATTCTTTTTCCTCCTTTATCATTGTCCCTCTCTTTGCTACTCCAGTTCAGCTTCTGTTATTTTGCATTATGATGCAGAAATCAGTAAATTGGCAAATTGGAACAATGTGCTCCAACATTAAGTTGATGCCCCATTCTCTAATATTGTCAGTAGGGTAGAAGAATAAAATAAAATAATTTTTCAAGTAATTAATTATTTAAGTAATTAATTAAGCATTTTGATAACTGTATCAGTGTCATGTTAACTCTGACAATGAGCCAAAGAAGAAAAGTTGTGACATGTTAACAAAAACATAGTCTGAGAGGTGCTTGTGTAGAAATGTCTTGTGGAAAAACCATGAGTTGCAGAGGCAAAGGGAGAAAATTGCAAAACTTAAGAGCTGGATAGTAGAATGAAAGATCTATAATCAACTGAAACAATTTACTACTTTTCCTTGGTTCAGGTTTTGCTTCCCCACTTCCCTTCCTTTCCTCAATCTCTCTGACTCCATTACTGGGGTTGACAATCTATAAATGTTCACTATAAGCTCACCACTGACTTCCACAGCTAACCCAACTACACTTCTTCAATATCCTATTTCCTGTAAAGACTCCATTGCACACTCCCAGTTTCTCCTTCAAAATTGGACCTGATGATGTAATCTTTCACCACAGCACCTCTAATATGATTTCCTTTCTCCTCAATCCTGGATTTCCTCCTACAGTGACTCAACCACATACAACCCATTTCCTACATGTCTGCACTCATCGCTTCAGCTCCGTCCCAGAGATTCCCCTTGTCTTCATTTTCCATACCATCAACCTTCACATTCAAAGGATCACCCTTGACGATCTTCCAAGCTTACAGTTGCCTGCCATTTAATTCACTATCTCGCTGTCATGCTGACATCGGTCCACTGCTGTTTTCCAGTGGAGTTCAGCATGACCAAAAGACATTACCTCAACTGGACATCCTACAGACTCAAGATTGAGTTCAACAATTACAGACTATGAACCATATCCCCCATTTTGTCATGTGCTAGTTGGAATTTTGTTTTTGATGTTTTTGTTTTCGGATGTTTTCTGAGCTGTTCATTATTCTTCCATTTACACTTGCACTGAACAAATACTTTGCATCTTGCCACCGCCAATATCTTTTGTCGCATGGCATCTTTGTCATTTACTTTCTCCTGCCCTCTAACCTATTACCATTAGACCATTACTCCCTTCCCATGGCATAGAATCTATCACATTTCTACCCTCCTTCAGTTCTGATGAAGAATGATGTTTGACATGAAACATAACTCTATTTCTCTCTCCAAAGAGCTGCTTAACCTGCAGAGAATTTCAGGCACTTTCTTTTTATTTCAGGTATTACATTTGGGCAATACTAGTCAGCTCAATGCCCACTGCGAAGGTAGCAGCCTGAGAGTTATGGATATACTGCCAAATGAGCAATAATAACCTTTTCAACATATTTGTAAGTGACAGAAATAATTCCAGTTTGAAAAGCATGCATAAGTGCAGGCCCTTTCTTAGTTAGATGCATATCAAATTTGTTTCCCTATTTTGTTGACACAATCTGGACAAGGGTTACCAGACACATATAGTAAACATTTATTGCTTGGAAGGTAGCTCTATTTTATTAATGTTTCTGCATTTATCCAGGAGACTCTTTTTACTGAAAATCTCTGTTGATATACGTGTTGGCCTGAGTGACCCATGTATGAAAGAAAGTAAAAGCAGAGTGAGGGATATATACACATCTCTACTAACTTTTTAAAATCTTTGTATTCCTACATACTAATTACACAAGAACATTATTAGAAAATCAACACCACAAAAACAGATGATCTGGTTATTATTACTTTGCTGTTTGTGGGAGCTTGCTATGCATAAATTAGCTGCTGTGGTGACCTTAATTACAACAATGAACAAATTTCAAAATTACTTTATTAGCCGTCATGCTTTTTAGAACATCCTTTGGCTGCAAAAGGCACTATATAAAGCCTTTATTAATATTCATACTTATGTGATATGTTGTTATTCTGTCAGGATATCCCTACCTCACAGCACCACAGGTACTGGAGCATATTGGGAAGATAATCCACCTTCAGCTTCTCAAGAACAACCAGGATAGGACAAAAAATGTTGGCCTTTTCAGCAATGCCCACATCCTGAGAATGAATTTAAAAAGAACATTCTACATGACACAGGGTTAAATAAATGTTTCCTCCATCATCCCTCTGTCCCTGTCCATCACATCACAGAGCAATATTATTATTATACTCAATGTAATGTAAAAGAAAAGGATTAGATTTAGTTGATTTCTAGCTATTTAAAAGAAAAGAAAAAAGTAACAGTGTGACGATATTGTTAAATAAAATGGGTATGTTTTGAGAAAATTCAGACATGCCCACAGATGCAAAACATCACATATCCTGGATAGTTGCTCGGGCTGTTACAGCTCAAATGCCAGAAGTGCAAGTTGTACTTCTTTCAATCACCTGATTTCTGCTATTGCTAGACAGAACAGGTGCACAATGTATCAGGAGATATAGAAAGAGACACTGCAAGTGATTTTGTGCCTTGCCAAATAACGTTTATAGGGAGCAATCAAATTGGAGAAGTTGGTGATTTAATAGGACTGCAACTCAATGTTCTCTGCCCTTTGAATAAATTCACTCAGTCCTGTACTGAAGTGTCAGCCTAGATTGTGATCATAAATCCTATAATGAGAGGTGAGAGCATAACCAACTGAATCAAGATGGCATAAGCTGGAATGCATGAGTGAAAAGTCAATTTTTACTATATAGATATTGACATCTGGGACTAGATTGGGTTGGGATATCTGGTCGGCATGGACGGGTTGGACTGAAGGGTCTGTTTCCATGCTGTACATCTCTATGACTCCATGACTCTTATCTCCAAACTACTTTTTTCGTTCAATTCCTATACTGCATGTAATTTGCTTGCAAGGCACACAGTCACATCAAACAATTCCTATACTGTTATTATTTCTGTATATTCCCATTACATTAACTTGTTTTAGTTTCATACTGATCATAGCAATTCTCTATCCTTCCATCCACTTCCATGAGGGCCTGAAACTTGCCAAGATGCTGTTCCACAGACACCAACAGTCCTCTGCAATCTTCATTGGTTCTTGTTCAAATGGGCGTCTAGCAGTGAGTAACTTAAATTATTCAATCCTGGGGAGTACTATCATCAGGGAAAATCCTGCCCTCACCAAATGTCTGACATGTGCACAATCAGTAATGGAAACGCTTGCTGATATTTCCTAGCAGGCCTACGAGCACTGCAGATGCCCAACAATCTTTTATCTAAGAGACTCTAAATCAGTCTAATCTAGGAATTGAACCTGGGATTTCCTAGTCAGGCACAGTACACTTACCCTCCAAAGCAGCAGGGCAACTACTTTTATTTTTATCTATTGAATCAACTAAGCGTTCAAGCTGTGTGACATTCTTTGAATGAAAAGTACATTAAATTAATGTAATTTGAACACAATATAAAAACAACCATCCTTGACCGACAGAGAGAGAAAACATTCAAAGACATTTAAACAGCCAAACATTTTGTCTTTATCAATGGTGTTCTTGTCTCTCCGGTGAAGGGTTCAATGCTGGGAGCTGACCTGGAGATCATGGTAGGATCAGTTTGCTACATGTTGACCACCAGCACAGCGATGGACAGGATGGGGGTAGACAGTCCATACCACAGTGACCCGGAGGAACCTTTCAGGCTCTCTCTGTTTGATTCGCTTCGATCGGAATTTTCCATGGTACCAGATGGTCTCACTCTTGAGCTGCACAGTTCATGCAAGTTGCCTTCAAACTGTAACTTTTTTGACTCCTTCCGTAGAGACTCCCAAATGGAGGCGGTGTCTGCAGGGCAACCTTCCAGAACCGAGTCTGCACATGCGTGAAAATCATCCCAGGACCTGCACAGAAACATGGCACACAGTAAGTTAACCTACTCAGGTGTAAGAGGAATGTATACACTTAAGAAAACAAAAGTTCAGTGACAGCTATTTCAGTAGTCTTCAACTTTTGTTGGATTAAGGAACCTTACAACATTCTGAGAGACTCTGTGAAGGAACCCCAACCAAATTAAATAACTTTTTAAAACAATGAGAAATTAAGTTAAAATCTGAAAATTTATGAAATACTATTATGGATTATTCAATGGTAACATTTTATAATTATTTCATTTTAGTTTTTTGCAGTAAGTTTAAATGGAATTCTTCTATATTTGCAAATGACCTAAAAATTGTGGAAACTCGTGGGTTTTGGGAAAAATCTGGTTGGAAAATACTAAGTTAGTTCCTTAAGTGATTAGAAAAGTTTATAATAAGAGTACTGTGCTCACTACAGTGGTAATGTCCCTACCTTTGGGCAAGGAAGTCCTGGTTCAAATGCCACCTGCTCCAGAGATGTGTAATAAAGTTGATTAGAAATGTCCATAATAATAACTTGTTACAAGATCACTCTTAAGTTCCATTGGGATTCATCACATGGCCAAATAACTTGCCTGATGCTCTAAGTTGTCTTGTTGACACTAATTTACACTAGCCACAGTAATGAGGGCATTGCAAATTGACAGTACACAATATGAAGTAGGAATACAGTTTATCATCATAGTGTAAGAAAGGCATCATTACTCTTTCAAAGATCTTTCTTGTATTTCATATCAATGGAAGGATTTTCATGGATGGAAATATATTTAAATACTGTAATATACTTTGAATATTTATATGCTTTCCAATACTCATTGAGACATGTCATCCTTGTGCTGGCCAAGTGCATAAGTGCAGATGTATTCTATGCGGCCCTTTCCAAATCAGTTTACTTTGTCTTGTGCAACCCGTCTATGCTGACCAGATATCCCAACCCAATCTAGTCCCACTTGCCAGCACCCGGCCCATATCCCTCCAAACCCTTCCTCTTCATGTACCCATCTCTATGCCTTTTAAATGTTGCAATTGTACCAGACTCCACCACTTCCTCTGGCAACCCATGCCATATATGTACCACCCTCTGCGTGAGAAAGTTGCCCCTTAGGTCTCTTTAATATCTTTCCCCTCTCACCCTAACTGTGGGCAGCATGGTGGTACAGTGGTTAGCACTGCTGCCTCACAGCGCCAGAGAACCTGGTTCAATTCCTGACTCAGGCGACTGACTGTGTGGAGTTTGCACATTCTCCCCGTGTCTGCGTGGGTTTCCTGCGATTTCCTCCCACAGTCCAAAGATGTGCAGGTGAGGTGAATTGGCCATGCTAAATTGCCTGTAGTGTTAGATAAGGAGTAAATGAAGGGGCATGGGTCGGTTGTGGGTCAGTGTGGACTTGTTGGGACGAAGGGCCTGTTTCCACACTGTAAGTAATCTATTCCCTCTAGTTCTGGACTCCCCCAAGCCAGGGAAAAGACTTTGTCTATTTATCCTATCCATGCCTCTCATTATTTTGTAAACTCGAAAAGGTCATCCTTCAGCCTCCGATGCTCCAGAGAAAACAGCCCCAGCTTGTTCAGACTCTCCCTATAGCTCAAATCCTCCAACCCTGACAACTTCCTTGTAAATCTTTTCTGAACCCTTTCAAGTTTCACAACATCTTTCCGATAGGAAGGAGACCAGAATTGCATGCAATATTCCAACAGTGGCCTAACCAATGTCATGTACAGCCGCAACATGACCTCCAAACTCCTGTACGCAATACTCTGACCGATAAAGGAAGGCGTACCAAATGTCTTCTTCACTATCCTATCTACCTGTGACTCCACTTTCAAGGAGCTATGAACCTGCACTCCAAGGTCTCTTTGTTCAGCAACGCTCCCTAGGACCTTACGATTAAGAGTATAAGTCCTGCTAAAATTTGTTTTCCCAAAATGCAGTATTTATCTGAATTAATATCCATATGTCACTTCTCAGTCCATTGGCCCATCTGGTCAAGATTCTGTTGTAATCTGAGGTAACCTTCTTTGCTATACCTCCAATTTTGGTGTCATCTGCAAACTTACTAACTATACCTCTTATGCTCACATCCCAAATTATTTATATAAATGATGAAAAGTAGGGAACCAAGCACCAATCCTTGTGGCACTCCACTGGTCACAGGCCTCCAGTCTGAAAAACAACCCTCCACCACCATCCTCTGTTTTCTACCTTTGAACCAGTTCTGTATCCAAATGGCTAGTTCTCCTTGTATTCTGTATGATCTAACCTTGCTAACCAGTCTCCCATGGGGAACCTTGTCGAACGCCTTACTGAAGTCCATGTAGGCCACGTCTACCACCCTGCCCTCATCCATCCTCTTTGTTACTTCTTCAAAAAACTCAATCAAGTTTGTGAGACATGATTTCCCATGCACAAAGCCATGTTTACTATCTCTAATCAGTCCTTGCCTTTCTAAATACATGTACGTCCTGTCCCTCAGGATGATGTGTTCCATGATCTGTGACTCAAGGACACAATTGAACTTTGAGTTTGCCTTCACCTGCCAGTTGTAGAGAAGGTAGTTGAATCATCCATGTCTGCCTACCAATTTGGTTGCCTATTGCCTTCAAGGGAATGTGAAGTCAGGGTTGTCTGCTGTTTTGGAGGAGCAGGTGCTGGACTGGGTTGGACAAAGTTAAAAATCACATAGTACCAGGTTACAGTCCAGCAGGTTTATTTGGAGACACTAGCTTCTGAAGTACTGCTTCCTCATCAGGCAGTGGTCAATGAAGAAACAGCACTCCGAAAGCTAATGCCTCCAAAAGTCACAAAAGGAGACATTAAGACTGGTGACAAAAGCTTGGTCAAAGAGATACATTTTGTAAAGGTCTACCGAAAGATAAAGAAGTTAGGGGCAGAATCACAAAACTAGGCGTTGGCAGCTAAAGGCATGACAATCATTGGCAGAGCAAAAATAATAGGACATGTACAGAGCGGTGAGGGATTGCAGCAAACATGTAAAGAATCATAGTGTTTCTGAATGTAGTATGTAATTGTCAGTGAGTATGAATCCACTATGGGTCACGTTTTCCACAGTAACCATATTAACAATGCAAAATGTTGCTCATGTTAGCATTATGTCAAAGACCCTGCAGGGCAACTCCAGACAGAGAGGACTTGTCTGAGTGCACAATAGACTTTTAAAGATGACATAAGCACAAAGGACGCTGGTCTTTTTTGGCAAATATCTGCAGAGTGGCAAGTTATTCTGGAATGGTGTGTGGTAAGATGTGATGCTGCACCTCCCGTTTATCTTATGACCGTCAACTTTTCTGACTAGTGCATTATGTGGCTTTTTATCAATTGATATTTGGAGGTCCTTGCAAATCACATCAACCACACTACTTTCATCTCTGTTATCCCATCATAAAAATCTCAATCAAGTTGATTAAATATGATTTGCCGTTATAACATCTCTGTGGATTGAAAAAGTATTGCCATTCCATCTCAATTTCTACCCTTAATTCCCTCAGTTTCATTTCATCTTTCAATATGGTCCTTATGCTTTCTGATACCCTAGAGATTCTACCCCACCGATCTATAAAGTAGTAACTGGGCTGCAAGACAGAATGGGGGAAAGGATAGCACACATCCTCTGCTGCACGAGACTAAGTGGGGACTTTGATCAAGTGGTATACAGAAAAGAGCAAATAGAAACACACAGAAATGCTTGGTGCATTGTCAGATCTACAGGATAGACGCTTATCACTGTCAAGAAGCATGGTGGAATATGGTTCTGCTTTGGCTTGTGGCTTCATGCAGGTTTGGAGCCCAGTTTTTCCAATGTGGAAGTGGTGACCAACTCTATGCAGATAGTTGAGGATCAAAACATGATGCAGTGGCTGGTGGCTGAAGTCTCATCTTCCATTTCAACACAGGGCAAAACCACTCAAAGTCTGAGTGGATGCTATAGGTGATATCATGAAATCTGGGCTTGTTGCCATGCAAGCCCTGACTGCTGCCAGCATTACTGTAGACACCAACATACAATGGGGGTTCACGGGATTACAAAGGTCCAGCAATCCGTGCTTCAACAAATTGTGGATTGTTGAGGGGCTGCTGCAATGAAGAGTGTAGCTCCACAGAGTACAAGCCTGCTACCTCCCCCCCAGGTGACCACATTCATGCTTACTCCACTGCCACTTAGGCAATGCCCCTGCTGTTGCCTGTTTGCGAGCTAAGACCACTATCACCTATACTGAGGTAGTGAAGTCCAAACCCAAGCCCTCAAGGCTCCTTGTGATGGGCTTCCAAGGGTACCTACTGACTGAAAGTCAACAGCCTTCCACAGCAAATTTTGGCTATTGGGAGCACTAGGTCAGACAAAGACATGCAGAAAACACGTATTAATGCAATGAATAGTTGAGTTTTACATGTGTCATTGGAAATCCTGGGGCATAAAGCTGTTACAAAATGGATGGATTGTGGCATCTTTTATTTTCAGATTTTGGTCAAGGATATTGTGATAGTTGATTTTAAAAAAAGGATAGAAAGATAAGGAATTGTAGAGCAATAATGATATGAGATATTTTCAAGGGAAGCACTATCTGATGAGATGTTTAGGATGAGGAAGTCCTGGATGCCACCTTCTTCCATTTCCACCGACACGACGCTCCCTGCCCCCCAGCTTACCCACCCCCAGCTTCCACCACCACACCCCCCAAACTTCCCACTTCCCACTCACCATCACTTTCTTCCTGAGAACTTAGTGGAATTTGATTACTCGCTACTGTGAGTATTGATGGTCACTGAGAAGTGGCCCGGGCAGTGGAACTACTTTTTAAGAATATTGACATGCTGTGACTGTATGTGCATTGGCCACATATAGTCAGGTGGCAGGGGGAAGTCAGGAGACCCATGTACAGTGGGTAGTTCTTGAACCAGAATGTGACATTTTACTGCCAATATAGCTCAAATTGTGAGAGTGGATAAAAACATTCATCACGCTTATGCTCGTGCATGGTCACACACCAAATACATGTTCAGGGGAGTGTAACCCTTGTGATTCTCGTACATCACCCCAATGAGATGTAGTACCACAGAGCCACACGCCTGCAGCTGATGGCTCAGCCATCACTGAAAATACAACTACTTGAGCAAAGCCTGCTTTTCCTATTTCTCTCTGATTAGTGAGAAAACAATGAATTCCTCATTCTCACATACAGGACCTCAAAGATCTCCTGGATGCAGCAATTCCCAATCAACTGAGAGACATTGATAATGTCATCAACAACATATCCTTAGGAGTACAAATTGAGGGTAACAATGTCATTAATGTCCACTCACAGGGCCATTCTAATCTGAATCCCTGTCTTTAGATCCGGTTAGAGGAGGTGGCTTGGTCACTGCTCCTGCCTGAGGTGGTGATAGAAAAAGTGCTGAGAACCTTTGGTAGGTGCAGCTTTCTGTTAACAGTCCTCCCTCCTTCTTCTTCCAGATGCAGCTTTTCCTTTCTGCTGTCCATGCTGCATCTCCTTGTGGTACTGAAGTCCAATATGAACTACAACTGTAGCACACATGACTGAGAAAAAGCTTCCTGCTCAGTAGCCACAATAATCCACTTTACTCCTTGCAAAGGGTGAGCACCACTCCCTACTGACCAAAATGGTTGTATGAGTTGCTTCAGCAACACAAAACACATAAGATGTCCTGTAACTGTGAAATTGTCAGAAGAACATCAAAAGTGCCTTAATTGAAAGGCTTTTAAATTGCACTAATGAGGAGTGAGGGTCCCTCGTGTGGTTACATTTTTATCCTTTCTGGTCTCTTGTGATAATGAAATCAGTAGCTTTACGGAGCCCAATTTTAGACCTGGTGAATTTACTAGACATCAGAAATGACTTGCAGAAGTTATCAATCCAAGTGCAACTTTTTTGGTGTTGCCGTGAGGAATTTGCAAGCTCGGATCTCAACCAGTTTTCATTTTTTTATTGAAGCACATTAAAATAGATGCAAGGACAGCAGCTGTTACCAGTTCCCTGTTGACCGAACTGCCCCAGTAATTTGCTTGTGAAATATTATAAGGTTATTGAGGTGACAGAGATATATATAGAAATAACACTGCAATTGGAGAGTGAAGGTGGAATGAGAGGAGGGGGAAAAAGAAAGCTTTTCTGTTATCAGCAGCTAGAAAGCAGGGCTGTCAATTTGACTCCAACCGCAGCCACAGGAGTGAGGGAAGATGGTAACAGACCTATGACAACATCAATAATAATGAGAACTAACTTCGGATGCACATGGATGGCCTCTGCTGAGTCACAGTGGTCGATGCAGAAACAGCAGCTGTGGATGACTGTGGGATATCACTGTGGGAGCTCCCTGCTCTTTTACCCTAGAGGGTGGGACACTGAGGTAAAATGATGAAAGCAGCATTCACGTACATGAAAGAAAGACTTTCATTTCTGTAGAATCTTTCACAGCCTCATGACATTCCAAGGTATCTCACAACTATCATTATGAGCTATCGAATTTAGTCACAGTTGCAATGTCAGAGATACTGTAAAACTGTGGGTATTGTTTAGACCCACAACAGCAATGAAATAAACGACTGGGTAATCTTTTTCTGGAAAAATTCCCTTTCCTTTTTTTAAAACAATTTCATAGGATCCTTACTACAACAATAACCTGCATTGACATAACATATTTAATGCTATAAAAGGTGTTTCACAGCAATGTGACCAGACAAAGTGATACTCCGTTTGGTCAAAATGGCAGGCTTCAAGGAACATCTAAAATGAAGAGAGAGAACAGAGAATTTTAGAGAGGGCATTCCAATCTGTCAGGCCCAGGCAGCTGGAAGTGTGGGTATGCTCAATGTTAGGAGATGTTCAAGCGTTCAAAATTGGAGGAACAGGGAGATATAGGAAAAAGGTAGGGCTGAAGAAAGTTATTAAGAAAATGAGAGGACAGACCATGTATCAACTTGAAAATTTAAATTGTGGCCTTGTCAGATTTGACATCAAAATAGATCTGAGAGCACAGGAGTGATGAATGACAGAACTTACCCTGACTTAAGAGAAAGCTTTCTCTTAGTACTGCACTGGTGATTTTTGTACTGAAGTCATATTTGTGGGTAAGCATAATAGCTGAGGCACGGCTGATATCAAACTACTTTAATGGGTATTGTTGAATGCAGACAAAAAGGGCTGGTGCCAATGTTTGAGTGACCACCTTTACCAACGCCCTGTGCTTGTGACCATTGATGAAGAAGCAAAATACTACAATGGATCTGAGAGGCAGGGTAACCAACAGACCAGTTGTCAGAAAACTCACAGGATTGGCTAGAAAATCAGTTTTTTACTAGGCCCATTGTAACTTTCCATTGACATCAATTGGACAGAAGGTGAAGTCAGCATTAGACCTGTTCTAAGGGCCATTTCCCATGATTCCAAGCAGCTGAGGAACAATGCGCAGGAATAATGGTGAAGGAGGGTAATAGTGAGTGACACTTCATGGGGATTGGATTCATTCACTGGCAAGGGAGGCAAGGGGAAGAGTTCAGTCACTGGTGAAGGAGCCACTGGATGAGCATTAAAGTTTGGTTAAGAATACCGCAGTTTTATTGATCTGCCTTATCTACAGCTAACAACCTGTAAACTCATTGTCTGCACATTTAGATCTCAGAAAAGTAGCTCAGTCACAGCAAACGTCAGTTTAGGGTCCTAGATTTTGCCCTGTGATGTTACATGAGGAGCAATTAGCATTTGCAACTTGTCCAATAGTCAATGTCATGTCACTTAGCTTACAATTCCCTATTAAAGCACTGCTCAAATTTTAAATAACTCTTTGCATAGGGAAGCCTGGTCACCATGGGAGTCAGGTAACTGACAGTAAAATGCCACAATTTCTATTTCAGTTAAGGATGATATCAAATCAATATAATTTGATAATCCCATAATGTATTTAAATCACAGATCTGGTTAAACATTTAATTGTGTAAAGAAATTTTTTGAAAACCTCCTGCTTTTGTGGATTTGTGGCTCAGCATGTTCAAACAAACAAATGATTGATCATATGAAACTGGCTGCAGAAGACAATCCATTTTTAAAAAAATTAAGACAATATCTAGCCTTAATGAGCAAATTAGCATGAGAGTGGACCCTGGAATTACATTGATAATGCTGCTGTTACTGCCAAGTGGTTTCAGTCACAGAAATACTTACGTATGCAGCCAGCCTAACTCATATTTATTTGTCTTCTGTGTCAACATTTTGATATATTTGTAAATCTATTAATTCTGAAACATTTTAGTTATCATGTCACACCGCAATCCTGTTATGCCTTAATATCCTCTACTGCGACACGTCTCAATATCCTCTACTGTCATACCTCAATATTCTCTACTGTCATACCTCAATATTCTCTACTGTCATACCTCAATGAGACCTAAGAAGCAGGAGCAAAAGTAGGCTGTTCAACCCATCATATCTACTCCACTATTCAATAAGATATGGCTGATTTGATAATCCTCAATTTTGCTACTTTTTCCAAATCCCTAGATTTCCTTACTGATTAAAAATTGTCTGTTTTGGCCCTGAATATATTTCATAATCCAGCCTCAGCAGTCCTGCAGTTTCAAATTCCACAGCTTCACAACCCACTGGAGAAAAAAACAATACTCTTCATCTCTGTGTTAAATTATGAAGTTATGCCCCGGTGTTAGACTCTCCCAAAAGAGAAACGACCTCTCTGTATTTAATCTGTAAAGCCCATTAAGCTTATATTTTCAATAAGGGCTCCTCCTATTCTCCCAGAAACCGCAAATTCCTCTGTGCTGTGGCTTTCTGCAGTCTTTCCCCATTTAAATAATGCTCTTCCATTCATCCTGCTTTCTTTGATCATTGGAGCAAATAACTGACTTATCCTGCAGTCTTTCACATCAATAACCTCCAGTGTGATACATAAATATTCTTCATGTCATGCAGTATTGTCCTCCAGGGTGGAACATCTTTACCCTCCAGTGTGGCATTTAATTAACCCCTAATATAAAGTGCTTTGACAATCTGTCCCTTCCTAGGGTACTTCTATGCATGCCATTTAATGTGGAACAACAACAGGAGAAAACATAAGAGTACAAATTAATCTGAATATACATCACTAAAGTTTTATATATGTGGTTTATATAAAGGGTGTTTGATAAGGTTCCCCACGATAGGCTATTATAGAAAATATGGAGGCATGGGATTGAAAGTGATTTAGCACTTTGGATCTGAAATTGGCTAGCTGAAGGAAGACAAAGGGTGGTGGTTGATGGAAATGTTTATCCTGGAGTTCAGTTACTAGTAGTGTACTGCAAGGATCTGTTTTGGGCCACTGCTGTTTGTCATTTTTATGAATGACCTGGATGAGGGCATAGAAGGATGGGTTCATAAATTTGCGGATGACATTAGGGTCAGTAGAGTTGTGGATAGGGCAGAAGAATGTTGTAGGTTACAGAGGGACATAGATAAGCTGCAGAATGGGTTGAGAGAAGGCAAATGGAGTTTAATGTGGAAAACTGTGAGGTGATTCACTTTGGACCGAGCAACAGGAATGCAGAATACAAGGCTAATGGTAAAATTCTTGGTAGTATAGGTGAGCAGAGCGAGCCCGGTGTCCGTGTACATAGATCCCTGAAAGTTGCCACTCAGGTTGATAGGGCTATTAAGAAGTCATACAGTGTGTTAGCTTTTATTAGTAGAGGGACCAAATTTCGGATCCATGAGGCCGTGCTGCAGATGTACAAAACTCTGGTGCAGCCATACTTGGAGCATTGCATGCATTTCTGGTCACCATGTTATAGGAAGGAGTAGAAGCTTTGGAAAGAGTTCAGAGGAGATTTATTAGGTTGTTGCCTAGTATGGAGGGAAGGTCTTATGAGGAAAGGCTGAGGGAATTGAGGCTCTTTTTGTTGGAGAGAAGAAAATTGAGAGGTGATTTAATTGAGATATATAAGATAATCAGAGGGTTAGATAGGGTAGACAGTGAGAGCCTTTTTCCTCAGATGGTGATGGCTAACACGAGGAGGCATAGCTTTAAATTGAGGAATGATAGATATAGGACAGATGTCCGAGGTAGTTTCTTTACTCAAGAATGTGGAACGCACTGCCTGCAACAGTAGTAGACTCACCAACTTTAAGGGCATTTGTGTGTGGGCTCTGCCCACACTGTATCAAAGTCTTTACCAAGCTTTTCTGCAAAAGAGACTCTGTTCATATTGACAAGGTCCATAAATGTTATGTCAAAATGGTGCTGCACATAATGTTGAATTTTCTTAGTCCTGTGGTGACAGGCTTTGAGGTGGTGGAAGGCAGGAGATCCAAGTCAGGTTGGTTCCCTGATTCAACCTCACCACTGGAGAGGTTTCTCCACTGGCCTGGGAAGTGAATTGGCGGCCCACTACATATAAGCAGGCAGGCAATTTACAAACTTCCAGCTCCAGTTAGGACCCAGATTGTGTCCGGTTCCACGAAGGCAGCCTCCCTGCCCCAGGAAGGAGACCCAGCGATGCTGGAGGTTCCATTCCACCATGGAAAAGGGGTGACAAAAGGCCGTGCCCTCAAACCAAACACTTCTGCTAGAAGGTCTTACCTCTCTTAGACTCTGTGAGATTCTCATTTAGAATTAAACATCCAGTAGTGTCTCCATGTTGTTACACTCCTCACCTTTTCCTACCTGCCTCACCAGGCTGAGCCTGCCAACCCTCTGACTGGAGAACACACAATTAAAAGGATACCATGGGAAGTTTGCTCAGTCAGTCTCCCTCCCAAATGTGGTCTCAAGGGCTCCTACCTGTCCCAATGCTGGGAATCCAGAAGGGCCTAGGAACATTCTGCCTTCATTGTTTGCTTAAAAACACAGAGCAGCTTGAATTATATTTCTTAGAAATGAGAGTTTAATGGGAGATAGTGGAATAAATAGGGAACGTCATTAGGAGAATCTGGAACATCAACTCAACATTGGAACTGAGTCAGTTAGAGGTGAATTCAGGGAAAATGTCTTTACATAAAGACATGTGGTTGGAAAACGTTGTCCCCAGAACATCCTCAATTTGAAATGATTAAATCAGAAAAAGATACAGTACTTACTTCAAAAGTAAGGGCTAGATAGAAAGGCTAGAAATTTGAAATTTAACAATTAAATACTTGTACGATTAACAAAATGGACTCATTCTATTTCTAAGAGAGAAGCACCAAATGGAAATCAGAAGCTGTTCCATTGGAAAAGTGTGAAACTTAGTCAAGAACTTAACATTTTTAAAGATTTATACAGAACTTATACATCTGGAGAAATGACATAGTCTAAAGTCTATGCTTTATATGACATCTCACAATGCTTTCAAGTGATGTGTTGATGAGGCACCAACACAGACATTTGTAGTATTACCAACCAAGGAAAACTCTTGGTAGGGAATTAATGTTAATTATTGCCCTTCTTTCTCTTTCCTCAAAACCACCTGCCAGCCTGCAGTAAATGTTTTTCTTGCTGCCTGGATGTAAAACTGATATTGCTGAATGGCTGTGCATTAAAGTTTCCAATGATTTTAGTGGATGTATATCACAGAATCACAGAATTGTTGCTGAACAAAGGAAGACATGCAGCCCGTATTGCCTGTACTAGTTCTGTTATCTAGTGCCAATCTCTGACCTTTTCCCCATATTTCTAAACACCATTACCATTCAAAAAATTATCCAGTGCCCTCTTGAACCTGCCTCCACCAAAATTCCAGACAGTGCATTCAATACTTTAACTGCTTGCTGTGGGAAAAAGTTTTTTCTCAAATCATGATTGCTTCTTTTAAATCTACACCATCTTTTTCTTGTTTCTTTCACAATTGGTAGCAGCTATTCTCCATCTACTCTATCCACCCTGCTTTTGAAAATCTCTATCAAATTTCCTCTCAGCCTTCTCTCCAAGAGGAACAATTCCAGCTTTTTCAATCTGTGGGTATAACTGAAGTTCCTCATTCCTGAAACCATTCTTGTGAATCACTTCTGCACTCTGTCCAATGCATTCACGTCTTTCCTATAATGTGATGCCAACAACTGTACACAATAATCCAGCCAAGGTCTAACAAGTATATTGTAAATCATCTACTTTCCAAACCAGTTGATCCAAATGCCATGTCAGCAGCAGCAACAAAATGAAAACATAACTCTTCCCAATGACCCATTGATCTCATCTTCATGCGCCTCCTGGTTATCAGCCACAGTTGATGGCCCTCTTAACTCTGAGTCAGAAGGTCGTGGGTTCAATAGATTAAATTCCCTACAGTATGGAAACAGGCCATTGGGCCCAACAAGTTCACACGGACCCTCCGAAGAGTAACCCACCCAGACCCATTTCCCTCTGACTAATGCACCTAACACTATGGGCAATTTAGCATGATCAAATCACCTGACCTGCACATCTTTGTGACTGTGGGAGGAAACCAGAGCACCCAGAAGAAACCCATACAGACACAGAGAGAATGTGTAAACTCCACGCAGAGTCACTTGAGATGGGAATTGAAGCCAGGTCACTGGCGCTGTGAGGCAGCAGTGCTAACCACTGAGCCATCGTGCTGCCCACTTGTGCATGACAATTTAGGCGGACACTCCAGTGCAGTAGCATGAGAGTACAGCACTTTTGCCGGCCATGTATTTCAGATGAAATATTAAACCAACACCCTGTTTGCCTTGTTGGATGGGTCTAAAAGATCCCGTGGCATTATTATAAAGAAGAGCTCAGCAGTTATCCCCAGATGCAGAGCCAATATTTAATTCCGAATCAAAATCACAAGAACAGTTAATTTGATTACTGTCACCTTGCTGTTTGTGGGAGCTTTCTGTGCACGAATTGTAAAGTATTTTGTAAATGTTGAACTGTTTTGTTGGCTATTAAGCACTTGGAACGTTTTATAGTGGTGAAAGGCACTATACAGATGCAACTGTTTCCCTTTCTTGTCCTTGGAATGATAGTTCATTATTTTTTGACAGGCATAAATGAGTTTCTGTGGTTGCTGATGGGCCAGGGAGCATCATGAGCTAGTTTACTCCCACTTGTCTGTTAAACCACCTTTGGAAAAGTAATTTGGAGGTGCTGCTGTTGGACTGGGGTGTATAAAGTTAAAAAAATATACAACACCAGGTTATATTCCAACAAGGTTATTTGGAAGCACAAGCTTTTGGAGCGCTGCTCCTTCATCAAGTGGTTGTGGAGAATAAGATCATAAGACACAGAATTTATAGCAAAGGTTTACAGTGTGATGTAACCAAAATTATATATTGAAAAAAGGCCTGGATTGTTTGTTAAGTCTTTCATCTTTTAAAATGACCATGTTGGTTTCAGTTCTTTCATTGTAAATCTAAGAATATTTTTAAAGTTACGTTCTCAAGTGAACTTTCACAGTAGGTACCGTGTCAGCTCAGATAATAAATTGAAGGTGTGAGGTTAAAGTTTGTCTGTCTGTGCCCCAATGTTCAGACTGATTCTATTTCTAAAAAAGGGATTTACAGAATCTTACATGGATTCATGCAGTTTTTGCGCAAAATAAAACATAATTCTGCAAGTATAAATTCACCGCACAAACGTGTGTGTGCATGTGGGTGTGTGTGTGGGAGTGATGGGGGTGTGAGTGTCTGTGAGAGTGTCTGTATATGGATGTGTGTGAGTGTAAAGGGATATACATCGGTGAGGGGCTACATGTGTGGGTATGATTGAGGGGTGTGCATATGTGTGAGTCTATGAGAGACAGCTTGTGTGTGAGAGAGGGTGTGTGTGTGTGGGGGGGGGGGGGGGGGGTGGCGGCAGGAAGAGTGTGTAGTGCAGTGGGGTCACCTGTAGTGTGACAGGAACCCAAGGTCCCAGTTGAGGACATCCCCATGGGTACCCAACTTGGCTATCAACCTCTGCTGGTGGCCACTTTGTGTTGTTGCCTGTCCCGAAGTCTGCCTTGAGGATGGTCACCCGAAGATCTGAAGCCAAACGTCCCAGACCGCTGGAGTGTTCTCCAACTGTTGATTGTTGTGCAGTGTCCATTCATCCATTGTTGCAGCCTCTACTCAGTCTCGCCAATGTACCATGCTTCAGGGCATCATTGCCTGCGGCGTATGAGATAGACAACTTTGGCCGAGTCACATGAGTACCTGCCCACGTACATTGTGGGTGGTGACCCCACATGTAATGGTGGTATCTGTGTTGACACTCTGACACATCTTGCAGCATCTGCCGTGTCAGGGTTGTATTGTGTTGTCCTGAAAGCCAGGCAGTTTGCTGAGAACAATGATCTGTTTGAGTTTTGGTGGCTGTTTAAAGGCAAGAAGTGGAGGTGTGGGGAAGGTCTTGACGAAGTGCTCATCCTCATCGATAATGTGTTGCAGGTCACGAAGAACATGGCATTGTTTTTCAGCTCCTGGGAAATACTGGACAATGAAGGGTAACTATCAGTTGCAGCTCGTGTCTGTCTCTGAGGAAATCATTACGGTTTCTCGCTGTGGTATGTCTGAACTAGCAGTTGATAAGTTGAGCATCGTATCCCGTTGTTATGAGGGCATCCTTGAATACTTCCAAGTGTCTCCTCATGTTACTCCTCGTCTGAACAGATCCTGTGTATGCATAGGGCTTATTCGTAGGGGATAGCTGTTTTAATATGCCTCGCGTGGAAGCTGGAGAAGTGTAGCATTGTGAAGTTATCTGTGGGTTTGCAGGAAAGTGAGGTGCTGAGGTGCCCATCCTTGATGGATATGCATATGCCTAAGAATCAGACAGATACTTAAGAGTAGTCCTTGATGAGTTTGATGGTGGGATGAAACACGTTGATATCACTGTGTAGATGTTTCAGTGACTCCTCACCATGGGTCCCGAGGAAGAAAATGTTGTCAATATACCTGATGTATAGAGTTGGTTGGACATCCTGCATAGAGAAGACATCTTGTTTGAACTTGTGCATGAAAATGTTGGTATATTGGGGTGCAAATTTCGTGCATCTGGATGAAAAATTGGTGTCAGAGGTGAAGACGTTGTGGACAAGGATAAAGCAGATGAGTTGTAGGACAGTGCTCAGAGATTGGCAGTTGTTGGTTCAAGTACTGAGGCTGTTGCAAAGATGTCATCATTGTGGGGGATGCTGGTGTAAAGTGCTGATACGTCCATTGTGATGGCGAATGTTCCCAGTTCGACTGATCCATGGGTGCTGAATTTCTGTAGTGTTGTGACAGAAGCTGGGGGTCCCCTATACAATGGGTTTCAAAATGCCTTTGACATAGCCAGAGAGGTTCTCACACAGGGTCCTAATGCCCGATACGATTGGAAGTCTTAGCGTGTTGGCTTTGTGTATTGTCAGAAGGCAGTAGGAGTTACCTATATGAGAAATATGTGGGATGAGGGCATGTAGGGAACTCTGAAGGACTGGATCCAAAGACCTGTTCAATGTGTTTAGTTCATGGGTATGCTCTTTGGTCAGATTGGCTTGTAATTGCCTGTAGTGTTCCTAGTTATTCAGATGTCGGTACACTTCTGTGCAGTAAGCTGTTCTATTCTGAATGACAATGGCTCCTCCTTTATCTGCTAGTTTGATGACAATGTTGCGATTGGATTTGAGAGCATGGATAGCATTCAGTTGTGATCGAGTGATGTTTTGTTATACCTTGTGTGTGCAGGTGATGAATCTGGCATTTATATATTTCCTGATGGTTTGAGCATACATGTCAAGCCCAGGGCAGCGGCCCTCTGGTGGGGTCCAAGTTGACTCCTTCTTTGGTTGCCCCTCTACCAATCCCTGTGATGGCTGTTCCAGTTCCTCGATGGGCTCATTGGAGAATTCTCAGAGTCTCATTCATCTGATGAATTCCTCCGTGTCTGCTGCAAGACCCACAGGGTCCATTTTGGTGGTGGAGCAGAAATTGAGACCCCTGCTAATAACTACAATCTTTTCTGGTTAAAGGGTGTGGGGGTCGATAAGTTGACAATCGACTTCCCTGTGGTGATAACGTTTTCCATGGTGGTGCCAGAGCAGGCTTGGCTACTATGGACAAGCCCACATAACATAGGATCTGTTCAGGTGAGGAGGATCTTGGAAGTCCTCAAGGATACCTTCATGACAACGGGGTACGATGCTCAACTCATCGACTGCCAGTCCCGATGTGCCACAGCAGTAAACTGTAACGACCTTCTCAGGAGATGGACACGGACAGCAGCCAACAGGGTATCCTTCATTGTCCGGTACTTCCCAGGACAATGCTATGTTCATTGCAGCCTGCAACACATTGTCAATGAGGATGAGCACCTCGCCAAGATCTTCCCCACACCTCCACTTCTCGCCTTTAAACAAACACCAAACCTCAAACAGATCATTGTTCGCAGCAAACTGCCCAGCTTTCAGGACAACTTTATACAACCCTGACACGGCAGGCGCTGCAAAAGGGACACCACCCACCACATACACGGCATGTACTCATGTGGCTTGGCCAACATTGTCTATCTCATACATTGCAGGCAAAGATGCCCTGAAGCATAGTATATTCGTAAGATCAAGTAAAGGCTACAGCAATAGATGAGTGGACACTGCACAACAATCACAAGCCAGGAGTGTTCCCTCCCAGTCGGGGAACACTTCAGTGGTCGAGCACATTTGGCTTCGGACCTTCGAGTGACCATACTCCAAGGTGGACTTCGGGACAGACAACAACACAAAGTGGCCAAGCAGAGGCTGATAGCCAATTTCGGTACCCATGGGGTTGGCCTCAACTGAGACCTTGGGTTTATGTCACACTACAGATGACCTGACTGCACTGCACCACACACACACACACACACACACACACAAAAGCTACAGACCCATGCACTCAATGCAGACCCTCTCTCATGCATAAGCTTTCTCTCATACATTCACACATACACTCCCACACTCCCACTCATACACGCATCCTCTTACAGACGTATACCCCTTTACACTCACTCTCTCACAGACACTCACACACCACCCTCCCCACACACACCCAAAAATATGTTTGTGGGGTGAATTTGTACTTGCAGAATTACATTTTATTTTGCTCAAAAATTGCAAGAATACATGTAAGACTCTGTAAATCCCTTTTTTAGAAATAGAATCAGTCTGAACATTGGGGCACAGACAGACAAACTTTAACCTCACCCCTTTAATGTATTATCTGAGCTGACACAGCACCTATTGTGAAAGTTCACTTGAGAATGTAACTTTTAAAAAAGTTCTGGAATTTATTTATGAAAGAACTGAAACCAACATGGTCATTCTAAAAGATGACTTGGAGGTGCTGGTGTTGAACTGGGGTGGACAAAATTTAAAATCACACACCGGGTTATAGTCCAACAGGTTTATTTGGAAGCACTAGCTTTCAGAGCGCTGCTCTGTTATCTCATGTAAAAGGTGAGAGACTTAACAAACAATGCAGGTCTTTTTCAATATATCATTTCAATTGTAAACTTTTGCTATAAATTCTGTGTCTTATGGTCTTATTCTCCACAACCACCTGATGAAGGAGCAGCACCCTGAAAGCTAGTGCTTCCAAATAAACCTGTTGGACTATAACCTGGTGTTGTGTGATTTTTAACTGTGGAAAAGTGGAATTTCTATGCCTGACCACCAGGAGAACCATCTCCTTGTAGCAAATATCTATAAGCTCACCGGCAAACTGTGTCCAGTTCCTTCACTTCTTCAGCCTCCCCTTCGATATTTTTGGCCAGGCTATCTCCCAACTTCAACAAACATTCAGCAAATCCTTTGTATATGTGATTACATTTCATGCCAGTCGCACCAGCTTCACTGAAGAGAAGAGCTGGAAGTTAAAGTGAAGATGATTACACATATCACAGGGTTAGAATGAGCCTTCAATAATAAACAGTACTTTACAAACAAGACCTGTTTGCATTTGCCACTCTTATTTCTAAGTGATCTTAGACTGTTTTCTTCAAAACGAAACATTTGGTCTAATTTTCTCCCTTATTTACCTCACACTAGTTTAGTTCCTATCCAGTTGAGAAACCGCCCTCAGCAAAGTGATAAGGCTTGAGAAGTTGTAAAACGATCTAGCCTGTGAATGTTTCTTTAAATCACTGCTGTTCTCTTCTGGAACAAATGCCTTCCTTTAGAAGTGTTATTTCAAGATTACTTTTGTTCCAACTGAAAGTTGCATTGGCTGCAAAAAGGATTTCTTCATGCTGAGATTGTATAACCAGTGTGAATGCAATGGTCAATATAATACCCCCAGCTAGCAAAGCAGCCATTTGTGTCATGTTATCACACAGGCACAAGCAAGGTTAATATATAATGCTAATTCAAGATGTATACAAGCAGCCCGTGCAGCTGGAAATGAAACATGGGCAGGGGCAGAATTGACCAGTGTTAAGTGTCCTAAGGTACTAGTCATTTGCATTGACATGAGTCTAGTTGCATTCAAATAGTAACACAAGAGCTAACTGAGCTAAAAGCCAAGATGGTACTATGAGCAGTCCTAGACACCGCACCTTAGAAACATAATTTCTGATAAAGTTTGAAGTAGCTTTGCCAGATTGATACTTTGACTCCACCGAATAAATTGCGAGGAGAGATTACCCACACTAGGTCTGCATTTCCTGGAATTTATAATGGTAAAGGTTAATTTGATTAAAATGTCAAGATATGTTGGGTGATAGATTGGTTCGAAGGAAACTATTTCTGCTGGTTAGGAAGTCTAGGACTAGGAGGCATTGTATAACAATTGGAATTACTTTGAGGGTGACATCAGAAGAGAAAACATTTCAAGACAAGGTTGTAAAAGTTTGGAAATTTCTTCCATAAATGCGAAATTAATTGTTCATTTTATCTGAGATTGATTGTTTTTGTTCATCAAGTGTATAAAAGGATATGTGATTCACTGGTAGTGTCGCTATCTCTGAGAGAGGTGGACTGAATTCTGGTCTTACCCATTCCAGAGGTGTGTAATAGAATTTTGTACACTTTATAGGAAATATATCTATAAGGGGGTACATGCTAAAGACAGAGTTAAGTCACAGGTTGGCTATAATCTTAAGTAGGAGAAAGTGAGGACTGCAGATGCTGGAGATCAGAGCTGAAAATGTGTTCTTCAGGGCCATTCCTGAAGAAGGGCTTATGCCCGAAACGTCGAATCTCCTGTTCCTTGGATGCTGCCTGACCTGCTGCGCTTTTCCAGCAACATATTTTCAGCCATAATCTTAAGTAGCAAAACAGGTTTGATGGGCAAAGTGTTCTTCTACTGTTCTTTAGTTCCAACATTTCTAATCCTGAAACACTTCCCATCAACACAGAGGACAACTCGATGTAAACCTTTCTGAGAGATTAGCAGCAACAAATTACTGTCACTCTTTTCAAAAGCAAAACTAATCAAATGCAAGTCATGGAGTCAACATCATTCTGACTACATCCAATTTGGCCAATAGCTCTTTGCCATTTCAAATTTTAAGTAAGGAAAGAGGAACAGTCCCATTTCTGATGAAGGGCATATGCCCAAAATGTTGACCCTCCTGCTTCTTGGAAGATGCCTGACCTGCTCTGCTTTTCCTGCACCACCCTTTTCAAGTTGAACAGTCCCACTGGCCTGATGTAGCAATTGTCTGTTCATCACAGGACAGAATACTTTAGGTAACCTTGCATCCCGACCTGAAATTCACCTGGACTGTCTCAGACCCCTCCCTCCCCTTCCTAGACCTTTCCATTTCTATCTCGGGCGACCGACTCAACACAGACATCTACTATAAACCGACTGACTCCCACAGCTACCTGGACTACACCTCCTCCCACCCTGCCCCCTGTAAAAACGCCATCCCATATTCCCAATTCCTTCGTCTCCGCCGCATCTGCTCCCAGGAGGACCAGTTCCAACACCGCACAGCCCAGATGGCCTCCTTCTTCAAGGACCGCAGATTCCCCCCAGACGTGATCGACGATGCCCTCCACCGCATCTCCTCCACTTCCCACTCCTCCGCCCTTGAGCCCCGCTCCTCCAACCGCCACCAAGACAGAACCCCACTGGTTCTCACCTACCACCCCACCAACCTCCGCATACAACGTATCATCCGCTGCCATTTCCGCCACCTCCAAACGGACCCCACCACCAAGGATATATTTCCCTCCCCTCCCCTATCAGCGTTCCGCAAGGACCACTCCCTTCGTGACTCCCTCGTCAGATCCACACCCCCCACCAACCCAACCTCCACCCCCGGCACCTTCCCCTGCAACCGCTGGAAATGTAAAACTTGCGCCCACACCTCCACACTCACTTCCCTCCAAGGCCCCAAGGGATCCTTCCATATCCGCCACAAGTTCACCTGTACCTCCACACACATCATCTATTGCATCCGCTGCACCCGATGTGGCCTCCTCTATATTGGTGAGACAGGCCGCTTACTTGCGGAACGCTTCAGAGAACACCTCCGGGCCGCCCGAACCAACCAACCCAATCACCCCGTGGCTCAACACTTTAACTCTCCCTCCCACTCCACCAATGACATGCAGGTCCTTGGACTCCTCCACCGGCAGAACACAACTACACGACGGCTGGAGGAGGAGCGCCTCATCTTCCGCCTGGGAACCCTCCAACCACAAGGTATGAATTCAGATTTCTCCAGTTTCCTCATTTCCCCTCCCCCCACCTTGTCTCAGTCGGTTCCCTCAACTCAGCACCACCCTCCTAACCTGCAATCCTCCTCCTGACCTCTCCGCCCCCACCCCACTCCGGCCTATCACCCTCACCTTGACCTCCTTCCACCTATCCCACCTCCATCGCCCCTCCCCCCAGTCCCTCCTCCCTACCTTTTATCTTAGCCTGCTTGGCTCTCTCTCTCTTATTCCTGATGAAGGGCTTATGCTCGAAATGTCGAATTCTCTATTCCTGAGATGCTGCCTGACCTGCTGTGCTTTGACCAGCAACACATTTGCAGCAGAATACTTTAGGGCCAAGCAGTTGCCTTCAGAATGGATGAATATTTGACTGAGCTGGTCTTGATTCATTATGCTTACCAAAGCCAAAGAGAATCTACAATACCAAATATTATCACTGAGGAGTTGAGGCATATAACATAGCTGGAAAGCTGAAAACTGAAATATAAGATTGCACATTGCCTACTGCGAAAGACAGTTACATAATAAGAGAAGAAAAACCTGCTTTTATGTAGCACCTTCAGATTGTCTCCCTGAGTGCATTATATGCATTTAGGTTTTTTAGAAGTGTTGTAACATAGGTGACATAGTAACCATTTGCTGCGACAAGCTCTCACATGGAACAATAAGGCAATGACTGGATAATTTGCTCTTCTTAATGGTGTTTGATAAGAAATGAATATTGACCAGGACAGAATGGAGGATTCTCCGATTCTACCTATTCCCTTTTAAATATTGCCTTTAAACCCATCTGGGCAGAATTAACACTGGAATGTGGGCTGATGAATGGCTAATGTAATTTCACATTAGCAAATTAAAGGTACTGCAATTAGAGAGGCAAAGCAGACTGTGGGAATACAAGCAAACTGTCTCTAGGTAACCAACAAGAGAAACCTCCGGCAATACGTGGATAGTTTACTAAAATCAACAGTACAGTGAGTGTCAGCAATAGGGAAAGTCAATCAGTTTGTGAAATATCTAAGGATAAAGTACAAATCTCCAGAGATGCTGTTAAATATGTACAAGGCATAGGTATGATCACACCTGCAGTAATGTGTACAGTTCTGCTCACCATTCTACAGCAAGGATGTCCAGATATTAGATGCAACACAGAAAAGTACAACTTGGAACATCTGAGCCATAAGGCGATGTTGAGAAGGCGAGCACAGAAGAACAGACAATTGAGCTGTTATAATTTGTTGGAGAAACCCACAAACTCTAGAAGTAGGGGACATGGTTTAAGCTTAGAAGTGAAAAGGGAGATAGCTTAGAAGTTTTGTTCAGAGAGTACTGAATAATTGTGAAATGGACAGACCAAGAAGGCTAAAAGAAATTCAAGCTAATTAATGAGGTATTTAAGGGAGTGAATGATTGAGAGTTATTAACTATTGCAAGTGCAGTCTTTCCAGTCTTATATAATTCCTATATTCCTTTATTCACTCATTCTGCTGGTATGATTTCAGTCATCAATACTACTTTAGAAACAAAAATATATCTTGCAGGATCTTCTGCGCAATTTATATCAGACTGAAATGAACTTTTGCTCTCTGTTAACACCGGCATAGTCCCATAAGCAAGAGACAAGTGTTCTGCTCTTTAAACACTGAGTTCACATACAGCAGACTATTCACATCTGATCATCGTGAAATGATTACCTCCTCCAATCTCCACCCACCTCCCACTTCCTCAATCCATCACCCAGAGAATAATGGGCTGCTGTAAACAATGAAAGAAAAAGGTTTTGACATGTGGTCAGCATGGACCAGTTTTTGGTCAGCATGGACCAGTTTGGGCCAAAGGGCCTGTCTCCATGTTATAGAGCTCTATAATTCTATGGCTATATGTGTTATTGGGAATGGAAAAAAGATACAATAAATTGTAACTAAGAGATGGTCTGATAATGCATAATGAAGCAGGTTAAAATTACACTTTAATATGTGTGAATTGTTTCCTTCCAAATGAAAGACAGTTGTGAGTTTGGATCTTCAGGTCTTTAATAATTTATGTAACATGTACATGCACTTTACTGAAATTGAACTATATGGGAGGCCATGACTTAGCAGCAAATAATGCAGTCACCTTGTCTAAACTAATTCTGCTATGCCCTTTAATCAACTTGCTCCCGGCTGTTGCATTTGTTTGAGAGATCACTTTGTAAAAGAACACAGATATTCTGAAGCTATCTGCTATCTGATCTCACACTAAACGTAATTTAGCTAATTGTGTGATTGATAATAAACAGTGACAGTATGCACATTGTCACTACAGAGTTTCAGTTTTGTTGTATTGATCAATGCACGGGAAAGCAATGCTGTGTTTTAGATAAACCAAGTAAGAACATTAGAAAATAGAAATAAAAAACAAAGTATATACTGAGGATTGGTCATTAGCTCACCAAGCCCACATCCTTAAAATTACTAATTATAAACTGGCCAAATTTAATAATTGCCAATTATTAAATAATGCACACTTTAATGGGGATCTACTGGAATATAATTTAGACATTGTGTTTTAATCAAAAGATGTGCATAAAATATTGTACTCCATCAAATTAAAGCATTTCAAAATCAATATTCAACAAAACAATGATCAAAAACATTCCTTCAATTACAATAAAACATACAGTATAATGGTGCAATTTATCATAGAATGGGCTGGAAATGATGAATATGTCAAGTAAGAGCGGTGAATCTCTCTAAAATATAGGCACAAACACCAAAATAATGTGGAGAGGGTGATCATGAAAAGGTTCTAATGAAGAGTCACCAGACTTGAAATGTCAACTCTCCTTTCTCCCCATAGATGCTGCCAGACCTGCTGAGTTTCACCAGCAATTTTTTAAAAATTCTCTTGTGGAGCGTGGGCATCACCAGCTTGTCAGCATTTATTACCCATCTTTAGTTGCCCTAGAGAAGGTGGTGATGAGCTGCCTTCTTAAGCAACTGCAGTCCATGTGCTGTAGGTAGACTCAGAATGCCCTTATAGAGGGAATTCCAGGGATATGACCCTTTGACAGTGAAGGAACAGCAATATATTTCCAAGTCAGGATGGCGGTATTCCCATGACATTGCTGCCATTGTCCTTCTAGATGGAAGGGTTTGTGGGTTTGGAAGGTGCTTTCTAAGGATCTTTGGTGAATTTCTTCAGTGCATCTTGTAGATAGCAGCAGTGTGTACTGAATGTCAATGGTGGAATGAGTGGATGCTTGTGGATGTGGTGCCAGTCAAGTGGGCTGCTTTATCCTGGATGGTGTCAAGCTTCTTGAGTGTTCTTGGAAATGTACCCACCCATGCAAGTGAGGAGTATTCTGCCACACTCCAGACTTGTACCTTGTAGATAGTGGACAAGCTTTGGGAGTCAGGGGGTCAGTTACTCATTATAGTATTCCTAGTCTCTGACCTGCTCTTGTTGTCACTATATCTACATGGGAGGTCTATTTGATTTTCTGGTCAATTGTAACCCCCAGATTGTTGATAGTGGGTGATTCAGTGACAGTAACACAATTGAATGTCCCCAGTAGTTAGATCGTCTGTTATTGGAGATGGTCATTGCTTGGCACTTGTGTGTTACAAATGTTATTTGCCACTTGTCAGCCAAAGCCTGGATATTGTCCAAACCTTGTTCATGCTCTGTGACAGTATCTGAGGAATCATGAATGGTGCTGAACAGTGTGGAATCATCGGTCAACATCCCTGACCTTATGTTGGAAAGAAGGTCAATGATGAAGCAGCTGAAGATGGATGGGCCTACGACACTGCCCTGAAGAATTCGTGCAGAGATGTTCTGGAGCTGAGATGACTGACCTCCAACAACCACGGCTATCATCCTATGTGTGCCAAGTGTGACTCCACTCACTGAAGAGTTTGCCTCCTGACTCTCATTGTATCCAGTTTTGCTAGGGCTTCTTGATGCCACTTTGTATCTTGAAAGGATTACCTGCCATCCTGCCAAAAATATTTTGTATACTCAATACTGCCTTATTCTCCACCTCCAAATTATGGAATTCCTCTTGCTGTTTCCTCCAAACTCAAATCTATATTTATGGTTGCATGTTTGAACTAGTAACAGGACATTACCAACATTTTCCTTAATTTAACTATCTAATCTTTTTGAAATCTCCACTAACAAGTATTAGAGAATAAATCCTGGTTCTGGATTCTTGGTCACTGATACAAGATTGGTCGTGATCCAGAAAGGTTTGTTATCAGATGGTGTTTACACATGGGGAGCTGAGGGAAATCCATGGATGTACATTTGGAGGGATTCCGTCACCTGTTTCTTGTCAGAAACATTTACTGAAGGATGTGGTTCACAAAAAGGTGCAAGATGACAACATCACTGATGATCTGGTATACAGCCACATTGGTAACGTGCCTTAGATTAGAATGTGCTTCAGTCACAATTTTCACATGGATCAATTGAACTTGCATAATTACTAAGATGTAGATTAACACAATGGGATTGGTGAACCCAGAAGTTCCAAGAGGGAATCCTGAGGTTCTCCAAACTAATTAGATTTCCAACTCTCTGCAGCCATGCACCATAAGTAGAATATTTACAGAATTCTACATTACGTAGTTTTCCTGCAATTTCTTTCTTAATTTCAGAATATGATTTCTGTACTTCTATCCTTTCTTATACAGTAAGCCATTTTTCAATGATAACACTGCTTTCATCTGGTGCCATCTTTTTGAAATGACAGTGAAGGGCACCCTATGCATTGAGACCTTTGCATAGATTAGTTTTGAATTTCATTGCCCTGAACAGCTAATGGCATTCTGTTTTCTTTTCTGGGTGGAAAGAGGATTAAAATCAATGCTGAGAGTCAAGGTCAATTTTGTAATGACAACCTCTGACGACAATGATGCACTGTGACATGTTGTGTCAATGATGCTAACATATTGTATGTTTCCAAGCAATATCTAAGAGTTTGCAGCAATGTTTCAGTGACAATATGCACTTTTAGCTTATTATTCACTCTCCTAAGTTCCCCAACCACCAAGTTAACCAACAAGATGATCAGTTTTGAAGAAAATATGCATATAGGTTTACTAACCATTTGTCAGCCCTTTATTTAACCATGAGGGTCATCAGCACCCATTAAATTTCCACAGAACAATAACCTTGTGTGATTGTTCCCCACACCCAGCTCACTAGCTATTGGAAACCAAGGTGAATGACAGTATCCCACTGCTTTTCAGCAGAGTGTAGGCCATGAGTCATATCTTCTGAATATATGCCTGAGCTCCCTTCTAGGTAGGGCTATGGCCCATTAAGGTACTGGGAAGTTGTTTTTCTTTTAAAGCTATTTAAAATAACAAATAAGCTCATTTCCCACCTGGAGGATGTTGGGCTAATCATCAAATTAGGCTCTCAGTTCTCTTTGAATGCTGCTCTTGCATCATCCACGAGGGAGTGCATATGACCATTCAGAACCAGAGTGACTATTTTTTTCTTCTCCCTTTTCTACTAACACAGCTCAGGTCGGGTGTCATCAACACAAACCCGGTGCCTCCCACTGCTCAGAGGTATGCCAGTGCCACTGAATGCAGTAAATTCAGAAAGATCAGCTCTTAGCAATCTCTCAAACTCCACTTTGTATTGTACACCTGTTGAACATTTGCAATAACCTTTTGTCCCATCACATTTCAGTTAAAAAGATACAATGCATTTCAAGGCATTCAAGAAAGAACTAAATAACATACTGACAGGTTGCTCAGTTCAAATGTCCCAGTTGCGTGTTGTGTTTTACAGGGAGGGAGCAGCAGGACTAAACATTGCGTGCAACAACTGCTGTTTACTTCAATTCCCAAATTACTCAAATAAATCCCTCGTGAGCATCGGCAATTAAGAAAGTGCTTTTCTCCACAAACTCAATCCAATACTTGATAATCCGTTACGGGTACATGGGGGTGATTTCTTGCATATTGGCCATGTTCCTGCTGACTGTGACTACTGTGAAATTAGAATATTAACAGTTCAGTTTTGAGTTGATTATGAGGTTATTGTATTAATTTTGACTGATGGAAGCAAAAGCTTCAAGTAAACCTGGCTATCTGAACTAGAACTATTTATAGCACACAATTTTGTCTTCAGCTGTTTATTTTCAAATTTCAGGAAAGAACAACTACAATCTCATGGACAGCATTACTGAAGGGGCACACAATTAATATCTTCAAAGAATGCAACAGTGGCACAGTTAGATCTTTATACAGTTTCTTGACAATGAACTAATAATAAGACCTATTTGGCAGTAAAAAAGAAGTTTCAGAATTGAAATTATCCATTGGTTCCAGAAAATGTCCCAGATATCCTTACAATCCTCATGGCTCTGATGCCAATATAATCCATATACATCCAACCTGCCAAAGTAAAAAGTCAAGGTTTTTTTTTAAAATCAAAAGATCTTGGTTGGAATTCATACAAGAAAGCAGGGCTCTGCTCACATTCACAATGAATTGTTTTCTTTTGCTATTTCAAAAGTAAGTTATCCATTGAATTATAAATTGCTGCTTTACACACTTATGTTCACCTCTCCTCCAAACACATTTTTCTGTTCTTCGTCCTGTTTTCTCTTCATCACTGATATTTTTCAGATCTTATGAAAATGCATCAAAAACAATCAAGTGGATGAAATTTCTGACTAATCTGTACAACCATAGCTACTCTCAGCTGGAACAGCGCAATGGGCACTGAAAGGTCTGAGCCAAGAAAAGCAAGAATAACTGGTAGACAAGCAGGAGGCTGGAAAACCACAGCAGGCCAGGCAGCATCAGGAGATGGAGAAATCAGGAAGATCTTGATCAGATAGGCTGATCAGAATGGGCTGAGAAGTGGCAGATGGAGTTTAATTTAGATAAACACAAGGTGCTGTATTTTGGAAAAACAAATCAAAGCAGGACTTATACACTTAATGGTAAGGTCCTAGAGAGTGTTGCTGAACAAAGAGACCTTGGAGTGCAGGTTCATAGCTCCTTTGAAAATAGAGTCACAGGTAGATAGGATAGTGAAGAAGGTGTTTGGTATGCTTTCCTTTATTGGTCAGGGTATTGGTCAGGAGTTGGGAAGTCATGTTGCGGCTGTACAGGACATTGGTTAGGCCATTGTTGGAGTATTGCATGCAATTCTGGTCTCCTTCCTATTAGAATGATGTTGTAAAACTGGAAAGGGGTCAGAAAAGATTTACAAGGATGTTGCCAGCATTGGAGGATTTGAGCTACAGGAGAGGTTAAATAGGCTGGGGCTGTTTTCCTGAAGCATGGGGGGTGACCTTATAGAGGTTTATAAAATTATGAGGGGTATGGATAGGATAAATAGACAAAGTCTTTTCCCTGGGGTGTGGGAGTCCAAAGCTAGAGGACTTAGGTTTCGGGTGAGAAGAGAAAGATATAAAAGGGACCTAAGGGGCAACTTTTTCACACAGAGGGTGGTACGTGTATGGAATGAGCTGCCAGAGGAAGTGGTGGAGGCATATACAGTTGCAACATTTAAAAGGCATTTGGATGGGTATATGAATAAGAATGGATTAATGGGATATGGGCCATGTGCTGGCAAATTATGTGGGATATTTGGTCAGCATGGATGACTTGGACCACAGGGTATGTTTCCCTGCTGTGCATCTCTATTACCATCTGACTCTAAGTTAATGTTTCAGGTGTAAGCTTTCTTCAGTATGGCAAAAATATCTGGCAGGTTCAACTTGCCATCTCTCCTGCTTGAATGGTCCACTGCCATTTTCTGTCTAACCTTGACAGTATTGGCTGACAAGCGCACAAAATCATATTCTAGCTCAAGACAGTAGCTTCCGGAGAGTCGAGAAATATGAAGAGAAAATTTGACATATTTTCTCAGCATTGTTTGCATTTGATATATTTGATACCACAACAGTCAAGATTTTTGAATATATTCAATTAAAGCCAATATATTCAATTAATTCTGCATATTTGAATAAAATTTAACCATATGCCATATGATTACTATAATTGAAGGGGGGCAGGAATGCCTTTTTCTTTCCTTTCTGGCCTATTTGAGTGCATGTCCTGTAGCCTGATGAGAGGTCACAGTCAGGTCAAATCAATGTTATCTGAATCTGCAAGTACAAAGGATGAGGTATTCTGATTTTGGAATTATTAATACAAGGAGCAATAATCCATTTCAAAGTACCAGCCTGAAAATCCAAAAGAGGCCAAACCAAACGAGGAAGATTACTCTGCAAACTCATTCTTAGAATGCTGGTTGGAAATAGGAAAATAATATACTGGCCTTCATTCTCTTCCAGTCCCACTTTGAGAGCAGAATTCACCCTTAACAGCAAGATTAGCAATTACTTGGAGAAGGATTACCAAGGCTGTAACTTGGAACTCTGACTTGAATACTGAATGAAATTCAAAGGAGAAAAAAGTTTCTCTGTTTATTTTAACAGCCTTTGTTTTTAGAAATGTCCTCATCAGCTGTACAACAAGAATAATCTTTCAGCCTTGTGGCAAGTTTCCTCAAGGCAGCTATCACCATGCCAACCATCTTGATGCATCTGATATCTAATTCTAGATATGGGTACTACCAGCAATCATTAACCAGGAACTTTGGCAATGGTCCAATCCCATTGTGAGGCTGACTGCTTCTCCTGGATGTCCAATCCCATTCTTGAATCAAACCTCCATCTCAGTCTGGTCCTGGATCATGATGTGAGCTGGTATAAGCACAACAGTTGAACACCTATGAATCCAAGCCAGAAAAGATAGTTTGATACATCCTAAAAGCCACAAGCTTAACTTTATGGATTTTGGTCCTGAGAGAAAAGATTGAATCCTAGGCCACATGCTGGCAAATGGAACTAGATTAGTTTAGAAAATCTGGTCAGCATGAACAAGTTGGATCAAAGGTTCTGTTTCAGTGCTGTACATCTCTATGACTCTATGTATCTCCGGGGATTCTGGAGGACTGTGTTGAAGCAGAAGGTGACCAGAGCTCTGAGGTATAAGAATGAGTCAACAATTGTGATAGATGTCTCCCCCCACCCGCATTTTCTAAGCAATTCCTCTTCAATCCCTTCTTGTTACTTGCTGATACTTAACAGTGTATTTTATATTATCTTTAGCCAATTTCATATGACTTTGTGCTTTTTAGGTGTGTGTACACCACTGGAATCTCATAAAATGTCCTTGAGCAAACTAACAATTAACTGTAAATCTCTAAATCACACCCAGATTTTCATTTGACCATCAAGATAAACATTCTTCACTTTGTAGGCACAATCCTTGTATTTGTGGAACTTCTAAAATATTAATAAGGACTTGCCCATTTCATATCTCATTAAGGTATTTCTGATGTGATTCTGGTGTCCTGTAAATAATTAAACTGGGTAAATTCCAGTAATCCCACATTCTCAAGAATGAACTACACTTATTGAGCATGCTTATTGGACAATCAAGATTAAGTGCGTACTGCTCTGCTTAGAAAGCCACTTTAATAGTGTACAGAAATTATTTGTGGTATTAATTTATTTTTGCTCAGCCAGCTGCCCAACTAATGCCTCAGTGAATCATTCCAGACGAGTGAACTCAATTTTCTTGGTGAGTATATATAGAATATTCTGAAGAGCATTTCAAATGTTATAGAAGCGTATGGGGTGTTAACTCAGTTAGTCAGGTATGATGCTCGAGAAAGTTTGATATAAAATAAAGCCAACAGTATGGGTTTGATCCCTGGACTGCCTGTGGGAGTTCATGGAGGCCCTACATTTTCTCCTTACCCATGTCTATAAAGGTGTACCCTCGAGCTATGCATTCCCAATTAACTGATTGTGTCTCTGTAATGGAGAGATGTGTATGGTCTTTTGTGAATTATATCACCTTACTGTTGTAGGGAACCATGCCTGTGAATTTGCACATCACTAAGCCCGTAAAAAACTTTAGCTAATCTGACTTATTAGTGATTGAGGCATGACTGTTGGTCATTACACCAGAACTTCCTCTTCAAATAGTGCCATGGAACAGTTTACATCCACGTGAGCAGACAAATAGATTAACAACTCACCAAAAAGCTGGCTCCCCAACAGTGTGGCAATCCCTCAGTACTTCACTGAAATATTAGTCTTGATTATTTACTCTAGTCTTTGGAGAGTGAATGAGTGGAGGCTGACACTTCATAAAATCAGGAGCAATTTGATTTCCTTCTGTGGTTTTAAAACACTTTCTTTATATTCTATTTCATTTGGTGCAGAAAGTTTGGAATGATGAGATAAGATGATTCTATTGAAACATGGATGGCCCTGGAAGGACGTGATAGACTGAATGCTGCACAACATGCTGCACAACTGAATGCTAACAAACAAAAATCCGAGAATCACACCCAGTTTCTTATTTGGACATCATGGTGGCATTCTTCAATTTGTAGGCACAGTCTTTGGTTTTGTGGAATGAATGAAATATTGCCATAGTTGACGACTCCTATTCAAATTGATAAACATAAAATATAACCACTTGTGCATTAAACTGAAAATCTCATCTTTAATGTTCCCTTTTCACTTTGTTGACACCTGAAAGTCATTGGCAACTCTTAAAGGTTCAGTCACTTTCCTGGGCAAATAAAAGGTCTGCCACAGGCCTCTGAAATTCACTTTGATTCCTTCTCAGTGTTCTACCTCTTTTCCAAAGTATGAAATTTCACTGGAATTCTTCCATTATCTTTTAGCTCTGAACCTCCAGTTCCTCTTCAGAACTTTATGACTATGGATTTCTCAGCTCAAATTTAGGCTTCATTAGGCTTCGTTGTATTTATCAATGTCGGCATTGCAGAATAAGCCAGTATTTATTACCCATCCCTACTTGTCCTGGAATGGTGATGGTGAACTTCCCTCTTGAAATGTTGCAGTCCTTGATGTGTAGGGTCACTCACAATGCAATCAGGAAGAGATTTCCAAGATTTTGACCCAGCAACGGTGAAGGAATTGTGGTAGTCAGAATGATGCGTGGCTTGGGTGGGAGTTTGCAGGCGGTGGTGTTCCCATGAATCTACTGTCCCTGTCCTTCTAGATGGTTGACGTCATGGGAACTAAGATGTATTTGGAGTCTTGGATAAACTGCAGCATTGCCTATAGTAACAGTGGTTAATTGAGTTGTCCTTGGTAAATTCTTAGATTAATTAACCTTTAGCATCAACATCAGTCATTGTGACTCTGGGACCCATCCGGATCATTTCAATTTCCTCTGACTTACTGTCCACAAAGTTTCCTGATTAAATGAAGGCAGTCGGCCTTTCTAACTCTGACCTTATAATGTACACACAAATCCTATTGAACTGCCATTATTTGAGGTGCTCCAGCATCATCTAAAGTCCAGCATTTAAATTACTCTTACAAATGTAATCACCCAAAACTAAAAATCGCCTCTAAAATATTAATATAATCTGGATGACTGTAACAACTGATAAATTCAAAATTGAATGCTGCATCTGCCTTTTATATTCAGAAGCAGGCACTAATTACCAATATGAAATCTCTAGTCCTTCACTGCTTCTTTTTGGTTCTTCCTGTTGAGTCCATGTTCTCTCCACAAGACCAAATTTGGCTAATATCTGATTATTCTATGGCAGAAATGCACCTGGCAGTCAGACCAATGTAATAGCTGTCTGCCAGATGCCTCTATGCAGAAGCCAAGAGCTTCCTCACCTTATTTTCACGCTCACAATATCTTGGATTAGGAAATCACATTGTGTTTTTGTTTCTGTCAAGAGCTCATCCAATTCACTTTTGCTTTTAGTGAGTTTGGCAGCGATCATGAGAGACAGAATAATTAATTTCATGTGTCAAATCAAAACTTTATTTCTGTACACAAGGAAAGAAAAAGGAAAATGAAATTATTGAACACCTCTCACAACATTGCAAAGCCAAGTAAGCATTTTTAAATTGTAATCACTTTTGTAATATGAGGGAACACAGGAGCAAATTGCTCACAGCAAGGACCATAAGCAGCAATGAAATAAGAGACCAGATCATTTGCTTTTGTGACCTTGATTGAAGGATGACTTCTTGCCAGGAAACAAGGGAGAACACTGCTTCTTCTCAAATAATGCCAACGGGTATTTTAAATCTATCTGAAAGGGGAGCAGGAAACCAAGGTTGCACATCTCCTCCAAAAGATTGACCTTCAAACACTGCACTGCAGCACCCTCTTAGTATTGTACTGATATCCCTGAATGAAGACTTGAACTCATTATCTTTTAACTGAAAGAGGAAATTATTTTCACTGAAACAAGGCTGACATATCCATTAATACCATCACACATTAATGACCATGAGAACCTTTTCCACGTATGGAGTCAGATATTACGAGGGGGCATAGCTTTAAATTAAGGGGTGGTAGATTTAGGACAGATGTTAGGGGTAGATTCTTTACTCAGCGAGTCATGAGTTCATGGAATGCTTTGCCAGTAACAGTGGTGGACTCTCCCTCTTTATGGGCATTTAATTGGGCATTGGATAGGCATATGGAGGATAGTGGGCTAGTGTAGGTTAGGTGGGCTTGGATCGGCGCAACATCGAGATCCAAAGGGCCTGTACTGCGCTGTATTTTTCTATGTTCTATGTTCTATTAATGTGTTTAGTATATTCCAATAGCATAATAGTGGTATACTGGGAAGGATGAAAGCTGCATACCTGGCCCAGAAAATACAGCAGGTAACAGCTGTGGAGCCTGAGCATTAACCAGTTTGTTTGTGGGGGGAAGGGGGTGGAGCAGATGTTTTGCACATTAAGTGTGACAACAAGTTACATTGAGTGATGTCAGCAATAAACAACAGCTTCATTCACATAATGCCTTTAATAAAGGAAAAATCCCAAGGTGCTTCACAGTGATGCAAAAAGAAACAGGCTGAGCCAAAGTTGGAGGTAGGGGGTGGAGTCATCAAAATGCCCAAAGAAGTTGATTTTTAGGGAGAGATTTTAGAGCAGCAAGAAAAGAGGAGACAGACACCTTAATGGAACAAATTCCAGAGAGATGGGGGCAAAGGTGACTGAAGCTAATTGTCAGGTGAAGAGTCCCCCCAGAGGGCACAGATTTTGGAATGGGGAATATAGGGTTATAGCTGAAGTTGCAATCAATCTAATTCATCCTAACAAGGGAGCTGCAGAGATAATTTACATCAATGATGAGGATACAAATTTACACTTAGGAATAGAAAACAATGACCAGTCTTCCTAATTAGTTGGACTAATTTATGACTAGGATTAGTTGGAGGACATTTAGGGGCAGCACGGTGGCACAGTGGTTAGCACTGCTGCCTCACAGCACCAGGGACCTGGGTTCAATTCCCGCCTCAGGCGACTGACTGTGTGGAGTTTGCACGTTCTCCCCGTGTCTGCGTGAGTTTCCTCCGGGTGCTCCGGTTTCCTCCCATGGTCTAAAGATGTGCGGGTCAGGTGAATTGGCCATGCTAAATTGCCCGTAGTGTTAAGTAAGGGGTATATGTAAGGGTATGGGTGGGTTGCGCTTCGGCGGGTCAGTGTGGACTTGTTGGGCCGAAGGGCCTGTTTCCACACTGTAAGTAATCTAATCTAATCAAAGATCTCATAAAGCCATCACAGCCAAGCTACTGTGAACTGAGGCCAGCACAGATGAACATGACATCTCCTGATGTGAGCGCTAAATTATGCTTAACAAATGCTAGAAATTAGGCAGTGACATAGAGAAGTTGAGAGAAGTGGAGGAATGGTAGAGGAAATATGTGACATACGCTGTCACCAAGCGATTGTTTCCAGATGAGGAAGAGGAGGCCAATAATAATTCTGCAGAGGATATCAAGTTTTGCAAGAAACCATCATCAGTAACATTGATGAAGGTGAAGAATGAATTAGGACAGGAGCACTGCCTGAAGGACCCCTGAGTACATGATAAAAAAAACAGGCAGAAATATCACAAAGTTTGCCTGATATCCTGAAGCTATAGATTCCTTTGATCTACAGATTAACTCCGTTTAACTCGAGGTCCGTATGAGAAAGAGACAAAATTGTTAAATAGAGGTGAAACTTATCAAGATACAGTTTTGAGAAAAAATTGAAATCCAGTGCTTGAGAATTAATTGATTTTTATACAGCATTCTGAAATTCACATGTAACCTTAATGCCATCCTTGAAGACAGTGCTAAGGAAGTTGTCACGTTATTGATTCTCGGTTTAGTGCACAGTTGGAAGTATTTTCTCATCATTGCATTAGATCCTAGTCATGGAAAAAGATGAAATACATCTTTGTGATAAACATTCTTTTATGTTCATTGTGATGAATTATATTGAATTTATATAAAATTTTACATGATCCAACATCGCAGCATGTTAGAGTAAACATTCTCGTTGAATATTTAGCTGTCAGCTGTTCCATCCTCCAATGTCCTCGAAAACAGAACTCTCATTTCTTTCAACACATTCAACTTTTAATAATGTGGGAAATCAGAGAGCAGTGCACAATTTAGACTGCTTGCCACTGTTATCTCTTACGCCAATTCTTTACTGTTAAGCACACTCTCAAAATCTCACGGCACACAGTTCACAGTCTCGCATCTCTGCAGCTTTGAAGGATTGCTTTTATGCAATAACCAATAATTTCAAATTCCACAATAATTAAGTTAAATGTCAGCTTTCAAATATTTACCATTACGATTCAAACATCTGCCGATTGACTATATGCAGAAATCTTAACCAGAGATAGGATGGAATAACACATAATGGAAAAAAAGGTCTACAGTGCAGAAAAAGCCCCTTTGTGCCTTAAGTCTGTGATGGTCAGAAACAACCATCTAACTATTCTAATCCCATTTACAAGTAATCCAATCTCCAATGAAACTCTATGGATATCGACCACAATGAGTTAATAATTAGAAATCTATTTGAGACACAAGATGGTAAGTGTTGGGGATTTGAGAATGTTACTCCATACTGCCACCTAGTGACCATACCTATGATATACCATGACAGATGACAGCAAAATTCAATGTAAAAATATACCAATTTACAATGTAAATATTGACAGGAGTTATGAATGTCATTTTAGGAAATAGAGTTCGAAGCAGGAAGTTTGCTGCACAGGTTTGTTCTAATAACAAAAAGGTAACTAGGAATTTTAGCAAAACTTCAAATGCTTCTGCCAAACTATGCAATTTCAAAGAAAACAATGTTAAATTAACATTCCCAGGAGTTCCATAGCGGCGGGACAATAGGCCTGAGCTATGAGTCCAATTATTGCTATCTTCAAATGCCGGTTTTAATATTAAAAACCCTGTGGTATTCTGATCAATGGATAAGAAAGGGAGCGCCTGGAGCTCTCAAATAGAGACCAATGCTCGTTTATTATAGCCAAAGGTTTCTTGCGGAAAGGTCTGGAAAAACTCTTGCCAAATTCAGCAGCACAGAAATCTCTGGGGATTGTTGAGAATTGCAGATTTTGGAGCTGCTGAACAAGATTTCGATGCTGAAACCAGATAGAGTGTTGGAACTGGGGCATACTGATTTACCGAATTCATACAGTTGCATGGATTGAGTCCTAAACTACTAATGTCATCGCAACTGCACTCCACAGCGTTTAGTCGGGCCAAGTGTCAATCCATGAGGTTTTCAGCACCATGGAGAGATCCCTAGCATTGCTCAGTAAATACTGTATGTGACTAAATTGGCACCAACAGTATGTGGCAACCAATAGATCAATATCGTGTACATCACAGCCTGTTTAGTGCATATTTGTGGAGCAAGCCAATTATCTAGCAAAATTATTTGCAAATTCTCACTGCACATAAATTAGCCTGTGATTTGGAGCCCTCAGTTAAGGTTTACCGCTTTCTGTATAGGGGAGGGAGGAAATAGGCCGCTTACTCAAAGCATTTGCTCAAAGTTTCAGATTTAATCAGAGTAACAAGTAAATCAAAAATGCTTTCGGTTTCACTCTCTTCTGTCTTGGCCAGTAAAGAGAACAAGTTTTTTTTTGTTTTGTGATAGACATGTTTCAGAGCTCCAGCTGTGTTTTATAATGAAGTTAGTCTTTCGATCTGTGGGGGCTTTGTTCGCCTGGCACCTCCAAAGGTTTTAAGCACTTTCGACGAGCTTGGCTTAACCATCGATTGTATCACTATACAAATCTATACCATTGTTTAAGCAGAGGGAACGTTTCTGCCGCAGTAACAATCTAACAGAAATCTGTCCGGAATATTCAAGGAGGGAGCGGACCCTGATACCGTCTCAGGAAGTGGCTGACGAGACCCCGTTAGTTTCTCGGGCAACTCAAACGAGCAAAACTTCCAACTAGGTTTAACATGACAAAGGAAAAGAACTACAAATGCTGGAAATCAAAACAAGAACAGAAATTGCTGGAAACACTCTGCAAGTCTAGCAGCATCTGTGCAGAAAAAGCAGCGTTCACGGAGAACTCAATCTTGACATCAGCATATCTGACCTGAATAAGGACATGTCGCCGGATTCAGTCCGGAAACACATTATCTTCACCTTTCTCTCCTTTAAATCAACTCTCCGACTAAACATCTCTTTCAGTTCAATGCGTAACAGTTTTCCTACTGGTGCCTTTCAGAATTCCAGTGAGGATTTAATAACTTCTTTCATACAGTTACACCTTCAAAGTGAACTCTGGGACCTCCTTCACTTACCCAGCAAAAGAACTAGCGACAACAAAACAGAAACCGATCCGAGGCGAGTGTCCATGGCAGCAGCGGCAGCAGCAGCAGCAGATTTATCTTTTTGGTGCTAACTCGCTGGAAGCCAAATGCCACGTTAAATAATTTAAAAATAATCCCCTGAAAGCTTCCAGGAGCTGGGATTGGAAGGAGGGATGAGCCCAGAACCACGCCTCCTGCCAGCAGGTTCTGCACAGAGCTCTCCAGGGGTGGGACCTTTCACGTAATAACCGCCCGGCCGGCGGATTAAAAACTCATTTCCCAGTGATGTCGTTTGGCTGCCGTTGTGAAATCCGCCCTGGCTCACGGTTTATCCCTGGGCTGAACTTTCAACTTTGTGGCAACGCTTTGAACGAGCTGGTCCCTGAAAGTGAGCCGAGGGACTGGTCTGTGAAAGCAGTTGCTGCTGCTCTCTGCTTTCTTAGGGATTGAGAGGTCACTGTTGGCAACAGTGATCAATAGTGATAATTAATCCATTGCTTTATTACTGTTGTCTTTGAGTTGCTTTGGACTTAATTTCACCATTAAATTCTGCCTACGAACGCGGGCAGGGGTAAGTGGCAGGGAGCTCTCCAAGTAACTGATCCTCCTGAGGACAGACCCAGTGAGGAGCATAGGCTGGTACAGTCCTGGTGCCTGTTTAGCTACATCTCACCAACCACCTCCCCACGAAAGTTCAGGCCGTTCAAATTGACTGCAAACTGGCTGTTGATAACTTTATTTACATCTCCAGTCAGCATTTCCTAAATCTCCCTTGGATTCTTTTGTCTGGTAGCCATTCCCTATGGCTGCATGCAGTAAGCGAGATGGGACAGACAGTAAAGTCACCAAGTTCTGGCATGTGGGCAATCGCTGCCTAGGTCAGTATTCATTACCCATTCCCTAATGCCTTTGAAAAAATGGCATTAAGAACTTGCAAGTAGTGCTCCCCTGCATTTGTCCTTCTAGGTGCTAGAGGTTGTAGGTTTGGAAAATGTGGTTACTTAATGCAGTGCATCTTGTAAGTGGTAAACGTTACACTGCATGTCAACAGTAAAGTCAGTAAATATTAAAGATCTTTGATAAGATATCAAGCTGGCTGCTTTATCCTGCATGATGTCAAGCTTTTTGAATCTTATTGGATCTACGCCCATTCCATCACATTACTGACTTGTGCCTTTTAGATGGTGGTCAGGCTTCGAGAAGCCATGACGTGAAGTGTTTGTCACAAAATTTCAAGGCGTTGCCTGCTCCTGTAATCATAATATTTATATTGTGATACAGTTCAGTTTCTGGTTAATAGCAACTCTCAGGATGTTGATAGTGAGGCATTCAATTATGGCAATGGCATTAAATGTCACAGAGAGCTAACTGGATTTTTTTCTGTTAGAGATGATTTCTTGGCACTTGTATGATGCAAATATTATTTTTGGTTGTAACCAATAAGTAGTTCCACTGTTCCGTTTTGAAGTAGTGACATGGATCCGTTTATGTCCACTTCAGGGTATAACATCTCATTACCCAAAAGAATTAAAGTGTTTTCCGAATCTTTACTGTCTCCAGAAATTGGCGGGGGGATCGGAAGGAGAGAGGAAGAAAGGGTAGGGGGTAAAGAGGACATGAATCTTTCTTGGAAAAGGGGAGAAAATCTGCAGTTTTGGATCTCAGCATTAGGAGAAACATTGATAGACTTTTCAGTCTTCTGATCTACCTAAAAAAATTATAACCTGCCATTTCTTTACCCAGATGCCAATACGGGAACAATCTGCAAATTGAAGGTTAATTCCATACCCTAAGAAATTCAGCATGCATGCAAAGTAATTTTTTTTTGTAGTGAGTATATGAAATATTTTTGTTCTAATTAAGTGAAGGGGAGAGGCAATGTGGGTGCTGCAGTTGCAGTTGATGTTCAGCATTTGGAGTTTCAAAATGTGTCTTAAGTCTCACATAAGATTTATAGCAAAGGGTTCAAAAAGAGATAAGTGGCTAAGTAGATAGTAGTGGCAAATGATTGTCTACTAGAGTGAAAGGACATATGCAATAATGTTTCACAGCGAGATTGAAAATGCTGGAATTGCTCTTAGACAAGTGCATATTAAGAGATTTGATAATGTTTAAAATCACAAATGGTTTTTATAGGTTAATCAACAAGAAGCTGTTACTGGTGTTGTAAGGATAAGTAACCAGAGGTCATAGATTTAAGGTGATTTGGCAAAAAGAAAGGGACAATCTTCGGAAGGCAGTGAGTTGTAATTTGAAATTAGAGTGATGGTGAAAGAGCAGAAGAGTGAGGTTATTTGGATCACCAAAGAGCCAGATGGACCAAATGGTATCATTCTCAGATTTTAGTTACAATAAATAGTTGAGGAAGTATTGTGCATCTTCAGTAAAGATTAATTCAGGAAGTACTTGCTTTAAACGAGTTGTGTTGTTATCATCAAAATACATTTATCATGGGAAACACATCATCATTTATTTTAATGAAAGTATTTGCCTCATAAGTTGACTACTACACAAACCATTAGAGGTCATATATCCACTAATTATCAATATTGGATAGTGATCCAATTAACACTTCCTAATGAATATAAACCATTCCAACGTCTGTTCCATTAGTTTACCATGTCAGCCATACCATTCAACTGGATGCTATTTAAAATTTCACAGAAGTAACCCCAACTACCCATTGTCTCCCTGCTGCAATAGTATGATCAATCAGTTCCTCATGGCTGTGCTGGCTTTACACTAGTGTCATTTACCTTAGTCTCATTTCTTATAGTAGAGTTTGAGTAATTTCTTCAAATTGCCTTAGTTTCCATCTTGGCAAATGAACTTAATATTTTAACAACCTTCTCCTTGGAAAGTAACTTGCAATAATTTATCTTTCCAATACCAACTAAAAAAATGCACACCTCATCACTGACTTTAAACCTTCACTATTTGCATAATCAACCTATTTATTTTCCCAATGATTCAATACAGTTCTTATATTTCACTGTATCTACTAATGAGCTAGCAGTGCAAGTGCTGTAGTACTGGCAGCATGCTTTAAACAGTCCCTTAAATCTCGTATGTAAATACAACTCTATGAGGCTGCTATAGTTACTTGCGTGGAAACACCGAAGAGGTTTGGAAGAAGTTTCATAACATTCTCAGATATGAAGAAAACTCTGCATATTGCTACACGTTTTGTGAATAAAGGTTTTCCAGCATTCAAATCAGTTTCTGCTCAGTGCACACAACTGTGCAAAATTAAAGCTGGAATCCCTTCTGATTGAGTTCAAAATTTGCGAAATAAACTGAAATATTACTATGATTTATTAGCAAATACTCAACAGATCTTTGAAGCACGTGCTCTTCGTAATTTAGAGGTCCCATTGAGAAAATATGGTAAGATTAAACATAAAACCTAAATTGATAGGTAACTTGGCATGCCGGATGTTTGATACCACTATCACACAGCAGCATTAAATCAGCTCTGTTTTTCACCAGTCTTGCTCAAAAAGCATGGGGTAATAGCACAAAATCAATTTCTATTGTAAGTTACGGCAGTATTTTTAATCATATTCTTTTATATCCAGAACAGGAAAAAAAATCACAATCTTGAAATATATGAATATGATGTGTGAATATGGAGTTCACACAGGACCACCATTGGTCAAGTCATAAAAGTGCTTAGAGCAAGTAGCTACATTCTAGCATTCTTTGTGATGGCCAGTCTGCTACAGAACACCATCTGGTATTAGTTCCCAAATGGCATCCACACTACCATTTCTTTTGATCACATCAGCAAAATATGCAAATTTGGAAAATGAAATACTGTAGAAAATCTCTGTGGACAGCCCTTCAATTCTTTTTGATCATTCCTCCATTATCCTCCTAGAAAGAACTAAATCACATTGTTTGTTGTTGAGTAAAGATTCACAGCGTTTTTCATTCCTTCCACAATCTGCTGGCTTTCAAATGTCAAGCTTTGAATTACCTATCCAAAGCTTTGCATCTTTTCTTACTTTAGAAGTGTCTTACAATGAGCCAAATTCTTTGTCTAAATTCTGTAAAAGAAACAAAAAGCCTTTACTCTCTTTTTGGTTCTTTAAATAATGTACAAAAACTGGAGGTAAGTTGGAGCCCATTGTACGTTCTGTATCACCCTCAGATTCTAGTACTCAACTGAGTGCCAATTTGTTTGTACCACTGAATAATTCTTATTGTTATTTCAGAAAATCATTAAAATATCCAAAGCAGCAATGTAATCTCTTCACATTTGTATGAAAAATTTACGATAGTAGGATTCTTTTATGGGCTGAGTGCAACACAGGCAAGGTCAGCATTTGTTGCTTACTCCTAATTGCCCTTGAACTGAATGGCTTGGTGCGTAATTTCAGCAAGTAGTTGACAGTCAACCACATTACCTTTTTGATATTCATTCACTTGATGAAGGCATCACAGGCTAGGTAGCATTTATTGCCCATCCCAGAGGGCAGTTAGGAGTCAACCACATTACTTTGGTTCTGGAGTTGCATGTTGGCCAGACCAAGTAAGGCTGGCAGTTTCCTTCCCTAAATGGTATTCATGAACTAGATGGGTTTTCCTGACAATCCACAATGGTTACACTGTCATCGTTAGACTCTTAATTCCAAGTTATTGAAATCAAATTCCATCATCTGCCATAGCAGGCTTTGAATCCAGGTCCCCGGCACATTACCTGCGTCTCTGAATTAACAGTTCAATTGCCAGTACGTCATTGGCCCCCCTTACTAAGGATCTGGGATTACATGGAGGATTTCCTTTCATAAAGGACATTCATGAACCAGATGGTATGTTTAATAATAGTCAAAGGGTAGTTTAATGATATCTTTAATTAAATTTAAATTCAACCAGCTGCAATGGTGGTTTTGAATCTGTGTCTGGACGCTGGGACATCAAAATTGTGGCAATACCTCTATCCTGAATACAGGATTCACAGTTTTCTTTTGAATCAACTCCCAACAATTTCAGACTTTAGCTACAAAACAGAGTTTTGTGGGCATGTAGAAATTAACAGCAGAACATTCATTGGGAATAATTAAACGAATGAATTTTGCAGAAGGTGAACCACCTTCAAAGCTTTCAATATCTTACTGGCAGAAGTTTAAGTATTTAGCAAATTATCTTCATAGAGCTTATTTTGCAGCAACCAAAGATAAAAGAAAGTTCTCACTTGGCAACTGCAGTTTCATGTCTTTTAACCACTAATATAAAAGATCAGGTTAGAAATTGCAGATTGTATTTGTTCAGTTTTTTGTATTCTTAGGAACTGAAAAAATGAACAGAGTGAGCTATTCAGGACACAAGGGTTTGAAGGTAATACAATGATGTGCAAATGGCAAAATTTACCGAAGCAATTCAATTAAATGCACAGTTTAAATAACCATTATGCCAATTTTCACACCACCTTTGGAAAATTTTTAACATATATCCACAAATTTTGTTTGAAATATGGCATTTATTTTAAACATTACAATTCTAAAATTAAGATTACAGAAGTTTTCTGAAACTTTCAAACCATCATAAAAACAAAAAAGTTATAAAAGTATCATATACAAGGCAGTTTACCTGTTGATTGGATTGGTTAAAAATAAATGTAAATTAGTGCTAATGATTTAAGGAAAAACCAATCCAGACAATTTCCAAAGATTTTATTGAACAGTTTTGAAACATTATCCAAAACAAGGAGTTTCCATATTAAAGATAAAAAGGAAGCAAAAATGTAAAATACAACAAAATTGTAAATGAATGAAAACATTATGCAATAAACAAACTTGTTGCTGTTGATTTTTTTCTTTTTTTTTCCTCAAACAAACATGATAGAAACTTCAAGTAACAGTCCAACACTAATTTGAAATATTCTGAAAATATATTTTTGGATGTTCACTCAACTTCTTAGAGCTGTATTCAACTTCACAGCTTTGAGGTCAGAATTTTCAAATGAGAAATTGTTTAGTGCTTCAAGGAATTTAACAGGGACAGGAAGAATGAACCTACTCTTCAAATGGAGTTTATGGGTATTGTTTGATACATTTTTGCTAACATGCAAGTTTAAATTTGTAGTATTGTGTTGGTTACTTAGCTTCAGCTGCTTCACAAATGTAACCATGGGAGAGGACTTTTTTTTTAATATATATTTAAATAGGTACTTTTAACCTGAGGAACATACAAGTAGATACTTAGGCTAACCAGATTAGAAGGAAGTTGAAAAAACATATGAAGCAGCTTGTACATCAAGTTACTGTTCTAACTTGTAACTCCAAATCATTTTCTTACCACAGATGAGGACGAACAAGCCCTAGAGTTTGATTTTTTTAAAAAAGATTAATTAGGAAGATACAGCTATGCGAATTGTATAATCATAGCACAATCCTTACAGATCATGGAATGGCCACAGTGTACAGTTTAACTCAGCGGAGTCACTAGTCCTTGAAGCATCATCATAAGTCTCCGAGCCCTTTTGCTCAAATTACTGTGAGGTTCTGCCTGGTTGAACTGGTACAGTTTCTGTCTGACTTGATTCAATACAGAACCCATGTGATCCCTAGCAACTGGGTCTGTGTGATCTAGATTCATTACTGCATCTTCCAGGTAACTGAAATTAAATTGGAGATTAGTTACTCTATAGTTAACATACATGAAAAGGCATAATATTGTGTTTCCAATATTTTTCAAACAGAAAATGCTATAAATGTTCAACAATCAGCAATTGAAAGTAAGCTAGAAGAAACCTGCACAGTCTTTCACATCCTCAGTCTAGCCATAAAATACTTCATAACCAACTAATTTACCTTTCCAGTCACTTGTATAAAAAAAGGCAAGAACCTTGTACATATCAAGGTCCCATAAATAGTGAATGAACTGGTAACTAGACAGTGTGTTTTCCATAACATTGCAGGAGGGAAAATGTTAGGCAATACTACAGGAACTCTTTGTGCTTATTAAAATACTGTCCTGAGAATTTTTATATCCACCTGAAGATGGATAGTTCCTTAGTTTGATATCTTATCTGAATGATCACACCCCTGACTATGCAGCATTTTACTCAATGCTTACACTATGCATTCCTGTCTTGAAGGAGGTTACTATGATAGGTAGTGCTTCTTATTGAAACACATTGAAGAAGGATCCCACTTTGAAAACAAATCACAGGATATGCACATGAGATGAGATACATGCAAGATACTAAGGGAGGCAAGAATGGCAATTGCAGATGCACTGGTCATCATTTTCCAATCTTCGCAGATTCAGGCATGATGTCACAAGTACTGCAGAATTGCAAATGTTATAATCTCGTTATAATATCTCCTAATAACACTGGAAAAGTGAGAATTTTAATCAATTGCAAATTTCTTCAGACTCAGGTGATGCCAGCAGCATTAACACTGTTTAATTAATTTGTTTTAGTTTTTTGATGAGACAACACTGAGGATTGACGTGTATACACGAGATGTTTGATAAAGTGCCACAAGACAGACTTGTGTGAATGGTAGAGCTAATGAAATAAAAGGACTGTAACAAAACAGATACAAAAATGACTGAGTTTTGGGGAATGGTTGTTTTTTCTCAGACTGGATGAAGTTTGGTAGTGAAACTTTACAGGATTGGTATTTGGATCACATATATTTGTGGATAAGAAAGTATTGTAAGACTTGAGGAGGACAGTGTAGAACTTCTAAAGGACATTGAAAAGTTAGTGGAATTGGTCATCAAGATGCAAGCAAGTCATTTTGGTATGAAGGACATAGACAAAATTAAGTTTGCAATTTGAAAGAGCAAGAAATCAGGTGTGTGCGTGCGCACAAATAAGTGAAACAGGCAGAAAAAATGGAGAAAGAACGCAGTAAAATGAAGCCTCATCTCAACCTTCTATTTAAAAATAACAGTCATGCCTTTTCCAATCTATTCACAAGACTGAAATTCTTCATCCCTGGAATCACTCAGTTAACCGCTGGACACACTCATATTACTTTACATCCTTCCTAAAGATCAGTGCCTAAAACTAGACAATTCTTCAGTTGAGGCCAAACCAATGTTTTATTCAGTTTATTAAGATAAAATACAACAGTAATGAAGTAATGCTTCTATTTATGAAGCCCAGAATACCAGTTCATTGCCTGCTTTCTCTCAATTTGTCCTGTCACTTGCAATGAAAATGTAAAAAATGTGTTTCCTTTGCCGATTACACTAAATCTGCGACCTCCGGTTCTCGATCCTTCCACCAATACAACCAGTTTTTCTTTTGAAAACAACAAAAGATAGTTTCTTGATCACAATGATCAATATTAGATTTTCATTCCAGATTTTATTTAATCACCTGAATTTAAATTCCACAGCTGCTGTGGTAGCATTTGAACACTAGATCATTAGATTTGTCTTCTGGATTATAAGTTTAATACCATAATCATTGTACCCTGTTTCAGAAATGCCAACCATTCTTTCTTTTCCTGTCATTGACACACTTTAAATTTTCAGGTGCAACTTACCTCAGTTTTAGTTCTGTGCGTGAATTGAGATCGGTGGAAAGTTGTTGAATAAGTGAAAGCAAAACCGGCTGGGTCAGGGGACAAGGATGCTGGCCAAAGACAAGTTGAGAATCCACAGTTTCACAGACATAAAGCACCAGATTGAGATCTGCTGCAGTCAAAGCCTGATTGATAGAAAATAACTAATTAAGCTCAGCCTATTACAAACTGCATAAACAAGTGTTCAAACCAATACTCTGTTACTATTAGCTTATGGCAGTTATTCAATAATGAGGACTATAAGATCAATCAATAATTTTACTCAGTTATTGTTACAAATTAAATGAATGGAGATTCTAGAAAACTCATTATTGGAATTCTTTTGGGATGTGCGATCAACTACATAACAATAACACTAAACCATTTGCAGACAAGAACTAGAATACCTTTCAGGAAAGAAAAGTACTAGAATACTCAACAATCTTTACATTTCTGAACCTATTTTAGAAGTCCTAATAGGATATCTACAGTAAAAATATTTTGAAAATGTCACAACAAAAATGATTTGGCAAATTCAGCTCTTCAGAAATTGAAAAATGTATTAAAATTGTTTGTGTGCCTCTGCGTTGTGTTGAGAAGATCCAGAGAATCCATAAAGCAATCACTCCCTTGAACAGGTATATTTTACATTTGAAATGTATACGTTTTCTTGCCCGAATTATATGGCTGATTTTACTTGCATTGTTTCTTTGACCCATGGAACAATTACTAAAGCAGCTTCAGAAGAAACGCAAGGCAAACCTTCCTTCCCTCACAAAGAAAAACCAAGATAGCAATTTGCATTTTGTCAGGAAAATTAAAAATAGGCAAATTCAACAGAACACAATGACCAACTTAATCTGGTTGTTTTCACAGCAGCACAGTAACTGCTCTGCCCAAGATTGTAAGAAACTACAGAAAGTTGTGTACGCAGCCCAGACTAACCCAGAAGCCAACCCCCTGTCCATGTCAGAGCATTGAATATAAGAGTTAGGAGGTCATATTGCGGCTGGACGAGATTAGTTAGGCCACGTTTGGAATACTGTGTGTAATACTGTTTCCCTGGTTGTTGTGAAACTTGAAGGAATTCAGAAAAGATTTACAAGGATGTTGCTGGGGTTGAAGGGTCTAAGTTATAGGGACAGGCTGAATCGGCTGAGGCTGTTTCCCCTGGAGCGTTGGAGGCCGAGGTGTGACCATACAGAGGGTGTGGATAGAATAAATAGACAAGGTCTTTTCCCTGGGGTGGGGGAGACCAGAACTAGAGAGCATAGGTTTAGGGTGAGAGGAGAAAAATTTAAAAGGGACCTAAGGGGCAGAGGGTGGTACGTGTATGAAATTAACTGCCAGAGGAAGTGGTGGAGGCTGGTATAATTACATCATTTAAAAAGCATCTGGATGGGTATAGGATTGGTTTAGAGGGATATTTGCCAAGTGCTGGCAAATGGGAACTAGATTAATTTAGGATATCTGGTCAGCATGGACAAGTTGTACCGAAGGGTTTGTTTCTGTGCTGTACATCTTTATGACTCCATTTACACTTCTCGTTGCCACAGAAAGGCTACCAACATCATCAATGACCTCCTCCCATCTCAGTAATACTCTCTTTCACCAGGCAGAAAATACATAAACTTGAACACATGCACCAACAGGTTCAAGAACAACTTCTTCCCTGCTTTTATGTGTAGGTGTAACCTTGTATGCCTTGCTCTGTCTAAGCACCCTATGATCGATATGATCTTGTTTCCTATGATCTGCCTGTACTCTCACAAAACTTTTCACTGTACTCAGGTACACGCGACAACAATAAATCAAATTAAAGTCAATTTTGCACTTTAACCATACAATTAGCATCTGAATATTGCTCTACTAATTTGCAAAAATGGTTTTGAATTAACTACTAAAGAAAAGCAGACTTAACTACATAGGACTTGGTCAATAAAGTGTAACAACTCATACTGATAGCAATATAGAATCCATAACTTCAGTAAGACTTAGTCATTAAATTTAGGCCCGAAGAGAAAGCTCACTTCATAAAAAGTAACATCCTCTGCAATGGACGGTCAGTTCCTGCTTAACATTTCATTTTGCAATCTACAGTCTATGCACAGGCACAATAATTCAGCCTTAAATGAACCTTCCGCCAACAGGTAGTTGCACAGTAATGAAATTCTTTGCAAACATCATGCAGGTAAGCAATTTAAATTTATCATTTGACCCGTTATTTTGGAGCACTTTTCATCACATGAATTTGCACCCCAATTCCAAATTAGCTGCTTCTCAACAAAACATTTCATAGGAGAAAAAAATCCAAAACATATCAATTATATAACATTCCTCACAGGAAACAAGTTTCTAAGGTGGTTGCACTTAGAGGCAAGACAAGAATTAGGGATCACAAGAGCCACCAATAAATCCATCATGAAATTTGAGAGAAACGTCTTTACTTGGAGAGTGGTTAGATGATGGAACTCACGACTGTAAGAAGTAGTTGAGATAAATAGCACAGATTCATCTTTTGTGAAACTGGATAAGTGCATGCAAGAAAATGTAAAAAGAACATTACATTGATGCTTGGACCTTAGGACTCATATCCGGCATAAACACCAACATGAACCTGCTGGCCTGAATGGTATGCTTCTGTACTGTAATACTTTGTAAACACGGGATTTAGGTAACAGAAACATGGGCCTCAGTAGTGCCAGTGTAACAAACCCAAGAGCAACAACCAACACAATTGACAGTGACTGGATTTTACATAGTCCATTTAGCATAATAAAACATACGAACAATCTTCACAGAGGCATTAACAAAATTTGACACAGATTCACGTACGGGGATACGGTGGCAGCAGACCAAAGACTTTGTCAAAAAGATATGCAGTAAGGAATACCATAGAAGAAGCAGATTGAGCAGCAAGCAGATCTAAGGATGGAATTCCAGAGATGTAAACTGGCAGCTAAAGGCACAGTCACCAATGGTGCAACAACTAAAAAAAATAACAGGGCAGAAATGGAATATCATAGATCGGTGGCACAGTGGTTAGCACTGCTGCCTCACAGCACCATGGACAAAGTTCAATTCCACCTTGAGCAACTGTCTGAGTGGAGTTTGCACATTTTCCCAGTGTCTGTGTGGGTTTCCTCCCACAGTCTAAAGATATGCAAGTTAGATGATATGGCTATGCTAAAAGTTACCCGCAGTGTCCAGGCATGTGTAAGTTAGGTGGATAAGCTATAGTAAATGCATGGGTATGGGGACAGGGTGAGCTCTTGGTCTGGGTGGGATGCTTTTTGAAGGACCGGTGTGGACTCGATAGGCCAATTGGCCTCTTTCCAAATTGTAGGAAATTCAATGATTTCAGAAGATAATTTAGAGCTAGAGATTGGCGTTGGTGAGGCCTTGAAGAAACATGAAAATACGAATGGAAATTTTGCAGAACCAGAATTCAATATAGGTTTGAAAATGCTGGATGACAGGTGATCAAGACTTGGCAAATGTTAGGACACGAGCAGCAGGGCTTTGGATAACCTCAAGTTCACAGTGTCTGACATTCCAATTTGAGGCACAGCGAGTTGCATTGTTGTTTGAGGTTGCATTTAAAAGCAAGCAAGCATGAGAGCAGCAATATTACTGGTTCATTGCAGAGATAAGCAAGACAACAAGCGACACGTTCTGATCAAATGGTAAATCACCATTCATTTTAAAAAGATGTAGGTTAGTCCAGTCTTCAAATTCAGATCAAAACAACGGAAATCCTAGATACTATTCCTTTTAACAAGATCCAAATACATCTTTTCTAATAGTCACTTCAGAAAGCAGTGGTCTACCAATATCCATGTGGATGCAACATCAAAGCGAGATTATCTCAATTTTGAAGTCGAAGTATCAATAGGTGTATTGTTTTTTAAAATTATTAAATTAGATGCTAAAGTTCTGTGAAAGCCTACAAGTTAATTTATGTAACAAGTACATTAAAGAAGGCTTTCAATTATTCATTTCTGGACTTCAAACAAATTATCCTGGACAACATTTTCTGAACGTTGTGTAGGCTTCATGTTTCTGGATATTGCACAACTTCAGGAGATGTTATGACTAAAGGCATCACCAACATCAGCCACTGGGAAGGATGTGTGATTACTGATGTAAAGCCTAAAACTGTGCAATATCTTTCAGTACCAAAGATAATTTCAAACTAAAAATACTGACATAAAACTCACGACTATCAAAAAGCAGAAAATTCATCTCAATTAGAATTATAGATTCTGAATCACCTAAACTTTCAATGAACTAAACTTTTACAGAAATCAATCTTACAAAGATTACTGAGGTACAAGTAAACTGACAAAATGGATTGGGACAAATGCATTTAGTATACAGTAAAGACTGATAGAAAGAAGTGACTTAAATGACTTCTTGTATAAGTAAGACCTGATTTCATGATATAATCATCTAGAGTAATCGCAAAAAAAAAAGTCTCATGGCTAAAATCAATAATAAATTTGAATTGCAATAAATATTTAATTAAATAAACACGGGAGTTACTCCGTACTTACATTACTATTTGGCTGCATTTGCTAATACCAGCATACATATGCTATGCGCCACTTCAATTCATGCATACATATCTAAGGGCAGTTTCGGGGACACAGGGACTTGGGCCTAGGATAGAGTCATAGAGATGTATAGCACAGGAACAGACCCTTCAGGCCAATTCATCCATGCCAACAAATATTCTAAATTAATCTAGCCCCAGGTGCCAGCAATTGGCCTTTTTCGCTCTAAACCTTTCCTATTCATGTACCCATCCAGATGCCTTTTAAGTGTTGCAATTGTATTAGCCTCCACCACTTCCTCTGGCAGCTCATCCCATACACGCACCACCCTCTGCGTGAAAAGGTTGCCCTTAAGTCCTTTTTGGCAGGGCAAATGCAGGCCAGAAGTAAGGGGTGTGGAGGAGAGCTTGGGATGAAGAGAGCCAGGGTGCAAGAAGGGAGAGGTAGAGGAAAGAAAGTGCCCTCTCATTCACCCCTAAATGTCTTCCATTTGTTAACACTGGACTTTAATTAACCTTGTATTCATACCTGTTGGAAGGCTTGGTTAAGTTGCCCCTGTTGCAACAGCTGCAAGATGTGGGCCTGCTGGGATTGGAAATCCATATGAGTTGTTGGAATGGGTGTCCCTGCAGCTGATCGCATGGCCTGCATGATACTAGATGTAACAACAGCCTGTTGCTCCTTCATTGCTAGGCTAACTTCACCTTTCACAATTCTCTGCACTTGAGTCAGAATCGATTCCTGTAAGCTGTAAGATATTACACATGAATTTGGTGAATTATCATTGATTAAACTCTACATTTTCAAATAATTCTTCAAACACAAATATAATGCATACCCTTGATAAGCACACCGCCCCCATAAAGTACTTAATTTGTACTTGACATGCTACACAATGTATTTCATTAAATTACCAAAAAACATCAAATTTCAATTTGTAGTTTATGACATCCCATGCAGACTTCTCTGTTATTATTGATACTTTTCAGTTGATCTTAAAATGACAGTGAAAGTAAAGTTAATGTTTTAACACATCACAAATGTATCCTTAAATTCATTCACAGAACCTGCAATGATTCTACCTCAGCTAAATCACTTGGGGCCTTTATCTTGGCAGAAATCTGCAAAAGCTAACTTAACAAAAAAACAGACTGCATAACAAGAAGAGAAAAGGCAAGCTAGCTACTCAAGGCCATCCAATTAGTAGATTGGGAATTAATCGTGATGCAAGGAAATGTTGTTTCGGTTCACAGCATGAAAGCGGATTACACATTTTGGTCATTTTATGATCTGTGGAACAAGACTTTTGTAAGGTTATTGTAATTCTTTTACCATCTCAGATACACACAGATTTTTGCTTTATAAGACCTGAAATTATACAAGTTTAATGTGCTAGCAAACTTTGCAGAATAATTTCACTAAATTCCCTTAAATCGCCTAGTAGTCTCAGAAAAGTAAGCGAAATGTAACTTGCAGAACTAATTATATTTTAGAATTTTGAAGTGATATATATTTTTTCCTCAATTTGAAAAAATCAATTTTTCAGAAATGGTCTAAGCATGACAAAATTTAGAAAAGTAATGATAATGTAAATAATGCACAAAGGTAGTATATACATAAACACAGTGGGCGGCACGGTGGCACAGTGGTTAGCACTGCTGCCTCACAGCGCCTGGAGACCCGGGTTCAATTCCCGACTCAGGCGACTGACTGTGTGGAGTTTGCACGTTCTCCCCGTGTCTGCGTGGGTTTCCTCCGGGTGTTCCGGTTTCCTCCCACAGTCCAAAGATGTGCGGGTCAGGTGAATTGGCCATTCTAAATTGCCCATAGTGGTAAGGGGTAAATGTAGGGGTATGGGTGGGTTGCGCTTCGGCGGGTCGGTGTGGACTTGTTGGGCCGAAGGGCCTGTTTCCACACTGTAAGTAATCTAAAAAAAATAACACTGTGAATCAAGATTTCCAATGGTAATAACTACTTTCACTTAATGTTTTAGTGAAACTTTAGAAAACTGACTCCACTACAAATATGACAAATTGTAAGAAAGGCAAAGGCTGAAAATTAGAACCAAAAACAGAAATTGCTTAATATTTTACATGAAGATTTATAGAATAATGTCAGGTATGGCCACTGGTCACATTCTTTCTTCTATGTTAGATTTTGAGGGCTCAAATCCCAATCCAGGGACTTGAGCAGAAATATCTGGCCTGAAACTTCAATGCTATCTTGTTGGTGGTATCATCTTTCAAATTGAGAGGTCAAACAAGGTGCTCTCTGTTAGGTGGATGTAAAAGTGCCCATTTCAAAAAGAAGAGCAGGGAGGTTATCCCTAGCCCTGGACAATATGCGTCCCTCAATCAACATTACCAAAACATCATCAGGTCATCACAATTTTTATGTTTGTAAGAATTTGTTCTGCACAAATTGGCTAGCACATTTTCTACAGTACAATAGCAACTACACTTCAAAAGCACTTCACTGGCTGAAAAGTGCACTGGTACATCCCAAAGTGATTCTTAAATGAATATTTTTAGTTTTGTTTTTATAATTGGGAGTAAAGAAAACTAAACCTCCCAGTATATTCCTTCTTGAGTCATAAGTAATTTCAAGCCTTTTTGTTACATGTTAAATGCATGCCTTGTTAATTCTTATTTAAAACACGGCAATTTCCATACCTGCCTCAATGAAAGAAAAAAAAATCTCTTGGTGACACTGTTGTGATACTTCCACACCAAGCACCTTAAAACTTATTCTTGGCTGTAATTACTAAGTCATTATCAAACATAGCCAGTACATTTCTGTTTAATAATGCCTGGGTGCAAAGATGTTTTATGTGTGTCATTTGCTTCCACAGGGGAGAAAAGCACCTGGACAATTTCCATTAAGTTAATATTTCTCATTCTTCTACTTCATAAATTGTCTTTCTGTCCTGTTTGCAGGTGACATAAATTGTTGCCCGAGTAGTGCTCAACTTTCAGTTCTGCACAAGAACAGAAAATTTGATCTGTACCTCCAAGTAAAAGGAGTTCACTAATGTAAACTCAGCGTTGATTCTATGGAATGTCTTGGGAGACAAGTACAGACCATCAAGAAAATCCTGAATAAAGATACTAATCTCGTTACTTGAAAAAATTTCTGTGAATTACTTTAATCAAGATAAAAACTCTGCCTTTTGAGACACCTTTTCCAACTTGCCCTCAGGATACAAAACTGACTTGTCAACAATATTGCCTAATTTTAGTTTTTTAAAACATTATCAGGCATTCAGCAAGTTATATTTATATTGCACTCAAAGGCAAAGGCAAAGCCATCTGAATTTGTTTCCTTGAAGTATTTCTCAGATTCCCTATAAAAGGTAATACTTAACCTGCTTCCACTACACTTTCACACAGTGCATTCAAAGTCACACTAACTTGCTCTATAAGAAGATTTCCATGCGTCACTTTTTTACTTTGCTAACCACTTTAAATCTATATCCTTTGGTTACTAGCTCTTCCACCATTGGAAACAGTTTATGTACTCTATCAAATTCATATATGAAATAAATAAATTCTCTTGCAATCTTATTTGCTTTAAAGAAAGCAGCACAAGCTGTTCATGTAACTGTTATCAATCAAGTAAATCTGTCCAACATCCTTTTAATGTATTTTTGATTGTGGACTGAAATGGGAAAAGGATGGTTTTTAAAAAAATCAAGGATAATGGAAGAGATTTCCATATTTTTAAAAAGCAAGCTATCAGCACTTACTGTAAGTTCTATTTATAATATTATTTGTTCAACCAAAGAGTCATTCCGTTGCAGATCAATTGGCACCGAGGTGCATCAAAGTGAGCCAACAAGTAGCTGATTTGTCTGTGAAATGATGACCAGATGTCAATGACAAAGGTCTTCTGCCTGTCAACAATGCAACTGGCACTCAGGTATCCTGATATATATTAATGATCTAAAACTTGGTGTGCAGGGGATAATTTCAAAGTTTGCCAACAACACAAAACTTGGAAGAATTGTGAACTGGACACTGATGGAGTCATTCAGCACAGATCTAGACCCTTTGGCCCAACTCATTCATGCCAACCAGGTTTCCTAAACCTAACTAGTCTCATTTGCCTCCAATTGGCCCACATCCCTGTAAAACTTTCCTATCCATGTGCCGATCCGAATGTATTTTAAATATTGTAATTGTACTCACCTCTATCACTTCCTCTGTCAATTTGTTCCACATGTGCACCACCCTCTGTGTGAAAAAGCTGCCCCTTGATCAACATGTGGGTAGAGTGGGTGGATAGGTGGCAGATTCAATGCATAGAAGTGTGAGGTGTAGGAAGAATATTGAGAGACAATACAAAATAGAGGGCAGAAGCAGAAGGACTTGGTGAACATGTGGACAGATTATCAAAGGTGGCAGAACAGGTGGAGAGAGGAGTTAGGAAAGCAATGTTAACTGGGTCACGGAGTAAAAAAAGCAAAAGTAAATAAATGGTTACCGGTGGTGGAAGAGCTAGTAACTAAAGGACATAGATTCAAGATGATTAGCAAAAAAGAAGTGACGCAAGGAAAGCTTCTTAAAGAGCAACTTAATGTGACTTGGAATACGTGCAAGTGTAGTGGATGCAGATTCAATAATAACTTTTCATAGTGAATTGCAGAAGACATTTGTTAGACCCAGCTGGAGAACTGGGTATAGTAGATTTCTGAGAGGTTTTCAAAATCATGAGTGGGCTAGATTGAGTCATAGGGTCATGTACAGCATGGAAACAGATTCTTCAGTCCAACCCGTCCATGCCAACCAGATATCCCAACCCAACCTAGTCCCACCTGCCAGCACCCGGCTCATATCCCTCCAAACCCTTCCTATTCATATACCCATCCAATTGCCTCTTAAATGTTGCAATTGTACCAGCCACCACCACATCCTCTGGCAGCTCATTCCATATACGTACCACCCTCTGCGTGTAAAAGTTGCCCTGTAGGTCTCTTTTATACCTTTCCCCTCTCACCCTAAACCTATGCCCTCTAGTTCTGGACTCCCCGACCCCAGGGAAAAGACTTTGTCTATTTATCCTATCCATGCCCCTCATAATTTTGTAAACCTCTATGAGGTCACCACTCAGCATCTGACGCTCCAGGGAAAACAGCCCCAGCCTGTTCAGCCTCTCCTTGTAGCTCAGATCCTCCAACCCTGGCAACATCCTTGTAAACCTTTACTGAACCCTTTCAAGTTTCACAACATCTTTCCGATAGGAAGGAGACCAGAATTGCACGCAATATTCAACAGTGGCCTAACCAATGTCCTGTACAGCCGCAACATGACCTCCCAACTCCTGTACTCAATACTCTGACCAATAAAGGAAAGCATACCAAACACCTCCTTCGCTATCCTATCTACCTGCGACTCCACTTTCAAGGAGCTATGAACCTCTTGAGGTAACCCTCTTCGCTGTCCACTACATTTCCAATTTTAGCGTCATAGAACATAGAACATAGAAGGATACAGCGCAGTACAGGCCCTTCGGCCCTCGATGTTGCGCCGACCGAATCCTACCTAACCTATACTAGCCCAATAACTTCCAAATGTCTATCCAATGCCCGCTTAAATGACCATAAAGAAGGAGAGTTCACCACTGATACAGGCAGGGCATTCCATGAACTCACAACCCGCTGTGTGAAGAATCTACCCCTAACATCTGTCCTATACCTACCACCCCTTAATTTAAAGCTATGTCCCCTAGTAACACCTGACTCCATTAGCGGTAAAAGGTTCTTAGTATCTACCCTATCTAAACCCCTAATCATCTTATACACTTCTATCAGATCTCCCCTAAACCTTCTCTTCTCCAATGAGAACAGCCCCAAGTGCCTCAGCCTTTCCTCATAAGATTTTCCTACCATTCCAGGCAACATCCTGGTAAACCTCCTCTGCACTCGTTCTAAAGCTTCCACATCCTTCCTATAGTATGGCGACCAAAACTGCACACAATACTCCAGATGAGGCCTCACCAGAGTCCTATACAACTGCAACATGACCTCAGGACTCCGGAACTCAATTCCTCTGCCAATAAAGCCCAGTACACCATATGCCTTCCTCACAGCACTATTTACCTGGGTGGCAACTTTCAGAGATCTGTGTACACAGACACCAAGATCCCTCTGCTCATCCACACTACCAAGTAGCCTACCATTAGCCCAGTAATCCATCATCTTGTTATTCCTACCAAAGTGAACGACTTCGCACTTAGCTACATTGAATTCCATTTGCCACATTTCCGCCCAGCTCTGCAACTTATCTATATCCCGCTGTAACCTACCACTTCCTTCCTCACTATCCACAACTCCACTGACTTTTGTGTCATCCGCAAACTTGCTCACCCAGCTTTCAAGTCCTTCCTCTAGATCATTTATAAAGATAACAAAAAGCAATGGTCCCAAAACAGATCCTTGTGGTACACCGCTAGTAACTGCGCTCCAAGATGAACATAATCCATCAACTACTACCCTCTGTCTCCTTCCAGCCAGCCAATTCCTAATCCAAACCTCTAATGTATCCTCAATGCCATACCTCTGAAGTTTTAGCATTAGCCTACCATGGGGAACCTTATCGAACGCCTTACTAAAATCCATATACACAACATCTACTGCTTTACCCTCATCCACTTCCTTAGTCACCTTCTCAAAGAACTCAATAAGGTTTGTGAGGCACGACCTGCCCTTCACAAAACCATGCTGGCTATCCCTGATCACGTTGTTCCTACACAGATGTTCATAAATCTTATCCCTTACCATTCTCTCTAAGACTTTGCCCACCACTGAAGTCAGACTCACTGGCCTATAGTTACTAGGGCTATCCCTACTCCCTTTCTTGAACAATGGGACCACATTCGCTATCCTCCAGTCCTCTGGTACTATTCCCGTAGACAATGACGACATAAAAATCCAGGCCAATGGCTCTGCTATCTCCTCCCTAGCTTCCCATAGGATCCTGGGGTAAATGCCATCAGGCCCAGGAGACTTATCTATATTCATCCTTTCCAATATTCCCAAAACCTCCTCCCTGCATATTTCCAGGGCATCCATTCTAATTATTTGTGATTCCATATTCACATCAGCAACAGTGTCCTGTTCCTGAGTGAATACTGATGAAAAGTACTGATTTAATGTCTCTCCAATCTCCTCCGCCTCCACACACAACTTCCCACTACTATCCTTGACTGGACCGATACCTACCCTAGTCATCCTTTTATTCTTGACATACCTATAGAAAGCCTTTGGGTTTTCCCTAATCCTACCAGCTAAAGACTTTTCATGTCCCCTTCTCGCTTCTCTTAGCTCCCTCTTTAGCTCCTTCCTGGCTACCTTATAACTCTCAAAATGACTACCTTAGTCATCTGCACACTTACTAAATATACCTCTTATGCTCACATCCAAATCATTCATGTAAATGACAAAAAGTAGAGGACCCAGCACCGATCCTTGTGGCACTCCACTGGCCACAGGCCTCCAGTCTGAAAAACAATCCTCCACCACCACCCTCTGTCTTCTACCTTTGAGCCAGTTCTGTATCCAAATGGCTAGTTCTCCCTGTATTCCATGGGATCTAATCTTGCTAATCAGTATCCCATGGTGAAGCTTGTCGAACGTCTTACTGAAGTCCATATAGATCACATCTCCTGCTCTGCCCTCATCAATCTTCTTTGTTACTTCTTCAAAAAACTCAATCAAGTTTATGAGACATGATTTCCCACATACAAAGCCATGCTGACTATCTCAAATCAGTCCTTGCCTTTCCAAATACATGTACATCCTCAGGATTCCCTCCAACAACTTGCCCACCACCGAGGTCAGGCTCACCCGTCTATAGTTCCCTGGCTTGTCTTTACCGCCCTTCTTAAACAGTGGCACCACGTTTGCCAACCTCAGTCTTCCGGCACCTCACCTGTGACTATCGATGATACAGATATCTCAGCAAGAGGCCCAGCAATCACTTCTCTAGCTTCCCACGGAGTTCTCGGGTACACCTGATCAGGTCCTGGGGATTTATCCACCTTTAACTGTTTCAAGACATCCGGCACTTCCTCCTCTGTAATCTGGACATTTTGCAAGATGTCAGCATCTATTTCCCTACAGTCTATATCTTCCATATCCTTTTCCACAGTAAATACTGATGCAAAACATTCATTTAGTATCTCCCCCATGTTCTGCAGCTCCACACAAAGGCCGCCTTGCTGATCTTTGGAGGGGCCCTATTCTCTCCCTAGTTACCCTTTGATCCTTAATATATTTGTAAAAACCCTTTGGATTCTCCCTAATTCTATTTGCAAAAGCTATCCCATGTCCCCGTTTTGCCCTCCTGATTTCCCTCTTCAGTATACTCCTACTTTCTTTATACTCTTTTAAGGATTCATTCGATCTATCCTGTCTATACCTGACATATGCTTCCTTCTTTTTCTTAACCAAACCCTCAATTTTTTTATTCTGGTGGTGCTGGAAGAGCACAGCAGTTCAGGCAGCATCCAAGAAGCAGTAAAATCGACGTTTCAGGCAAAAGCCCTTCATCAGGAATAAAGGCAGAGAGCCTGAAGCGTGGAGAGATAGCTAGAGGAGGGTGGGGGTGGGGAGAAAGTAGCATACTGCACTACCCTTATGCACTGCACCACCCTCCCACACTGCACCACCCTCCCACACTGCACTACCCCCACCCTCCTCTAGCTTATCTCTCCACGCTTCAGGCTCTCTGCCTTTATTCCTGATAAAAGGCTTTTGCCCAAAACGTCGATTTTACTGCTCCTCGGATGCTGCCTGAACTGCTGTGCTCTTCCAGCACCACTAATCCAGAATCTGGTTTCCAGCATCTGCAGTCATTGTTTTTACCCTCAATTTCTTAAGTCATCCTGCATTCCCTATACTTACCAGCCTTCCCTTTCACCCTGACAGGAATATACTTTCTCTGGATTCTTGTTATCTCATTTCTGAAGGCTTCCCATTTTCCAGCCGTCCCTTTACCTGCGAACATCTGCCTCCAATCAGCTTTTGAAAGTTCTAGCCTAATACCGTCAAAATTGACCTTTCTCCAATTTATAACTTCAAGGTTTAGATCTGGTCTATCCTTTTCCATCACTATTTTAAAACGAATAGAATTATGGTCACTGTCCCAAAAGTGCTCCCACACTGACATCTCTGTCACCTGCCCTGCCTTATTTCCCAAGAGTAGTTTAGTTTTGCATCTTCTCTAGTAGGTACATCCACATACTGAATCAGAAAATTGTTTTGTATGCGCTTAAGAAATTCCTCTCCATCTAAACCTTTAACCCTATGTCAGTCCCAGACGATGTTTGGAAAGTTAAAATCCCCTACCATAACTACCCTATTATTCAAACAGATAGCTGAGATCTCCTTAAATTTGTTTCTCAATTTCCCTCTGATTATTAGGTGGTCTATAATACAATGCCCAATAAGGTGATCATCCCTTTCTTATTTCTCAGTTCCACCCAAATAACTTCCCTGGATGTATTTCCAGCAATATCCTCCCTCAGCACAGCTGTAATGCTATCCCTTATCAAAAATGCCACTCCCCCTCCTCTCTTGCCTCCCTTTCTATCCTTCCTGTAGCATTTGTATCCTGGAGCATTAAGCTGCCAGTCCTGCCCATCCCTGAACCATGTTTCCGTAATTGCTATGATATCCCAGTCCCATGTTCCTAACCATGCCCTGAGTTCATCTGCCTTCCCTGTTAGGGCCCTTGCATTGAAATAAATGCAGTTTAATTCATTAGTCCGACCTTGTCCCTGCCTGCCCTGACTGTTTGACTCACTTCTATTCTCAGTCGATAAGGATAGTATCCCTTGTAAAAACAGGGTACTGACTTAAGTGATGTACCAAAGAAGTAATGGTGACAGGAGAAAAAATCTTCTACACAGCCAGTCATAACTGTATTGAATGCACCATCAGGAATGTGGTGAACAGAAATAATGTACAACGTATGAGATCAGAACAGGAGATTAACACTAGATACTGATACTCATTTTAAATGTTGGTGGGCGCAGGCACAATGGAACGTAACAATTCTGCAGTAACTGCCCCAAGGTACTTTAACAGAGCACAATAAAACTGGCACCAAGCCACATAAACAGCTATTAGGTCAGATGATCAAAAACATCAATGAGGCAGGTTTTAAAGGGGGGGGGGGTCAACGAAAGAAGTAAACATATTTAGAACTTCAGAGCTTAGGGAGTTGAAGACTTAGTCACTAATACAGAATTGATTAAAACTAGTAATGCCTCAAAGGCCAGAATTAAATGAGTATATATCTCAAAGTATTGTGAGGTCTTGGGTTTACTGCACATAAAATAAGGGAGATTAGCTATCAGTGCACTAAAATAGTTAACTCTCGAGGTAACTAATGGATAAAACCAGGGTATCAGCAGATGATCCGAGATGGGGACATAGACTGTCTGTTTGCAACCTTGGTGTGATATTTGATTTCAAGTTGATCTTTTGGACATTAATATGCACCATCACTAAGACACAGTCTTTATTGGTCTGTCAAGCAAGGTGACTGGACTTTAAACTTTATCCCACCACCAGGGATATATTTCCCTCCCCTCCCCTATCAGTGTTCTGCAAAGACCACTCCCTTCGTGACTCCCTCGTCAGGTCCACACCCCCCACCAACCCAACCTCCACTCCCGGCACCTTCCCCTGCAACCGTAGGAAATGTAAAACTTGCGCCCACACCTCCTCCCTCACTTCCCTCCAAGGCCCCAAGGGATCATTCCATATCCGCCACAAGCTCACCTGTACCTCCACACACATCATCTACTGCATCCGCTGCACCCGATGTGGCCTCTTCTATATTGGGGAGACGGGCCGCTTACTTGCGGAACGCTTCAGAGAACACCTCTGGGACGCCCGGACCAACCAGCCCAACCACCCCGTGGCTCAACACTTTAACTCTCCCTCCCACTCCACCGAGGACATGCAGGTCCTTGGACTCCTCCACCGGCAGAACATAACAACACGACGGCTGGAGGAGGAGCGCCTCATCTTCCGCCTGGGAACCCTCCAACCACAAGGAATGAACTCAGATTTCTCCAGTTTCCTCATTTCCCCTCCCCCACCTTGTCTCAGTCAGTTCCCTCAACTCAGCACCGCCCTCCTAACCTGCAATCTTCTTCCTGACCTCTCCGCCCCCACCCCACTCCGGCCTATCACCCTCACCTTGACCTTCTTCCACCTATCACATCTCCATCGCCCCTCCCCCAAGTCCCTCCTCCCTACCTTTTATCTTAGCCTGCTTGGCACACTCTCTCTCATTCCTGATGAAGGGCTTATGCCCGAAACGTCGAATTTCCTATTCCTTGGATGCTGCCTAACCTGCTGTGCTTTAACCAGCAACACATTTTCAGCTGTGATCTCCAGCATCTGCAGACCTCATTTTTTACCCTTTAAACTTTAACTCCCTTTACGCCCACAGATGTTGCCAAACCAGACTTTCTGCAACAAAATCTGGGTTTTTTTCAAATTTCCAGCATCTGCAGTTCTTTGTTTTATTTTAGTCTTTTACTGTTATCACAAGCAACAGCTGACAAGTATGGAAGTAGGTTTGGAGCTGTAGCCAAAGACAAGAGCTTCAGTCTTCTGAGAAAAGTCTAGACCATCTAGTATTTGATGCCAGATAATGAGAGAGGTGGTGGAGTGGTAGAGTTGGTTGTTGTCAGCATACCGCATTAATTTTCACAATATCAATGTCATACAGAATGTAAAGAAGATAAAGGAGGATGTCCAAGAAAGAAATCTTTAACAGAACAATTGTGGACATACGAAGAAAAGACAATACTTCAAATACAATTAGATAAATAAGAATGGAACCAGAGGAATGCAGAACTGTCCAGCTCGCTGACAATAAAGTGATATTAGAGGAGAATGAGGTGGACAATAGTGTCAAAGGTTGCAGACGTTCATTTTAGAACTATGTTCAGGCACAAAACAAATATAGGACTTGTGGAAAAGAGAATACTTGGATTTCAGAGATAACATTATGTTCAAGGATTCTGGAGAGGAAATGCAAGTTGGAAATAGGATGGTAGTTTGCAAGGGCTTTTGTTTGACAAGTAATGATGACAGAATTAAAGGACAATACGTCAAGAAACAGCACCATTAACAACATTTGCTAACCTGGGCTAAAGAAGGGGTAGATGGGTGATCAGAAGTTCACAAGAACTTTCAAAAGTTGATGTTTGCAGGTGAAGAGACGGGTGGAAAATGGGAAACCTTCAAAAATGAGATAACAAGGGCCCTGAGACAGTATGTTCCTGTTAAAGTGAAGAGCAGGGCTGGTAGGTGTACGTAATGTTGGATGACTAGAGAAATTGAGGTTTTGATCAAGAATAAGAAGGAAGCATATGTCAGGTAGAGACAGCAGAAAGCAACTGAATCCCTAGAAGAGTATAAAAAGGCAGTAGGCATATACTTTAGAGAAATCAAGAGGGCAGAAAGGGGACATGAGATAGCTTTGGCAAATAGGGTTAAGGAGAATCCAAAGGAATCATACAAATACATTAAGGGCAAAAGGGTAACTAAGTGACCCTATTCTCTCCCTAAGGATCAGCAAGGCCACCTATGTGTGGAGCCACAGGAGATGTGGGAGATACTAAACGAGTATTTTGTATCCGCATTTACTGTGGAGAAGGATTTTGAAGATAAAGACCATGAGAAAATAAGTAGCAACCTCCTGAAAAATGTCCATATTATAGAAGTGGTGATGCTGGACAACTTAAAATGCAAAAAAGGTGGATAAATCCCCAGGACCTGATCAGGTGTACACTAGAACCTTGTGGGAAACTAGGGAAGTGAATACTGGGCCCGTTGCTGAGGTATCTGTATCATCAATAGCCATAGGCAAGGTGCCAGAAGACTGGAGGTTGGCTAATGTTGGTTACCACTGTTGAAGAAAAGTGGTAAGGAAAATCCAGGGAATTACAGACCAGTCAGTCTGACAGCGGTGATGGGCAAGTTGTTGGTGGGAATCCTGAGGGACAGGATTTACAAGTATTTGGAAAGGCAAAGACTGATTAGGGACAGTGAACATGGATTTGTGCGTGGGAAATCGTGTCTTACAAACGTGATTGAGTTTTTTGAGGAAGTAACGAAGAGGATTGATGAGGACAGAGCAGTAAACATGAGCTGTATGGACTTCAGGAAGGTATTCAACAAGATTGCTCATGGTTAGCAAGGTTAGATCACAGCGAATAGTGGGAGAACTAGCTATTTGGAAAGAGAACTGGTTCGAAGGAAGAGGCAGAGGATGGGATCAAGGGTTGCTTTTCAAACTGGAGGTTGAATGATGCTGCTTGTCCTTTAACAAGGATATGTTGTCCTTGTTTTTTTTCCAGAGGGTTCATAAACCTAGAGACTCCGGGAGGTCTAGATTTGAAGGGTTTTAGGGTCAATTTGATTATAGCTCGTAGATACTGCCTCAGAAAAAGGCTTTCAAGTGTTAAAAAAACTTGTACAATGAAAGGGGTGTGGCCAAGTTCTCCCAGTTTAGCCTTTCTCTGGTTTAGTTCGGTTTTAGCAGGCAGTTAGCTGTGAAGCTGCTGGACACAAAGAAACAGATTCATGCTGATCCTTCCTCTCTCTGACATCTCTCAAGAACCTGTGCTGGATTTTTCATTTTTTTGCAAAAGGGTGTTTATGGGGATTGTTGCAAGTATTTGGAACAGCATCATTAAGTTGGAATAATCTGTTGGGTTTTCGGTAGGTTAAATTATTCTGTATTCTGTTCTCTTTTGCTTGTGTTTCATTGCAGGCAGAGCTAGTGACGTACTCGCATCACTATCACAGGTGGTATCTGGGGCTAGGAGGTCATAGAGATGTACAGCATGGAAACAGACCCTTTGATCCAACCCGTCCATGCCGACCAGCTATTCCAACCCAATCTACTCCCTCCTGCCAGCAACCGGCCCATGCCTGCAAGTTTTGTTTGGACCAACAAAAATCCACATGGTCACTGGCCACGGTTTAGCCACCTTTTCAAATGCTATGAAAAAGGCTTCCACATCCTTCTCATCAACTTAGGCAAGGTTTGAATATATTTAAACAGTTTCTCACCATGCTTACCTTCAGCCTTTATCTTCAACATTTTAAGCTGACTTTCTCATCTAAGTGCAATTTCTGAAGTTCAAACTCCCTCTTATTCTTCCTTTTCCCCCTCTCCTTTTCTCTCTCTTCTCTCTTTTTGTTCTGCTGAAGTGATTTGTTCTTTTTCTCTTCCTCTGCTTTTAATCATAATTCAAACCGTTTCATTTCTGTTGCCCTTTCTTTGTCTTTTGCCTCTAACCCAAGCTGCTTCATTTTCAATTCATATATCCATCCAAATGCCTTTTAAATGTTGCAATTGTACAAGCCTGCACCACTTCCTCTGGCAGCTCATTCCATACATGTACCACCGTCTGAGTGAAAAAATTGCCCTGTAGGGCTCTTTTATATCTTTCCCCTCTTACCCTAAACCTATGCCCTCTAGTTCTGGACTCCCCGACCCCGAGGAAATCCTATCCACGCCCCTCATAATTTTGTAAATCTCTATAAAGGTCACCCGTCAGCCTCCGACGCTCCAGGGAAAACAGCCCCAGCCTGTTCAGCCTCTCCCTATAGCTCAAATCCTCCAACCCTGGCAACATCCTTGTAAATCTTTTCTGAACCCTTTCAAGTTTCACAACATCTTTCCGATAGAAAGGAGACCAGAATTGCATGCAATATTCCAACAGTGGCCTAACTAATGTCCTGTACAGCTGCAACATGACCTCCCAACTCCTGTACTCAATACTCTGACCAACAATGATGAAGAAAGCCATCTTAAGTGCATATGAGCTTGTGCCAGAAGCCTATAGACAATGTTACTGGAATCTGAGGAGGGACCCTGGTCAAACATACATTAAGTTTGAAAGAATCAAACAAAGGAATTTTGAAAGTGGATGAAGGCATTAAAAATAGAACAAACCTATGACATTTTAGAGTGACGATTATTTTGGAGGAGTTCAAAAATTCACTTTCTGAAGCAGTGAGAACTCATGTGGAAGAGCAGGGAGCAAGATTAGCAGCTGATGATTATGAGTTGGCCCACAAAGATGTCAGACTGCAATCAAATGCAATCATTCACAAAAAATTCATGGATGATAAGGACCTATTTCATAAGTAAAAAGACATTCCGGAGGAAAATGCTTAAAGAGGTGGTGAAAGACTAAGCAATATAAGAGATGAGTTAGACAGGAAGGAGATTAACAAAGTAAGCACTCAGCTGAAGCACTGAAAAGGTAAACACGAAAGTGGGACTCGAGTTGTTGTTTGTAATGAGGTATAGCAAATACTTCAAAGAGCTCTTCTGAAGATGCTTAAAGAGACACAGTTGTTTGAAGAGGGTGCCAAGCCTAAAGTGACGGTGGGAGAGCAGCAGAACTGGGAATACTGAAAAGCCAGAGTAGGGAATTGGATGGTCAGAGTATCTGAAAGGGGATATGTAAAAGTTAGTAAAATGATGGAAGAGAGGCACCTTGGATGAAAGAAAGAAAAAAAAAATTAAGAGCAAAAGTTGAAACAGAGTGATGGGCTCAGGTCCAAGGTCCAGAGCTGGAGCTAATGTGTCTGTAAGTGGACTTGGGGAAAACTCAAGTTAAATTGGTGCGTTTTTTACCACAGTGGACAATCTACTTCATATTTAAAATCTATCCTCTACTGTCTGGTCAGGTTTTCAAAGTGAGTTACGATTCAAAGCTTTCGTCTGTTCTGTACAGAAATATCACACTTTCAATCTCTAAACAATCTCTCCTGCAACAGTAGAATATTTTTTTCAACACATATCATATCCCCAGCAACTTGATTGGCATTACTGAGTCTGACTTCACAAAATGTTGTACAACAAAAGATCAATTACTTCTCATTTTGCTTCACCTAATCAAGCCTTAGCCCGAGTTAGAGGGGCAGAATGTTGACCCACGTACCGCAGAGGACACGGGTTTAAAATGATGAGCAAAAGAACCAAAGGTAATGTGATAAAACATTCTTTCGGTTTGGATCTGGAGTACACTACCTAAAAGGGTGGTAGAGGCAGATTCAATTGTGGCTCTCAAGAAGGAATTAGATAATCACCCAAAAACGTAAGATTTGCAGAGCCACACTTAAAGGATGGGCAAGTGGGATGATGGATAGCTTTTCTAAATGGCAATGGGCTGAAGGCAAAGAATCACAGAGACCAGGTATTTAAGTTCATATCGTTAACATCATAATACAACACCAACGAACATGTATCACACAGTGAGCATATTGCTACTCACTTGCTGACAATGATGTGAAGTTGATGTTGCACTTCTGAACGCATGCCATTTGTGATGGTAGCAGCCAGGTGATCAGTGACACTCTGGAAGCGATCAATCATTTGCTGCAACTGACTAATCAGAGGATCACGGATTTCTTGTTCTTGGGTCTTTTTGGACTGAAGGTGAATCTCAAGTTGTTGGATATCTGTGTAGGTGAAATGCAAAGCATCAATAAATTTACATTTGAATTAAAATAGATGTTGAAGTAACAGAGTTGGATAATAATCTAAAACACACACAGTGTCATCAAAACATTTAACATGACAGTCATTGCATATGAATTCGGATCAAAGTTAAAAGTAACAACATAGAAAACAATGCAATTTCCAATGCTGTTGTGTACAATTTATTTTAGAGTTGCTCACTGGATGGCATGGTTCATGTTTATTCTGCAAAGTGAAAAACAAATATTAGTCCTTTACTAAAGCACAGACCTCAACCAATGCACTTGAAGCAAAAAAAGTCAACAATGAAGAAATTACAAAACATGACCTATCAGCTAAGGGGCTGAAATTTATTACTTTTGTATTTCACTCAAAAGGTTCTGCAAAAATATTTATATTTTCCTGTTAATCCTTTTTAATTTCTTCCCCAAAGAAACCCAACACTAGTATAACTGTTCATGCACAAATCCAGACAAACAAACATCAAAGGTACAGGACTATGTGGGGTGGTGGTTTGTGAGTGGGAAATTGATCGCAAGCAAGCCTAGACACATGTACGGTTCATTGGAGAGCAGCTGGATCAGAAATTTTGACTGGCCTTTTCTCCCCCAACACCGTGAAGGTTATCGCAAGTATACAACAGGACCTTGATTAGACTGATGGGCCGAGGAGTGACAGATGGAGTTAATTTAGATAAATGTGAGGTGCTGCACTTTGGTAAGGCAAATCAGGCAGGACTTGTACACTTAATGGTAAGGTCCTGGGGAATGTATAGGTTCATAGTTTCTTGAAAGTGGAGTTACAGGAGACAGGGTAGTGAAGACAGCGCTTGATATGCTTGCCTTTATTGGTCAGTGCATTGACAGTTGGAGTTGGGATGTCATGTTGCGGCTATACAGGACATTGGTTAGGTTACTTTTGGAATACTGTGTACGATTCTGGACTTCATCCTATAGGAAATATGTTGTGAAACTTGAAAGAGTACAGAAAAGATTTCCAAGGATATTGCCAGGTTTGGAGGGCTTGAGCTACACAGAGGCTGAAAAGGTTGGGGCTATTTTCCATGAAACATTGGAGATTGAGGGGTAATCTTATAGAGGTTTACAAAATCATGATGGGTATGGACAGGATAAATAAACAAAGTCTTTTCCCCACAGTAGGTGAGTCCAAAAATAGACGGCATAGGTTTAAGGTGCGGGGGGGGGGGGGGGGGGGGGTGGAATTTAAAAAGAGACCTTCAGTCTATTTTATTAGATTAGATTACTTACAATGTGGAAACAGGCCCTTCGGCCCAACAAGTCCACACTGACCCGCCGAAGTGCAACCCACCCATACCTGCATTTACCCCTTACCTAACACTACGGGCAATTTAGCTTGGCCAATTCACCTAACCCGCACGTCTTTGGACTGTGGGAGGAAACCGGAGCACCCGGAGGAAACCCACGCAGACACGGGGAGAACCTAAGGTGCAATATTTTCCATACAGAGGGCACTGAGTGTATGGAATGAGCCAGAGGAAGTGTCAGGAGGTTGGAACAATTATAACATTTAAAAGGCATCAGGATGGGTATACAGAGATATAGGAAGGGTTTAGAGGGACATGGCCAAATACAGGCAAATAAGACTAGATTAATTTTGTATAACTCCGGCAGCACAAACAAGTTGGACCGAAGAGTCTGTCTGGTGCTGTTCGATTCTATGATCTCCTTGGCCTCAGCTACAAGGTTAAACCAATTGAAGGTTTCACATTGCTCTCCCAAATACCACCTTGACAAAAATCAGCTTATACAATCAACACCATGGATTGAATCAGTGCCAGTAAAACTACACCACCTAGTACTTTAATCCACTTAAATACTGAAAAAAAAATCACTGGAAACAATTAAACTTCTAAAATATAAGAATGACTGACCATAATAATCAAAACAATACCTACATTCTTGTGTCCCCTGCTTGAAGCTGTCATTTATTTGCTGGAACATTGACTGGCAGGCTTTTTCAAACACAGGTACAACTATACTCTGGAACGATTCTCTGTAACTTGATTGTATCGGTCCTTGCAAGGCATCTGCTGCAGCTCTTCCAATACTCTCCACAGTGTTCTACATATAATGACAAAAAAAATTATAACATTCATTAGATTTGCTACTCTGAAGTGGCAGAAACAATACCCAAATACCCATTTTAAGTAAGTAATAAATTGTCAAATATTCCAAATTACCCGTGTTCCAGGGTTTCAAAATACTATTTCAGCAATTCAAGATGTGGTTGTTAATCCATTCTGTCCAAAGCAAACTCAAAAGAATACTTATTTCGCCTACCATTCTCTTTGACAACCCACATACCACAATCACCACCTTCCCCAAACACAACTATGCCTTCTCCATTCCTCTGCATCCAGTTGAACAAATTAGGCCAATTAGAAACATCAGTAAGAAATGGAGAGCTGGACTTCACTCAGGGAGTGATGCAAAGTAATGAAACTTAAAAGAAACAGATGGAGCATGAATTTCATCAGGAATTGAAACTGAACTTTACAACATGTACAGTCAATCAGTCAGCTCAATACATTTCGCAAGTTTTTAGATTGGTAATAAATATTATTTTTCAACAGGAATATTAGTTATAACTTAGCTCAATGGTTGAATAGAAAAGTAATTCTCAATGCATATTAAAATTCATGATCTTGAGGTGCCAGTGTTGGAATGGGGTGTACAAAGTTAAAACTCATACAACACCAGGTTATAGTTCAACAGGTTTATTTGGAAGCACTAACTTTTGGAGCGGTGCTCCTTCATCACTGACTTTGATTAGTTATTAAACTCAAATTAATTACTTGGTTTTAAAAGCAATTTTATAAAGGACATAATTTGTCCAATTCAACAAAAATGGCTCTGCAAATTGAACAAGACAATACAGAATCAAAAATACGGTGAACAATAAACATGGATTCAAACATTATATAAGATATAAATTCAGAGGGTATAGTGAACAGCTCCTGAAATGGATGATAGGGTTGTAGTAATGAAAAATGACCACTCAGAAGCCAAGTTTTGAACTAGTGGTTTTTATTTAAGAGCTTTGACCACTCGGACAGCCAGCAGCTGTCTCGAGTTGACAGTACTTACTGTAGAGCAAATGGTTTCCCGAACTGAAAAAAAATACAACTGATGCCTGAATTATAAGAACAGATAAAGAGAACACTGGAAAAACTCAGCAGGTATGGCAGCATCTGTGAAGAGAGAAACAGCTCACATTTCAAATCTGGTATTACTCATCTTTAGAAGTGAAAAGGTGGTGGAAAACTGTTTTTATTTAATACTTCTGACAGAGGCAGAGGAGGAGCAAGAGGCAGATGGTAATACAAGGCCTGTATAAAACAACAAATGGGGTAGTTATTAGTGGAGAAACAAATGAAATGATTAAAAAAAGGACGTAAATTAAAATTCTATTTGTTTTCTGCACAGGGCCTCTGTACCATCCGCTGTTTTACTCCTCTGCCTCTTCGTCAGAAGTATAAAGAGATTTTCTCACAACATCTTTCAGTTCTGAAGATTAGTCATGCCAAACCTGAAACATTAACCCTATTTCTCTCCTCATAGATGCTGACAGATCTGTTTTTTTCGGGTGCTCTGTCATTGTTTCAGATTTCCAACACCCTCGGTATTTTGTAAAATATATCCCTAGTTCAGGTTGGCATTAAAAATAGCCATGGAGAAACCATGCTTGATAAGCCTACATGCAGGAAGCAACTGGAGCAAAGATCACAAAGAAAATAAGGGAAGAAAATGTAACTGGAGATAACACAAGAAACGTGATCAAGAGGTGAAACAGGTAAACAGGTTGTATAAATAGTACAAACACTAAAATTATCAATTTCACTTTTTACACTATGCATTGTAATTGAGAACATTTTGAAGTTCAAAAACCTTACCTTTGATTTTACCATTTTTGTTATATTCTCTTTTAATATTCCTTCAATTGCTGCAAGTTTGGTTGCAATATGGTTATTCAGCTGACCCGACACTGGTTCCAAACTTTTGGAAATAGCTTTCAAAGGAGGTTGAAAAATCTTATGTTAATATTTCTATCAACATGCATCCCAAAACCCTTTCCTTTCAGAAAGGGATTTCCAGCAACACTATTTCATAATTAATCAGGACATGAGAATCCTACAGTTCCATGTTGCCTCAGTTAAATTTCAGCTGATTTATAAACAAAGGGTGCAATTCCTTATCCGGATCTTTCTACTTCCACCAATGCTCATAAAGCATTGGGTTGCAGCCAGGAATATGAAGTCTTAGTTTCATTGTGGCCATTGGGAGCTGTGTATACACAATGAATTATGAGTGTTTTGTAATTGGATACATATAGCAAATTGAGTCATACACTTTGCTCCCACTTATGGGGCAAACAGTGGCAGGCAAACCATTGCAAAATTAGTGACTAATTTCATTAAGGAAGTCTTCTAATTCAGCATCTTGTATGTGAACTAATATTTGTCACAATAATGTAATTTCGGATTCAGTTGTTATTAACGTACTTAAATATGCCTGATGATGACATATGCACACACTGACAACTAACAGGGTGGCTCATTCAATGCGAAAGACCTCCGATGATCCAAGAAAAATAACCCCAGCTTATTCAGCCTCTCCGTATAAGCTCAAACTCCCTGGCAACACCCTTGTAAATCTTTTTTCGAATCCTTTCAATTTTCACAACCACCTTCCTACTACAGGGAAACCAGAATTACATAGTATTCCAATAGTGGCCTAACTAATGTTCTGTACAGTCACAAGATGACTTCCCAACTCCTTTCCTCAATGCACTGACCAATAAAGGCAAACATACCAAAAATCATCTTCACTATCATGCTTACCTGTAACTCCATTTTCAAGGAACTATGAACCTGCACTCTTTGTTCTCTTTAGAACAAAGACCAATACAGTGCAGAATAGGCCCTTCGGCCCTCGATGTTGCGCCGACCTGTAAACTACTCTCAGCTCGTCCCCCTACACTATCCCATCATCATCCATGTGCTTATCTAAGGATTGTTTATATCTCCCTAATGTGGCTGAGTTAACTACATTAGTAGGTAGGGCATTCCATGCCCTAACCACTCTCCGCATAAAGAACCTGCCTCTGACATCTGTCTTAAATCTATCACCCCTCAATTTGTAGTTATGCCCCCTCATACAAGCTGACATCATCATCCTAGGTAAAAGACTTTCACTGCCTATCCTATCTAATCCTCTGATCATCTTGTATGTCTCTATTAAATCCCCTCTTAGCCTTCTTCAGTCCAATGAGAACAGACCCAAGTCTCAGCCTTTCCTCATAAGACCTCCCCTCCAGACCAAGCAACATCCTGGTAAATCTCCTCTGCACCTTTTCCAATGCTTCCACATCCTTCCCGAAATATGGGCACCAGAACTGTACACAATATTCCAAGTGTGGCCGCACTAGCATTTTGTATAGTTGCAGCATGATATTGCGGCTCTGGAACTCAATCCCTCTATGAAACACACTGTATATGCCTTCTTAACAGCACTATCCATCTGAGTGGCAACTTTCGGGGATCTATGTACATGGACTCCAAAATCCATCTGCACATCTACACTACCAAGGGTGCTGTACCACTCTTTGTACAGCAATACTCCACAGGATCCTACCATTATGTTTATAAGTCCCGTGCTGATTTGCATCTCCAAAATGCAGAACCTCATATTTAGTTAAAATAAACTCCATCTGCAACTCCTTGACCCATTGGCCCATCTGATCAAGATCCCAATATACTCGGAGGTATGGTTCTTGGCTGTCCAATATAGCTCCAATTTTGGTGTCATCTGCAAACTTACTAACCATACATTCACATCCAAATCATTTATTAAAAAATGACAAAAAGCAGTGAACCTAGCACTGATCCGTGTGGCACACTATTAATCTCAGACCTCCGATCTGAAAATAACCTTCCATTACCATCCGCTGTCTTCTACGTTTAAGCCAGTTCTGTATCCAAATAGTTAGTTCTCTCTGTATCCCATGTGATCTAACCTTGCTAACCAGTCTACCATGAGGAACTTTGTCAAACTCCTTACTAAAAACAACACAGATCATATCCACTGCTCTGCCCTCTTGGTTACTTCTTCAAAAAAAACTCAGTCAAGTTAGTGAGACACAATTTCCCACGTATAAAGCCATGTTGACTATCCCTAATCAGTCTTTATCTTCCCAAATACATGTCAATCCTGTTGCTCAAGACTCTATCCAATAACTTGCCCACTATTGACATCAGGCTCAATGGTCTATAATTCACTGGTTTTCCCTAACACCTTTAGTGGCACCACATTAGCTAACCTCCAGTCTTCTGGCACCTAACATGTAGCTATCGATGATACAAATATCTCAGTAAAGGGGCCAGCAATCACTTCCCGAGCTTCCTGCAGAGTTCGAGGATACACCTAATCAGGTTCTGGGGATTTATTCACCTTTATGCATTTTAAGACATCCTGCACCACCACTTCTGTAATATGGATATTTTTCAACTAAAGAATCTGAATTTCCAACATCAGACTATTTTTACATGCGAATACATCCACATAAAGCGATGTCTATGTCAGAACTTTTTACAATTAATGCTGGACTCTCCAGCAAATGCTCACATCCTGTGAATGAATTTTTAAAAGTGAAATATAAATGAGGATCAGTGGTCGGCACAACATCGTGGGCTGTGAAGGGCCTGTTCTGTGCTGTACTGTTCTATGTTCTATTGGGCACGTTAACCCCTGCTAACATTAGAGCAACAGTCACAAGGACCTCAAAACTGAATTTGAGGGGTGAAATTTTTGTTTAATGTGTCTGACAAAATGCAGAATTGAAACACATTGAAATTGTGCAGAATTGTTTTTCTGGTAAGCAACTTTAATGCTTCAATAATCAGCAACGCTTCTCCAAGTCCTTACTCACATTGTGGTAAAGTTTTCTTCATCTCATCTCGAACAGTCTTCTCTATACGATTACTGATAGAATTTGCCAAATTTTGAGAGAGTTGGTGAGAAAGTTGTTCCTGAAACTGCCCATTTCTTTCATGCCCTTCTGCCAAGATCCTATCCATTCGTCTCTCTAGAGGGTTGTTAAGGCAAACCATTTCAAATCACACCTTGTTATTAGATGAAAATAAATCACTAATAGATTATCTTTTGTATCAAAATATTATCTCAACATCCAGACAGGTAACTGACATTCATTTGAAATTTAGTTTAAAATAAAAGCAATGGAGAAACAAATTTGTTGCATGTCAAAGATTGAAGTCCACAGTACAGGACCTTACTGATTCGAAAAAGTTGAAATCAAGAATAAGCAATTAAGGAAAAAAACAGCATCCAGGTAAAGAGCTGGGTTTTAAAAGATGCAAACTGAGAAACAGAGGAAGGCTAATGAAAATCAAGTATTTGAGAAATAATTAACTTTGGAAGATAAATGTCTGAAAGCACTGTAGTGGTCACTGAGCTCTAAAAAGACTTATATTGAGAAATGGAATCAAAAGATGCACCCAACTATGCTGCTTGAAAAACAGATATTAAAACAACTTTATGATCAAGGTATTCTGATTTGGAATACCAGGGGAAACAGTTTTTATATGAGAAAGTATGCAATTCCACCTTGAATTTATTCTGTACACTGTACACATAAATAATGAAATCTGCAAACAAACTTAAAATCATGAATAAATTAATAATGAACAGTGTTACCTCTGGCCATTTTTCTAACCGCCTTGAATCTGTGTCCTCCACCAGTGAAAACTTGTTCCTCCATTTATTCTAGCAAAACCCTTCATGATACTAAACACTTCTATCAACTTTCCTTTAAATCTTTCCTTCTGCAAGCAAAAGACATGCTTCTCCTGTCTCTCCTCTTAACAGACATGATCTCTTCTTTACGAAAGGTTTGACATTCTTCAGGTCTGATGCTCCAAACTGAAGCATAACCAGAGTTTTTAAAGATTTAAGGTAACTTCAATGCTTTGGGATCTTAAAAAAAGGACTTTTCTGAACAGCCTCCTTAACATGTCTGCCACTTCCAAAGATTTGTGCACTAATATCAAGTCTCTTTGTTCCTGCATCTCCACTTTAACATTGTATCATTTAGTCTGTACTGCTTCTCCTCAGTCTGCCCACTAATACATGTCACTTCCGTTTTCTACATTGAAATTCACGTCAAGTGTTTACCCATTTCACCAGTCTTTCTGCATATTCATGAGGCCTGTTACCATAGTCTTCACTTCTACAAGCTGAGCATCTTGTACAACCTTTGAAGTCATGCCCTATAACATAGTTCCAGATCATTAATGAATTAGTGAGTTTTGAGAAGATTTGTAGCTCAGGCTGAGCTGGACGGTTCATTTTCAGATGTTTTGTCACCATACTAGTTAACATCTTCAGTGAGCCTCCGGATGAAGCACTAGTGGTGTCACCCGCTTTCTATTTTTTGTGGTTGAGTTTCCTTGGAGTGGTGATGTCAATTCCTGTTGTGACTTCATTTCCTATGGTTATGTCATTTCCTGTTCTTTTTCTCAGGGGGTGGTAAATGAGGTCCAAGTCAATGTGTTTGTTGATAAGAGTTCCACTGGGAATGCCATGCTTCTAGGAATTCTTGTGCATGTCTCTACTAATGAGAACTCCTAGAAGCATGGCATTCCAACCAGAACTCTACCAACAAACACATTGACTTGGATTCCATTTACCACCCTGAGAAAAAGAACAGGAAATGACATCACTGCAGGAATTGGCATCACCATAAGAAATAGCATCACCAACCCAAGGAAACTCAAACACATAAATAGAAACCGGCTACACCACCTGTGCTTCATCCGGAGACTGACTGAAGATGTTACCTAGTATGGTGATGAAACGTCTGAAAATGAACCTTCCAGTTCAGCAAGCAAACCTACATCCAGATCATTAATGAATACTTAAAAAAAAATACTGATCCAAATACTGACCCCACTGGGAAACAACAACATATTATTTACTCCAGTACCAGAAGTAATCATCCACCAAAAGTACCTATTTTCCTTAGAAAATTTCATTTCAACATTGCCTCAGCGCCATCAATCATGGTAGCTTTAATTTTGTTTACAAGTCTATCGTGTCTGACTGTGTCCAAATACCTTTTGATATAAATACAAAATTAAATTAAAAATCTATCCTTCTCCATTACTTCAAACACGCAATCGATTTAGGCAAACACAATTTACCCAACTTGTTTTTAAGAAATTCATGCTGAGATTTATTTATTAGCTGATACTTTTCACACGTGCCAATTAATTTTGTCCCAAATTATATAGTTCTTAATAGCTCCCACCATCAAATTTAAACTGGTGGGTTTATAATTGCTAGGTTTATCCCTCTTACCTTATCTAAAGAGAAATATGATGAAGTAATCCCATTATTCTCTGAAACAACACAAACATCAAAGGAGGCCCAAGTTGCATCCTTACTTCCCTTAGCAATCTACAACATATCACATTTGGAATGAGTGACTTTCTACTTTGGGTCTGCAAATTTAAGTACCTTTGCTTCCTCTGTTTTTATTACACCCAATATCACTGTTGCCTTTATTTTTGCTAAGAATATTGATAGAATCTCCCTGTCTAGAGAAGTCAGGTGCAAAATACTTATCCATTACCTTAGCCTGCACTATACAGTCACAAGAAAATCCTTTTGGTTCTAACCAGTCAGACCCTTATTTTAATACATTTCCTACTTTTATAAAACACACTTGTGCTTCCTTTTATGTTAGCCACTAATCTATAATTAGTACTATTATAAACTTATTGTCTCAGGCAAACTTCCCTTGTCTGCTTAATGTTAATATTTATATCTTGAGTCATTCAGGCTACTTGAATGGCCTTTCATTCCCCTAGAGGGGAATGAGTCTACTCTGTAGATGATGCATCTCATCTTTGAAGGCACTCCATTAATGCTTTACTCCAATAAAGCTTTACCAGCAATTTTGGATTCCATCCCTTTTAACTCGAGCTAAGCTTTTCTTCACTTGAATATTTTCATGCCTTGCTTGACCCTTACTTGCCCTATTCCATAATTATTCAAAATCTTACGTCATGATTTCTGCTCCATAAATGTAAGCATGCTCCACTTAGCAAAGTGTGCCTTTTTTTCCCAAAAGGGCTTTATAGTTCAAGACTGTATGAGTCTCTTCTGAGAGCCAGTCCAATCCCGAAAAAACTGTGATCAGATGCGGGAAGTAAATTTCTGAGCATGCAATCTCAAATTGGACATTGGAAGGAGGCAAAATGGCCTGCGGTATGTCATGGATGTTAGGGTGCATAACATTATTTATTACTTGAAAGTCATTGATCTTTCCACTTAAATTGCTCATGAAATATAAAAGAGCACTGCTGACTCAAGGATAAACAAAGTGACATACTCGAATACACTCAACTTTAAAAAGAACCCATGGTTATGTCATTAGATATCATTTCATGTGAATTTCTAAGCAAGATGGATAGTGAAAACCATATTTGACATAACAGAAAATATCTTAAAAAATGCTGTCTTAAAACAAAATATCAATAATTGAAATATAAACTGTTGGTGTAGATATCGGTAATGGGGGAAATAATTGCACCACTGTAGTCTGTTGTCCTCAACACATATAATGTTAGCATATTAATCAATATATGAACATGCATGACATGATAGAAAGCAAGAGTAATGAATATAAGAAATATTAACTTTTTAAAAATTCATTCACTGGATATGGACATCACTGGCAGGAATAGCATTACTGGCGATCTCTACCTTTGAGAAAGCAGTGGTGACACCACTTCTCTAACATCTTATCTACATGTGGAGGTACTTCCAGAGTATCATTAGACATTTTCAAGATTTGGATGTTGTATGGAAGGAACAGCAATATCTTTCCAAATCAATAGGGTGCGCACCTTGCAGGGAAACCTCAAGGCAGTGTGCCTTTGCACCTGCTGACTGACTTTCTAGGTAATAGTAGCTACATGCTCATAGAGGAAACCTTGGGGAATTCCTGCAGTGCACCTTCTAAGAGGAATGCAATGCAACTACAACACATGGATAACAGTGGGTAAAAATATTTAAGATGAATGATTAAAAGATTGCTTCCCTTCCTTGGTGATACTGAACTTCTGGACAGTTGTTGGAGCTGTACTTGTCCAGATGTGATGCGAGTTTTCAGTCACACTAATGGCTTGTGGTAGTGGATAGCTGTGGGAAGTCAAGTAGTGAATCACTTGGCACAGAATTCCCAGCCTTTGATCTGCTCTTGAAGCCACATAAGTGTGTGGCTGGTTACTAAATTTCTACATACTGGTGACTTCCTGGAATTGATGTTGGGGATCAACAATGGGAGTTCTACTGAAGGAGAGATAACAGATTGTCTCATTACAGATGGCCGTTACATGATAGCTGTTTGACAGAAATATTATTTGCCACGTATCAGCACAAACACAAATGCTGTGGGCAAGAGTCCTTCATTAACTAAGGAGTTGCAAAAGGAATAAAACATTGCTCAACTTTCAGCAAACATCCCACTTTGGTCATACGAAAGAAAGTAGATGGGCCTCAGGGAACAACTGCATTAATGTCCTATAATTAAAAAAAGTGGTTTCCAACAATGACACCCACCCTCTTCAGTAACTGCAGCCAGTGAAGAGCTTTTCACATTATTCTCTGAGTGTATTAGGGCTCCTTGGTGTTGTAGTTAAATCCTCCTTGACATCAAAGTAGGCACTCTCAACTCAGCTCTTTAGTCTGTGAGATCAAACCTTTAATATGATTTGGAATCAGCATTCGTGGCAAAGAATTAAGCCTGTAAAAACCATAAATGGGGAATGTTTCTCTGAAAGCGATTGACGTACCACAATCAGGGGTGTTAGAAAATTCTGAATCCTGAGGGTTATCCTTTCACTGAATAGTCTAAAACTATGATTTGTTAACAGCTAACCCAGTTCTTGGGAGTATATAATTTTAATCAGTTTATTTGAGAGGACTCAATCAATTACTGTTGGCAATACACTGTTTTCGGTGGATGGAATCATGAAAACCTTTTATTACACTATGTCAAGGTATTTATCAAGTTATACATATGAATAACTGGAATGGTATCAAATGTGCTTACATTTTAAAATCCACTCTTTCAAAGAGAATAAAGATGATTTATTAAGCCAACAGGTCGGACAAAAGGATACGTTCTTGTTCTTGTTGTGTGACCATAATCCGTTCCACATGACCCATAATGGAGCCCTGCACTGCATCCATATGATCTGTCAGCCTCTGCATTAGCTCCAGTTGGCTCTGGCGCAATTCAGAGAGCTCCCTCTGTTGGCTCCGTAACAGAGACAGCAACTCTTCCTGGTCTGTGTTGAACTGCTGCTGACAAAATAAAATAAATCTAAAGAGGGGATTCATCATTGAAGAAAGGATTAAATTAGACATGGATTGCATTACGTGTTTTTCCTATAAATGAGATGCTGAAGTGCTCTTCTTCTGGTCCAACTATTTTGTACGAAGGCAGAGTTTAGTGGGAGTACATAAAGAACAATAATTAACCTTCCTCAAAGATTCTAGTGAGTAGCCATGCATATCAGGAAGTGAGCTATGAGTTGGTCTCAACCAGGGAAGCAGGGTGGCATTCCAGATGATCTAAAGACTCTTTTGTTAAGCAAGGAGAAAAAGTAGTTGGATCTCTATTTCTAGATTAGAATTTGTGCAAATTGGAGACATCAAGAATGATTCAGACCACATATGATTAATATCAAATTCACAGTGCTTAAATTTATTTAAAATTTAATGGCTTGGCCATACAGAACTTACAACATTGTTAAAAAGGAGACAAGATAAAGCTTTGAGGCAAGACGAAAAGCTTCAAATGCTTAACAACAACAGAAATTGCTGGAAAATCTCAGCAAGTCTGGCAACACTTGCAGAGAGAAAGCAAGGTTAACATTTCAGGTCCAGTGACCCTTCTTCAAGGTCACACGATGTGGAACATTAACTTTGCTTTCGCTTGACAGAAGTTGCCAGCCCTGCTGAGTTTTCCAACAATTTCAGTTTTCGTTTGATTTCCAGCACCTGCAGTTCTTTGGGTTTTTAGCATTTGCCTTCTTGTAGCAATGTTTAAAATGTGTAAAAAGGAGGTAAAGTAAGGTACTCTATTAGACTTTGCTTTGTTCCTGTATAGCAATATTTTGGTCTGCTCAGGTCATGTCACTCATCCATCCACCAAGCTGTACCACGTTGAAAAGCTCATCAGTGGAAGTACAGCAGAATGATGACATGTTAACTAATATACTGTAGATCTCATATTATCTAACTTCATTGGCCAATATGTAAAATTAGTTCTCCCTATTCAGAGAAAGCAAAAAGCCGATCCATCTTAAGATCTCTATTTTATAATCCAGCACAAACATAGGCTAAGCAATTTTTTAAAAATCACTATTGCACAATTTTTGATTAGTTACATTCTAGCGCCAGTTGCAAAATTTGGATTTATAATTAGTTTTGTACACTCTTATGAAAATAGTTAATTTACAAGGGAGCTCCAAAATTTGCAAGTGGTGCCAGAATGTAATTAATTGAAGGATGATTTTACTGAAATAATTAAGATATTGAAAGAATTTGTCAGGTTGAATGCTTCCCCTTGTGAGAGACATTACAACTATGGAACAAAATTTAAAAAGTGTCTCCCCATTTAAGACGGAGATAAGGAGATATTTGTTTCTCTAAGCATGACAAGTATTTGAAACTTTCTTCCCCAAGGAGCAATTGAGGCAAGACCATGTAATACTCATAACAAAGATATAGGTAGATTGACTAACAAAACAGTCAATGGTTGATGGGGTAGGCAAGAATGCAAAGTTAAGGTCTACACTTTGATCAGCTGTGATCTTGCTGAATGGCAAAGCAGAATAGATAGGCTGTTAACTTGTACACTCATACCAAGATTTATTATGATTTCAGTTTGAACTAAATATTGTTCAACCGTCAGGTGTAAATCCCCCATTCCTAAAAGCTGCCAAACTACATAAATTTTCATCAGATCAAGTGCACTTCTGAAATCTCAGCTCCTCCCACAGAGAAATTTGATAAAATCAGATTTAATAATTCCAAAGAGGTCAACAAATTCCTAATGCATAGCTGAAATCAATTGAATCCAACGATTTTAGCAATAAATTTACATTTTGTCCGTTTTGCTTATTTTAAGCTATTGAATATTCATTAAGTGCAAATTGAATACAATTAAATGGAAACAATACATAATTGAAATTTCTGCATATACTAACCTGTTGTTCTAACCGTGGGGATTGTGCTGTCTCCCTGAACAAAGCAAAAGAAATACAAGAATACATTACATTTAAAATTTATTTTCAAAACTTATTAGTTCAAATCAATAAATCCAAACCTGCTAATCAAAGGTTTAAGTGCGTGCGATTTTGAACAATCAACAAAAAGCCAACTTGATCCTATTCTCAACCAACACTCACACTCCGATCTATTTTACAACAGGATTCATGGATAGCAGCGAGGAAAGTAAAGCATTACACCAATTTAGTACCAAATCTGGACACTAGCTGAGGTTGGCTCCCAGAACAAAGAAACAACCTGGTGCATGTGACAGAGCTAGCTTGATTAAATGAGTCATCAAATGAAATATAAATTTTCTCTTTTTAACAAAAACAGGCCATGTAAATAATTAGGTAACATTAACATCTTGCTATTTTATTTAAAAGTCGAGCTTCCTAGAAAAGCACTGTAATGAATAGAAATGCTTAGCTGAGGGACATTCTGACCAAGAGATAATTAATATTTACATAGCAGTGCGTCCAAATTAAGCAGTGGAAAAGGCATTTATGACTGTTGGTAACATTTCTGATCCATTGATTCAGACTCAAAAAGTTGGGGTGGCACGATGGCTTAGTGCTTAGCACTGCTGTCTCACAGCACCAGGGACCCAGGTTCAACTCTACCCTCCGGCAACTCCCTGTATGGAGTTTTCAGATTCTCCTAATTGTGTGTGGGCTTCCTCCGATTTCCTCCCACAGTCCAAAGATGTACTGATTGGGTGTATCAGTCAAGCTAAAATGCCCATATTGTTCAGGGATGTGCAGGCAAGGTGCATTAGCCATGGGAAATTCAGGGATGGTGGGTCTGGGAAAATGCTCTTCAAATGGTCGGTGTGGACTCAGTGGACTGAAAGACCAGCTTCCACAAGGTAGGGGTTCTATGATTCAGTTGAAGTGCCCCACCACAAATGTGTGCACATAATTTAGGTTCACATTTTAGTGCAGAACTGAGGGTGTGCTGCACTATCTGAGCTTTCATCTTTCAGATTAAACACAGATTCATCTTTTATCTCAGGTGAATGCAAAAGATTCCATTACAACATTCAAGAACAACATGGGGCATACTTTCAGTGTCTTGATCAATATTTATCCTTCATCCAATGCCAGTAAACAGATTATATTTTATCTTTTTAAATGTGGGATCTTGACTTGCAAAGGGCTAGTCTGTTTTCCTGTCTTACAGTAGTGATCATCATTTGAAGTAAGTTATTGGGCACAAACATGAGTGAGTTCACTCTAAATTTCAGACAGTCAGTCTTTGATAGACAGAGGTATGCTTATCAATGCTGGAAGTAATGAAAGTAAATCTTCATAGTTCATGGTTGAAATTATTCATGTTGTTCTTTTGCCAATTTATTTGTGCATTATCAATACTGTGCACAGTCTCTATTTCACAATGACTGGAATGTCATGATTTAATTGCAAACCCACTATACTTAATCTACTTTGAAGAGCCATATCAGAGTTGTAATAGTAACTCTATTTGTATTTCTACAACTACTGCCTGATCTGCTAAGCTTAACCAGCATTTTCAGTGCTCACTTCAGATTTTCAGCATCTGCAGTATTTTGCTATTATTTAATGCTCCTTGATAAACCATAAATTGTGATTAATGTGATTTGTCATTAGAATACATTTTACATTTTGGACAATTACATTATGGGGCAGTTGGCATAAATCTGTTGGTTAACTTCTATAATAAATGTACAAAAAATTAAAGTAATGAAACCTAAATACATGCTTCAAATATCAGTCTAAATCATAACAGTCTATCCTATGATGTAAAATAGAAAATCTTGTCAATATATTTAGTACTTTACATAAAGTTGTCAAAAAGCACATCATATCTAAAATACACTTAATAGTCATGCTAACATTCTAATAGTTATTGCAATGTGGCAATAAATACAATTTACTGTTTACTTTTTCAAGTTGTGGAGATATTTGAACAGGTATACTTCACAGTCAATAATGTTTAATGTCCCATTACTTTTTATACAATATAATAACTGTGAACAACTCCAGAAATACAGAACAGCACAAAACAGGCCATTCACCCTAAAAGTTCTGTGTTAATGTTTATGCTTTACAAAATCCCACTTCCATCTGTATTTAAAATTCACATGATTTTCCAGGACGCAGTCTTAAGCGCTTGAAACACCCTTTAATTTTCTTGAATGGTGTACTTTCAGAGTCCAACTTGCAACAAACAACCTCACAATCAGGCAGCCAAAATACTAATTTCTTATCTTATTAAATTTTGCTTTGGGATTTGGTAGTCAATAATATGCATTATGAAAACATAAGAATGGTCAACTTATTTTAAAATAACAAAGTACGAACCACAGCAACAAGTTCATCTTCTGTTGCGTACAGTGGCATTTTCTTAAGACTCTTTTAATGGGACAGGGGCATTGCTAGTTAGGCCAGTATTTATTGCTCTCTTCTTGAACCACTGCAGTACTTCTGGTGCAGGTATACAATGATCCTTTTGGGGAATAAGTTTCTGGATTTTGATCCAGCAGCAGGGAAGAAACTACACTTTAATTTCAAGTCATATTGGATTGTTTTTCAGGTGTGGCTGGTTTCGAACAGCAGTGGTGGTATTCCCAGGCATCTGCTTTGCTTGTCCTCCTAGGCAATGGACGCCGCAGCTCTGGAAGGTGCTAGTAAAGATGCACCGATGGGTTCATCCATCAAACAATCCAGTCACACTCCTCTCTTGGGCCTTGGTGGCTACAAACTGTAGAATTTTCAGTCTTTTCTTTCAGCCACAGTATGTCAGAGTGCTTCCTCCCCCTGACCAACTTCCTTTCCACATCCAGGATGTTGATAGTGGGAAGGAACTAGAAGGCATAGGTTTAGGGTGAGAGGGGAAAGATATAAGAGACGTAAGGGACAACTTTTTCACAAAGAGGGTGGTACATGTATGGAATGAGCTGCCAGAGGAAGTGGTGGAGGCCAGTATAATTGTAACATTTAAAAGGCATCTGCATTGGTATATGGATAGGAAGGGTTTGGAGGGATATGGGCCGGGTGCTAGCAGGTGGGACTAGATTAGGTTCGGATATCTGGTCAGCATGGATGAGTTGGACCAAAGCGTCTGTTTCCATGCTGTATATCTCTATGACTCAAGGGCTCAGTTATGACAATACAATTGAATGTCAAATAAAGACGTTCATTGCCTCGCACTCATGTTAGGAATGTTACCTGCCAATTTATGAGCTTGACAGTTTTCTAGGTCTTGCTGCATACATTCGTCATTAGGCAAATAGAAAAATTCTTACCCATCGTCCTTTTTACTCTTTCTTCTCAGTTTGGGAGAAGATCGAGGCGATGTCTTTGATTTCCAATCTTTAACTGGAAGTCTATGAGAAGCTGACTTTGAACCAAAGCTACATGATGTGGAAGCAAGACTTGCTACTTCATCATCATGGTCACTGTAATAATAAAGAAAATGGAATATGAATTTCAAGGACATACACCATGTTTTATTATTCCTACTTCTCATTGTTTTATTTTAAAATCATAAGCACAACCATTCCATTTTAATAGCTATTCTATATCTGCTATTGGCAGTCCATAATATGATATGTCTTGAAGTAAGATGGATCGTACTTTTTCCACTGAAATTCTACTAAGTTAATTAAATTTCTATGAGCTTACTTCCTCACACCGCTATGTATTTAGTTTCCTGGTCAAGCAATAGCACTGCTCCTCTGTCCAAATTCTCTCTCCACTCCACCGCCACTGGTTATTAAAAGTGGCATGTTTAGTTGCCAAGTAGGTCTGAAACTTAAACTAGTTCTTTATGGACTACAAATGATGGATTTTATTCATTAAGTTAGGAGGTCACAATATTTTTACTGATTCCCAACATGGGTGTGCATTACCTCTGTTCAGCACTCGCATCCTGGCTATCATGCTGGTGCAACTGGTATGGATGCCTGTGAAAGGCCGAGTTCTTATGTTTCTCCTGCATATCTTCTCTGGAACTTGAAAGCAAAACAACAGTAAATAAACTTTTGCAACAGTCCATTTTAGCAATTAAAAGCAAAGAGTCTTCCAGAGACAACAGTTCAGATCATTCAACGAAATTACAGAATTCAGCTCATCCAAAATCTTAAACAACATGTAATTAATTCTGAACGTGCTTAATTAGTTTACTTTAACATTAGAACACACTCTTCAATCACACAATTTAATAGGTTTATTTTCTTTGAAGAAAATGTTTCTGTTGTGAAAGATTAGTTTAGATTTTGCACACATAAATCATGAACTGGATCAACACTGAAATGCATTTCTCCTAAATCCTTATGAAACAGAAGATGCTCTTTTATACCCTATTTGCAAAATATAGTATGCTGAAACTGAAAGTTTACTGTAAGACAAACCATGAAGTTAATTGTGGCAGAGGCTAAATTTCAGATTCTAACAACTTCCACATTTAATCCAACCATTGTCAATTACGATCAGCACACTAAGTTTATATCACGATGATGCGCATACACAAAAGCTAGATTTTTCTGCCTCTAAGATTTAAAAAAAAAATCACTGCACTTTATACCAAGCTAAAGGAGGTGAGTAAGAGGGTTGACTTCCCCCAAGGACCAATATATTTAGTTATTTCAAGATTGTGCGCTTTGGAATTATACTTACCCAGGCAGTGGACAATATTCCATCACACTTGTGACTTGTGCTTTGCAGATGATAGTCAAGCTCCAAGGAGACAGAGATAGGGCAGTACGGTGGCTCAGTGGGTAGCACTGCTGCCTCACAGTGCCAGAGACCAGGGTTCAATTCCCGCCTCGGGCAACTGTCTGTGTGGAGTTTGCACATTCTCCCCATGTCTGCGTGGGTTTCCTCCAGGTGCTCCGGTTTCCTCCCACAGTCCAAAAATGTGCAGGTTAGGTGAACTGGCCATGCTAAATTGCCCATAGTGTTAGGTGAAGGGGTAAATGTAGTAAAATGGGTCTGGGTGGGTTGCTCTTCAGAGGGTCAGTGTGGACTTGTTGGGCCAAAGGACCTGTTTCCAAACTAAGTAATCTAATCTAATCTATAAGCTTCTCACCACAGAATTCCTAGCCTTTGACCTGATCTTGCAGCAGTTGATTGTACAACATGGCTGGTACAACTTAGCTTCCGGTAAATGTAACCCCAGGATATTCATAAGAGAGTGAGCAACAGTAATGCCACTGAACATCTGGGGCAAGGACTAGATTCGCCCTTGTTGGAGATGGTCATGGAGTGGCACAAATGTTACTTGTCACTCAGCAGTCCAAGTCTGCATGTTGACCAGGTGTCACTGCTTACGGATATAGACTGCTCGGTATCTGAGGTGTAGTGAATGATGCCAAACATTATGCAATCATCAGGAAACATCACCACTTCTGACCTTACGATGAAGGGAAAGTCATTGATGAAGAAATTGAAAATGGTTGGGCCTTGGACACAATCCACAACAACTACTGCAGTGATATCCTGAGGCTGAGATGATTCAGAGAATCAGAGAATCCAAGAATCCTTCCAGTGCAGAAGGAGGCTGTTCAGCCCATGAAGTCCCTCTAACCCTCTGAAGAGCATCCCACACAGATCCAGACCCAGGTTGGCAACTTCTAACCAATCGAATGCCACAGGATCAATGGGGGGACCTCGATTATTTACAATCCTTATAAATGATTTGAATGATGCAATGAGCATATGGGTGCTACAAATGACAGATGACACAGAGATAGGTAAGAAAGTAAATTGTGAGCAGGACAGAGAGTTTACAAAGAGATTTAGATGGGTTAAGTGAGTGGATAAATAATTAGCAAGCAAGAAATATGGGATAATGCAAAATTAACGACTAAGTTAAGAACAGAAAAAACATTTTTGTTTAAATGGAGAAAGACTGCAGCACTCTGATATACAATAAGATCAATGTGTTCTGGTACATAAATCACACAAAGTTAGCATGCAGGTAAATGAAGTGATGAGGAAGGTAAATGAAACAAGGTTTCTAGCATAGGAAGTAGGGAAGCTTTGTTACAATTGTATAGGGTCCTGGTGAGACCACATCTGGAGTACATACACAATTTTGGTCTCCTTGTTTGAAAAATATGATACAGTAATAGCTTTGGAAGCAATATAGAACAGGTTCATTCATGACGTCCTGGCATGAAGGAACTGTCTTATGAGGAATGGTTGAACAGGTTGGATTGGAACTTTTCCATTGATGGGGTTTTTGTCCTGTGAAATTCTCTTCAATAAACAACAGTGGAGAGAGAATCAGTGAATATATTTCAGATGGAATCAAAGGGTAAAGCTGCAGAAAAGTTTAGGAAAAAGATCTTCAAGTGCAGGTTTAAAGGGCCAAAAAACCTGCTCTTAATTTATATGATCACATACACATGTCCATAAGACGTAGAAGAAAATATCAGGCCATTCAGCCCATCGAGTCTGCTCCGCTTTCAATCATGACTGATAAGTTTCTCCACCCCATTCTCTTACTTTCTACCCGTAATCATTGATCCCCTTGATACTCAAACCTATTTATCTCAGTCTTAAATATACTCATTACCTTCTGTGGAAAAGAATTTCATAGATTCACCATTGTCTGGCTGAAGAAGTTTCTCATTATCTCCGTTCTCAAAGGTCTTCCTTTTACTCTAAGACTGTGCACTTGGGTCCTACTCTTTCCTACCAATGGAAACTTCTTCCGAACATCTACTCTGTCCAGGCCTATCAGTATTCTGCACAATTCAATTGGATCCCCCTCATCCTTCGAAACTCCATTCAGCATTGACCCAGAGTCCTCAAACATTCCTCATATGTTAAGCTTTTCATTCCTGGTACCATTCTCACAAACCTCTTCTGAACATGCTCCAAGGCCAGTACATCCTTTCTGAGATACGAGGCCCAAAACTGCACACAATACTCCAAATGTTGTCTGACCAGAGCCTCACTGAACGTCAGAGATACATCAATGCTTTTACATTCAAGTACTCTCAAAATAAATATCATCATTGCATTTGCCTTCCTAACTACTGACTCAACCTGCAAGTTTACCTGGTGAGAATCCTGGACGAGAACTCCCAAGTCTCTTTGAAGTTCAGACTTCTGAATTTTCGCTCCATTTAGAAAATAATCCATGCCTTATTCTTCCTACCAAAGGGTATGACCTCACTTTCCCACGTTGTATTCCATCTGCCACTTCTTTGCCCATTCTCCTAACCTGCCCAAATCCTTCTGCAGCCCCTGCCCCCTCAATGCTAACTATCCCTCTACCTATCTTTAGGTCATCTGCAAACTTAGCCAGAATGCCCTCTGTTCCTTCATCTAGATCAATAATGTAGAATGTCATATTAACCTAGAAAATTCTTAACATTCACAAGCCTTTGAATGCAGCAATATCATACCCATAACTAGATTCCCAGCACAATTACACATCATAGCACAACCATCTCATCCAAGGTACAAATTTAATGAACCACTGCTATAATGCCTCCAATTTAAATATATTCTTCCTTAAATATGGGAATTAAACCTGCATAGTGTTCTCATGAAAGCCTTGTAACAACTGTTCTTTATTCCTGTACTTCAATCATTCTGCAATAAAGGCAAACATGCGATTTGCCTATCTAACTGTTTGCTACACCTGCATGCTAACTTTTTACATTCCTTGTCGAGCACGCCCAAGTCTCTCTGGACATGAGCATTTAGAAGTTTCAATCTCTCTATTCTTATGAGCAAAGTAAAGAATTTCATGTTTCACCACATAAGCAGCAAATATGAAGTCTTCCAGGTGAAATTTTATTTGCAGCTGAAGTTCATGCTCATCTCCTTTCAGAATTTATAAAGATACATATTGTTAATAATTTTTCCGTTACAGTGCTATGGGAAGGGGATCAAGGGGATGACATGTGCCTTATCTCAGATGACCATGTCCTAATCCAATCCAGTTTGCAAATAAACAAACTTTACAAAAATCCATAAGCCAACAGTTGCCTCTTAGATGTTACAAAACTGGACTTGCAGAGACCCAACAAAAAAATTATTTTTCAAGTCGCATCCAAGAAACGTTACACAGCATAAAACATCAAAACAGCACAACAGCAGAAGAAAGTGAAGCTGAAGAACAAATCTCAATGCAAACTTGATCAGATGACTTATTTTAAATAGCTAACACATTAATTGATTTACACGTGAAACAAAAATATTTGATCATACCTCTCATTGATGCTATTACGAGTTTCACGGGTAATGTCAGGTGCTGCTGGCCAAGGTTGGCTAACAACATTGTCTGCTGCTGTATTCTCTTGAGATAAAACAGTTTCTAAGAGTGACGGAGTACTCAGCCGCTCCACCTCCACCTGAGGCATATCTAGAGAGTGATGACTATGTTCTGAGTTAGGTCTACTTCTTGGGGATAACAGATGCAGTGCAGAGGCAGCTGAAGCCATGCTGTCCATATGATGGGTAGGTTCCAGGACTTCAGTGGGTAGTACAGAGCTTGAAAATGCACGCTGGAGGGTTTCTGAGGCAATTTCAGGAATGTCCTGCGACAATGCTGTGGAGGCTGAGGAGATGACATCAGGAGAACGTTCCCGCGTTGGGGAACTCTGAGGCACACAAAGAGGATCCACAGACTGAAGCTCCAAAGGAAGCGAAGAGTTAGCACCAACAACCTTACAGAGGGGGTAAAATATCAGTTATATTCAAATTAAGTATGAGAAGACATCGAATCTTACTTTAGTGTGATCAGCTCTACTTAAACAGACTGAATTCAGCTGTGGAACCCTGTTTGTAGCCAAGCTGCAAATTTAAACCCTACCACAAAACCTCAACACAAGTTATTTCTGTGCTGTACACAAAGGAGTGCAGCACTATTAAGAGACATCATCCTTCAGATACTATATTAAAATGAGTGATCATGTCAATTCAAATGAACAATTATATGGTATTGTTCATTGATCAAGGAATGCTTTCCAGTATCCAAGATAATATTTTTCTTCAACTAATGCCTGGCTGGCTGCCAACGTTTCCTGCACAAATCAATATATTTCTAAGTAGTTCACTATATTTGAAGAGCTGGGAAACTCAAGACACGAGGTAAAATGATCTAGATTTTGATCAGTCGTGAATGGTCAGCGTAAGCTGCTGACTTCAAAGAACGGTGCTCACAATTATTTAGCAGGCTGTGTGGCATGGTGTTCTAGTAGAGAAAGTTAACTGTGTAATGTCAGATTCCTGGCATCTTGGAACAGTAAAGGCATTATGCAAGCTGAGCATCTAGTCAGGTTCACAAATTTTCATAGATAGCAAACTAGAAAGTAATAAACACCAGTTAACCTCCACTTTTTAAACCTTTAGTTTCTAAAAGGTTAAGAGATAAACATGGAATTTATGATGCTGTTGAAATCTTAAACAAAAAAAAACACTGTACAGAATTATCATAAAGTGAAAATAATAAATCACTTGGCTTCTAAATAAATTCTTCAGGATTAGATAGATTGTGTAAGTTTTTGCACAACCTAAGATTTAGATTTTTCAATTTTTACATGAAGAATGGTGCATAAAAAGTTGCAGTCCATATTCCATCAGCTGCCAAATCTACAAAAGATGGACAGGCCATGGTAAATGCGGGGTCATGGGAAAACAGTAGGGGGCTGAGTCTGGGTGGGATGCTCTTTGTAGAACTGGCACAGACCAGAATGCCTCTTTCCATGCTGTAGGGATTACTATATGATATATACATCAGTGTATCCCCTATGCAGCAACAAGGCATTATTGCTAGAAACATCAAGATTTCCACATTTAATTCTGTACTTGGGGACAAGAAAAGTTAGTCAGTTTTATACAATAATGACAGCAAAGATTGACATCTGTGCCATCAGTAAAATACCAAAGTATAGTTATAGATATCTTTTCTTCTTGTACAGGATGAAGTAGACAAGGAGTTGTTCCACACAAGCACCATCTAGAAAGCTAGTACCAAAATGTTGAGAGATTACCACAAAGAAAAACATAACATCAAGAATTTGCAGAACAGCATGCATTTATAGCGATGCAACAGGGGATTTTAGGTGAAGTGACTAAAAGTCAAGGCAGAAGACTTAAAGGACAATTTGAATGCAGATGGGAAAAGTAAGAAAAACTAACATTTAGACAGGAAATTCCTGTGTTTAGGCTTTTATGGCTGATCACTGAGCTGTCAATAAAGGAGCAAAAGGAATAGGTTGGCCAGAATTACTGAAAAACAGAATATCCTGAGGAATTTTGACTACAGATATAGTGATGGGTGTAAATTACAAGGTGACCATTTTTGTCCACACTGCCCTTTTAGCTTAACGGTTATTGATATTTCAGTCCATTAAGTCAACCACCTTAACATTTGCTTCTAATGGCATTATGCATCAACAGAAACATATTGCTAACTCCATGGAAGCTACTTTGATAATGCAAAATTTTACTTGGCATTTTTATGTTCTAAAATTCTCTATGTATATACTTTCTTACCTTTATACTCTTGACACTAGTATCAGTATAGCAGTTTGAGTTCCAAACTATGCTGTACAATATTCACACTCCCCACCCCATTAGCCAACAAAATGTTTTACTTCTATGAAGATCAATACATGACAACACTTTTTAAACAGAAAGATTTGCTGTAGTGAGCATACCTGGAGAGGTTTTGTAGATAGCTGCTCAGAGAGCCCTGGAATAAGTTGCACAGAGTTGTTTCTGGGACTAGCTTGGACAGTATTACTTGTGTTATTACTGAGATTGACATTTTCCAATGTGACCTTTGGGCTTAGACACAAGTCTTCAGCAGGTCTAAAACAAAAATGTATAAAGAGCTAAATTAATATACAGTTTCTGGAGTATGAAAGCCTAACTGCCAAAGCAAATTCCAGAAATAATAACATATTTCAAATCATTTATAGTACAATGTACAAATTTTAAAATATGCACAATTATAAAATCTTGGCGATACCAGACATCCACCAATGCCTTCCAATTTTTGGTAAGTTTGGTTCCAAAAGAAAAAACTTCTGAGAATTACAACTTCTAGTGAAACTATAAATTTCTTTGTTAAATACAAATGTAAATTAAGAAAAGTAACAGCATGAAAAAAATCTTAATTCCACTGCTCCTGAAATAATTCAGATGCCCAAATTTAACTGCCAGTGCAGAAAATATAGTGCTCACTGTTGACCTCGAAGAATACTACACACAAAGGTATCTAAGACAAATCTGCAAAATTTGTTAATTTCCTAGTATGTTAGCAATTGGATTTGGGAAATCACTGGTATCTAGCCAGAGTGACACTGTCAAGTAAGCTAAGCTACTAATCACATTGCAGAATTCTCTCAAACAGTAAACAAACAAGTAACAAACAAATGTCCTGTATGTTTTTAACTTTTCAGAGTGGATTTAAGGTAAAGCTAAATTATCAATGGGAAAAATTTTGAAAACATATACAATCATCACAAAGATGAAATTCAACTTTGCACAGATATTTATTGCTTTATGTTGCCAGTTAACGGCGTTTTGTTTTGAATATAAATGTACTTTTATGGCCCGTTACTTCAAATTACATCGTAACAACTGTGTTAACATGGTCGTGTGTCATCATGTGCCAGAGTCATATGATGTCAGAAAAACTTAAGATCAGAGGTATTTTTGTTGTCAAGGACACAGGGCTTGCTTCCAACACTTTGATCTTGCCTTTAGGGGCTGAGATCAGTTTTCAAGTGCTCCATTCCCTTGGCTTGTGTTCTAAACTGGCAAGAAACATCTCCATCTCATGGTTGGCATTAGTTGGTGCAGTAGTACTGAGACTCAGCTCTCTGCAGCAATCAACTTCTGCCAGTATATACAGCCTGATCAATCTAAAAATATAGATGAGTGAAATCTTTCTTAAAAATACTGTATGTTGCACTGTATTTCTTAGATAATTAGTAATGTGTTTTAATTTGCAAGTGCTGCACATGAACAATGCAGAATTTCAACTTGCACATTTGTTTTTTCCTAGCAAGCAAATAGCCAAGGAACCTAACTTCAGCTTTAACACCAATTCCAATGGGTATCCATGATTGACGGAAGTCATGAGAACAGAACGAGAACTTGAAGTCTGGACTGGTCTATGCAAAATTTGCTTTTCAGGGCCAGGGTCTCTCACTGAGCAAGGCATGACATTTTTCAACTATTTGGAGTTAGTATTTATTCTCAATTTACAAACTGAGAATACAAAAGTAACAACTTATTGAAAGATTGTACAGCATTTAACTTTGAACAGTAGATCCAAACAATACTGCTTCTAAACCGTGAAGAGCCATTGCATATCAAACACCACCATTAGAGTGCATGTGTGTATCACCATATAGCAATCTTAAAGGAATCATGCCATGCAAATATACCACACAAAAGAATCTGAGAAAACACTTTCGATCTGAATGCAGCACAAATTGTGAATATAATTTATGAGCAAATGTAAACGCAAACATTCATTTTTGATGCTTTATGTATTCAAGTATCTTGAAGTCGCCCTCTAAAAATGGAAACTATGATAAAGAACTGCAGCACTTGTTAAGAGATTTAACTGCACAAGTCAAGTTTGTAAGGTAAAAATTCTTTTCTCCAACCGATCTGAAAATATTATTCCCCTCTAGAAAACAACCGATGAATATTTTTCACCAATGTCTCAAGGAGATCTCGAAATACACTTTTAAATTATTTCAGTGCACCCTTCTTTCTAGTCTGCACAGAATCCCTTGACTCTACATATTGTAATCAACGACTGGAAATTTAAAAGTACTGATTACATCTTGACTACCCTAAATAAGCAGCAAACTTTAGGAACCATGATGTGCATATTTTTGCAATCAGTGATGTGATATACTTGTATATTGGGGAGATGGTTGCATACTGTAAATTCACTGGATTACTAATCCAGAAGCTCAGGCTAATATGTTGGGAATATGGATTCAAAATCCCCCATAAATCCATACTAAAAGCAAAGGAATTTAAATTCAATCAATAAATCTGGAAAATAAAACTGGTCTCAGCATTGGGACCACGAAAACGATCCTTAATAGTTGTAGAACCCATCTGGTTTACAAATATTCTTTAGGGAAGGAAATCAGTCTTACAGGTCTGACTTGTATGTGACTTCAGAACCACAGCAATGTGGTTGACTCTGAACAGACTCTCCAAAATAGCCTGGGAAGCCATTCAGTTTAATGGAAATTAGGGGGGCTAACGAATGCTGGCCCTGTCAGTGACACACACATCTCAAATGAAAATCCCTTTTTAAAAAAATCTTGTTGGGATTTGATATGGTTCAGATGGATTTTCAAATAGCCATTGAAATAGTACCATTCAATAGATTCCTCCACCTCGAACCAAAAAGAGAGCGAGGCTGTTCGTAAATTGTTTGCAGCTTAGAAACAGCAGAACCTCAGCAGCATGCATCGGCTTGACCAGTAAAAATGCATGGGATCTGGGAAAGCTTGAGATGTATGAGGCATATAAAATATAGGTGATTTTGAATACACAAAGACATCCAGGCGAGTCACATCTGCATGAAGAGCTAGAAGGTAGCAGCCCTTGAACAACATGTAGTTGATTTGGAACAGCGATTCTCCTCACTACACACGATACAAGGAAGAGCGAGGTTTCTGGATCAAAGAATGGTCACTTCACAATATGATAGGCAAACAAGGAGCATAAAGATGGCATACGAGCGAGTGACCATTTTCCAAAAGGAAAGATGACAGTGGTCCAGGAAACCCAGGTCTCCTTGGAGCTGTCTAACAGGTATGAAATTTTAGATGCTTCTTTAGTGAAACTAAGTCAATGGTGGATGATTTGAGGGAAAACCACACCTGCATGGTGCCTGAGGCTATTCTGGGAAGTGAGAGAGGCTGGTAGGCAGATTAATAAGGGAGTAGCAATGCATGACTCAATAGTTCAAGGGATAGACTCTCCAGTTTACAGCCAAGATTGTGAACCTCATATAGTCTATTGCCTCCCGGCACAAAGGTTCAGGACATAACACAACAAATGGATAAACAAAAAGAACAGATGAATGGTGGTGATTCATGTGGAAACCAACAACTCCAGGCGGAACAGTATACATGCGTGTGTTTGCTGGGGGGGGGGGGGGGGGGGTGTCCTGCAGCACATGTGCGTGGTGGAGAGGACAAATGAGCCAGCTTTCAAAGTACTACAGAGTACAAAAGAGAGAGGATGGTGAATGGGGAAAAGGAGGTGAGGGAAGGCTTCAGTGTTGACAGTGAACAAATAATAAAAAAAAAATCGCCTTCCATTGGCACAATAAAGAGATACGGGCAGTTAAATTGTGCTTATGTCGGCGACACGGTGGTTCAGTGGTTAGCGCTGCTGCCTCACAGCGCCAGGGACCTGGGTTCAATTCCCGCCTCGGGCAACTGTCTGTGTGGAGTTTGCACATTCTCCCCCATGTCTGCTTGGGTTTCCTCCAGGTGCTCTGGTTTCCTCCCAAAATCCAAAGATATGCAGGTCAGGTGAATTGGCCATGCTAAATTGCCCATAGTGTTAGGTGCATTAGCCTGAGGTAAATATGGGGAATGGGTCTGGTTGGGTTACTCTTCGGAGGGTCAGTATGGGCTTGTTGGGCCAAAGAGCCTGTTTCCATACTGTAGGTAATCTAATCTAAATGCACAGCATACAGTTGACAAAACTGGAGAACTAGAAGCAGAAAGTGGACTGGGGCATATGACATAGCAGCATTGACCAAAACACAGTTCAAGCCAGAACAGGAATAGATACTTAACATCACAGGTTAAAAGACATCTGGTATAAACAGGGTGGGTAACAGGGGAAGGGATAGAACAGTCTTCATCAAAGATAGCATCATTGCCCTTAAACAAGATACAGTTCCTGAATTAGAATCTATATGGTTGGAGGTGAGAAACAAAAATGGAGCAGTGACCTTATTGGGTATTTGTTACAGATCTCCACATTTAGTGGGGAGGACATGGAAGACAGCATCTGTAGGCAGATTATGGAAATCTGCAGGACAAGCAGGGTTGTGATTTCAATCACCCTTGGGGAGGCTAGGAAAGAAAAGTAGAATATGGGGCATGAAAGGCGAGAAATTCCTGCAAAAAAGTGGGCAAGAGAACTTTCTGGAGCAGTACATTTCCAGTCCTACTAGGGAGGACCCTATGCTGGATCTGGTCCTAGTAAGAGGCATCCAAGTTATCAAGTGTGAGGTTAAGGCAAATGGCAGTCAGCATAACTTTGTCAAGCGTAGCTGACAAAGATTTATTGGAATGATACCAAGAATGAAGGATTCTAGATACAAGGAAAGAAAAAAGACATTGAACTACATCTCATTGGAACAGAGAAGATCAAGAGGTGATCTTATTCAAAATTATGAACATGAGGGGATTCTGAGAGACAGGATCTGCAATCATTTGGAAAGACAATGATTGATTCGGGATGGCTTTGTCCATGGGATATTCTCTCAAATTTGATTGAGTTTTTGAAGAGATGACCAAGATTAATAGATGAGGGCAATGAGATAAGTATTGTCCACATGGACTTAAGCAAGGCCTTTACAAGATACTGCATGGTAGACTGGCTAGATCACATGGGATCCAGGAAAAGCAAGCAAACTGGATATAAAATTGGCTTGACAGTAGGAGACAGAGGGTGGTGGATTTACTTCCTTTGGACTGAGGAATGGCAGATGGGAGTTTAATTCAGATAAATGTGAGGTGTGAAATTTTGATAAGACAAACAGGACAGGACTTCTAAAGTTAATGGTACAGACGTGGGCGTGTTGTCAAACCCTGGGATGCAGATACATAGTTCCTTGGAAGTGGTATCACAAGCAGACAGCAAGCTCTGCCTTCATCAAAGGACTGAGTACTGGACTTGGGACGTCATGTTACAGTTATACAAGATATTAGGAATATTGTGTACAATTCAGGCTACCCTGCTACTGGAAGGATATTATTAAATTGGAAAGGATGCAAAAAAAGATTTACAGGGATGTTACCGAGATTTGAAGGCTTGAGTTATAACGAGAGACTTGATAGGCTAGCATTTTTTCCCTGGAGCATAGGAGGCTAAGGGATGACCTTATAGAGGTTTATAAAATCATGAGGGGCATTGATAAAGTGACCAGCCATACTAGGGAAGTCCAAAACTAGAGGGAATAGGTTTAAGTTGAGAGGTGAAAGATTTGAAAGGGACTTGAGGGGCACCTTTCTCACACTGGAGGTGATGAATATATGCAATGAGATGTCAGAGGAAGTGGTAGAGGCAAGTACAATTACAACAGATAAAAGACGTTTGGACAGGTACATGAGTAGGAAAGATTTAAAAGGAATACAGGCCAAATACAGGCAAATGGAACTAGTTCAGTTGAGGAAACCTGTTCGGCATAGACGATTTGGCCTGTTTCTGCGCCTCTATGTTTTCTTTGGCATTCAGTTCTTTGGTCCATGCTTGGATATGGTCTATAACAAGATCTGAAACTGAGTGGCCTTGCTAGAATCAAAATTGAGTATTGGTGAGCAGTTTTTTGCCAGGTCAAGTGCCACTGAATAGCATGACTGACAACATATTACCAATACTTTTTGTTTATACATCCAACTGAATCAACTTTATACTGTAAACTTTGGTCATTAACAAAAGAAACTATGATCAAAACAAAGAAACACTTGGACCAACATTGCTATCTTATTTTGTCAATCAACATCCAAAACTGGTATTGTTTCATTAACCCCGAAATTCTCTACTTATGGAAAAACATCTACAATTGTCTCTTAGACACAAGTATTATTTGATTGAACAACAACTAAATGTCTATGACAGTACCGATTGTTTAAAATCTTTTACTCAATTCTTAAAATTATGGCTCTACTTTAACGCAGTCTGAATTTCAGGATCAACTTCATCAATCCCATTCATTACTTTGAAAACTCGTATGAGTTCATGTCAAAGCTCATTCATTCCCCAGTATAAAAAAAACTATGCAGTCGTAAGTACAGTGTTAAGGAAACTTGACACAGCCCCACATCTGCCTAAGAGTTAGATAAACGGTGTTCACCGTGACGGAGATATTGCCATCAAGCCAAAAAGATGTTTCATCAGACTAACCAGTAAATGATTTGTATGTGAATTTCAGCACCAATGCCAAGCCAGTTATGTAGGCACATGTCCAAAACACTGACAATTCATATCAACAGTACATCATCATAGTTGTTCACAACAAGCAAGATACAGCAAAACCAGACCCAACCGTTTGCAAACCTTGCAACCATGTCCAGTATTAGATGTGACCCTGTAGTTGAACATCATTTGTTATTAGGACTGGACAATCAAGCCAAAAGCATGTACATTTGTGTGACTGGAAGCTATACTCATTAATGGAGAGGTGGTATCACAGTGGCAATATCTCAGGGCTAGTAATACAGAACCCCAGTTTAATATTCTGGGGACAGGAGCTCGAATCCCACACAGTAGATGGGAGAAAACAATGGAAGTCTGGAAGAAAAGCTGGCCCAATGGTGACCATGTAACCATTGTCAATCAAGGTAATTCAAATGGCAAATAAGACAGATTGACCAGTTCAAATCCTCCTCAGCATTTAACATGGAAATGAAAAAGAATCCAGAAATAAAACTAGCGAAATTAAGCAGAATTACATATGCTCTGAAATGGACACTTATACTTTTGAGTAAGTAATATCAATTGCCTACCTTGATGATCCAGTCTCATTAGCAGAGCTGTTACTCAAACCAGTCACTGCAGTCAAAGTGCTTACACTGCTTCCCGGTGACACAGAGATCTGTCCACAATAAAATATTTAGTCAAACCAGCACAACAACCACAGAGGGACAAGTACAGTCAGCTAAACCACAGTAAATTGAAACACTTTGTGAACAGACTTCTTAGCTGCTTTGGTAGTTTCTTGACATTCAGCACATTAGAACCTGGGCCATATAATATGCTGTAGATGGTCAAAAAACAACAGGTTACAAATATAAGCATTCTGCAAGGTCTGACTGGCAGTGGCACACTTTAGATGAAGTACTTTAAATACAAAATGCTCCAGCACAAAGCAATTTTCACTGAAAGACTTTACCCACAGTACCTTACTCAGCAAGAGAGTTTGGGCAAGCATGTCATTCTTCCATTTCTGGAAGCCAGTCAGAAATTAGCTCTTTCTGGTGACATAAACCTCCACAGTAAAATGGATTTGGCAACTCCAACCAACATTCTCATGAATACAGCACTACAGCACAGAACAGTCAATACTTTCTAAACTGGAGTGTCACTCACTGTAACAGTTTAAAATTACCAGTGCAAGACTGCTAATTCACCTGAGGGTAATGGCGCATACACTCTTCTGGAGTTGAGGTGAAGGCGCTATGAGCTCTTTTTTAATTAAGGTTCTAATGTAACGGCTCAAGAACTTCACCCTGCCTAAGAGTGATAAGCTGGGAAGTGTAGAGCTGGAGCGAAGAGTACTACATTCAGAATCTCAATTATTTCAGGGCAGAACAAGGCTCTTCAGACCACTGCAACTGCACTGGTTCAATTATCAACTGCCAACCTCTGCCTTAACCCTACAAAAGGATCACAATCCAAAAGCAAATCATCTAATGCCCTCTTGAATACCCCAATGGAATCTGCCTTCACAATATTTCAAGGCAGTGCATTCCATACCCTAACTCGTCACTGTTTCTCACATTACCCTTGCTTCATTTGCACATCACTTTAAATATACGCCCTCTCTTTAATGGTTCTTTTACAAGTGGAAATAGCCTCACCCTGCAAATGTGTTGCTGGTCAAAGCACAGCAGGCCAGGCAGCATCTCAGGAATAGAGAATTCGACGTTTCGAGCATAAGCCCTTCATCAGGAATAAGAGAGAGAGAGCCAAGCAGGCTAAGATAAAAGGTAGGGAGGAGGGACTAGGGGGAGGGGCGATGGAGGTGGGATAGGTGGAAGGAGGTCAAGGTGAGGGTGATAGGCCGGAGTGGGGTGGGGGCGGAGAGGTCAGGAGGAGGATTGCAGGTTAGGAGGGCGGTGCTGAGTTGAGGGAACCGACTGAGACAAGGTGGGAGGAGGGGAAATGAGGAAGCTGGAGAAATCTGAATTCATACCTTGTGGTTGGAGGGTTCCCAGGCGGAAGATGAGGCGCTCCTCCTCCAGCCGTCGTGTAGTTGTGTTCTGCCGGTGGAGGAGTCCAAGGACCTGCATGTCCTCGGTGGAGTGGGAGGGGGAGTTAAAGTGTTGAGCCACAGGGTGATTGGGTTGGTTGGTTCGGGCGGCCCGGAGGTGTTCTCTGAAGCGTTCCGCAAGTAAGCGGCCTGTCTCACCAATATAGAGGAGGCCACATCGGGTGCAGCGGATGCAATAGATGATGTGTGTGGAGGTACAGGTGAACTTGTGGCGGATATGGAAGGATCCCTTGGGGCCTTGGAGGGAAGTGAGTGTGGAGGTGTGGGCGCAAGTTTTACATTTCCTGCGGTTGCAGGGGAAGGTGCCGGGGGTGGAGGTTGGGTTGGTGGGGGGTGTGGATCTGACGAGGGAGTCACGAAGGGAGTGGTCCTTGCGGAACGCTGATAGGGGAGGGGAGGGAAATATATCCTTGGTGGTGGGGTCCGTTTGGAGGTGGCGGAAATGGCAGCGGATGATACGTTGTATGCGGAGGTTGGTGGGGTGGTAGGTGAGAACCAGTGGGGTTCTGTCTTGGTGGCGGTTGGAGGAGCGGGGCTCAAGGGCGGAGGAGCGGGAAGTGGAGGAGATGCGGTGGAGGGCATCGTCGATCACGTCTGGGGGGAATCTGCGGTCCTTGAAGAAGGAGGCCATCTGGGCTGTGCGGTGTTGGAATTGACCCTCCTGGGAGCAGATGCGGCGGAGACGAAGGAATTGGGAATATGGGATGGCGTTTTTACAGGGGGCAGGGTGGGAGGAGGTGTAGTCCAGGTAGCTGTGGGAGTCAGTCGGTTTATAATAGATGTCTGTGTTGAGTCGGTCGCCCGAGATAGAAATGGAAAGGTCTAGGAAGGGGAGGGAGGAGTCTGAGACAGTCCAGGTGAATTTCAGGTCGGGATGGAAGGTGTTAGTAAAGTTGATGAACTGTTCAACCTCCTCGTGGGAGCACGAGGCAGCGCTGATACAGTCATCGATGTAGCGGAGGAAAAGGTGGGGGGTGGTGCCAGTGTAGTTGCGGAAGATGGACTGTTCCACATATCCTACGAAGAGGCAGGCATAGCTGGGGCCCATGCGGGTGCCCATGGCAACTCCTTTAGTTTGGAGGAAGTGGGAGGATTGAAAAGAGAAGTTATTCAGGGTGAGGACCAGTTCAGTCAGTCAAAGGAGGGTGTCAGTGGAAGGGTACTGGTTGGTGCGGCGGGAAAGGAAGAAGCGGAGGGCTTTGAGTCCTTCGTGATGGGGGATGGAGGTGTACAGGGACTGGATGTCCATAGTGAAAATAAGGCGTTGGGGACCGGGGAAGCGAAAATCCTGGAGGAGGTGGAGGGCGTGGGTGGTGTCCCGAACGTAGGTGGGGAGTTCTTGGACTAAAGGGGAGAGGACCGTGTCGAGGTATTGGGAGATGAGTTCGGTGGGGCAGGAGCAGGCTGAGACAATGGGTCGGCCGGGGCAGGCAGGTTTGTGGATTTTGGGCAGGAGGTAGAAACGGGCGGTGCGGCATGGGCCCCAGCTATGCCTGCCTCTTCGTAGGATATGTGGAACAGTCCATCTTCCGCAACTACACTGGCACCACCCCCCACCTTTTCCTCCGCTACATCGATGACTGTATCAGCGCTGCCTCGTGCTCCCACGAGGAGGTTGAACAGTTCATCAACTTTACTAACACCTTCCATCCCGACCTGAAATTCACCTGGACTGTCTCAGACTCCTCCCTCCCCTTCCTAGACCTTTCCATTTCTATCTCGGGCGACCGACTCAACACAGACATCTATTATAAACCGACTGACTCCCACAGCTACCTGGACTACACCTCCTCCCACCCTGCCCCCTGTAAAAACGCCATCCTATATTCCCAATTCCTTCGTCTCCGCCGCATCTGCTCCCAGGAGGGTCAATTCCAACACCGCACAGCCCAGATGGCCTCCTTCTTCAAGGACCGCAGATTCCCCCCAGACGTGATCGACGATGCCCTCCACCGCATCTCCTCCACTTCCCGCTCCTCCGCCTTTGAGCCCCGCTCCTCCAACCGCCACCAAGACAGAACCCCACTGGTTCTCACCTACCACCCCACCAACCTCCGCATACAACGTATCATCCGCCGCCATTTCCGCCACCTCCAAACGGACCCCACCACCAAGGATATATTTCCCTCCCCTCCCCTATCAGCGTTCCGCAAGGACCACTCCCTTCGTGACTCCCTCGTCAGATCCACACCCCCCACCAACCCAACCTCCACCCCCGGCACCTTCCCCTGCAACCGCAGGAAATGTAAAACTTGCGCCCACACCTCCACACTCACTTCCCTCCAAGGCCCCAAGGGATCCTTCCATATCCGCCACAAGTTCACCTGTACCTCCACACACATCATCTATTGCATCCGCTGCACCCGATGTGGCCTCCTCTATATTGGTGAGACAGGCCGCTTACTTGCGGAACGCTTCAGAGAACACCTCCGGGCCGCCCGAACCAACCAACCCAATCACCCCGTGGCTCAACACTTTAACTCCCCCTCCCACTCCACCGAGGACATGCAGGTCCTTGGACTCCTCCACCGGCAGAACACAACTACACGACGGCTGGAGGAGGAGCGCCTCATCTTCCGCCTGGGAACCCTCCAACCACAAGGTATGAATTCAGATTTCTCCAGTTTCCTCATTTCCCCTCCCCCCACCTTGTCTCAGTCGGTTCCCTCAACTCAGCACCGCCCTCCTAACCTGCAATCCTCCTCCTGACCTCTCCGCCCCCACCCCACTCCGGCCTATCACCCTCACCTTGACCTCCTTCCACCTATCCCACCTCCATCGCCCCTCCCCCTAGTCCCTCCTCCCTACCTTTTATCTTAGCCTGCTTGGCTCTCTCTCTCTTATTCCTGATGAAGGGCTTATGCTCGAAACGTCGAATTCTCTATTCCTGAGATGCTGCCTGGCCTGCTGTGCTTTGACCAGCAACACATTTGCAGCTGTGATCTCCAGCATCTGCAGACCTCATTTTTTTACTCGAAGAATAGCCTCACCCTATCTAGCTCGTTCATGATTTTGAGAACTTCAATCTCCTCTCAGCTTCCTTTTGTCCAGGGAGAACGGTCCTAGCTTCAATCTATCCTCAAAGCTTAATTTTCGAATCACTTCTACACTCAATGCAATTCATTCACATCCTCCCTGTGATGTGGCACCCACATTTGTACACAATATTCCAGCTGAGGTCTAACAAGTATTTTGCACAATTTTAAGATCACTTTCAACTCCTTGCTATTATATTTTATCCCCATATTAATAAAGCAGTTAATAACACTGCATGCTTTTATTTACTACTCCCTCTATCTGTTCTGCCACCTTTAAATGATCAATACACATATGCACCCAGATCCCTGTTTCTGCACCCCCTTCAGAATTGGACTCAATATTTTGTAGTTTCTGTCAATGTTCTTCCAACCAAAATCCATCATCTCTCACTGCTCTGCATTATACTTCGTCTGCCACCTGTCCACCCATTCCACCGACTTGTCAACATCCTTTGAGTTCCATGCTATCTTCCTCACAGTTCACAATTCTTCCAAGTTTAGTGTCTTCTGCAAATGTGGAAATTGTCCCCTGCACACAAAAATCCTGATTATTATTGTATATCAGGAAAAGGAAGGGTCCCAAATACCAATCCCTGGAGAGATTTCTCAAGACTGCAAAGTATCATTGGTCATCGCTCTGTGTTTTATCACTCAGCCAATTTCACATCCACATTTCTACCATGACCAGGAACATTCCTCACAAGTCTGTTGTGGAGCACTATATCAAAAGCCTTCTGAAAATCCACATAATCACAAGTGTTACTCTCATCAATGCTTTCTGTTACTTCTTCAAAATCTCCAGCTAATTAGTTAAACAAGATTTCCCTCTAGAAATCCATGCCAACTCTTCCTAAATAACCCATGTTTTTTCCATGTAACTACTGACTCTGCTGTGAATAATTGCTGCCAAAATTTTCCCCAATACGCAAGCTGAATTAACTGGACTGCAATTGCTGGAATTATCTTTACAACCTTTTTTGAACAAGATTGTAATGTTGGTAATTCTCCAGGCTTCTGCCACCTCCCCAGAGTCCAGGAAAGACTGAAATATCAGGTCCACAATTTCAACCCTCACTTCCTTCAAACTTCTTGGATGTACTTCATCCAGTCAGCATGCCTTGTCAACTTTAATTGCATTAGTCTATCCAAGGCTTCTTCCTCACAAATTTTGATCCCTTCGAATGAAAGAGTTAATTCTTCTGTCATCGCCCTGGGAAGTATCCTCGTCTTTGTTAAGGACAGATGCAAATTATGAATTTACTACCTCAACAATGCCTTTGCCTCCATCTTTAAAATTCTTTAGTAGATATTCTTCACTGACAAAAGCAAAAATTCATCATAAAATCAAAACTTGAGATTCCATCTTCAGATAAAAATATTAAATGACATTCACCTGTTGAAGTGAAGTGCTAGGAGTCATGAAAGCATCTGGAGTCATTAACTTTGGTTTCACATCATTGGAGACAGAAAGAAAGTCTGTAGGAACTGGAAGATCCACTATACGCCGCAAATCATGCTGAGAATCTCGGCTAGATCCCTTTTCAGATGTTGGCCCTTCAACACTTACATCCGTTAAGCGATCTGCAAAAGCTTCAAAAGCCAAATTAAAAACATACAGTATTAGTAACTCCAATAATTTTGAGAACAAAAAGTTCCACAACTTTTGATCCTTCCCAACTTACGACCTCAACCAAAGAATCATATGTCATCATTGGCAGTGACAGTGAAGTTTTACACACAAGCCTGTTGCAGAATATACAGCCTCCATATGTGACCACTTCCTTAACCAAATTCAAAAAGATTGGAGATTGTACAAAACAAAAAAAAGGTAATAAAAACAAATTGATATTTTAGGGCATAACACATGGTTAATGTGAAAGTTAGCACATTTAGAACAGATCACTGCAAAATTGATGAAAGAGGTGAGTCAGAAGCAAAGTAAAAGAGGACTTTTTTTTGTATCAAACAATATGCTAGATTTCAAACAATTCAAAGAATGCATTGGTAAAATAGGCAGGTCTGAAATTGAGAACGGGATAAATTGCATAGACAATAATTCAACTGCTTTAAATAGAACAAAATAAGTCTCATTCTGGTCAGTCGTGATCAATTAGATAATACTTATAGTCCACTTTCATGTTTAAAGATTTCTTTCAATAAATTTTAGTAATTTTTACATTGATTTGGTTTAACAGTATCAAATATCAGATTTATTTGGAAGATTACAGTGAGATATTCCATGTTACATGCTATGCCAAAGAAGTTCTTAAATATTGCATTCAGTAAAGTCAGAAAGACAAAAGCATTGTATAACCTAAAAACAACCGGATAATCAAAGTTTTCACATGACACCCTGATGAAATTTGAAGGAAGGAATTGAATGTAAAACTTACTGAAATCTTCATGGGAGGCAGCAGATGACATTAAAACGGGTTCTTCTGTATTCTGATGTGGTTGGAAATAAATCTGCACGTCCTGAAGTGTTCTAAAACAAAGCAATATTCAAAACATGCTTTGAAGATTAAAGAAACAATTTGTAGCTTATGCCTGAAATGGCCCTGCAGTCACACAGCATAATCCATTGAACAGTAGAAGGGACAATGTTCTATTTAATCCAAATAAAATGAAATCTACAATTCCTCGGCAGCAATGTAAAACATAATGACTGACTCTAAGAGGAGGATAAAGGAAAAAGACAACTGCCCACCATAATGTAGCCCAAATGGTATATATCAACCTGCTAACAAGACTATTTCAAACCAATGATGAAAACACCATTTTTGCACAGCAACTTTCAGAAGTCCACGTGTCAAGAAAAAGGGGACCTCTTAAAAATAACCAAACCTGTCCCATGATGTCAAGTGACCTTATCAAACACAGCAGCCATTAACATTCACACTGGTTTTCAATTATAAAACACGTCAGTGGAATGGCACCAGCCATTAACAATTCACACTGGTTTTCAAGAATAATGCACGTCAGTGGAATGGCACCAGCAACCCAAGATTAGAGGGGACAAAACAAAAGTTAATACCAATTTGCAAGTAACTAGAATTAAATTCCATCCTCTGCTTCTCTGTCTTATGGTCACATCTGCCACCCATGTTGCAAAAGCAGATGGACTTATCATTTCACAGGAGATAAGTCTTCATCCTTAACCACTTGAGCATTTTATTTCATTACGTAATTATTTTACTCAATGCAATTTGTGGCAGAAATAAAACACAAGTATGAGAATTTATGAGTGAGATTTCAGTTAGTAACAGATATTCAAGAGGTTGCATGCAATACTGAATTGTTTTGCAGCATGATTACTAAGTATAACTCATTGTCACCATACTTGTAAAATGGCATTTGTTAGAAACAAGACTGAATATTCAAACAGAATGGAATATCACCAGGCTATTAACCCAGAAACATGGCAGATGGTGGAATTTGAATTCAATTCTTTTAAAAACCTAGAGTTAATAACCTACTTTTGGCCATGAAGCATTGTGAATTGTCAGGAAAACAAAATCTGGCTCACTAATGTCCTTCAGGGAACGAAATCTGCCATCTTCACCTTACACATGACTCCAGACCCACAACAATATGGTTGACTCTCAACTGCTTGCATAAATAGCCTAGCAAGCCACTCAATTCAAGGGCAGCTATAGAAGGGCAATAAAAGCTAGCCAGCCAGCGAAGTGCATATCTCACAAGTGAATTAAAAAAAGTTCAAACAAACAGGTTTTATTGCAGCTTACAGAACTTCAATGAGATCAGATCTGAAGCATTAAGCACAGTTTTGGTCTCATTTTAAAAAAAGGAATTTATTTGGGGAGGCAGTTACACAGTGGATATCGCTGGACTATTTCACTGTGCACTATCTTGGATTGCATGCACAAATCTCACTGGAGCAGATGATGGAAGATGAATCGATAACAATGTTTGGAATTAAAAGCTAACCAAATGATTTCCACACAACAGATGCCACAAAATCCATCTAGTTCACTAATGTCTTCAGAGAAGGAAATCGGCCATCCTTATCTCATCGAACCTACATGTAACTCCAGAACCAAAGTGCTCACTTTGAATTGCCTTCTGAGTGGTTTAGAGGGCCACTTAGTCATATCAAACCACAGACTACCTGGCATCAACCTGCGCATTGGGAATGGCAAACACAACTCTTTCAACCCGACAAAGTCTTTCTTACCAACATCTGGATTACTCCCGGTGCTACAAGCTAGTGATGGCAGGAATAGCAGGATAGAACAGATGAATACATGGCTGAAGAGCTGGTGTATGGGAGAAGGATTCATATTTTTGGATCATTGGAATTTCTTTTGGGGTAGACGTGACCTGTACAAGAAGGATGGATTGCACCTAAATTAGAAGGGGACTAATATACTGGCAGGGAGATTTGCTAGAGCTGCTCGGGAGGATTTAAACTAGTAAGGTGGGCGGTTGGGACCCAAGGAAATAGTGAGGAAAGAGATCAATCTGAGACTAGTACAGTTGAGAACAGACACGAGTCAAACAGTCAAGGCAGGCAGGGAGAAGGTAGGACTAATAAATAAAACTGCATGTATTTCAAGGCAAGGGGCCTAACAGGGAAGGCAGATGAACTCAGGGCATGGTTAGGAAAATGGGACTGGGATATCATAACCATTACAGAAACACGGCTCAGGGATGGGCAGGACTGGCAGCTTTATGTTCCAGGATACAAATGCTGCAGGAAGGACAGAAAGGGAGGCAAGAGAGGAGGCGGAGTGGCATTTTTGATAAGGAATAGCATTACAGCTGTGCTGAGGGAGGATATTCCTGGAAATACCTCTAGGGAAGTTATTTGGTTGGAACTGAGAAATAAGAAAGGAATGATCACCTTTTTAGGATTGTTTTATAGACCCCCTAATAGTCAGAGGGAAATTGAGAAACAAACTTGTAAGGAGATCTCAGCTATCTGTAAGAATAATAGGGTTGTTATGGTAGGGGATTTTAACTTTCCAAACATAGACTGGGACTGCCATAGTGTTAAAGGTTGAGATGGAGAGGAATTTGCTAAATGCGTATAAGAAAATTTTCTGATTCAGTATGAGAGTGTACCTATTACAGAAGGTGCAAAACTTGACTTACTCTTGGGGGAAATAAGGCAGGGCAGGTGACTGAGGTGTCAGTGGGGGAGCAGTTTGGGGCCAGCGACCATAATTCTATTAGATTTAAAATAGTGATGGAAAAGGATAGACCAAGATCTAAAAGTTCTAAATTGGAGAAAGGCCAATTTTGATGGTATTAGGCAAGAACTTACAAAAGTTAATTGGGGGCAGATGTTCACAGGTAAAGGGACGGCTGCAAAATGGAAAGCCTTCAGAATGGGGCGGCACGGTGGCTCAGTGGTTAGCATTGCTGCCGCACAGCGCCATGAACCAGTGTTCAATTCTCAACCTCGGGTGACTGTCTGTGTGGAGTTTGCACATTCTCCCCGTGTCTGCATGGGTTTCCTCCGGGTGCTCCAGTTTCCTCCCACATACCAAAGATGTGCAGGCTAGGTGGACTGGCATTGCTAAATTGCCCATAGTGATAGGTGCATTAGTCAGGGGAAATGTAGGGGAATGAGTCTAGATGGGTTACTCTTCAGAGGGTCAGTGTGGACTTGTTGGGACGAAAGGCCTGTTTCCATACTGTAGGGAATCTAATCTAAAAAAAAAGAGGTAACGAGAATCCAGAGAAAGTATATTCATGTTAGGGTGAAAGGAAAGGCTGGTAGGTGTAGGGAATGCTGGATGACTAAAGAAATTGAGGGTTTGGTAAGAAAAAGAAGGAAGCATATGTCAGGTATAGACAGAATATCCTTAGAAGAGCATAAAGGCAATAGCAGTATACTTAAGAGGGAAATCAGGAGGGCAAAAAGGGGACATGAGATAGCTTTGGCAAATAGAATTAAGGAGAATCAAAAGGGTTTTTCTAAATACATTAAGGACAAAAGGGTAACTAGGAAGAGAATAGGGTCCCTCAAAGATCAGCAAGGCAGCCTCTGTGTTTAGCCACAGAAAATGGGGGAGATCCTATCTGAGTATTTTGCATCAGTATTTACTGTGGAGTAAGACATAGAAGAGATAGAATGTAGGGAAATGGATGGTGACATCTTTAAAAATGTCCATATTATAGAGGAGGAAGTGCTGGATGTCTTGAAACGCATAAAGGCAGATAAATCCCCAGGACCCAATCAGGTGTACCCCAGAACTCTGTGGGAAGCTAGGAAGTGATTGCTGGATTCTTGCTGAGATATTTGTATCATTGATACTCACAGGTGAGGTGCTGGAAGACTGAAGGTTGGCTAACGTGGTGCCATTGTTTAAGAAGGGTGTTAAGGACAAGCAAGGGAACGAGAGACCAGTGAGCCTGATGTCAGTGATGGGTAGGTTGTTGGAGGGAATCCTAAGGGACAGGATGCACTTGTATTTGGAAAGGCAAGGACTGATTATGGATAGTCATCATGGCTTTGTGCGTGGAAAATCATGTCTCACAAACTTGACTGAGTTTTTTCAGGGAGTAACAAAGAGGATTGATAAGGGCAGAGCAGTAGATGCAATCTATATGGACTTCAGTAAGGCGTTTGATAAGGTTCCCCATGGGAGACTGGTTAGCAAGGTTAGATCTCATGGAATACAGGGAGATTTTGCCATTTGGATGCAGAACTGGATCAAAGGTAGAAGACAGAGTGTGATGGTGGACGGTTGTTTTTCAGACTGGAGGCCTGTGACCACAAGGATTGGTGCTGGGTCCACATCTTTTCGTTATTTATATAAATGATTTGGATGTGAGCATAAGAGGTATAGTTAGTAAGTTTGCAGATGACACCAAAATTGGAGGTGTAGTGGCCAGCAAAGAAGGTTACCTCAGATTACAACAGGATCTTGATCAGATGGGCCAATGGACTGAGAAGTGGCAGAGGGAGCTTGATTCAGATAAATGCGAGGTGCTGCATTTTGGGAAAGTAAATCTTAGCAGGACTTATACACTTAAATGGTAAGGTCCTAGAAAGTGTTGCTGAACAAAGAGACTTGGAGTGCAGGTTCATACCTCCTTGAAATTGGAGTCGCAGGTAGATAGGATAGTGAAGGTGGTGTTTGGTATGCTTTCTTTTACTGGTCAGAGTATTGAGTACAGGAGTTGAGGGGCCATCTTGCGGCTGTACAGGACATTGGTTAGGCCACTGTTGGAATATTGCGTGCAATTCCAGTCTCCTTCCTATTGGAAAGATGTTGTGAAACTTGATGAGGTTCAGAAAAGATTTACAAGGATGTTGCCAGGGTTGGAGGATTTGAGCTACTGGGAGAGGCTGAACAAGCTGGGGCTGTTTTTCCTGGAGTGTTGAAGGCTGAGGGGTGACTTCAAAGGTTTAAAAAATTATGAGGGGCATGGATAGGATAAATAGACAAAGTATTTTCCCTGGAGCGGGGGGGATCCAGAACTAAAGGGAATAGGTTTAGGGTGAGAGGGGAAAAATATAAGAGAGACCTAAGGAGCAACTTTTTCATGCAGAGGGTGGTACGTGTATGGAATGGGCTGCCAGAGGAAGTGGTGGAGGCTGGTACAATTGCAACATTTAAAAGGCATTTGGATGGGTATATGAATAGGAACAGTTTGGAGGGATATGGGCCAGGTGCTGGCAGGTGGGACTAGATTGGGTTGGGATATCTGGTCAGCATGGACGGGTTGGACTGAAAGGTCTGTTTTCATGCTGTACATCTCTATGACTTTATGATCGTATCTTGCAGCTTGTCCCAGAATTAGAAGATCTGACCCACAGACTAATCAAACAACAGTTTGAGTGTCATATTCAAAATCACATCTGACAATGTCGCAAACACCACCATCAGCACCTTTGGGTGTGACCTTTAAGGCATTCTGGACCAGTAGAATGTTCTAGGGCTGGTGGCACACAGTAGAGAGGAAGGTGCTTTGGGAATCCTCACCACTAATTCAGGACCTCATGAGGTTTCTTGGCAGGTCAAATTTGGGCAAGGAGCATCCTGATTATTAACTATTGTCCCATAAAGAAAAGAGCCAAGAGACTATGCCTGCAACATGGGGTGATGGAGCCAATGAGGAAAAACCATTTGATCTCAGCCACACCAATTTACCTTTCAGAGCTGACAGTATCGGTTGGAATCACAACCGCAAAGTCCTGTCTTCACTTTGAGGATATCTCCATTCCACTGCAGGCACAAGTAAATGCAACAAACTTTGAACAGATCTAGCAACTCATAACTGAATATCTGTGAGATGCTGCTGACCATCAGCAGCAGTATTGTACTGAACCACAATGTGTAACGTCATGGCTTGGCACATCCCCTTCTTTGCATTGTCATCAAGCTGAGAAACCAACCCTGGTTCAATATAAAATGAAGGCAGGCATGCTAGGAACAGCACAAGGCACAGCTAAAGAGGTGTTGACCCATTAAGATGAGAAAGGACCATTTGCAAGCTAAACAGTGTAACAGCTTGCAATAAAGAGTAGAAAGCAATCCCTCAACCAATGGATCAGATCTAACTCCTAGTCAGATGAAGCAATTAAACACAAGAAGTGAAAGTTCCAAATGGGGGAACCCCAATTTGTCAGTGCCAAAAACAAGGCGGAAGTATCTGCATCTATCTGCAGTCAGAAGTGCAAATGGATTACCCTCTCGACCTCCTCCAGGTATGCCTAACATCACAGATACCAGCAATAGAACAATTTGAATTAATCCACATGCTACATTCCCTCTAATATTTATCTTTAGTGTGGATTTCTGAGGTCCATGCATGGCAGCAATTTCTGAAATCACAAGGCAATGTTGGGTGTGGTGTCAGCATGCACAAACCTTATTGCAGAGTGGCAGTTTGCCCGTGCACCTTACATGGAACATTGTCCACATGATAGCAAGAATGGGCGAAGACAGTGGATTCTGCAAACATTGCCATCTCCTTGACAATGTGGAAATTTGCCCAGGTACACCCTGCATTCAAAAGCAGGACAAATCCAATCCTGTCAATTATGGTTGTTAGTCGACCATTAGTTCAGTGATGTTTGAGATCAACAGTGCTATGAAGCAGCACCTCCAAAGAACAACCTGCTAACTGACACTCAATGTGAGTTTCATCAGAGCCACTCAAATCTTGACCTCCATTATAGCTCTGGTCTAAATAAGGACAATAGAGCTGACTTCGAGAGTTGAGATAAGACTCACAATCCTTGACATCAAGGCAGCATTCGATTGAGTGCACATCATGTAAAATGGAGTCAGTGGGAATCAGGGAAAACTTTCCACAATCACAAGGGAATATTGTTGTTGAATGTCAATCATTTCAGTCCAACGACATCACAACAAGAGTGTGCCATCAATGCACCATCTTCAATTGTTGTGTCAATGACGTTGTTTTGAAGACAAGGTCAGAAGTGGTTTCTTTTGCTGATGACTGCACAGCATTCAGAACCAAAGATACTGATGAAGTTAGTGTCCAGATGCTGCAAGTTCTGGACAACATTCAAGAACTTGTGCTGCTAAGTGACAAAGTAACATTCAAGCCACACAACTGTCAAGCAATGATGAGCCCTAACAAGAGAGGATCTAACTTGGTGTTCAATGGCATTAATCATCATTGAATCTTACATTGAGAACATCTTGGCAGTTTCCACTGACCAGAAACTGAACAGGGCTAGCCATGTGAATACTGCAAATGTGACAGCATGTCTGACGCTAGGACATCTTCGGTGAGTAACTCACCTGTTATATCCCCAATGCCTGTCTACCACTTACAAGGCACTCAATACTCTCCACTTGCCTTGATCAATGCAATTCCAAAAGATATTCAATACGTTGGTTACCATCCAAGACAAAGCAGTCATTCACCACTTTCAACATTCACTCCCCTTAACATTAACACATAGTTGCAGCAGCATACACTACCTAGAAGATGCACTTGAATAACTCACTAAAGTGTTCTCTGACAACACCTCCCAAGCCAATGAGCTCAACCACCTAGAATGAAAAGGGCAGAGATGTATCCAGACTTCAACAGCTTGGTACTTGGATAATACAACTGAGGTCAAGGTGCTTAGCTACATTAGAAACATGTCTGATTATTGCAGAAGTTACAGAATAGTAAAGTACAATTCAAGGGCACTGGGTGAGAACAGGATTAAATGCAAAGTGCATCCCTCATTCAATGAACAGAAGCTTGTCAAACACACAAGTGGATTTAACTTAACCCCAGGAAGCCAACAATAATAATTTTAATCCAATATGAACATTGAAAATAAGAGCAGGAAAAGACAATTCTTGCTCCACCATTCAATAAGACAATGCACGCATATTATATTCCACTTTTTCATCTACTTGTTAGCCTTCAATTCCTTGTCTGACAATAACCTATCAATATCTGCTTAAAAGTATTCAATGATTGCACTCCACTGCATTTTAAGACAGAGTTTCAAAGTCGTACAATGCTCAGAAATACATCTGCCCAAAAAGGGTAACATTTAATTTTAAAACAGTACCATCTAGTTCTGGATTCACCCACAAGAGAAAACATCATTTCCACAACCCCAGTGTCAAGACAATTCAGGATCTTATACAATTCAACCAAGGCACCACTCACTCTTCTAAATCAGGAGGAAACAATCCCAGTTTATTCAATATAGCCTCACAACATAACCTGCCCATTTCAGCCATCAACTTAGTTAGCCTCCTCTGAACTGCATCCAATGCATTTACATATATTGTAAAGGAACCGTTCTGATAAATTATGACACACCTGTGGAGCAGGGAAGGACTTGAACTAAGACCTTCTCACCCAGAAGTAAGGAAGTACCAATGTAAGCTTAAATTTAAGTAAACCAGTTGTAATAGTGGGATTTGAACTCTTTCCTTAGGGGATTACGCTGGATCGTCGGACCTTCAGCCCAGTAACATTAGCACTACATGACCATCTCGCAATTCCAATGCATTCCTTCTTGAAATAAGGAGACCAAAACTGCAGTGTATTCAAGATGTCTCACTAATGCCCTGTATCAGAAACATCCTTACTTTTATGTTCAATTCCTCATAGCAAAAGGATAGCAACCCATTAAGCTTCTTGATATGTGTTGCATTTGTATAGTAACGTTTTGACATGTACTAGAACAACCAAATCTATTTGCACCTAAGAATTCTAAACTGAAGCATAGCATTTCTGTATTTTCATCTTTCATTACCAAATCACCCTTTTGAACAACCTTAATTTTTCCTCCCACTGATCTCCCCAGCTGATAATTTTAGATATTTGTCAGTGAGTAAACAAGAGTCTTTAGATTACTATCATATATCAATTTAGATCAGTAAGAGAAGGCTACTGGAAAAAGCAGTTCAAGTGTCACGTTTCAGTACAAGTCAGTGTATTTAGGGCAAAAGTGGAAAATACAATAAGCCTTCAAAATAACCTGTCAGATCAAAAGGAAGGAGCACTACACCTGTCAAAATAGCTGTTACAATTACATACCTAAGGCGGTATGTTTCCTGCAAAGCAATCATTTCTGAACAGTGTAGATCTGTGTAGTGTTTAAAGCATTTTATTTTCATTACAACAGCAACATCATCAAAAATCATTTCTAATAAACAAACAGCAATTAGATAAAACATTCATTTTGCAGCATTACAAATGAAGCCACAAATCAGGAACATTATCAGACTGTGGCAATTATTAAGACGTTAAAACATTGGTCGAATTTCTGATTCTTTCAGCCCATCTAGTTAGATTAGATTAGATTAGATTAGATTACTTACAGTGTGGAAACAGGCCCTTCGGCCCAACAAGTCCACACCGACCCGCCGAAGTGCAACCCACCCGTACCCCTACATTTACCCCTTACCGAACACTACGGGCAATTTAGCATGGCCAATTCACCTAACCCGCACATCTTTGGACTGAGAGGAAACCGGAGCACCCAGAAGAAACCCACGCAGACACGGGGAAAACATGCAAACTCCACACAGTCAGTCGCCTGAGGTGGGAAATGAACCCGGGTCTCTGGCGCAGTGAGGCAGCAGTACTAACCACTGTGCAACCGTGTCACTGCTCCACCATTCAATCATGGCCCATTCTCCTATTTTCTCCCTGTCATCCTTGATCTTCTTGGCAATCAGAAACCTATCTATCTCAGTCTTAAATATATTCAAAGACTTGACCTCCACAGTCTTCTGTGGCAGTGAATACCATAGATATACCAGCCTCTGGCTGAAAAAGTTTTTCAGCATCTCCGTTCTGAAATGTCTTCCTTTAGGCTATGCCCTCGGGTAATAGTCTCTCCTAACAATGGAAATATCTTCCCGACATCTACTCTGTCCAGGCCAGTCGATATTCTGTATATTTCAATTAGACCCCGCCTTTATCCTTCTAAGTTCCATGAAGTATTGATCCAGAATGCTCAAACGTTCCTCATATGTTAATGTCCAAAGTGAAAAGCTATTGTCCCAACACTGAGCCTTGCAGAACACCACTTGTCACTGGCTGCCATCCTGAGAAGGACCCTTTCATCACTTCTCTCTGCTTTCTGAAAGACAGCCAAGCTTCTATCCATGGTAGCAACTGGCCTCTGATACCATGGGCCCTTAGCTTACTCAGTAGCCTCCTGTGCAGCACTTTGTCAAAGCCCTTCTTGAAGTCCAGCTAGATAACACCCATTGGCTCTCCTTGGTCTAACCTGCTTGTTATTTCCTCAAAGAATTCTAGCAGATTTGTCAGGCATAATGTCCCCTTGATGAAACCATGCTGACTTTGCCCCAGTTTACCATAAACTTACAAGTATTCAGAAATCTCATCCTTCACAATGGATTCCAGGATCTTACCCATGACAGAGGTTAGGCTAATCGTTTTGTAATTTCCCTTCTTTTGCCTTACTCCCTTTTTAAACAGGGGTGCCACATTCACAATTTTCCAGTCTTCTGTGACTCTCCCTGACTTTAGCGATTCCTGAAAAATCACCATTAATACCTCCACTATCTCTTCAGATATCTCCCTTGGAACTCTGGGTTGCAGTCCATCTAGTTCAGGTGATTTATCCATTTTCAGGCCATTCAGTTTTTCTAGCACCTTCTCCTTTGTGATGGCCATACTCCGCTCTGCTCCCTCACTCTCTTGAATTTTTGGGATATTACTCGAGTCTTCCACTGTGAAGAGTGACGCGAAGTAATTTTTCAATTCCTCAGCCATTTCCCTGTTCCCCACTACTATCAGTCCTGCATCATTTTCCAGTGGCCCAATGTCCACCTAGCCTCTCTTTTGCCCTTTATATATCAAAAGAAGTTCTTACAGTCTTTCTTTATATTACTGGCAAGCTTACCCTCAGATTTAATCTTCTACCTCCTTATTTCTTTTTTTGTTGCCCTCTGTTCATCTTTGTAAGTTTTCCTCTCACCTTCACTACTTTATATGCTTTCTCTTTTACTTTTATGCTATCCCTGACTTCCTTCGTCAGACATGGTTGCCTCACACTCCCTGTACCATGTTTCTTTTTCCTTGGAACAACTCTCTATTGCATCTCCTGAATTACTCCCAGAAACTCCTGCCCTTGCTGTTTGACTGTCTTGCCTGCTAGGCTCCTTTCCTAGTCAATTCTACCCAGCTCCATCCTCATGCCTGGGTAGTTGCCTTTATTCAGCTGTAATAACGTTACCTCTGATTCTATCTTTTCTTTCTCAAATTGAAGAGTAAATTCAATCATATTATGATCACTGTCCACTAATAGTACCTTCACTTTAAGTTCTCTTATCAAGTCTGTCTCATTGCACAACACTAAATCCAATATTGCCTGTTAGCTAGTGGCTCCTCAAGTTGCTCCAAAAAGCCATCTTATAGACATTCCACAAATTCCTTTTTGTGCAATCCACTACCAACCTGATTTTCCCAGTCGATCTACATATTGAAATCCCTCATGATCACTATAACTTTGCCTTTCCTACACATCTTTTCTATTCCCTGGTATATCTTGCACCCGAGCTCCTGACTACTGTTTGACTACTGAGTCCAACTATGGTTTTTTTTTCACCTTTGTGATTCTTCAATTCTACCCACACAGATTCTATACCATCTGATCCTACTTTGTTTCTTAGAATTGATTTAAGTTCATTTCTTATTAATAAGGCAACACCACCCATTCTACCCACTCGCCTATCATTTTGATAGAACGTACGTCCTTGAATATTCAGCTCCCATTCCTGATCCCCTTGCAGCCACATCTCCGTGATGCCCATACCTTCATATCCGTCAATTTCAACCTGCACCACAAGCTTATTCCTTATACTGCGTGCATTCAGATATAACACCTTCAGTCGTATATTAACCGACCCCCTTCTCATTGTCATTCGTTTGTCTAATATGCTTGAAGTTTGATTGCTAACCTTTTCCAAGCACTCTGTTATATTTGTGTCTTTGCTAGAGATTTTAAATAACTTCTCCTGAGCTCTGCACTCTTAGCCTGTCCATAATCAGCCAAAGGTGAGGAGGACCAGTTATGCTTAAGTATTAATCTATTTCTCACAGCGTAATGAGCCCGTCCATAATCAGCCAAAGGTGAGGAGGACCGGTTATGCTTAAGTATTAATGTATTTCTCACAGCGTAATGAGTCTGTCCATAATCAGCCAAAGGTGAGGAGGACCGGTTATGCTTAAGTATTAATGTATTTCTCACAGCGTAATGAGTCTGTCCATAATCAGCCAAAGGTGAGGAGGACCGGTTATGCTTAAGTATTAATCTATTTCTCACAGCGTAATGAGCCCGTCCATAATCAGCCAAAGGTGAGGAGGACCGGCTATGCTTAAGTATTAATGTATTTCTCACAGCGTAATGAGCTGGGGAATAGTACTCTATCACATGCAAAATTGCAAACAAAAATCTATTCCAGATTATAACTTCAGTAATGAAACATGCAATCATCAAGCAACTTCAAGGACAACTCCTTCTGCATAATTTTTCAAAAGCACAAATTTAAGAGTGATTAATACACTACATAAACTAGTTTTGGACATAAATATACACATCTATCTGAAATACAAGACAGTGATATGTACACAAAATAGTCAGAAAGTTGCCAGTAAGCTCAGAGAAATCTTAACTGTATCACTTACTTGGTGTGTACACAGTACAGTTTTAGCTGTACTATTGAAGATTCAACAAGGCCAGGAGTTCCTTCTGACAAGAAAAAGTTAAACATCATCAGAAATCATGCTCGATAGGAAGAACACCTCTACACTTAAGAGTAAGGAGGCAAAAGGTCCTGGTTATAAAAATGCAATCCACTCTCCACAAGCCAGAGACAAAGCATTCCAAATGAAGAACCATGTCAGTTTTCTATAGAGCAATCAGTTAGTTCCATGCCTCCTTAAAACAGTTGGAATTTTAGAACCAGGTTTTGGCCTATTCAGATTTATGAGTGTGCACTTCCATTTGTACTTGGCCAATTGCCAAGAAGTGCTAGGTTACAAAAATAAAAAGGGGTGTATGACAACTTAACGGCCATAAAAGATCAGTTACGTGGAGAGATCTGTAACTTAAGGGACAAGGAGCTTAAAACATTGAGACAAACAGCAACATTTCAGATTTCAAATTAATTTTAAATACATTCATAAACACCACAGCAGTAGTGACAGACAATACTGACCTGAGAACATATTGACATATTCAGAACTGGGTAAGGGATGAGATTTTCACAAAAGTATTATGAGTCATTAATTTGCCATGCATAAGTTAACTTTAGTGATTTTGCAATTTCAGTGAAAATTAATGTACTATTAACAAAAAAAAGTGTCCTTGTTTTTGCTCCCAGTGATCAAATCTCTAAACATAAATCAATTCCTAGGTGATGAATACTCTCCAAGGACAGGCAAAATTAACACTAGTGGAAACACAACAGCTGACTGAACAGCAACACCAACAGTATCTGAGTTCCACCTGACTGCTTGTTTTATCACCTTCAGGACACATCCTCGGCAGATCATAATTCAATGGTAAAACATGTGTTCAAACTCAGAATGTATCTGGTCACTTATTATGATATGAGGGAGGCAACAGCCTAATAGTTAACCCAGAGATCCAGTATTGGGGACCCAGGTTCAAATCCCACGATGGCAGATGGTGGAATGTGAATTCAATAGAAGTTTGGAAATAAGGAGTCTACTGATGACCATGAAACCATTGTAAGGAAAAAAACTCATGATTCAGTAATGCACTTTAGGTGAGAAATCTGCCATCTTTACCTGGTCTGGCCAACATGTGACTCCAGACCCACAATAATGTAGTTAACGCTTAACTGCCCTCTGGGCAATAAATGCTGAACTAATCAGCAACATCCTCATCCTATGAATGAATGAATAAATAAAACAATAGAACTAAGACATTATACACTCTAAAAATGAACTGTACAAACATGGCATCTTAAAGTGTACCATTAATTGTTTTGCTGACCTGCATTTAAAGTGTCACTTTCCTCCTCAGCTGACAGAACCTCGATATGCCTTGGGCGACACCTACTGACATCCTGGATGCCAAAGCTAAGTACTGGGTGAGTCAGCAAAAACTCAGATATGGAGACAAAATGGGCTTTGCCTTCATCCTGGTTCTGATGTAGCTCCATCACATACAACACCTGCAACAGTCCAACAGTTACTTGCATACACAGGTCCATTCAATTTAAACAATATGGCTACCCATATAGTAGGAAAAAGTATCCAAAAACAGAACCTTAAATTTTTATAAAATCTTAAACATCCCAAGTAGTTTCGGGGCAAAAAGTCAAACAACACAAAAGAAAGGAATGCTGTCAAATTTAATGCTGAAGACAGAGGTTTTAAGGTGCCAGATCATTAGATGGACAAGTTCATGCAGTGCTAGAATGAAACTAATAAAACAGGGATGCAAAGAATACAAAGGCAACCTGGGTTGGAAGAATAGTGGGCTCATACTTGCATGCAGGGCTGAAAACTGTATCGATGCAGAGAGAGCCAAAGCCATGGACAAAGTTCTTAAATAATAGTAAAGCACAAAGGACACAATGGAGATCAGTAAGGGCAGTGGCAATAAAGGAGCAGGATTTCATGCAAGACAACGGAATTCTGAACAAGTTCTGGAAATAGCGGGTTTTGAGAAGATTTGTAGCTCAGGTTGGCATTCTGGATGTAAGTTTGTTCACCGAGCTGGAAGGTTAATTTTCAGACGTTTCGTCACCATACTACGTAGCATTTTCAGTGAGCCTCTGGATGAAGCACTGCTGATGATTCCTGCTTTCTATTTATATGTTTGAGTTTCTTTGGGTTGGTGCTGTCATTTCCTGTGGTGATGTCATTGCCTATTCTTTTTCTCAAGGGGTGTAAATGGGGTCCAAGTCAATGTGTTTGTTGATAAGAGTTCCAGTTGGAATGCCATGCTGCTAGAATTTCTCGTGCAGCTAAAACATTTAGTAGAAGACTCATGCCACTCCATCCACTCCACCCAAGAATTCCTGAAGACCAGTAAGACACTGAGATAGAAGAGGATGAAATAATGGTCTCCTTTGATGTAACAGCTCTGTTCACATCAATCAACATCAATCTAGCCAAGGAAACACTGACTACATTATTAGAAGACCCAAAAACACATACATCAAACACCACCAACTTCATCGGCAAGGACAGTATCATCAAGCTAGTGGACCTATGTCTTACCAACCACTTCACATTCAACAACAAAACCTACAGACAAACCAACGGAACACCCATGGGATCTCCAATATCAGGGTTCTGTGCAGAGGCAGTAATGCAGAGACTCGAACAGACAACTCTGCCAACCATCCAACCCAAGCTTCGAGTCCACTACATCCCTTACTGGCATAAAATTCGCTAAAGAGGAGGGAAACAACAACAAACAGCCATTCCTAGGTGTCACCGTAGAGCGAACAGCCAATAGGGAACTTCAAACCAGCATCTACAGGAAAACAACACATACGGACCAAATATTGGATTACAGAAGCAACCATCCTCACATCCACAAACGAAGCTGCATCAGAACATTTCAACGAGCCACCCCACACTGCAGCACAGAGGAACTACGCAGAGCAGAGGAAAATCACCTAAGCAGTGTATTCAAAAAGAATAGGTACCCAGTGAACACAGTCTGCCGATTTCTCAGCAACAAACCCAAGCAGACAAAACACGTCCAGAAACCTTAGTTACTCTCCCCTACATCAAAGTCATCTCAGAAATGACTGCCAGACTACTCAGACCCCTTCGCATCATGGTTGCCCACAAACCCACCACCACACTAAAACAGCAGCTAATGAATTTGGAAGACCCTATACAGACAACAAGCAAAACTAATTACAAAATACCATGCAAGAACTGTAACAAACACTACATCGGACAAACAGGCAGAAGACCAGCCATCAGGATACATGAACATCAACTAGCCACAAAACGACATGACCCTCTCTCACTAGTATCCTTAAACACAGATAAGGAAGGACACCACTTCAACTGGGACAACACATTCATCCTAGAACAAGCCAAACAGAGACACGCATGAGAAATCCTAGAAGCATGGCATTCCAACCGGGACTCTATCAACAAACACATTGGACCCCGTTTACCACCCCTTGAGAAAAAGAACCGGAAATGACATCCCCACAGGAAATGACATCACCAATCCAAAGAAACCCAAAACATATAAACAGAAAGCAGGAATCATCAGCAGTGCTTCTTCCGGAGGGTCACTTAAGATGTTACCTAGTATGGTGACGAAACGTCTGAAAATTAACCTTCCAGCTCAGCGAATAAACCTACATCCACATGTTCTGGAAATCTACAAGATGCAAGGCCAAGAAGGAAGCAGAGATGGAGAACAGAATAACAGACAGGATGTGATATTTTTCAGGGTGAAATTTGATAGTTTCGGTTTTAGTGATATTTTGAGGGGATAAGGATTTTCAGGTATAATACCAGCATTAAACTATTTACCTAGCTTTTAGCAGTAAAGTGCAAGCTACGGACTATAGGGGACACAAGATCTGGTTACTTCAGTAGTGAGTTGTACCAAGAAAGACATTTAGTTGAAGAGATCTGAACACAGAAAGATGTCAGCAGAGTTAAAAGCCAGAAGGACAGATTAAGTCAAGGACAATGGCCAGATTTTCTACTGGCCATACACTTGTTAATCAGTCATTGTCATAAAAATCTACAGCTCAGAAAAAGGCCATTCTGCTCTTCAAGTCTGTGGTGGTCAAGTACAACCATCTAACCATTTCCAACATACTCAGTTTGGTTCCATCAAAATATTTCCAAAATGTTATGAGTGTTTCTACCCTTCACACCCTCAAAGGCAGCGAGTTTCAGATTCCCACCACCCTCTGGGTTTAAAAAAAAATTATTTTTCTTGAAATCGCTTGCCTGTTACCTTAAATCCACTGCATCTGCTCACTGATCCCTCTACCAAGGGTAAAACTTTCTTCCTGTCTATGCCCATTATATTTAATCACATTCCCTCTTCAGTCTCCTCTGCTCTGGGAAAACAACCCTAGGTCTTTCTAATCTATCACCATAACTAAAACACTGCAGCCCATGAAACATTCTGGATAATCTCTGCATCCTCTCCAATGTAATGTGAATTTCAGAATTGCAGACAATACCCCAGCATTGGCTTAAACAACCTTCCCAAGTGCTTCCCAGACTCCAACCATTCATCACATATTCTCTTACCTTGTTTGCCATGCCCAAGTGCATTACTTCACAGTTAGCTGGATTGAAGTGCATTTTCCACAAACGAATCCATCTCAACAGGCTGTCCATATCCTCCTGCAAACTAAGACCCTCCTCACTATTTACCACCCTACCAATTATCTGCATAATTACTGATCAACACTCTTACATTCAAGTCTAAATTGAACAAACAGCAACACTGATCTCTGCAGAATCCCACAGGACATAGGCATCCAGTCACAAAAACACCGTGCGACCAACACCCTCCACTTTCGACCACACAATCAATTTGCCAAATTTCCTTGAACCTTAAAGGCTTTCAGTTTTGCTATTAATTTTTCACACGGGACCTTATCAAAAGCAAATGTTGGCGTAGATTGGAAAAACACACAGGGATTCTGCAGAATCTCAGTCATAGTGCACTCCAAAGGAATGGATCAGGAAACTGAATTTTTTGCCAGTCAATTCTGAGATCCTGGAACACTCCAAATGTCTTCACTTAAATCAGAGACTTCAGATGGCTTCAACGTAATTAAATAACAGTTACTCAGAAAAAGTTAGATTATTAAATGCATTGTCTAAGTATTACAAGGAAATCATTATTACCCACATACCCCAAACTTCACCTCCTCCAGACCACCTTCATCCATCCTTACAACTCGACCAAATCCACCTCAATCTGCCTTAAACACTGCATTACTTAGCTTACCACCTTGCACTCTAAAGCGTGGCACCATAACACCCTCCATACTCAAATGGAACCAAACAACTGACCCAGCTATTACTCTTTCCAACTATATCCTACTTCATTATCAATCTGGTAGTCAGCTGACCCAGCACCCTAATATCATACCTGCCTCATGTATCTTCGGTTTGACAGCAGCTGTCAAAGCATTTGTCACGACCTTGTCAGAATACAGCAGGTGACTGTTGTGAAAAGGGAATATGGTTTGCCTTCTTCTGACAGTTGTGCACCATGAAAAACTGTCAAACTGAAATTACTGTAAGAAATACTGAATCTCCTGGTTGAAATATGAGCTCCCTAAGAAGGGAGATAATGAGTGGCAATTTGTGCAAAATTGCCACTCCTCTAAAAAACAATCAGGCCCTTTTTCAGAGACCAACAAAGTTCAGAGGAAATTACATCCTGAGGAAGAAACTGAGTAAACAGGTAATGGAGCTCAAAAGATTAATGAGCAGAATTTGGATAGGTGAAAGAAAGAGAAGTTGGCCAAAATTAGACATTTCACAACATGTGGAAGATGTAGCAGAAGCAATCAAGCTCAGCATCTTAATCCTCATGGTCAACATGTCTACAAGTTGCTGAAATTCATGAACAAAATCAACAGTGATGTAAATGCACAATTAAAAAAAACTACTCAAAATAAGGAGGGAAAAATCTCAAACTATTTTGCATTCATGTCATTTCACATCTATCCTGTAAAACAAACCATCATGACGAAACTACTACAGACACGAGCATTTTGTATGAAATCATAAATCTTGCAAATAAAGCTCAAAATGTACAATCATTTTACGTGTACTGGTCTTAGATTTTACTCTGTATATATTTACTACTACAAACAGTACAGGTCATTCTGCTATAATGCGAGTTTCGTCAGCGCGAATTGGCTACAATGTGATTGACAAATTGTGGACGTTGTTTGGATAATGAACTTTCTATTGAATTGGTACAGCAATTTTCTATTAGCAATCTTCTACAGGGTGATTTTCAAAAGCAGTTTTCCATAGTGTGATTTTCTATAGCGTGAGGTTGCAGACAAATACAACTGTCACATTATAACAGAACTACCTGTACCTGCTTCTATTTTTGTGGGTCCAATGAGAATACTTTAAACATCCACTCCCTTTGTGACTGGTACACAGCACCATTTGTGCAGCATCATCAGATGTACTGCAGCAATTCAGCCAGGTAATTCCGGCCCAACAACTTGTATAGCTCGAAGGAGTAGAAAATACATGGAAGTATAGCACCTGCAAGTTGGTTCCCAAACTACATCATAGTGATTTGGAATATTGTTACTGCTTCATCAACGTCACATCACCCATACCTTGGGATCTCTGATATATACAATTGAGTGCATCGACATCCACATCATCTGCAATAGCTCAAAAGCATGGCTGACCATTCACTTCATCAGGGCAATTTGATTTGTTTACACTTTCTTTTTTGCTCTCCACCTTATACTCTTGCACCAACTGAGGTGGGGTATGGCCATCTCTCTCGTAATTAAAATTTAGAGCTAGAAACAAAACACAAGAGATTTGAAGTCACTTACTTTTCTCTGTACATCACTGAGGATGAGGTATTCTGCAGATAGATCCAGGCTGGCTTTCAGACTTGGGTACACATTGGTATTAAAAGGGTCAGGCATAAACCTAAATATTTAAAAAAACACAGGAACTGTAAATGTGGATCCAATAAAAGTGGTCTTATTCTATTCCAAAAATCAACAAATTGAAGCATGTGATCCCAAATTACCTAAGTGGAAGTACACACAACTCAAGAGAATTGGAGAAAATTGAAGTAAAAGTTCTATTGCTTAAACTTTAAACAAGAAAGATATCGTTCAATTGGTACACTGAACCGATGACAAATAAAATCATAGATCATATAATCCCTGCAAGTAGGTCATTCGGCCCATCAAGTCCACACCAATCCTTCAAATAGCATCCCACCCAGACCCATTACCCCAACTCTATCCCTGTATTCCTGATTTTATCATGGCTAACCCAGGTAGCCTGCACATACAGTCATAAAGTCACAGAAACGTATAGCATGGAAACAGACCCTTCGATCCAACTTGTCCATGCCGACCAGATATCCCAACCCAATCTAGTCCCACCGGTCAGCACCCGGCCCATATCCCTCCAAACCTTTCCTATTCATATACCCATCCAAATGCCTTTTAAATGTTGCAATTGTATAAGCCTGCACCACTTCCTCTGGCAGCTCATTCCATACACGTACCACCCTCTGCGTGAAAAAGTTGCCCCTTAGGTCTCTTCTTTATCTTTCCCCTCTCACCCTAAACCTATGCCTTCTAGTTCTGGACTCCCCGACCCCAGGGAAAAGACTTTGCCTATTTATCCTACACATGCCCCTCGTGATTTTGTAAACCTCTATAAGGTCACCCCTCAGCCTCTGATGCTCCAGGGAAAACAGCCCCAGCGTGTTCAGCCTCTCCCTAAAAGCTCAAATCCTCCAACCCAGGCAGCAAACATCCTTGTAAATCTTTTCTGAACCCTTTCAAGGTTCACAACATCTTTCCGATAGGAAGGAGGCCAGAATTGCACACAATATTCCAACAGTGGCCTAACTAATGTCCAGCCGCAGCATGACTTCCCAACTCCTGTACTCAATACTCTGACCAACAAAGGAAAGCACACCGAACGCCTTCTTCACTATCCTATCTACCTGTGACTCCACTTTCAAGGAGCTATTAACCTGCACTCCAAGGTCTCTTTGTTCAGCAACACTCCCTAGGACTTTACCATTAAGTGTATAAATCCTGCTAGGATTTGCTTTCCTAAAATGCAGCACCTCGCAGTTATCTAAATTAAACTCCATCTACCACTTCTCAGCCCATTGGCCCATCTGGTCAAGATCCTGTTGTAATCTGAGGTAACCCTCTTTGCTGTCCACTACACCTCCAATTTTGGTGTCATCTGCAAACTTACTAATTGTACATCCTATGCTCACATCTAAATCATTTATGTAAATGACAAATCTTTGGATAAAGATGAAATTAAGGAATGTAAGATTCAATTAGCACCCAAAGCATCTAGTTATCAATTCTGATCCACTCACATAAAAGCAGAAACATTTTAATTATTCATAAATATTAAAGCAATTGTTTTGATTTATTCAAGAGCATTGCGATAAAGACATACATGTTTTTAGGACAGATTCACCCAGTAAGCTTCTACTGCGGAGAAAGAAATGAGGGCGATGGAACTCAGGGAAATAAATACTGATGTTTTGAAAAAAACTCACATTACAGAAGAGAATGTCCTAGACGTGTAATAAAACATAAAAGTGGATAAATCTCCAGGACTTGATCTAGCATATCCCAGGGCATTGTGGGAAATTAGGAAATTCTGGGTCCCTTAGCATAAATATTTGTTATCATCTTTAATTGAGATGTAAGATGATTGGAGAGTGGCTAAGATTCTACCTTTGTTTAAGAAGAGATCCTACGAGAATACCTGTGAATCTGACTTTGGTGGTGAATACGTTTTTAGAGGTGATTCTGAAAGGTAGGTCTTCCATGAACTTGGAGAGGCAAAGAATGATTACGGATGAATTTGTGTGAGGGAAACTGTCGCACAAACTTGATTGAGTTTTTTTCAGGAAATAACCAAGAAGATTGATGAGGACAGAGTGGTAGACATTGTTTACTTGGACTTTAGCAAAGCCTTTGATAAGGTTCTGCATGGTGGACTAATTAGTAAAATTACATCACATGGGATCCAAGGTAAGATTGCCAACTGGATGCAAAATTGGCTTAACAGGCAGGAGACAGATTGATGGTGGAGAGAGTTGTTTTTCCAACCGGAGGCCTGTTGCCTGCAGTATTCCACAGAGATCGGTACTGGGTCCACCTTTGCTTGTCATTATACAAACAATTTAAATGAGAATACACAAGGCATGGTTAGTAACTTTGCAGATGACACCAAATTTGGTGGTTTAGTGGACAGTAAAGGTGGTAATGTAAGATTACAAAGAGATCTTGATCAATTGGATCAATGGGCTAAGGAGTGGCAGATGTTTATTTTGGACAAATGCAAGTCATTGCATTTTGGTAAAACAAACAAGGGAAGAACTTATTCAATTAAAAGTTGGGCTTTGGGTAAATGTTGCAAAACATGGAGATCTAAGGGTGCAAGTACACAATTCTTTGAAGTTTGTGTCAAATATAGACAGGGTGATTAGTTATGTTTAGCATGCTTGCCTTCATTGCTCAGACTATTGAGTTTAGCAGTTGGGATGTCATGTTAAGGTTGTACATGACATTGGTGAGATCTCTTCCAGAGTATTGCGTCCAGTTCTAGTTGCCCTGTTATAGGAAGGATTAACCTGGAGAGGGTTCAAAAGGGATTTACCAGGATGCTGCCAGGAAAGGAAGGTTTGAGTTATAACAGGATAGTTGGGTTGGGGCATTTTTCACTGTAACATTGGAGGTGAAAGGGTGATCTTGTAGAATTTTGTAAAATCATGAAAGGTGTAGGTAAGGTGTCTTTTGCCTCGGGGATTTCAAGACATGGGGATATACGGCATATGGAAGAGAAAGATTAAAAAAAGGCATGAGAGTTTCTTTTAAAAAAAAACACAGATGGTGGTTCATGTGAGGAATGAACTTCCAGGGAAAGTGAGGGATGTGGGTCCAGATAAACATTTAAAAGACATTTCGATAAGTACAAGAAGAAGAAATGTTTGAAGCATAAGCAGTTATGATTGGTTTAGTTTGGGATTGTGGTCAGCATGGACTGGTTGGACTGAACGGTTTGTTAACATGCTGTATGACTATGACTAGACAGTACAGTCAAAGTTGCAGGAACACAAGGTGCAATAAGAAGAGAATCCTGAACACAATCTGGCTCTCAAGTATTCAAATGACTCCAGGTGCCACCAATTACAGCATTTAACAGTGCAAAATGGAACTTCTCACTAATCAGATGGACAGTAGCTACAGCAAATTAAACTTACGTCAGGGAACAAAATCGCAAAATAATATCAGAACTTTTTTTAAAAAATGGCATCAACATTTCAAAGGATTGAAGTCATATATTGCAAACTGTCCAATTTAGCACAAGGGACACATTAACCTTAATGCAGCTGAAAAACAGAAAAGATTTTAGTTCAAGACCAAACAACATGGTCTGCACTTCAGCAGTTATATTTGAATTAGTTTTTGCACCTGATGGTCTGTAAACAAGTCCATGACACTGTACACCACATCTTCAGCTCCCTATTCTGATCTGCTCCAGTGATAAGGAAACGCCAGAAAGGGACACTATAGAACAGAGACAAAATAAGTAATTAACAGGAGATCAAACTTGAATTAGAATGTATCAACATTAAAAAAGAAACTTATACCTATATAGCACTAACATGATCTCTCTCATATCCTCAAAATGCCTTGCCATCAAATATTTATTGAAACAAGGTTATTTGTGACATGTTATAAAATTATTTTGATTCAGAGATCATCTTGCTGTGTTTTGTCCTTCTCAATCATCTCTCATTAGAAGCTAACTGCATCACCAAATACAACTTCTGGTCTTTCTAGCTTTGTGCTAAAGAAAAGAAGCCATTCAATGTTTGCAGCCCAGTGTTCAAGGCTACAATACCTTGGGGCACTGAGTTCCATTTTAAAAAAATAGTAATTTCCTTAGGTTTGTTTTGCTAGATTTTAGTCTCCAAAAACAGATTTGATCTGCATGAAGGAAGCTGGGCAATAAAATCTTAAAACCTAGAGGGAAGGGAAAAGAAAATTAGCAAAATAACTTCTCAAAGCACCATCTCAACAAAAAAAAACTTCTCTCAAGGTTACTCGGACTCTATTCATTGTTATCCTACAAGTATTTCACTTCTGCATTGTGATGGTTTGGAATTTTTCAGCCTGGCAATCAACTAGCATGTTTGGGGTTACTCAAGTGTTTCATAACTGTGGTTGCTAATTACAGCATTCAACAATGCAAACTGGGACTTCTTTCAGGGATGATAACTACAGCAAGTTAAACTTAACTTTGGGGAAGGAAACAAAATCATGAAAAAAATCCACAATTTTCATTCACACCACACAAATGCCAACAATGATCACCTCCAATAAAAGACAAATAAATCACCATCCCTTGACATTCAAAGATGTTACCGTCACCGATTCCCCATAGTCAAAATTCTGGGATTACTATTGACCAGAAACTCACTGGACTTACCACATAAACACAGCAGCTGCAACATGTTAGAGGCTTCAAATACTGCAGCATGTAACTCACCTCCTGACTCCCCAAAGCCTGTCCACCATCTATAAGGCACAAGTTAAGAGTGTGATGGAATACTCCCCACTTGCCTGGGAGGGTGCAGTTCCAACAGCACTCAAGAAACTTGACACTATTCAGGACTAAGCAGCCATCTTGCTGGTACCACATCCACAAGCATCCATTCTCACCACCACCTTCATTAGGTAGTGCACACTGGTGCTATAAACAAGATGCACTGCGGAAATTCACCAAAGGTCCTTAGACAGAACCTTCCAAAGCCATGACCACTGCCATCTAGAAGAAGAAGGGCAGCAGATACATGGAAACACCACTACCTGCAAGGTCCCCCCCCCACAAGCCACTCACCATCCTGACTTGGAACATATCACCGTTCCTTTACTGCTGCTAAATCAAAATCCTGGAGTTCCTCCAAGGGCTGTGCACCAACCTACAGCACATGGAGTACAGCAGAATAATGTACACCATCACTCTCCCAAGGGCAATTAAGGACAGGCAATAAATGCTGCCCAGCCAGTGAAGCCCATGTCCGATCAGCATGTGAAAAAATTCCATTGCAATTCAGACATCAGTGACCAGAGGCAATTACTTCTTAATCACCAATGAGGGGCCAACAAGTCGAGCTCAGGTTTTAAACAAACATGAGTTTTGTTGCATTTGGAACAGCATTGAGAGACAAAATTTTTGGGATTCAACTAAGCTTTCTTCATTCATACAATGCACGGGAAGATCTCAAAGGCTATTTAAAGGTACACCATGAGGAAAATAATTATGCACTTTGCATTAAAATTATTCTATTAAACTACTAAAGAGCAGATATAACAAAATTGCAGAACTTAATATGCAAGTACAGTGACTTTGGTGAAACTTATCAGAACTTGAGGAATCGCAACAGGCTGGATGTAAAAGGAATGTTTCCCCTTGTGAAACGTGGCCATTGTTTAAAAATAAGGGATCTCCCACTTAAAATGAAGATGAGGAATAACTTTTTCTCTCATTGTGGATTATAAGTCTTTGGAACACTCTTGTTCAAAAGGGAGTAGATGCAGAGTCTATGAATATTTTTAAAGCAGGGATAGCTAAATTCTTGACAAGTAAGGGCATGAAAGGTTATTGGAGTAGTCAAGAATGTGAAGTAATCACATCAGTCAGGGTCTTTTTGATTGACGCTGGAGGTTTAAGGAGCCGATTACTGTTTCTAATTCACATGTTCATGCATGATTTAAAACAGTAACCTATATTAAATATCACTTAATTTAAAAGATATTTAACCGTCTTGCAGCTTTCGTGATCTTGGAGTTACTGTTGATATTGCTTAATTATTGATATTCTGAACACCATGAAGCTACTAATTTTAATGCATCCTGTCATAAGCAAAACTCCAAGCAGTTTGAACATTTACTGAATTGAACACTAGTACAAATCCTTTCAATGTGATCTGAAGTATATACTCAAACTTTAGGCAAATATGCAAACCTTGCAGATCTTTCCTCCATGATACAATATCTGTAAATAATCTTGCAATTATTTAAGAAAGTCAGCGCTATCATGTAAAAAACTGTTTATACTGGTCCTTTTCCATAGTTCTTTTGATGAAACCAATACATTTTGTCTTCTTGAAACAGTTGGTTTAATATTAATTTTAATAAAGTGCTAAGCCAGACAGCTCAATGGAGCTCCAACACTGAATGAAAGGATCTGGGTTCATACCCTTGATTCCCCACAAACCAACTCCCAATCTGTCATGCTGTCATAGGAGGGAACTGAGCAATAGCCACACACTTCTCCAGTGGAGGGTTGCAAGGAAACGGGGGGAAAGAGGAGAAAATCACTCCAACCTGTTTTTGGACACTTCCTAGTGGACAGTTTCAAAGTGGTACGTGGTCCAGAGACCTAGAAAGGGTAAACGGGAAGAGAGAAAAACAAATCCCAAAATAATTTTGCAGTACTGCTTCTAAGTTCTTCCACAGTCACTCAGTCTGTCATTATTAAATCACAAAAATAAAACTCCATTACTAGTCTGCAGACAGATGACATTTGGAAAAAAAAGGAGGGCGGGACAATTTTACCTCCCTCCCCCCCTTTGGTTGACAAGTGAGAGCATAAGTAACAAAAAGAATTGCTTTTAAATGCAGCATATTGCATGAACAAAATGGGTTTAAAATACTGTACTTTCTTGAAGCCACTAAATTTGAATAGAGAATTGTAAGTTAATGCAGCATCATATTTCTATACACTTGCTCGGAGTACAGAATTGCTGCTGCATCTGTCAAATGGAAAGTAGACATCTATAAATACAAATTTATGAACTTACTCTGGATCTTGCTTTTTGTGATTGTCACAAAAAAGTAGGCATGATAACGGTCGGCCATCATGGGGCTTCCATTCATGAAGACATCTGGCAGAAGGCCCAAACAACAAACCAAAGGATACAAATTAAACAGGAGGTGCATTTCAACTGCATTTCACAAAGTAAAACCATTTAAATGTATTAACATTATATTTCTGAAGCACAAGAGATATTAACAAATAATTTTCATTTTTCTCTCCAGTTTCCATTTAAAACATATCCTGGAGTCATACGTATTAAACACATCTCAACAGTAACATGAAATCAATCCCAACTTTTGATCAGCATTGAGGAATGAGGACAGTATCGCCACAACATCTAGCTAATGAGCTCACTAAAGAAACCTCAGCAAATTAATGCTTGTAAAATGCTGTCTACATAAAGCTTAGCCATAGCTTTCTACATTAAATACTTTCGTGAAAAACTAGCAGCAGAAAAACAAATGCTCCAGTTAAAGAATTTCAAGAAAGTACAAACCTGAAACAAAACTCACATAATCACATTGTATGTTTGAGTAGTGATAAAGGCGATAGTTATATTAACGAGCCATTTCCAATATTAGTTGCATAAGTGATTCCAGTGATGAGAAATTATTTTATTTTATAAATAAAAGTCTGACAACAAGTTAGTTATCCAATCTTGATGAGGGAATTATTTAAATTAAACCTAATCTAATACAAGTGAACCTATTACGGGGAAATCAAATGAGCAGAATTGCACATAGGTTACTGGAAGTGTAAAACAAAAATGTAGCCAATCAAATGCTATCTATTTCAATAATACGGTATCAAATTAAATCAAGTCACAAAGAAAACTCTTAATATGCAAAATGCAATTTCAACACTACACAACTGTTGGTAAAAGCCCAGCTATTTTGCACTACCAGAAGACCAAGAATTGCAACAAGCAAACATGCAGATGAAAAGCAATGCTTATATTTCACCTTTATCTGGAAATTTGAGTGTATTAGAGATTAATTGTAAATTGCACACAAAAGAAGCTAGAACGATCACTGGAAAAATGTGAATACAATCTAATGTTGAACTAAACTATACCAGGTCTAGAGAGAGGCAGAAGCTGAAAATGTGTTGCTGGAAAAGCGCAGCAAGGTCAGGCAGCATCCAAGGAGCAGGAGAATTGACGTTTCGGGCATGAGCCCTTCTTCAGGCAGGCTCATGCCCGAAACGTTGATCCTCCTGCCCCTTGGATGTTGCCCGACCTGCTGCGCTTTTCCAGCAACACATTTTCAGCTCTGATCTCCAGCATCTGCAGTCCTCACTTTTCCTAGAGAGACAGAATCACACCATGATGTCACAGTTAATTTAATAGTTTATCGAGAAGTTTCTCTAAGTTATTTTTCAAAAAACCTGACAGTTAACAGTTTTAACTGCTACTACTTTGACAAAACTGAGCTAAAACTTGTTGATACAATATACTGCAGGCTGCCTGAACTAAATGATTTAGTCTGTATTGTTATTCATCCCACAATTGAAACCAGAGTTCTTAAAAGAGTATCCATGCTGCACTCAGATCCAAAGCATATTGTTAAAACTAAACTTTAAGGAATCATTTAGGAGTACAGAATTCATGTCTTTCTGAAAAATAATAGACACTTTGTCAAAGCTTATTGTCATGCACTCATCAGGATAATTTGCAAGAATTCACGAGGAAAACCACCTTTAATACATGAGAGGAGATGGCTGATTCATTGGCAAGTGGATTCTAAATTAGATGCTATCATGGACAATGCATCCATTAATGTTGATTGACAGTTAACTACCAGATTTTAATAAAGTTTTAAATCAGGCAAGTTGACGCCAATTGTTCAAGGCATCATGCTGAGCAATCATTTCTTATTTTACATTGCCCAAACTCATGAAATGTCTTCCGACAGCCATGCTTGGTCCTGGAAAGGACCCCAACTACCTTAGGCTATCCTAGAAGTCTAAGGAACTTTAAAGGTTTGAGCAATTATTGAAGCTATTTCAAGCTGCTACTAGCAACAGCAACACAAATGGTGTGCACCATTAACAGGATGCTGCATTCTGCTTATGACACAAAAAAGTACCATGGCATGTGAATTCAGTGCCAGCGTGTTACCATGCATGTCGGATGCATATACCACAGAAGGAGCAAACATAGCAAATAATGTATGCCTTCAGCTGATCAGAATAAGGTACTGATTGCACCCAATCAAACCTGTGCTTGCAAAATGCATACTAGCGTCCAATAATAAACCTAATTCTGCAGTTGGACATTTGCTGAATCAGCCTTTGATTTAAGGAAGAATTTCACTGACAACCAATTCAGGGTTGTTAGTCAGGTTCAGAGTGACACACATGCATTCATTGAAAGCTATATATTAATATACAGGACCCTACTTTTTGCAGACAGAAACATGCACATGCCTGTTTCAATGAATTTTCGTGCAAAGGCAAACCATCAAAAGTGAGCGAAGGGCAAGGAGAGCAGGAAGGGGCGAATTTGAGCTGGAGTTGAAAGACGAAATCAAGCAATATATCTCCCGAGGTGCGCATTTCTCTCTAAAGGAACCAGTCTGCTTGAATGAGATTTTCTCATCAACCTGCTCAGAGTCATGACAGTTTTGAAGCAAGTGGGATTTGAACCCAGGCTTCATGGCTCAGAGGTAGGAACGCTACCAATGCCCCACAAGCTTCCCACCCCATCCCACCCCAGGCACGCTCTGGTCTTTTTAAAAATCAACCTGTTCAGGGATGAAGCAAGTCGGATTTTAATATGAACCTTCTCAACTAGAGATAGGAGCACTATGACTTCACAAGAGCCCTCCAGGTTAGTTTGAGAGATAGTGATATTTTCATAATTAACCTGCTCAGACGCTATTACACACCTCTAAAGAAGGTAGGACTTGAACCAGGTTCAGAGATAGGGACACTACCATTATACTATTACAGTCCCCAGATCAGCTTTAATTTTCTTTTTTTAAATCCTGAATGAATTTATTTTTAAAAGTGATCTGTGCAAACATGTTGTAACACATTTCTGGAGCAGAAAGATGTTGGACCTCAGCTCCAGGCCTAAAGGGAGGGACACTACCACTGCACCACTACAGTTCCTTTTTTTTCTAAACAATCTGTTCAGCAATGTTATTACACACTTGTGCAGCAGATGGGACTAGAATTCGAGTCCAGTGATGGAGACATTACCACAGTGCCAAAAAAAAGGGAATGGATCTGGGCGAGCTACTCTTCGGAGAGTCAGCGTGGACTTGTTTGACTGAAGAGCCTATTCCCACATGGTAGGGATTCTATGGACCTTCCAGTCCATAAAATCCCTACCGGGTGAATGACCAGCTGGGCAGGTCATTGCTTGTTACCAAGGAAGGTCATACTCAACAAGCTCCACGGTAAATTAATTAGTGATTTCCCATGGGCCTACAATAACAATTCACCAATTCAGGACATGCTCTGACCATGAGAGTTGATCTGCTTAGTTTAAATTTAAACAAAACCTGCTTGTTAACTGTTAATCAGCATTAATGGATGTATTCTCCATGGGAACACCTCTACCATTCAGAGTGCATTTGTCAACTAAACAGAACTCTCCTCTCATGCAGTATATTTCTTTTCATCTTGAATTGTGATCCTTGCAAATTACTCTGCTAAGTGCAAGCCAAAGGTTTGACAAAAGGTGTCTTTTTTAAAACCAAAACTCAAATACATTTTACTAAGATACAGACATTATAGCAAACAAATGAAGGCTGAGCATTCTTCAATAAAAAAAAAACAGATTATCAATATCAAGTAACTTTGAACAATGCTCTGCTTGTAATTTTCCTCGGTAGCTGAGGCATCATTTCACTCAATAGGATCAAAGGATTTTTCATGTCATAACTATGCTGACATATTTTTCTCAAGTTTGATTGGCATTTTACACACCAAGAGGCACTAGAAATATTAAAAACAAGTCAAAGAACATGATTTGTCACTATTAAACCTCAATCAATTTAAATCAATTAAATATGAACAAATGCATTTATTCAAACAGTAGACCTTTCTTTTTGTGTAACTTGTCCTTTAATTATTTATCAGTTTGTGTTTCTTTTTAAAAAGCCGAAGTTATATTAGCTGAATCTTTTAAAAGAAAACATGATCAGCTATCACTATCTTTAGCCAAAATTATACATCAGTACCTTGGTTGATCTTGCCCTTCTATGTAGATCTGCCAGAACTTTACATAACCATCATGGCTCGCAGTTGCAAGTACTGTTCCATCTGGAGATAACGCACCTTCACTGATCCGCTGAAACGAAACACTATTTAGAATTGTTTAACTAGATATTCATGACAATTTCCAAGTCTTAGTACAATATGGAAACTCAAAACCATTGACACAAATATCATTGTTAATGACACAAAGATAAGCAACATTGGGAGGATACAAACACATGGTTTGGGCGGCACGGTGGCACAGTGGCTAGCACTGCTGCCTCACAGCGCCTGAGACCCGGGTTCAATTCCCGACTCAGGCGACAGACTGTGTGGAGTTTGCACATTCTCCCCGTGTCTGCGTGGGTTTCCTCCGGGAGCTCCGGTTTCCTCCCACAGTCCAAAGATGTGCGGGTCAGGTGAATGGGCCATGCGAAATTGCCCTTAGTCTAAGGTAAGGGGTAAATGTACGGGTATGGGTGGGTTGCGCTTCGGCGGGTCGGTGTGGACTTGTTGGGCCGAAGGGCCTGTTTCCACCCTGTAAGTAATCTAATCTAATCTAATGGTAAAAGACAGGACTAAGCTATTCAGTCCCTTGATCCTTCTCTGCCATTTTATGGGATCATGGCTAATGTGACTGTGGCCTCTACATTCCAAACTATCCTTCTATCCTTTGACTCCCTTGTCATTTAAGAAACTATCAAACTCAACCTTGAAAAAATGAAAGTTGAGAGTGTGGTGCTCGAAACACAGCAGATCAGGTAGCATCCGAGGAGCAGAGGAATCGACGTTTCGGACATAAGCCCTTCATCAGGATAAAGGGCTTATGCCCGAAACGTTGGTTTTCCTGCTCCTTCAATGCTGCCTGACCTGTTATGCTTTTCCAGCAACCACACTCTCCACTCTGATCTCCAGCATCTGCAGTCCTCACTTTCTCCTTAAAAAAGTTAAAACCTTCATCATGAACAGAAGTAAAACTACATCAATTAGATTGTTAGATTTAAAATATGAAATTGATAGACTTCTGATAACGAGAGATAGGTGAGTATATGGAGCCCAATGGCAAATCTGCCACATCTCATTAAATAGAAGAGTATTAATGTCCCTACTTCAGTGCAACAAAAGACTGGACAATCAGACATTTGGGTAAAAAATGAGGTCTGCAGATGCTGGAGATCACAGCTGCAAATGTGTTGCTGGTCAAAGCACAGCAGGCCAGGCAGCATCTCAGGAATAGAGAATTCGACGTTTCGAGCATAAGCCCTTGTCTGTTTCCATGCTGTACATCTCTAGGACTCTATGACTCTAAACCAAGAAATCATTCCATGAAAATTTGTATCTGTAAAATCAGAAATTTCTCAGCACTATAAAAGTATTATATACAAGCAAGTAGCCTTGTTACAAGGAACTTGGAAATTGCTCAAGTTCCAAGAGCAAACCATCTGAGACTTACTTTATTGCAACTAGTTCCAACTATTCAACACAATCCAGGAAATGTCATTTATGAAGCTTGGCAAACAAGGTTTGACATCTTTCAAATCAATGTGTGATAATATATACAAATAAATACAATTAAAAAGTACTCCATTTAGTTGCCAGCCTTTTCTTGCTTTTGTAAGCAGACTTGCTACTGCTGAGCATGTGACAAATGTGATTAGTCATAATTAAGTCAAGAGAAACTCAAATCATGTAGTATAACAAAATTTAAACAAGCAACAGATAAAGCACAGGTTTAATTTAGGTTTTGATTTCATTTAAATCTATACTTACTGCTGTGTGCCCTTTCACAATAATAAAGCCTTCTTTTATATCAGTTGCTTCAATGGGCCAAACATTATTACTGTTTCGTAGAATATCCAGATCCCAGACTTCAGCCTGCATGAAGTTACAACCAGTAAACACAAAACCTCAAAGAAATTAAACTTAATTGACCAAGTCAAATAATAATAATGGAGTTCTCCCAACAGCTCAAATGGTTAAATACATTTTATGGCAAGACACGAAAACATTAAGATCACTCCTTTGGGTCTCATCTATTTCGACATCATTAAAACTTTCTTTCCTTAGTAACCATTAACAAAATAACCCAAATCACTAAAACGTAATACCAAACTGAAGCTGAGATAGCAGGTAATAAAGAATTGTTTTATCGTTTCACCTTGATTAACCAAAAGATTTATGCTCCAGATTCAAAACCATTAGTGTGCAGAGAGATTCGACAGTTTTTTTGGTTACAAAAGGTAACAGTAAAATCCTAATATTGATAATTTCACAATATTCCATTCATCTTACCCTATCTTCATGTAAAACAGCAAGTGTTTGATTTCCTTCATCATTTTCATCATTTTCCTCAGGAATAAAAGGGCACCAGATAACCCTCCTGTTTGCATTTAAAGGTGTTCCCTCTGGTCTCTTGATGTGCACTATGAGTTTTTCCCTGAACATTTAAGTATAGGAATTGCTTTATTTACTTCAGTATGTCATTTTTAAAATTAATAACCTATTAATTATATTATTAACTTTATATTCAATGCATAGCAAACAAAAATCTGAATTTCACAGAAGATATTCTAAACTCATTAAGATATACAACAGAGACCATTTGGCATTTTGTGCATTCCCTCAAGTAAAACTGTCCAACTAATCTGAGCTGCCTGCTATTTTTTCTCTCAAGAAAATATGCAATTCACTTAAACATTACTGTTGAATTTGCTTCCTCCAATCTTTCAAGCAGTGCTTTCTAGAATTTAAGACACTCCATAAATTACTTTCTCAAGTTACCTAGATGCTTGATCAATCAACTGTGCCTTCTGTTTACATTGTTTTCCTCATAGTTCACATGAACCATGACAGGACAAAAGTAGGGCACATGGATATGAGCCAGGATAGAAAGATCACCCCAAGAAAGATCATCTGGCAGAGAAAACTAGAAATCAGAGGATAGAGAGAGAGAAGCTTGAAGATCAAAAAGTCAAAGCTCCAAGTGCATTCTACCTGACCACAAGTGCATAGTTTGCACAAGTCTTTAAACCATCGCCTGAGTTTGTTGCTATGGTTTCGATAATAAGCTTGCTGTGATTTTATTTCATTAGTCTCATAACTGAATATTTGATGGACCTTCTCAAACACCTTGTTAAAATCCATCTGGACGACATCAAATTTACCAAACTCCATTAATACTCTCCATCACCTTAAGAGAAACAAATCTATGCTGTCTTTCACTAATCTGCGCTATTCTTAATAATTATTATTGTTCAGGTATCTATCCTCAAAATAGAATAATTCAACCACATCTTCACGCATTTGATCAAAATTTCATGAGTTTGCATATATTCTATGCACAATAACGAAGCTTCCTCGCGGTCACAGAATCCTTCTCCCAAACTTATCTACCTGCAATTTATTACTTAAGTAACTTTATAAGATAGTAATAATAATGAACTTTAGAACAACATATGGCAGATATATCTGTATTTTAATCAAGACTTTCATTGTCTACAAAAGGATACTGTATTTTCCCATTTTCTTCATTCAGTTGCCAGACAAATAGGTTGCCTGCTTCATCAACGCATGCCAGTTGATTGGAATTGAGATGTGCAAAACCCAAATCAGCAACTCCCTCAGTAAATCCTTTCAGCAAAGTTCGTTCAGCCATTCCAACACTCAATACTCGTACCATGCCAACACCATTAGCCCCTGGGCAGAGGAAAATAATGTTTAGTTTCTATGTAAATGTATAAATCAAAGTTGTCGAACCATATACTATGAATTAATACTGAACGTTTTTAAAAATTAACTTTGCACAGTCATTAAACTTAAAAGTTATTCAATGCATAAAGCAAATTACTTTAAATTTATGTATAACTAAAATTATACATAGATTCAAAAATATTAACTTTAGGATCTTTCCAAGATGTCTCACTGTTACTCTAATATTTAAATATTCAATAATTGTTAAAAACTGCAGCATGGAGTACCAAAGGAACGCTTGATCACACACTCCCAAATATTCCAACTAAAATACAGAGCTTATGACATGCAGTTTCAGAAATTGTACATTGTTCATTTGCTAGATATAAATCGTTCTCACCTCTGATGACATATGCCAAGTACTGATTTGACACTGCTATGAGGTTGCCATAGTAGTATTTCTGCTCCCATTCATACTTTGCCACAGGTTGTATTTTTACCTAAAATATAGAACACTGGTTTGTCAGTCTGTTACAATTATCTTCCAAACTTAATTCTGTTTATCTCAACTTGCCAGCCTTCCAATATTTCTTGCCCTGTTTTCACCCACCACCACAAAACTCATTACTCTTCTATCTCTTCAGTCATCAATCTGACAAATACGATGCCCTTCAACAAAACCTTAGGCTAAAAATGCACGGGCTTGATTAAGTTGATCTTATAGTAGGAAAAGAAGTTCATTCACAATCCTGCAATATATTACAATTTGACCAAATGTTTGTTTTTCATCAATAATTTAAAGGAGATGAAACATAAACTCTTGTTGGCTATAACACGATTTGTGAATTGCAGACTTCTTTTTTTGTAAAGTGAACTCCTGTTTGCTGTTTCGCAATTCTATCTCCCATATTATCAGCTGGCTGTGATCTACTCTGCTCATGCATCTATTGCAACAGGTTGGTGTCCATATGTCTGTATGCTTTGCTTTTATCTGCAACTAAGACGCGGGAAGCGAACATGGGAATATTTTGCTGGGATGCTTACTGGGATCATGCATGGAGTTGTGGGGGTGGGTCAGAAGAACGGGAACAGGAAGAGAGAGAGAGAGAGACAAGAGCGAAAGTAAATACAAATACAGCAATGTCTGATGAATGCTGCAGAGTAAGCAGGGCCTTTTGTTAAGCAGAGATTTAGTTGCTTACTATCTGAAGCTTCAACACACGGTGAATTCAACAACTGGGCGGCACCATGGCTCAGTGGTTAGCACTGTTGCCTCACAGTGCCAGGGACCTGGGTTTGATTCCTGCCTCAGGCAACTGTGTGGAGTTTGCACATTTCACGCAACCACCCCCCCCATGTCTGCATGGGTTTCCTCTGGGTGCTCCTCTTTCCTCCCACAATTCAAAGATGTATAGGTCAGGTGAATTGGCCATGCTAAATTGCGTTTAGATTAGATTAGCCTCCCTACAGCGTGGTAACAGGCCCTTCGGCCCAACTAGCCTACACCGACCCTCCGAAGAGTAACCCACCCAGACCCATTCCCCCTAAATAATGCGCCTAACTCTATGGGCAATTTAGCATGACCAATTCACCTAACCTGCACATCTTTGGGAGGAAACCGGCGCATCCGGAAGAAACCCACACAGACATAGGGTTAGGGGTAATTTTTCAGGGGTAAATATAGGGTAGGAGAATGGGTCTGGGTAGGTTACTCTTTGGAGGGTCGGCCAAATAGCCTGTTTCCACACTGCAGGGAATTTAATCTAATTTTACAAGAGACTGTGTGTGTGTGTGTTGGTTTTTGGTGGTGGGGGTGGGGGGGTGAGGTGTGAAACACAAGCAGGTCACTAGCGACCCTCATCTCTCCCCACCCATTCCCAAGTTATGCCTGATCCAAGTTCACCCAGTCACCTTTTGAAATGTAGGGGGAAGATCTGAGAGGTTCATTCTCTCTGAAACCAAGACCTATCAAAACCTCTAGCCATTCAGAACATCCCAGCACTTTATCCAGCCTCTCAAAAAAGATTTTATTCATATCAAAAGAAACTTGCAGTTCACAATGTCTAATGGGAGGCAGCCGGGTTCTGGATAAACTCCACTCCATGAAGAACCAGTATTGTAACACCGCATTGGGAAATTTTGCTTGTAACAGCTTGGCATTTCTGTAACTGACCAGAAATGAACACGTTCGCTAAACTGGAGTCCCCAACCCTGATTTTCCCAAAGGCCTCATCACTTCTATTGCGCAATTTTCTACCACACAATGTTGCGCAGGAATGCAACTACTGCATTATAGGAGAACTACCTGCAATTCACATGTTGGTTTAGATACTCTATTTGCCTGAGCACTTCCCTAAACTTCAGATCAAAAATAAAAACACTAATTAAACAAGATTGTGCAAATTAAAAAAAAGATTTTACTAAATAAGAGATCCCAATCAATTTCCACAGCAAAATGCCTTTGAATTCAATCACAACTTCTTCCAACTTCATTTTAATGCTTAAATGAATACTTTCCTAAAGCAGACCCTCCAGTTTAAGTTGCAGCATGAGCAGGGTAATTCACATTCAGTGGTGCTCACAGTGGAATCGCAATTAACAATGGCATGCAATAAAGCACTAACTCTCAATCTCTGCAGATGTATCAAATTGTGATCAGACATCAAGATAAAGATTTTAATATTTGACTTCAATTTGTTTTTAACCAACACATTGTTATTACTTGCTTTCAAACTACATAGAATAATAAAAAGATTGAATTATATCAAGAGTGCTGAATTGAGGTAAAATTAATATTTCTTTTTTGGATGATTGCATTGAAGTTACTAAAATTTAAGCATTACATGGATCTGATTGTTTGAGACCCGTATTGATGGCAAACAATATAATTTGTCAAAAAAATGTTTTATTCCAGTATTCTAATCTCAAATCATCATATATAATAGAATATAAATGATGATATCTGAGCCTCAAAGAAAATCCTTCCAGAGTCATAACCATAGAGGTCCACAGCATGGAAAAACACCCTCCCACCCAACTTGCCCATGCTGTCCAGCTTTCACAATTAAATTAATTCCACTTGCCTGTGTTTGGTCCATATCTATCCCATCTATGAACCTGTCTAAATGTTCTGAAATAACAAAACTGTGCTTGCTTCACAACTACCTCTGGCAGTCTGTCCCAAACAAATATATGGCACTTTGGAATGTGAATCATGCGCTTGTACATAATGGAGCCTTGGCAATGATCAAAGGACTATCCTGCCTTCTCCATTCCATGCATGCTCAAGGAAGTCCCCAGTTGAACAGCCATTATGACACTGAAAAGAGTGATCCATTAGGGTAGCAAATGGAGGAAAAAAAAATTCATGATCCAGGCAGCAATCCAGATCAACAGTCATTGTTGATGTCTCAAAGAACAATTATGGTCGGGACTCATACCTTGCATATCCAAGACTTATTCCACTCACCACATATTCCTTCAATGGCTTACTGAGGTACACATCCAAACATTGAACAATGAACATTTGATACCTCATACATCTGTGAAACTATCACTGTATTCTAACAGATGAAAGGCTTAACAGACAATCAATTTTTCAATGTATAATCTCAGTTACATCACACTGCAAATTTTTGCTATAAATTCTGTGTTACGATCGAGCCCTCCACAATCACCTGATGAAGGAGCGTCGCTCCGAAAGCCAGTGTGCTTCCAATTAAACCTGTTGGACTATAACCTGGTGTTGTGTGACTTTTAACTTTATACATCTGCAGTTTGGATATTATTCTTCACAGCTGCCTCTTGACCTCATTGGTAATATAGGATCTGAACACACCCCATACTTATGCAACTATCGTTTGCAGGGTCCACAAGAACACCTGTTCTATACATTATCAATTCCACAACTTCACTTCATCTATCCAGCAGCTGTCACAGACAAGTACAGAAGTTCCTCGAGAACTCTATTTTAAAATTTTTTTTTATATCAAATGTCTTAAACATTCTGCCTCCTGCCACATCTGGTTATGTCTAGCGGTTTTCACAAGAAATATTTTTGAACCTTTCCACTCCACACCCTAGTAGTTGGGCATTTAATCCGTATGGCCGACATGGGTTAACAGGTATGTTATTTTGTCACTGTGTGCATGAAGAATTATCAAATTTTAGCATTAAGGCTTATTGAGTTTGGTCTTTCATTGCAAAACTAGACTCTATACTAATAAACCACTGCTCTAAAATCTTTGCTGGATTCGGGGTTTGATTTGACCCATTTAAATGCAAATATATCTATTGCATTTGCGGTGATGAAACCATTCTGACGATTTAAGGACTCATGACGATACATGTTTCGCAAAATCAGACCAGTGGCTGGTCCTTGTTCTCATGGTGCACTTGGTCTTGAGCATCTTTTAGAGAGGATTGCTTCATCCACTCCTGCATCAGTTTCTCACCAACACCAAATTCCCCCATCGCAGCAATTATTTGAGGAGGGAGCAAAAGTTAACTTGGAAGCAATTTCATACTTCAATCTTTTTGCTGGAGAACTCATTGCTGTTTGTCATTCTTCAAGCATGGTTTGCTCCGAATGAGCACATCTTAAGACTCACATAGATCATTTTGGTGTTGTTGCCTGCATGTTCCCATGCATCAGCTTCGAGGTCAAATAAAAATGCTTTTCTGAGGTGAAAAACTGAGATCAACTCCAAATGCAAACATACAATTTTGTAACAGCAAACATTAACATAAGTATATGCCTAATTAATATATTTAATTAGAAATTTTTAGTACATTGTTACCTTGTTGCTACCCCTGGCCTTATTACTGATGCTCGAATCATTGCTTGCCACAATTTCCACTTCTTTGGCAGTTATAACACAATTTGAACTGTCATCACCTGTAAGGTATCTGGAGAAAGACAATCAAAATATCATGTAGGCCAGTATCCTTTAAAAAAAGATCACATTGCTCATTGGTGCAGTACACTGAATTATACATTAAGAAAATTCTCCACAGATTGGCAGAATTTCCATTCGGATTTGAGATTGGCTATCTCACATTAATGATGGCAGATCACAGAAAGGGCAATATCTTTCCTGAATAGGAAGTGGCAAAGTACTGGAATCCAAATATGCACTTGTATACCTGAGAAGTCACCATTAAAAGGTCAAATAAAGGTCTTTACTGCATCCCATTTGTAGAGTTTTGTCTCTCATTTTCTGGGGCAAGGGCAAGAGATGTAGTTAGGAATAAAGCGAGTTAATTTAGAAGATACTTCTTCCAAACAGAAAATTACACATTTCACAACTTTGTTTTAAAAAGTAGTACAATTCATACATTTCCTGATTTTGCTGTAGGTTCAGCTTGTCCAAATTCGCACTATTTGATTCTCTGAGAATGGGCCCATCTCCAGCTGCAATTGGATCTGGAACCAGCAAACCATTCAATTCTCCATTGTACGATGCAGATTTCTTCTGCTTATCAATTGTTGACTCTATAATAGAAGGGATTACATTAAATGATCAAAACTCTGTTCCACAAAGCAAAGAAAGCTGCAGTTTCTTAAAACTGGCAACTCTGCCTTGAATTAAGATGGTTATAGCTACAGCATGGAACTAAATACGAATGTATAAACAGTTTTGAAAAAGCATTTTATTAGTACAAATTATAAAAGCATAGCTATGGCAACATAATTACACTCTGAAAATAACACACGGCAAGAACAAAACTCAGTTATACAGTGTACAGCATGGAAAGAGACGGTTCAGTCCATGTTGACCAGATATCCTAAATTAATCTAGTTCCATTTGCCAGCATTTAGCCAATATCCCTCTAAACCCTTCCTATTCATATACGTATCCAGATGCCTTTTAAATGTTGTAATTATACCAGCGCCCACCACTTCCTCTGGCAGTCAAGCCACACACATACCACTCTCTGCATGAAAACTTTGTCCCTTAGATCCCTTTTAAATCTTTCCCCTCTCATCTTAAACCTACGTGCTCTAGATTTGAATTCCCCCAACTCTGGGTAAAAGACTTTGGTAAATCACCCTATTCTCATGACATTATAAACTTCAAGAAGGTTAGCCTCCAATGCTCCAGGGAAAATACCCCCAGCTTATTCAGCCTCACCCTATTGCTCAAATGCTCCAACCCTGGCAACATCCTTGTAAATCTTTTCTGAAAACTCATTTAGGGCTAACTAATGTTCAACAAGCAATCCAACAACACAAATAATTTCAGTGTGTCAAGTTGGATGGGGGAAGAGGAACAAGTGAATTTCATGAATATACACATGGAAGGAGACAATGTTAACAAGGAGAAGCATGTACATCACAAAGAATAAACAGCAAGATAACTCCACAACAGACTCCTAGAAGTACAGCACAGAGAGGAGAGAGATGTCATTGCTCCAAGTAAGCTCTGAATTATAAAGCATGTAGGAGTCAATCAAACAGGAGAATTTCATGAAAACAAGAGGAGCATTGCAGGACAGTGCTACAAGTCAGTCAAGTGAAAAGCAGCTGACAGGTCAAAGACTAAACTATGGGGATAATGCATCAGTCATGAGATATCATTTATTGTAACTGCCCTCGTCCAATGTTAAGGATAGAAGGAAATATTCATAAGACACTGGAAACATGAAAAAGATTTCCAACAGGAAAAGGCAATTACAGATAAAAGCGCCAGCTTGCAAAGCATGCTTCTTGAAATTCTTGCAATGCTTCTTTGAGAACAAGATGCCAGTTTTAGGAAGATATACAATAACTGAGGAAAATGAACTACTGACAATGCTAGCAACAAGAGGAAGGAACAGTTGTCAACAACTAAATGGGAATAATAGTATTGAAGACATCGGTCAGAAGGGAACTGCAGCAGCAGATAATGACAGCTAGATGGAACATGGAGAATTGGCAAAACAATATGAAGAGTTAGAACTGGTACAGGAGATGGTTACAGGGAGACAGAAAAGATCGTGGGATAACCATCAAATTAATCTTGAAGAAAAAGAACTCTGTAAGCTATTTCACATGATATAAAAGGCGTAGGTGGTGAACAGAGGTATAGACTTCAGAAACAATTTGTTTTTGAGTACAGCCTGAAATAATTTAGTTTGATCCTTGAGCAGAATGATTTAGGTTTTATAACATCCTGCACCTTGCTTAAGCTACTCCATCTGGTCACATTTATCAAATCCATCTGTCTATATCTAATATGCTTATTTGAGCACATCAAATTTCTTACACTTGTTCTCATCCCTGCTTTTAAGTTCTTGTTGTTACTATTGTCAAATTGGATTGATTTCTTCAGATAGTCTGAACAGTTCTGCTCTTCTGTCGCAAACCCCCCCATATATATGAGCTAAATATGTTCATGTCAGTAGCTTTTTAATTTGAAGTTGCAGATAAGGAGCCAAAGCCAGGTGAACAGCTATCAAAATGTTCGAGAAGCTCTGGCAAGTCGAAGGACTCAGTAACAGCTAAGAATGCTGTTTAGAAGATCAAAATTTGCTGAGGCAAGCACTTTCCAGGGACTGGAAGAAGAGGAAAGACAAAGTAGTGACCAGAAATGACCTCAACAATAATTAAAATTGATACAAAACAAAGATTAATATTCCTCAAAATAATACCACAGGTCCAAAGGTTACACTATGAGAAATAATTACATAAACTAGGCTTGCTTACCTAGAGATATATAAGATTCATGGATGATTTGATAGAAAGTTTTATTTAGGAATTTTTAGAATTAGAGAAGGGAAACATTTTCCATAATGAATCTCTTGGACAAGGGGACATAACCTTAAAAATCAGTAATGGGCCATTCAAAGGACTCTAGAAATGTAGAAAACCTGACCAAAAAAAAAAGGTGGTAGCTCAATTGAAAATCTAAGATCAACAGCTTCGTCTTCACTATGGGAAATAAATAACTTTTATTCATTCATGACATATGGGTGTAGCTGGTTTGGTCAGCATTTATTGCCTTTCCCCAATTGCCCAAGTGGTGAGTCGTCTGTTTGGAATTGAAGTCCAAGGGTGGAGTGACTTCCTTTGCTGGGAACAAGGGAGGTCCTGGATGTTGACCCAGCAACAGTAAAGGAATTGCAACATACCTCCAAGTCAGCATGGTGTTTGGCTTGAACAGGAACTTGAAGATTGCGGTTTTCCTTGGTATCGCCTGGCCTTATTCTTCTAAGTCATGTGTCTGGAAGGTGCTGTCAAAGGAGCTTTGGAGAGTTACTACAGTGCATCTTGAGCAGGTGGTACACTCTGCTGCCACTGTGAGTTGGTTGCAAAGAGAATAAATGGGGCTGCTCAAGCAGACTGCTTTGTCCTAGATAGTACCTATCTTCTTGATATGTCACAAAGTGGGGTTGATGCAATTCAGACATAAATTTGCCATGACAGCAATGAATGATAGGAAGGCTTGGAGGCTGTAGTACCTATTCCTGTTGTTTTTTTAACTTCCTGTTAAGTGAGCAAATGCAGAAGGGGAGAAAAGTCTAGGCACGCCAGGTGAGGGGAAATGATATCACCAAGGTGAGTACTGATTAGCCAAGGAATCAACATGATGCGTGCTCTGTCCGGAGACATGAAAGAAGAAATCTGAACAAGGATGATGTTTTCACACGAGGACAAAGTGTTAGAACGGCAGAGTTGAACATTACAAGTGCGGAGGAGATCATATGACAGGAGAGCTTTTATATGAAAAGGGTTATAATCTGCAAGCCAAAATTTCCAGCCAACTCAGGATATCAGCAGTCAACTCAGGATATCAGTAGTCTAACATATTGGACAGGACTGACCACATTTGCAACATTTTGGAAGGTAATGCTGCTACAGTGAGTAGACTGTTTGGCCAAGTAAAGAGATCCGATAGATTCTAATCCTAGCTTCTTAATGGGACCATCTGGATCCAGAATATTCCTCTAATCATCTCACAATTTAAGATTTAGAAAGCTAAACATAAATGACGCTGAATAGTCTGAAGATCTGGAGAAATTCTTCCCTATGGACAGGAACAAACTCATTATTACCATTGTCCAAAAAAAACAAGTTTCAGATAGGTTAAAACATCCCATATATTGCAAGGGTCCAGGGATCTCCCTTCAATAAACTAACTCCCCACAAAAGAGACAACAGGATTCACAAGTTAGAAAGAGAGAAGATTTAGACATAACATAAACCCTAAATTATATATAAATTAATTCAAGAACTGAGCATTCAATTCACATTTGTAAGACAGGCCAATTGCATTAATAATTCTAGGAAAAAAATAAAAATAAGGATGCGTTTCTACAAAGAATTAAGTTATTGAATCCAAATATTGCCATATTTACGTTAGATATCCAATTATTAAAAGAAAATTACTGCATTATACAAAGGATGTCACCACATTATAGGAAGGGTGTAAAAGCTTTGGAAAGAGTTGAGGAGATTTATCAGGATACTGTCTGGTATGGAAGGAAGAACTTACGAGGAAAGGCTGAGGGAACTGAGGCTGTATTCATTGGAGAGAAGAGAGGTTGACAGGTGGCTTAATCAAGACGTATAAGATAATTAGAGGGTTAAGATAGAGTGGACAGTGAGAGCCTTTTTCTTTGATGGTGAAGGCCAAGACAAGGGGACATAGATTGAAATTACGGGGTGTTAGATTTAGGACAGATGTCAGGGGTAGTTTCTCAGAGAGTAGTAGGGGCATTGAATAGCCTGCCTGCAACAGTAGTAGACTCGCCGCTGTCAAGGACATTTAAGTGGGCATTAGACATAGATAATGCTGTAGGTTAGACGGGCATCAAATTAATTTCTCAGGTCGACGCAACATCGAGGGCAGAGTAGTATCCGAGCTCCAAACAAGTCTGCCCCTCTTTAGCTCCCAAATAAAGTTACATAACTGCTTATTACCAAGTGAGGTCCTTCTCCCTCGGATTTCTAAGCAAGTCGGTATAGTTGTAAAATGAGGGACTTGTGGTGTCACTTTTCAATATTAATTTGTGTTGAGTTTAAAGAATTATCTCTAACACCTTGAGATTGGTTAGTTGTACAGTCAGAAGTGCACAGCACGGAAACAGACTCTTCGGTCCAACTCGTCCATGCCGACCAGATATCCCGACCCAATCTAGTCCCATTTAACAGCACCTCGCCCATATCCCTCTGAACCTGTCCTATTCATAAACCCAGGTGCCTTTTAAATGTTGCAATTGTACCAGCCACCTCCACTTCCTCTGGCAGCTCATTCCATACAATCACCATACTGTGTGAAAAAGGTGCCCATTACAATCCTTTTATATCTTTCCCCTCTCATCCTAAACCTATGCCCTCTCATTCTGGATTCCCCCACCCCAGGGAAAAGACTTTGTCTGTTTATCCTATCCACGCCCCTCATGATTTTATAAATCTCTACGAGGTCACCTCTCAGCCTTCAACGCTCCAGGGAAAGTAGCCCCAGCCTGTTCAGCCTCTCCCCATAACTCAAATCCTCCAATCCTAGCAACATCCTTGAAAATCTTTTCTGAATCCTTTCAAGTTTCACAACATCGTTCCGGTAGGAGGAACACCAGAACTGCACACAATATTCCAACAGTGGCCTAACCAACGTTCTGTGCAGCCGCAACATGACCTCCCAACTCCTGTACTCAATACTCTGACCAATAAAGGAAAGCATACCAAACGCCTTCTTCACTCTCCTATCTACCTGCGACTCCACTTTCAAGGAGCTATGAACCTGCTGTCAAAGGTCTCTTTGTTCAACGACACTCCCTAGGACCTTACTATTAAGTGAATAAGTCCTGCTATGATTTGCTTTCCCAAAATGCAGCACCGCATTTATCTAAATTAAACTCCATCTGCTAGTCCTCAGCCCATTGGCACATCTGATCAAGATCCTATTGTAATCTGAGGTAACCTTCTTCACTGGCCACTACACTTCCAATTTTGGTGTCATCTGCAAACTTACGAACTATAGCTCCTAAGTTTATATCCAAATCATTCATATAAAATGATTGAAAGAAATGGATCCAGCACCGATCCTTGTAGCACTGCACTGATCACAGGCCTCCGGGCTGAAAAACAACCCTCTGTCATCCCGTTCCCCCTTAATCGAAGCAAAATGCTCAGAGACACAGTATAGTTTTACCTCCTTCATTTTTGTTCTGTGTCCTGGAGGGAGAGATAATGGACACCCATGTACACAGGGACATGAGTTCTCGATCTTCCCTGGAATAGCAATTTCTTACTGGATTATATAGTCATTTTACAGGGAGGAGCACCAAGATAAGGCGACAAATATTTTGATTAGGTGACCTTTACAGTCAGCGAGCATCAATAGTAAAGATTAAGCCATCTGCTGTTACACAATGAATAACTGGCTTCACATAATGAATACTTTTCACCTTGTTAAACTGACCTCACATACTGAATGCTTCAAATATAAGTGGATCTACATAATGACTGCTTTCCCACTTTGGTCACCATTACCCTTGCCTCCAGCACCCTAATGTTAACTGCAAGTTCTTATCTGAACTCAGTCATGCTCAGCTGAACCTCTTGTTTCACAAAACTCAGAATGTAACTCTTTCCCTGCCTGCTTATACTCTATACACATTCTCACCTCCACCAACACCCTATCTTCTACCTTTGAGCCAATTCTATATCCAAATGGCTAGCTCTCCTTCTATTTCATGAGATCTAACCTTGCTAACCAGTCTCCCATGGGGAACCTTGTCAAACGCCTTACTGAAGTCCATATAGATTAAATTTACTGCTCTGCCCTCATCAATCCTCTTTGTTACTTCTTCAAAAAATTCAATCAAGTTTGTGAGATATGATTTCCCATGCAGAAAGCCATGTTGACTATCCCGAATCAGTCCTTGCCTTTCCAAACACGTGTAAATCCTGTCCCTCAGGATTCCCTGCAACAACGTGCCCACTAGCAACGTCAGGCTCACCAGTTTATAGTTCTCTGGCTTGTCCTTACCACCTTTCTTAAATAAAAGGTACCATGTTAGCCAACCTCCAATCTTCTTTCTCCTCACCTGTGACTATCGATGACACAAATATCTCAGCAAGGTGTCCAATAAAATTAGTTTACCATAGCATAAAAACAATATCGAATATTACACCATTGTAGCGTTCTTAACTGTTATAAAAACTTATTTCATCAATATTTTATCCTGTGCTAACCTTCGTGACATTAGCAGTGAAATCACCCCGTCATAAGTATGTCCTATCATTTTACAATGAGGTAATCTTTTCATTTAGGGGCCCATGTTCGTCCACATTTCAGAGCTTAAACTTATCCAGAAAATTGACTTTTTAACATAAGTATTTAGCTCTCTGATTTTAACCTCATGTCTAGATTCCTTTAGAAATGCTTTGGGAAATTCAGTCCTTGATTGTGGAACGTCAGCCAAAAAGGTGCATTCATTAATTTGGTCAATGTTCTGGGAAAGGTGGTGACTTATAGAATCCTTACAGTATGGAAGCTGGCCATTTGGTCCATCAAGTCCACAATGACCCACTAACGAGCATCCCCCCCGATTCCCCCCCTACTCTATCCGTGTAATTCTGCATTTCCCCTGGCTAAGCCATCTAACCTACAGCTCCCTGGACGCTATGGGCAATTTAGAATGGTCAATCTACTTCATCCACACATCTTTGCACTGTGGAGGAAACTGGAGTACTTAGAGGACAGCCACGCAGACACAGTGATGAACAAATTCCACACAGACAGTTACAAGAGGGTAGAATCAAACCCAGATTCCTAGCGCTGTGAGGCAGCAGTGCTAACCACTGAGCTATTGTGGCATGATGGCAGGGGTTCAGAACAGTCGTTACAGTCAGGAGGGACTGAAGTCATAAATGTTAGCAGCACATGTTGTTGGGAGCTAGCCAGAGACGCCAAAATGAAAAGTTTTATTCAGATACAGCCAGAATAAAAAAACGTAGTCACTGTTATAATGCAGGAAACACAACAGCCAGTGTGTGCTCAGCAAAATGCTATTAAGAGTAATGTGATATCAACAAGATAATCCAGTTACACTAGAGACAGCAATATTTTAAACTAACATTATTTTCACCCATCCGAATGCATGGACTGATGCAGAATGAAACATAGTATAATAACAGACACAACAGCCTATCTTATTCCACTCTTATCAGGAAAGGGGCAGATAGGTTAGAAATCCAAGCCCTAATTTTACCTTCAATGCATTTGGAAGTGGACTCATGCATGTGATTAATCTAAAAGTATAAATAAATGTTTCATATAGAAGAGTTAGAAAGGTGCTCCATTAAATCTGCAGCTTCCTGACAAATCTCAAAATTTGAATAGAATTTGACAACACTTCAGGAAAAGAGAGGTTCATATATTTGACCATGCTATCAATACCAGACTGGCTGGCATGCAAGCTCCAGTTTTTGAAATAAATTGCGAACTGAAGGTTTATCCTCAACTCTCCAGAAAGCAGAGATAGGTACCACAACCACATGCATACCTTTATGGTTAGGTATGCTCAGTGGTCTTGATGTGGAGGTGCCGGTGTTGGACTAGGGTGGGCAAAGTTAAAAATCACACTACACCAGTTTATAGTTCAACAGATTTATTTGGAAGTATAAGCTTTCAGAGTGCTGCTCCTTTGTCAGGTAGCTCATGGAGTAGGATCATTGGGCACAGAATTTATAGGTAAAGATCAGTGTCATGCAATTAAAATGATATATTGAACAAATCTCAATTGCTGTTGAGTCTTTCATCTTTTAGAATGGGCTGTAGGCTTTGATTCATTAATATGTAATTCCCAGAACTTCTTGCAAGTCACATTCCCAAGATAACTCAAGGTTTTATTTTTTTTAAAAAGTGACATCTCAGTTCACACAATTCATTAAAGGTTTGAGGTTAGAGTCTGTATATATTTCAATCTTGAGTCAGAGTGCTTCAATGGAATACACATAACTGAAACTGTACCATTATAATAGAATGGACAAAAAGAGATTCAGAAGATAACTTAAAGCGTCAATTCAGATTACAAAGTACAAGTATAGATCTCTTTAAAGCAGACCAAATAATTAAGCAATAACTAGTTTCTTAGCTCTTTTACAAAAAAAAGCCAACTAGAAGGAATGCCAACATGTTGACTGTCAGCACATTCACATCTTAACTTCAGAACCAACCATCAAAACAATCAGCCAAGAAATTCCTGCCAACACATTGGACTGTTATAAATGTTGTTAATCAAGGAAACAAAATTGAAAGAGGACTGCCTGACTAAGAAAACATACTCAATAAAAGCACAAATTGCTTCCAAAGGAGGGTCACTGGTCACGAAACATCAACTCTGCGTTCTCTTCACGGATGCTGCTAGACCTGTTGGATTTCTCCATCAATTTTGTTTTTTGTTTCAGATTTCCAGCAACCACCGGTCTTCGATTTTTTTTAAAATATTCGGTCAATACTTGGCATCAGCAAAGACACCACCCTCTGGACTCACTTGCAGCCATCCCCAGCAAACGGACAAGGGGCAGGCAGCAGGTTCCCGACTCTGGAGGGAACCATTTCACAGGAACTAATCCCCGGGTGGGGAAGAGCAGGGTCCTCAAGGGACAGCCAGCCTATGGTGGAGATCCCGGTGACCGAGGCCTGGACTCCGGTTTAAAGCGATTCGCTCCGCCCACCCTCCGGGGCTCCCGGGGTAACCCCCTCCCGGCCCGAGTCTCCGGGGCCTCACGCAGCCGTGAAACAAAGCGGCCCGGGGATCTATCCTTACCGGAGACCCGGTCCAGCTTCAGCATATCCCGGAGGTGTTGAGTGGCGTTCTCGATATCCATCTTAGAAGCCGGGCTCGGTGGCGACGCCATTGCGGCGGCGACGGCGGCCCAAAAACCAGAGAGATGCGCACGCAGCCACCCCGCCAAACCGTCGGCAGTGCCACAGCTGAACAGGTCCCTTCCGGTGTAACCACAAACTCTCCCCTCGACCACCGAACCCCAGCACAACAGGCCATCCTGCAGCAATACTATGCTCCTCATAATTAAATACCGTTAAACGTCTTAAATCCTTATAATGTACAAAAGGGGAAAGGAAGAACAAAATTAATTTATTACGTTAACACTCATTTCTCTCCACAGGTGCTGCCAGACTTGCTGAGATGTGAGATTTCCAGCAATTTCTGTTTTTGTTTCAGATTTTCAGCTTCCACACTTGTTTCTCTTCTGTCCAGTGCAAGACAATATAAAATATAAATAGAGGAAATGTTCTAATGTTGGATCTTTAAAATTTACACCCCTGTATCGCGTTCGTAAGTGTAAGCACTTTTAAGTGGGACATTTGTAAATCGAGAAAACCCTGTAGATACATTCCAATAAATAATAAAAAAAGATTCTAAGGTACCTGCCATCTGTGATTAACTTTAACAAAGATCGTAACAAACTGTAAGAAAAGACAAATAATTCTGCTATGGTAGGCGGCTAGTCAGAAGATTGGACAGAACATTTTAAACAAGCAAATAATTACTGAAAGATTAATAAGGGGGGGGGAGAAAGCAGATTATGAAACTTAACCAAAAATATCAAAAGATAGAAGCTTCTTCAGATATTTAAAGAGTTAACAAAGCAAAAAGAAGTAGTCAATTAAATAATTGACGCATTCGTTTTAATTTTCCAAAACTCATTAGATTCAGCGAAGATTCCTTTAGATCGAAAAATAAGTAGTGTAACTCTTATTAAAAAGGGAGGGAGGCAGAAAGCAGGAAACGACAGGCCAATTAACTTAATGTCTATGTATGGAAAATGTTTAAAGCTATTATTAAAGATGGTCCAATAGGACACATGGATAAATTCAAGGTAATCAGGAAGAGACAACAAGGCTTTTTCAAAGGTAAATCATGTTTCACTAGTTTAATGGCATCCTTTGAAGAAGTAACTGAGAATCAAAGTCATTCAGATATCCAGCACAGAAACAGATCCTTTGGCCCAGTTTATCCATACCAACCAGATATCCTAAGTTGATCTAGTCTCATTTACTAGCATTTTGAGAATATCCTTCCAAACCCTACCTATTCATGTACTGATCCAGATATCTTTTAAATCTTTTAATTGTACACACCTCACGTGGCAGCTCATTTCATACACACACCAATCTCTGCATGACAAAGTTGCCCCTTAGGTCTGTGGGAAATAGATAAAGTAGTGTTACTTCTGCAATCATAATTACTTATGCAAAGTAAATGCTCTTATACCAGTGTATAATTGTTTCAACCAAGAGTTGAGTCAACAAGAATGAAAACTATGTGGAGGAAATATATAATTGTTTTTGTATTAGCTAAAATGTGCATACAAGAATGAAGCGTGCCTGCAAACAATGGTAGATGTTACAGACAAATAGATAAGGTGCTGTGAGGATGTAGATTAAGCCAGATATGCTTGTACAGTTATAAGCATCTGTTTCCTACTTTTGCAAAAACACAAAAACAAACCCCAATTAAAAAGTCATAAGGATCAATATGGTTGGGGAAAGGGAGGAAATGTGACAGGTGGAGGAAGTAGACAACAGGGAAGAAGGATATACCTAACAATGGGCCACAGCAGGATGTGGTGAAATGGCCGAGTAAATCTTGTACTTTGTTATGCACAAGGCCAGTTAAGGCAAGAGATGAACAATAGTAATGGGCACCGGGTTCGGAGTAGTGAATCCTATATGATACGTACTTGCTCAACTCTGTGTGCCTTACTTCAGGCACCACGCTTGCAAGCGGATAATAAACATACTGATTGCTTCAGATCTTGTCTCGGACTGAAATTATTGAAGTGAGTGAGCTTTGTTTCTCACAGGTCCATTTTAAATCTTTCCTCTCTCAACTTAAACCTATGGGCTCCCACACCTGGGGAAAAGACCTTGTCCATTTTTCCTAACCATACCTCTCATGATGTTATAAACCTCTGGAAGGTCACCCCTCAGCCTCCGATGCTCCAGGGGAAAAAACCACAGCCTATTCAAAAATGTTGCCACGTTTGGTGGATGTGAGCAATAAGGAGAGGCTGAATAGGCTTGGGCTGTTTTCCCCTGGAGTGTCGAAGACTGAGGAGGGTGACCTTACAGAGGTTTATAAAATCATGAGGGGCATAGTCAGGGTAAAGAGACAAAGTCTTTTTCCTGGGTGGGGTTGTCCAGAACTAGAGGGCATAGATAGGTTCAGGGTGAGAGGGGAAAGATATAAAAGGCACCTAAGGAGCAACTTTTTCATACAGAGGGTGGTGCATGTATGGAATGAGCTGCCAGAGGAAATGGTGGAGGCTAGCAGTTACAGCATCTGGATGGGTATATGAATAGGAAGGGTTGAAAGGGATATAGGCCAAGTGCTGGCAAATGGGACTAGATTAAGTTAGAATGTCTGGTCGGCATGAATGAGTTGGACTGAAGGGTCTGTTTCTGTGCTGTATACCTCTATGACTCTATTCAGCCTCTCCTTATATCTCAAACCCAATAATCCCAGTAATATCATTATGAATCTTTTCTGAAGCCTTTCAAGTTTAATATCTTTCCTCCCACAGGGAGACCAGAACTATTGCCACAGAAGGCTGTGGAGGCCAGGTCAGTGAGTATGTTTAAGACTGAGATAGATAGGTTTGAGTATCAAGGGGATCAAGGGTTACAGGGAGAAAGCAGGAGAACGAGGTTGAGAAACTTATTAGCCATAATTGAATGGCGGAGCAGACTCAATGGGCTGAATGGCCTAAATTCTGCTCCTATGTCTTCCAGTCTTATAACTGAACACAGCCTCATCAACGTCTTCTATAGCCGCAACATGAAATCCGTACTTCTATACTCAGTGCCCTGACCAATGAAGGCAAGCCTGCCAAATGCCTTCTTCACCACCCTGTCTACCCACGACTTCACTTTCAAGGAACTATGCATCTGCACCCCTCTGTCTCTTCATTCATCTCTTGTGCTGTAAGTAAAGGGAATTAGTGGATGAACCTCGATAATACAGCTTTCGATTATCTGACAAGATCGCAAGGTTCCAATGCTTAAATAAACAATGATACCCGGTATTCGATTATCTGGAATTTGATTAACCGAAAGAAATACTCGCCGTCCATGTCCGTCGGATATTTAGACATCAAAAAGGCACTTGATAAGGTGCCAAATCAAAGGTTATTGTGGAAAATAAATGCTCATGATGCAGAAGTTAACACAATGGCATGGGTAAAAGATTGGGTTACTAACAGGAAAGAGAGGAGGAATATGAGGTCTTTTTCAAGCTGGTGGGATGTCACAAGTAGTGTGGTACAGAGAGATGGCACTACACTTTATAATTTATATAAATGATTTGGGTGGGGGAGGAGGGAGGAGGATTGCACAGAAAAGTGGAAACAGATCCCAGAGAAAGTTACAAAGAGATTTTCATTGTCAGCAAGGGAAAAAGAAAAGATAGGTGATAGTGAGGACTATGAGTTTGTGAAAATAGGTTGGCTGTGCTGAAAGCAATGCATGTCCAGACAGGTCATGGGGTTTGAAGGTAGGTCATAGATAAGGGCAGAGGTGTTAAAGTTCTAAAATTATTGAACTCGATATTGAGTCCTGAAGGCTACAAAGTCCTAAGTGGAATATGAAATAGTGTTCCTCCAGCTCTTGTTGAGCCTTGCTGGATCACTATAGCAGGCTGAAATAGAAACATTGACATGAGAACACAGTGGTGTGTTGAAGTGGCAGGCAACAAAAAGTTTTTGTTCATTTTTATGGATACAGCATAGGTGTTCCACAAAGCGGTCACCTTGTTTGCATTTCATCTCCTCAATTCAGGGGAGACTGCATTGTGAGCAGTGAATACAGTTTATGAGATTGAGTGAGATGCAGGTCAATCACTGCTTCACCTGACACATGTGTCTGGACCTAGAATAGTGAGGAAGAGGAGGTGAACAGACAAGTGTTGCATTTTCTGAGATTCCATGAGAAGATGACACGGGGAAGGTGTTGGGATTGGAGGAGGAGTGGACCAAGATGTCCTGGAGAGAACAGGCACTGCAGAATGCTGACAAGGGAGGAGATTAGAACATGTGTCTGGTGATGACATCCTGCTATAGCTTGTGGAAATGTCTGCTTATGATCCTTTGAATGTAGAGGCTGGTGAGATGTAAAATGGTGATCGAGGACCCTATCATTGTTGCGGCAGGGAAGAGAAGGGATGAAGGTAGAAGTGCAGGAGAATGGTTGGACATGGCTAAGAGTCCTGTCAACCACGATAGTGGGAAATTCCCGGTTGAGACCAAGGGCGGAGCACATTTCCCCAGATGATATCAGTTCTGAAGGGTCACTGGACTCAAAACGTTAATATTCTGCTTTCTCTCCACACGTGGCCAGATCTTTAAATTTTATCCAGCAATTTTTCTTTTTGTTCTAGGTATTTACTGCTGGTTTGTTGCTGATTCTAAACATCATTAACTCAAATTTACAGGAAATAATATTAATTGAGCAGAAAAATCACAGCACATTCCTGTCATGATTTTCCTGAGAGTGTAATGGATTAACTGCAAATTAGGCAACATCTAAATCCTGGTAAAGGATGAGAGTTTCCTGATACCTGATCAAGGCAGAAGACTGAATTTCTTCCCAACCCAAATATGGCCATCAGCGAAGGGCCATTATTCTAAAGCTGGAAGTTCTTAATTCCCTAGTATCAGTTAGAAGATGGATCAGACTGAGTGACACACAGTGAGACTTGGGCCTAGCAGTCCATTGAACACAAGAGTGTGAACTTAGCTAAAATTCAAGCTGAAATCAACTGAGAACAGTTCAGAAGAATCACACTGGACTTGAAACATTAACTCTGTTTCTCTCGCCACCAATGCAGCCAAATCTGAAGTTTTCCAGTAATTTCTATTTGTATTCGCATTTGCTACATCCACAGTATTTTATTTTTACTTGAGAAAGTAAGTTTTTTTTACATAGCAGCTGAGGGATTGAAGTTATGAAGCATCAACAGCAGACAGACAGCCAAATGTATGTCAAATGGTACACATATAGACTGGCTGTAAATCTACATCAGTGAGTAGAGTGGGTTCTTTCTTGAGTATATGTTTTTATTGGGATCTGTCTCTTGATTAAATTTTTAAAATATAAGCCATAAGGATTAAGTTAGCCTGAAGCAGTGTTTTGTAGAGCAATAGGACTGTGCTATTTTTTGGGTCTGTAGATTGGAAGGAGCAAATTGGCCTTTAGTAGTGTGATATGCTTTTCTTGTCGGATGTGGGAGTTTCAGGAGATAAGGGTTACTGAGAATTTTCTCTGCAATAAATGTTGGCTGCGAAATCTGTCGGATCAAATGGATCGATTGGAACGACAGTTAGAGGCAATGAGAAATTTACAAGAGCTGGGAGGTGTGATGGATGGCAGTTATAGGAAGGGCGAAAAGCCACAGATACAGTCAGGTAGATGGGTTAACTCCAAGAAAGGTAGGAGAGGTAGTACAGGAATCTTCTGTGGCTATCCCCATTTCAAACAAATATGCTGTTTGGAAAATGTGATGGACTTTCAATGGGAATATAGAATAGCCAAGTTTTCGGTATCAAAACTGGCTCTAATGTAATGAGGGGTACAGGGGGTTCCAAGCAATCGATTGTGTTAGGTGACTCTCTAGTCAGGGGCACAGACATTTCTGTGGCCAAGTGAAAACTCAGAATAGTGTGTTGCCTCCCTGATGCCAGGATCAAAGATGTCTCAGAGAGGCTGCAGAATGTTCTCAAAGGGGAGAGGGATCTCTCGGAGGTCATTATATACGTTGGAACCAACAACATAGGAAGAGAAAAGGATGGGAGTCTGAAGGGAGAATATAAAACAAAGGTCCTCGAGGGTAGTAATACAAGAACTACTTCTGGTGCTATGAGCTAGTGAGGATAGGAATAGGGGGATAGAGCAGTTGAATGTGTGGCTGAACAGCTGACGTATGGAGAAGGATTCACATTTTTGGATCATTGGAATCTTTTCTGGGGTAGAAGTGACCTGTACAAGAAGGATGGATTGCACCTAAATTGGAAGGGGACTAATATACTCACAGGGAGGTTTGCTAGAGGCTGCTTGGGAGGATTTAAACTCGTAAGGGGGGGTTGGGACTCCGGGAGATACTGAGGAAAGAGATCAATCTGAGACTGGTACAGTTGAGAAAAGAAGTGAGTCAAACAGTCATGGCAGGCAGGGACAAAGCAGAGAACAAGGTAGGACTGATGAATTAAATTGCATTCATTTCAATGCCTGAGGCCTAAAAGGGATGGCAGATGAACTCAGGGCATGGTTAGGAACATGGGACTGGAATATCATAGCAATTACAGAAACGTGGCTCAAGGATGGACAGGACTGACAGCTTAAAGTTCCAGGATACAAATGCTATAGGAAGGATAGAAAGGGAAGCAAGAGAGAAGGGGGAGTGGTGTTTTTGATAAGGAATAGCATTACAGCTGTACTTAGGGAAGATATTCCCAGAAATACATCCAGGGAAGTTATTGGGTGGAATCAAGAAATAAGAAAGGGATGATCACCTTGTTGGGATTGTATTATAGATCCTCTAATAGTCAGAGGGAAATTGAGAAACAAATTTGTAAGATTTTCAGTTATCTGTAAGAATAAGAGGGTGGTTATGGTAGGGGATTTTAATTTTCCAAACATAGACTGGGACTGCCATAGTGTTAAGGGTTTAGATGAAGAGGAATTTGTTAAGAGTGTGCAAGAATATTTTCTGAGTCATAATGTGGATGTACCTACTAGAGAAGTTGCAAACTTGACCTACTCTTGGGGAAATAAGGCAGGGCAGGTGACTGAGATGTCAGTGGGGGAGCAGTTTGGGGCCAGCCACCATAATTCTATTAGTTTCAAAATAGTGATGAAAAAGGATAGACCAGATTAGATTAGATTACTTACAGTGTGGAAACAGGCCCTTCGGCCCAACAAGTCCACACCGACCTGCCAAAGCGCAACCCACCCATACCCCTACATTTACCCCTTACTTAACACTACGGGCAATTTAGCATGGCCAATTCACCTGACCCGCACATCTTTGGACTGTGGGAGGAAACCGGAGCACCCGGAGGAAACCCACGCAGACACGGGGAGAACGTGCAAACTCCACACAGTCAGTCGCCTCAGTCGGGAATTGAACCCGGGTCTCAGGCGCTGTGAGGCAGCAGTGCTAACCACAGTGCCACCGTGCCGCCCACTAACAGATCTAACAGTTGAAGTTCTAAATTGGAGAAAGGCTAATTTTGAGGGTATTAGCAAGAACTTTCAAAAGCTGATTTGGGGAAGATGTTCACAGGTAAAGGGATGACAAGAAAATGGGAAGCCTTCAGAAATGAGATACACGAGTCCAGAGACAGTATATGCTGGAAGGAAAGGCTGGTAGGTGTAGGGAATGCTGGATGACTATAGAAACTATGGGTTTGGTTAAAAAAAAGAAGGAAGCATATGCCAGATATAGAAAGGAGAAATCGAGTGAGTCCTTAGAAGAGTTTAAAGGCAGTAGGAGTATACTTAAGAGGAAAATCAGGTGGGCAATAAGGGGACATGAGATAGCTTTGGCAAATAGGGTTAAGGAGAATCCGAAGGGTTTTTCTAAATACATTAAGGACAAAAGGATAACTAGGGAGAGAATATGGCCCCTCAAAGATCAACAAAGCAGCCTTTGTGTGGAGCCACAGGAGATGGGGGAGATACTAAACGAGTATTTTGCATCAGTGTTTACTGTAGAGAAGGACATGGAAGACATAGAATGTGGGGAAATACGTGGTGACATCTTGAAAAATGTCCATAATGTTAAAGTTAACCTGAGAATGCAACTTTTTTTAATAGTTTTGTAATTTATATATGAAAGAATTGAAACTAATATGATCACTCTAAAAGATGAGAGACTTAACAAACAAACAATCAAGGTATTTTTTAATGTATAATTTCAGTTACATCACACTGTAAACTTTTGCTATAAATTCTGTCTTACAATTGTGTACTGCACAATCACCTGATGAAGGAGCAGCACTCCGAAAACTAGTGTTTCCAATTAAATCTGTTGGATTATAGGTTAGTTTGGTTATTGCAGAAAAAGGTCTAAAATGTGAAGATTACAATGCTAATCTACCATAAGTGAGCACAATGAACCTTGGTTTATGCTTTTGAACCTAGCAGGAGAGGTGCCTGTACTAATTCATGGCGATAACATTATCTGTGAATCCACTCAGATCATCGACTACTTGGAGAACATCTTTGAAGCTGGCAATATAATGTTTCAATGAAACCTGTATTTGTGTGTTATATTATAACAACATTATATATATATTATAGTGAAACACTATTGTATTTCTAAATAGTTGTGTTTCAGTGTAGATGTGATTTTTGAAGCCTGATGTAAATAAAAGGTGAGATTTGGTGAATTCACATAGCCAAGTATATTCTCCTCTGCTCTTAGCTGATTTTTGTTTTCCCTTTCTCTGGTTTTCTCTTCTAACTTGTTAATGTAGTTTGGCTCCAACAGTGAGTACTGATAAGTTGTCTAATTATGCAGACATCAGTATCAAGACTTATCTAATGCCTGCCTGGGCTTTGGGCATTCAGATAATGAAACTTAACTTTGGTGTGAATTAGTTAATATTGAATGATAATTGTGGATTAGTGGTGCTGGAAGAGCACAGCAGTTCAGGCAGCATCCAAGGAGCAGCGAAATCGACGTTTCGGGCAAAAGCCCTTCATCAGGAATAAAGGCAGAGAGTCTGAAGCGTGGAGAGATAAGCTAGAGGAGGGTGGGGGTGGGGAGAAAGTAGCATAGAGTACAATGGGTGAGTGGGGGAGGGGATGAAGGTGATAGGTCAGGGAGTCCACCCGCTCCTCCCTGACCTATCACCTTCATCCCCTCCCCCACTCACCCAATGTACTCTATGCTACTTTCTCCCCACCCACACCATCCTCTAGTTTATCTCTCCACGCTTCAGACTCACTGCCTTTATTCCTGATGAAGGGCTTTTGCCTGAAATGTCGATTTCGCTGCTCCTTGGATGCTGCCTGAACTGCTGTGCTCTTCCAGCACCACTAATCCAGAATCTGGTTTCCAGCATCTGCAGTCATTGTTTTTACCTTGAATGATAATTATGCCTTTCTCTCAGTTTGACCTATCTGAGTGGCAAGACCAGTCTAGATGGCTGGAATTAGACAAAGATACAGTCAGTGAGCAGGACAGAGCGAAGGAAGCTCTATGCCAGTTAGCCTAATATTAGTCATTGGAAGATGCTAAAATCCATTAATAGGGAGATTATAGCAAGAGACTTAGCAAATTAAGGTATGACAAGGCAGAGATGACATGGGCTTGCAAAAGGGTAATGATGTTCCCTTTTCGAAATCATCCGATTCGAAAAAGATATAATTGCCTTGGAAGCAGTTCAGAGAAGGTTCATTTGCAGGATGAATCACAGCATTGAACCTTCTAGAAAAGATCCCTTGGACTACCAAGACTGCCCTGATCTTTTAAAAACTAATGCCTCAAAGGCCCAATTTTCAACATTTGGCTGACAGCCTTGAATGTTTGACATTTCAAATGCTCATCAGTTGAGTTTCTCTGCCTCAAGTGTCCTCCCAGGCAGTGCATTCTGGGTTCCCTTCGCCCTCTGGGTGAAAAAGATTTCCTCAAAACCTTTATAAGCCTTTGTCCTTAAAATTATGCCTCCTTCTTATTGACCCTCTCAGTTGACTAAGACAATCAGCTGTTTCTTATCAACCCTCTCCATGCCCCTCAATTTTACATACTTCCTTCAGGTCCCCCTCAGCTTTCTCTGTGAATGAAAATAAACCGAGCCTATTCAGCCACTCTTCATAGCAAAGCAGTTCCATCCCAGGCAACTTCTTGGAGAATATCCAATCCAATCACCTACTTCCCATAATGCCTTGATTAGAACTGCATGTAGTACTTAATACTTAAGCCACAACTGATAAAAGCAAGGGTCCCGCCTACCTCTTTAACTATACTACTGAGCAGTCCTGCCACCTTCAGGGATCTGTGGACAAGCACCCTAAGCTGATTCTGTTCCTTCTGAGTTTCCAAGTTTCCTGACGTTCTCGGAGTACTCCCTTCACTTGTTACTACTTCCAAAATGCATCACCTCATACTTATCAGGGTTAGATTCTGTCTGCCACTGACCAGCTTATCTGACCAAATTGTTTGCATCCTTTTATAACCTAAGACCACTTTCTTCATGATTAATCACCTGGCCAATCTTGGTGTCAACCACAAACTTACTACTTATCACACATATTTTCTCTTGCAAAAATAAAGGCCTGACACTGATCACTGTGATATGCCACTGGACATTGGTCTCTGTTACACCTTCTATCACCATTGTCTCCTATCATGAAGCCAATTTTGGCTCCAACTTGCCAGGTTACCCTGGATCCTGTGTATTTTTACCTTCTTTATCAGTCTCCCGATTGGACTTTGGCAAAAGCTTTGGTGAAATCCATATAAATTACATCAATTGGACTACCCTCATCTGCACACCTGGTCACCATCTCGCAAAATTCAAACAAATTTGTTAGGCTTGACCTCCCTCTGAAAAGGTCATGCTGATTATGTGAAGATTAATTATCTCCTTCAGAATCACCTCACTGGTCTATAATTCCTATGTTTATCTCTTGAAAAATGAAACTGCATGAGTTGTCCTCCAGAACAGAGGGATTTAGAATTTGGAAAGAGCCCTAGTAATTTCCTCCTTCGTCTCCCACAGCAGCCTGGACTCAACTCATCTGGGCATGGGAGACTTTTCCACTTTAACCCTCATCAAAACCTCAAATACCTCCTCAATTTCCTATGTCATATTGCTCAAGAATCTCACAGCCCCTATTCCTGAATTCTGTACCTACATTCTCCTCCTCCAAAGACAGAAGTGAAGTACTAGTTTAACATCCTACCAATGTCCTCCAGCTCCACGCACAGATTGCCTACTTGGTCGCCAGTGATCCTTTCTCTGGTTATCCTCTTTCCCCCAATATACCTATAGAAAGTCTTGGGATTCTCCTTAATTGTACCCCTTTGTTTTCTCATATTCCTGTTAGGGTGAAAGAAAAGGCTGGTAGGCGTAGGGAATGCTAGATGACTAAAGATTAGATCTTATAGAATACACCGAGAACTAGCCATTTGGATGCAGAACTGGCTTAAAGATAGATCACAGTGATGGTGGAGGGTTGGTTTTTCAGTCTGGGAGCCTGTGACCAGTGGAGTGCCTCAAGGATCGGTGCTGGGTCCATTACTTTTCATCAGTTCTATAAATGATTTGGATGTGAGCATAAGAGATACAGTTAGTAAGTTTGCAGGTGACACCAAAATTGGAGGTATAGTGGACAGCGAAGAAGATTACCTCAGATTACAACAGGACCTTGATCAGATGGGCCAATGGGCTGACAAGTGGTAGATGAACTTTAAATTAGATAAACGTGAAGTGCGGTAATTTGGGAAAACAAATCATAGCATGACTTATACACTTAATGATCAGGTCCTAGGGAGTGTTGCTGAAAAAAGAGACTTTGGAGTGCAGGTTCATAGCTCCCTGAAAGTAGAGTCACAGATAGATAGGATCACAAAGAGGACATTTGGTATGCTTTCTTGCATTGAGCATAGGATTTAGGAGGTCATGTTGTGGCTGTACAGGATATTGGTTAGAATATTCTGGTCTCCTTCCTATTAGAAAGATATTGCGGAACCTGAAAGGGTTCAGGACCGATTTACAAGGATGGTGCCATGATTAGAGGATTTGAGCAATAGGGAGAGGTTGAATAGACTAGGGCTGTTTTCCCTGGAGCGTTGGAGGCTGAGGAATGACCTTAGAGGTTTACAAATTTATGAGGGGCATGGATAGTATAAATTAGACAAAGGTTTTTCCCTGAGGTGGGGAAGAGTCCAAAACTAGAGGGCATAGGTTTAAGATGAGAGGGGAAAGATAATAAAAGGGACGTAAAGGAACACTTTTTCAAGCAGAGGGCGGTACGTGTATGGAATGAGCTGCCAGAGGATGTGGTGGAGGCTAGTACAATTGCAATATTTAAAAGGCATCTGGATGGATATATGAATTGGATGGGTTTGAAGGGATATGGGCTGGGTGCTGGCAGGTGGGACTAGATCGTGTTGAGATATACTGAAGTAGGGGCATGGACAAGTTGGACCGAAGGATCTATCTCTGTGCTGTAGATCTCTATGACTCTATGGTGTTGTGAGATTTTTAACTTTGTAAACATACTGCAGAGGAGGAAGTGCTGATGTCTTGAAATGCATGAAGGTGGATATATTCCCAGGACCTGATCAGCTGTACCCTAGAACTCTGTGGGAAGGGAAGTGATTGCTGAAATATTTGTATCATCGATAGTCACAGGTGAGGCGCCAGAGGCTGGAGGTTGGCAAACGTGGCACCATTATTTAAGAAAGGTGGTAAGGACAAGCCAGGGAACTATAGACCTGTGAGCCTGATGTCAGTGGTGGGCAAGTTGTTGGAGGGAATCCTGAGGGACAGGATTTACAAGTATTTGGAAAAGCAAGGACTGACGCAGAGCAGTCAACATGGCTTTGTGCATGGGAAATCATGTCTCACGAACTTGATTGAGTTTTTTGAAGAAGCAACAAAGAGGATTGATGAGGACAGAGCGGGTGACGTGATATATATGGACTTCGGTAAGGTGTTTGACAAGGTTCCTCACGGGAGACTGGTTAGCAAGATTAGATCTCAGAATACAGGGAGAACTAGCCATTTGGATATAGAACTGGCTCAAAGGTAGAAGACAGAGGGTGGTGGTGCACGATTGCTTTTCAGACTGGAGGCCACAAGGATCGGTGCTGCGTCCACTACTTTTCGTCATTTATATAAATGATTTGGATATGAGCATAAGAGTATAGTCAGTAAGTTTGCAGACGACACCAAAATTGGAGGTGTAGTGGACAGCAAAGAAGGTTATCTCAGATTAAAATGGGATCATGATCAGATGAGCTAATGGAATAAGGAGGGCAGATGGAGTTTAATTTCGATAAATGTGAGGTGCTGCATTTTGGGAAAGCAAATCTTAGCAGGACTGATACACTTAAATGGTAAGGTGCTAGGGAGTATTGCTGAAGAAAGAGACCTTGGAGTGCAGGTTCACAGCTACTTGAAAGAAGAGTCACAGGTAGATAGGATAGTGAAGGCGTTTGGTATGCTTTCCTTTATTGGTCAGAGCATTATAATGTCATGAGGAGCATGGATAGGATAAATAGACAAAGTATTTTCCCTGGTGTGGGGGAAGCCCAGAACTAGAGGGCGTAGATTTAGGGTGAGAGAGGAAAAGATACAAAAAGGGACCTAAGGGGCAACCTTTTTCACACAGAGGGTGGTGCGTGTAAGGAATGAACTGCCAGAAGAAGTGGAGGAGGCTAGTACAATTGCATTATTTAAAAGGCATCTGGATGGGTATATGAATAGGAATGAGAGAGATATGGGCCAAAGACTGGTTAGGATATCTGGTCAGCATGGGCGAGTTGGACCGAAGGGTCTGTTTCCATCTCTATGACTTAAATGAAAAGAGCTTAACTTCAGTAATCTCAGTAACTGTCTTGGAGAGGCATATCTCAGCACTGCCACATCATACGAAGTTAAAGAAATAATTTTCTCTCAGTTGTATCAGTGCAACAGATGCAGAAGGTAGGATTCCACATGGGGCAAATATCTTCCCCACATTGCATTGTCTCATTTCCTTTTTAAATTGACCCCCTCTAATTAGTCATGATACTGTCAGTACCTGTCCAGATCTATCCATACTGTGCTTTATTCTCCCCTTTTCAGAATATTCATGTCAAAAATCAATGATTTTTGGATCCAGAGTGAAACCACACACTGGCTTACTGAAATTTCTTATGTTATCATTGCACAATAAGTCTCTCCCCTTTCCAGCAAAGTGCAGAATAACTAGTAGTGTTTCCTAGCTCTCGTCACGGTGTAATTGTTTTTGAGTGTGTGTGAGTGATGATTAGAGTATTTGCCCCTTCTCCATTTATAGGGACCTGTTAATTGCTTCCTTTTTTCCATATGTCAAGTTGATTGACTTTTCCTTAAGACAATAAGACACAGGAGTGAAAGTACGGCCATTCAGCCCAGAGTCCATTCTGCCACTGAATCAGCCCCACTTATTTCACATTTTCCGCATATCCCTTAGGTCCTTGCAAGACTAAGCATTTATCAATCTCTGCCTTGAAGACATTAACAACCCGGTCTCCACTGCGCTCTGTGGCAATGTATTCCACAGGCCCACCACTCTCTGGCTGAAGAAATGTCTCATTTCCATTTTAAATTGGCCCCCTCTAATTGTAAAGCTGTGCCCACACATCCCAGTATCCCCGCCTGTCAGAAACAAATTCCCAGCATTCACCCTTTCTAAGCCATGCATTATCTTGTCCCTCATCATCTTTCTCATTCCACATGGAAACTATCCTATCATTCCCTGAGAACTCTGACTAATCTTTGGCTGGCTACGATAGATACAATTACACCAACACATCAATGGATTTAAAAGAAAATCCAGCCTGTCCTTCATCTATACTCATCTTATGGACAGTTATTATGTATTTCTCCCCTATAACTTTCAAATATCTCACCAAAATTACATTCTATTTTAATTTTTGCCACTTACCACTAATTGTTTGTTTCCCAATGGATTATGGATCAGTGCTTTGATAATTTAAAGTGTTTTCTTGTCCTACAGTCTCCAAATAGCCTGTCCATTCTGAAACCCATTCTTCAGGTTATTGTCACCATGATTGCCTCACATTAGTTACTTCAGATGCAAAAATCACTTCTGTATGTTCACACATTTATCCCAACACCATAACGCATTCTGGACTTTCATTAATATCACTTGAAAGACTGAAAGTAGTGGGAGTGCGCTTGCATCTCCCCTCTTTTGATCCCAATATTTTGGTAACTATATCATCAATTCAGTTATCTTAAAAAAAAGGGTCATCAAAAAGACGCACATATTTCAAAGAGAAAGCTATTAATTCAAATTGGTATCAATTAAACATCTACACATTCCTTTCACTTGATATTTCCATTTAACTACACCTAATGCAAGTTATTCCCATTCAATAGTGTAATGTTCCTGTCATTAAACTTCAATTCTAAGGGGGCATTCCATTGGTTGCTATTTTACCCAATTCAGGAGTTCTGGAGAAACATTCCTGTCCAGTTTAAAAGATAATGTTGTCATAATATCTTTACAACAGATCAAACATGACTGAGAGGTTCCACGTATTGCCAAATTCCGTGTGTTTGTTCTGTTTTTTTTAAAAAAGTTGTCTCTCAAAAATAACTTGCTCGATTATGCTTGACCTCTCCCTCTTTTAAAATCATTCCAACTTCAAATATGGCAACTTTTTTTTATGTTCAGCTTCAGCAGTGCTGTTGGATTAACAAGTTGTGTGGTCAATTTATTTCTTCCCAATCATTTTTTTAAAAAATACAACTTAAAACCTCCAAGCTATTTCCATTGACTTATTTTAAACTAAAATACTAAGTTTTAAATTGTTTGTGCTGCTAAACTTCATTGAGTGCTTGAAATAACAAAACTTATATCAAGCTAATTTTTCTGAAATTGGGATTGATAAAATATGTCCAGGCTTGGTAGTTTTTAAATGATGCATGTATATTGGAGTCAGTTCAGAATTCTTAAAACACTTTGTAGCAGATGATAACAAATAGACTGACTGGTCAAGGTGAAGTCTCCAAAAGGCAAAGGCTTTTTGTCCAAATTCGATGTCTGTACATATTCCCATCCAAATGCCTCTTAAATGTTGCAATTGTACCAGCCTCCACCACATCCTCTGGCAGCTTATTCCATACACGTACCATCCTCTGCATGAAAATGTTGCCCCTTAGGTCTCTTTTAGATCTTTCCCCTCTCACCCTAAACCTGTGCCCTGTAGTTCTGGACTCCCCGACACCAGGGAAAAGTGTCTATTTATCCTATCCATGCCCCTCATAATTTTGTAGAGCTCTATAAGGTCACCCCTCAGCCTCCAGGGAAAACAGCCCCAGCCTGTTCAGCCTCTCCCTATAAGTCACCAACCCTGGCAACATCCTCGTAAATCTTTTCTGAACCCTTTCAAGTTTCACAACATCTTTCTGATAGGAAGGAGACCAGAATTGCACACAATATTCCAACAGTGGCCTAACCAATATCCTGTACAGCTGCAACATGATCTCCCAACTCCTGTACTCAATAGTCTGACCAATAAAGGAAAGCATACCAAACGCTTTCTTCACTATCCTATCTACCCTGCGACTCCACTTTCAAGGAGCTGTGAAACTGCACTCCAAGGTCTCTTTGTTCAGCAACACTCCCTAGGACCTTACCATTAAGTGAATAAGTCCTGCTTAGATTTGCTTTCCCAAAATGCAGCACCTCGCATTTATCGGAATTAAACTCCATTTGCCACTTAGCCCATTGGCCCATCTGGTCCAGATCTGCTGTAATCTCTCTGGAGTAGAGTGATGCTGGAAAAGCACAGCAGTTCAGGCAGCATCTGAGCAGTAAAATTGACGTTTCAGGCAAAAGATTCCTGATGAAGGGCTTTAGCCCGAAACTCCTATTTCACTGCTCCTCAGATGCAGCCTGAACTGTTGTGCTTTTCCAGCACCACTCTACTCCAAAATGTGGTAATATGCAGAATCTCAAGTTTTTTATAAATTACCATTGTCAGCAGATGACAGTTGAACTATCTGAGCGTGGGGCAAAACTTCCACTGAGGAACATTATATTTCAACTCTACTTTGAGAGATAAAGAACTTTCCAAGAATTTCACAGGGTCTTTTCCTGAACTTTGCCCAATATTCCAATAGTCTCAAAACTATTTAGGATCTTCTAAGACCAATTTGAAAACAAGACAAGAACACAATAGATATTTCGCATATCTCTTTTGTTTACCATTTTTCTCCTTCAAACTATTTGTAAATTCTAAATTGAATATCTGAAAAACATCAATTTATTTCTAGTTTTGGGAATGATTTGTAGTTTTTCACAGCCCAGGAAATTTTGCTTAAAATGTAAACTGCAAAGTTCAAAATTCTGCCCAGAAATTCACTTTTTAAAAACTCATTAAAGTAAATTCTTTTTTAGTCTCTGATGCCTTCAGATCACCCCTTATTTTCACAATGACTTCACTTGCATGTAAGGTTTGTCCTCATTGTAAATCATGGATTCTCTGTAACGCACTCCAGTGAAAGCCTCTAATTTCACTCAGGAAAGTTTGCAAGTTTGAGTGCGCTCGATAATCCCTTATTCAGCTCTTCTACCTCTGTCCTTGCTGTTTCCCAGATTACAGTGCAGACCAAGTTCACCTGACTGCACTGCAGAGATGAGGCAGAGGGGTAATCATTTTCCACGATGCTCCCACAACCTCCCCTTACCAGCCAGAACCAGAGTTTCTCCCACACTGTTTTCAATGTTCTCGGGCCTGGTTTTGAAATAGCAGTCTCAACTACAAGAGTCAAACAGCATGGAAAGAGACCCTTTCATACAACTAGTCCACAACAATCATGCTCCCCAACCGGCACAGTGGTTAGCACGGTTGCCTCGCAGCACTAGAGACCTGGGTTCAATTCCCGCCTCAGGCGACTGTATGGAGTTTGCACATTCTCCCCATGTCTGCATGCATTTCCTCCGGGTGCTCCGGTTTCCTCCCACAGTCCAAAAATGTGCAGGTTAGGTGAATTGGGAGAAAGTGAGGACTGCAGATGAAGAGTTGAAAAATGTGATGCTGGAAAAACACAGCAGGCCAGGCAGCATCCAAGGAGCAGGAGAATCGATGTTTTGGGCATAAGCCCTTCTTCAGGAATGAGACGGGTGTGCCAGACGTGCTGAGATAAAAGTTGGGGGGAGGGGATTTGGGGGAGAGGCACTGGGAATACGATAGGTGGAAGAGGGTGAGGGTGAGGGTGATAGGCCGGCGAGGGGGTGGGGGGAAAAAGAGGTCGGGAAGATGATTGCAGGTCAAGCGGGCGGTGCTGAATCCGGGGATTGGGACTGAGATAAGGTGAAGCAGGGGAAATGAGGAAGCTGGAGAAATCTACATTCATCCCATGTGGTTGGAGGGTTCCTAGGCGGAAGATGAGGCACTCTTCCTCCAGGTATTGTGTGGTCAGGGTCTGGCAATGGAGGCGGCCAAGGACCTGCATGTCCTTGGCGGTGTGGGAGGGGGAGTTAAAGTGTTCAGCCACAGGACGGTTGGGTTGGTTGATGCTTTTAAGTGAGAGGATTGGAAGGAGAAGTTGTTGAGAGTGAGGACCAGTTCAGTTAGTCGAAGGAGGGTGTCAGGGGAAGGGTACTGGTTGGGCCGGCGGGAGAGCAAGAAGCGAAGAGCTTGGGAGGCTTTTAAGTGGGAGGATTGGATTAGGTTAGGTGAATTGGCCATGCTAAATTGCCCATAGTGCTAGGTGAATGGGATAAGTGTAGGAGAATGGGTCTGGGTGGGTTGCGCTTCAGCGGTTTGGTGTGGACTTGTTGGCGCGAAGGGCCTGTTTCCAACAAAGTAGTCTAAAGTAAACTAGTTCCACTTGCCTTTTTGGTGATATCCCTCCAAACCTCTCTTATTCATGTACTTATCCATATGCCTTTAAAATGATGTAGTTGTACCAGCCTCCACCACTTCCTCTGGCAGCTCACTCCATACACACACTACCCTCTGTGTGAAAAAGTTGTCCCTTAGGTCTGTTTTAAATCTTTCCTCTCTCACCTTAAGTCTAAGCCCTCTAGTTTCACCCCCACCTCTCTTCCATCCCCAGCCCCTCCAACCACACTGCAAGACCTTTACCCTATCCATGACCCTCATGATTTTGTAAATCTCTAAGATCACCCCTCAGCCTCTGATACTCCAGGGAAAATAGGCCCAATGTATTCAGCCTCCCTGAATAACGCAAACCCTCCAATCCTAGTAACATCCTTATAAACATTTTCTGAACCCTTTCAAGTTTCACAACATCCTTCCTATAGCAGGGAGACCAGAACGGCACTCAATCTTACAAAAGTGGCCTAACCAACATCCTGGACAGCTGCAACATTGCATTGAACGTAAGAGTTCAGAAGTCCTGACCAAGGCAAACACACCAACTGCTTTCTTCATTATCCTATTGACCTGTGATTCCACTTTCCAGGAACTCTGAATCTGCACTCAAAGGTCTCTTTATTCAGCAACACTCTCCAGGACCTCACTATTAAGTTTATAAGTCCTGCTAAGATTTGCTTTTCCAAAGTGCAATACTTCACAATTATCAAAATTAAATTCCATCCGTCACTCCTCGGCTCATCTGATCCAGATCCTGTTGTAACCCGAGGAATCTTCTTCCCTGTCCACTACACCTCCAATTTTGTTGTCATCTGCAAACTTAACCATACCCCCTACGTTCACATCCAAAAATTTATATAAATGACAAAAAGCAGGAGACCGAGACCAATACCAAAATCAGTAGACCGAGCACCAATACTGTGGCACTCCACTGGTCACAAGCCTCCGGTCTGAAAAGCAACCCTCCACCACCACCCTGTCTTCTACGTTTGAGCCAGTTCTGTATCCAAATGGCTAGTTCTCCCTTGTTAACCAGTCTATCATGAGCAACCTCATCAAATGCCTTACTGGTCCATATAGATCACATCCATTGCTCTGTCCTCATTCCTCTTAGTTGCTTCTTCAAAAGAAAACTCAATCAAGTTCACAAGACACTATTTCCCATGCACAAAGCCATGTTGACTGCTCATCAGTCCTTGCTTTTCCAAAATACTTGTAAATCCTGCCCCTCAGAATTCCTTCCAACAACTTGCCAATCACCGATGTCAGGTTCACTCATCTATCAAGTTCCCTGGCTTTTCGTTACCACCTTTCTTAAATAGTGGCACCACATTAGCCAACCTCCAGTCTTCCAGCACCTCATCTGCAGCTATCAGTAATACTCACTTCCCTAGCTTCCCAGTGTTTTAAGATACACCTGATCAGGTCCACCTTTGGTGCATTTTAAGACATCCAGCATCACCACATCTGTAATATGGTCATTTTTCAAAAGGTTGCTATTTATTTCCTCACATTCTTTACCTTTCATGTCCTTCTCTACTGTCAACACTAATGCAAAATACTCATTTAGTATTTTCCCCCATCTCCAATGGTTACACACATAGGTGGCCTTATTTGATCTTTAAAGGGCCTTATTCTCTCCCTACTTGCCTTTGTGATCTTAGTGTATTTGTAGAATCCGTTTGGATTTTTCTTAACCCTATTTGGCAAAGCTATCTCATGTCCCCTTTTTGCCCTCCTGATTTCCCTAGAGTACACTCCTACTGCCTTTATATTCTTCAAATGAGTCACTATTTCTGCTGTCTACACCTGACATATGCTTCTTTCTGATTTTGATCAAACCTCAATTTCTCTAGTTATCCAGCATTCCCTACACCTACAAGCCTTGCCCTTCACTCTAACAGGAACACACTCTTTCTGGACACTCGTTATGTCATTTTTGAAGGCTTCCCATTTTCCATGCGTCCCTTTACCTGCAAACATCCACTCCCAAAAGTTCTTGCCTAACACTGTCAAAATTGGCCTTCCTCCAATTTAGAACTTCAACTTTTAGATCCTGTCTATCCTTTCCCATCATTATTTTAAAACTAATAGAATTGTGGTGGTTGTCCTCAAAGTGTTCCCCCACACACACCTGTGTCACATGCCATGCCTTATTTTCCCTGAGGATGTCAAGTTTTGCACCTCCAGTAGGTACATCCACATATTGAATCAGAAAACTTGCTTATACACACTTAAATTCCTCTCCATCCAAGCCTTAAACACTCTAGCAGTCCTAGTTTGGAAAGTTAGAACCCCCTACCATTACAACCTTATTATTCTTACAGATATCAGATCTCCTTACAAATTTATTTCTCAATTACCCGCTGACTATTGGGGTGGGGGGGAATCTAAAGTACAATCCCACTAAGGTGGTCATCCTTTTATTTCTCAGTTCCACCCAAATAACTTTGCTGGAAGTATTCCAAGGAATATCCTCCCTAAGTACAGCTGCAATGTTATCCTTCAACAAAAACACCACTCCCCTTCTCTTGCCCAGTCCCCCCCCCATCTTTTATCCTTCCAGTAACATCTATACGTTAGAATATTAAGCTGTCAGTCTTGTCCATCCCTGAGCCATGTCTCTGTAATATATACCAAGTCAAGTGTTCCTAACCATGCCCCGAGTTCATCTGCATTCCCTGTTAGGCTTCTTGAATTTATATAAATGCAGTTTAGTTCATCAGTCCTACCTTGTTCTCTGCTTTGACCCTGACTGCCCTGAATGGCTCACTTTGCAATTCCTGCATGCACATTTAACCTCTCACCTCCATCCAAAGCTCCAGAGGAGCCTTCCACTTTCATCAAAATTTCACCTGCACTTCCACACATCATTTACTGTAGCCGTTGCTCCCAATACAGTTTCCTCTACATTGGGGAGGCAGGTCGCCTACTTACAGAGCGTTTCAGAGAACATCTCCAGGACACCCACACCATCCAACCCCACCGTGGCCAAACACTTCAACTCTCCTGCCCGCCCCGCCACGCCACACTCCCGCCCGCCTGCTAATTGTGGTGAAAGAGGAATAGGCCTGTAAAATGGGTGCAAATTAAGGTCTCAAAAAGGTATTCCGCAAAACAGTCACCCAGTCTGTGTCTGGTCTCATCAATGTGTCAGAGATTGCAATGTAGCAGCAAACAGCAAATGCAGTACATTAGATTGAAAGTAAAGCGTTGCTTCAGCTGTAGGTTTTTTATGAGGCCATGGACAGTGAGAAGGGAGTTGGTGAATGGGCAGGATCTGTGATTGCATGGGAAGGCACCTCAGGGGAAAGTGAAGGATTTGTTAGGAATGATTAAGTAGGACACTGTTTCGGGGAGGGAATGACTCCTGTAGAATGTGACACTGGAAGAGAGGGGGCCATATGTTTGTTTGTGGCATTCTTCTGGATATGACAGAAATAGCAGAGGATGATCCTTTCAATGGCAAGATTAGTGGAATGGAAAGGGAGGTCAAGGGGATCCTGCCATGGTTCTGAGGAGGAATGGGGACACAAGTGTGGGAGCTGGATCAGACACAGAGGCACCCTGCTAAATGGTGTACAATCCTCAGTTGAGGAAAACACAGATCACGTTGGAAGCACCAAGGTAGAAGATGGCATCACCACAGAGTGATGGAGACTGAGGAAGTGGAAGAATAGAATGCAAACGTCTCACAAAGTTGGATGTGAGCAATTGCAGTTGAGCTAACTGTGGGAGCTAGTGAGCCTGCAATAAATATTAGCAGACGGCCTATTCCCATAACAAGGGACAGACATCAAGGAAAGGGGAGAGCCAGAGATGGAGCAGGACAGAAATTGTAAGTAAAACCAACAAATCTTTTAATTCCAGATGACAGTAGAAAGCAGCAGTCATGACTTCACTGAGGAATCAAAGAGCTTTGGGTGAGCCATATATAACTTCAGCATAATCTTCATACTTTTGTATTCAATTCCCCTCATAATCAACACCATTCGCTAGCTTTCATGATTACTTGTTGTACCTGCATACAACCCTTTTAAAATTCATGCTTGAGGACATTCCCCGATCTCTAATTGCTCAATTTAGACTTTATCCCTAGTCAAAATGGACAATTATACAACTTCCCATACTCCACTATTTGTCAATGTTTGCTGACTCACCTCACCCATCTAACTTTTTGTGGCCTCACTATGTCCTCTCCACAACTTATTTTCCTATAGGTCATCAGTAAAATTGGCAACCCTACTTTCTGAAGCTTATTTATATGAGCTGAGACTAGTTGGGACTAGTACCGGACTTGTGGCACACCACTTGTTACATCTTGTCAATCCGAAAAAGACCAATTCATGCCTTCCATTTCCTGTTAGCCAGCCAATCTTCTATTCATGACAATATGCTGTCTCTTACACCATGAGCTTTTGTTTTCCACAACAACCTTCAACGTGGCATTTGATCAAATGCATTCATTTCTTTAGTGATATTATCTGTGAGGTTCTCTTTCTCAATTTGGTGTCTAGCTCTTCATGCTGACAAGAGCAGCACTTTCTTGTTAATACTTACATGCATCTTCCCTTTTCCACTACACGTTTCTTTACAGCCCTGAGCAGATGGCCTGGGTCTCACTGACCACCTGTTTTGGGGTCTTCTACTTGTTTGTTCCTCAAAGTGCTGCTGTTTCAAGGTCCTCCCTTCACCTGATGCTCTGGTAGCTGCTGCCTGTCTTAAAGTCCTGTTCACCTGTTCTGGGGTCCTTGCCTGATCTTGCGCTGATATCCATATACCTTTCCTTAAAAAGATTCAGCTTCAAATCATGCTAGCCAACTTCTAATTGTAGCGATTTCGTGGTACAAATCCTTTATCAGTGGCAAGATTGAAACATTTATGACGGTAAACCTTGATATGTGAATAAGTTGATTTTTAAAAAGTGCATCCAGAACAAATCCAGCAGCTACAATTAAATTTAGGAAAATTAAGGAGTAATACTAAGATCTAAGGTCTATTGAACTGTAAGTGATTAGATAAATGGAGTAAAAAGACTCTCTTTCAAAATTGTAAAGCCATAACGTGTTACTGTTGTGACTGCAGCTGATGCAATTCACTGGAAAAGGAAGATCACAGATTGGAATCTGGTTTAATAGTTTTTTTTTGTTGATTAATAAGGAGGTCTTTCACTGAATGCAATTGCATAATGCTGCAGATCCAATCTTAACAGTAAAACTAAAGATCATAATACAAAAGAGAAAAAGTGAGGACTACAGATGCTGGAGATCGGAGCTGAAAATGTGTTGCTGGAAAAGCGCAGCAGGTCAGGCAGCATCCAAAGAGCAGGAGAATCGACGTTTCAGGCATGAGCCCTTCTTCAGGAATCCTGAAGGCAGGCCCATGCCCAAAACGTCGATTCTCCTGCTCTTTGGATGCTGCCTGACCTGCTGCGCTTTTCCAGGAACACATTTTCAGCTCATAATAACAAAAGGAAAGATAAATAGAATAAAGCTAGCCATTAAAATTTGAAAGATTCTGAAAAACAAAAAAAAATTATCTATCCCAAAAACATACCTAAAGTGTATTCAAACACCAGAAAGTTCACGTTTTTGAAAAAAAATTCACCCCTATGGTTGGTAATTTGCTTCTTTCAACTCGCAGTTTTGACAGTCAAGTAGTTTCTTTCTCTAGTATTCACACAATTGAACTTAGACTTTCAACTCCAATTAACCCCTCAGGGTTAAAATTAAATATATCTGTTCTTGCACTTTCAAACTAAAACTCTTACAGAAAATAACTTCCCATATGGGTTAACATTTAATCAATATCACAACATTTAAGAACTGAAAAGTAAGGTATTTCAATAGTTCACTAAAGTATCAGTGGCAATATTGTTAACTTTTCCAAACTAATTCCTTTCTCTGAGAAATCATTTTGTACATCCAACTTCAACAACGACTCTTGCAAATTGAAACCAAAAGCTTTCCAAGTATGGCCTTTATTTTTGTTTCTTTAGGCAATCTGACCCATCTAGTTGCAAGCAAGCTAATGCTCAACATTTACTTTGTCTACTCTTTAGACCCTCCTAATACAAAAATTCTCATGATCATCCAGGAAGTCTCTCCTTAATACAATATTTTTTTTAAAAAGGCTCCAGGAATACTGAAAATAAAAACCCTGATACACAGATGAAAATCCACATGCCATTGTTCAACTTCCAAACTGGAAAATAAGTGATATATATGAATCTCACCTTTTTTATTACATGGTGTTGACACAATAAATTTATGCTGCTTCCGTCCAAGCAATATTGTCACTGATACTTTCGTGAACTATTGAAATACCTTACTTTTCAGTTCTTAAATGTTGTGATATTGATTAAATGTTAACCCATATGGGAAGTTATTTCTTTTCGAAATGTTGTTATTTCTACTCAAATGCATTTTGTAGATAATCCTTCTGCTCAGGAAGGAGTTAAGAGTATTTGAATACTTAGCTCAATAACAATTGGTGTGCGCGATGAAATTATAGTTTTGAGTACGTCATTCTGCCAGAGAACCACTTTCAAGAAATAACAAAAGGCACAAACAAAATCACACAAAATGGTAATTGTTTGAACTGTAGACCAGGGATGGGCAATTAATTCTTCCAAGAGGCCACATGAGAAGCCTGAGTTGCGTTGGAGGGCCAAATCTAATCTAATAAGGATATTCTATTACAATAAAGATATGAAATTGTGGAGTAGGTCAAATATAGAAGAAATAAATCAGTAAAAACAATAATTTCAGTATTTCATTTTATTTTTAAAATGTTAATCTCACAAACCATTAATGAAAAGTTGTTTCATTATTGTTCAGTATTACAAACAACTCTATACAAAAAGCAATAAGTGCTTTTGATGTTTTTCAGTTTATTTTACTCCTTTAGTGAGAAAAATCCAGTCTGTTTTGGGCTTGAACAAGTGCACTGAAATCTGGTTGAATGTCTGAGGTGGATATGCGAAGGACAGCTGAGAGGTGATCAGTGATAGAGGATCTGTATTTGGATTTGTTGAACTTCATCACTGAGAATGTCTGTTCGCATATATAGGTAGATCCAAAAACTAGAATCTTCTGAGCATGCCTCATGTGTGAAAAGTTCTCCTCTTTAAGGGAAGAGTAAAAATCAAGCAGTGAGACTGACCTAAAGTACTCTGGCAGAAATGTGTTCAGACTGCAGGTCAATGAGTTCAAGCTGAACATCACTAGGTGCATTCGCCCCATTGCATGTAAATGGGGGGAAAAAAATCATGTGCATTTCATTCCCAATCGTTTTAAAGTCTTGAAATCGCCTTGAAAATTCACCATGCAGTGCTAACATAGATGAGTACCTGTGGAGGTGATCAGCTGAAGATGCGGCTTTCTTCAGTGTTGCCAAGTGGGTGAGAATGTTGTGCTTCATTTGGCTTGAGAGAAGCTACAACTTTCTCATAAAAGCTTTCACCAAGTTGTACATTTCATGCACAAAAAGGACATTGCACTGCAGTTTCACATTTAGTTCATTCATAAGTGCTGTCACATCAACAGCAAAACCAAGGTCTGCAATCCAGTCTGCATCTGAAAGCTGTGGAATGTCATTCCCTTTCTTCACACAGAAATCTTGAATCTCTTCTCTCAGGTCCCATACACTTTTCAGCATTTTGCCCAGGCTGAGCCACCTGACAGCTGTGGGGTAGCCTATGTAACGATGTTCATTTTCCTCTAAAAGTGCAACAAACTGACTGTGGTTCTTGCCCTGTTGAAATTAACTATTTTAGTTACATCAACCACATGGTTAACTTTTAACACTGACTTACACAACACTTCCTGATGTATAATACAATGCAAAAATACCAATCTCTGTTCAGGGTCAATTTCTGTCACTTTATCCTGCATTCTCCAAGAGTCCAACATTTTTCCTGTAGATTTGGAGAACGATCTGTTGGTCACACCCACCAGCTTGTCCCATTTAGTCCCAACGTGTCCAAACATGCATTTACCTCAGTGAACAAATTAGCAGTTGTTGTTCCTTCCATTGACTGCACGGCTGCCAGCTCCGTGATTTTTAAGTCTGTAGTTATCCCACGTACGAAGGTGAGTAGCTGGATTGTGTCACGTACGTTGCAACTCTCATCCAAAGCCAAGGGAAAAAAGTCAAAGTTGACCGGTCTGTGCTGCAGCTGAAGCTCCAGATTTCTTGCAATATCCCCAATCCTTCTCGTTACAGTGCGTCGGAGAGGGGCACATTCTCAAATGCCTCCTTTTTCTCCTGGCATATTAGGTCTGTAGAGTCCAACAAGCACTCCTTAATAAACTCTCCATCAGAAAACTGTTTACTGTTTCTGGCAATTTTGTGGGATATGACATAACTTGTCTTGGCATGAGCTGACATTGAGGGCTAGCCAGCAAGCATCACTTTTAGCTGTTCGCGCATACACACTGATGTGCGTCCATACGTAAATAAAAAAAGCATCCTTTCCAAAAGCAACACAGTTGTATTGTGTGCAAGGCGTAAATACTTTTTCATTTACAATCTAATTTAAGATTGACCTCATGCAGGCTGGACAGGAACGACCAAAGGGCCGGATATGGCCCATGGGCCATAAAAAGCCCGAGTCTGCTGTAGACTCTTGGTAAAGAATAAAAATCAAGATACACTGGACAAAACAGATATGTTGGATCAGAAGCAGCAATAAAATGTTTGCAACAAGATCAAATAATGGATAATATTTTTGTGATTTAGGAATTTCCCCCTTTTTTATGCATGTATTTTGTATATAAATATAATCAGATATTTTTAAGAGAATATACAAATTAGGAGAAATAAGCTGGAGCATGATCTTTAATATAATCTCTCTCAAAGTAAAGGACAGCATTCCATTAATCTAAATTACTGAAGTTCTGAAGGGTCAGTGAACTCAAAATGGATCTCTGCTTTCTCTCCACAACTGTTGCTAGAGTTGTTGAGTTTCTCCTGCAATATGTTACTGTTTTGAACCTGAATTACTTGCTTTATCTGCATAACAACATTGAGACTCGTGCACAAGAACTTTTTCATCTTGGAATTCTGCATAGCTTGTTTAAGTTATACTCTGTATTTGTATTCTTTCTGCCAAAGTGATATGGTATATTATATTATTAAGAGCAACCTAGAAAGAGAATCAGGTAAACTGACATAAGAGAATGTGAGAAAATAATTCAAAGTAAAGAGATTTAAAGTGGCTTTTTAATGAATGACAATGATCACACAGTAAGATTTCACATCTTAAGGCATTTAGTACAACAAACTGGAATCAACATTGACTAACCATTACTAAATATTTTAAAAGGCAATGAAGTTTTTGACCAGCCATGGTCATATTTAGTGACAGGGCAGGTTCAAGGGAGTATACAGCCTAATCTTTCCTACTACTTAACAAGCAATTAATATCCACAATACTCCTGAACCCAACTTGACTGACAATCCCATGCCACATTTTTATGTTACATTGTTCTTTCCACAAATTAAAAGGAACCAAAATAAAATTAATCCCAAATTCCAACAGGCTCACATTTAGATTTTGCCAAATTGCAACATTCAACATCAGTTCGTTTTCCGAGCTTCCCTCAAACTAACTTTCGGCAGCATGATCCATTCCAGCAACTTTTCCTCGCTGTACCAGCCAAATCTTAAGTGCTTTTAGATTTCTCCAGGCGCCACCCCTTCAACCAGAGAATAAGCACATACCCAATGGCTAACAGAAAACAGCCACTTTACCAGCTGTTCACAACAGTAACTGCTTTTCTGTCTTTTTGCCTAGGATTCCTTTTCTCACTCTGTTCACAATATCAGCATTAAATCTGAGTATAATTACATCTAGCCACATTAGCCAGTTGCTCCAGGTTATAGCAAGTTCAAACTAAACAGAACAAGCTCCACTTGATCTCAGATTGAAAGACATAGTTTGAAACATAACTGCTTATACAATCTCATTTGGACAGCAGTAAGGCAGCTTCATCGGAGGCTTACTGATATTACCCAGCATGGTGATGGAACGCCTGAAAACAAATCTTCCAGCTCAGTGAGCAAACTTACATCCAGAACCTCAACCTGAGCTACAAATCTTTTCAATATTAATACTAGATGAAAAATTAGATATTAATTGGGAATGTGGTATGGTGTAAAGAGAGATTGCTTGCATAGTTTTATTGGCTCGGAAGGTTAACAACCCAATAATAAATGGATGTAGCATTTAAAGCTGAATCAACATGCTTCAAAGATGATAAGATAATAATAAACTCTCTTAAAATATGCAGGGGTGGGGGAGGTGTACGGGACCAGATACTATTCCAGGTTAAGAGTACCTACTATGTCAAGGGGTCAAAGTGATTTGAAGTTTGGAGCAAGGAAAAAGAACTATGCAGTTAGATAATAAGTGAGGTTGTAGATAATCATCCAGTTTAGAAAATAAGAAACTGATACAACTAAACAGCAAAAGGGATTGGAGAATATAAGCCAAAAAACAAACTCTAAAAACATAGGTCAGAAAAGCACTTAAATTCTATCTAAAATAAATGAATCCGAGTTAACTAACATAAAAGGTAAACTTGCTGTAGCCCTACTGGACTGCCCTCTCACCAGAGGCAATTGGTGATGGTTTAACTCAAAAGATCATCACACCTCAAGCAAGAAGTAAATTTGAGAGCTCTTCATGGTTATCTCAGCTAATGTGGAAACAGATCCCATGCTGTTGGTATCACTATCGCAAACTGGCCATCCAGCCAATTGAGCTAACCAACGCCAAAAATTATGTCCAGGATCCTGGTACAGTCCACAAAATGTTCCTCACAGTTCAGGTCTTCATATCAGAAAGAGAGAGCAGTGAAGCAGTAAAATGTATTTACAAGCATGATACTAGACATTTAAACAAATGAAAGACATGCCATCATACTAGTACTAATGGACTTCTCAAAGTCAAGTAATTTTGAAGTGCAGTCATTGTTGCCATTTGAGGGGATAGAGCTCTTTAAAATCAAGCTATGAATGCATAAACCAAGCAAAGCAGAATGAGGGAACACTCAAAACTATAATAACCAGAATTGTTCTAATGGATACATGTACTGCCATGCAGTCATGAAGGCTGAAGGAAGACTTATCACAAGCTGTGCCCTTTGAGATAAAACACAATTGCGGGATCGTTTGAATATTTTAAGGCACTGTAGATTGAAATAAACAGTCTGCACATAAAAAGCATTAAAAATGTGCATTTGAGCTGAATGGCTTGATTTTATGCTGTATATTCCATGAAAAGACGGCTTGTGATTGGACAAGATACCAAGATGCTTCAGTTTTCATGTAGTATTTTATTGGAAATCTCATTTCTAAGGGCTTCATTCACAATATGCATCATGCTGCAATCAGCAGACAATGCACAGGACTACAGGACAATAAAGATCTTGAGTTCTCCAAGTCTGTCAAGGAAGGATTGAAAGAATGATCCAAGTCACTGTTCTACCCAGAAGATAGGGGCATATTATTTATAGAACAACTTTGGTTATCCGATCAATTATCCCAAATTTGGATTATCCAAACAAGATCAAGGTCCCACAAAAACGTTACATGAAAGAGGTGTAAGATTTGTATCATGGTATCTTAGATTCTAACTTCTTTCAAGTCAACTTTACCCATTCATTCATTCATTCTTTGCTGAAAGATCTACATTCACACATCCAAGGGGATTGTGCAAGTCTACCAATTAGCAAAACTTCAGATCTTCTCCAATGTTCTACCTACATGTAGATTCCCCTAAATGTCAGAGCAGGATCTTTACTTCGGTTCTGTCAAGTCCCAACCCATCTTGATCAAGGCACAAGATCACAGCAAGCTGTTTCAGGCAATAGTGAACCCTTCAACAACTTTCTGCTTTGTAATACACTCCAGCTTGTTAATTATAGTACCAACATAAGATTACAATTATCTTTCAATTTGTAAGACACCCTGACAAACACTAAATAGAATGATCATAGAATTTATGCAACTTAGTTACTATTGAACGATTCAGTATTTCCACATTTCAGAACAAGCGCCTTGTCCAACAATTAGGATGTTGAGTGGGCTCTCTACAAGGAAAGGAGTATTTTCCTTACTCTTGTTTCCAAAGACAGGAGGTTGTGGTTGGTGCTCAATACACACACATTATACTTGCTGGAAATGGAGAGGGGGGCCTAATTCCTATTCACGTTAAATCAAGTAGAACTATCTGGTTTTATTCATAGTCTTATTTGCTTTCTATATACATCATTTTTGCAAAGTATTACCACAATTTTGATGGTGCATATTTGGAAAAGTAATGAATTTGCTTGCTTTGGAAATGCTCTCCTTTTTTGTGGGTGCTCACATGGATTTTGGAGGAGTTATTACCCCTGTGTATGGGTGAAGAATATATTTCAGTAAGCTGTACAACCACGGGGAAAATAGCCTGGGTGACGGGACACCTAAACAATATTTCCACTATCATAAACATTGTACATCACATGCAAGCATGTACATTTGAAGAGAATACAACACATAATATGCTTTAGGTTTAATCGTCATTATTCCTTCAAATTCAAGATTCCAGGTCAAACCAAAAACATACAATAAATGCTATTAAAATGAAGTCATGGCATATTTTCATCACTAGTTTTACAGTCACTTAATTGACTGTGAAAATAACAGATTATTTTACAAAATGAAAAGAGACAGAAAATATCCTTAAAATACAAACTATTTAATTAGAAATCGATTAAGTGCTGTGAATATTCAACACATCAATACTCTAATCTTAAACCACCTATCACTGAAATACCTTTTTGGCTGAAGCAATAACATTAAGTACAATGGGAAAGCTGTTTGATAAAGTTTATTTTAGAAACCAACAAAACAAGGATTTTTACACTGCAATTTTGTCAATGAGTACCAGTCATTATTGAAAGAAGAGCTTTCACTTTCCTAAAACAGGTCATGAGAAGTTAGATTCTGCATATAGAAAGAATCACAACAGGAATATCAGACAGCCCAAGATTCTTAGTTATGTCTGGACTAAAGGGAGCTTGAAAGCTGTATTCCTGTCAACCTATACCAGATAGCAAAATAATAAAGATTAAATGGTTATTGCAAAAAAATTTAAATCAGATTTTTTTTCAAACAGCAAATATCTAAGGCAAAACAAAATATCCTTAGAATGGCACAAAGTAACATGTTTAAATAATTTCTGAACATAAGTCCTTTGATACAATAGGTGTAAGCTGCACGTGGTGCTTTGCAGTTGTCAAGAATTCTGCAGCTTTGAGTCACATCTATATGAAAGGCAACATCAACTAATTCACCCAACTATCCATTCTTTTGCATACATCCACTTTTGACATTTTTTCAGATGGTTTTCTCATTACTTTTATGCAACTTCAAGATATACATTTTAATGTAAATAAATGCCAAGCTTCATGTGTTGCAGTTCTTTAAAATTTACAGCATAGTTACAATTCCATTAAAATTTATCTTCCAATTATCATTTTGATCAGCGACTGATTTTAAACATTTGCACTTAAACTGTCAGGTTACACACGATTGCAGTAATGTTGCCCAAAACCTGTTCAAGTAAGAGTTAGAGTTATACTATAAAAAGCACACCCTCAAGTATTTTTGTCAATTCGCTTAAGTACAACAATGAGTAAGGTCAGAAAGGTAATTAAGATTACATGAAAGAATATGTCAAATGAAAACCGATTTAAGACCTTTCTTTCTCCAAACTGGCTGAAAATATTTCACAACCACACACTGACACCGAAAATATTCCATAGCCAAATTAGAAATCAGCATGTTTCAATTAAGTCTTATACACAAAGTTAGTGAAGTTCTTGACCCTAATATTACTCATGATCACAAATATAGTGGAGTTTACATCTCATCTCAAACTTCATAGGCTATGTTACAAATACTGATATAGTAGCACCAATGGTTAAGCAATCAATAATCAGCGTCAACCAACATTAAAAAAAATAGGTGGCCCTGCACTATACTGCAGCCATGCTCGAAATCCTTAACTGAGTTATTCAAATCTGCCAACCTTAATTGAGGGTAAATTGTCAGTCAAACTGTCAAATGCAAGGCCTCATTACAAAAAATTGATACTGTTAGTTTGAAATTGGTGAAAATAAATTTCCCACCAACCAATAACATTACAATTTTGGTTCTGATCATTGTTAAAAAGAACAATGACCTCCTCATTGAAACAAGACAGGTTTGAAACAGCCAAATTAATGTAAAATAAATACAACTATTCTCTTTTGAGTACGTTAACAGGAGAAAAACATGATTACATCAAATACTCTTCAGTAATGAGATGATTACTGGATTTAGAAGACTAATTTTTTTTTTAAACAGTGTGCTAGTATTCCTTAATATTTACATCAGACATCATACTATCCAGGGAATTAGCCACATTACTTCTGTGAATACTTAAAGATAATGTAATGCGTCAATGAACATTGTGGAATTCATTGCCACGGAGCGCAGTGGAGGCCAGGATGTTGGGTGTCTTCAAGTCAGAGATTGATAAATTCTCGACCTTGCAATGAATTAAGAGCTACGGGGAGATTGCTGTTAAGTGGAATTGGAACGCCCATCAGCCATGATTAAATGGCGGAGTGGACTCGATGGGCCGAACAGCCTTGCTTCCACGCCAATGTCTTACGGTCTAAGATGTGCAATGTACCATGGTTTGACCATTTAAGAATAGTATAATAACAAAATGTAAAGAGAAGCTACTGAATAACATTGCAAGAGAAACTGTTCCTTGCTAAGTTATGATACAATTACACACTTCACATAGGTCTTTAAAAACGTCAGCTTCCGCAACACTGATACAAAATTCTGAATCGACTTAGACACATTTGTTCTGCTCCCCAATAAACTCTCCTCAGTACTCAACAAGGTAATTTCAGATCACACATTCATTATCGCAACAAATATCCAAATTGATTCAACCAAGGGAAAGGCACAGAGTTGAGTTTTCAACGATGATAGCTATGATCTTCAACTGGAGTAAAACATCAATGAACTAGGAAGCTATCAAATTTGAATTAACTGGCTTTATTTGTATATTTTAGAAATTTTACATGCAATTGGGAAAACCAAACAACTTCTTATGGGAACTAATGACATTAAGTTATTGTCCACAAAATATTAGATATTTCTGGATAGCTAAAATTAGAATCATACTTCGGACAGTCCCCTACATACTTCATTTTAATATCAGATTCAAATTAAAAAATTCTAACTCAGCACATTGTTTTGTGTTACATATTTGATTCATGTAACTGCCTTTTCTAATCATTGTTGTACCATTGCTGGAATGAGTCAAATGCTCACTTGCTGCAACAAACCAGAGGCTTAATGCTTCCCAGTTATGTCTGCCAGCATTACCAAATTGCGCAAGAGTATTCAAGCTGTGGGAACAATCTGCGATTTTCAAAGTAATTAGGCCACTATGTCAAGATTTAACTCTAATCATGTGCTAACTGTTATCGATTAAAACTGCTACTTTATGTTTCCAGTTCTAAATAACTGAACTTAAAAGGAATAGTGTCATCAAAATGCTTTGAATTTATTAGGAATTAATCCTTCAAGTTCACAGAAAAATGTTGATGACTTCAAAACAAATCTACATTCCTGTTTTCAAAAGGAAAAGGTTTTCACAAATTACAAGCTCATATCACAATCTAAAATTTTGGAAGTTACTTGGATGCATACCTGTACAAGTGACCTCTCATAAATGTATTTCACACATAATCCATTATGTAAATGAATCCAGTGTCAAAATTCCTTCTATAAATATTGTATTAAGAAAAGCCTTCATGTTGAAACATTCAGATCTAAACAAATTGGAGTCAAATCATGGTATGACTGAGAATGGAAAATCCTATTCCTTATAGCTATTCAATTATTGTTTTTAAAAATTAACATTTTCCAGAATGTAAATGGGTGTAGTAAAGGAATGGGCTGCTGACAACGTAACTTAGGTGAGATGCCAGAGTGTCTAGGTAATCATAAGACTGTACTTTCAGCATGCAATGCTATTCAAGAAAAGGAAAATCCAAAATCTACATACCAAACTTATGCATACTAATTATATTAGGATAAAAAAATCCAACATTCTTAAAGACAACCGTACCAGTAACATTCACATAATTCTTAAGATAAATGCTAACTTCTTTTGTTTACAAATGCTTATTGCGTGACTTTTTGCTTTATAATCTACAGTTCTGGTACCAAGTTGTATAGTCTAATATGAATGAATGGACTCAATTTTCTATTAAACTGTGACAGGTTACTTGGACTTACTTCAATCATAAACAAAATAGATAAAGCCATATTTGAACAGAGACAGTACAACCTGTGGTCATAAACTTAAATGTTAGGGAAACATTGCATTAGAATTCACAATTGTGAACGTTATCGGGGCAAAAAAAAACTGATATTCTTTATCCACTTCAAACTTAATTGGCAACTGACCACAGGGCAGCATTGTCAGTAGCAGCCATTGAAAAGCCTATTGAAAAGTACTTCACTCTTCAAGCTGATGGAAATCGCTTGGTTAGAACCATGGAGAAAGAGAATTAAAACATAATGCAAAAAGGTGTCTACAGGTGCAACACACTGTTCCAAGTATTGGCTAAATTTACTGTATCCTTCAAATTTTCAAAGTTTAAGCAATATGACTTTCCAGTTCAAATACAGATAAGTAAATTTGTAGTTTAATTAATTCAACATTTACACAATGTTGAATACTGTTTCATAGCTATGATATACAGTCATTTTTTTTTTACAGTCTCAGCTTATTAAGCGAGAGACAGAACATATTCTTCCATGAAACTGAAACAAAGTTAGATCATATGGAAGACAGAGCCCAAATAGCTACGTCCAAGTTGACTTATGTTATGACTGTCCTTCGGTAAGACAAGTGACTAAATCTTTGCACCAGCACAAAGTCTCAACAGCAATTTTATCTTTCAATTGGTTTATATGGTCAGATGCATTCTTCATAAAATAAACACCTTTAAACCTGCCAGGAAACCAAATGAAACAATTTCCATCTTAAGAAAAGTACATGGTTTATTGTATCATGAGTCAACAAAAGTTATGAACAGATCAAAAAGTTAGACAGTCAGTTGCTCTTATTTATTTCAATTCTTTGGATTGCTATAGCAACTTACCAGTACACATCAGAAAAAAAAAGTGTAGGATGACTTATCTTCTAAGGCATGCTGGTACAACACACACTGGAGTACTGTCTTGCCCATGTCAGCTAAAGTAACATCATTCCAAACATCATGCACAAATAGCTAAATTCAAGCAAACTGATTCAATACTACACAGATTGCAGATTTTACTTTGTGTACACACTTGTGTATGATATTTGGAATCTAGTTATTGTGATTAATAGCAGATTAAAAGAGTGGATGTAGGGATGTGCTTGAGGCAGAAGTCTCAGCCATAGTTATGCAGTGCTAGCCTGAAGACATCATTGGTGCAGATCCAAGAATCGTTGATATTTTTCAGTAGAAATATCTGGTGAAATCCCATGACTGGGTCTTCATCAGCCTGAAAAGAAACAAAATAGGTTTAGGTTCTAAAAAGTGAACATTTCCTTTATTATTTTGTATTTCCATTTGCATTGTGAACAGCTAGAATTGTTGGTAAAAAACTGGTTTTTCCAGTTAGCCTGCTAAGGCTTTTTGCTACCCACTTAAAATGCAAAATATCTTCATATAGAAAGTTTGCAAGGTCATCAGCCTTAATGTTAGCACAATGGAGTCACTTCGGACAACGTCAGTGAGAACAGCAGCCTGGGCTCCTGAAAAGCCACGTTATTATGTCAATACCCCACCCTGCACTACTGGCAGACGTTAGGCATGTGATAATCATAGCCACAAATTAAGAACCCTCAGATGGATCTCACCAGAATTGCATCCTGCAGACTTTGTTTTAGCAACTTTACACTTTAAATAATTGGTATCCCAAGATCACCAAGACAAGGATAGAATACGTAATGAGTACTTCGTATTTCTTACAAAGAAGATGCTGACAAAATATCTGCAGGATTGGAGATGATAATGGATGTGGTGAAAAGTTATAGCTCAGATGTATTCGAAAGGCAGGCTATGCTTATATTGGATAAGTTACTTAGCCTGGAGGGCTTGCATCCAAGATTGCTGAAGGCACTGGAGGTTAGAGACAGAATAAGGACTTCCCATAATGTGCCTCTATAGACTTGGGTTCTATTAAGTACCAGAGCAGGCTGAAAGGTCAAATGGCCTACTCCTGCGTTCAAAGTTTCTACATGCCAGAGATTTGGCAAATGCGATAGTCTTGTTAAAAAAAGTAATAAGGGCATTCGTATAGGCTGATCAGTTTAACATTATTGGTAATTATGGTTTTAGAAACTCAGGGACATGTAGAAGCACTTGGAGGGGTTCAGGCCAATTAAGGAGAGTTAGCATGGATTTGTGAATGGCAGCTTGTACTTGACATCGGATTTTTTTTTTTAAAATAAAGTTAACAAGGGTAATGAAGCAAATGCACTAGATGTTATCTATGGACTTCAAGAAAGCATCAGACTGAAAGATGGTCATTTTTTAATGAAGTGCATCTACACATATGCATTTGATACATACATAGATTTTGGAATAAAATCAATTTTCAAAAGTTTGTCAATGATACCTCACCTGAAGGTGTGCAAATAGTGAGGGTGATACAAATTGACTGCAAAATGTTAACAATGGGCAAATAGTCAATACAATTTAATCCAGAGAAGCACCTGTTTAGGTGATGCAATTTAACAGATTAAACAAAGAGGAAATGTATAGTTAAAGGCATGGTTTTAAAGTGTGTTTTGGAACATAGAGCTTTTGGGTGCCCATCCATGGATCTTTCAAAGAGGGCAGATCATGAGAACGTGGCTCACGAAGTAGGTCAGATCTTGGGCTCCATAAATAAATACATTAAGCATAAAAACAGGGAAGGCATGTTGAAGCTTTACAAAGTTCTGATTAGAAAAGGTGATTTAATAGGAGCATGCGCTTATATGAGACTTAAACAAAAGAGATGAGAGTGACCAAAGACAAGGAGATGCCAAGAAAGAAAATCAGCCAATAAGTCGAAGTCTGAAAACCTTTTGTGCCTTTGTTCTGAATGCAAATGTTTTCAGGCACTTCAAAAAGGTGGAATTATTGGACTTCAAATGGGTAGAAATATCAGTTTTCTGCAATATGCTTTACACTGAAATTAGAGTTCTGCACTCGATGCAGTTAGTACATATAATACAGGATGAAGTCTAATAGACCACATCTTGCCAAATTATACACATGCAAAGCAAAGGACTGTGACAATGCTTAGCAAGGATTTCCAGTGGGAATCCATTTTATCTCACCACTTTGAGATCAATTCGATATGGGCAACAATGATAGCATTGTCAGTGATAGCCACATTCTACAAACAAAATTATTATGAATTGAAAATCAATATCACCCTCAACATCAATAAAAACAGAACAATAAAGTCAAACAGTAACAGTTAATATATAATTAAAAGTTAGTGTATTATTGATCACAGTGGTGAACTCAGCCCAGACAATCACAAAGGCCAACCTCCAATCTGTAGAATCCATCTACCAGACCCACTGTCAAGGAAAGGCCACCCAGCATTTTCAAAGATCCATCCCACTCTGGCAATGTTTTTCTACAACCTGTACGATCAGGGAAAAGGTACAGAAGCCTGAACACATGCACTAGCCAGTTTCTACTAAATTGACTCTCAAAACTCTTAACATTCACCTGTACCTGTGTTTTTGCTACTGTTTACCTATTTACTTAGCTACGCTACTTAACTCTGATATTGCTCGCAAGACAAAGCTTTTCACTGTGCCTTCGTACACGTGACAATAAATTTAACAACACATCAAATAGACATCACATGGTTTTAAAAGTACACTGCATACTTATTTTATACACTATGTTTCAGGAGTAAGTGAGGACTGCAGATGCTGGAGATCAAAGCTGAAAAATGTATTGCTGTAAAAGCGCAGCAGGTCAGGCAGCATCCAAGGAACAGGGGAATCTACGTTTCCGGCATAAGCCCTTTCCTTCAGCCAAGTTCTCAATATTCTTGGGTGGCTCAAGATACATTGAAACCAATCTCACCTACACACAAACAGTGACACAATTACAGGGAACATTGCTCCTAACCCCCAACCTACACCCTTTTCTTATAACACCTCTTTCCAACTCCCATCGCTCCCAGAAACCAACTCCAAAGGCCAAAGCTTTTGCAACACCAGTACAGCCATAGTATGTATTACCCGAGGGTCTTCACAGTCAGACAACCATCTGAAATGCCAGCACACACCAGCTCTGCTGCTCTATCCTGAATCACAGGATGTAATTTGGCAGCACATGTTCCTTAACGTTAATGTTATTCCATTTTGCAAGAACTTTCGTTTGGAATGGATTTAATTAAGAACTCAAAAGAAAGAACCTGTTCAATTTGATCGGGGCAAATTATCAAATTAAAAGGGAGAATATTTGTTAATCCAAAAATTCTGAGTCTATTTCCTAAAAGGATATTAGATAAGGAATAATTGTTTTAACAAAAACTGCACTTCTTATTTGTTCATGGGATGTGGGCATCACTGGTTGGGCCATCAATTGCCCATTCCCAAATGCCCCCAAGATTATATCAGTGAGGAGCCTTCTTGAACTGCTGAAATCCTTGGATACAGGAACACCCACTGCGCTGTTAGGAAGGGAGTCCTATAATGATGGCCCATGTTGATGCTGCAATGCTTAAGAAAGTTCTCTACCAAGTTTTGATTGCAATGGGCAATGATTGCATCATTTTACATTTTAAAATGAATTATAAAATATCTCTCTAAAAAGAAAAAATGCTTCAGTCCTTTTTAAACAGTGGAAAACTTTTCTTCGCTAATCAGACATTATTAATCTTCCCTTATTTCTACAGTAGTCAATCTGTAATGCTGGTGATAAACAATTTCAAAAAGAAATTCAACAAACATGAGGAAATTAAACTTGCAGGCCCACTGCAAGAGAATTAATCTGACCAGAATGCTGCACTGAGAACCACACGACTCAGTGGGCCAAATAGCTTCCTTCTATTCCATAAGCATTTTAAGTAGTGTCAAAATCCAAGTGCTAATTCTTAAAATTTTATGCCCAAAAGCAACACTATATCTCATTTTAAAGTTACGTCAAGTAGTAATGCATTAATTCAATTTCTATGCTGAGATTTTTGATATGTTTCTATATTTTCTCAGTTAGGTGAAAGGCACTACAGATTCAAGGCCTATAATCTATTGTTGATTAGTTGTTTAACAGACTCAAAATCTGCAAACAACTCACTTAACTCTCCTTTCAACTTGGTATTGAGGATGCCTCCAAACACTTTACCAACCTTGCACTCGAGCAAAGCTTCACTTGGGTTAATAATCTTTGGTCTGCTTCAGATGGATCCAATAAAATTCTAGCACGAAATAGCAGCCAGACCTATGTACTGGTTTACCACTAAGTGTGAAAATACATTAGATCATAGAAATTTAGCGACATGCTGTTCCTGTCAGTATCGCGCACGCTCTCCCCTTGTAAGCACTGTGTTAATCAGTTCAACAATAACATCAGAACCAGAAATAAAAATTCACAAGTGATTTTTCACAAAGTAAATTTGCTATGTGTCCCACGATGTTTCAATTGTTTTAGTTATCTAATAATGGCTTAATAAGGGTATGAAAAACTTCTCACCATTGTCCCAATCTTTAATTAGCTATTAGAGAGTTAATTTGTTATGCTGACCTGCAAGAAATTGAATGCCCCAGGGTGAAGGTGGTGTGTCTTTGGCTTATGTGGGAGGTTTACCAGCTATTTCCTTGCCATTCAGGAATGATTTACATTTTCATCCAGAAATCAATAAGAACATTACAGATAGAACTTGACTACACCCCTATAGTTACAAAAAAAAATTTGCAACAGATTTGACCATTAAGGGATCATTTGCATTACATGGTTTCTGGAGATGGGGTGGTCACCGCATTGTGTCTTGAGGGGCATGCAATTATCAGGGGATGGCTGAGGGTTATCTTGTGGGCAGTACTAACTGACTGTGAAGTAAAATCCCCGTGGACTCTATGGTGATGGAATCTGAGGTAATTTACGCACTTGCACGCCAATGAGCTTGCTTTCAGAATCATAAGTTACTGGGAATTCAGAGTTTAAAGTCTCCTAGGTAAAAAGTGGGTTAATGTTCTCTAGTTTAGTGGTGCTGGAAGAGCACAGCAGTTCAGGGAGCATCCAAGGAGCAGCAAAATCAACATTTCGGGCAAAAGCCCTTCATCAGGAATAAAGGCAGTGTGCCTGAAGCATGGAGATAAGCTAGAGGAGGGTGGGGGTGGGGAGAATGCTACTTTCTCCCCACCCCCACCCTCCTCTAGCTTGACTCTCCACGCTTCAGGCTCACTGCCTTCATTCCTGATGAAGGGCTTTTGCCCGAAACTTCGATTTTGCTGCTCCTTGGATGCTGCCTGAACTGCTGTGCTCTTCCATCACCACTAATGCAGGACCTGCAGTCATTGTTTTTACCTAACGTTCTCTAGTGGTGAAGTTTCGGGCTCTGGAGCCTCAAAGAAAAAGATCAACAAAATTTTGTACTGTTTGAAGTTATCTTTATACTCCATACTTCCCCTTAGAAGTACTTTAAGGGCAACATGGCATCACTGGGAAAGGGGGAGAAAGTGCAGCCAGTCCGCTTGTGCATCGACTGCTATGGAAGCTTTAGAACATAGAACAATACAGCACAGAACAGGCCCTTCTGTCCTCGATGTTGTGCTGACCTTTGAACTTTTCTCAGCTCATCCCCCTACACTATCCCAAAATCATCCATGTGCTTATCGAAGGATTGTTTAAATCTCCCTAATGCGGCTGAGTTGACTACATTAGCAGGTAGAGCCTTCAACGTCCTTACCACTCTCTGCATAAAGAACCTGCATCTGACATCTGTCTTAAATTTATCACCCCTCAATTTGTAGTTATGCCCCCTCGTACAAGCTAACGACATCATCCTAGGAAAAAGACTTTCACTGTCTACCCTATCTAATCCTCTGATCATCTTGTACGTCTCTATCAAATCCCCTCTTAGCCTTCTTTCCAATGAGAACAGACCCAAGTCTCTCAGCCTTTCCTCATAAGACCTTTCCTCCAGACCAGACAACATCCTGGTAAATCTCCTCTGCACCTTTTCCAATGCTTCCACATCCTTCCCAAAATATAGGGACCAGAACTGTACACAATATTCCAAGTGTGGCCGCACTAGCTTTTTGTATAGTTGCAACATGATATTGCGACTGCGGAACTCAATGCCTCTACGAAATGAGATCGAACACACCGCATGCCTTCTTAATGGCGTTATCCACCTGGGTGGCAACTTTCAGGGATCTATGTACATGGACTCCAAAATCCCTCTCTGCACATCCACACTACCAAAAAAATCTTTCCATTGACCCAGTACTCTGCCTTCCTGTTATTCTTCCCAAAGTGGATCAGCTCCCTTTTAGCTGCATTGAACTCCATTTGCCACCTCTCAGCCCAATTCTGCAGTTTATCCAAGTCCCCCTGCAACCTGTAACATTCATCCACACTGTACACTACTCCACCGACTTTAGTGTCGTCTGCAAATTTACTAATCCATCCACCTATGCCTGCATCTAAGTCATTTATAAAAATTACAAACAGCAGTGGTCCCAAAAGAGATCCTTGTGGCACAATACTGGTAACCAGACTCCAGGCTGAATATTTTCCATCAACCACCACTCGCTGCCTTCTTTCAGAAAGCCCGTTTCTAATCCAAACTGCTAAATCACCCTCAATTCCACACCTCTGCATTTTCTCCAACAGCCTACTATGTGGAACCTTATCAAAGGTTTCACTGAAGTTCACTGAACTGCCCTACCCTCATCTACATGCTTGGTCACCTTCTCAAAAAATTCAATGGGGTTTGAGAGACACGACCTGCCCTTGACGAAACCATGTTGACTATCTGAAATCAAATTGTTGCTTGCTCGATGATTATAAATCTTCTCTTATAATCCTTTCCAAAACCTTTCCTACAACAGAGGAAGGAAGTACACACTGGTCTATAATTACCTGAAAATGTGTTGCTGGAAAAGCGCAGGTCAGGCAGCATTCAAGGAGCAGGAGAATCGACGTTTTGGGCATGAGCCCTTCTTCAGGAATTCCTGAAGGGCTCATGCCCGAAACGTCAATTCTCCTGATCCGCGGATGCTGCCTGACCTGCTGCGCTTTTCCAGCAACACATTTTCAGCTCAGATCTCCAGCATCTGCAGTCCTCACTTTCTCGTCTATAATTAGCTGGGTCACCTCTACTACTCTTCTTGAACAAGGGCACATCTGCAATTCTCCAGTCCTCTGGTACTAAACCTGTAGACAATACGACTCAAATATCAAAGCCAAAGGCTCTGCTATCTCCTCCTTAGCTTCCCTGTAAATCCTCGGATAAATCCCATCCAGTCCAGGGGACTTGTCTACTTTCACTCCATCTAGAATTGATTAACACCTGTTTGTAACTAACCTCGATCCTGTCTAGTCTAATATCTCTTATCTCATTCTTCTCTGCTACAATATTCTCCTTTTCCTAAGTGAAATCAATGAGAAATGTTCATTTAGCAACTCTCCAATCTCCACAGGGTCCACACTCAACTTTCCACTTCTGTCTTTGACTGGCCCTATTCCTAATCATCCTTTTATTCCACCCATACCTATGGAAAGCTTTAGGATTCTCCTTTATTCTATTTGCTAAAGACTGCTCGTGTCCTCCCTTTGCTCTTAACTCTTTAAATCTTTCCTAGCTGGTCTGTAACTCTCCATCACCTCAACACATAAGCCTCCTCCTTAACAAGAGATGCAATTTCTGTCGTAAACCACGGTTCCCTTACCTCCCTCCCTGCTTGACAGGGACTTACCTATCAAGAACACGCAATATCCATTCCTTAAACCAGGTCCACATTTCCATTGTCTGCATCTCCTGCATTTTGCTACCCCATTCTATGCATCCTAATTCTTCCCTAAGCTCAGTTTTTGTCATGGGAATCTCAGTTTCTGGGCTATGTACTCGACTCTGCAAATCTTTCTTCTTTTTTTTTGGGGGGGGGGTAGGGGGAGTGGCATGGACTGCGGTGCCATGTGGTCAGATGTGAGGCCTCGTTTTATAAGAGTCATTTCATCGAGAGAATGCAAAAAAGAGAAACACAAATTAAGGTTGCACTAATACTTGGTTCAGAAACAGCAGTTTCAATGTAAATTGTGCCATACTGAGTGTGTTTGATATTTAAATGTTGTTTTGTTAAAATACTGGTTCAGAAAATCTTTTTAAGTAACTGTTTTGTTTCATTTGAACCAGGACCTTAATTCAATGAGTTTTGTGAGCTATGTAATCAGGAAGCTTTTGTTTTTATATTGAAATATTAGGTCTTTTTTAAAATTATCAAACTTGCAACCTTAAAACAAATTGATTGAGGACCTTGAGCCCCTGATTTGTTTGAAATTCTACAATGCCCGTTTCAAAAAACAATTGCGCCAGTTGCAATATCTTAGCCACCAGAGTATTGTATTAAAGTACCTTTGCTGTGTTTTTAATGCAGAATGTTCACAAAAAGAGTGCATTTTAATTTTGATGTTTTCCAGTTTGAGAATATTAGAACTGGAGGCTGAGCTGTTCAAGTTGTCAATTATTGTAAAGCCTTCATTGGCCCCCTTCGTATTGCAAATTCAAAGAATGTTGATTTCAATCAAAGTTGCCACTATAATTCCGATTGTTTTATTTGGGAAGTTTCACTTGGAGAACATATTTTAATATATTCTGCATTTGTTTCCTATAAATATTCGAGATTTAAATCTAAACTGAAACTGCTTCTTCAATGGCTAGAACACGGGAAACATTATTTTGTATTCTTGCTGTTGCAGATTTTTGAAATTCTTTTCATGACAACTTTCACATTAGCCAAGTATCAACTTGTTAGAGGCAAATAATTTTTGAATAACTGGAATCTTCCAAGGGTTTAATTTTAGGACCATTGTTTTTTTTTATATATAGATGACTGAATTGTTTAGGCAGCACAATTTAAAAATTTATGGATTATATAAAACTTGATAATGTCATAAATAGTGCAGACAGTAATAGACTTCAAGACTACTGAGAATGTTGAAAAAAGCAGAGACAATTTACTGTAGTCAAATGTGTAACTGTCTTCACACTGATACCTACCTTGGCAAGGAGGGAATGAGAGGGGAGATGCAGAGATACTTTCAGCAGCTAACAAAGTCTCTCTAGTTTCGCCATTCACAGGTAAAACACACCTTCGGACCACCGCCCACCCTTCCATAACCTGATCCAACGGATTCAATCAGTTGTGAGCAAGAAAAGTGAAACAGCTAACAATGGTGAAGAGGAAGTCAGTACACTCGTCAGTGGCCTTCCTATGGACACTAAACTACGTGAGCTTTTCCTTCTCTTTCGATCATTTAAGGGACATGATGGTTCACTGATCAAGCGAACATTAAAATTGCCAGTTGGCTTTGTTACATTTAACAGCAGAGCAGGAGCAGAAGCAACAAAGAATGCCACATTCACCTATGCTGCTGCTGCACTGCACTCATACGCATTGGTATTCTCCATCTGAAGCATCTCCGCATGGAACTCTTGTCAGTGTTAAGTATTTAACTGCCCTTATCCAAGAATTCAGATTTCTCCGTGGAGTGGTGTACAAGGACAGACTGAATTTTATTTTCAGGTTGGACTTAAGAATTTAGATAACTGAAAAAGATTTTGGATAACTGGCTTGTTTCTACTTGACTTGGAGTGGTCACTAAGGACTGTGGATTTAAGAACTTCACTGGTGAACTATTTTGTCCATGTGGGAGGATCCTATCTACTGCATGGGCTAGTGATTTACATAGAACATTACAGCTCAGTACAGGTCCTTCGGACCTCGATGTTGTGCTGCCATCATACTAATCTGAAGCCCATCACACCTACGCTATTCCATATACGTCCATATGCCTGTCCAATGACTACTTAAATGCACTTAAACTTGACGTGTCCACCACCATTGCAGGCAAAGCATTCCATACCCTTACTACACTGAGTAAAGAAACTACCTCTGACATCTGTCTTATACCTATCACCCCTCACTTTAAAGTTGTGTCCCCTCGTGTTTGCTGTCCTCATACTTGGAAAAAGGCTCTCCCTGTCCACCCTAACCCTCTGATTATCTTGTATATCTCTATTAAGTCACCTCTCAACCTTTTTCTCTCTAAAGAGAACAGCCTCAAGGCCCTCAGCCTTTTCTCTTAAGACATTCCTTCCATACCAGGCAACATCCTAGTAAATCTCCTCTGCACCCTTTCCAAAGCTTCCACATCCTTCTTATAATGCGGTGACCAGAACTGCACACAATACTCCAAGTGTGGCCGTACCAGATCTTTGTACAGCTGCAGCATAACCTCCTGGCTCCGGAACTCAATCACTATTAATAAAGGCCAAAACACTATATGCCTTCTTAACAACTCTGTCAATCTGGGTGGCTACTTTCAGGGATCTGTGTACATGGACACAGATTTCTCTGCTCATCTGCACTCCCCAGAATCTTACCATTAGCCCAGTCCTTTGGACGGAGGAATCGGAATGCAAAGTGTATCAACTCACACTTGTGTCCACATCAAACTCCATGTGCCACCTCTCGGCCCAGCTCTGCATCCGATCTATATCTCTCTGCAACCTACTACATCCTTCGTCACTATCCACAACTCCACCGACCTTAGTATCGTCCGCAAATTTACTAACCCACCTTTCTAAGCCCTCATCCAGGTCACTTATAAAAATGCCGAACAGCAGTGGACCCAACACCGACCCTTGCGGTACGCCGCTGGAAAATTGACACCAAGATGAACATGTTCCATCAACTGTAACCCTCTGTTTTCTTTCAGCAAGCCAATTACTGATCCAAACTGCTATGTCTCCCACAATCCCATTCCTCCACATTTTGTATAATAGCCTACTGCATGTTGTGTGTCAATAACTTGTTTAAGTACTGGCAGTAAGATTCTTATGAATAAATTGGTGTACATTTCTCATTCTGGTGGTTATCTTGGAATGATAGATGAGGGAATGAGACATTAAAGAGTTAATTTGCTCTCTTGACCTGCAAGAAATTGAATGCCTGGGGTTAAGATGGTATGTCTTTCTCTTATAGGTAGAATGTGGGAGGTTTACATGGCCATTTCCTTGCCATTTGGGGATGATTTATTTTCATTCAGAAATCAATAAGAACATTACAGTTAGAACTTGACTACTCCAATTTGCAACAGATTGATCATTAAGGGATGATTTGCATTCCATTGTTTCTGAAGGTGGAGTGGTCACTATATTATATCTTGAGTGGCATGTGACTATGAGGGGGTGGCTGAGGGTTGTCTTGTGGGCTACTAACTAATTGTAATGTAAAGAGTTTTGGAAGAAAGAAAGAAAGACGATTTCCTTTGTTCAGAGACACACCTCTGGGCACAACTTGCAAGCATGGTGAAGAATGTTCAGGATTTCTCCAAAGTTTGTACTGTACGGTTCTTAAAAAATTTGGTTGCTTGTTCACAGAAGTTGGCGTTGCAGTTGCACCAAGTGCGTAAGAATCTCAAGAGTAAAAGAACTTAACACATCAATGAAATTGACTGACAAATTGGTAATTTTGACAAACTGCAACCACTAATCATATCTCGTCAAACAGCAGTGCAAAATTACACTTCGCAAATTTTGCTTATAAATAATTTCTTCTTGAGCCACTTGTGTCCTTGTAAAACATTCCTCAGTTAACTGATCAGCAGGTGCAGTGAACCAATTCCCCTTCTTTCAAAAGGAATAACCCACAGTAACATGTTTGAACATATAAATTTCAGATCAAGCAGTGATCACACCCTCATTGATTCAGTTTGTGACCCATTAGCTCAAACGAAAATACTCAACTAATTCACTTAACAGAAATTTTAAGTAATTCCTATCAAAGGTTGTTCAAGCAATTCCATGATCAGAATAATATTCAAACAAAAACTTAACAAAACAGACCTGAGCCATGTGGACAATCATGCCCAAGTCTTGAAGGATTTCTTGGTTGCCCTTCGTGAGTGCAAGATAGATGACCAACTTCATTATCTGGGTATGGAAGCGACTGCTGAGACCAATATCCACCCAGAAGACTCTCTGCAAATGTGACATTGCTGCAGAGGATGACATTTTGAGTTTTGGACCAGTTACGGTATGTGATTTCCTCCCATGGCATTTTCTCTCTGACACCTTTCAGAAGGGGGCCAGATTTATGTTTTAATTTTTTTGAGCAATCTTAGACACTTTTTTCCAAGGATTGAATGTCAAAATCTAATGTTGAGCAAAGCCATCTAAAGGCCTTTCCAGTGCTTCCTTTCATTGCTGTGAGTGCTCAGGCTGAAGCTCCCCTGAAAACATTCATTTTGTTAAGTATCTGGCATTCTGGTCACTGGACAAAGAACATATCTTCAGGGGAATTGGACTATTCGGCCCCTCAAGCCTCCTCCACATTTCAATAGGATTATGGCTGATCTGTCTGATTTTTGAATATGACATTTCCATCTATTAAAAATTCTTGATGACTCTACCTCAGAAGGGAGTGATGGGCTCAGTTTCAAAGTAGGTCAAAACAAGAATTTCCCACAACCAAGCCCCAAAAGGGCACCCCACAGGTTTAAAAAAGGCCAAGCCTCATAGCAAATGAGGCATTGAAATACAGGAAAACCACCGGAAGGTCCCACAAACAGTAGGTTTCATTAGAAATCATTTGGATGGATGGAAAATATTGACCAAGGCACCAGAACAACACTGCCCAGATGCATAGTAGGCACTTGGTATCTAACATCTCCCACAAGGAAAGAATAAGAATATATTCAACAGAAAATAGGATCTGATGATCAGTAACATTCAATTCCTCCAAAGTACCAGTGCTCAACCCACTTGATACAAGAATAGAACTTGTGTCACTGCAGGAAATCACAAATCATCTGTCAGTATATTTCTATCCAAGGGTCTAAATACAGAGGCATGGAATGTGCTGACAGGGGAGCTGGTACAAGCAGATACCATAGTAATGTTTTAAAAGGCTTTTAAACAAACTCACGAACAGACAGAGAATAAAGGAATATGGACCATATGCAGGCAGGTGGGATCAGTTTAGAGTGGCAATATGGTTGACGCAGACATGGTGGGGGTTCAATGTTTGTTATATTACAGATGAGACTTAAGAAATAAAGCAATATTCCTCTATGTCAGGCATCCTCTCTCTCAAGTGTTGGCTATCCCAATTTCAAAAGGCTTCTAAAAAAAATGTTTCATGCTCAGTTCTAATTTTTCTTTATTGTAACATGCCAGCAAAGAGTGACAACCGCAATCCCAACAATCACAGACCTTCATTTGCACTGCAATTTACCAAATTTCAGAATTATCAGCACTGTTCCTAAAATAAGAGCCAGACTGGATCAGCTGAGCAAGAAGTCTCAAAACTCAGTTTTTCTGCTTGAAGAAACTATTTCACATTTCCCAATACTTCCCCTGAGCCTAGCCATATAGTCATAAAGTCATAAAAGATATGCAGCACAGAAACAGCCTCTTCGGTCCAACTATTCTCAAAGTCTGAACATCCACAGTTTGATTGATCAGCAGTTTCAGCTGGTTAGCAGCTAAAAGGTTCCTAATCCATTCTGTTGTTTGATTTGAGGCAGCAGAATCCTGCGAATGGTTTTAGTCCTCGAGTCAATCAGGACTCATTTCATCATGCTATTTACCTTACAAATGGGCGGACAAGACTATATTCTTCGAGTGAGCGCAAAGGTCAGTCATCCGACTCATCATCAAAGCTCATGAGAAACTACCCCTCAGCATATAACTGAAGAATAGTTGATGTCACAGCAAGTTTTCCAGATAATTCGAGGAAACAAAGGGAAGTAACTGAAGAAAAACAGATGGTCTTTGAGTACTGGACAGTTCTGATAGGAGCAATTTGCTCTGAAATCAACACTATTACAGTATTACCAGAGAGTCATACCATCAATACATGTTAAGTTTTCTAACAACTGGTATCCACTTAAGGTGGACCACCACAAATTACTGGTCAATATGGTGCTTCATTTAAATTGTAAATCCTTTCTTTTTTCCCCAAATTGACAATGGTTTCTATGGATGATATAATACTCCACTTCAGAAAGACTAGGTGGTCAATTTAAGTATGAATTTTCTGTATAATTCCAGTGTTTCTTCCATAGTCTTGGCCAAATTCATGGCAATCGCACTGTAAATTAACTTAATGGTTGTAAAGGCAGTGGAATTTTGGGCAAAAGGAAATGCTTGGAACAATAATCCAACCACATTGCATTAAAAATTAAGCACCTTGCAATCCGAAGTTCTGATGAATGTTGTGACTGTTCTGCATAAGATGACAGTTCAACAGGTTGAGATGTTATATTTTAACAATTTGGCAACAAGAAAGTCTGACCACTTCCCTGTGTCATGCCATGACATCCACATCACTATCCTGAAGGTATCATTGTCTAGAAACTCAACTGTTACTGGCCAGAAAAGCAGGCAGAATTGACAATCTGCAATGAATGACTCACCACCTAATTCCTAAAAGCCATTCACTATCCATATTAAAGCCAGGAATATTCCTGATTACCTTTGACTTGCCTGGATGACTACAGCTTTGACAACACTCAAAAAGCTAAGGTCAGCAGCTTGTTTGATACACACTTCATGCACAGCTTAAATATTCACTTTCTCTATCCCTGGTGTCCCAGTGGTAAAGTGCATACCATCTACAACATACAAAAATTCACAACATTTCTTAGTCTGCATCTCCCAAAGTATACCCACTACAGGGGAACCTCAATTATCCGAATACCAATTGTTCGAAAACCAGATTATCCGAAGGTGACCTCAAGGTCCAATGGAAACATATCAAAGATGTGTTTCCAACAGTGATTAAACAGGCACCTTCTCCAAATGACCCCTTCCCCACATTGTCCTGTACAGGGCAAATGTGGTCTTCAGTCAGCCTGCTGGGATTGTGGGGGGGGGGGGGGGGGGGGGGGGGGGGGGGGGGCAGAAGAAGAGAGAGAGAGAGAGAGAGAGAGAAGGGGGAGAATGGTGTTGGACAGGGTTCAGGGCAGGGGTGTTGAATGGGGTTAAGAGCAGGGGATCGGGGATGTTGGGGCAGGGTCTCACACACTGTGATGATGCCTTACATCCTGAATGGGGAGCAGACTGTAAAAACTCCAAGCCCCAGAGTAAAGGCATTTAATCAATTAACTCAATGAAATAGTTCGGATAATCGAGGTTCCCCTGTACTTCCTTGAAGGAGGGGAACATGTGCATGAGAACACTACCACCTCTAAATTCCTGTTCTAATCCCTCACCATGCTGTATGTCATTTTTCCTTAATTGCACGAGGTCAAATTCCTAAAAACTTCACACAGATCAGCACCATGGGCATATATTCACCATGTAAACTGCAGGGTTTTACCTCTGCCTCCTGGACAATTAGGGACGGATACAGACAAATGTGGGGCTTTCCAGAAACAGCCACAATCTGCATAAGACTGTGCAGCTGCCAATGCGGAGCTATGCAATTTTAAACTTTGATGATATTCTGCTACAAGTCAGAGAATATAATTTGACATTATAAAAAAATGGACAACTCCACGTGCACCCAAAGTGGAAATTTCAGACCACTGTAGATAATACTTGACACTTTGCAAATAGCATATCATTTAACTAGCTACTTTGGATTTAGATTTGTCAGAAATGGGCTCAGACAATTCAGATCAAAATACTGTATGCTAGCAAAAGTTCCCTGCCCTCCACAAGTAATTGCGTAGTTTACTTGCAACACAGTTCATTAAAGTTCAAAGTTTTAGCTTAATGCAAAATGAATGACTCACTAATTAGAAATGAACAGCTAACCGTCACCAATTAAACAAAAACAAACAAGTTAGTTGAACAGGAGAGAATTACACTGATGCAATGGTATTCAACTCAAGATGTACACACATCCAAAGTTTTATAATTTAGATTGTATGTCTACATTACACAGAGTCCAATTAAATTATTAAAATTCAATACAACACAAGACAAACAAACCCACATTAGCATCAAGCAAATTGCTGTGAAGATAACACATGCAAAACTGCAAAATGTAATGCTTACTGGGGAGGAGGAAAGACAAGAGAGGAGAAAGTTGATTGTTTATTAGAAGTTGTGAAGTGCTAGCCTGAAGACCTCATTGGTACACACCCAGGTATCACTCAGGCATTTCAACAAAAATGTTTGTTGGAAGCCTATAACTTGGTCGTCATCTGCCTGAACAAAAGATGAAATAACAGACTGTTACAGATTATGATTTTATATTCCTGCATTTTTAAATTCACCTAGCTTCTGAGAAAATTCCCCCAAGAATGATTTAATCCTCTAAACAATAGAAAATATTTTGAGTACTGAGAATAATCCAAAGCAGAAACACATAAGGAAGTGCTAAACCTACAAGTGTTCAGTTTATTTCATATCAACAAACTGAAGTCTTGATGACCCAAATCTAATATACTTTGGTCAAAAAATTCACACTAAACTGGTACAAACTGATCTATGGATCTGATACTATGTGCATACAATAACAAACTGACAGAGTCAAGAAAGAATTTGGACATGCCAATGGACAATTTGCTACCTTCTCCAATTCCAGCTGCTATAATTGAAAACAATTAACTTTTCTCATGGATGTTCACAAGCAGATGGTAAAATTAGAACAAAATTTCAGGTGTTCAGGTTGACCTGCTGCAGGCAGCAAGTCAAAGTAAAACAACATTATTTCATGTTTGCAAAATTGCATCAGAAAACAAAAGGGCATCTACAGGTGCAGAGATGAAATGATTAAAAGTGGAAATTGCCCATGCAAATAACAGTCAGACTCAGATGTACAGCATGGAAACAGATCCTTCAGTCCAACCTGTCTATGCAAAGACAAAAAAATCTATTTTCTATTTCGCTGCACTAAACATGAAAGCAAATAATATTTTACACAAATTGAATTACATTTAAGGTTTAACCCGAGTTGGGAATACTGAATGCAGTTGTGGGTACCCTATTAAAAAGTATACCTCTGTCATGGAAAGAATCCAATGAAGACTCATTCTAATGACACTAGGATTGAAAGATTACAGACTAAAATGTTGAGTCTTGTTTCACAATTCAAAGTTTAAGAGGAAATGACATAAGTCTCACATATGATTTACACAATTTGGAAGTGTTTGAAGTGCTAAGTAATATAAAGGGTTATGAACATAGGAAGTAGGAGTGGCAGTAGGCAATTCAGCCCTTCCAGCCCACTCTGCCATTTAGCATGATCATGGCTGATCTTCCCCTGGTCTCAACTCCACTTTCCTGCCTGCTCCACATAGCCCTTTATCCTGCTTTTCATCAGAAATAGATTTCTTTCTAGAATCTGTTGATTGAGTTTGCCTCTTCTACACTCTGTGCAGCAATTTCCACAAATTCACAATTCTGAGGGGAGGCCTGGTCTCTGGGCCGCTCTCAGCTTGGTCTCTCGGTGGTCAGGAATTAAATATCAGGGAAAATCAACTTGTATTATTTACAAAAACTCTTACCACACAATGGATTACTAAATGTGATGGTTTACCATGAACATATAATGGCATGTTGGAAAATGCATACTTGAAAAATGGAAGAAAGCAACGGATACAGGGAAAGGAAGAGTTAAATATGACAAGAATAGACAATCAAATGTCTCCTGTTCTGAAATATTTAAGATTGATTTGAACTTAACAGGTACACATTGTGCCTGACATAAAATCAAAGTGACTACGTACAATTTCAAAACAACGCAAAATAAACACAGTAACTTTATTACAAAATAAACTTTTCACACAGAGGGTAGTGTGCGCGTGGAAGGAGCTGCCAGAGGAAGTGGTGGAGGCATTTAAAAGGCATCTGGATGGGTATATGAATGAGGGGGGTTTGGAGGGATATGGCTGAAAATGTGTTGCTGGTTAAAGCGCAGCAGGTCAGGCAGCATCCAAGGAACAGGAAATTCGACGTTTCGGGCAAAAGCCCTTCATCAGGAAGGATACTATTTGGAGGGACATGGACAAAGTGCTGGCAGGTAGGGACTAGAAAGAAACTGAACACTGGTTTGAAATTTTAGCCACATGAAATAACAAAACGCTTTCAGAAACAACCAAGTCATTTTGATTAAATTCTTCTACTTGATCTGAAAGTGCTTCACTAACCAGATCAGAAAACAGATGAGAAAAAGAGAGAGCAAATACTTCATTTGGCAGAGTGCACAAGCACATCAAAAACATTTCCAAAATGCAACTGTTAGCAAACCTTGAGTGCCAAAGCAGTTCCATAAATATCACAAAGTTTAAATGACAAATAACTTACACATGCTTTAAAGATATTACATTAAGCAGAATTTACCTACTCAAACCAGAAACTTCACAATTAAACTCTTAGGTGATTCAGATGTTGCTAACTGTACAGCTTAAATATTAAACATTTGATATTAACTTACATGTTGCAACAGTCCTACATCTAAACTTACAGTATCAATTTATTTAAAAAAAAACTAATTAAATGAAAATTGCTCATCATGGTCAGGAAAGATAACACAGAAGCTTTAACTCACCTCAAGTTAAATCATTCTATTCCTGTTATGATACTAAAAATGATAACTACTTCTCAAATGCACTCTCCTAAAAGATTTCTTCAACATGCAAAATTTACTTGCTAAGACAGGTTTCTTCAGTACAGGTGCTGCAGTCCTCTAATTACTCTACCTACATTTTCTTTTTCTTCTTCCAGCCAGAGTCACAGATGTACAGCACAGAAATAGACCCTTTGGTTCAATTCTTCAATGCTGACCAAACATCCCAACCCAATCTAGTCCCACCTGCCAAACCCTTCTTATTCATATACACATCCAGATGCCTTTTAAATGCCTCCTCCACTTCCTCTGGCAGTTCATTTCACACACGCACTACTCTCTGTGTGAAAGGTCGCCCCTTGATGTCTCATCTTTTCCCTCTCACCCTTAACCTATGCCCTCTAGTCCTCCCCCACCTAGGGAAAAGATTTTGTCTATTTATCCTATCCATGCTCCACATGATTTTATAAACCCCTATAAGGTCGCCCCTCAGCCTCTGACGCTCCAGGGAAAACAGCCCCAGTCTATTCAACTTCTCCCTATAGCTCAAATCCTCCAAACCATGGCAACATCCTTGCAAATCTTTTCTGAAGCCCTTCAAGTTTCACAACATCTTTCCGATAGGAAGGAAACCAGAATTGCATGCGTTATCCCAACAGTGGCCAAACCAATGTCCTGTACAGCTGCAACATGACCTCCCAACTCCTGTACACAATACTCCAGCCAATAATGCAAAGCATACCAAACGCCACCTTCACTCTTCTATCTACCTGCGACTCCACTTTCAAGGAGCTATGAACCTGCACTCTAAGATCCCTTTGTTCAGCAACACTCCCAAGGTCCTTACCATTAAGTGTATAAGTCCTGCTAAGATTTGCTTTCCCAAAATGCAGCACCTTGCATTTATCTAAATTAAACTCCATCCCACTTGCAGGCTTGTGGGATATCAAGTTGAGTAATTCTCGAGACATTAGCAATGCTCAATTCCATTAATTCTCAGTATACTATGAAAAGTTAAACACAGGAAAATGTTTGTGAACTGGAAACTATGGGACCAGCAGTGTGTCAGTTCATCAAATATTCTGGTCAATCAAGAGGTCCAATCAATGTAAAAACACACCAACGTAATGCAAGGCTGTATACACATCACAATGTATGGTATTGACAGCATAAATAAAACTTCCTAGCATAGATCCTTCTAACTTGTACCCGCAATTGACTACTCTGACATTGCAATAATATAGTAAACCTCCCATATTTCAGATGTATATTTTTTTGTCAGTTTAATGAGTGTCAGTTCATAAGATGCTGGTTAAAATAAAGTTTGCTGGATATCCAAATATCCATACTTGCTTGAACCCAGTTGGATTCATTTACTTTTGTTTTCAACTCAGTCCTGGATCCCACTTCTGCCTCTACCACTCTTACAGGCAGCAAATTCTAGATTATCACCACCTCTGGGTGAAAAAGGTTTTTAATCTCATATCTCCATGAAACCTTCTGCCATTTACCTTAAATCTAAGCTCCTAGTCACTGATCCCTTCATCAAAAGGAAAAGTTTCTTCTAGTCCAATCTGTGCACCTCAATTTTATCCATCTGAATCATGTCCCCTGCCAATCTCCACCGCTTTAAACAAAACCACCCTAGTCAGTTCAATCTCTTTTCTAAAAGAACTCTCCTGCCTAGGCAACATCTTGATAAACCTCCTCTGCACTCTCTCCAGTACTATCACATCCCTCCCATAATGCGAATTCAGAACTGCACAGAATACTCTAGCTGTATCTGAACAAGCATTCTGTACAGTTCCAGCTGCGCCCTCTTGAAATTTGCATCTCAGCTAGTAAAAGACCATCTTTTGGCTTCCTAACCACTTTATCCAACTGGCCAGATACCTTAAGGGACCAGTTGCATGTACATCAAGGTCCCTCCAATCATCAGTGCTTCTCAGAGTCCTATCATTTTTCCTGGATTCTCCTGTCTTATTCGTCCTACCCAAGTGCATTGCCTTTTATCTATCTGGATTGAATTCCATTTGCCACTGATCAGCCCACATGACCAGCCCAGCTATATCCTCTCTCGGTCTAAGGCTTCACTATTATCACTGCAATTTTTGTCATGTCAGTGAACTTACTGATAAACCCTCCTACATTAAAATCTAAATCATTTATAGTATATCACAAACAACCAGGATCCAACACTAATCCTTGCAAAAACCCAAACACAGACTTCTAGTGAGAAAAACACCCCTCAACCATCACCTTCTGCTTCCTGCCACTCAGCCAGCCAATCGTTGATGCAATTAGCCATATTTCCTTAGATCCCAAAGGCTCTCATCTTTGCTATCACTCTCCTTGCATAACCTTATCAAAAGCCTGTGTTGAAGTCCAAATAACATCAAAAGTACTGCCCTCATCTATGCAGCTGGTTATCTCTTCAAAAAACTCAAACGGTCACACATAACCACCCTTTAACAAAATGATATTGACTTCTAGATTAATTAGGAGAAAGTGAGGACTGCAGATGCTGGAGTTTTGAAGTTGGGGTGGAAGGTGTTGGTAAAGTGGATGAACTGTTCAACCTCCTCACGGGAGCTGCACTTTGGCAGCAATACATTTTCAGCACTGTTCTTGATTAATCCACTTCTCCAAATGCACACTAATTCTGCTCCACAGAATTGCATCTAGTTTCCCAACCAAGGCTTTGACTGACCAGCCTGTGGTTTCCAGGTTTATACCTTGTCTTCTCTTGAGGAAGAGTAATGAGATGATGCTTTCATTGGTAGGAAAGACTAGGAGCCGAGGGCAAAGCCTTAGAGTAAAGGGAAGACCTTTTAGAATGGAGATAAAGAGAAACCTCTTTAGCCTAAGAGTGGTAAATCTACATAATTTGTTGCCAAAGACCACTGTAGTGACCAGATCACTGAGTATATTTGAGGTCATCAGAATCAAGAGGATCAAGGGTTACGGGAAGAAAGCGGTTGAAAAACTTATCCACCACGATTGAATGGCGGAGCAGACCCGATGGGTTGAATGGCCTAATATCTACTCCGATGTTTTATGGTCTAATGATAGCACATTGGGTGACCTCTTGTCCTCTAGCACCTCTCCTGTGACCAAAGAGGAATTAAAAATGTTTGCAAGTGCCCTGCTATTTCCTCCCTTATCTCAATGAGTAGCCCAAGATAGATTACATCTAGTCCTGGAGATTTGTCTAATTTTAAGCCTGCGTGAATATGTAAAACATCATCTCTGCCTATGCTTTTTTTTTAAAACATTGTATCACCAAGCTTTTTCTTGATTTCTATACCCATATTGTTCTTCTCACTAATGACAACAATCAGAAGTATTTCATTGAGAATCCTACCTACATTTTCTGGCTCCACACAAATTGCCGCTTTGGCCCTTAAAGGGGCTTTGCTCTTTCCCTCATTATCCTTTTCCCCCCAAAAATGTATCTGTAAAATAACTTTAGATTTTCCTTTATTTTACATTTCATACCATCTTTTAGCTCTCCTACTCTCCCTTTTAAATTTATTCTTGCACATTCTATACTCCTCTCAGGATTCTGCTGTCAATTTCTGCCTTGGCTTCCATTTTTCTTAGTTCAATGCTGTAAATCCTTTCTTAGACAGCATTCACAGGATTTGAGGTCCCATTAGTTTTCTTTATTGGAACATGTTGACCTTTCCACATTTTCTTCTTGAATGCAACCCACTGTTCAGAGATAGGTTTACAGACCGATCCTGATCGACTCCATAACAATCTTTAGTCCAGCGAAAGTATGATCACTGTGTAAAATGCACCCCCCATGACATTACAATCATTTGCCCAGCTTCATTACTTAAAATTATGCCAGGACCACCTCTTCTCTTGAAGAGGCTTCAAAATATTGGCTTAAAAAGCTCTCCTGATGTTATAAGAATTCTGGTCCCTCAAAACCTTTCACAATGACTAGCCCAGTTAATTCTGGGGAAGTTGAAAATGTTCTATTACTTTTATAATTGCCTATGACTTACTCTTCAATCTTACACTCGGAGCACTAAGTGTTTAGGACCAGAAAACAGCCTCAGAGTTAGGGGTTGCCCATTTAAGAAAGTGATGAGGAGGAATTTGTTTTGAGGGTGATGAATGTGTGGAATTTTTTATCTCAGAAAGCTGTAGGGACTGAATCATTAAGTACATTCAAGATTGAGACAGACAGATTTGTAATTACTAAGGGAATTAAGAGATATGGAGAAAAGACAGGAAGATGGATTGGATGATTATCAGATCAGCCATCATCGCACTGAATGGCGGAACTGGCTCATAGGGTTGAATAGCCTATGTCTGCTCCTATATTTTTTGATTGCTTCCACAACCAGGATATAGTGTGTCAGTACAGGCCCATCACAGCAGTAAAAGCAACAGCACATGCAGTAAGTCAGCAACTCCTTTAGTCACTTGCTTTTTCTAATACAGGGTGCATACCTACAGAGCAAATTATGGTGCATAATTAGTAAACTTCATATAAACTACTTCCATTTGCCCTTCGTCACATGAAAAACAGCTGTAATTTAAGTTGCAACCTTCTGCTGAACTTTTCACAAGTTGAAACTTATTGGTGAACTACTCAAATACATAATGTTACATTTCCTCAAAGTGAAAAAGGAGTGTGTTCCTGAACGGCAGCAGCAGAGGTATCAGGGACTGAGAATGCAAACCAAGAGATTTATAAAACCGCTTTAAAAAGATTTTAACAGTCAACAAGTATGCAATCATGAATTACCTTTAGTTTTTAAGGAATTTAATTCAAAGATGGAATGCAGGTTTGTTATGCTTTTTTACAAGGGAATTTAAACACCTTGTTTTAATTGTACAAGATTGGGTGAGACTGCACCCTGGAGAGTGGAGTATAGTGTACAGTTTTGGTCTCCTTATGCAAGGAACAATACACATACCATAGGAGTGTAACAAGGTTTCATCTGACACATTCCTGGGATAGTGGAATTGTCCAATCAGGCATCAATTCAGGATGCTTACAGATAATCTTAGGAAAGACAGTTCCCCTGACTTTTAGGAGAGGCAGGCAGTGGTCGGCCAGGAAAGGCAGTCTCAGATTAAGATACCAGCCATTTAGGCCAATGACAAAGAAGAATTTCTTCACTCAGAGGGCATTCGCTAGAGGATTGAGGACGTTCAGTCAAGTATATTCAAGACAGAGTTTGAAAACTTGCTAAATTTTAAAGACATAAAGGGTTCACTGCTGGAAAATGAGACAGATGATTAGTCATGATTTAACTGAATGGCAGAGCAGGCTTTCTGGGCCAAAAGGCATACTTCTGTTCCTAATTCCTACGTATTTTCATGCTATTTTAGATAGATTTCTAACTGTGCACCCATATACGTGAATGCAAATTTTAAAATAATGGTTCAGACACCATTCTGCTATTGGGAAGATGTAAACAGCAGAACAAACACATTTAGTTAAAGTCAGTGCAATTTATAGATTTGAATGAAACTAAAGACCACAAACAGAAATACTCTTACCTGAAGTTGGCCCACGACCATACTCAGGATGCAACTATCTGGGGTGGGCTGGTGGTCTTGTGCAGTTATGCTGTGTTGTATTTTTCGAAATGGAAGGGCCTGCGTTTAAAAAGACAAACCTACTGAAAAGAACTCCAATTTTATTCTTAGAAAAAATTCATTATTCATAATGGGCACTGAACCAACACATCAGTACTAATTTAAACTGGACTGGTGTGTAAAATGCAAGCAACTCATCACATTTTGTCAACAGTTTAAGACAAACAAAAATGCTTGGACATTACTTGCTGCTTACAAGCTTTTTTTTTAATAGTACCATCTAAATACATTGTAAGTTTTTTTTTAAACAAACATGTTTAGAGTCTCATTTGCAAACATTATATAATGAAGTTTTAGAGGCCTTCAGGCAATTATTGCATATGAAGGCTTTTGAGCACTCTAATACAGAAACAGAAAAAAAATGTACAAGATTGCAGAGGATTCCAAATTTTGTAGAATGCTTTATACAACATATTGTACTGTCACCATTCTGAAATTCAAGTATAATTTTACTTATAAATAAATACCTGCACTTTTAACGTTCAATTAAAAGAACATTGCATATTAAAAGGTTCTTCTTTTTGTTTTTGGAAGTAACTACTGCTTTAATTAAGATCAAATGTTGAAATCTTGCTTGTTATTGGGACTGGTGGGTGCATGCAGGGGAGAAGATAAAATGCTTGCGTATGGCCTTGGAAACCTCAGATGATAATGAAGGTCACTTACGTAGCCAAATATTGTAAATTAAAAACTTTCCAATCATTCTTTCTTAAATATGCACTTTTTTTTGCCAAGAAGAGATTAGCACTTCTTGGCAAAATTGAAATTCTAGAATAAATTTTACTTTCCTTAATGGTTTCATTGTATGGACAGGAAGGAATACGTTATCAAACAAATAGAATTAAAACTGATAGATCATTTGATGCATATGAAGTTGGGGATTATCAAAAATGCTTCTCAACGGTCCTCCATCAGCACATACTTAACTTCTATTAGATTGAAACGCAGCTCTTCTGACATCTACAGAACAAACCCTCGAAGGTGGAAAAGACAAAAACTCTAATGTTAATTCAAACATGGATCACACAAATGCATATTTCTATAAAATGTAAATAAAAAGTTCCTTGTAGACCAAATGATAATTGTCACAGAAACTAATTTCCTCAAAAACTCTGATACACATTTCAGGTGCTAGCTATTCAAATTCATCATAATATAAGCATTCTTGTATTATCAATCCAGTAGTTGCTCCAATTAGTTGCACTTCACTCCCAAACAAAGAAAAATATAAGTGCCCATGAAACAGAAGAACAAAGTATGGCACATCATCTGTTCATAGTCAGTGTCAGAGATGTACAGCACCAAAATAGACCCTTCAGTCCAACTGGTCCTTACCAACCAGATAGTCTAAATAAATCCAGTCCCATTTACCAGCATTTGGCCCAGCATTAAACCTTTTCTATCCATATACCCATCCAGATGCTTTTTAAACATTGTAATTGTACCAGCTTCCATCACCTCCTCTGACAATTCATTGCATGCATGCATCCACCACCTTCTGCATGAAAAAGGCGCCCCTTACATCACTTTTAAATCTCTGCTCTCTTATGTTAAACCTATGCCCTCTAGTTCTGAAGTACCCTACTCTGGGGGAAAGGATCATGCCAATTTACTCTCTCCATGCCCCTGATTTTATAATCCACTAAGGTCACCTCTCAGCTTCAGGAAAAATAGCACCAGCCTATTCAGTCTCTCCGTGTAGCTCAAACCTCCAACCCTGGCATCACTCTTCTCAATTCTTTCAAGTTCCCAAATATCTTTTCTAGAAAGGGAGACCAGAATTGAACAGTATTCCAAAAGTTGCCTAACCAATGTCCTGCACAACTGCGACATAACCTCCCAACTCTTACACTCAATGCATTGCCCAATAAAGGCAAGCATACCAAACACCTTCTTCACTACCCTGTCTACCTGTGACTCCACTTTCAAGGAATTATGAACGTGAACTCTAAGGTCTCTTTATTTGGCAATATACCCCAGGACCTTACCAATAAGTGTACAAGTCCTGCCCTGATTTGCCTTACCAAAATGCAGCACCTCACACTTAGCCAAATTAAACTGCACCTGCTATTCTGTGACCCATTGATACATCTGATCAAGATTCCATTGTACTGAACTAATTTTTGCTGTCCACAACACCACCAAATTTGATGTCATCTGCAAACTTACTAACTATACCTCCTATACTCACATCCAAATAAATTTATATAAATGACAAAAAGCATTGGGTCTAGCACTAATCCTTCTGGTACATTGCTGATCACAGGCCTCCAGTCCAAAAACCAACCTTTCACAATCACCCTCTCCCACGTACCTTCGAATCAATTTTATATCAAATGGTTTGCCCTGGATTCCATGTGATCTAACTTGCTAACCAGTTTATCACGTGGAACCTTGTTAACCACTTACTGAAGTCCATAAAACAACCCTCTTAGTTACTTCTTCAAAAAACTCAAGCTAGAGAGACAGGACTTCCCACGACTATCCCTAATCAGTCCTTGCCTTTCCAAATACATTTAAATCCTGTCCCTCAGAATTCCCTCCAACTTACCCACCACTGATGTCAGGCTCCCTTCTGTATTTTCCCAACTTTTCCCTACCACTTTTCTTCAATAATGGCACCACGTTAATTAAACCCCAGTCTTCCAGCACCTCATCTGTGGCCATCAATGATACAAATATCTCAGGAGGGGGCCCCACCAACCAGTTCCCAGAAAGTTCTAGGATACATTTGATCAGGTCCTGGGGATTTATCCACCTTGTAAGCTTTTTAAAACATCAAGCAACAACACCTTTGTACAATGGAAACTTTTCAGGATATCACTTAATTTCTCTAAGTTCTCTAGCTTCCATATACTTCGCCACAGTGACGCAAAATAACTACTTAGTGTCTCACCCAGCTCCTGTGGTTTCATAAGGAGGCAGCTTTGCTGATCTTTAGGGGACTCTGTTCTCTACATAATTACTTTTTTGTTCTTAATGTATTCGTAGATCTTTTAACGTAATCTTTCTCGTTAGACCTATCTGCCAAGATTCTCTCATGTGGCATTTTTGCCCTCCTGATTTCTCTCGGGTATACGCTGACTGCCTTATTACTTTTCTAAGGATTCATTTGATCTCTGCTGTCTATACATGACATATGCTTCCTTCTTGTTCTTGACCAGAACTTAAATTTCTCCAGTCATCCAGCATTCCCTACAGCTACCAACCTCGCACACCAACAGAAACAGACGGTCTCTGGACTTCCATTATCTCATTTTTGTAGGCTTTCCATTTTCCAACTGTTGCGTTGAGATGTTAAAAAGGGTTAATTTGTTCTGCTGACAAGAAATTGGATGTCCCTGTGGGTGTGTTCTTCTGTCTTGCAGGCAGGATGTGGCTGACTAAACATACTCTGTAAATGATGCAGTTGGAGCAACAGCCTAATCACACCTGGGCTGAAGCAACTGCCTAATCACACACCATTTCTGGAAATAATTTAACCACTTTAGATTGTTTTTGGGTAGTGCCTGACTTTGGGGGAAATAGCAGAGAGTTAAGTCTTGCATGCACAACCGACAGATGTGAAACCCTGTATAAAGTGATTACAGATCCCTTGTTCAGACAGCCTTGCTTGACATGCTATGCAAGCATCACAAAGAGGCTTCACTTGGAGGTCGCCACGGATGTTACCTAGCTAGGTAATGAAACGTCTGGATATCAAACCTACAGCTCAGCAAGCAAACCTACACCCGAAGTGTTAAGTGATCCTCCAAAAACTTGTACATGCTGAAATAAATCATGACTGCTAATAGAAGAGTGGTGTATTGCAGGTGCATCAAGCGTGTAAGAATTTCAAGAAGGGAACCTAACATTTACCTGCGAATACAGCACGCCCCCCCCCCCCCAGCCCCCAGTCAACCTTTGAAAGTTTTGTTTAATATCCTCGGAATTGGTCTTTCTCTAATTTAGAACTTTAACTTTTAGATCAGGTCTATCATTTTCTATCACTATTTTAACACTAAGAATTATGATCACTGGCCCCAACATGCTCCACCACTAATATTTCACCATGTGCCCTGCCTTATTTCCCAAGAAAAGGCCAAGTTTTGCTCCTTCTCGAGTAGGTACATCCACATAAGAACATTTTCTTGTACAGACTTAAAATTCCACTCCATCCAAGCTCTTAACACTATGGCAGTCACAGATTATGTTTGGAAAGTTAAAATCCCTTACCATTATAACCTTATTATTGTTACAAATAACTAAGATCTCCTTATAAATTTGCTTTTCAATGATGAACACTCATTCTATGATTGACTGCCATATTACTGCAAACTGTCTTGTAACTTTGTTTCAGCTTGGCAAGAAGCCAGAAGATTTAACCTTTGATATACTTCCAGTCTGTGTAATCAGGATTGGTCAACTAAGATGCTAATCAAATGAACTCCTTATGGGCTAGCCTGGCAATTCTCAATTCTTACACTACATCTCGCTCCGACACCCACTTCAAGATTCATTTAAATGAAATCATTCCATCCCTCAATTTTCTCTTCAGAATGTGTTAAATAAACATCACAAGCTGATGTGATATGCAAGAACAACAGACTCCAATGGAACTATTTGACACTTGGGAGTTTTTAAAAGCTGAATAAAAACATGAATAGCACCATCTTAAATAACACCCAAAATCCATCCTAGGGCAGTCAAAAACTCAAATCTGACACCGATTTTGCTCAAAACCATTCATTTCATGTTCTAAAACTTGACTGTAAGCTGGGGTCAGGCTAAAAATTTACATGCAATTCACAGAGTAAAGCTCATCATTTCTTCTGGTGTCATATGACTTTTGACTTCATATCATGGAGACTATATCCCAAGTGTGGTCTAACTAGGACTCTATAGAGATACAGTATAACCTCACTGTTCTTAAACTCAATCCCCCTGCTAATGAAAGCCAACACACCATACACCTTAACAATCCTATCAACTGAAGTTGGAACTTTGAGAGATCTATGGACATGGACCCCAAGATCCCTCTGTTGCTCTACAGTGGCAAGGATCCTACCTCTAACCCTGAATTCTGCATTCAAATTCAACCTTCCAAAGTGAATGACTTCACTCTTTTCCATGTTGAATTCCATCTGCCACTTATCGGCCCAATTCTGCATTCTGGCAATGTCCTGTTGCAACCTACAACAGTCCTCCACACTCTGCACAACTCCACGAACCCCTACTTCCTCTGACTCAAAGCACAAGTTCCCTTCACTATCCCTGATTAGCCCTACTCTCATTCTGGCCACCCTCTTGTTCCTTACGTAGCTGTGAAACTCCTTAGAGTTTTCATTAATCCTACCCGCTAAAGCTTTTTCATGTCACCATTTAGCTCTCCTAAGACCATTCTTCAGTACGTTCTTGGCTACCTTGTAACCCTCTAAAGCACTGTCTGATTCTTATCTCAACCTTAAGTTAGCTTCCCAATAAAGTGAATGCTCTTTTCCTGTTTCTGACTTCCACCGATACAGACTTTGTATATAAACCCTCCTCGATGACCTCCCGTTCTGCAGCTGTGATACTATCCTGGACTAGCAATGCCACTCCTTCACCTCTTTTACCTTCCCCATGATTGTAATGAACGCCTGGGAGGACTCAAAACGCTGAATGGCAGAGTCCTGCTTCTATTTTCTGTCTTTCCGTAACATTGGCAGCAAATTATAACAAAAACGTGATATTGCCAATTGTGTAATTGCAACATGAAATTCAGATGAGGGCAAGTGCAAGGTTAAATAAATCCAAAAAGTTGCTGCTTTAGTTATTTTGGTTGTATTTTGATGTTTGGCTCAGCACTGAATAGTTTGAAGTTACTATGTCAGTATGGTACATTCAACTTAAACGCCAAAGTTGAACTTGGCCATTTCAGTCCACAAATAAACTTCTGGCATCGCTAAAACATAAGAACTGATAAATAACTTCCCTACCACTGAAAATTAAGCGTACTATTGCATGGCTTTCTATTTTAAAGTAGTCAAACTTATTTTTCTTCCTTTATCTTTTTACCGCTAATCAATTTTCCTTTTCTATTTCTCTTCTGCATCCAATCTGACATATTGAATTCAAGCATTCTAATTTAGATGTCCTTCTCAGTCCTTGCACCATTAATTTCACAATCCTCCAATCTAGTTGGTAAGTTGCCTGCCCTGTTCACTCAGATACCAGCTGTTTGTTTTTCTCACTGTGACAAAATATAATCGTGACTAAAATGAGTATGGACAAGTTGAACCAACGCAGGATAACTCCAGGTTATTGCCTTGCAACCATAAATTATGAATTTTTTGGGGGATTTTTTTCTCACCAATTCTGTCAAAGGAAGGGGTTCGTGTGCACCACACACTTTCCATTGGCTAAGAGATCAATGATCACACATGAATATCAACAGTGGGAATCAGTAGGCTGTTATACCAGAGTAATCACTAGGTAAAAACAAGGACTGCAGATGTTGGAAACCAGAGTCTGAATTACACTAGTGCTGGAAAAGCACAGCAGCCAGGCAGCATCCAAGGAGCAGTAATCACTAGTAATCTTGATCTTGTCTGATATCCACATATGAGGGATTCATTGGACGTTAATCCTGGGATACTAAGAATGAAATATACAATTTCAGTAGAGCAGAGTGTATGTTAAAATTCAAGATAAAAACACTCAGTCTAATCCAGGTTGCAGTGCATCATTTAATCAACAAATTCAATATCCCAGAAGCCACACAAGTATATACAGGAAAAGCGTGGTTAGGCATGGAATAACCTGACACACAACATTTGAACATTTCAATGCGTTTTAATTCAAAGTTACGACTATCCAAGTGAAGGTCATTCAAACATTACATTACACTAATGAACAGATTCTTACCCCCTCACCCAAATATACTTACAAGTAGTTTGTCCACAATAGCAGTTTTACCTTGGAACTGCTGTCCTTCCCAACTTAGACATGATGCATCAATCTGAAATGAAAATACACACATGACAACAAATTAATTCATGAATTCGCCATTCCTCAAACAGTACTCAAACTAACAGTCGCTCTGATAACAAAAAAAAACCTCAAGAACATGTCTTATGAAGAAAGGATGAGGGAGCTAGGGCTTTTCTCATTGAAGCAAAGGAAGAAGACAGTTGACTTGTAAGAGGTGTACAAGATGTTAAGAGGCACAGAGTGGATAATCAGAGACTTCTTCCCATGTGAAAATGTTGATCACAAGGGATCATAATTTCAAGGTGATTGGAGGAAGGTTTGGGGAGATGTCAGAAGTAGATTCTTTACTCAATGGTGGGTGCATGAAATGCATTGCTGGCAGTGGTAGTCATGTCAGTTACATTAGGGACACTTCAACTTTTGGATAGGCAGATGGAAGATAGTACAATGAAGGGTATGTATGTTAGTCTGATCTTAGTAGGATAAAACACTGGCACACCATCGATTACCAAAGGGCTTGAATTGTGCTGTACTGTTCTATTTTCTATATGTTTGATGTTAAAAAACTCAAAATTTGAAGATGTCTGAAATACTTGCTTTCTGTATTCCTGAAATAGAATCAAATAATGACAGAATCTCTAGTGTGGAAAGAGGCCATTCAGCCCATGCCCACACCACCCCTTCAAGGAGCATCCCACACAGACCCAGACCTAGTCTCCCACCTTATCCCCATACATAACACGGCTAACTCTCATCCCTGGACACGACAGACAATTCAGCATGGCCAATCCATCTAACTTGCACATCTTTGGACTGTTGGAGGAAACCAGACCACCTGGAGAAAACCCACACAGAATGAGAATGGGCAAACTTCACATAGACAATCACCTGAGGCTGAAATCAATCGCAGGTCCCCGGCCCTCTGGAGACAGCAACCATAACTACTGAGCCACTGTGCCATCTATCTCAAAGACTGCTCTGGTTTAAGCATAGAGATCGGGCATCAATCAAGTTCTAGCCACATGATGATACTTGAAAACATAAGGTATTTCGGTGATGCAACAGTTGTGTGTTTATATAAATGGCAGATTCATAACAGTTTATGACTCTGCTAAAATAAATTCACTCACATTAAGCATTTCAAATATACACTGTATTTCATGGTTTCATTCCTCCCAATGAATCTACAACATGATTCAATTTTGAATTACAAGTGCACTGGAAAAGATTAGAATTAAAGGATGATCGTGCTTGCAGCCAAGATCACATTAAGCATAGAGATAATGGGTGATTACAGCATTTCTTTTTGGAAAGAGACACTGACTGTAGGAAGCGGATATTTCACTTGTCACTTAACAGTCAACACAGAACATTCCAAGATGGAATAAAGTATATATTACATAATATATATTGGGTCCAAGTAGAGCAGTGATATTTCCTATTACTGAATAAGCAAAATAATCTTATTTCCCCAATGTACAATTATTCATTAGTTTCAGTTGCTCAATTTAAACTATTTGACAATTTTAGCATTAAATCACCACAAATTATTTTGCTTGTTGTATAATCCAAAATATTTTGTACAAAACTGCTTAGAATCAAGAGTAGACTATATATTTTTTTTAAAAATCAAACATATTGCTACATCTTATGGAAATAAAACATTAAGAGTTGTCAAAGTAACAGTGAAAATATCTTCTTTAGAATGAGGGTTCACGTAAAAATAAATTCCAATTAAACCAAATATTAGTATTAATTCATAACGTCAAAGCAACATAGTGGCAAGGTAACTCAGTGGTAAGGGCTGAAAATGTGTTGCTGGTTAAAGCACAGCAGGTTAGGTAGCATCCAAGGAACAGGAAATTCAACGTTTCGGGCCAGAGCCCTTCATCAGGAAGTAAGCTCAGTGGTAAGCACTGCTCCCTCATAGCACCAGAGACCTGGGTTCAATTCCAGCCTCAAGTGTCTATGGAGCCTACATGTCCTCCCCATGTTTATGTGGGTTTCTACCAGTGCTTCAGTTTCCTCCCACAGACCAAAAGATGAGAAGGTTAGGTGGATTGGCCACGCTAAATTGCCTATAGTGTCCAGAGATGTTTCGGCCAGCGAATAAGCTATGGTTAACGTAGGGTTATGGGGTAGGGCGGGGGGCTGGGTCCGGCTGGGATGTTCAATAGGCCAAATGGTCTCTTTCTGCACTGTAGGGTCTCTTTGATTTTAATACATTTTCCCAACATCAATGCACAAATATTAAGAAAATTTCTCTTAAAAATTGTCACATTAAAAAAGTTATAGAAAATAAGGCGATAAGACAATGGTCATACTTACATATAACGATCCTAGTTGGCCCCGGTCTGCATCAAAAACTTGATAGTAATGATTAACAAAGCCACTTCCAATCTGCTCCCAGAGAGGTTTGTCATTCATTCTGATAACTTAGCCACAGGCACTGAAACCAGATTAGAGCGAAGAATCAGTACTCTATTAACTTAAAATTAATCAAATTCTTTTTTATTTCTACACTTCTTTTTAAATCCAAGAACCGAAATGAAGTGGGAACAGACCAGGGTTTTTACACGCTGAACCCCTAGCTATGATAGTTTTGACCAAACTTTGCTCTCCACTTTGCTCAACTGCCAACGCATTAAAAAATCTAAAATTCAGTGCCATCAACAGCCGACCTACAAACAAACGTATCTATCGATCAGAGTGGCAAGCCCAAAGGGGAATAGAAAATCCCAGGAAGTTAAAATCGCAGAAGAATGTGCACTGGAACATTTCAGGTGAGTGGACTTGCAAATTTGAATCACAAATAAAACTAGACAATCAGACAATTAAAAGGCAACAATGGATAAAACAGTAAAGAATGAGTACCTGATGAATGGGGTGATTCAGAGCAGCAGCAGCACAACACAGCAAAGCAAACCTGGGGTTGAGCAGTGGCAGGAGCAATCAGATAAATACCTGAGGAACAGGGTCAGTCTGAGCAGCAGACTGGGGGCGGTGGGAATGAGGCTGAATACAAAGACAGACCCCCACAAGTGACAGGCTCAAAATCTGATGCTCAGTTCTAGAGACAAAGTAGTGTCAGGAGAGCGCGAGAGAGAGGGCGAGAGAGAGGGCGAGAGAGAGGGCGAGAGAGAGGGCGAGAGAGAGGGCGAGAGAGAGGGCGAGAGAGAGGGCGAGAGAGAGGGCGAGAGAGAGGGCGAGAGAGAGGGCGAGAGAGAGGGCGAGAGAGAGGGCGAGAGAGAGGGCGAGAGAGAGGGCGAGAGAGAGAAAGAGAAAAAGAACACACTTACTTTTATCATCTTAGCTTATTAGGAATACACAGTGAGAGGAGAAATGTGTGAGAAGTGCGAATGGTTGTGTAATTGGTTGCTAGATTATCGTTTATAGTTGATAAAATTAGAAGTGGCAAGAGAACTCAACTTGAAGAATACTCCTGCTGCAACATGTGGGAAATTAGGACACACTCACTGTCCATGGCGACTGAAATGCCTAGAGTTTCAGATGGACTCACTGTGGAGCATCAATGAGGCTAAGATGTACTACTGCAGGGTAACTCCCTGTGCCACACATTAGTGGGGCCAGAAATAAAGTAAAAATAATTACACCACACCAGGTTGTAGTCCAACAGGTTTATTTGGAAGCACTAGTCCAAATAAAACTGTTGCACTATAACCTGGTGTTGAGGGATTTAATTTTTTTTTAAAATCTTGTCCACGCCAATCGGAGTAGGGGGGATTATTTTTGTTAGAAATTAAGAAATCATCAGCAGTTAACAGGCCAGCCCATCGAATGCTGCTTGACCTGCTGCGCTTTTCTACCACCAGACTCTTCATCCAAGTCCAACAGCAGTACCTCCAAATCAGGCCAGAAATAGGAAGATAATACACGAGCTGTTTAACCATGTCTTTGATATGGGTGATGTAATTTCTGCAGTTTAACTAAGGGTTAATAAGTAAGGGCGAACTGAGAGACTGAATGTAAGTTAGCCTGGAAACAGGGAGAAACTTATGTCAAAAACATGGCGGTTTGTAACCTTGAATGAAACTGACGTAAAGCTGTTAATTAAAACTAGGCTGCTATGAAGCTAGGTAACCTTGGCAATAACACAATAGAAGCTCTTAAAATATTAGAAACATACAGATAACCAAGGCCTGGGATAGAGAAGCGAGAAGTGTTTTAACCAATGGAATTGTCATTAATGTTTTTACATGTAAAAATAATGTATAAATATTAGTGCTGTAAAATCTTCCGTCGCGATTTTCCGAAGCTTTTTTTGGAAGCCGCCCAAACTTGCAAGTTTGAAATAAACATCCGTTGCTCATTTGTGTGTCTCGCAGCATTTCGATTTGCCACGGGAAAAGCGGTAGCCGGAGGGGATGAGGGCTGGTGCTGTCAGCTTGGAGTTTGCCTCCTAGGACGGGACCTTGTGGACAGTCTCCCTTGAAGTCAAGGGTTAAAGGACAGTCCGCGGTCGGCAGAGTGTGGAGGCAGAACTCGGTTGATCTGAACCATAGCCCTAGTGTAGAATAGTTAGCCGAGTGTCAGGGACTATTCTCCGGAGATTTAGAATACCTAGACAGAATTCACTTATAACATCTTCTACTGTAAGGGTTTCAGGTATGTAGATTTTAGGTGTCTCCCAAAACTGATAGGACCTGTACAAGAAAGACAGGTTGCACCTAAACTGGAGGAGCACCAATTATAAGGCTTAAGCTAGTGTGGCTGGGGGATGGCAGCCAGAGCAGCAGGTCGGTATGTGGAATGTTTGAAGAATGGGGCTAAATCAAATAACAGGCAAGGCCAGGTAAATGAGCATGACAACTAGTGGTCTGAAGTAAATTTACTTTAATGCAAGGAAAACAACTTATGTGCTTACAGCATGGAGTCATATGTGGGACTATGATGTGCTAGCCATTACAGAGAACTGGTTGAGACAGGCAGGACTGCCATCTAAACTTTCCAGAGTTCAGACCTTTCAGGCATGTTACAGGGGGATGTAAAAGGGGTGGAGGAGTCACATTACAGAAAATCTGATTTGATTGTTTTTTTGTAGTCACGTATACCTCAGGGAAAAGCTTTGTTTTATGGAGTAATAAGGCAAACCATAGCAAACAAGGACATAGAGATCAAAGGATGCTTAGACAGAGCAAAGCATACAGATTACACCACACAGGAAGTGCACAAAGCAAGATCAACATAATTTGAAGTTAGCGTGCCCATTCATCAGTCTAATAATGGCTGGGAAGAAGCACTTCTTGAACCTGTTGGTGAAGGTGTTCAAGCTTCTGTATCTTCTGCATGACTGAAGAGGTTATAAGAGAGCATTAGCAGAGCAGTAAGGAAGATGTCACAGCTGTACTAAATTAGACATTTTGGAGGGCTAATCCAGTGAGGCAACAGAGGTAGAATTTAGGAATAAGATAGATCTAATCATGACGACAGGCTGATACTATAGGCCTCCCGGCCGTCAATGGGAATTAGAGGGACAGTCATGTAAGCAGATAATGCAAAGATGTAAACAAAAACAACAGGATTATGATAGTGGGTGATTTTCATTTCCCTAAGAGTCATGGGACTCCCGTAGTGCCATTGGGCAGAATGTGTTAAGTGATTCTTAAAACATTACAGAGATTAATCCAAGAAGGGAAGGGGCATATTAGAGCCTGTATCGGAGAATAAGCTTGGCTTGGTGTTTGAAGTTTCAATGGGGGAGTATTTTGGAAGTGATGGTAATGGAAAATGATAGGAATGGTCTTCAGGTGAAAGTGCTATGGAGGTACGGGGACCTAATTATAACAATGCTGATCAGGAAGTGGAAAGATTGGATTTTGAGCAGCTGTTTGAAGGTAAATCCACTTCTGATCTGTGGAGTCTCTTAAAAATCAGCTAATCAAAGTTCAGAAACAATAACAGAAATTACTCAAAAAGATCAAGAAGTCTGAGAGCACCTGTAGAGAGATATCAGTTAACATTTTGACTCTTCGTCAGAACTAGATTTACAGCATCCGCAGTTCTTTCAGTTTTTATTGACCAAAGTTCAGGACCAACGTGTTCCTGTGTGGATGAAAGGTAAGGATGGCAAAATTTGGGAACCTTGAATGACAAAAGACATTAGTTAAAAAGGGAAGCAAATGTAAAGGTTTAAAAAACAAATCAAGCAAACCCTTTGAGAAGTACAAAAGAAGCAGAAAGGCTACAAGGGGCCATGAAGTGCTCTTGGCAAGTAGGATTAAGAAGAATCCCAAAGCAATTTATTTGTACATTAGGAGCAATAGGTTAACTTGGGGAAGGGTAGTTCCACTCAAAGACAAAGTAGGAAATGTGTGTATAGCCAAATGAATTCAGTGTGGTCAGTGACAGTCATCAAGGAGAAAGATATAAATGATGGTAAGCTTAGACAGGGGTTTGATAATACTCTAGGGCATGTTAATACTGTAGTGGTGGTATTGGTTGTCCTGAAGAACATTAAAAAAGGTAGATAAGCCCCTAGGGCCTGACTCCAAGATACTGAGGACAAGAAGGGAATTGCTAGGTATTGAGACTTTTTTATCCTCTTTAGCCAAAGGCAAGGTCCCAGATGAGAAGAATAAGCCACTGTTGTTCCTTTAAGGGAAATAGGGATAATGCAGGAAATTATAGGCCAGTGAGCTTTACACCTGTAGTAAGTAAAAGAATATGGAAAAGGAGAAGATTTCTAAGGACAGGATTTACTTGCATTTGTACAAGAATAGACTGATATGGGAAAGTCAGAACGGTTTTATGCAGGGGAGGTATTGTATCTCAAATTTGGCCATTGGTAACGTGCCTTGTGGCAAACTTGTCCAGCAGACCAAATCACATGGAATACATGGTGAGTTGGCAAGTTGGATACAAAATTGGCTTGACCATAGAAGACCAAACAGTAGTTGTGAAAGAAAGAGTGCTTTTCTGACTGAAGGTCTATGAGCAATGGTGTTCTGTAATCTATTGTTTGTGATTTATATGTAAATGATTTGGATAAAAATGTAGGTGGCCTTATTAAGTTTACATGAAATTGGTGGTTATGGATAGTGAGCAAGGTTGTCAAAGGGTGCAGCAGAATAAACATTGGCTGAAAAGTTTGGCGGAGAAATGGCAGATGGAGTCAAATCCGAGGTGATGCATTTTGGGAGGTCAAATGCAAAAGTTAAGTATGCCACAAATGCCTGGACTCTTAGGAGCACTGATATACAGAATTCTTGTCAGCCAAATCCATAGCTCACTGAAAGCAGAAACAAGTGGTAAATAAGGAATACATTATGCTCATCTTCACTGAGGTATAGAAGTAGTCAAGCTATATGTGGAATACTGCGTGTAGTACAGGCACACTATACGAATAAAATGGAGGCTTTGGAGAGTGTGCAAAAGAGGTATACAAGAATGTTGCCTCAAATGGAGCATATTAGCTGTAAGGAGAGGCTGGACAAGCTTGGATTGTTTGGGCTTGAGTGGAGGCTGAGGGGCAACCTGATATAAGCATATAAAATTATGATGTGGGATAGTCAGGGTCTCTTTCCCAAAGTGAAAATGGTAAATGCTAGACGGCACAGATTAAGGTGCAAATGGGAAAGTTTGAAGATGTGCTAGTACCATATATACTCATTATATAGGTTGATGACATGTATAAGCCAACCCTTACATTCAGCCAAAAATCTTATGTCCCATATATCTAATGTATACATCGACCCTAGTTCTACTATACCATTCTACCGTAGCAGGCAGAATGGAGTCAGTTATTCTGTAGATAAACATTCAATAATGGCCATAATTATTTTTCCTTTTGTTGTTTATTTTATATTGACATCTGGCTCTTGTATGTCCATTTTTTGACTCATACCAAGCATGAATTTCATCCCCTCAAAAACAACACCTCATGTATTCGTCAACCCCTAATTTCAGCTTTTAAAAAAAACCTTCTCCAAAATTCGACCTACACGAGTATATACAGTAATTTTTAAAAAATATACACATAAGTATACAAACACATGGTAATGGGTGCCTGGAATGCATTGCCACAGATCTGATATGAGGTGTTTAGATAGATACATGAAAACCCAGTGAATATAGGGATATGGACCAGATGGAATTAGTTTAAAATAGTATCATGGTTGGCACACACAGTGCGCCACAGTAAGGAGCCTGTTCCTGTGCTGTCCTGTTCAATGATGAAGTGATCTCAAAAGTAATAGACTCAGGGAAGAATGCAGAACAGTATTCCATTATATGGTACTCATGAAGAGCCAAGATTCTCATTAACAATGGGATAGATTTAAAAAAGCAAATCAAGATGACAGGACAAAGAGATCATGATTAAACAGTTCTCGTGAACAGCTATTTACTTGGAACAAAACATGCCGTTTCTCTCTCCATAGATTTTATCAGATCTGCTAAGAACTTGCTCAGTCTCTTCAAAAACAGGTTGAAATGCTTGTACATTACATAAAAAAATTGTGTCTGAATAAATATTAAAAGCACATTCATCCTCAGATCCCCTGCATGGATTTCATTGCCCAAGAGCTAAGAAATCATGAAGCTGGCACATTAGTCCAAAGAAATATGAATCAATAAGTGAAAATATGTTTGCTATATTTTTCTGCAATTACAAACTATAGCCTGAGAATCCTGTGCCTGATGTTTCCTGCACGTGACTGCAAAGCATGTTCTCCAGTGGACTAGTTTGGATGCAACCTTCATTGTTGTTATATCTCTGCAAAACCTCACCCGACAATTTAAATGAAGTATTCTCAATAATGCTTCTTTCACTCAACACATTCAATTTGTCCACTAGCTCCTTCTATGACAGGAAATGCGACATCACAAGCTTCGGAAATGTCATGCTGCTTAGCATAGGGAGGAGCTTGGAGGACTCAACATTTAGACCACTGATTGTAACACAGTATGCATAGCGTGATCTAAATTGGATCGAGGGGCATTTCAGAACTTTATTCTTTTTGGCTACATCAATTATTTCACCAGGAAACAGTCAAAGGAATTTTGCAAATTCATCAAGATCATCTTTGCCAAGTTGATTTGTCCAATGTATATGCCTTTACTGCAAATCCCAAATACTTCTGGTTCAACGATGTTGAGGAAGCCTAAAACTTAATCCCAACAGTATTTCCTGGCTGTCATTTTTCCTAATCTCAGCTCATATAGATTTTGCTTCCTAACCTTCAGACTCAAGATCTTTCCTACTACTTCTGTCATGCTTCATCACCAGTACTCTTCATCTTTTTGCATATTGTCTATCTTTTTAAAAGGTGGATCGAATGTCAAAGAAACAGCTCCTTCTTTCGCAAGGACAGATATTAGTGCTAAATAATCAAAGCAGCTTCTTCCTCTATGACCATGTGTGCCATGTTTAATTCTCTAATCTGCATGACCTTACACCAATTGCCTTTTACTTCAAGATCAGCCAGGTGCACATTTGCTTCAGACTGCAGCCTCTATCCCTTCATGCTTCCCTCCACGGTGACAGCCAGCTGACTCTACACTGCACATGGTGGCCTTACTCCATTACAGCCTTGCATTTCATTATTTTATAGACCACAGAAATACTCAAGGCCCCAGTCTGCAAACTACATTATCTCACAGAATCTGACGTGGAGCCAAATAATGGAACAAGTGATTGAAATCTCAGTTATATGGCATTTGAAGAGGGAAGTAGACAAGAGAAAAAGGTTAGTGGATAGAAATCCAAAGCCCAGGATCTGGGGAGTGGAGGTGCAGACATCAGTGGAATTATGAAAAGTGAGATGCCAGAATTGACAAAGCACACTTGTAGAAGATGACCAATATAGGGAACAACCAGGCCAGAGATATTCACTTTTCTGATTTATCCTGACAAATGTTTACATTAATTATTGACCATTATTTATCAGTTATATTTTCTGAATCTGGATTCAATTTACCAGATCTTGTGGGCAATATTCCAAATTCTGACACTTGCAAGAAAACGACTCAACTCCCTCTATTCTTATAAGCACAGAGTCTTGGCTCGAAACTAAGTCTCTGGTACGACACTTCATCCATAACTTTCTAGTTCAGTGAAATGTTTTACCTACAAAGGCACATGTGACATGTCAAGGAAGTCAGCAAGAGGGCCGAACATCAAAATAAAGGGAGAAGCATAAAAGTTTTGATAAGCTAAATCAGAGACAGAACAGGCAAATACAAGATAGTGTATACTAGCCTAAGATTGCATGTGTCAAGTACATATTACGATAGAGGAGGACCTGATTGTGATTAACAATGTGAATGCTCAGGAAGCACCAAATTTCAGTCCAAATTTTATCCATTTCCTTTTTATTGGTATCCAAATGTTCTGCCTGGCAGCACTGCTGTCCTACAGCACCAGAGATCCGGGTTCAATTCCTGTCTCAGGTGACTGTGTGGAGTTTGCATGTTCTCCCAGTGTCTGTGTGCGTTTCCTCCAGGTGCTCAGATTTCCTCCCACAGTCACAAAGATTGCACAGGTGAATTGGACATGCTTAACTGCCCATAGCGTTAAGTGCATTAGTCAGAGGGAAATGGTTCTGGGTGGTTACTCTGAGGGTCGGTGTGCACTGGTTGGGCCAAACAGCCTATTTCCACACTGTAGGGAACCTTAAAAAAAAAGCCACCCCATGTTCAATTTAACACAAAACAGAACCATCAAGGCACTGGACTTGAAATGTTTACTCTGCTTTCACTTCACAGATGCCAGACCTTGTGAGTTTCTTCAGCAGTTTCTATTTATTTCAGATTTCAGTGATTCTGTTTAATTTTTTCAATTTGGAATGGCATGTTTAGATTTTTGTATCAAGTCACCATTGTATATCAGTACAGCAAAAGACCCAATACTGAATCTACAATGGCTACAAGAACCACAGCACAGGAGGCAGCCATTCAGCCACTATCCCTGTTCTTTAGGGGAGTGTTTCAATCAATTCCATTCCACTCCCTCTATATTTGTTCCCTGTTTATTGATCATCCCTTTAATTCAATATTCAGCTTAGTTGTCTATTGCATTAAGCAGCTTAGGCTTGTCACAAGTCCCTTTTTCTATTTCATTTATACCTCCATATCTGCAAAAACTAGGGACTTGTGTCTTTCCTTTCTTCCTCACGGAGATGTCGTTGTGTCTGAACTGGAGCCCCTTTGAAGGATTGCTATTGTTCAATTAATGATTTTCCCATCAAATTTTGATTTCAATTCACCTGGGCCAGTTCCTTTTCCAATGCAAAGTTAGACCTCCTCCAGCTAAGTATTTTTTTTAAGTAATGGAACTTTATCCTTTCCTATAAATTACAGATTTCACTAAGTCATTTGATAAGGTTCGCCATGGTAGGTTATTGCACAAAATATGGAGGCATGGGATTGAGGTTGTTTTCACAGTTTCGATCAGAAACTGGCCAGCTGGAAGACAGGGGATGACTGTATGATGGGAAATTGGGGTTTAGAATAGAGTGGTGCTGGAAATGCACAGGTCAGGCAGCATCCAAGGAGCAAGAAAATCGACGTTTCGGACAAAAGCCCTTCATCAGGAAATGCTCGTCCCGGAGTTCAGTTACAAATGGTGTACCACAAAGATCTACTTTGGGTCCACTGCTGTTTGTTATTTTTATAAACGACAAGGATGAGGGCGGAGAAGAATGGGTTAGTAAACTTACAGATTACACTAAGGTCGGTAGAGTTGTGGATAGTACAGAAGGATGTTGCAGGATACAGAGGGACTGAGAGGTGGCAAATAGAGTTTAATGCGGAAAACCTTGAGGTGATTCACTTTGGAAGGAGCAACAACAATGCAGAGTACTAGGCTAATGCGAAGATTTTGGTCACGTAGATGAGTAGAGCGACCTGTGTGTCCATGTACATAGAACACTGAAAGTTGCCACCCGGATTGATAGGGTTTTAAGGTGGCATTTGGTGGGTTAGCTTTTATTAATACAGGGATCAAGTTTCAGAACCATGAGGTCATGCTGCAGCTGTACAAAACTTTGCACTTGGAGTATTGCGTACACTTTTGGTCACCATATTATGGGAAGGATGTGGAAGCTTTGGAAAGGATTCAGAGGAGATTTACTAGGATGTTGCCTGGTTTGGAATGTCTTACGAGGAAAGGCTGAAGGACTTGAGGCTGTTTTTATTGGAGATGAGAAGGTTGAGGGGTGACTTAATTGAGACATGTAAGATAATCAGAGGGTTAGATAGGGTGGACAATGACAGCCTTTTTCCAAGGATGGTGATGGCTAGCATGATGGGGCATAGCTTTAAATTGGGGGGTGAAAGATATAGGTCAGATATCTGACATAGTTTCTTTACTCAGTAGTAGACTGACCAACTTTAAGAGCATTTAAACAGTCATTGGATACACATGAATAAAAATGGAAGTGTAGGTTTGATGGGCTTCAGATTGGTTTCACAGTTGGTGCAACATCGAGGACCAAAGGGCCTGAATTGCACTGTAATGTTCTACTCTACACCTAATGTTATGATTACTGCTTCGCGAATGCTTTCCTATTGATACATGTTGTACTTAATTCTTCAGATCTAGATCCAACACCACTTTCTTCCTCACTGAACTGAATATTCAATACAACTCATCCAGCACATTTTTGTACTTTTCAGTTACTACTCCAGTCTGAATTAGGTCATAATAAATAACCTGTTATTAAGTCAGAGATATACAGCACAGAAACAGACCCTTCAGTCCCAACGCACCCATGCCGACCAGATATCCCAACCCAATCTAGTCTCACCTGCCAGCAACCAGCCCATATCCCTCCAAACCCTTCCTTTTCATATACCCATCCAGATGCCTTTTAAATGTTGCAATTGTACTAGCCTCCACTTCCTCTGGCAGCTCATTCCATACACATGCCACCTTCTGCGTGAAAAAGGTGCCCCTTAGGACTCTCTCATATCTTTCCTCTCACACCCATGCTTAGAATTACAATTACAATTACCTTTATTGTCACATACACTCAAATGAATGCAGTGAAAGGTTTGCAATGTCACCACTTATATTGCCATCTCAGGTACAAGATACCTAGGTATGGATACTAGTGTTTGGTACAAACTTGAAAGAATAATAAAAGTCCAGCATACGAAAAAAAAGACATGAAATGCATTCCATTTCACAAGGTCCACACCAGCACCTAACCTCCAGACTGTACCAGGCAAAGTCTCCAGACCAAGCCAGGCTTCAAAACTCGAGACCTTGCTTCCCTGCAGTGGGGCCTCCAGTTAGGACTTGTCTCCCCACACAAGTCTCCCAGCACCAGCCTCCAGTCTGGGAGTCACCACCTCCATTCCCCTCAGAGTAAGCCTGAAAAGTTAGAAGATTGAAAAGAGGAAGAAAAGGTAAGGAAAGATGGAACGGAGGAACTCTGGCTAGAGCATCCTCTGTTGCCACCTTGGACCAGAATCAGTGAATCCCTGAGGTGGGGACTGTCACACACTCTCTGCTGCAAGCTATACAGCAGTCCAGCAGCTCCATGGGAACTCCAACTCCAAGCATTCCTGTTACTGCAGGTCAATTAGAGATGGGCAACAAATGCCAGCCACGATGGTGAATAGGGAAATACTATTATCTCTATTGGAGAATCCATCCAAAAAGGTTTTTCACTTAACATTATTACACAGAATTTGAAAACAGGACAAGTTTCCTCACAGAGGGGCACTGCAAGCATTTATGTACATGAGCTCCAAACTCTGCTTCAAATTTGCTGAAGCTGACTATCTACTCCAACTCTAACTTCTGACCTTGTATGCATCCATTTTTATCTTTGATATCTCAGCCTTATGCATATGCCATGCAAAATTAACCCATACCCCCCCAAAGTATTAACCTCCCAGTTACAAATTTTAGTGTAGTTGATACTAGAGCAAAATGCAGACAGTGATAAAACTGCTAAAAGGAAAACTTATGCTAAATGTCAGAAAAATATTTCACAAAGACAAAAATCTTTGTTTCTACATGTACTATATGCCTATACAGAAAGTAGCTGTTGGGAGATAATATTGTAATTTGAAACAACCTGAAACAAAATGTAAAGCCAATTGGATAAGTTCACTGATAATGCCCTCATTTGATTTTGTCTTAGTTTTGAGTACTGAGAAAAAAAGTGGCAGCCAAATAAAAGTTACTTCAATTAACTAATTTAGTTAAATTGTTTTTCAACTTATCAAGTTGAATTTACACTAAGATCAAAATGGATAAGTTATTGTTCTTCTCCGGAAATTGTTTAGTCTTGACGGTGGTCCTCCAACAAACAATCCTGAAAAAAGTGACAGATTGAGCGGCATAAAACTTCCGAAGATCAAGGGGTGCAACTACAGATATTCACACATGCCTCATTTCTCCAAGTTTACTGGAGACTTCAGGTGAAGTGTCGATAACCGGAATAACAAAACGCGCACAGAACCCTCAGCATTAAAGTACATTCATAGTACCTTAATGCATAGTATTTTAAAATGAAACGAAACATAAACACGATCGTTTGTTCCGACACGAGAAGGTGAAAATTCTTCGGCAGCCGATGAGCTTATGAATAACTTCTTGCAGCAATGGGATCGTACTGAGGGGGGAAAAAGCCGAAGTGTCGTGCTGGAAAAACACTGCCGTTCCAGGCAGCACCCGAGGACCATCATTCCTGATGAAGGGCTTATGCCCGTAACGTTGACTCGCCTGCTCCTCGATGCTGCCTGACCTGCTGTGCTTTTCCAGCAACACTCTGATCTCCGGTCCTCACTTTCTCCTGAGAGAAGAAAAAAAACCAAAGCTCTTGCAATAAAAAAAATCTGCAGACTAATCAGTATTAGTTTTTAATTGGCCTAACAAACAGCAGCCTTTAACGGGGAGGGGTTGCTGAAGAGAACTAGGGATGAGACTGAAGGATCCGACAGTCCCGCCAAACCGGGTGAGCAGATAGAATAGTCTAAATTGATCTCCTTCAGAGGAAAGAGCGGTATTCCAGTGTGAAGGGTCGGTAAATTGAGGACTGAAGTGAACCGAGGCTAACTTCTAAATCACTTTCTCGCTCTGATGGAGCCACAAGGGAGGCGCGAGGTCGTTGGCTCACATTCGTCAGGTTCTTTTTTTAAAAAAATTCAAATCTAACAGCGAAAAGCGCAGCGTCATTACCGCCAGCAGCAGCCTGTTCCTGGCCGCCCGCTTGTCCTTCTCTCAACTCGACTCTGGGAATAGATCACTGCGTGTAGATTCCCGACCCAGGTCTATGCCGCCATTATTAAGCCTAAAAATATCGCTGCCTTTTTTTCTTCCATTTCCAGCGCCAGCCCCCTGACCAAGCCAGGCCCGAACCCCCCACCTCCCCCGTCCGCCCGCTCGGGCAGGCACGTCGGCCGCCTCACACCGCATTGTCATGTGCGCACCGCGCCCAATAAACCCGCCTGCACGACTCTCATTCCGGACCCTCCCCCGCTTCGCCGCCATTTCAGAGCCTGAGCAACACCACGCTGAAGCGAGTTAATGAGAAGAAGGGGGGAAAACACACACTTACCCCCGTAGCGCCCGAAACTCCGGCCGATCGCAGTATGGCGACCAACGGCACCAGGCCCCTCCCAGCCCCTGCGTGTGGGGTGGTGGGGAAGTAGGAGGCACCTCTTAGACAGCTGAGGTAGGACGCATGCTTGAGGCGAGTGGCAGCGCAATGCACCACGGTATCTGTAGTTCTATCAAAAGTTTAGTGTTGAAAGTGGGTGAATGAGGGAACTACAATATCCATAGTACAATACAGGTGTATGTATGTGGGAGTGTTCGGAAGGAAGTAGGGATAAATTTGGATGGTGCAAGTGTTAGATTGGGTATTGCTCGCGTTTCAACCTTTTATGTGTGTTTTTTTAAAAAAATGCTTGTAGTTATGCAGAATTAATCTTGTTTTTAGCTACTTTTTAAGCCCTCTGAATTTCTCCTTTCCCAGTAATTTCTAATCTCAAGTCAAACTGGGGATAGGATTTGCGTTAGTAGTTACAGGCTTCTAGCAGCTAAATATTTTGTTTTTATAGGCGAACGTTTTAATCCTAAATTTCGGTTGTATTTTTTCTATTTTCACGTGATTTAAAAAGCAGTTTTGAATCATTTTCCTCCATTTCAATCGAATAGCCTTAAAAATAAATGAAAGCTGTACCGTTCCATGTACTTAAATTCAGAGCTGCTCATCTGAGTAACCCAGTGCACGACCAGTTGCATCATGTAGGATTTGCGAGCTCTTGAAATATCCCTCAGTCTAGTCTTCTCCAAAACATGACCTCGTTTGTTTCAATTTCTTTGAAGTCAATTATGTTTCGACAGCAAACTGCTGCTTTAATCATACATATATATAGTTGGTAATTTTGAAAGTGGCTTTTATTAGATTAATATACATAATCTACATTCCAATTGTGGAATGGGAATGGCCTAGTTTGAACAACCTACTATCATGAGATGAAGAATAAGCAAGATAGAGAAGAATAATGGACATCTTTAACTCAAGTTAAAACTCAGAACTCATTGAAGGGAGGTGGGAAGAAAATTGAATAGGAAACTTTTTAAAAACCTATATTAAATTATGTTGCTGTAATATCAAGTAAATATTTATGCATGATAAATGATGTCAGTGCAGTCTTAGTCCAACTGACATCTTTTGCTACTGGGTTGGATACTCATATTGGCCAAAAAATCTGAGATGAATCAATAACGCCTTCAATCTGAAAAGAAGGAAATTTATATTGAGGCTTTCACAACCTGAAGTCTTCCTGACGATAAAGTTAAACATCCCAAGGTGCTTCAATAAGCCTTATCATTCAAACATGTTTCAATGAACCAAAGAAGAAAATGTTTGACAGATGACCAAACTTTATTTTCCAAGTGTTAGGCCTTAAAGGAGGGGAAAGAGGTTGTATTGAGGTTATTTCAAGAGTTCAGAGCTTAGGTAGCTGTGTATTGTGTAACAAGCAGATCCTTTGGTTCAACTCCTCCATGCTGACCAGATATCTTAAATTAATATAGTCCCATTTGCCAGCATTTGGCCCATATCCCTCTAAACCTTTCCTATGCATATATCTATTCAGTTGCCTTTTTAATTTTAATTTGCCAGCCTCCACCACTTCCTCCGGCAGCTCATTCCATACAATCACTACCCTTTGTCTGAAAATATTGCACTTAGATCACTTTAAAATCTTTCCCGTCTTGTCTTCATCCTATGTCTGCTAGTTTTGGATTCACTGTTTTCATGCCCCTCTGTAAGATCAGCCTGGTTCACCCTCAGGCTCCAATGCGCTAGTGAAAATAGCCCCAGCCTATTCAGCCTCTCCCTATAACTCAAGCCCTCCAACCCTGGCAACATCTTGTCAATCTTTTCTGAACCCTTTCAAGTTTCACAACTTCTTTCTGAGGGCAGGGAGACCAGGATTGAATACAGTATTCAAAAAGAGGCCTAACCAATGTCCTGTCCAGCCACAACATGACACCCCAATCCCTACACTTAATGTTCTGAGTAATAAAGGCAAGCATACCAAACACCTTCACGACCCTGTCTACCCATGACTCCACTTACAAGGAATATAAAGTTGCACCACAAGGTCTCTTTGTTCGACAAAGTTCCCCAGGACCCTAGCATCATGGATAAGTCCTACCTTTATTTGCCTTACCAAAATTCAACGCCTCGCATTTATCTAAACTAAACTGCACCTGCACTCTTAGGCCCATTTGTACTCTAAAGTAGCCTTCTTTATTAACCACTTTACCAATAATTTTGGTATCATCTGATAACTTATTCACATCCAAATCATTTATATAAATGACAAAAAGCAGTGGACCCAGCACCGATCCTTAGGTCACAGGCCTCCAGTCTGAAAACCAAAACTCCACAATCACCCTCTAGCTCCCACCTTCCAGCCAATTTTGTATCCAAATAGCTAGCTCTCCATGGATTGCATGTTGTTTAACTTTGCTAACTAGCCTACCATGCAGAACCTTGCTGAACACCTGACTGAAGTCCGTATGGACAACATCCATTGCTCTGCGTTCATCAATCTTGTTTGTCACTTCAAAAAACAAGTTAGTGAGACACAATTTCCCATGCACAAAGCTATGTTGACAATCCCTTACCAGTTCTTGCCTTTCCAAATACGTGTAAATCCTGTCCCTCAGACCCCCTGCAAGAATTTACCAACCATTGATGTCAGGCTCACTGGTCTACAGTTCCCTGTATTATGGACCAGGCCAAACCCTCTCAAAACACTTCAAGAAAGTAGCCTGGACCCGAAGCAGGTGTAAAGTGGATATTCCATGAGTGATGTAGCTGGCCCAAATACTTAGTTTTAAACATAACAGAATTTATTTGCTAGATTACTAAATGAAACACAAACAAAAGAGAACAGAATATAGAATAGTTTAACCTATCTGAAAACTCAACAGATTATCCCAACCTAATGATACTGTTCCTCAACATGTGTTATGAAGATGTGGGTGCATTTTAAGAGAGTTAAAAGCAGCAGAACTACAGGACACTGCACCAAGTGTTCTCAATAAGGCAAAAATGTATCACAATGTAACTCCATTAGCTCGTTGTCTAGAGACAAAAACAAATTTGAATTCGGCCAATCACTTCAAATTATACCACGAAAATTACCAAATTCCAATCAAGTTTGAATTGAATATATTGATAATCTGAAAAGCCACTGACACAATCCGATGCTCTGGGATATAAGACCAGGGAAAATTGAACAGTTGAGAGGAGAACTGACAAACCTAGCATGTAAAATGACTACCTGAAAAATAAGACTCTAAAAGGGGTACCTTTTCGATCAGTTACCTGTGCTGCAGAAATTCCTAAGAAGAAAAGATACAGGAAGATCCGAATTGAAGAATGAAAGTTGCCTGATTTTGAGATAAGAAGTCTTGTAAATTGTAATTGGGAGTTTTATCGAACTAGTATTATAGGAGGAAAGGTAACAGAAAGTTTAGAGTAAGGGGTAGTAAACAGTTGTTAGTTAATTATTCTCTGTTATATTTTAAGAAATAGAGCCGTTAATTTTTACTTTAAATAGTCCTTGGCCACTCAAACCTTTACAGATTACTGCACGAGATAAATCTTTTCTGTTGCTAGTTTTAAATTAAGCGAAGAGGGTTACCTTAGATTATAACAGGATCTGGACCAGATGGGTCAGTGGGCTGAGAAGTGGCAGATGGAGTTTAATACAGATAAATGCAAGGAGCTGCATGTTGGGAAAGCAACTCTTAGCAGGACTTATACATTTAATGGTAAAGTCCTAGGGATGTTGCTGAACAAAGAGACCTTGGAGTGCAGGTTCATAGCTCCTTGAAAGTGGCGTTGCAGGTCGGTAGGATAGTGAAGAAGGCGTTTGGTATGCTATCCTTTATTGGTCAGAGTATTGAGTACAGGAGTTGGGAGGTCATGTTGCGACTGTACAGGACATTGGTTAGGCCACTGTTGGAATATTGCATTCCATTCTGGTCTCCTTCCTGTCGGAAAGATGTTGTGAAACTTGAAAGGGTACTGAAAAGATTTACAAGGATGTTGCCAAGATTGGAGGATTTGAGCTATGGGGAGAGGCTGAACAGACTGGGTCTGTTTTCCCTGGAGCATCGGAGGCTGAGGGGTAACCTTATAGAGGTTTACAAAATTATGAGGGGCATAGATAGGATAAATAGACAAAGTCTTTTCCCTGGGGTGGGGGAGTCCAGACTATAGGGCATAGGTTTAGGGTGAGAGGGGAAAGATATAAAAGAGGCCCAAGGGGGAACTTTTTCACACAGAGGGTGGTACGTGTATGGAATGAGCTGCCATAGGAAGTGTTGGAGGCTGGTACAATTGCAACATTTAAGAGGCATTTGGATGGGTATATGAATAGGAAGGACTTGGAGGGAT